>NC_046673.1:9625217-10875217 GCF_003369915.1 Drosophila miranda
CTATAAACAATAGACAAACAAAGAAACAAAGAAAAAAACGAAATTTAAAACCAGATCTATTAAATTTGTCCCCTCTCTCCGATTTCCATGGGTATGGTGACGAGAAGGGGAGGGGATGGGGGATCCGGTTCGATTAATTAGAAAATGTTAAAGGTCTGCTGGCGTTCTTCCACAAAATGAGAAGAAAAGGAATACACAAATGGAAGGATTCCAAAATAAACCTAAAAAAAAAAGTATAGAAGGAAAAGGGTCTCCTGGCTTCTTCCTTATTTAATGCTCAATCAGTGTTTTCTCCGTGTGTGTGGGGGGGTGGGGGTGTGTGGGGGTGGTGGTACAGTTGCCCTTGAGCCTTGTTGGAAAGGCGGTTCTGCGTCTTTCGCTTTAAAGTGCGTAACTGTCGTTCATTTCCTTTTACTGTTTCTCCTTCTTGAACTGCTTACTTCTACTGCTTTGACTCCACCACGGCTCTGCTGGTGGAATTTTCTCATTGCACAGCTTCAATTTCGTCTCTCTTTTGCGCTCTCTCCATCGCCTTTATGTTGTTTCTTTTAAGGATAGGCCTACCCTTGTGCCACGGCAGTAGAGGCACAGAGAGCGACTGAGCGAGAAAGAGATGGCTAGATACATAGATGGCAAATCCAGATGTATATACATGTACATCTATATCCTTCTTCCTTTGCTGTATGTTGTACATATTTCTAGGCACTAAACCTGATAATTTACGCAGCGGCAGTGCCTGTGGCAGTGGCAGTGGCAGCCATGTGTCTGTGCCGCAGGGTGGTGGAATTTAACGACAACAAAAGGGGAGATTCACTTGGGTTTTCTTTACGGTTTGAAATTACATTCGGGCTACGGTTCTGTCTTCTGCCCGCAGAGAGGTGTAAAAAGAGTAGAGGGGGTGAAATTTAAACCTAACCTCAACTGTAGGACCTGCAGATACACATACAAATACGAAATATAAGTGAATTCAATACAAAATTTTCCTGATGTAAACTTGTTCCATGTATCCCCCAAAAATAGCAAAAGAGCAATTTGTACAGTTTTAGAGGCAGCACCTCTAGCGTTGACAGTTTGAGAAGCCCTCTACCGCTTGGTCCCAGAAGCCAATTGAATTTTCTATTCCCTTTTCGCCTTGTATTTTCTCACCTCACACTCCCACTCCCAAATGCTGTCTATGCCTTCTTCAGCTGCTACTCCCTTCCCCCACCCCTTGTGTCTGTCTGGGCTGCCAGTACTCGGCCCGGGCCACGAGGCGGTGACGGCGGCGGCGACGGCGGCGACGACGGCTCGTCGTTTGGCCTTCGTTTTGCGTCGCGTCGTCTGCCTATTGCGTAAAAGCAGCGACGCCGGCAGCAGACACAGACACCCCCGCAGACACACACATCGCCTCGTGTTAGGCTTTAAGAGAGCTTTTTCCAGTAATATTCGTGAAAAAAGAAATAAAGAAAAATCAAATTTAAAGCTTAAATTCCCCTCCTCTTTTTCTCTCTGCGTCTCTCTCTCTTTCTGTGGTGAGTTTCGCTTGTGGCTGCTGACATTATTGCAACATGTGGCTGGCCAAGAAAAATCTATGGAAAAGACCAAAAACTTACTCTCCGCTTACGTGATGGGCCGGCTTCTGCTTGGTTACGTTATGCGTGACGTTGCGGCATTCCCCCCCCCACTCCTGTGTGTGTGTGTGTGTGCGTGTGCGTGTGTATACCATGTCCATGAGGTTGCGTGCAACATTTGCTGCCACGCCTCTTTCGTTGACCCAAATACGGTTTTCGGTGCCTTGCAGCAAAGGAGCAGAAAAGCAAGCGACGGCGGCAGCAGCTAGCCCGCTAGCCCGAAATCTTATCAATTCATCAATCATGCATGCAGTCATTAAATGCGCTCTCTTTGCTTCGTTTCGCTTCGCTTCGGTTCGTTTCGTTGCTCGCTCTCGCGCTCCATGGCTACCGTTTTATGTTGGTGTTGCCGGGGTTACCGCATCGGATAGTAAACTCTCTCTCTCTCTCTCTCTCTCTCGCTGTCTCTCTCTGCTTAAAGCCAGGCACGGCACTGATGCAATGGCCCAAAGCCCATTTGTATAGCTTTGGAGATATATAAAACACCTCTGGTCTGTGTGTTTTTTTTTTTTAACCTTTCCTTTGTGTTTGAATAACGCTCGCTCTCTCTCTCTCTCTGGAGCATAATTACAGTTAAGTAATGTTCTGCTCTCTGCAGTCGTACAGTCACCTCTCTCTTTCTGTCTTTTGCAACGGAAGCGAAGCTGCGACAACACTCCCTCTCTCTCTCTCTCTCTCTCTCTCTCTCTCTCTCTCTCTCTCTCTCTCTCTCTCTGGTGTATGCCCACCTGTCGCCAGGGCATTCTCTGCCACTGCCTCGTGTTTTTTTTTGTTCTTCTTTTGTATTCGATTGCAGCCTTTTTTTTCTGTTATGGCTTGATGGGTGGGCACGGAGTCGCCTTGAGCTGCGTTGCTAGCCAAAACAAATGCAGGACTCGCTCTCCCTCTGCATCGGCATTGATTATACGATTATATAGCGGTTCGGTGGCCCTAAAAGAACTCTTAAGCCCCATGTGCTTTGTGGCACTTTTTGTTCCTAAAGTGCCTCCAATATCTCGTTGAGCTTTTGAGAAAACCTCGGAAATATGATCGATCCAAAATAGAATATCATTTTTGAAACTCGATTTCGTTGTGCACAAATTCGATTCCGAGCGACTCCAGGCTCTCCTCCCCTCCCCTCTCCTCTCTCTCCGCCATTGCCCTGGCGACGTTGCCAAAGTTACGATCCGATTCGATTCATGCCAGACAAAAGCTAAGCATTTCGTCACCCACAGAGACGCAGACGCAATTGTTTATTAAACAATTCATGCACACGCCCACCCCCACTCCCCATTCCCCAACCCCCTACCCCCTGACTGGCTGAACGCCTCTTAACCGTCTCTTACATTTATTTATTTATTAAGTTCAACAGAATTAAACAAATAGCCGCCAAGCCAAGCCAAGCCAAACCAGCTGTGTTGTTTATTTGTTGCTGGCATTGCCATTGCCTCCTATCTCCTATCTTTTCTCTCCCACATGCCACCTCCTACCCTCCTGCTGCGGCCACTTTTGTGGGGCGCTGTTCAACACCTGATGCCGCTGCAGGTGAAAAGTGTGTACACTCCGTGCCGCTCCATAGCTGTGGCATAAACAGTATTCGGTTTGAAGATATTCTACACATTGTATCTTCAAATCTTCATTGAAAAAACAGCAAAAATAACAGATCGGATCAACGGGGAGGGACCCGAAAACAGTAACAGCAGCAGGCACCTCTACCTCTCTCTCTCTCCCTCTCTCAGTCTCTGTCTCTCTCCCTTTCCCCCTTCCGACTGTGAGGGCAAACCTGTAAAGTGCTTGAACCTTTAATTTTTTTGCTTGTGCGCTTATAAATTGTCATTTAGGTTTTACTCTCTCCTACTCCTCTTCTCTTCTCTCCTCTCCTCTTCTCTTCTTTCCTCTTCTCTCCCTGCTTTGCTCGTATTTTATTCTGCGGATCAGAGTGCAATTTGACAATTTGTCGTATTTCTCCAGTGCTGTGTGTGGGGATTATATTGCAAAAACAAAAAAGCTGTTGCTAAAGTTCTAAAGAGCAGTGAGTAGACCCCCCGTTGCCCTTAGCCTTCTCCACCGCCTCTGGACTCTCATTCATTCCAAGGTTTTGCAACCCTGTGTTTGCTGGGGCTGTGGGCTCCTGTGTTTGCGCATACCTTAGATAGTGGCAGAGCTTGGGCAACACTGTCTCGGGCATTAGGCAACACTGGAAAGTAGTGCAAGCTGCAGCTGATTATGAGGTCTGGCAACAGTTAAGGCGGCAAAGTGAATCCACGAGGCATGAATCAAGGGATGAATGGATGTAGAATGAATGGATGAAGAATGAAGAATGAACCAAAGGCTGAAGAATGAAGGTGAAAGGAACATTTAAAGCACAGTAACAGATCCCGCCGATGATGCAGTCCAAGGCCATATCTTTGCATGTCCTTAAGAGCCGATTCTAATCTTCTCACAATTCGTTTTGTCACTAAATTCTCTGTTCCCATTTTTTGTAGTTATCAAAACAGAGAGATATGTATCTCAGAGATACATATGTATCGTTATGTCTCTCGATAATTGATATGCAACTTTTTTTTTGTATTGTTAAAGTGGCAAAAAACGCATCGATATTGATGTCATCTTCATTTTCTGCCTCCCTTGCCCCTGAATTATCCTCTTTCTGAAGGGGTACTCGAATATTTTCCCCAACAGTGTGTAATCGTATCGGATCTCTATACATATCCACAACGAATGGATCCGAAAGGGTAGCAATTGGTGCTGCTTGGCCCCTGCCGATCTCTCGGATTTGGTCAGATTTGAAATGAAATGTCACTTGAAATTTCATTGCGCATGCGCGCGAGTGCTGACAGCAGCAAATCAACGCCTGTCTGTCTGTCTGCCTGTCCCTCGATCTCCTTTCCTGTTCTCCCTCTCTCTCTCTCCTCGTTTTGGTTGTGCGTCACTGTACCTTGAAGTTTTTGGGATCTCTGTTGCACACCTTTTGCTTTTATTCTAGTTATATATTTCCTTTCTCTCTGTGTAACCTTTTTATCATTTGCCCTCTTCTTGCAGAGAACTACAGGATGGGACACTCAAAGATCACAACTTAATGGATGGTTCCAAGATCATTTTAATACCAAATGTGGAAACTGGTTTACTGGTAAGTTTTGAGCATTGAGTTTATCGCAAGAACATCATGCGAATCGCGATTAATTTACCACAAAAATAATAGTAAGGGAAAACAGGAGAAAAAAAAAGTACATGATTCGTAGGCCTCAAACCAGGAACCTATAACCTGTAGAATAGTAACCATTTTAGCGCCATTTTGCACACTTTCAAGCAGCTATCGATCATATATCGAACAGTTATCGATGTTGGCTTGAAGAATGAAACTAAGAAGACTTGAAACCCGAATTTGGACTCCCTTTTGGGACTTTGTGACTAATTATATTCCGAAATCGAGTTCGTTTTCCTATAACCTGTAAAATAATAGCCATATAATAGCCATTCTCCGCACTTTCCAGCAGTTATCGATCATATATCGAACTGTTATCGATATTCGTTTGAAGAATGAAGCTAGGGAGACTTCAATGCCGAATTTAGTCTCTCGTTTTTGGGACTTTGTGACTAATTCTATTCTCCTATAACCTGTAGCCATATAATCGCCATTTTGCACACTTTCTAGCAGCTATCGATCATATATCGAACTGTTATCGATATTCGCTTGAAGAATGAAACTAAGGAGACTTTAATGCCGAATTTAGTCTCTTGTTTTTGGGACTTTGTGACTAATTCTATTCCGAACTCGAATTCGAACTCGAATTCGACTTTGACTTGGAATTCGATTGCGAATTGACATTTGCATTTGCATTCCGCTCGATTTGCTGCTGTTGATCGTTTTCATGTGTTCGTCATTTGTTCGTTCGTTTGCCAAAAGCTGTTTGACATTAATTAATTTGAATTTCTTTGCATATTTATTTTATTACACACCAAAAAAAAAAACACACACACACAAAGGCAGACACAGACGGAGACAGACAGACAGACATTTTGTTGCGATGATTTGGACTCTGACTAAACGGGTTTTTAGCCTACTTTCGGATGGAGTACACGCCTCAGGAGGCAGTGGCAGTGGGGCAGTACACCAGGCCTTTAATTTGTGACAAATCTCAACTCGAATCGAAATAAAACTATTCCTTTTTTTTTCGGGGGTTCGAAACGATCGCCAAGTCTTTGGGTTTCCTTCTCTGTCTCTCTCTCTCTCTCTCTTTCTACCCTTTGAAGGTTTCTTTGTGTGTCGCTTCTTTGTGCGTTGTTTTAATGAGAAAGTTTTTGGTTGAAATTGAAAATTTATGCGACAACCGACGCCATCTAAAGGTCAAGTTTGCATTTGTATGCGCGTCATGGCCCTAGCTTTGTCTCGCTCTCTACCGCTGTCCCTCTTCCTCTCCATCGCCATCGCCATCTCTGTTGGTGTAAGCAGTCTGGGATGAGGTAAGCAGTGCGGCTAAGCAGTGTCTGTGTGTGCATGGCAACAAGAGTGGAAATACGGATTATGCAAAGATAGACAGAGATATTGAGGGGAAGGGGAGGGAGTACTCTCTCTCTCTACCTCTCTCCCTCTCTCTCTTCTTTGCACTTCTTTTTCCTCCACTTGTGGCCCACTTTTGCGCGTCGTGTGTGCGATGGTTGCGGCACACACAACCGTTTGATGTACCGTTTACCGTTTCGAGTTATGAGCTCCATAGATATCTTGGATCCATTCTTTTTTCCCCACCCCCCCTCTCCCCTTGCTTCACATCACCGTTTTATTATCCAAGCCATGTCAATCGCCTTCAATCTTGACTGAGAGACTACTCTCTATCTCTCTCTTTCTACCTCATGCGTTGTTTTTTCTTTTTTCGCAGTCTAAGCTTTAGTTTCGGTTTCTTTTCCTCCATCTCCTCTTTGCGTATAAATTCCCTCAATGTTCATCTGAAACGTGTGAAATTGATTCCCTTCAATGAAGGAAAAAGTTGCACGAACATCAAGAAAATCACCAGAAAGATAGCCCATCTTTGAGCTCCGCAAAAGTCACGGCCTAAACGGCCTGATTAAGAAAGTCTGAAAGCCTGAAACACGGAACATTTCCCATGATGGAATGTGTGTAATGAAACGAAGAATGTTTCAAGTTGGTTTTTGGGAAATGTTATGCCAAAACTTGGACTCTCTTCTGTTCTCTTGGAAGGCCCATAAAAGAACGTGTGAAACGAAACGGCCCACATCCTTAGCCAATTGGTTATGGAATATGGAATGGTACAATGGTTTGCTGGAATGAAACAAAGAGCCGCGATGTGGAACCCGTGGGTAATGAAACGTGAAACCACTGATTCCTCAATCTTGCAATATTTGGAATCGAATGGCATCGAAATCCTGGGAATCCCAAGGATACCTTTCACTTGTGGGCTCCTCAAAGTCATTGAAAATGTAACCAAATTCGGTGAAATATTGAATATTTATTGCATTTCATATTGCATTCAAAGCACACTTGTCAACGTGTGGGTGTGTCCGTCTCTGTGTCTCACACGTACATAAAATTTCATGCAATTTTCGTGATGCGAACAAAGAAATATTTTGGCGTGCACGAAAAATCCATAAAAAAAAAACAACACAAAATAAAATCCAAAGCACAAAAACAGCACAAAACCGAAGGTAAATTTACATACGTTCCCATAAATGTGCACAAAAAAAAAGGGAAACAAATTATTATTATTGCCTGCAGAAGAGTATCCCCGATTCGCATTCGTACAAATGTTCCCCTAAGCGATTGGATCATCGAGCGCTAGCAGAAATGGGAGGGCACGCGGCTCGAAATTCACCGAAACTCAAATTCGAGCTCCTCTTCCGCTGAGGTGAAGGGACGGGACGGCCCCAGACGGGACGGAACGGAACGGGACGGACACTTCTTTGTCTCTTGCTGGAAAGTCAATAAAAAAAAGCTGATTAAAATTTATTTACAAAACAAAATGAATTTGCAATATATTCGTGCAAAAAAAAAAAACAAAATCCACAGACAAAAAAAACCGAAAAGAAATGTTTAAATAGCCAATTAACAATTTGCGTCTCTCTTGGGTTTGGCTTTGGGTTGTTCTTTCTGCTGATTCTTGCTCTTTTGTTTTGTTTTGTTTTTATTTTATTTACATATATATTTTTTTGTATTTGTTGAAATTCGGGGCTTGTGGGGGAGAACTGCAGCACCCGCCTTCCCTTTTAAAGAAAGGTATGACCATTCTCGTGTCAGCTGTTGGAAAAGGTGTGACCTTTCCCCGTTTTTGGGAAAAGAGGTGACCCTGCTCCCTGGACTGTGCTCTGTTCGCCGTGTGACTCATTGCCATTGCCGCCTCCTAATTAACGCCACAAACAAGCGAAAAATAAGTCGAAAAACACTTGCAATTCGGTGGCAGGCCGCCTCTGCGAAATGTGTGTTAACATGTGACAGGTGGATCTCTGCCTCTCTCGGGATGAGTAACCCAAAAGGTGACCACCAAAGGCATACTCCTCTGCACAGCATCGTATATCGTAAATCGTACTCCTTTCCATTTCGTCTAAGAGACAGAAAAGTATAAATAAACGAGAACATACCCCCTAAATATAGTAGTACGGGCCAACCCGATATATAATGTATATATGTATCTGTCACGGCATTTGCATATTGCTCCAATTTTATCTTGACACATTCTGTCCGCCCCTCCGTACAGATACAGATGCACAGATACATCTGTATCTACAGCGAAAAAAGAGAAATGAGTGAGAGAGAGAGAGAGAATTATTTCAGCTGCTATTAACAGTAATAATATTTTGTAAAGTTTATTATCGCCACGAAATGCAGTGCTGCTTGGGCGGGGGAGAGGGAAGGGGGCGAGGGGAACTGCAGACTTGGCAACACCATCGATACTGTATAGAGTCTATATAGTCATCATTCCGCCAGATGATGAGTGGATGTTGTGGGTGGGAGGCTGATGACGAAACTTTCGATTTTGCTTAGTTTTCTATAAATACCGATATTATGAATACGAATAGGATAAGGGAGGAAAAGAGAACGCTGGAAGAGGAACACGTATTTTAAACTAATGAATCATTTTGGAATGGAACGGGGAACAGCAAGAATAAGAACAGAATTTCCTTAAACGAAAGGGCGTCGAAGGAATCTGTGATTAGGACTTCACAGAAGCCAAACAGCTGGAAATGGCACTTGCTTTTGGACCAGTGGCATGGAACATATCTGCAAAGACCTCTTTTTTTGTTTCTAAACTGTATGTTTATGCAGGGCTTCGAAGGAATCTGTGCTTCCATGAATTAGGGACGTATCCGCTTCACAGAATCGAAACAAATGGAAATGGCACTTGCTTTTGGTACAGTGGCATGGAACAGAGCTGTAAAGTCCTCGTTCTTTGTTTCTAAACTGTGCGATTATGCCGAGGTGTTGTTTGATTCGAAATTGGACGACACTTTCACCCATTTCAGGCATGGGTGGGGCATGGGGGATGGGGAATGTGGGATGGATCCCCCTGTTCTTTATTTTTGGCACCACCAACAACCGAATGACTGTCTCAGCGTGTGGGTGGCAGCAAAAGAAATGGAAAGGAGAACATCGGAGGCCACAATCTGTCGAGTGGTTCCCCCGTTCCCCGTTCGCTTCCCTTCCGTTCCGTTTCGATTCGTTTTTATTATTTATGCCATTTAAATGATGCGCTGGCGTTTACCTGTCAAATTAATTAACTCTGCTTTCGGGTCTGGCCTTTTGGACACGAGTTGGGAGGGGGGAGGGGGGAGGGGGAGCGAGACGAGTGGGATGTTGCATAGATTTATGAAAATGATTTTTAATGGCATTAATCGCGCAGAAAAGCCAAAGACAAAAGGCGCAGACAAAGGGCGCTCGCTGGATGCTGGCAGTGGCTGTGAAAGACAAAGCAACAAAGATGAAACGAAATGGAAATGGAACAGTGGTGGTGGTGGTGGGATGCTATGGCTCATTAAAAGTGCCAAAAAGCCAAAGAAACATTGAAAATCTCTACAGATGCGTGGATATATGTATGCCATGGAGACCAGAGACCAGAGACCAGAACAGACCAAAATTTATGTGTCCTTTGTATGTTGTGTTCTTTTTGGGCACCAGCACGATCTGGGGGGGGAGGCAGATGAAGAATGTGGACAGGTTATTAACCAGTTCTATTCGCCGCTTTGTCTTTCCCTCGTCTCGGATGAGTCTTTGGATAGAAACTCCCTGAAACACTCATATCATTTCCCCTCACAGATGCAACATAATCTGCATGTCCACCATCCTCTCCGTCCGTGTGGATGATGTGTCAACAAGTTGTGCCTGGAATGGAACGGAAATACACAAGAAAAATAATATAAATAAAAAATTGCTTTTGCTCACTTAATTTCCGTGAATCCGGTTTATCGTCTGCCACTTGCTTCATCTGCAATCAGCCCATGATCAGTGGCTGGGGGGATCTGCAACAGATTTGCAGAAAAAAAAGAGAAAAAACTGTGTGTGCGAGACACGTCTTGAGGGAGTCGGGGAGATGACTGTACCCCGATGACCCATTCCATTCCATTCCAGATACCAGAATTCTCCGATTGATAACATTCCAATCATTCTCTGGCGCTCTCTTCTGTCTGTATCTTTTCTCTGTTTGATCAAAAGTAGATACAAGCATTTGTATCTGTATCTGTATATTCATGTATATTTATCATTTCTGTGGAATCGATTCGCAATCCCAAAGCTATTGCTGTTTCTATTTATATTTCTATTTCTATTGCTTTTGATTTTGTTGGGGAGCACAGGGTCCGCGTTGCCATTTACAAATGGCTATTATTAGTTGGCTTTAATTGCTTTTGGGGGCATGAGTAATAAATGCCCAAGGAATTCACTTGTCGCTGTTGTTGTCCCCCCGTCTTGTGGCGCCTTATGATTCGATTCGATTCGAAGTGCACAGAAAGTTTCCCATCATTAAGTTGATAAGAAAAAGGAGGGTGACAAGAGAGAGAGGGGGAGGGAGGATCAAAGCTCACTAGATGGACAGGGACCCCCGGCGGGTACTCCCATGACACATGCCTTTCGGCCCTACTATACATATATTTGTCTTAAGATAAACTTATTTTTAAGCCGAAAAACCAATTGACAACGAGCACCAGTTGCCCTCAAACTGTGTGCCGACTGACGCACTGCTTGTCCAGATAATGAACGCAAACACGGGGCCCACTGGGACTGGCGCCGGTCTTTGTCTTTGTCTTTGTCCCCGTGCCAGTGCCTGTGCCTGGAACTAGTGCAATAAAAACACAACAACAACAAAAAAGGGGTGCAACTAATACGTCCCCCCCCTGCCGCCCACCCTGCTTAACAGTTGTGTTCCGTTACTCTTATAAAACACAGGCCGCCGGCCAGCGACCAATTTAATTTGTTACAAATTTTAAAGTGCGCTGAAAAAAAAAACTTCCATTGGAATGGCAGGCCACAAAAAGCTACGCAATAAAAATAATTTCATGGTCAGCAAACACGAGCGTGGAACGCACACACAAACACGCACGAACACACACATGCGAACAGATAGCCAGAAAGAGAAACTAACGCAGAAAACACACAAAAACAAGAAAGAAAAGATTGCTTTGTCCAAAAAAAAAAATAGTGTATGTATGTAGGTGCATACATACATATGTGTAGGAACAAAGTTGCCTGTGTTTAGCGCTTTGTTGCCCGATGCTTGCTGCCCGCTGCTGCTGCCCGCTGCTGCTGCTCGATCGAAGATGCACGAGGAAGACGGCAGAGGCCTGGGAAAGGGAACGGAAGCTCTTTGCATGTCCCCCCAATTGTTCGATGAGCCATCAAGCAGTGCAAGACGGACATAGCTCTACTCAAAACTTGGTCAAAGGTGTGGAAGAGGGAGCAGGAGAGGAGTGCAGCTATTACTTCATAAAGCAGTACATATGGGCAAGATGTAAGCAGCGCTGTAACTTTAACAGTGCGTGTTCACTGCTTGTTTTTTAAACAGTAACAAACGCTGAAGGAGAAGGGGAGATGGAGGAGTGGATGAAAAGTGTATGCACGGCAAGCAGTACAATGCAACTGAAACCAGTGAAAAGAGCCGCCAAGCAACGGTGATGGAGAGGGAAATGGAGGCGTAGATGAAGAAATATACATAATTATATGCATACTGCATGAAGCAGTACAGTTATGGTGCTGTACAGTAAAAAGCACCAACGCAAGCAGTGCACAGAACAGAGCATCAACGCAAGCAGTACAGCACGTGACTGCTGGAATATAAGAAGAGAGGGTGTCTCTTTTCTCTCTCCCCTGAAGATGACGGAAATCTTTGGTGACGACACACTTTGAGCTCATGATGTTGATAGCTATCTGATTTTTGGCACACAGCTAATGGAGACAACCCCCCCCCCCCCCCCCCCCCCCCCCCCCACTCACCACAACCTCCAGGCCCCCTTAAAAAACCGGTTTGAACACAGAGTTACAACCAAAGCAACAAAATCAAAACCAAAAGAGAGAAAACGTCCACTCAATTTGCAAAAAGTTAATAAATTACAGCATTGCCGCCTGCGTTGGTTTTGTTTTTGCTTTGAAATTTGAAAATTTCGATTTTGCTGCTGTCCACGACGCAGACGCAGGCGTTGACGCCGACACTGGAGCTGGAGAGGTGACGTAAGTTGCGTGCGACGACGTCAGTTGACCTTGGTACAGTTAGCCAGCAGCCATGGATACAGTCACAGTCACAGTCGCGCAGCAGCAACGTCACCAAATAGGCCTGAACCGCATCGAGGCCTTTTTAGCCTTTGTGATGCCCTTTCCCGAGACAAGAGAGGAGAGTGGGATATACCCAGATTGAAACGATGTAATCCCAGGGAGGTCCTCCTTCTGTCTGTGACGAATCTTCTCATTGAAACGAGAGAGTATCCAAAGCCTCGGATCTCCCCGAAGACTAGCTTTTCGCTTCGCTTTGTTGGTCGTCCGTCCGGTTGCTAGGCCGAATATTTTTTTTTTGGTAGGGTTGCATAAGGTCTGCTGCGGCGTCAAATGCGGCAAAGGGAAAGTGTAGATGTAGCCATGTATCGGTGTAGCGTCAATGTCGTGTTTTCCCATCAGTTGAGTTTCTTCATTTGAATATTATTGGGTCACTGTGTCACAGAGGCAGAGCACCAGAGCACCAGAGCCCGAGAGTCAATAAAAATTAACCCCCAAGCGGGGCTCTGACTCTCACTCGCACTCTGTCTTGAGAGTGCATCTGTCAGATACATATATCTGTGTGTATGGAATGAAAATGATTAATTAACCGCAGACCCCCAGCGTCCGACCCCTGAGTCGCCCTTGAATACGCGATTTGTGGAGGGAACGAAAGCTCTCCTGCATCCAGATCGAAGCCTGTCTCAGGGAAATGGTTGATGGAGAGATCAGCGGGCGGGATCTCCAGTCTCTGGAATGTCCGTACATAGGGACTTCGCTGTACTACAGCGCGGCTGTTGTTTTATTTGAGTAGAGACTGAGACTAGAGAGAGAAAAGTCAACAAAGGCAGTGCATTGAATCACGTAGCGACAAAAGCAAAAGCAAATATTATACTGGCTTTGGTTCTGTTTCTGGAATGTTGTGGTGGGTGTGGAGGGAAAGGGGGAGGGGCAGGGGAATATACACTATATGCTATACTCCCCCCCGCGTACCGAACTCTCGTTATGTAACGGAAAGTGGGTTAAAGGGCGGGAAGCAGTTAAACAGTTAAACAGCAAGCAGTCCAAGCAAGGAGTACGTACAGGAGAAGCAGTTCACTAGAAGCACTTCACTGCAGGGCAGACTGTGTTAAGCGGTCCAAGCAGTAGATTCCCGAATATATTCACACATCTAATATTCTTATCCTTTCCTTCGCTTTCCTTTTTGCAGGCCCAGCGTCCGGAGAACACGGTGATGCAGGCCCTTGAATCGCTCAACGACTCGCAGGTTAACGACTTCCTCAGCGGCAAGACTCCGCTCAATCTGAGCATGCGCCTGGGCGACCACATGATGCTCATCCAGCTCCAGCTGAGCACCGTCAATCCGAGTGCCGCCACTGTGGTGTCCGCCTCGGGCGGCGGCGGGTCCGCCTCTGCGGGTGGCAGCTCCTCCTCCTCCACCAGCTCCAGTTCCAACGCGACTTCTGCAGCCGCCGCTTCGACAGCCGGGGGCGGCTCCACCTCCTCCGCCGCTGCCGGATCATCAGCCGTGCTGCTGGGGGGCGGTGGCTCCTCCAACAATAGTTCATCGTCGCACACACGTGCTCGGCCGTCCGGCCAGCGCCTTGGCAAGATCGGGCATGGCCACGTGCACAGCCATCAACATCCGAGCCTGCATCACGGCTCCTGGCACGGCCACGCGCACGGGCATGGGCACGGGCACGGGCATGGGCATCACCATCATCACCACCACCACCATCATCATCACCACCATCACAACGCCTCGGCGGTGGCCGCCGGCACCGGCGGGGGCATGTCCTCGCTTCGCAAGATGTACGTTGAGCTTCCCAGCTCCAGTCCCAGCACCAACACGAGCTCCAGCTCCAGCTCCAGCACGGGAGGGGGAGGATCGAGTGCTTCCAGGGGCAAGCAGGAGGGCCAGGGACATTGCCAGGGCCAGGGCCAGGGCCTCATCAATGCACCCGATCTGACCAAACTGCTGATCAAGGGCGGCATCCAAAACATTGTCAAGAGCTTTGCCCTCAAGGAGACCACGCGCGCGTCAGCCAACGGATCGGCTGGGTCCTCCGGATCGTCCGCTGGCCCCGCCACCGGGAAGACCCTGCTGGAGCAGTCGCCCATCAAATCGCTCTCGAATCTCGTCTCGAGCCCCATTAAGATGACGGCCATCAAGAACATTCCCTCGGGCTCGAGCTGCAGCTGCAGCTCAAACGCAAACCCCGCCACGGCACCTGCTTCCACATCCAGTTCCGCCTCCGCTTCGTCGGGAGCATCGGGTGGCGTGGTCTGCAGCAGCAACGGCTGCCAACAGGATCCGATAGCCGCCAAGCTGACGTCGTGCCTCTGCACGCGCCTGGCCACACCGCCAGCTGGACAGACGACGGACTCCACTGCCTCCACTGCTGCACCTGCATCTGCCTCTGCCACCGCCCCAATGGCACCCAGGTCTAACAAATGCCCCGACAGCTGCATTGGCTTCGCTGCGTCCCGCTCCTCGGCCACGACCAGCGGCAGCAGCAGCGGCGGCGGCAGCCTCGGGGTCACCTTCTCGGGTAACTCGATGATGCACAAGACGGGCAACAACCGCATTGCGCGCTCGAAGCACCGCCACTTCCACAGCCACAGCAGCCAGAATCAGTTCTACCAGCAGCCGTGCGTGAATGCCGCCGCCTTCTCCGCCTCGGGATCGGGGTCGCGCCGCAAGCAGGAGCAGGCCGGAGCAGCAGGACCCACAGCGGCTCCAGCAGCAGCAACAACGCCCCAGGCCACCGTCTCGGGCTCCGCCTCTTCAGAGCCGGATGAGGCATCGCTGGGTGTGTCCGACACCCGGACACTGGCCGAGGCATCGCGCAATCTCACCCAGACGCTGCGCAAGCTCTCTAAGGAGGTGTTCACCAACAAGATCGATCTGTCCGGGGCCAGTGTGAGTAGCTCCAGCAGCGGCGGTGGCTCCTCCTCCTCCTCGGGGTCCGGCGGCAGTGGTGGCAGCCACGTGGCCGGCGGCTCTTCGGGGGGTGCAGGCGATGAGACGCCCAGAAAGGGCGGATCCGGGGCCGTCATTGAGTCCATGAAGAACCATGGGAAAGGCATCTACTCTGGCACCTTCTCGGGCACCCTAAATCCCGCCCTGCAGGACCGCTACGGTCGCCCCAAGCGCGACATTTCGACGGTGATTCACATTCTCAACGATCTGCTGAGTGCCACGCCCCAGTACAGTCGCGCGGCGCGCATCAGCTTCGAGACACCCAGTGGCACGGGTGGTGGCTCCGTCTCCAGTGGGTCCGGGTCCGGATCCTCGTCTGCATCCACCTCCTCCTCTGCTGCAGCAGCAGGAGCTGCAGTCAGTGGACTGCATCATGGATCCCGCGGTAAAATTGTAAGTGATCCGAAGATCCCATCTCCTGAGAGTCCAAAAACTAATCCCCTAATCGTCCTCCTCCCTCCGCAGTACTCATCGAAGCACCACAACTGCGTGAAGTGCAGTCGCGCCCACCAATACACAGCCGTGTCGACAGCCCTGACTGGCGGCTACTCCGCATCGAAGGCATCCGCCGCCGCAGCACTATCCTCCGCCTCCACATCGTCCAAGTCCACGCACAGCTGCTGCCTCCTGGAGGGCAGCAATGCCGGCGGCAGTTCAACAGCAACATCGGCCTCCATCCACAGCAATGGAAATGGGAACGGGAATGGCTGCAGCTGTCGCTATCGCCTTGTGGCCGGCGGGGAGGAGCGCGAACGCGAGAAGGAGCACACGTGCCAGAAGTGCACCCAGGAGCTGGACAATCTCAAGACCAAGTCGAAAATGGACCAGCTGCGCCTGGTCATGCAGCAGCACAAGCAGAAGCGCGAGGCGCGCAAACTGAAGTGCGGACCCTATGCGGTCAATGTCAGGCAAGCGGCTGCGGAGGCCAGTGCGGGCGCTGAGGCTGCCTCTGTGGGCGCGGGCGCCCAGTACAGTGCAGTGAGTGCCCTGGTGGCCACTGCTGCCCAGGGAACAGCCGGAGGAGGAGCTGCAGCTGTAGGAGGAGGAGCGGCGGCAGCAGCAGCAGCAGCAAATACCACAACATCAACAACAACCACCACCGCCACAGCCACAGCAGCATCGGGGGCCAGCAGCGAGGTGCCGCCCAATCACATTGTGGAGGAGGTGGACACGGCTGCCTAAGCAACCTCTCATCGAGCCCCTCAACCCCTCAACTTTGTCCTATTTGTTTAGCATTTACTAGTTTATGCTTGAAGTTTGTTCCACAAGCAACAGAACACAATCCACAACAACACGAAGAAAGAAAGAAGAAACAGAAAGAGAAACCGAAACAGTTAGAAGACAGAAAAAGAGTTACAGAATAGAAGCTTAAGCTTGTAATCATCTAAATATATATAGTGTATAACCAGGCGATCCCTATATTTGTGGATGATATGACATGAACTCCACCATCCACCATCCACCATCCACTCGTTGCTCTGCCACCCAGCGACGGCGGAGAGGAGAGAGTGAAAGGGGAGTGGAGCTGTTAAATTAATTGTAAGAATTATAATTGAGAACACACAAAAACCAGAACCAGAAACAGAAACACAACCACAAGATGAGAATAATATAATGTTGTAAAAGCCACTCGGCCCCAGGGCGCTCCAGGGTGAATCCAGGAGTGCACTAAATTATATTTGTAAATGGAATTTAGTTAAATTTGTTTGTTCCATCTGAGGGAAAACGGAACCTTTTCAAAAACAAAACAAAAAAAAAGAGCACCACTCTACTCCAGAAAAGAGAGTGGCGAGTGGAGAGGAGGGGGAGAATCCAAAAAACGGAACACACACTGCATAAAATAGTAGTTAAAGTAACCGAAAGGAAGAAGGAGAGAAATTCAGCAAAACATTTGATAAATTATAGGATATATCCCTCCCCCCTCCCCCCCACACTTAATGCAAGAAGCAACAAAAAAAAAACCATAAATTAGAATTTACTTTAAGGACACACACACACAACCACACACACACACACACACATACATGGCTTTGGCAGCTTTATATTCAATATTATGTTAAAACTTAAACACGAGAGAACGAGAGAGTATCGATCGCTTTAACCTGATTTGCCTTAATAGAAAATCGTTTTTTTTTTTCCGCCTTATCTATATCTATATATATATATATATTTAGATTTTTTTTTTCGTTTGAAAGAGTATTTTTTTTTGTTTGTTTCTGACGGACAAATTGTGTTTTGCGAAACATGGAAGGCGAAGGATAATGAATGGGGTTCAGACCACCCACCCATCCACACCACCAACACCACCACCACACACACGGCACCCAATTACTGTCTATTACTGTCTATTACTATTGAATTAGTTAGTAAGAAGTACCTATGTTTTTTTATTCTATTAATTTTACTTTTGAGAACACACCACCCTAATGCTATATCAATAATCTTTAATCTGTAATTTTTAATCTGTAATCTGTAATCTATTATCGATTGTCGTTTATCGTTTATCGTTTATCGATCGAAAGTGAAGTGTATCGTAGTTTAGTTTGCAACAAGTCGCAGGAGAATGCAGCCGATTTATCAGTTAATCACTTTGGATTATAAATACTATATACATATTGGATACGTACACTAATTATTATTATTATTACTATTATTTTTTTTTTATTGTTCGTTGTTCAACACTTACACTCGTACTCGTAACCCGATTTCAAGCCGATATTCACAAGCAGAAGAAGAATGCAATTAGTTTTTAGGCAAGTTTAACTTTTGATTTGTCGACTGGAGTATCGATTCGGCCCCAAACCCCCACCACCACAGCAGGAACAGCAACAACAACAACAACAACAACAACTACTTTTGATTTCAATAAATGTTTAGTAAATGGTTTAGTTAACTAATTTGTTATTTGTTTTATTGATTTGCTTATCGATTATTATTGTGGACTTTTTGATTTCAGTTTTCTTCAGTACAGAGGGGCGCTGCCTTTTGGCGGAACTGTACCGTTATAACGTGCAATACACACACACACACACACAAACACATACACACACAAACGTTTTAGTAGTTAATTATGTATGTGCCAATTGCAAATAGAAAACAAAAAACGAATGAAAGAAAAACATATATGTATGAAAACCCCTAGTGAGAATTGTAAATTATATGTCAAGCCCCCTCCTAGCCCACCCCCTCTCCAACACACACACACAAACACACACACACACGAAAGAAAGGAGCAGGAGGAGCATCGACCAAATTGAAACTTTTTATCATTGAAAACAAAACAAAAACATGTATGGTGGTAGTTATATAAGTCTAAAATTATGTGCAATTTATACAAAAATCTGTTTTCACCCTTGTTTACAATGTATTCACTGTTTTCACTGTTTACTTTCTCCCCCTTGCCCCCCACCCCCCACCAACTATCTACATATATACCCCCATACGCATAGATATAGTATGTATCTATCGCTCTATAACAACTAATTAGCAGCTTAGCCTTAGGATATACATAATATATGTATGTAGCATATAAGTTCTGTGTACGATAACAAATCTAGAATATAGGAATTAGGAATGAAACGATGGCATGGAATGGAAATGGAAACGGCGGAACTGTGAGCAAAAGATGAGAACCATTCGAATCATGGAAATGAGGGAAATGACATGGCATGGCATTGTTCGGGCAACAAACTTTGGTTCAGATAGGATTTGGATTTGGATTCGGATTTGGATTGATTCGCTGACTCGGTTGGATTATTTCTCAGCATATCTGCGTGAATTTCTAACAAAGTACAAAGACACACAAGAACTATGCGATTTTTTTGATATATACATATAACAAATAGTGCAAATATTTATACAACCACCCATTTCCCTACCCACATCCACCACCCCACTACTCCCCATTTCCTTGACAAAACATATGCGCAACATTTGCTGAAACCAAAAAGAAAAAAACGAGAAAAATCATTGAAAACTATGAACAAATTGTAAACTAAATTAAATTTTTGTCGCATTTATTTTGACTAGTTGAAATTTATGAACCCAGCCCAAAAATGAAAAGCGCACATCGAAGGCAGACGCATATACATGATATATTTTTGAACAGACACTTGGCGTCGTTTTTGTTGACATCTTTTAAGTCTAAGAGCAGCCGAACTATCGAACAAATCGATTAATTAATTAATGGAATTAGCAAAATTATTTGATGCCCTTGAGCGGAGGAGCGCAGTTGAAAACATCTGAGAAACAGCTGCTAAATCACAAATGAAGTTTCTCCCACTCACGTTCCCCAATAAAACAAAAATATTGACAAAAATATATAAGAACTCAGCAAGAGTATCAGTTTCAGAAGATCTCTATATGGATGGTATATGGTAATCCCCTAGGCGTTAAGTGGTATAGAAAAATTTTAATTCCAGCATCACACATCACATCGGATATGCATAGACGACACATAGAGATGATCGATATGTATGTACATCCCATGTGTGTCTGTATGTATATCCCATAAGGCACTTTATTAGCAGAAATTTGCAATTTGCTGGCAAAGTTCTATCGATAGACATGATACGAGCGTGTATCTCTGTTGTCGCTGTCGATCGTAATATATTATATATATATGTACATGTGTTTTTTTTGCGTATATCGACCCATACATATGTACACACTTACAATATGTAGAGGAAACCCTATGTCTAAGATTACATACAATATAATAAAGAGATCTTTCGTTTGCCATCACTTTTGATTGTTGTGTGCAGATTGAACAGATTGACAGCAAATAAACATAGATATACAGACATATATGTTAGATATAGAGATACACACACAGTTTGCCATAGCCGAAATCGGAGAGATCGGAGAGAGAACAGGCGCAGGAGCAGGAGCAGACCATACCGTTGCATGTATAAAACGATACAAAAGTAAGGCAAGTGAAACAATGCAAGTATTCATCAATAAACATAATTTCCAAACACAAAAGAAAGTGGAGTGGAGTGGAGTGGAGTGTACTATTTTTTGGCTGGGAGTGCCGGCAACGAAACCGGAGATCATCAACGGGCCGATATAGCCAAAGGAGCTGGAATGGGATATCGATATCGATATTGTCAGTGTAGTTGAATCCCTCCATTCAATTGAAATATACGATTGATGGCATATTCAATCAGTATTGGTTTGCATGGAAGGAGTTCAATCAATACCAACCATTGAAACCACTTAAATTGAACAATTCTGAACGAGGTAAAACTTAAGTTGTAGACCTGTAGGTTCGAAATCGATTGTATCTGATGGAACCCGACTGAAATTCAGTTGAAAGTGGTTGAATTCGATTGAAATAGATTGTAAGCAAGTTGAAGCTGATTGGACAAGGCTGATGTCGATGGAACCGGGTTGAACTATATTGAATTCAGCTGAAGTTGATTGCATCAGGTTGAATTTGGCTGAAATGTAGTAAAGACGTAACAAAAACTAATAATATGAAGAAAATTTAAGTATTAATTATTTGCAGACCCTAAGGGCCTGATCAGCGAAGGACCTACTTTCCCAGGAAATAAACCAAGCCCAAAAGATACTTCATTAATTCAAATCAGCCTGAAAGTATGCCATACTATTTAAATGAATCTGACTTAATTGCTTACAGCATAACCCCGCCGTTTCCTATACGATCTGAAGGTGTCATATATCCTCGCCATCGGCCGGATCGTTTGCAATCACTTTGGATTCAAGGATATTCTATTTCTGCCACCGTTCTTAAATGGAAGTCATTTTTATACTCGATACTCAATATGAGGGTATATTAGGGGTATATGAGATTTATGGTGAAAATGGACGTGTGTAACGCCCAGAAGAAAACAACAAACATACATTGACTCGATCATTGATGCTGTTCAAGGATTTATGGGGTCGAAACACCTTCTATTGGGTGTTACAATATCTACTCTCTGAGTATCGGGTATAATACGCGTTCAGCCCAAGAGTAGGCCATAAATGGAAGCTGAAATTGCAAAATTTGCAACATTCTTTCGCAACATTTTCTTTGAAACATATATGAACTCCTAAATTTGCAACATTCTTTCGCAGCACTGTCCTCGAAACATAAGTGAACCCCAAATTTGCAACATTATTTTTTAAATAATATATTTTAATTAATAATATTTAATTTATTTTAAAAATCATTGAACTACTGTGACCGATGAGGAGCTAATTTTACCGGTGAAAATTCATGAAAATTGTTCAAATTCAATTTGGTGCCGAATGATAGTAAATGATTGAGGCATGAATTCGGAAGAATGGTTTTGACATATTTTTGGAATATTTTTGCCCTTTCATAATCGATGCTCAAAAAGAGTATAGGGCTATATTAGATTTGTGGTGGTAGTGGATGTGTGTTATACCCAGAAGGAAGCGTTTCTGACCCCATAGAGTCGGAGCTGCCGCTCACAACTTTCCCCTTGTGATGCTTTTGAAATTCGCGATGGAACGGCTTTTAATAAAGTAGAGCCGCGACCCTTGATGCGGCTCACACCGTTCCCGCTTGTGTCGTAAAAAAGCTAAATTCGAATGAAGTTCATTGAGCTCGGTTGAAATAAGTTGAAGGCGATCGAACTAGGTTGAAGGCGGCTGAAATAAATTGAAATCGATTGAAATTTGTTGAAATAAATTGAAATTGGCTGCAATAGATTGAAGATAAGATAGATCCACCTACAATATCACCCTACTATGTAGTATTCACCCTGGTTGATGATCTTGGTGCTATATTAGACTCCAAGTTAAAGATCTCTGAACAAATTTCTACCATGGTAAATAGGGCCATTGGCGTGCTTGCGTTTATAAAGATGTGGTCAAAGGACTTTGATGACCCCTGAATTTTTGCCGAATAGTCTACTGGATTTTGTGAGGAAATGATTTAAAATTCCTATGTATTTATATACTCTGTACCGTAAACAACATAAAAAGAGCTTTTCATCCCGGAGAAGAAGCTCTTGATATGACTTCGCAAGAGATAGATTCGGTGAAATGGAGAAGCATCGAAACAGATCCTATGGGGATCCTTTAAAGAAGGATATCTTAACATTTGGGCGGAGCAACGATGACCCCTCACAGGATTTGGGAAACAAGACTCACCAAAGGCTTAGCTTCATTAACGGATCTTCCATATAATCTTACTGATCGGATCAAAAGATAATAATAAGTACTTCTGTATATCCATATGGAAACTATATGGGTCCTACTGTGCCCAGCAACTCCACTGCGTAATATACTCTTGGATATCTGGGGATACGGTGGGGTATGGAGGGTAGATGGAACTGCTGCTGGTGTTGCTTCTGACGATCCGGGCAAAGAGTCTACTAGTCTTGTCCAGTACTGCGTCATGTAAACGAAACTTTTGGGGTGAGGCCAGAAGACCAAATTTCTGGAGTGAAGTTCCAAATTCGAAAGCTCATAAGGCTTTACAAATTGATCCTTAAACTCAAGAAGATTCAAGCAATAGAATTTAGATTCAAAGAATTATGTGCTGTAAATACTTTAAAAAGCCGTACAAAACTGATATAAGGGAACTTTTTTATAGTTTAGGGATCTTCAATGGATCTTGAAAGGTACATGATTTTCCGAGTCAAGTGGAATATATTTTTCAATATTTTATTGTGCCAGCTCTGCATTTTAATGCCAAAATATGAAAATTCAATGAGTAGATAATGCAATAAAGTAGAAGTACATTTGGGATGGAAAAGGTTGGAAAATGTGTCTTTGCCGAAACCCTACCGAACCCATACCAATCTAACTCTTTCCAGCATTCAGTGTATTGATCACGAATCGATGGTTTCATATAAGACACGGGGTATACTCGCTCATCGATTATGGAAGGCTGTGCCATTAATAATAAAAATTATGGGGCGTTTACAAGAGGTTGTCATGACAGTCGTCTGACATTTATGCAACTTTACGAGAAGGAGGACAACGGACAACGGACTGGCATCACATCAGATTTCCACCCCGCAAGGACGCCACCCAGCCCGGGCCGAATGACAAGTCTATCAATTTTTCACACACTCCTGGCGACACCACTAGAAGGGCTGCCAAAGGGCCAACCCAAGACGGACCGAGTGTCGAGGGATGTCTGGGCATTTTCCGAGCGATTAGAAGGCCCCCCCTCCAGCATTCGCCGCGTCAGTCAAGGGGTAGAGCTCATCAAAGCCCATCAACGGCCGAGGGCATGCAAAATGTTGGCTTCATTGCACAATTTACCTTTCTCTTTGCGATCATTGCGATCTTTGGGTTTTTGTTCGCTGCATATCGAATGCAATAATTTCTGACAATTTGCGAAATTTAAACGTCATGAATTGCAGTGTCTTAAATTACAACATCGATAACCCTTCGCTGGCATCGGGAGTCTGGTATCTGGGACCTTCGTCCTTGGTCCCTATCTGAGAAGCTTGCATCTGCCATCCGCAGTATCCGAGCAAAGTTTTGTCAACATCTCCAGACCGGATCCTACGAACCCGTACGGATCTCTTGGGCGATCCATTTCAAGTTCGGGCCGAAGAGAGCCCGAGCTGTTTACTTACTTGAAGTTGTCCCGGTATCCCGCCTCCACCTCTTCGCAGTGGGTTCGGGCCAGTTTTGATTTTGTGACTTGTCATCCGCTGACAGCTCAATCAAGACAATGTCCTATGACAGCGCTACAATAACCGCTCCGAAAAATGTCGCGTCATGCTTGGCCAGCCGCAACAAGGAACAACATCCACATCCACATCCCCATCCCCAGCTACAACGGGAATGTCCCGAGATTTACATGACAAGTCAAGAGATGGGATGGTCTGTGTCCTGTCTGGCTCGGGTCTCTCGTATGTTCCTTTTTTTAAGGAGGAATCCTCCGGAATGCGGAAGGCACTGATCGAACCTGGTAGTCAGACCCGGACAGATGTCAATCAAATGAAATTAACACATCATCATTGGAAAAAGGTACGAGTACTCTTCTTTTTTGGGCTGGGAATAGGCCAAGCCCGCCTGGGGCGGGGGCCGGCCCAGACCCCCGATCCCTGGTTCCACGGTTCCACGGTTCCACGGCTCAGGCGGTGGTGGTTAAGTCGCATTAGGCGCTAATGTTTTTCTTTTCGATTTTTGCGATTTTTGCTTTCGCGATTATTGCGGTTGATTGCATTTAACAGAGCTCCGATTTTAATACCCTTCGCATAGGGTATAATGCATTTTCCCGCCACGAGAATGCAGCACGACTCCACGAAAGAGTGGTGTTCAAGTTGATATTTGCTATAGATCCGGGTTAGGGATTGGTTGAATTTAAGGATTCATAGAACGCAGTCGAAGTTTTCAATGGATCCGTCAGGGTATCTGAAGCTTCGACCCATCGAAGCTAGCCCATCCTTAGAGTATTTTTTTTTGCATGAATTGAAAAACCCTTACAGATGCACACACACACACACATTGGCATGGAAATGCCCGAGGTAGCGATAGGCCTAATGGGATTATGTAATATCATTAATCAGCCGACTGAAATCGGAATCGGAACTGGAAAGCCGAAGCATGACATGTGCCACCTTCCACCTTCCACTCAACTCAACCCACACACAAATGCCGCGAGAGAGAGGGAGGAAAACAATGGATATGGATATAAGGGGCAGCACAACCCCCATACCCATTCCCATTCCCATTCCCTTTCCAATCGACACGCGCTGTGTCTATGTCTGTAATTATGTAATTACCGATATGGAATACCGATACCGATAGACACTGACCATCGCATATCGCACTAATTGCATTAAATTGTCCAACACGACAACGATCGCTGACCAGATGACGCTGCCCGGCTCCTCACCGTATCATCTCATCCGATCCGATCCCGATGTCCTTCTTTTTTTGTTTTTATTGATACGCACGTAGTGGCTGTCCCTGCCTCCCCTCCCTCCAGCTCCAGCCCGTATGCAAGTTGTTTGAACTATTTTGATCGGTTTACATTTAATTGGTCATGCAGCGTTTTGTCCGAGCCCGAGCGCTCTATAATTTCTTAATTTCGAGCTCGGGCTCGGGCTCGGGCTCGTTGGTTGGCCGGCGCTATCATCAGGGGGGGTGGATTGAGTCCTGTCCGAGATGTTTCATGGCTATCATGGCACTTTCAACCAGGTGCAGATAGAAAACTACACTGCACTGATGTTTTTTAGTCCATTTGGGTCGCGGTGTAGTCTGGATTCTGATGGCATGAGGCGTACAGCACCCATCGCTGATGCAGGACGACTAAATTTATTCCCAAGAGTTTCAGCGTCTCTCTTAGACGGACAATCAATTAATAGTTTAGCGATAGTTTTGCCTAGATCTACATATTTGGTTCTTCAGTGAAACTTCCACTTATCTACTCACTTTCCCCGAAAACCCTGCAGAGCATTCAGTGGAAGTCCGCTTCCGTTCTCCAAATGTTCCAACCAACGCTGACCCTTTAAAAGTATATTAAATACAAATTATACAATAATAAAAGTGGGAGACAGCGGCACGAACCGCCTCAGGGGAGAGAGAGAGAGGGCTACGCAGGGAGTGTCCTTGTAAGCTAATTAGCCATGCAATATGTTTGGGTTGTGCCCGGTTCCCTCATCGATATGGAAATTTCCTGCCACCTTGATTGACAACTGATCTTCGTTTCTTGTTCGCGCTGATCCTCCCGATCCATCTGATCCCTTTGTTTTCGCCCAAACACTCATAAGTGATGTTCATGCGCTGGGACAGACAGGCCAGGAAAAAAACCGACTGCATAAAAAAAGGAAACATTTCCCACGTAGCCGAGGAGCGAGGAGCAAAAAAACTCCGCACCCTCAGAGATCGGAGAAAGGAGAAAGCAATGTTGTTGCAACCATAGCTAACAAGCCTGTAATTACTCGACAAAGATTGTTGCCATGTAACACCTTAATGGACTTAACGTCGGGGCCCTCGGGCTCAGGGCCCTGTCTCCGTCTCAGAGTCCTGGGTCCTGGGTCCCGGGTCCCGGGTCCTGGGTCCGACTGAGTGACGGAGTGACGTTACCCCCCCCTGACAGTGAAATTTGCATAAAAAATTCAGAAAATACAGAACCCGAAAAAAATGGAAATATGGAAATGAAAAATGAAAATCCGTGACCGTGGCCAAAGAGACAGAGCGAATCCTTTTTCGGGCTGGTATTTTGACATGACATCGTGGAAATATTTATTTGTCATCGCCTTGACAAAAGGATTAAAAGCAATCATATTTTACGGACATGGAAATCCATGTTGCACATCCTGGAATTAGCATAGGTCCGATCGGGCAGGGCGGCCAGGAGACGGGGGGAAGGAGACAGAGGGCCGGCAAATATTTTGACACCCAGTCCCGGACAAAGACAGTTCAATTATGAGCACACGAAGCAGATCAGTAAAGAAAGGGTTAAGGGGTTGAGAGTTTGGGATCGGGATAGGGTTAGGGATAGGCAGTTGACCAGCCGTCAGGACATACACGGACCGAATACAATACAAATCTGAACTAAGTCGGCTTAGGCCTAGACAACTGTGGCAAGATCAGCGCACATTCACACTCTTTCCTCGCAAGGGTCCGTCTTCCCTTGGAACAGCTGCGCTGGTTCCCCAGTTACTCAGTTACTGAGTTCCTTATCGTTGTCCCACATCGGGTGTCCTCACTAAATGCAGCAATTAACTTAAAGACTACCTCAAGACATCCTCTCCATCGGAGAGTCTCGGCGAGAGACGCTGAGCGAGGGAGTCAGCCAAGCGGATAGTCCAAGTCAGCCTCTAATCGTAAGTAGTTGCACTTCCGACAATTACAGGACGGGACAGGACGAGCAGAAGAGCTAGGGCCAAGTTCTTTCTGTCTTTCTGTATTTCAGTATTTCTGTGGGGGAGTGTGCAAGGGAATGCGGTAATGATTGCGGTTAAGTTCTGCTCCTCGACTGCTTTCTCAGGGTCATAGCTGGCTGGACATCCGCGATGTCGCCGTCCCCTAATTGGTTTTCCATATAGGGGATTTTTCTTCGCTGAGCACCAGAAGAAAGCCAGAATCGGGCTCCTCCAGCAGCCGCAGCCGCAAAAGGATAATAGGCGAAACGTCCGATCGTCCTTAATCTCAGTAGCCGCGACGGCCAGCTGCCTACAACCACCGCACTGAACCGAGCCGAAGCACATTGCACCGCCAAAGACCTTGGGATTTGCTCTAATTTAGTGAGCCGGACAGGGGAATACGTTTTGGGCAATTTTTGCGGAAAGGAAATGAAATTGGCTCATCTTGTGACCGGTGAGTGGACAGATCCTTTGTTGCAGTCCGGCTGCTAGAAGGTTCCGTTCGGCTCGGCTCGGTTCGGCTCGGCTCGGCACTTTCACGCTTCTTAGACTCGCATCCTCACAGCGTGTGGAACGTGCGGCCATTCTAGAGCCTGCGACTGAGACAAAGACTTCGAGGCCAATAAATCTGCTCAACGATCGGCTACGCATCGGCAGCGCATCAGCTCTGACAGGACCCTATTGTTTTCCTTCAAGAGCTCGTGAGCCGAACAAAAGCTGGACCAAGCGGAGCTCTAGACGAATGCAGATCACCTCGAGAGCTCATCTCGATTGCCGAATCGGGCCATAAAACCAGAGGCGCCAATTGTGGTATGCAAAGGAGGCGCCGCCCGACCAAAGGAACCGATCACAGCGGTTACCTTTCGCACAGAACTGTACGCAACTCTTTACTTTCAATCCAATATCTTGTATCATATCATTTATTAATTGTATGGGAATTGATTTCAAGCCAAGGTCAATGCATTGATCTCAATGATCATGTCAAAATCTCTAGATAACGTTCGAAAACGGAATACTTCTTTACGAGTATAAAACTTTGTAAAGTATTGTATAAGTTGCATAAATCATAAGCTCACATACTCGTAAATCAATACTGACTGAGTGCCTGGTATAAAAGTAGATCCGCGGACCTTGCCGCTTTTTGCTCTCGTCTTTAAATCCATAGATTTTTCTCTTTACTTAGAATCTAGTCGAATGCTCTTCCGTTTTAAAAAAGTTCAAACTACTAAACTGTTACTAAATATTCCATGAAAATGAAGACTACAAATATTCCTGAATACTTTTAATCTATTCCCGAGCTCTGTGGACTTGATTCCACTTCAAGTGGTCAAGGACTCCCCATTCCCTGAGGTGTATATGAAGATGTCTCATAGTGGCTCTGCCATTTTCGGACTCGACTTTGGTTCGTTGTCCCTCAGCTATCCGCTATCCGCCCCATATATAGTAATGCTCGGCACTTTTTTAAGTGGGTCGTTGAGGCCATTCAGGACCTTGGCCACACCCAGCAATTAGAAGGGGCCCGGCCTAGTCGGTCCTCGAGCCGCTACGATCTGTTGCGATCTTTTTTTAAGTGTGCAAAACTGTCGCACATAAATTTTAATTAACTTTATTTTTAATTGTTGCAAATTTATGAGGGGAGGGGAGGGCAGGGGCAGGGGCAAGGAAATCTTCTACTGCTTCCACTGCTTCTGCTTGCTGGTTCTTCCGGCGCGCCGTGTCTTTTGTGGGCAGCGAGGCAAATGACAAACGAACAAACCCAGAAATGCAATCATCTTGGGTAGGGTAGGGCAGAGGTACACACTCGACTAGGACCGCGATGCAGGGATCGGGCCCGAGGATCCCTTTTTCCTGCCTGTCCCTGTGGGACTCTCAATTTTTGCTCTAAATTATTTGCCATAATTTCAGCCCGTTCCCTGCGCCCCTTCCCCTTCCCCATCCCCTACGGCCATGCAATTTCTTTAATTTTTGTTCTTCTCATTTTGCCCACTTCCCCTCCCCCTCCCGCTCCCGCTCCCCCTGGAAAGGCATGCGGCACGTCACTCAGGCCGCATCCTTTCCTCTCCTTTCCTTTTCTCCGCTGCTCGAATTGTCGTAATTTACTTCTGCTTGTTGGATGCTGCTGCTGTTGCTGCTGCCGCTGCCGCTGACGTCGCTCTAGCAGCAGACATCTCCCGTTGTGTGTGTGCTCTTCATTATGGCATGCATTGTCTTGTCTTGCGTGCTCGCTCTCGCTCACGCTCGCTCTCTTCTCCTGCTGCATGTCTTCTCTGCCTTGCCTGTTGTCTTGCTCGCTCATCTATTGGCTTGCTCTCCTTCTGCTTCTCCATCTCCATCTTCTGCGCTCTTTATTTTTTCAGGGTCACATCAAGTCTGAGCGCGCTCGCACTTCCACTTCCACTCGGGCCCGACCCGACCCCTCCTCCTCCAGCTCCGTCGGCTGCTCCTGTGGGCTACAATGGGCAATTTCAGCACAGAATTGCGTTCGTTTGAAAATTGTCTCGTATTTGACAGTTGACAGTTGGTCGACTTTTGAGTTGGAAAGTTATGAGCGTAAACATACACGGCAGTGGCCGGGCCGGGCCGTGCCGGTATTCGGGTCCGTTATTGCCATTATCCTTTATGTACCTATGCTGCACGGTTCTGCCAACTCATGGCAGAGCCGGCATGGCAACCAGCCTCTCGTCCCCCTGGGAAAGGCTGCCGTAGGCGTTACAGTGTTAAGGGATACGCTCGGATGAGATCATTTCTGGCGAAAAAATAGATCACAAAAAACTTATGAAATCAATTAATCATTTTTCGTGGGTTCCGTTCCGTTCGGTATGATTATACAATTTTTATATTTCTCTATAGTCCCCACAAATCCGTTAATGAAGTCCTGACATTTCATTCTTCCATTTCCAATCTGCCGCAGGCGCTAGAGTGTGTCCCTTGGGACACCATAGGATTATATCATTTCTGGCCTATAATAGTGCAAAAATAAGTTCTGCAATCAATAAATCATTCTTTTTTGTGTGGTTCCGTTGCTTATGATAATACGAGTACCATTTTCCCCATAATCTTCACAAATCGGTTAATGAAGTCCTAAACATTTCACTTTCCCATTTCCCCTTTTTTGCCTTTTCCATTGCTGTCGCCCCTCCAGCCATTCCTCAATTCCTCCGTTCCTTATGCAAAACGCAAACAAAGCCGCGCGACACACATTTGATACACTTTGGGCCTTTTTGAATCAGTTTTTTTGTTTTGTTGGCGGCGGCGGCGCAGCAAATCAAATGTCAATAAATTTCGCACACAATGCAAAGCAGAAACGCATTAATCTCCTGCAACAACACACTGCCGCAGGATCAGAGGAGAGGTAAAGGGCTGCATGCGCAAGCGGAATCGAAATCGCAAGCGAATAAATATGCAAAGGTGAGCGAGCGAGCGAGCGAGAGGAGAGTGTGTGCCGTGCCGTGGCGTGGCGTGGATTTGAGAGAGCGAGCCAGGCAGCGAACCAGAGTGAGAGAATCGCCAGGTTTATGCCCCATTGAGCATTGAGCATTGCCATTGCAAATGCGAATGCAAATGCGAATCGCTCATGAAAGGCAAAGAGTGAAAGTCAAGTGGCACTTCGTGGACGCGCTCAGAGAAGAGGGCGAGTAAACACCAGACAAAGACTAGCTTCGGGGCCGAAGCTTTTGATACCCTAACAGATCGAACAGGTTATGGTGGGTGATGCAGTCGGATGAGAAGACGAGGATACTTCCTGCTCTGCATTGCAAGTCCATAACACCCTTTGCAAGGGTATCAAAATGCATGCGCACTGCTCTCTGCTCTCCTGCGGGCAATTTGCATAGCGATCGTGATCGGACGGGCCGGGCCGGGTCGGGTCCTCGGCTGGCCCTCAACAGGCACTCGTTTTCTTGTCCCCGTTAATTAAGCGTAAAATCGTCGTACACTAAAAAGCGACAACAAAAAGCCGACGAAAATTCAAATTAAATTTGAGTGGTTTTTTGTGCATTTCTTTATAGATGTATGTGCTCGAAAGCCGCAGAAAATGCGAGGATTATGGTAATTTTGCCAGGGAAACGGATCGGATCGAATCGGAGAAAACGAAGACAGTTCGGGACCATGTTCGGCCACGCCTCTTTGGGAAAGGATGCTCGTTAAATCAAATTAATCAACACGTTAGGCCCTGTGGCTGAGACGGTGGAGAAGGGGATCCCCAGCATCGATCGGCTTCGATCTCTTTTGGTCGAAAACTCTCTCAAAAACCCATTTAATCCTTTTGTGCGGCTATGTAAACAGCGATAACTCAACGGCACAAAAAAACCCGCGCCAAAGGGGACAGACAGGATATTCATTACCGGCGGCACCGAGACGAGAACGTAGAAAAGAGGCAGAAAGTAAACCAAAATGGGATTTCGCAGGGGAGCGAAGAAAAGAGTTGAAAAGTTGAGAAATTTGCAGCGGTTTCTGCTCGGGGATATACATAGGTACGGAACGGATGGAACGGGGCAATCAATTAACTAACCCTCACAGCCGTTGTGCCGTTGTGTTGCAGGCACAAAGACGATCGAAAGATAGTCGGAGCAGAGCAAACAATGAGAGCAAAGGATAGGGATAAGCGAAGAAAAGCAAACAACTTTCACCGCAAAAAAAGAGGCGAATGAAACGTGCGAAATATACGATCCTCGCTAGGAGCAATCTTTCAGCAATATTTCTCCATCTCCGTTTCCATCTACGGGGAAGATCGCAAATAAAGATATCAGAGAAATGAGGGAAAGATGAAATCGAAGAAATGCCCGAAGAAAGTGGTTTTGGTCCTAGATGTAGATCCTTCGCTAGATAACCTACTTTTGGTCACGGATACTTTGAGTGATCGCTGAACCGATCGATGGCTGAACGAGATCGTTGCCTGTCCACTCTGACGATCCCTCACATGACTGTGCTCTGCTCATCACTTGAAGATCACTTCCATCTCACTTGAATATCCCTTGAAGATCACTTAGCGATCACTTCACTGGCGGTTCGGTGGCGCTTAAGAACCCGTAGGTCGGAAGCGTAGCTCAAGTAGGCCCAACAGCTGGTCAAGAGCCACAGTCACAGTGACACATGTGGGCAGTTATTACTGATACTGATCTGTCATCAATAATTTAGATCTGTTTATTATTTCCATATTCATATTTTTCGACTCTCCTTGCGTCGATCTGTAGACGATCTCCCACGACACTCTTAGCATTTACCTTACGTTTACTCCAGAGACCTATAAGGTTTATAAGACCGAAAGAAATTCAGTTGATTGGAAGACTATTTGATATACGAGTAGTTCTAGATTTGAACGCAAGTCTTCTTGAAGATGGTCTTTATTCACTTGAGCTTCTTTTTTGCGGGCCCTTTGTAGGGAGTACCACTAGAGATTTCTGATCGCATGGATTTCATTCTTATGCGACATTCCTTCAGGAAACTTTGTTATTTTATGACAAGCAAAGGGCGACAGCAGAATCATCACTAAAAGTAAAACAAATCTATCTGAATCCACTTGAAACATGAAGATATATGCTACATATTGTTTAGCAGGATCAGATCTGACTTCTCTTTTCTGGAGCTTGGCAGTTCTCCAATCTGACCCCACTAGTGAGGGAATGTTTCAGTGCAGGTCCTTGGTTCTCATCGTTTGCAACGTTATAACGTTCGAGCGTTTTCTAACGTTTTCCAACGTTTCCTCCCGGAAGTGGCGAACATTTTCAATTATGAGAAACGTGAGTACGAGTATACTCGCACAACTGTCATTTGTGGCCGCTAAAGAGCCGCAATTAATAGCTGATGTGAGACAAGTGGCAAGGAGGACGGTAGGCAGGAGCTGCCCCAGTCGCAGGAAGTTGTCCGATCTACGCTCTGTTCGGGCCCGTCCGGGCTTGGCTAATTAACCTGGCTGCTCCTGGGCAAGTGGCGAAAGGGCCTGTTGCTGAAGCTCTCGCGACCCTCTCGGTGACATTCAAATGGGAAGGAAGGGCAGGGGAAGGAAACGATAACTTCCTTGAGCGCGGGGGAATAAAAGCAAATTTAATAACTGAGCGATGTCTGGCCTGATAGGGATCTGGACGTCATTTCGGGACGGGACTGCTGAACCGCACCAGGAATGGGCCAGGAAGGTGGGAAAGGAGTTGGTTGAGGTGTCGGAAGGCATACTCGTACCAGGGACTAGCACGATGTAGCAGTACCAGTGCCAGAACTCCCAAAATTTGTGGAGAAAGCAATGCCAGAGGAGGTGAACCAGCACAGGGATAGAGAGCGAGAATGAGAGAGAGGGAGAGGCAGGGCACTCTCAGAGTCCTTGGCCCTGCAGGGTGCGCTTGCGCAACAACCCCTAAGGATGCGAGGGGTATAAAACGCAGCCCTCGCCCCGTACCGCTTCAGTTTGTCAGCGAGAGCCGTCGAGAGCAGTCGACAGAGATCTAGGATCGCAGCAGTATCTTGTATTTTCCCGAGCCCACGAGCCCACCAACCGACGAACCCAACCATGCTCAAGTGGACCGCCTCGGCCCAGCGCCTGAACGAGCTGCCCGCAGCGGAGGAGATCCAGCATCCCAGCCAGACCCGGAGACTGCAGCGCCGGCAGCGGCGCGAGCGCAGGGCCACGATAGCCAACAAGGAGAACGTATTGGGGATGGACTACGGCTACACCTCCACCCCAGTGCCGGCGGTGGTGCGGCTGAGGAACAGTCCCCTGGTCCTGGCCCCGCTCAGCGACATACGGAACGTGACGCCAGAGCCGCGCTCCGCCTCGCCCCATCTGCGACAGCAGCAGCAATACCAGCGCGTGCAGAGCGTCCACTATGCCAGCACGCTGCCCCGCTATGCGGAGGAGTACTCCCCCAATGCCGCGACCCTGCTGCCCAGCGGCCAGCACCTGGCCATGCGGGGACTGGCGCCCCTGGATCCCTTCCTGGAGCAGCCCCGCTACATTTCGGCTGCAGGGAACAACCAGCAGCAGCAGAAGCTGAAGAAGCGCAAACTGGAGGCGGACTTTGTGGCCACCATGGAGGCGCCGCCGGCTACGGTCCAGCCTGCTCCACAGTGCCCGGTCACACCGCAGCCGCCCTCCTCCGCCCAGCTGGGTGACCAGACCCTGGACAAGCTGATCGACGCCATCCTGGACTCCGCCTGCAAGGCCGATGCCAGCGCCAAGAAAAAGCCGCGCCGCTCCACCTTCAATCTGCGGCGCCGCACCCTGGTCAAACAGCAGCTGGAGTCGGACGGCGTCGTGATGCTGTCGCCCTCCTACGCCGCTGGCGACGATCCGGCCAGCGATCTGAGCTTCGGCACCCTACCGCTGCCGCTCGGCCTGCCCCTGACCCTGGTCCCCACCCCGGAGCCAGCCTCGCCAGTGACGAAGTTGCCACGACACGTGCTCCTCCAGATGCCTACGCCCACGCCCACTCCCACGCCTGCTCCAGCACCCGTTCCTGCTCCTCCCACTGTGGGGGGGGACAACACCTTCTGCCTGGAGACGCCAGTGAGGAGGCTGAAGCGCGGCAGGGAGGCCCAGCCGGCGTCACTGGTGGCCAAGGAGTCGCCGCTGAAGCGCTACAAGGTCGACGAGCGCAACTACTTCGAGGTGGGCCTGGCCCTGCCCTCATCCATATATGTCTAAAGAGAGAAATCGAGGAAACGAGAGATAATGAGGAGAAAGCCGACGCTGACAAACGGGGGAAAACGCTTAACCACGACGCTTAACTAGTTACTAAGCCTAAACTAAGTCCCACTTCTATTCCTGTACATATTTCCCAATTATTTTACAAGTATTCTCATCTTAAGTAATTTATTTCCATCATTTTTTTTTGCACGCTGCCGTTATGTAGTTTTTGTATTCCAACCATTTTTTTCATTATTTAATTTTAAAGAAATATTTATTATCATCGTATCATATAAATAAATTGCAATTTTACAAAAAATATTCTCGAAATTCGAAAATTTGTTGGTCTATGATTCTAAAGTAGATTATATTTGATGGAGTATACATTTTCCCACCAAAAACTAGTGGGTTAAACTATCTTCGCTTAAGAACCCACTTCTTAGACAATATATTGAGACCCACACCCATCCTCTGTGGTTCGTACAGAAGTCGTCTAGTAAATTCGATGACTTTTCGGAGAGAGACCTGATATCATCATCATTATCATTGTAGCTCTGTTATTGGGTGTTCTATAGGATATTCCACGCAATGGCTAAATGGAAATCTTGGATCTATGCTGTCTTTCTTCTTCGCTCAAGAATCCCCTTCTTAGACAATATTTTGAGACGCAGACCCAGCCTCTGGGGTTCGGACAGAAGTCGTCTAGTAAATTCGATAGCTACTCGGAGAAAGGCCTGATATCATTATCATTGCAGCTCTGTTATTGGGTGTTCTATACGCAATACGTCTGGCTAAATGGAAAACCAGGATCTATGGTGTCTTTGCCAAAGTTTGGCACAAAAAAGGATGTGCTAGAGTCGCATATTTACGCAGTTGCCTGACCAACCGATTGGCTTTGCTTGTGCTGGGAGACCCAAACAAACAACAGCGAGGATGAACAATGAGGAGCGTGTCCCTAGATCAATGATCAAAGAGCAGGTACATTCGGCATTCGGCCAGCAGGGATAATGCGGATCAGCGCGGTCTTGGCTCAACGCCCCCGTAGACAAGCAGCGGCACCAGCTGTCCAAAATTCCCTTGTTTCCAGCCTCATAGTAGCTCAAGACACGGGACACAGGACACAAGACACGAGACACAAGAGAGAGAGAGAGACACACACATGACACTTGTTAACACTTTGACGCCCTCGCACACGTTTTTGGCACTGTAACTCGATTTGAGTGCCAGTCCGATCCGGGTTTAGGTAGAGCCCGTAGCCAGGAGCCCAGGAGCCCAGGAGCCCGCTTAATCTGCCGCTGCTGATGGTGTAACAACCTGTGCCATGACCTGTCATCGGCTCTCGCATTCTTGTGGGTTTGCCCCTAATTTGTAGACCATTTAGACTGCGATACCAGCGACGGCCACGACAGATAATTGAATTACATTTTATTGTTCATATTCTCCGTTTCCCATTTTCCATTTCCCGGTAACCTGTATCGTTTCCCGTCTCCCGTCTCCCAATCCCCTGCCTGCTGGTGGTGGCACTTGCTCTACGATCCCATCCGATCCTATCCTATCCGATCCGATCCGCTCCGTTGCCAGCTGTGCTCACCCGCATCGTTAAACCAATTTTCTAATATCGCTGGCGGGCCACACCCCTTTCGGGCAACCCTTCTTCGTTGTTGGCCCAGAGATGAGACGAATTTACATTTCTTGGCCGTGACAACAGTCATGTTTCCGTCTTCGCCTCCGCCTCCATTTCCTTTATTGTTCTACGCCTCTCCAATTCCTTCCTGCCTTTGTTGTCTCGGGCCCTGCGTGTCACTTGGTTAATCGATAAAAATTTAATTAATTGCTTGTAAAAGTGATAAAAAAAAACAAATGCTCACAGCGAGCGATGGGGGGTTGGGGTTCCTGTCGCTGAGTGTTGGGGAGGAAGGAAACCACTTGAAGGCAGGTACAATAAGAGAAAGGATCGCTAAGTTAGTTGATGATTCCATAATATTTTAGTAATTATTATCCTTATATATCCTTCAATGTTTTTCCCAAAAGTGATTTCCAGATGCAAAATACTGCAATCCAGTCAATCGATGGCCCATTCTGTCTGAATCTCTGTGTTTGCGGTCCGCCCATCTGCCACTCCCTCGGCCGGAGCCTTAGCGTCTCAGAGTATCAGCCTCCTCGGGCTCACCCTCCTCCTCGCTGGCTCGGCGTACTCTATCCAACTCCTTCATTATGCAGTTAGTTAATCAACAGCTGGCCGCAAAGAGGAAGTGGCTGAAAGGGATTCGCGAGCCCTGGCTCGGGGGCAGGACCAGATTTCGCCAGATGCCAAAACGCATTTGCCAAACGATCTCGTTTCTCGTTTTCATTTTCATCTTCTGTTTTTTGTTGTTTTTTTTCTTCTTCTGATTGACAAACAAGACGCTGGCAGTGCCTGGCCGTGCCTCCGGCGAAATGAATGGTTTGAGGAAGGAACCTTTTGCGCCTCCAACCCGCCACGATTCGAGAAGGAGAATCTGCCACAAATGGCACTGGCCGCGGGGCAAGGCCAAGCCAGAGCAAGCTGCAAAATCTCCATCTCCATCTACATATCCGAGGCTGCTCTCCAACTCCAATTCCAACTCCAACTGACTCTGCTTACCCCTTACCTTGGCGGACAAAGCTGATGATGCACGTAAGCCGGCTTAGGAGTACGTATCCCGGGTGTCCCGGGTATCCTCCGTGCCTTGTCCGGGACTGTCAGTGAGTGTGTTCCAATAATTGCCAAATATTATGCAAACAATGGGCATCCAAATCGAAAGGAAATCCCCTTTTGGGCGAGGCGCCGCGTGTGGCAGCATCAGCCTCGAATCTCGCATACCATTAATATTTAAATCTCCCCGCGAACATTCCTCTCCGAACGGGGGTAGGCCCTTGCCTCGGCATAATTATAATTCATTTTCCAGCGTGGTAGCTGAAATCTCAAATCTGTTAATGATAAACAAATTTTCCACTGCAATCTGTGCACATTGAAAGGGTTGTTGCAACATTTTGTTGCAACGCTGCGCTGCGTGTCGCTGCCACAGCCGCCGGCGGTTCTGATGCGAAAAAAAGGAAACCAAAGAAAGCAAAATGAAATGAATTTTTGCAAGTCTGTTAATTAGCTTAGCAATGGAATCGGGATCGGCATCGGCATCGGCATCGGGATGGGAGATGGGATATGATGAAGTGGGCACTCGAGATGGATCGGTGGCGGCCTCGGTGTGAAAGTCAAAAGTGCGGAGGGTGGTTCCTTTTCCGATCACCATCAGATGGTGATGATGATGAGTGGGCAGATGACTCGGCCATTTGGCAGGGGACGACAGGGCGACAGTTGGTCCGCAGCAGGCCACGTGTACAGGCACGTGCCGCCTGCCGCCTGCCGACTATGCCGCAGGTCACAGGAGGAAGTCATGCAAATTTTTTGCCAGAATGGCAGGGGTGATGCCGGAGTGCAGCCTGCACTATAACTATAACTAATGATGCAACTATTCTTTTGGGCGGCGAGTGGAAGGAAGCTTTCGGAGTCGTGTTCAACCCGCTGTACTCGCAACACGGTTACAAGGCATCCCGTCCGTCTGGATGGCGTTGCACGTTGCATGGTCCGATCCAAAGGGGGTGACTGGCTGGCTGCGCATGCGATGAAGGTCATGAAAAACTAGAACAGAAGGCTGCCCTGCCAAGGGCTACCGAAGCTCCTGATACCCTGCTGCAGTTTCGTTCTTTTGACATCTGATTTTGATCAAATTTTATTCATAATTTAGGAAATACTCGTCCTTACAAGACGATACATATGATTCCTGAGTATCCTTACTATTCGGCGTTGCTGGCATACGGTGTTCAAAGTCGTACCCTCTCCTGTCCCCGCTTCAAGGGTATCAAAATGTGTGGAATAATTCGAGAATGAAACGCTTCCGGGCGATTACACGCGTGCCAGTGCCAGTGCCAGTGCCACCCCACCCCACCCCTTCCTTTAATATTTGGGTGAAAATTTACATTTTTTGTTTGTGTGTTCCAGTGCCGGTTCTGGCTTATGAAAAACAAATATGAACGAGAGTCGATTCGAATCGGGTCGAGTGCAGCAGGCGGCAACCGCGGAAAAGTGGAAAAATTGTACAGGGTAAAAGGGGGAAAATGATAAAGGCAACCAGCAAGGCACTAGGAAAGTAGCTCTCTTTTTCCACTCTCCTCTCCTCCCTACTCCTCTCCTCTCCTCTCCTCTCCTGGTGTCTTTGTTGTTGTTGCGCAGTGAAGTGGACAAGCGGGGAGCGATGTTCGAAGCTTAAACGTTTTGTAAATCGCTGACATTTGCCTGTCACTTTGTCAGTTTGACAGCCGGCGTCGCGTCGCGTCGCGTCGCATATCCAGGGGATGCTTCCACGGGGGCGGGGAGGAGCTCACGAGAAGGGGGAGGCGTGGCAAGCGACATTTTTTAACGGTCCCAGGGCACCAGAGAACGTGTCCTGTCCCATGTCCCATGTCCATCCGATCGCTGATTGACATAATTCGCACTTGACTTGCTGCGCCGGCGCGCCCGAGCCGCTTACAGGACAAAGAACAGGAGAGCCCAGCATAAAGGATACACAGGAGCACATGGAACTGTAGAGAGCAGAGCTACGAGCAGAGAAGAGCATCAAATTCGTCTGGGTATAGCCGCACTTTGCTACTATACTATACTCCTTATTCTTGTACATAATCGACAGCGGACCCTGTATAGACATGTCCCTATTTAACCATCCTTCTGTCCATTTGTGCAGTCCTCTGTTGAAGCTTTGCCAGCTCTTTTACACGAAGTTTTAACACCATTATCGAGTCGGTATATTATTTACAACAGTCCAAGAATGTTTCTTCACAGCTCAGCAAAATTACATATAGATATATAGCTTCCAAAGGAATGATAGATTTCCCATAGATAGCATCTTCTTTTGGTTGATTTTGTATCAATTGCAAAGCAATATCAACAGCTATATAGCTTCATCATATAGCTTCCAAAAGAGTGTTGGATTTCCCATAGATAGCCTCTTCTTGTACTTGATTTCTTATCAATTGTAAAGCAATATCAAAATAGAAGTAATAACAGTTTCCCTTTAAAGATGGCTATGTACTCCCATGGAATCTACTATAAAATATCAGAATAATATTTGCTAAAAAGAAATATGTTGCAGTCGAGTAAATATTATCAAAATTTGTTCAGTGTAGCGGTCATAACGCGACTAAATGATACGAATCTGTCCTGAAACGGAATCGCCATCGCCATCGGAATCGGCATCGCCATCGGCATCGCTGCTGAGCTGCGCTAATCGTCTGATGAAGCCAAAGCACATTTATTTATTTATTCATTTTTTTCCCCACACGGTATCACAGTTGCACTGTGGCACAGTGGGTGGCGTGGGCATTTTTGCTGGAACAATTTGTAAAAAATTTAAGATTATCATTGATATTTATATTCATTATTTATAATAGCTTTATTTTGTATTTTTAAATTTTTTATAAATTTTTTTTATATTTATTATATATTTATTGAGATATTAAAATTTATTCAGGTAGATATTCAATGCCTAGGAAAATACATGAATTTTATATCAGTATTTCAAACAGTTTCTAAGGCTTATAAAGTGTCTAATTTCACAAAAACTTCGAGAACCGCTAAGTAAAATTGCCTTAAGGTCTACAAAATTTGGCTAAAACCTGGCTCCCTCCTTCTGAGGGAAATTTTGGAATCTGTTTTCAATAAATTGCTTATGTTAAACTGCTATAACTTTTAGGCGAATCGCTCAGAAATGCATTTTGCGGCAATCATAAAATATTTACTTGCGTGGCCCACTGTGCCAAAATTTCGTCGGATCTAGCGACTGATAGATGCCGTTGCGCCTGCGCCGGCGCCGGTGCCGTGCCGTGCCGGGGGTGAAAGCAACTTTCAACGTTAAGCTGCAACGGGCAGGAGGGCAAGGGTGGGAGAAGGTGCAGGGGAAGGGGTGGCAATGGCCCCGGGGGTAATGCAGATTTCTATCTGATGGGCAAACAAAAACCGCAGTGGGTGCCAGTGCCACCACCCCGGAAAGCCATGACTCGGGACTCGGAAACCGGGCACCACTTCCACTTCCACTTCCACTTGGCTCGCGTTCTCGTTCTCGTATTTGTATGCGAGTCGTGCAACGTCATTGGCAAAACAAAAGCCGATGTCGTTTATGTTAATTTATGTGCTATTAAAAGCGGCGCGGGGCACTTAACTCGTCATTGCCCCGGGCCTAATTCCCGGACCCGGCCTTGCCACGGCGTAGCGCTTATGATTGGGCGCACGTGACGCGACTGGACGCTGAAGGATCTGCCCCAGCCGCAGCCACAGCCAAAACCCACTCTAAATGAAGTTCATTACTTAACTTTCAGCCTTAAGGCCATTAGTCGCGCTATCGAGTGGCTACGTTCGATATATATGGAGTAGAAAGTATCGAAAGGAGTCGGGTAATGGAAAGGGTGAGGTCAGTAATCAGAGCTTTTAGTACCACTTCGGTTTACAGAGTTCAGTCAACTATTGATCGAAGGGGATTACAATTATACAATTGTGACACTTTGTGACGAACATCGAACCAAAAAAGGCCTAGAGTGTGTTATTGAATCATTTAAACCAAATGTTTAGTTTTTAAAGATCTATCGAACATCTAACACGTTTCATATTCGAATACGATTAAGATTATGTTTGGAAATAAGATAGGCTTAGGTAGACGATTACCATCAAGTGGCCCAAGCGACACAAAGCCGGAGCCTGTTACGCGCGGATTTCAGGCACAAAAAGCCGACACCGACCGAGGAGCGCTGCCGCATGACGCGTCGCGCGTATTATCCAACTAATACATTGGAGCTTGGAGCTTGGCTATTGTTTAGGTACTCGAATGAGCTTAGTTACCGACTAAAGCTGCGACCTCCAGGCACCCTTCTGTGGACTTCTTTGTGGATTGTCGATTGTCGAGTGGCGAATGGCCCTAAAACTAAAGCCCATTGTAGTCGCCCCATTCGATGGCCATTCGATTGGCCAGGCTGTCAACTGCGGCGCCGCTAATGAGGAGTCGCGATTGATTTAGCCGCCGTGACAAATTAAACGGCGCTCGGCTAATGAGGAAACCCTAAAAGTCGCTGAAAAAACTGATGGAAATGCGAAGGAAAACTGTTGAAACTGTTGAAAAGCCGCACGCACACAAAAGGGCGCAACAAAAACGATTTTTCTTACATTGGAAATTAAAAAAAACAAACGACACGCACAAAAAATGTGTCGAAAACGCACAAAAAAAATAGAATAGATTTTGTGTTGTTGGTTTTTCTCCCGCTTTTGTTGTTGCCGATGTTGGGTGTGTGAATCAACCACAGTAAACCCCTTGCTAAACTTGCCTTTGTGGAGGGTTTGTTTTTTCCTTTCTTCGCAAGACAAACAAAGCATTTTTCCCATTTTTCCTAGTTTTTTTTGGGTGCATTTTTTTTTGGCGAAAAGTGGCAAATGAAGCGTTGATAAAATGCTCAAGTCACGTCATTTAGAAAGTCCAGAGGGAAGTAGAAGTAAAGAAGCGAAATTCGATCATAGATCATCTCATCTCATCCCGTACCATCTTTGGGATGGCAGAGAAAGCAGCTGTGGGCTCTGATCTTTTGCTAATTGCTGTCAAAAAAGTTCTTAAGCGACGGGTAATGAATGTGCGGGGAGCTATTTATAAGAATTTAATGAGAGAGAGAGTTCCCATACAAAAAAGTATGGGAAGATCCTCTCTCATACGAGTACTGGCTATGGTCTGTATCTTTAAGACTGCTTTAATTATCACTGGATTATCTTTATTATCAAAAAATCGTGCTAATATTTGTGATCTTTCTATAACTGAGCTGAGATATCGCCTACAACACTATGTTTTTCATAAGATTATAATAATACTCGTAATAAAACATTGTCTCTACTGCCTTAACTATATATACCCATAGTAGTGTTACGAGGAGCCTGTATCCAGATCCCCACTGTATCCATTTCGAATCAGAGCGATGGAAAGTGAACAAATTGCCTCAGATTGCTTAACAATCGATTAATTGGCTATTATTCGGTGTTTGGTGTTGGTCCACTACAGATAGCGCTGTGGCCCTGATCTACCGACCTAGATAGAGCGAACCCATAGATCATCTCGGGGACAGCAGCTGCTGGTGATCGCTGGGTTCGGGGCTTGAGCAGGGCTCGGGCTCTGTACCAAACTAATTGCATTGAGTGGACAGTCAACGCCCAGTTTCGGGGCCCAACTTTCGGTTTACCGGCTATCGGTGCTAATCTAAAACGTTTCTCCGTCCCTGTACGCGTTTTCATCGTTCCCGGGTACTGGGCCATTCGACAACATTCAAAGCAAACGCTGGGCTGACCACGTGCCCACTCTGAAGTGGAGGTGGAGGTGGTCCGTATGGCCGGAGAGGCATGCTGGTACAGTGACCGCAACAATGGTCGCGTTTAATTACAGTTATTGTCGCACCCTTCGCCTCTCATTTGCATTTGCATTTACCGGCCAGCCAACCTTGGGCACGTGGTGTACCGCGTCCTCGAGTGCGGGCGAGGGTGAGAGCCAGGGTGAGGGTGAGGCTGGGGGTGCGCACTCGTAGCGTAATGCATATGTCACCTTGTGCCAGGCCTGGCCTAGTGGGTCGAGCAACTAGGCCGAGTAATTAGCATAATAGTTGAGGCTGAGGCTAAGTCCAAGGAGCAGGGAGCAGGGAGCAAGCAGCAAGGAGGCGGCTTCAGTTACAGCGAAGACAATTGCGCATTCTTTGGAAAGTGTGCGGGTCCGCGACCGCGACCGTTTCATTTAATTTCTCTGAGCAGCCAGCAATGAAATTTATGTAAATTAAATTAAAACTAAAGGAAAAACTTCTTCAACAAGCGGAACCAAGAAGCAGACGCGACATATGGCCACCTACCAGCAACGAGCGACAAGCGGCCAGCGACAAGCGACCAGCGACAATTGTGCGGATGAGTTAGAGCCACATAAATTTGAAGCAGCTCCGACTGTCAGCGCCCACTGTGTGCCACTGTTGCCACAGAACGGAACCGGGCAGAACAGAACCGAACAGAACCCTTCCTCTATCCAACTGGGCGACACTTAAGATAAAGATCGGATCGGTGCGGCGACCAACTGATACGCCCTCAGGCCAAGGCCAAGCCTTTGACAGCCTCAAGTAATCGCCGGCATATGGAATTAGGTGCCATACATGTATCATCAATGATCTTTGATTCTACCACGATTCTACTACGGATACTCGTACGGATCCCGGATAGAAATCATTCCAGAGTCAGTAGTAACTCCATTTAAAGTCTTGTCTCTGATTGGTCTATATTTCTGCAGTGATAGTGATCATCTAAGAGCCCTCTCCAGACGAAGTACCATTCCCGAATCTCTGGAAATTGTAGATTTCAGACATCCAAATGATGGTTGAAGATGGAAGCTTTTTCCTAGGAAAACTTCTTTAAAATATCTGAAATATGTAAGATCGAATCGCATTGAAGTTGAAAATTCCAGAAATCACACGCTGATTGTTTCTGTTCAGGAATGCCTCTCCATTCATTGAGCACCAACCCACAGCTAATTCGAATTTTCTACCATTCTGCTACCTTATAAATGAACCATGCTATCTTTTTCGATCGTAAACTCCCAGCAGCGTCGACGTCTGCCACCTGAAACCCTTTTTCCATGTCCAACAGAGCCAGAGCTGCAACTGAGCTGAAGATCGCGATGATCATTGCCTCTGATCTCTGATCATTGGCTATTTAGGACCGACTGTGGAGGACCGACTGTGGACTGTGGATGAGGCCATAACTGTGCTATCATCTGATCATATCGATTGGGATATCGAAATTTATGGCGCATAAATTTCCCCTAACTTTCTGCTTTCCCGTCTCTCACTGGGGCTCTGGCCAGGCCAATTAAGTGCAACGAATCGGGCCAGGATTCGTCACAGGCTGACATGGATTGCGAAAATTTAAATACGGAACGTCTCATCTCCCATGCATCGGTTGGGGAGGGAGAGAAAGTGACGTGGGACAGGGAATACAGCCCATACAGGACACAGGAGACAGGCAACAGAGGACTGTGGTACCAAGGTACAGAGCTACAGGGGTACAGGGGTGGCTGATCTGATCCGATATGATCGCTGGCTTACTGCCCCTGAGTGTCATCAAAACAATGTTTGCCAGCTAGTTTATGAGCTGCGCCTCATTTCTCATCTCATCTCATCTGTTTTCAATTTTGCATTTTGCATGTTACCTTTCCCATTTCCTATTCGGCATTTTCCCAGTTTTTCCGTTTTCGTTTACCTTTTTTCAATTTCACATTAATTTCTTTTCAATGCGCCGCCGCTTCAATTCCCATCCCCAACGGCATGCCAATCCTCATGCCATTTCCTTTCCAATCACTGGGAGAATTATGCAGAAATATTGACCGCAGCGAAATGTCCACAAAAAAGTGGGAAAATGCCATAAAAAGTGAGACAACAATGTTTGCCCAACGCAACCCCCAGGGGTATGGAGGGGTATGGCTGCGATGGGGTCATAAAAAAATAGAAGAAAAACCAACAAACCTATTTCCTTGGTCAAGCGCAACGACAGGGGGTCGAAGTTGATGGCATCCTCGGGGTTTTTGCTCAAGAATGAGATTACCGAGCTTGGGTCGGGCTGATCTTCGGCTGATCTCCAGCTGAATTGGCTCTTCTCGATCAGCGGGGCGCCTCCACTCAGTGTGCTAATGAATGGGATGTGATTAGAGTGCAGTCCTTGCCGTGCCAGATCACGTGATCTCAGTTGAAATTTGTGTTCTAGACTGAGATGCAATAGGATCCAAGCAGTAAAATAGGTCCCACACGTATGAGATCCTTCTAGAATCACTCTACGCCGTGGCTCTTTGTCATGAAGGTTAATGAAAGATCACTTCAGTCAAAGATCGTTAGCATATGCCAAACACAATTACCATACTGATCCTGATCTAGTGATCAACCCACACTTTCGTTCCAGGGTTAATGAATGATCATCACAAACGATCGATCAGCGGATGCAGATGGAAGTGTCCGATCGATGGATCGATCTGCCACCTACGAGCATCGCTTAATGACTCATTTAAGCACCTTCGGTCAGCCGCAGGACACAGCCTGGACCCGTTCCTGCTGCCCGGTAATCATTCAAATGAAGTGTTTTCACTGATCTCTGCCCGTTGCTTCCTGTCTCTACCGGGGGCGAGCTGTCAACGAGCACTAATTAGAATGTCAGGCGGCTGAGTAGCCTGGACAGCTACTCGTACTACCCACAATCCGGGTAAAGCAATCAGGAACGGAACCCACACCACAACAGACCAGACCAAACCAAACCAAACCACACCACCGCATGAGAGGAGAGAAGAGGGAGACGCGTTCCCTGCTTGACGGATTGATGGGAATGATTAATGGTGTGGCCAGTGTGGCATTGCGTGACAAGTTTGTTAGTAAATTGAACTGAACACAGTTCATGGATGCGGTTCGTGCTGCCCTTGCAGCTTGCGGCTGACACCTTTCCCTGACACGATTCCGATTCCAATGCCGATTCCGAGCCTCATCATTAATCTTGCGCCATCGTCAACTGTACGCACACTGTATACGGTTGTACTCTGATCCGATGTGGCTGCGGCCGGAATTAACTCTGGTAGCCATAGTCGAAGTTCCTAAGATTCGGTGCGGATTTGACGATAATTTCCCACGGCGATCGGCGACTCTTAAATCGTTTTTAATGAAGTTGTCATAAACTGGACGAGATCGCCACAGAATCGTCATAATGCAGGAGGAACGTGGAAGGAGGCCGGTCCCAAAGATCAGCGGTGCGTGAATTTCCAGGACATGATCACCGACCGTCACTGACCACAAGAACAAACAGATTTTAATAGAAAATCAAAGGGAAATTTATTGGAGAGAGCTGATCATTGTTCTCCGACTCGAATCGACCCGACCCTCACGACGTTTGCATATCGCGAGCGATATCCCTCTCCCTCTACGATATCCCTCGATTCCCAATCTACCTCAAAGATTAATGAGATTTCCTACTGAGTTCTGCAACTTCCTATGCGATGTATATGTATATTTTTTTATGTTTCTATTCCATTTCTTTATCTTTTTTTGTGTGTTTTTTTTGGGTACGTTTTCTTGTCTGTGTGGATTTTTTATGGCTCGTTTAGTGATCGGTAAACAGGGCGCTGTCTCGTAATTTACATGAAATTACTTCATTTGTCGGGGCCTGGCCGTGGGCATGGGCATACCTCGAGGGTCCCCTTGATTTGGGTGTCTTGTGGCCGCCGTGTCAGGTCGAGCAAACAAATCGTGAGAATGCAAATCAGTCAGGGTCTGATCGTCTTCCATCAAAGTCAGTTCGAGATCGGAGCCTCAACTAATCAGCGATCGTTCGAAATGGGGCAGTTCAGTGTGGTCCGGTCTTCGATCGACTCTTCCTTGCGATTAGGGAGTCCAGAGTAGAGAGTAGTGGAAGCAGCTGCTGACCAATGGACACGCTCGCAATTAGCCATGAAATTTTCCATCTTGCAAGGACCTCCGCTGTCTTTGTCCTTTGGCGCTGGACAGTGAAAAATCCATGTGCAAAAATATGATTCATTCTTGGATTTGCGACTATACTCTTAACCAGGCTATGAGTTATGAATGGTCCGTGGACTTGGGCTGGGGTCCAGCCAAATGATTCTTGACGCTAACTTAGTTGAAATAAATCGATTTGATAGGCTGCTGCATGACTCTATTTATGATCAATGATCACTGATCACTTATACAACTGAAAACCGTTCATAGCTGAAAGCTTGCAGAGGGATAAAAGGTGGATCAGAGGAGATCATACCATACTAGAATGATCTTTTAACGGCTGATGATCTTCCCGCTCTTCTTTCTGCTCCGGCTGCATTTTCCGCTTCCGGGAGCAGTGGAGCTGGGCAGGAGCCGGGCAGATCGGTGCAGATCAGTGCCTTGGGTCTCGTAAATCATTATGGCAAATGTCATTCGGGGACTTGACATGCTGCATAACAAGTTCCGCTCTTTTCCCTTCATTCGTTTGGTTTTTTTTTCGTCTTTTTTTGGTTAAAAAGTGAGTTGCATTATTTCGAATCTCATTTTTTGTTTGGCGGTTCGGTTTTTTTTTATTTTTTAGCTGGCTGTCAAATTACTTGAGGGCGCCGCAATGTCTGAGAATTATTTGTGGGTACGACGAGCCCACGGCCAGAGCCACGAGGAGGTAGATAGCGCAGTTGCAACGCACTCGTGAAGCAGACACAAGACGCGTCAGGAGGACGAAGGACGGAGGTCGTCTTAGGACCTTCGGGCACTGCATTGCAGACAACTCTTTTTTTTTTACCCTTTTTTTGCCTCTTCTGGTGTTGTATTTTCGGGTGGATAAACCTTTTTTCAAACTCTTTCTGCCCGAAACCTTTCTCTTTCTGAGCGCTGTGAGAAATGCAAATTCGGCGGTAAGGAGGTTGGAAAAAAACGTTGTTAAATTTGTTAGCAGCTCCAGAGCCACTGGAAACTGGAAAGAGGAAAGAGGAAAAAAGCTGCACTAATTTGATTTCTTCAAAATGCAGTCTTGAGAAGGGTCTGCCGCTCACCCTCACCCTCGCCCAGTCCCTGCTGCCTGTCTGGCTCTCAGTCTCAGTCTCGGTCTCGGTCTGGCTATGGCTCTAGCTCTGGGTAGGAGGAGGGTGATGCCTCCTGGGCTCCGATCTCCGATCTGATGACATTGAGGACCGTTTCCATAGCCATTTTTTGGTCATTTATCAAATTTCAAGCAAAAGCAGATCAGTCTCAGCCTCAGCCTTAGCTCCGTCTCCGTCTCCATCTCCATCTCCATCTCTTTCTGTTTTCTGATTTTTGTGTGTCTATGAAGTGAATATCACAACAAAACAGGGACATCGGAATCGGAGTCTCTCGTTCTGTAGTCCTTTTTGTGTCCGTGTCTTGTCGCCGGGCTGTCAATCAAACGCCATCAATGCCTTATCCACATTTGTACTTGCCTCATGTTGCATTCCCTTTCCCTCTCCCTCTCTCACTGCATTTGCAATTTCCACTTTTTCCCACATTTGCATGCAAATTTCCAGAAAATCCCTTAATCGGCAATATTTATTGCTTACACGCCGAAATCAAGTTTCCGAATTCCGAAATCAAATCTGCACAAATTAGGCAAATCCGGGCCACCCATATGCATATCCCCGTATGCGTTCGAGTCAAGGGTTTATGCCTAATGCATTCGCAATTAGTTTGCCAAAACCCATCCGCCATCCGCCAAACCCTTGCCCCGACTCCGACTCCGACTCAGAATTTATAATCGATTTAGATCAGTTTTGCAAAACTGCAAAACACCCAAAGTGGCCTCCGCCTGGGCCCCGGCCTGAGCCTGGACCAAATCCACCCCGAAGACAGAGACAGGGCATCCTCCTGTAACCCTTCCATCAAAACTCGATCCCCGATGCTGATGCCGGCGTTGTTGCTGTTAATTTTGATTTTAATGAAGCGCGAATTACAAAAACATGGAAATCGTATCAATTACAGAGACAAAGATCTCTGCCTCAGTATCTGCCATGAAAAGCGCAAACATGGACTTGGATTTTGATTTGAATGGGTTGAATGTTCCGAAAGATGATCCTCAACGGGTCAGCCATTTGAGATAAAGATATGGATGTACATATGACTTATTGGGGAAGTTTATCTGATATCTTAAAGGATATCTCGACCGAGCTTTCAATTCAAAGAGGGAGATCATCTTGAAGACACATAGATATAGCTTATTAAGGAAGTTAAAGGTAGGGAGACTCCTACAACAGATGCCTTTCTCAAAACAGTATCTAAAGAACTGCTGATAGACCAAGAATATGGCTAATAGTTCATAATAATATCTAGAGAATAGTATCTGATAGTACATATATCTTTAAAATGGCCATATAGAGAGGGTATAGAAACGACTAGAACGAGGACTAGGACTCTCCTGCCGCTGTCGCTGATGAACAGTAAGTTACGGAACGGAAAGTCATTTGCAATCGAAGTGGCACAATGACATAACAAATCTATCGATCTATGTGTGCAGGATCACAGCTGCCTGGGACCGACTGACTGACTCTTGACGGACTCAAGGAGCTGCGTGATCGAGCAACCGTTTGTGAAGTACCCAAGCGGCAGGGAAACCGACTTCCACGAACCAAGCCCCTTACCACCACCACCTTCGTACACCCACAATCCTTAAGGAATACGCAATCGGAGCGGGGTATGGGTATCGGAATGGGAATCGCATTGCCATTCGTATTACCATTGAATGGGTCAATGGGTCAAAAGTTGATGTGAGAGCTCGTAAAATCTGAAGATCGACAGGAGACGTCACATAAACAGTGCGCGCATAAAGACGGAACCCGAGCCGAGCCGAGCCGAGCGGAGCGGCTGCTAATGTAAGGCACGAGACCTCATCTGGGCCATGGCCAAGAAGGCTGCTGCTCGCAGCCGGCATCTGGACAAATATTTACCGAAGCTTCGCTCGTAAATTGCTCGCCTACGCACAATGCGATCCCTTTGCGATCCCATTCCGGTCCCGAGACCAAGTACAAATCAAAGTGAAAGTAATGACCAGCGGAGAGGGAGACAGTGATAGTGGTGAGAGTGAGAGGGCTATAAAGATTCCCGCTGGACAGAGACATTAGGCTACTGTTTTTGTAGTCCCGACTTCTGCTGTTGGCTTCTGCTCCCTCTCCCCCTCCCTCTCTACTCTCTTCTCCTCAACGACAATTGTTCCAGATATTTTTTGGACAACACACGAGACAAATCTGGGCTAAGACACCTTGCGACGTCGCCGTGTGGGTTTCCTTTCTTTTTTACAGTTCCCCGACAGCTGGCCCTGGCCCATTGTCCGCCGTTGGCAGAGGCAAAGCCAGGACGGGGGGGACAAAGGAGGCATTTGACAGACCGTTTGGCAGGGATTTACCTGCTTAGAAGAGAAATGTAGCTCAGCAGGAAGAGAAAGCCGGAATGAAACGTAAGAGAGGAGGTCCGGCTCAACAGGCAGCCGCTCTCTTACTTTCACTCGCTGGCGCCGCCTGTCGGCGGGTGGCTGAAGCTACTCTCAGATGAGTCGGAGTCAAAGTTTAAGTCCTCGGATTTACCTTATTTGTGGGATATTTTATTGGTCTGACGATCAACTATATCTTTTAACATATATGATATCATAAGTTTCCAGAACTTTTGAGTACCGGTTAATACCAAAACTTCTTTGTAGATCTGCAGAGTTCCACATGACTCTCCTCCCCTGCGCCATTCCTTTGTCGGCCAGCTGAGATTCCGTTACAATCCGATGCAAAGAGACAAGAGAGCGCTCACGCTCGTTCTCTTTCTCTCTCTCTCGGTAGTGCGCCTGCGCAGTGGTGGCTTTTCCGAACGGCGCGCGTGCTCAGTAGATACATTTGCTAGCAACATTCAAGCAGAGTTGGGCAACATTTGAATGCCTTTGGAATATGGATATTATATGATCGAATTGGCGAGATGTTTGTAACACACAAAACTCTGGGGGCCATAAGTTATATAAAATATGCATATGAATATTTTCAATCAATAGATAATGGATGGGAAATGTGGCAGTCGGATGGGTGCAACCAAATAAGGTAGTAACAGGTAATTCTGAGTACATATTTTGGACGTAGTGCCATTTATTGAGACGCATACAGAAGAACTGGATCAGATAGGGTATAAAAACGTCCAGTCCAAACCAGTTTGCAGGCAACATGAGTACGTACAACCAGCAACATGAATGAAGAAACTGGGCAACATGCCGGGCCTTCGGGTGGGTACAATGGGAAAACGGAAGCACTGCGGAATTTGCGGCATCAATACTCTTTCGGCCACGGATAAGGAAGCAACGCAAATAGTGTCGAATTTTTTTCTGAATTCAGAAAAGTAGTGATAATATATCCCGAAAAAATATCCAACAAAATCAACTCGAAATTTATTATAAATATATAAAAATATCCCCAGCAGCAGTTCTTTTTTTCCGTTTCCTCGTTTTGGAAAGCTAAAGACGGGTTTTTTTGTTTCTGTTAAAACTTTGTGAAAATTTCAAATCTTACAAAATCCATTTATTTGGGCAACTTGTGTTTCTTTGGGAATCCTTCGAGAAGCGACGATAGAGAGCGCGAATAGAGAGCTGTGGTGCAGGACACAAGGCGACCTAGTCGCAAAACAGATCAAGTTTCCAGGTGAGTAACCGTATACGTACATTGAAGATTAAGCAGCAAACCTGATCAAACGGTCATTCGAACCGCTCGAAAATAAAACCCAGCGAATGATCGATCCATCAATTGATTGCTTGATAAGCTCGGTATCCCTTCAATCCCTGCTCGGTTTCCCGTGGCACACCTGGCACACACACAAGCACACACGCACACACGGACAAAAGGGCACGCACACATAATAACGATCGCACCCATGAGACAGTCGTCGTGTTTGTCTTTGCTCTAGCTCTAATTTTAATTTAGCCAGAAAAAAAGGCTGGCGAGGGAAAATGGGAAGCAGAGGAGAAAAAACCCTAAGACCCTAACCCCTCAAGACACAGACACAGACACAGAGAGACCCAGAGACCCAGATCCAGATCAGGGCGGAAGGAGACCCACAAGAAAAGGGGTGGTGCGTCGTCTAATACATTTAATTTGTTGCTGTTTTTTCCTCCCCTGCTGCTGCTGCTGCTGCTGCTACCCCGAGCTAATCCTCCAGGCACAAGTCACACGGAAGAGAAAGGACGGGGACGGGGATGGGGGGGGCAAGGCAGGAGAAAGATCGACCGATTTTTGGGTAGGAAGAATAATATTTTTTTTGCTCGCCTTTGCAACGACTGCAGCTCTTGTTCTCGTGCAATTCTGCTCGGCTTTTCATCTCTGGGGTGACGTTTATGGATTACATGAAAACCCATTTCTCTAGACCTGTGTTTGAATGTGTGCCCGTGTGCCTGTGTGCGTGTGCGTGTATCTGGAGGACAAAGACAAGGATCTGGGACGGATCTTTTGAGTCCCCCTTTGGCTTTGCCGATTGCCGCTTTTTGCAAAATGGCATCATTATGCTGGGGCGTAATTGTTGCACAGCCAAACAGATACACGCACACAGATACACAGCTACACAGATGCACAGATACACTGGGAAGTGTAGAGGGTTGGGATCCGCAGAGCAGGATCCTTGCCGCACATCGCGACTCGCTCAATTTTATGGTTGGCAACCGCAGCGCTTAAAAAATCTGTTTGCAAATTAGCATAAGTTTAATTTCAATTTAAATGCAAACCTGAAATCGCAAAAGCGCGCACGGGAACGAGGCTGAGCGAGGCCTCAAGGATAAAGGAAGACGAGGGACCTCGCCTCAGAGTACGTGAAAAACTCGTTTGCCGCAAAAACAATTTGCAAAATTTCCTGCTTTGTGTGCCCGCTGTCGGTCCTTTTGCCCTGCGTTTTCTTCCATTTTTGCATCAAAATTGTCTGGAAGTTTCCAAAAACAAAAACCCAAGAAAGAACGAAAGAAACCAGAATCTGTCGTTGTTGTCCTGATCCGATCCCCTATTTGCTGCCAGCTGCCCATAAATCCAAGGAACCAAGAAACCATGCCACAGACCTCAACAATTTTCTGCCACAAGAATCTAGAAATGATCATCAGAAGATACTACCAGAAGTAGTATCATTCGCCCAAGTTTAAGTCCTTATAGAACCCAGCCTAAGCTAACCCTTCTCTCCTCTTCTGCCCCTAGGGAGGGACGACATGCCAACCATGACACGAATGCATCGGCACTCCAGCTCCAGCGCCAGTGCCGTGGTGGAGGAGACGCGCGGCCGCCGGCGCGAGGGCGTTGGGGGCGAGGCCAACAAGGAGAACTACGGCGTGCACTTCATGAGCAGCCCCTTCGGCAACGCCAGCCTGATCGCCCTGCAGGACTTGAGCAACGTCCACGTCCACGGCAAGAGTCCGCAGCGGCGCAGCTTCAGCGAGGGGAGCGGACCGCGTCAGGCCACCCCGCAGCTGGCGGCTCTCCGCTGCCTGCCCCGAGCTCCAGGGGTCGCACTGGGGGCTGCTGCCAATGGCAGCGGAGGTGGTGCTGTGGGAGGAACTGTGCTGGAAGACTCGCAATTGTCGTCCTCGCGGATGGGGGACACCACCCTGGATCGCATGCTGGACGCCATCATCGAGTCGGCGCGCAAGGAGGTGCGCTGCAAGCACACCACAGCTGCCGCAGTGGCCCTGGACTGCGGCGAGTGGAGCGAGACCAGTGTCCATGAGATGGAGGTGCGCACCCCCACCCACCTGAAGCGGCAGCGGGTGGTGCGGCGCAAGAACCCCCACAAGACAGCCACCACCACAGCCACCAGAGAGAAGCAGAGTCGACGCCGGAGCCAGAGCAGGAGGCAGAGCACGACGCAAGTCCCCATGGAGCACGTGCCCAGCACCAAGCGCTGCCTCAGCTTCTCCAGCTCCACGTCCAGCGACCTGGACGATGACGAGCAGTTGGCCAAGCGCAGCTCGATGGTCTCCACCACATCGTCGAGCCACTCCAGTGCTGCTACCGGTACCACCGGTACTCCGGCAGGCGACGACAGTGACAGCCAGCGGGGAAGCATAGATCTGAGCATTGTCTACGATGCCAAGCAGCGGAAACTAAACGTACACGGTGAGTCCCAAGGCGTCCGTCCCCATGTCTACCTGTAGCCATGCCACTCCAGTGAAAGAGCACCTTATGATTGACCTCTGGTATTCATCGCCCATTCTTTTGTGCCTTTTCAGTCATTCGCTGTCGTGATTTGCGGCGTTCTCATGGGACCGGAACCGGCATTTATGCCTACGTCAAGGTGGCGCTGGCCCCCGCCCAGCAGTCCGCCCAGTCAGTCCAGCCAGCCATGAGCTCTGGCTTCCAGCGCACCGCTGTCCACCGGCACTCGACCCGGCCGTACTTCGATCAGCGCTTCAGCTTCCCCATCCATCCGGAGGAGGAGGAGCTGGAGTTCGCCCATGCCAATCGGCAGCTACAGCTGGCCGTGTGGCATCGGGATCGCCATTTAAAGTGAGTACGAGTAAGGTCACAAAACAGTTTGTCTGCCAATTGCCAATTGCCCATTGCCTACCCCATACACCATCCTAAATGATTCGCCCCAGCTCCGAGACTCCAGGACTCCAGGACTGAGTCAATTCCGTCTTGAGCCATGTCATTCACCCCCAAGTGAAGAGCAAAGAGTGAAGTGTAGAGTGGGGTTGGAGTGGATGGAAGTGGACTTGGAGCAGGCAAAAGACTAAGGTCTGGCGTCTGGTTAATTGTAACGTTTTTCTCTGGCCTCGTGGTACTTATAGCGCCTGCTGCATTTCCTGCACATAAACAACCCCAGCCCCATTTCCATTTCCATTACCATTACCACCCGCTATCCCCACAGAGGGAGCCTTCCACCATCCACCATCCACCATCCGGCTTCCACCTTCCACATCCAGGTCATGCGCATTGCCCTTCCAGCGCCTTTTCAACTGAATTTTCTGGGCTGACCTGCGCCGCGGCCCGCCAGTTCTCCAGTTCTCAGTTGGAGTGCCAAGCTCGCGCAACGCTGAACAGAAGCACCGTGCAAACAGGGAGAACCGCACAGAGCACCGAGCACCGAGCACCGAGCACCGAGAATCGGAGAAACGGCAACGGCAACGGCAACGGCCTGGCAACGCTCGACCTCCGAGCAATCGTAGCGAATGTGCTAAAAAGTGTGTGACATCGACATATTCCTCTGGCACCAAATAGTTCTCTGGCTTTATTTGATTCGAGTTGAAAGAAGGTGCCACATCCGGTGTGTGCAAGTGCTGTCAGTGCCGTCAGTGTCCAGTGGCAGGGCCAGCCCCCAGCGGCAGGCAACACGAAATTATATAACTGTATGAGTGAGGGCCGCTTGGAAAGTGTAGCATAATTTTGGGCATGCTGCTAGTCTAATGCGAACAGGAAGTGCTCCTCTAGCGGCGAGTGCTAGTGTGCGTGCGTGTGCGTGTGCGTGAGTCCGAGTGTGCGAGTGTGCGAGTGTGCGAGCAGGAAGTATGACAGACTCGAAACGTGCATGTGCGTGCACGAGCGTTGTGCTTTTCCTCTATGAGCCACGGCGGCTCCACGGAGCAAAGTTAATTGAAATTCAAGGACAAGGACAAGGAACTCTCGAGAGCAGAGCGCCACTTGACCAGCACAGCTTCTAGGGCTCCAGAGCCTGATGTTGGGTGTCATTTGATGGCAGATCGATTTGGTTAGCAGTTATGCAATGGTCACCCCGTTACACACGCACGCCAGCACACGGTAGCCGGACACCGGACACCGGACACCGAGCACCGAGCACCGGAGTCCAAGCCGCAAGCCGCAAGCCTTTCGCTGACGGACAACTAATTGAGCTAAATGGACACCCGGGAATGTCAGGCAGCTGCCATTCCCATTCCCACAACCACTCTTTCTCTTTCTCTTTGTCTCTCTGTCTCTCTTACTCTCTTACTTTGTGTCTCTCTGTGTGTGGCAGAGTCGCTTCTATTTGTTATGCATGCATAATGTAGCACGCACTGAAAGAAACACACACATCCACGCTAGAGAGAGGAGGGGTAAATGTGTAAATTGTGAAAATAGTTGGGCCAAAGGACTCGTTTTCGAGCGCTTTAAGTCAATTTACAAAACGACTGACGGCTAAATTATTCATTGCCTGCTTTTCGGCGCTGCCTTGCACCTTCCTTCCTGTCTCTGCCGCTGCCACTGCCCATGCCTCTGGCTATGGCTCTGCCTTTGCCTTTGGCTCTGCCACTATTCGCATTACATTTTTAATGTCATGCCCCCATTTCGGCCACTCTTGAGTGGGCGGTCCTTGCCTTGCAGACAATCGCGATTGCAATCGCAACAGCAACAGCAAAAGCAACAGCAAAGAGCCCCCAAACAACAGAAAAACTTCACCCCACACTCTAGTCGTACTCGTACTCGCACTCGTACTTTGTGCCGTGCTGCCAGCACCACCAACCACCAGCCACGAACCACGAAAATCAATAAAAGTGACCCAAATACGCGCGCCAACTTCAGCTAAAGTGGCCAGTGGCAAACGAGGCAGATGAGGCGAGAGCCAACGCTACAGTAGGAGCTACGGCTAGAGCTGGTTCTCGAGGACGAGCCGCAGCAAAAGTAGATAGACCCTCAAGGCATTGTCCAGCGCCCCCAGCCCGCTCTCTAGGCCACGCAACCACCCATCAAAATTGGCCGGGCAAAGCGCATTTCCGGGCCGTGTACGGTGTACGATGTACGGTGTATGCCGCACCGACATGTGGCAGAGAATGTGACGCCAGCTTAGGGCCGCTAATTGATTTATGTCACGTACGATGGCCGCTGTCTCACCCAAGATAGTGGAGGCGACTGGTGGGGCTAGAAGGCGAAGCACAAACGGAAGCGGAAGCAAGACCCCACCATCAACGGCTTATAAATAAACCAGCCATTGAAATGTCAGTGCAACGTGACGCACAGTGTCCAAAATTGGTATTATCCAATCAAGGCGTTACGGTCCGTAATTACCCTTTACCCTTTCGGCATTTGGGCTGGTGTGAGAATCTATAGGGTGTTCAATCAATATACGAAATCCCTCACAATCGAAGTGATTCACGAAAAATCTATCTAGTTGTTGAAAAGTCCACTTGAGGTCTGTTCTTTTCCTGATAGGTCCTTCTAAGGGATGATAACAGATTTTGTAGCTCATTAGTTGACATTTTCTGCTCTTAAAATAGTTAAATCTCTACATAAGGACTGATCCTTTTCAGTGAATAATCTACAATAAGTTGTTCATGTCCCATTTCCGTTGATTCTTAGGCAGCTTCTCCAGCACTTCCATCCAAGGATTCTGTGTATTTCGATTAGTTTCCCAAACGGTTTTCCACTTGATTAAAACCCCCTCCCCGCCCACATTTCCTGCCTTTGCCCTGCGCCTACTAAAGATCTCCTCTCTCTCGATCCTCCCACAGACGCAGCGAGTTCCTGGGCAGCAGCACCTTCCCACTGAGCGAGCTTCTGGCGGAGAGCCACAGCGTGACCGGGTCCTACAAGTTGCAGTCGCAGTCTCAGTCGCAGGCATGCCTTAGTAGCTGTCGCAGCAGCAGCAGCCGGAGCAGCAGGAGTAGCAGCAGCCAGAGCACTACCACAGCCACCTCCAGGAGCAGCAACCAGGAAGAGCAGGAGCCGGAGCAGGAGCAGGAGCAGCAGTCACTGGCAGAGGGATCCGATATGGCCACCACCACAGCCACAGCCACAGCTACCCCCCAGAAGTCGTCAGCAGCGGCTGCGGCGGCGGCAGCAGCGGCCATGAACCTGGACGAGGTCATCAGCATCAGCATCGACAGCATGGCCGGCACGACGACAGTGGGCAGGGACGAGTGCCTAATGCAGCCGCAGCAGCCGATGAAGCTGAGCAAGAAGGCCCTCCACCAGCGGGACGCCGACGAGAACCTCTTTCTGCGCTTCCTCGAGCTGGATCCGCCCGCCGATGGCAATGCGAACAGCACCACCAGCGCCGCGGGCAACACGGGAGGCTCGGCGAGTGGGGCAGCACCGGGCGGAGGGGGGGCAATCGCCAGTGTCATCTGCAATGTGAATGCCAATGTGAGCAATGCCAACCACCTGAACGGAGCCAGCGGCGGCGGCAGGCGCCAGTCGACCATGGCCAGTGGAGGGAGTGGAGGAAGCGCCGGCAGCGGCCAGCGCCAGCTGGGACGCACCCCGTTCACGATGACCCGGCGTCTGACGCGGACGGAGGAGCGGGGATTCGGCTTCTCCATCGTGTGGACGCACCCGCCGCGCGTCGAGAAGGTGGAGGCGGGCATGTCGGCGGACCGGTGCGGCATTCTGCCTGGCGACTATGTGATCTTCGTCGACAAGCACAATGTGGTCACGATGCCCGAGGCTGATGTTCTGAATTTGATACGATCGCAGGGCTCGACCTTGACGTTGGAGATATTCAGAAGGTCAGGCGCGGGCGCCACCATGGCCATAGACACAGCCACCACCACGGCAACAGTCGCCGCCACATCCCTGTCCACATCAACGGGCACGGAAATAGGGACTGGAACGGGAACGGCCACAGGAATTGGTAGCATGGGAGCAGGTCTTTCCCTGGCCCTGGGCACCTCCAATGCCAATGCCATCACACAGCAGCAGCAGCAGATGCAATCCCGGCAGCAGCTGGTCCTGGGCCTGGAGCGTGAGGAGCCGACGAACATGATGAGCCTTCAGCGGACGGGCAGCTCGAGACCAGCCCAGCCACAGGCGCAGCCGCAGCTGAGCAACAACTTTTCGCGTCCGGCCACCGCCTGCTCCGGCACCACCTCCTCCATTGAGGCCGCCAAGCGGCGGCTCCACCTGCCCCAGGTCACCTTCAGCAAGGAGGTAGGCAAGGGCGTTTTGGTCTAACCCGAGTCCCCCAATCCCCCAACCCCCCCGATCCCGGGATATTTTTTTGAATGCGTGTGTTTTCTTTTTGCTATTTGTATGTACATACTTGCAGACCGATTATTGTTTAGTTTTAGAGTTTAAGCAATCGACATGCTGGCTATCATTACTTACTATTACTATTATTAATCGCCTTTTTTCCCCACCCAACCCCCATTAGGCACCCCCAAAACAAAACGCTTGACAATAAACATTTTTTTTCAACATTTTATTTGTGTTTGTTTTTTTATATTATTTTACTTATTTCTATTAAATGGAAGATGGTTATAGTACCTATATCATGGACTTATATCATACATGTGTATTGTGTGCCCTTTTTTTATTTCCTTTAATCCTTTATCCCAATGATCCAGCTTCCTTACATTGCCATATTGAATATATAATTTTCTTTCATTTGGAATGGACTGGTATTGATAGAAGACTCCAGAATGTACGAGAGGTACATGTATTCCATGTATTTCCATATTGAATATATAATTTTCCTTCATTTGGAATAAATTGTTATTGATAGAAGACACAAAAAGATACTGGAGGTACATGTATTCCATGTATTTCCATATCGAATATATGGTTTTCCTTCATTTGGAATGGATTATCACTGATAGAAGACTCCAGAAAGTACTGGAGGTACATGTAACCCAATCCTTGCCACTGCTAATCGTGCTCTATATAAAGAAGATCCCTCCCAACTAAAGGAAAGAGAAAAAACTCTCGTGAAGCCTTTGATTCTCTTCGATTATAATCGAACATTCAAATGAATGTATGCTCTGGACGTATCCATTCCGAAATCTAACCATTCCAGGTCCCTATAGTTGATAGTATATATCTTTCGGATCAATCCGAACCACTGTTTCGAACTAAATAAGAATACAAAAAGACAGGCGAAAAGGGGTACCCAATCAAACCTCATGAATACTTCTTATACCCTGGGCACTATTCCTCTCCGATGATTCTAATCCTTAACCTCTGATCTATCTCCCCTGGGATAGTCCATTGTGCCCATAACGGACAACCGGCGTCGCTTCCTCCTGCAGCTGATTAGCCGGGAACAGAACTTCACGGCGGCCCTGCACTTCGGGGTGGACCGATTTGTGCAGCCGCTGCTAGAGCGGAAGGACCTGATTTCGCCGAACGACCACCGGACGCTGTTCCAGAACATCGACGAGCTGCTCCGCATCGCCGAGGACATACTGGAGCAGCTGTGCAGCGGCGACCAGCACCAGCACCATCACCAGCAGCAGGAGCCGGAGCCGCAGATGAACTTCGCCTCGCGGGTGTACCTGTCCAAGACGACGGCAATATGCGCGGCCTACAAGAAGTACTGCAACGGCATCAAGCGGGCCGACTGCGTGCTGGTGAACAAGTCCCGGCAGACGGGCTCGGAGTTCATAGCCTTCATCACGGAGCCGGCGGTGCCGCGCAAGCGGCCGGACCTCACCATGTTCATCCACCGGCCGCTGCAGCACTTCCGCGAGATCCTCAAGCTGATGCAGCTGCTGGCCAGCAACTGTCACGTGGACACCGAGGAGCACAAGAACTTCAGCAGCGTGATTGGGGAGCTGCAGGCGGCCTACCGCGAGATCACAGTCAGCAGCGGCCTCATGGAGCCCCTTGGCGAGGGCCGGCCCCTGCTCACGCTCCAGGACCTAGAGTCGCGGATGGTCTTCACCAAGTGCAAGCCCTTCACGCTGGCCGTGCAGGGCCGCCAGTGGATCTTCGGCGGTGATCTGTCCCGCGTCGAGGGCCGCTCCATCAAGCCATACTGGACGCTACTCTTCAGCGACATCATCGTCTTCGCCAAGGTCAGCCGCGATCGGGTGCTCTTCATCACCGAGGAGCCCGTGCCCCTAGCCAATGTGGTCGACTCCTGTTTTCACATGCGCAAGAAGAGTGAGTACCCCTCTCGACCCCAATACCCCCTGATGCCCTTTTCGACTTATTCGATTCCCCTCCGCAGCCACCGAGTTCCGTCTGACTGTCGATCCCAATGGCCGGCTGGCCGAGAGCCCCACGGGCTACTGCGCCCCCGATCTCAGCCGGACACCGAGGAGGGGCGCCCGCCGCAAGAGCCTTATCCTGCGCGCTCCCTCCCTGGAGCTGAAGGCCGTATGGCAGAACCTGCTGCAGCGCCAAATGTAGGTTGTCCGCGATCTCTCCCAACGGGGCAACCATCCTAATCGATGTACTCCCGTTTTTCCACGCAGATTTCTGGTGAATGCGGCCCTAGGCTCGACGCCCCTGTCCAGCCCCCTGGACTCGCCGGATGTGCTGAACACACTGGTGCCACTGAGTGATATTGGCATGACCTCCGCCTCGATGGCCTCGATGAAGCTGCCATCGCTGGACAGCATCAACCTCAAGCAGCAGAAACAGCAGGTGCGTCTCTTTCGTAGCAAGCGCCTGGACAGCGGCGATTCCTACGAGAATCTGCAGAGGCTGGCCAGCGCCGTGCGGCACAGCTGCGCCACCAGCACCACCGCCAGCGCCACCACCAGTGCCTGCGCTGCCACCCAGACGCCGCTGCAGTCGCTGCAGTCGCAGCTGTGCTCCGCCTCGCTGCCCTCGCGCACAACGTCGCCAGCCCGCCTCCCACCGGGCGAAGGCCACGGCCACGGTCACGGCCACTCGAATGGCTCCTGTGGCGGCTCTGTGCCCAACGGTGTGGGTACCACGGCGACGGTGATGGGCGGTGGGGCAGGCGACAGCTCGCTGCGGCGCTTCAACACGAACTCAATGAGCTCTTGCCTGAGCAGCAGCGCCAGCCTGACGGCCCACACCCACACCCAGAACACGGCCCCATCCCTGTCCCTGCCCAGCGCCAGCTGCAAGTGTCTCACGGCCATTCCGGAGGCAAGTAGTGAGCCCCTGCCTGTGGCCGTGTCCGTGTCTTTGTCCGTGGCCACGGCCGCGCGACCCCCCTCGCAGAAGCTGCTCGAGTTCAGCCTGAGCTCGGTGGGACGCTCCTTCATCGACGAGGCCGCCAGTGTGGGGGTCGGCGGGCAGGTGTCGCTGACCACCCCCGAGACGCCCACGCCCAACATCTCGCCCAGCTCGCAGCAGTGCAACTCGGACGCCTTCTCCAATGACTTTGTGCCCCCGGGCGGGACGACGGGACGGAAGACCAACATTCCGCTGGCCGAGTTCGGGGGCTCGTGGGATCTGCTGGAGCTGGACCTGCAGCTGCACGAGGTCAACCTGGATCCGTGCTACGACACGGATGTGGAGGAGTGCATCTTCCTGGGTGACGGGAGAGTGGGCCTGGACAATCCCGACGGCGACGGTGACGGTGACGGGGACAATGACGAGGACAGCGACGATGACAGCGTGGTGGTGGACGATGATCCATTCGGCATGCTGCCCACCAAGCCCACGCCACCGGACTCCCTGGATCTGTGATTTGACTTTTGGCTTCAGACGGACGCCACCGCCACTGTGACGACGGTCCCGGGAGATCGGGGAGACCCTGGGCTCCAAGAAGACCCCTGTTTCCCGACCATGGACAATCTTTGAATCGACGAGCTTACCGACAAACTACCACTGATCCACCCTTACCCTTAACCGATACCCTTACATTTACCCTTACCCTTACTCTACTCTCTATATCTCTCTCTCTCTCTCTCTCTCTCTCTCTTGCTACCTCATCGGCTGTTCCCTCTTGATTGCTCTGCTTCTGGTTCTGGTTGTGGCCTTGGTTTTGGCCAACTCCAGCTGCAACTCCCTTTTTGCTAGACTTGCTTTGTACTGCAACACAGTTTGAAGTTTGAGGAAAACGGGTACTGGATTATACTCGTACTCCTACTCGTATTCATGGGTACTCGTCTTCCCTTACTCGATGATCAATCGAATGGCCATGAGTGAGATGTGAGACTACGATTATCCCTGGAGTATTGTACATACGTGCCTATACCCTTGCTATGCCTCTCCATCTTGCTCGCTTTGCGCATTGTACATACATATATGTATATAATTAAACACCGACAGAGAACCGATGTACATACGAGTATGTACGCATAATTATAGCCCCGTTGAGAACCCTCCGTTGTAATCGTGTTTGTTCCATCCAAGTCGATTCTGAATCGAGTGTAAATAGTAGGTATCACTACGAAGAGTGCCCAAGATGATGCTCGTTATTCAATACACCAATGTTGTAAGTGTGTGTAACGCTAGTACTTAATTCTTACCACTTATAGTCACATATATACCCACTTAGAGTACATTTGTTACAATATAGCCATACCATATAGCTATAGCTAGTCAAATATACACGCACCTACTTGAAGCAAGAAAAAAGAACGCCCCAAAGCACCTTCTGGGGGGGGACGAGATCGTTTTACAAGACGTTTATACATTATATACGATATACATACATATATTCCATACTCTCCTAGTCGCTCCAATTCGTATTATCCATTTTGATTGAGACTTTTCTGCCAATCCAACAAAATCGAAATGAAAATCAAAATGAAAATGAAAAAAAAAACCAAACAAATTATTATATCTAGTGTTAAAAAATGCTTCCATTTTGTAGCCAAATTGAAAATTTATTACTGTTATTGCTGTTGTTATATTACCTTAGCCTGTATCTAGATCGGGACGCGGAACCCTCTCGTATTCTAAGTTAAACATTAGCCAAATATTGTTGCCATTCTTAGATTCGATTCCCGATACCCCCATCCCCGATCCCGAAAGCATTTCAAACTGTTCAAACATCTTCCTTTTAGTATAGAATACATAACATACTATATAGTACTATATAGTGTATAGTGTATAGTATATAGTACGTCTAGCTAGTACACACTATATAAACCTATGTCTATAGCTGTAATGAAACTTTGCTCAGTCGTCGCAGGGCTCTTGGCTGGATGGAAGGGGAACCCACTCGTTCATATGTATCTGATCCATCTGTCGATATCGAGGTCAATTATCAATGACAAGCACTTTGTTGCCTTTTAAAAGTAATCGTTATCCACCCATTCATTACCCATTCCTTCACTCATTCGGTCATTTGAGGGCTTGCACAGTGGGCATTATTTTGGGGGGAATATTGTAAAAATAGTTTCTTCCTTCAGAATAATTGTATGGCAGGGCAATATTTAGCCTTGACGGGAGGCCGTCCAGCCAGGATGTTCTGGCGACTCTTAGCTAGTCTCCGGTCTAACCTTTATACACGCACACACCTGTACGTCTACGTCTGTGGCAAGTTTTAACGGATTATGGTATCAAGGAATATCAAGCATACGCCGCGTGGTCTTTTGCGGCTCGGTTTTCGTGTGTGCCTTGAGCAATAACCAAAATATGTATCTCTCTATACACCATATATAGTATATAGTATATACATCTACATATTCATTCATATTCGTATTATGTGTAATCTGTATGTACGTCTAGAAATTTTTGATTTGATGTTTTTTGCCACTTTACATACTCGTAATACGAGAGGATCGATATCGACTTAGAGATTGAGATTGCGATTGCGATGAGAAACGAGATGCATTCAAATAATAATAATAAAAAAATAAAAAACCAAATGATTCTTTGACTAAAAACGCTTGTGCTGTTCTTTTTATTTCATTCAAAAAAACCAAAAATAACAAAAGAAACAAAACAAAACTAAAGAGTTAACCAAGTAGAAACCCACCGAGCACTCATTCAAAACGTTGCCCAATATCGCTCCGCATTTATCTAGATCCTGGTCAAATCCTGCGCTTACAAAAATTGGTCGATCCTAAAGCAAAACCGAAACAAGATCAATTTTCCCAGAAACAAAAAAACAAAACAAAACAAAAACAAAACCAAAAAAGAAAACACCAAGAGAAAACCAAAATTGATAAATTAAAAATTGTGATGGACTCAATTTTAGTTTTAAGTTCGAATTGCTTCTTCTACTAATTCTTCTCCAATTTCCAATTTCCAACTTCAATTTTCCACCTCCAATCTTTCAACTTTTAAATCTTAAATCGCTTATTTGTTGTTGTCGTTTGTAACTGTAACTGTAACTGTAACTGTAACTGTAACTGTAACTGTACATTTCCCGTTAACTGTTTACCGTTTACCATTTTTGTAGCCGTTAGTTGTGCCGTTTTGTATCCGCCCCACAACCTTCCCCCCCACTAGTAAATCAAATTACCAACTTCCAAGAGAGAGCAAGAGAGCAAGCGTTTTTAATCAAAGCAAAAAGAAGGTCGTACGAGTATTATTATTTCCTTTCCGTTCCGTTTCTCCGTTGAATCAATCGATCAAAGATCTCAGCCAAAGGCAAAAGCAAATGCAAAAGCAACAAACTAACCTCAAAAGTCAAAGCAAAGCAAAGCAAAAAGAGAAACAAAAACAAAGCAAAAGCAAAAGATAATCCAAGCAAAAGCAAAAATCCAAGAGAATCCAAGACCATCCAAGACTTGGAAAACCATTCCAAATGTTCCAATGAGCCCATCACAAATTTTAATTTGCCAAGCAGCGTTCGGGCAGCCTTCGGGCGTCGTTCGGGCGTCGTTCGGGCAGCGTTCGAGCAGCGTTCGAGCAGCGTTTGGGCAGCGTTCGAGCAGCGTTTGGGCAGCGTTCGGGCAGCGGTGGGTGGGTTGTGGGCGGGGTGGTGGTGTTCCAGTTCCTCTTCACGTTCCCGTTCTTCCTGCCAGGTAAGACACGGGCCACACAGTCACTTACACTCCATTATTTTTGCAGCAGCGTAACAGCTCTCACGGCCATGCCCACACCGGGAGTTCAGGGGCGGCCGCCTCCGCTGGCCACGCCCACGGACACACACACACACACGCACACGGCCATGCCGTGGAGCAGATCGAGCTGTTGATCGACGAGAAGTGCCGCATTTTGAACAAGACCGGCACGCCCAAGTCGAGCGCCCTGCACCTGGCCAACTGGATGAAGGGCCAGCTGGACAAGCAGCAGCAGCAGGCCCGACTGGCGGCCATCGCCCGCTCCCAGGAGAACATCACCGCCGAGGACGAGCAGCTGATCTTCAACAGCGACAGTGAACAGGACGAGCGCATCACGTACTGGACGCGGCAGCAGCTCGAGAAGCGCACCAAAGAGCTCAACCTGGCCAAGGAGAACGGCGCCATGTTGGCCAAGCCGAACTTCGGTGGCAAGCGACTCAGCGGCGTTGAGGAGCTCAGCATGAGTGCCGCCTCGGACATCTACTCGGAGGCGGAGGGTGTGACCAGCCAGATCAGTCAGTCGCACAGCACCACATCGGACAGTCAGGTGAGAGGAAATTAGATTTTGCGTCCAGCCTGAAAGTATGCTATGAAAAAGATCACCATAGTTTCGCATACGATCCACATCGATCCCCTCAAAGTCCACCCATTAAAACTGTCTTTCCATAATCGATACTACACAAAAATCTAAAGCCACCCACTCAAAGTCGAAAGATCACCTGTCGCCTCCCAGTAACCGCTAACCCGATAACCCGATAACCCGCTAACCCCTGCTTTATCTTCCGCATCCGTCCCTGTAGATTACGGTACGCTCGAGCCCCATTGTGCTGGACAAGCTGGCCGTTTGCCGACACTGCCACAAGAATTGCCAGCAGAGCGGACCCGGCGGCGGTCGTGCCGGTGCCGCTGGCATCAATAGCTCCGGCTCTACGCCCGTTCTCCTCTGCAACTCCCTCAAGGTGCAGCACAGCCAGTCCTCGCCGAACCGATGCTGTAAGCTTAACGGGATGGCTGGGGGAACGGGATCGGGCACGGGAACGGGCACGGGCACGGGAGCAGGCACCGGAACGAGCAGCGTGACCAGCATGTCCAGCAGCACCATCACGGGGGAGCTGTCATCGAAGGTAGTCGCTAGCAGCAGTCGCCGGGAGACCGGCGATACGGAGAGCGATGTAGCCCAGCTGATCACCGACGAACTGTCCCTCTCCCAATCAGAGGCCACGGACGAGAGCGTTGGCGCCATTCCCAACAGCAGCAGCAGCGCCGGCGATGGCTCCAAACTACGAATTCTAGATCCTCAGCCAACGGCGGTAGCATCGGTGGCATCGGTGACATCGGGGGCAACGGTGACTCCACCAATGGCTATGGCAAATGGCCATTGCTCAGGCGGTTCACCGAAGCCGTTGCCACCACCGCGACGCACTCGCATCGTGGCCCAGATGTGCCAAGAGCCCGCAAGGCCACGGGCCAACCAGCAGGTCAAGGCCATAGTGACGATCACTGAGACGGCACGGATCATGCGCAGCAGCGAACGAACAGCCCACCCGCACTCTGTGGGATCGGGAGGATCCGGCTCGGTGTCGGGGTCACCAGCCAAATATGCCGCCTGCCACTGCCGCTGCACTCCTGAGGACTTCACGCACGCCCAACTCTCGCCGGACAAGATGGAGCACCAGACCTGCAAGCTCCTAGAGTCGCCCAAACAGACCGCCACCACCACATCCACATCCTCAGCAGCCGCAGCCTCAGCCGCAGTGACAGCGGCACAGCGGCAGGAGGATGAGCAGCTGTCGCTGGTGCTGATTGGACTGGCCCAGTTTGCGCCGGCGGCCAAGCTGTGTGGGCAAGGGGAGCGGGTGCCACCTTCAGTCCTCCATCAGAGGGAAGAACCGAATGACGCCCCCACGATAGCCGTGGTGCCACCAACGCCCGATGCCGTGCTTACCAAGACGAGCACTCATGTGTGGGACAACAGCGGAGGAGGAGCGGAAGCGCCAGTGGGTGGAGTGGCCACGACTAGCACGGCCACCACTACAACGAAGCAGCCGCGCCAGGCGATCATTGAGAACATACCTGAGGACTCGTGCGACGAGTCGCCGCTGGACGAGGAACCTCCGTACAGGCCCATGACCAACGCACTGAGACGCTTCGGCACGATGTCCAGCCTGGAGAAGCTGCCCTCTGACGATCGCATGGACGAGGCCGACGAGCTGGACGACGACCTAGAGCAATACACCTCCAATGGCCACGACGACAGCCCCCACAACGACGATGTGGACGATGACGATGAGGAGGAGGATGAAGACGACGCAGCCTCGGAAAAGGCGCTGGCCCAAAACCTTAACGAATTGGTCGCCTGCTCCAGCTCGACTCCAGCGCGTGCCATGGTCAATGGGGATGTGCTGGCGAGTGGAGCCTGGACCAATCGGGCCGGGGCCTTTGTCTCCGACAAGATGTCCTTTTTCGAGGAGTCGCGTGCCTTCATCGACAAGTACTTGGGTCGCTGGAGTGCCGAAGATACCCAGGAGCAGCCTCAGCAGACGGCCACCTCCGAGACGGATGAGCAGATGGACGAGTGCACCTCGGGGGCAACCAGCGGCGAGGAGGTGTGGGGCACGCCCACCAGTGGCGGGGACAACGAAGACAACGACATGCAGCTGATCAACTCGGAGAACACGCATTCGGTAAGATGCAGTGCCTTCATAGGGAACTGCGATCGAATAATCTTTACACTGCCCTTTAGTCACCCACCAAGTCGAGCACCTCGCTGAACGATGACGATGACACGGAGCTGATGATGGACGAGCTGCTGATGGCCCCGCCGATGACGGCCAGCACCATACGGGGACTGCTGCCACGGTATGTAGGGTGGAGTGGAGTCCCGAATCCGAGTCCGAATCCACTCCTAGCTATAATACTCTTATGCGACACACACACACACAGCTGGTAGAGCCACTAGACTATACCCATAAGCAGCTAAAGCCGCATCAGTATGCAGCCAGACATGAGCCCATCTACTCGTATACTCGTATATTCAATACAATACAATACAATACTCGTATATCGTATAGATAAAAACTCTAGAGATAGTACCTCCATTAGCCCCACTCTAACTAAGTAAACGAATTCTCTTCTTTTGTGTATTCCTTTGGACACTTTCTTTCGTAGCTTTTACAGGTGTTTTTCTTTCGTTTCCATTCGTTTCACCCCAACCAACCACATCCACACCCACACCCGCCCACAACCCAATTCGATTCGTATCTGTGTATCTACTCGTACATCCATCTCTCTATAGTATTGCTCAATCATTGTCGGGTTAGATTTAGACTCTAGTCATAGCCATAGCCAGATCAAGGATCGAGGACCAACGACCAACGGACACGAAAGGGCGGATAGTCTTTCTCTTTATGTAGTGTATCCTCGTATCTACTATCTATATATATACATACATATATAATTTGTATATCTATTCAAAAATTGATGCATCATTTACGAGTACTATGTCATCGACACACACAAGCACACATACATATATCGAATCCAATCAAAACATCGATCAAATATTGCTAAATTCAAATTGAAATTTGTTTACATACTATACGCCATACATACATCATACGTATTATCGAATCGTATCGAACCGTATATCGTAACCGTATATCGATACATGTCATGCTTAGACGTCGTCTTGAGCCCCTTTTCGAGGAGGAGACCGAGAGCGACGAAGAGAAAACCCAGCAGGACAGCGATGACATCAAAAAGGTGGGTCGTTATTACAGCAAATCCCAAAATCAAAACCAAAAAAAAACAAAAAACCAAACCAAAAACAACATGCTCAAAGTTTCTTGTGCGATTCTTCTGCATGGCAACACTGGCGCGACGCAATGTCATGCATGGCAGTGCCGTCCTTGCCTGAAGCAACTGTACAGTGTCCACCTCAAAAGCAAAAACAATAGAGACAGAAGTCTTCGGTACACCGAAGCGGAAATGCCCCTGCAAAAAGCTATAGAGTCCACTCTATATGGCATATAGTATCACTTTGTAGAGATATTCCGAAGCGATGATCTGCATATAACTCCACCTGCATGTAGCCTAAGCCAACCCATCAATTTAGCTATCTATCAAACACTCAATGAACTAACTTAAATTCACTTTGGTTTGTCTTTCTATTTTGTCTATAATTTCATTTTCATATGCCACACCACCAACCATCAACGGCTGCAACTCGCTCTATCGCTCATCTACATCCATCGATAAATCCACCACCATCTCCGCACCATCATCAATCAAACAATCAAACAATCAAACAATCGAACAATCATTTATCTGTATTTACACTATATATTCATATTTGTTGTGTGTAAACTGTACCTTTTGCCTGCCGCAATCTCTCTGAGCGCTATTTTCATGTATTTTTGTGTAACTTAATTAAACTTGTTGTTTCTTAAACTTATCGTTATCGTTATCGTTGCCGCTATTGTTATCGCTATCGCTAACTGGCATTGTGTGTACAACTTCATATATACTCGTACATATATCAAATAGAAAGTCGTAGTGAAATTAGTGAAGCTTTAGCCAATACTGCAATATTGCGAGCTCATAACCATCACACGCCTGGACGGGGACGACGACAACAGAGACGATGACAGCGAGAACGATTGACGACTGCTCACCGATCCACCGATCTCCAAATTGAACTCCAATCCCCAATCCGATAAATCGAAATTACGTACCGCCAACGCACCACCGAACCGCATCCACTCAGAATCCTCAGAACATCCACATCAACATCAACATCCACATCAAGCGCCAGGCGCCAGGCGCAAAGCGCAAACTGCAAGCAGGAAGCTCTATCTAAACCAGAATTGATTAGTTGAATTCTATTCCCAACAATTGGTAGGGGGAAGCAACGACAAATGGCCACTACCTAGAGGATTCAGCTGGAAGCTCAAGCGACGAGGCAGCCCCAGTGGTGCCGGATCGGGAGGAGGATCCGGAGGAGGAGCATCAGCATCAGCATCAAAAGGAGCTGGAACTGGAGCAGGAGCTGGAGTTGGAACTGGAGCTGGAGCAGGGGCATCTGGGGTATCAACAGCAGAGATTGCAACCGAACCTGGGGCCACGTCCGTTGCTCACTACCATGCTGCTGCCCACTACGGCCATAACCACGCAGATGGAACCATCACCACGACCACCACCAGTACAACGAGTGGGTCCACCGCCAGTGGTGGCCTTATCCTGCGAGTATCTGCTCGATCAGCGCCCCTCTATACCCTTGACAGCCGCATCGCACACGACGAGGCCGTACACGATGCCAGCTACGATCAGTGGGCCAGGGCCAGGTCCAGGCCCAGAGATAGAGAAAGAGAACTCCACCACGACGCCATCATCTCGGCCGCCTCCGCCTCCGGCTGCAGCAGCGACAACGGGCAGGACGTCGATGACGACGGCGAGTCGAGCTCCCTCGTCGACTACTACAACAACCAGCAGCGGGAGCGACACTACGAGCTCCGGAGGCAGAGCCAGCGGCAGGCCAGCGAGGTTTATACCACCGCCGCCGCCTCCGCGTCGCTTGCTGCTCACGCAGACCAATCTAAGCGCTGCCCCACGCAAAACGGTGAGTCCAATCCTCCAGCCCTGCGATCCTACTTGCCTTTGACCCCATCTTGTGTGCCCACAGGAGCCACCTCAAAGAAAATCTGGCGCTACTGCTGACAGTGGCTCCTCGGCGGCTGTCGGCGACGCCGCCAGCGCTTCGGGCCCAATCGCTACCGGGTCAAGGACAATGCCAGCGGCGATTACCAGCAGCTCTACGCCGGCGCCGGCACCGTCCCAAAAACGGCCATCGTCAACGATAATCGAGACCTGCCTGCTGGGGCAGGCACCCAGGCCCGCCTCAGCCATTTCATCAGCAACAGCCTCGAGGATACCAAAGCCGAGCCGGGCGAGCCCCAGTCCCACCCACCGTCAGAGCAGCCCGGCTATAGCGGCGGCACCACCGGCGGAGGTGGAGGCGCAGGCGCAGGCGAAGGCGGGGGCAAACGGAGACGCTCAGCGTTCGGCACACGCTGCCCCAGCGCCCCACGCTGGCTGCGGTCTAAGTCCAAGGCTGGAAATGCGGCTGGCCCTCAATCACGACATCCTAGGGGACGAGGACTTGATCTGCTACGAGCCTGGTCCAGATCTAACAACTATTCTGGGGTGAGCAGTCCTCTTCGCCTTTGTTTCGATATAAACATGATAAACGATATCCTTGCAGGCACGACCTCTCCACATTTCATCGTCTGACGGGTCGCGATTTATTGAGTCGTTCAGCCACGAATCGGGTGCAGCCAAAAGAGGCTGTCATATCGTACTCTCAACAACGCAACTCAAAGATGGACACGCCGACGGTGAACCGTCGTCCACGTCCGCTCTCGGCCTCCGTCCAGAGCAACCACAGCAGCAGCAGCCACGGCAGTCCTCGTACCGCTGGTTCAGCTCGTGCCGGAGGCGATCCACGCAGCCAGCAGGCCAGTCCAGGTCCATGGACCGGTTCTGGATCTGCGGGTCGAGCCGGCGCCGGGAGCGGAAGCGGCGCCGACAACAGCACCGCCTGCAGCTCCAGCAGAGGCGGGAGCAAATTAGGCGATCTGGAAATCTTAGCGAGACGCGAGAAGATATACTGCATGTCTCAATCGAGGAGTGGCTGTCAAGTCAGGGAGACATCCACGACCTCCACAACGATGGTGGCAACGATGACGATGGGTACGGTGATGACGGAGATGGCATCGAAACGCGACTCTTCCTCGCCCACCCAAGCAGTAGCAGCAGCTTCTCTGACGAGGACGATGAGTACTACTTCGATGGACGGAGCGGTAGCCACCAGTACCACAACAACAATGACTGAAGCATTCCTCGAAACGGAAGTGGACAAGTCGAAGCGATTGTGAGTGGGAATCTGATGTGAAGTGGGCGGGAACCATCTTAGGTTCGATAGGTTCAATAGCACGTGTAAAGCCTCTTAAAGTTCTATGGTTATTGTTAGTTTTGTGGACCCTAAAAGTGCGATCTTATCACAAAAAGGTGACCAAGGCCACAAATGTAAATAGCACCCTTTGTAGAAAAATACGACAGAAAATCTCGACAATTAAGTGCGGAAGTCGACCTATAGACGTCTATAACGTCTTTAACGATGTCCTATATTCCATGTCAAATTAGCAGTAGGGATTAAACAAATAATGGTGACCCCGATAGGAGCCAGTAGCCCACACAAATAACATCTCATCGTTCCGAGAGCCAGACGCAAAAGCGACAAGTTCCCGAGAGTGCAAAAACAAAATGTGTGCATAGAGTGTGCGTGGGACTAGCCGATAGGGGTGTTCCATGTTGTTATTGTTGGTCTGCTCCGAAATTCAACGACCTATGGGATGATGAACGTGTGAAAATATAATATTATTCCGTTTACAGAATCAACTTTATTAAGCGTCGCAACTCTGAGATAACCGCTAGTAGCAGCAGCAGCACCCCCAATCACTCCGACGGAGCCCTTGGCGAGCAGCCCCAACCGAGCCAGACCCAGGCCCATGCCCAGGCACAGAGTCAGAGCAGCCTGCTGCCGCAGGCAGCCGAACCCGCGGAGATGGCACAAATGTCGCCGCGCAAGGACAACGTAAGCAGAGAAATCATGATTATCCTTTGCCAATCGCACTGACCCATTGCTACACTTATATAGGACAAGCCATCTCTGAATCGCCGCCTGTGGAAACAAATCACCAAACGCCGACGCACCAACTCCGTGTCCCAAATAGTCGCTGGTTAAGGTGTCACCATTCCCCCCCCCTTCTTTGTCCAAACGATTTTCGGAAGAACCCAGCATCCAGCATCCCAGTGCGATCCTTAGCCAGTGCTTAATAGCTTTTATTGTGTTCTGTGGGTAGATTTTAGTTAATCATAAGTTGAGCACGACGGATCCGAAGGGCAGCCAACTGACTGGAGAACGGATGGTCTGGAGTCCGTGTCTATGTCCGTGGCAGTACGTCGGCTCTCCTTGAGGTCTCACTTGCTAGTGGCCTGTGTTGCGCTGCCACGGAAGTAGCAGTGGCGCATTCGGCTGCTGCTGCTGCTACGGACTTCCGGATGTCCGGATCTAATAGCGGGCTGCCACACCAACAATGGACTGGCATTGAGCAAATACAAAACTACCAAACACCAACAACAAGAAACAGGAAACAAGAAACAAGCAACAAGGGGGGAAAATATTTAGTAGAGTACGAGTATGTTAGGTTTTTTGATACAACTTTGTAGGTAGTGAATCCTGGGATCGATCACAGGGCCACTCTAGACGTCCAATTGCGTCCAAAACGAATCTCCTGCCAGCAGTCGGCAGAAGGCAGTAGAAGGCAGTAGAAGGCAGACGGGAGGCAGGAGGCCAAAGAACTCAGTCCAAGCCAAATACGATATAGACAACGAATGGCAGTAAGTTGGCAGTGAGGAGGCATACAACTACTGGGGCACAGTACGAGTAACTCACTCTCCCCACAAGACACAACACACACACAGAGACACATTACTCGTAACACACATGCAATCCAGCCAAATGAATATACATAGAAGATATAGAAGAATTCGAATGTTTACACTGACTATTTTTTAGAGGAGATAGATATAGAGCATTCATTAGCATTGTACGTGTACGTGTACGTGTGCGTGTACGTGTACGTGTACGAGTAGCTGTACGGAGTAGCTTAGCAGTTGGGTTGTTCCGGGCGCTTTTGATATTGGTTCGTGTTCGTTTAGTTCTAGTTCTCAATTAACAATGAAATTGCCTTACGTATTCAATGAACTATTGTATTGGTAGCTTAAAGTAGTGCTCTTTATACATACATTTTACGCATTTTGCAATTGTCCAGCAATGTCAGCATCGGGTCAGCATCAGTATCAGCATCAGCATCAGCTTCAGCAGTCAGCAGTCAGTACGAGTAGTATGCCACTAATGAATTTTAAGAATTTAAATTCCACATTTTTCTCAAACTATTTACAAGGAAACTTTTTCATCAGAGTCTTATAAAAGTATAGCGAAACTTTGTAGTTTATTTCACATTGAAATTGAAAAATGAAATCGAAAATATTTGAGATTAAGATCGAAACTGAGACCGAGACCGAGAGCAGCGCTCCGCTGAGATGCTAAGAAATTATACGAGTTAATAATGACAAACGATGAAGTACATTTATCAGCTTTAATAGAAAATCTAATAAATATATACATATATTATACATGAATCTAACTAGTTCTAGTCGTAGTTAACTAATTGATATACGAATTAATTTTCAATAGAGTGGACTTGTACGTGTACGTGTACGTGTTATTAGGCATTTACCACTCACACCACACTCTTGGGGCATGGCATCCATTGATTCAGCACCATTTACCACGTACCACGAACAGTGTCTCAGTATTCAGTAACTTTCTTTGTAAAACTCAAACACTGACACACTCACAAATCGGGATACTCGAATATGCATATACATATGTGCATGTATATAGGGTATGGATGATTTTTTTTGCGATCGGGGTCGAATCTTGTATTTTAGTGCAGAAGTGAATTTTCCTCTTGAAATTCAATAAGAAATTCAATTATTTAAAGATGAAATTACAGAAAAAAAAAACAAAACATACAAATAATTCAATATACAATAAATCAAAATCGAAATGATCAACCATTGGTTTGCATTCCTGGGATCTCTTCTGTTTTCAGGCTTCTTACCCCAAAAGGACTCCCTCACAGGATTCCACCAGTGAAACCTCATCAATCGAATATTTTTAGTAAATTCTAATTACGTTTCGGATTGTTTCACGTATATTACGAAATATTTACCATACCTTTCCATATTTTAGTGCAGAGTGCCTCTTCTTCTCGCACACGACATGTATTTTCTTCTGGCTGGCTTCGGTTTTCGATGGATAAATCTCGAAAAACAACCCTTAATATTCAAATAAATAAACAATTTTTTAGTATCTGTAGATATGAAATCTTGAATTTAGTTACTATTAAATGCACACAGTATAACAATAAATGTTTGGACAATCCATTCAAGTTTGGAGTTTACCTCAGCTTAGCCAGCTGCCAGCTTCGAAAACCCACCCAGTTGGAGAACGGCCCGTTCTACAAGACTATCTATGAATTTTTGAACCAGCTATCGATGGCGTCGGACCTGGGCTCGCTCATCGGCTGCATAGTGCTCTTCCTGATCATGTGGTATATTATAATTTGGTTGTTGCGGCTGGTGCTCTCGCTGTTCTGCGCGGCCGTCATTGTGGTCCTTGTCGTGGCCATTTTTCGCTCTGAAGTCGCATCCAAAGATGTGGTAGTTATGCTATACCAGGCGACATTGGTGATTGCTAAAATGATTGCAGGCACCTTAGTCTATGCTTTGAGGAAGTTTTCCAATTCATCCAGTTTACAGCACTGCAATATATGGAAAATATTGAATTAATTAATTAAATTGTGCAACATTGTGTTGTGGGGGAATGAATCTTTGTTGTCTTTGAATAGTACTGCTCCCAAGGGATCCGATCTGTGGTCAGCCTTCCGCATTGGTTTGCAATAATAGTCCCACAATATGATGGCTACAATACATATCATCAAAGGGGTTATTTAGGGATAAATGGATCATTACCTCCGCCAGTAATTGTCGTATAGGTAAGAGAAAGTATGGAAAGATGAAAGCATTCAGCGAAACAGGAGTTAGTTAAGAAGTAACTCATCAAGTTATAGTCAAGAATTGATTGATGTTTGCATATTAAGTAGAGGTACAATACTATTCTTTTGTTTTTTTTTTAATGGGTATAATTCCTTGTGGAATAAATACAAATTTATATATTTTTTTATTGATAGTTCATCGTTGCCCGTTTGCTATTTTTACTCCCTCTTTGGTTTGTAGATTTATTATTGTTCCACCTGTTTCTGGCAGTTTTTCTTTCGAGGGGATATGTTTAGCCGTCACGTCCATGATATTTATCATTAAATGACATAATGTACGCAAAATGACGAAGCATAGCCCAGTGAAACACATGTAAGCGATTCGGATGTACTGGGAAATACGGACCCTGCTGCGGAAACGGAGCCTGCTGCTGCTGCTCCTGCGGCTGCTCCTGCTGCTGCTCCTGCGGCTGCTCATGCGGCTGCTCCTGCGGCTGCTCCTGCGGCTGCTCCTGCTGCTGCTCCTGCATCTCGTAATCCATTGCGCTGTCCTGTGCTCCAGCAAATGGAACGGCAGGCAGGGACAAGGATTCATTCGAATCGTCGGGGCGGCTGCGCTTAACGCTCATATCGTTATCCTTATCATCGGCTGGATCATTCCCGTTGCTTCGCTTTGAGCAGCTCGGCTCAGGCCCGGCTTCAATATCCATGGGTGCTGCGGTATTACTACGACCTGGAACGAAATAGACTCAGTATTTGGCTTCAAGACTTCGAAAGCGTATTTCTCGTGACCTTTTCGTGAAAATGGGAAGTTTTCTTCCTTTCGATTTGATCGATTTAATTATTAACTTTTGAATTATTTAATTAATAATTAATTTCCAATAAACCACTGAGCACACGTCCAAAAACGTCGAAGGAATATTTCTGACGGACACGAGGTTAGGAGAATTTTTCAAGCTGACTGCGCACACACATATGTGAATATGTGCAGGTATATGTACACATGTATGTGTGGCTTTGGCAATGGAACATTCTAGAACTTCATTTGCCATTCGCCATTCCCGGTCGATACGTTCGCATTGCAACCCTGCACCATTTGCAGAGCTTACTGTCAAGTAGAAGCAAAACCGTGAATGTTTCAAGCCAATCAATTAATCAGCAATTACCCATAGAATTTAACTAAACTATTTATCAGCTGTAATTTTCCATAAAAATACAAAAAATACAAGCATCTCTACTTCCTGTCGATGCATTGTCATGTCAACTCTGCTTTTCCTGGAACTTGCTGTCAAGTAGTAGAACATGAACAGTCTCGAACATTCTGTGCCAACGCATTAGACAGTCAGCATACGAAAAATTTGTAAACATTTTTAAATTGAACAAACTATACATATATCGTCGTGAAAAAAACCAGAGTAGTTTTCGCGCGATACACTACAAAAATACAAAGTGCCGCACCGCACGCTGTTTAGCAAAGTCTAGGGCAAATATTCGGCCGAAAATAATACTTGCCGCGGCAACTGAACTGTGCATACATATTTTTCGTGCAACATTCGTAGGGCGAGCCTGGTGAGCTTCAAATTGTGTTGTTCTGCGTCGATCTGGTGACGGAGACGCCATCGCTGTTGCCGTTGATTGTCGCCGCGCCTGCGCCTGCGCCAGCGCCTTCTAGCGGGCCGTGAGTCAGGGGTAACGCCTGCCTGCCTGACGTGCAACTGGACGGTTTGTTGTTTGTTCTTTTTTTGTTTTAACATTTTGTTGAACTACTGCCAGCCATGCCTCCTAAAAAGAACCCAGGCGCACGGCGCCGTGGTACAACTTTGGCGCTGAACGAATTCTTGCGCCACGATGACGGTTCAAATCCGACAGATCCGACCTGTGACCCGAATCCGTGAGTGTGTTCTTCGATCCATTGCTTGGGCGTAGATTTAAATGAGTTTTTCTTGAACAGGCCGATGGCGACTAATGGATCCAGTCGCTCTCGTAATGATCAGCCATCCAATCGATCTTGCAATAATGCCCGTCGAAATGTCGGAAAGCTTTCACCCTCTGCTGTTGGACCCCATCGCTCAAATCCATTTAATCCGACCGATACCAAGCCGTGAGAGTGTCCTTAGATTCTTCTGTATGCTGTAGATTTAATGAAGTTTTTCTTGTACAGGCCGATGGCGACTTATGGATCCAATCGCTCTCGTAATAGTGCTCATCAATATAACGATCAGACATCCATAGCTGCAGTTGGACCCAATCGTTCTGGTAACAAATCCCGTCGAAATGGCGACAGGCCATCCGCTTCTGCAGTTGGATCCAATCGTTCTCGTCGGGAGTCAAATCCACCAAACCCGACAGATACCAATCCGTGAGTGTGTTCTTAGATCCCCCCCTCAGGCTGTAGATTGAATGGTGTCTTTCTTTTTCCAGTCAGAGCCATCAATTCGGCGGTCCAGCTGGGTCCAATGGCTCTGATAATAAAACCCTCCAAAATTACGAGAATCCAAAAATACCAAATACCGCTGAACTTGGATATAATCAGCTATTCCGCCCTGGCGTACAATTAACTTAGATATTTGGTTATACCATCGCTGCAAATCCCGATCAGCTGCTAAATTCACCAGCACCAGAACCGACAGATACCGATCCGTGAGTGTGTCCTTAGATCCAAACCTTGGGCTGTAGATTTAAATTGGTTTTTCTTTTTTTTAAAGGCCGATGGCGGCTAATGGAGCCAGTTTCTCTAGTATTAATACCCCTCAAAATGACGCTCCTCCAGAGACGTCTGCAGATGGAAACTCTTATATTAATTGTCATCAAAATGATGACGGGCCAACCACGTATGCAGCTGCAGCGGCTGCCAACAGACAAGATTTGACTGGAGCAGCACCCAGCGTCTGGGTATCCCCTAACAGTCCTCTTTATCCTTATCAAGGAGGCGCTCCCATGGGCACTACAAGCATCGGGTAGTATTTTGGTCTGGAAGGCACTCCAGAAATGTGGAATCTGGCAGCACCGTTAGCCCTTCAAGCTTCCAATGTAGACTCATCCCAGAATCTGGTGATGAGGCAGGCTGTTGTGGGCCCATCCCAGAATCTGGTGATGAGGCAGGCTGTTGTGGACCCATTGAACCTTCCACCTTTCCGTAGACGCAGAGGACAACGTTACCGGCATGGTCGCGGCAGACGCGGGAAGAAGCTCCCTAAGCAGTTTGAATTTATGGTTGATTCGATCCACCAGCTGAAATCCTACTGGAACGACCAGCAAGACTCGTATAGTGGGAATTTGCCGCCACAATGCTATAACGTCTTAAAGCATATATTTTTCGTATTTTTCAAAATTTTCTACAGTGACATATATGTAGGGAAAACCATTATTTTTCTTACGATTCATTAGTTTAACTTTTCATTTAGTAACTTCGACACATCCTGGGGTCCACCGTTTATGCAAACAATCCATCTGCATGTTCGTTAAGATATTCTTTGATGTTTATTTGTTATTAAGACCATTAGGATTAATAGTTCTGCGGTCAGTTATCCTTAAGACATACCTATGGATTAGAGCTCTGCATGAACAGGCAATCAGCATATCAGCTTTCTCTGAACTAAACGATGCACATATCTTCATTTTCACTGGGTCAGATCCGAAAATTTCGGTTTTTTTTCGCGCTCACTCTTGATTTGATTTTCTGTGGAGAGAACGAGAAAACAACACATAAATTTGCTGGTTTTTAGATTTTCTTTTGCTTTTAGTGCTCTAGTACATGTCTACCTCAGCTCGATCATCTCATTGCCTTTGATTATCATGCATCCTCCCCTGGACACACGTCAGCACGGTATGGATTCGCAGATTCGCAGTGCTGATCCCATTAGCGATGGCGTAGTAGTAGTTTTTCCTACTCGATGATCCCAGTGGGACGCACCACAATCATCAGGTGTTCGACAGTAATGAGTGGGACACGCACGATCGAGGCCATGGCGGCTCCATTTGCACACAGATTGAAAAATACATAGCGCTTGTGCAATGAAAGTGTGCCGCCGCAGAACTTCCCTAAGTGATTTCTTGGACAGCGTTTGGAATGAGACCAATGTTCTATAACAAAGGACCCATTTCCCGGTCAGTTCGTCAAGAGGCGCACTGTATCTAGGAGCATGCTCACGTTGCTGATGACAGAATTCCCCTGCAGATTTTTGGATAAGACAGACTCGAAGCCGAGCATCTATGTTTAGTGTGGAAATAGTCAGCCCAACGGCGCCTCCGGGAGGCGGACATGACCCCGTAGTGGGTCCTCCACAAGGAATCACACGTCCGAGTTGAGCTCGCTCATGCAGAGACGCCTTCGACGAAGATTATGATGGAGTACGTCTCCTTCTCAGGGCTGCGTTTCTTAGCGGGGACGGATATATATACGAGTATATTGATATTTTGATATATTTTTGACAACTTTAGTTCGCAACCGTACCATCAAATCATCACTTTGAACTTTTATGGCCTCTCAAACCCTTCAGCAATTCGTAATACTCTACACATATTAAAGAATCTTGCTATTCGGTATGTGCCTTATATGCGAGTTTTAATTTCAATATAGAATACTAGAAGGGAGGCCAACTCTCTATCGGATTAGAGAGATGCATATAGAGGATTCGTAATGATGGAACGCATTAGAGAGGCATGATGTGTATGGCTGTGCAGGACTCTCTGTGTATAGTGATCCCATACCAACAATTCCATTCTCATTCTCTTTCTCTATCCAGCGAAGCGATCAACAACAACAAGAACATCGAGCAAATTAATTGTAATTCCAGTGGGGCTCGAACCTGGGCTGGGCTGTAGATTGGACTGGGCATGGGGCATGTGGCATGAGGCATGGGGCAATGGGCTGGGCTGGGCTGGGCCCCGTGCGTGCATAGAGCCAATGCACATTCCCATTAACAGACCGACTGACAGACAGACCGACCGACAGTCAGAAAAATAGAGAGAGAGAAAGAGAGAGAGAGGAAAGCCCAGAGCACACTCTCTGCAGTAGCCAGAGCGCGGCTAAGCGGCGCCGTCACAGCTGGTGCTGCCGCTGGCGCTGCCTCTGTCTCTGCCTCAGCCACAGAGCTTTGGTGGCGGCTCGACTCGCTCAGCTGAGTGCGAGTGCGAGCGTTTCAATTTTGAAACGAGTTCCATGCCGAACGGACGTTCGATCCGCGCCACTCTCGCTCGCCCCAGACCGGGCACCGCTTCGCTTTGCATCGCAAAGCCGCCGCCGTCGAGAAGAATTCGCGAAAGTCCCCCCGTGCTTCGTGCTTCGTGCCCCGTGCCCCGTACTCCGGTGAACCGGCATTGCGGTTCATTTACATACATTACATGTCTCCCATTGGCTTTTAATTGGGCGAACGGTTGTCGTGTGCTCCCGTTGTTTTTTTGTCGCGTGCTTGCGATTGTGTGCGTGTCTGTGTGTTTTTTTGTGTGTGTGCCGGCGTCTTGGAAATATATAAAAACGAGTATATTGCTTTATTTTCTATTTTTTAACGTTCAAATCGATTTGAAAGTGCTTACCGAAAATTCAACAAAAAAAATATACGAATATACCCCAAAGCGAGAGTGAGAGAGAGAGAGAGAGAGTACTGCACTATATGCGAGTGTGACCACACGCGCGCTTGCTGTGTGCCAGTGTGCCCATACCGTGCATATAGATGCATGTGAACTAACGGGAAGTGAAGCGCCCCCCTCCAGCTAGAACCATGGCGAGCCCAGACCCAAAGAGTCTGCTAATTGAGGTCGTTGTCTAGGTAAGTCGTCTTCTCCTCCTCCTCCTCCTCCTCTGCTTCTGCTGCTTCCGTTTTGTGGCAGCTACTACTTGGAGATTCACTTGCAACAGCTCCAACGCCACAAAGCAGATCTGCGGATAAGGCCAGCCAAAAGACAGTGCTTGAAAACAGTAAATTATGCCGGTGCTGCACACAACACCTCTTGCGGGTGGGGGGGGTTCCGGGGCTTGTAAGGAATTTGCACGCTGCACAGTGGTGCCGGGCCGTGCCACAGGACCAGATCAATGCAGTCGAATACTGAGAAATGAAAGCCTAACAAATCGTTGCTTTTGATACCCTGTACCCCGTAATACAGACAAGGGTATGCTGAATGGATGTGTACTTCTCTAAAAGAGCTCAGTACCGGGTACTCACTAGTCGGCATCTCCACTTATTTCCCCTCAAAATCATAGGAATGAAATTTCCCAATAAGAAAGCTTGCCCCACAGTGCCATGCAAAAAGCGGAAAATCAAAATGACAGATAGAGTCGGTCGGTCTCCGACTCCAGCCTCTGCGGCTCTGTGCCCTGCGCTGAGGCAGCAGTGAAAGCTCTCTGCGTCAGCGTTTTCTTCTCTCCCTCTCTCTCTCTCTCTCTCTCGTCCATCCGATCTGCTGCGACTGCTGTTTCTGCCGATTCTGGGTGAGAACAAGAATTTCTGCCGCTGGCCATCTCCATCTTCAGCTCCAGCTCCAGCTCCGGGTCTAAGTCCAGCATTTGATAATAATTATCCCACAGCTAGCTGGTCACATAACTGCCCCTGATGATGATGATGATGATGGAGATGATGGGATGGAAACCGCAGCGGAAACGCTTTTGGTCTTCTATTATCGCGCTTCTATCCATCTATCGATCAGGTCCAACCTCATCTGTCTAAGGTCAAAGCACGGCGGCTAAATGCATATTAAGTAATTTCCACCAAGTGGGAAATACAAAAAAAAAACACCGAACAAAGGTAAATACCCGTTGATACTTATAGGGGTATATTAAGCGCACGTTTCCTTTTGGAAACCAATGTTCACACCATACACTTGCAAACGGGTAGTGTAATACAGCTATAGCCATGATCAGCTGATCAACAGCTGAGTAATCGGACAGTTCTTAGAACAAGTTCAAACTGGAAGGTACTTGTAATATCTTCGTGATGAATACGAGCACTTTTTGACGTCACAAATGATTGTAGAGTGTACAATAGCTGCCACAGCATGGATGATGGTGCACAGCCAGCTTGAATGATCAGCCAAATGGCAAGTGCAAAAATTAGTTGCGAAAATTGATTAACATCAAACTGGTTGGAGTTGGAGTTGGAGATGGTGTTGGCGGTGGCGGTGGCGGTGGGGCCTAGGCTGGCTTCGTAAATTTATGAAATTGCTGGTCAAAAGATTTTAATTGAATCTCCCATAAAAACTCAAACGCAAAAGATGTAAAAAAAAAAGAAAAATGATAATAATAATAATATAAATGTGGCAAAGGGGGGAAAAAATCAAATAAAAGGAAACGCAAACAAAAAGCGGCGACAAAGACAACAAACAGCGATGGTGATGGTGATGATTGGGACATGTATATCTACAGATACGAGTATCTGTATCTTTATACATCTGTGTTTACGTATAGCTTATATTATTTGGCAACTTTTGCCCAAAATATTTCACTGGGAAGCACTGAACCGAACTGAAATGAACTGATTCCGCAGATAAACTGGTTTCGCAGTTTATTGAATTTCATACATTTGCATCGCCCCAGCCACAGCCACAGCCACAGCCCCATCCCCAGCCGACGAACAATAAACAATTTCAATAAGAAAACAAAAAGATGGACGGACGGGCATGCCTGCTCGTTAAGTTGCTCCCAAGGTATTTGACCCATCAGTAGCAGTGGCAGTACAGTGGCTGTAGAATCAGTCCCGCTCACCGTTCCCCGTTCACACCGATGCGCAATAGGCAGAGACCAAGAGAAAAGGTGCCTTGCCTCCCCTTTGAAGGAAAAAGTGTCAGCAGCTGCCTCAGTCTCAGCCTCAGCCTCAGCGAGGGGCTTAAAGCCCAACTCGATTTGAATGGAAACCAGGGGACGGAGACAGCTTCTAGGGTTACCTACCCATTGAGATCCACACGCGCAATTCCATATTCATTCAGGAAGGATACTGCGCATTAATTCGCTCGTATTTGTCCACCCTTGACAAAGGGTTCTATAAACTTTTCCGACCCTCATTCCAAGTCAGTCTGTTTGGGGGGATCCACTGGCATTTTTCTGCGTATATTCCAACGGTTCTCTTGTTAAGTTTTCTTTCACAGACTCATTTTTTTAAGTGCAGGCTGTTAGGTTGTTGGGATGGGATGGGATGGAGATCGCTCGTAAAACACATCTGAGTGAGAAAAAACTCAACTCTTTTCAGGTACAAAACACTACACTGGTTATACTCGTACTCAGATGGCACTGTCATTACTCGTACAGTAAGTAGCTTTAGCGAAATGGTGCTTTTATGTCATAGGAACATGGATTGTTCTCTCCCTTTTGCCCCGAATCCCATCCATCAGATTCCGTGTTCCCATTCAAGCGCACTCTCTCTCTTTCTCTCACCCCACCTGTCGGTCGCCTCTCACTTTCGTTCGATTTTGGGTAATCATGTTAGGGCCTTTCTAAATCTTTAATGACTGCAAGTAAGCCCCAGACCGTACTCCGGTACGCGTACAGTCTAAAGTCGATGATCCCCTTTTACCTTTGATACCGGGAAATCTGAATGGGAATGGGAATGGGGGAGCGGAATTCTCTGTGGGCACAGATGCGAGCACACACACCTCGTTACTCGTTAAAGACTTCCTCCTTTATGAGATCTATAGGATAGAGGCACTCGTATCATGTAATGCCTCTGTACCGGGTGCCGGGTACCAGGTACTTGAACTTCTCCGTTCCACTCTGTTCTCTTCGACTATGGCGATGTGTGGCGCACAATAACAATGGACTTCTTGTTCTCCGTTCTCTGTGCATTGTCTCTGATCCACTCCACGGGCACAAAAGCTCACACTCTCTCCCTCTCTCTCTCTCTGTTACTATCTCTTTACATGGACCATACATAGTAATTAGAATCAGGCACGAGCATGAATTGGTGTGGCTGTGTGTGCAGAGTTCGCTGACTGTACGACTGCGTAGTGTGACCGTCCGTCCAGCTGTAACGTCATCTAGACTCCGCTCTCTGTCATTAATTTTGGTACGTTTGGTTCTAGGTAATTATCAGAAAGAGAAAGAGTAAGAAGAGAGAAGAGATGGTGAGATGGGGAGCCCCTGAGATACCTGAGAGAGATGGCACACTTCTGGAGCAAACCTCTCTCTTTTCTTTTTCTTTTGCTTTTGCCCCTGTGCTATTAATCACGGGGAATTGGTCTGGTCAGTTGAAAATTCAATTTCGTGGCCACAAAAGTCGACAAATTAACGTCTTTTTAATTGCTGTTGCTTTTTCTGGGCTTTTGCCCGAGCCGCCACGACTACCAACCAACAACATTCAACATCCATAAGTACAACACCAACAACCAATTGTCATGCAAAGTCATTGAACTCGAGGGGCCGCCGGGGCACCAACAACAAAAAAAAGCAAAAAGCGTTTTTAAGTGATTTTCTGCTGGTGCTGGTGGGGACATCCGTATTTATTATACAATAGAGCCATGCTGCTGATCCATCATCGAACCATCGTACATTGTCCACAAACAAAGTTGCATTCGCCTTTGATCGAGAGCAGCTTTTGACTGGGAATGACCTTGACAAGGGCAGGCGGTCGGTCGCACACCAAAACGTCAAACGCCAAACGTGTTTACCAACACTCGCCTCGAATAAACCGGTATATGATGAGAACGCCCTTCGCCTCCCCACCACCACCGCCAACACTCTCTCCCTCTCTCTCTTCATATGTGTACATACACCTCCTCCCCCGCTCCCCTTCTAAGCACACTTTGTTGCTGTTTTGTTGATATTTTAGACCTTTTCTGTGACGCTTCAAAGATTTTCACAACAAAATTTTCACACAAAATGGGAAAACAAAAATTGAAAACATATACAAAACCACGTGCCAAAAAAAGGTAGGGAAGATCATTAGCAGCTGTAAATAGGGGAAGGGGAAACTCACACCAGGGAAAATTAGAACTGGGGAAAAATCGGGGAAGCAAAATCTGAAAATAAGATCCGAAAATTTCGGTTCTTTTTCGCGCTCACTCTCCACTTGATTCTGAAGGGAACCTTTAGAGTCAAATGAAATAATTGGAATAATTTAATACTTGGTAATATATCTCCCAAGAATAGTATGTATATTTCTACATCAATGATCGATGATCTGGAATCTAGCATCTCTGCATCGCAAATAGTGAAAGGGAAGCACCTCAATTAGGGGCCACACTACGAGTCCAGTAGGCTTCTGATATTTTCCCTTTTCGATTGCCACTCGACTCGATTGTGTTGTGGAGTATGAAAGCGTGAAAAGCTCAACGAATTACCAGTAAAGCAGTGACAAGGCGCAGGCGCAGCGATGGGAGCTGTATCTGTATCTCCGAGTGTTGGAAAGGGCTCAGTGTTGGGTAGTGTGGAAATGCACTTGAAATATACGCTTTATTCGGTTTCGTTTCGATTTGCAACTGTGTTTACGGGCTCGATGGGCTTTGGATGGGGAACGGGGAGTAAGGCTCTGAGTCGTGCCCGTCGAGCCGTGTCGATCCATTTGGGTGATTTCTTTCGTGAGGGGGGGAGGTGGGGGCCTCCAGCCCTTGCATCATTTTCATTCCCTCGCTTTAATCTGTGTGTTTTCTGTTTTGCTTTTATTTTCACGCGGTTTGGCGTTTGATTTGTATTATTACTTAATGGCTTTGAACCTGAAAACTGCTAAGAGATGAAACGACTTGGATTTATGGCGACTCTTTATGCAAATCTGGCAGAGACATTTGCATAAAATTTTGTGTAAATTCTGGTTTGCTTCCCTTTTGTTTCGCTGAAGAAATCAAAACACGCGCAACTCACAAAAAAATAAAAAAAAAGAATAATAGAGGAACCAAAAGCTGATTTCATTGTCACCCAAAAGAGCGTGCTGACATTGAAAATGTCCAGAAAAAAAGGAAAGAAAAGAAACGAGCACGCAACGAAATGACAAGAAAGGTGTAGAAAGAAAGAAATACTCGTGGATCGTGGATGGTGGATGGTGGATCGTGGCGAGAAGCGGCTGAAATGTGAGCGGAGCTCTGAGCACTCGCATTGGGGCAAATGGGTCAGCGTGAGGTCCGCAGATGTTGGGCAAGGCAAGGGCCGCAGACACCCGAGAAGACGTGCCCGCCATACGGCCCAAATGTGACCATACCATGCCCCCCTTTTTATAAACAAAATATCTTACAATATATTGTATAATCGGGTCGGCTATGGTGTCGTACGTGATCTGGCTGAGATATAGCCATAGACGGAATTGGCCCAAAGTAGAAATTCCGTCTTAAATGATAAACCTAGCAAAACGTTCTTTTTAGATTGGAATTGGGATATCTACATGTCTTGTACTGGTAGATTTTTTTTACAAGATCCTCACAAACCTTTAGATTACTATAAGATCTATTGGTAAACCTTTAGCCATTCGAAGCAGAAACTCCCCCTGTATTACAGACAAACCCCAAAGCGATTGAAATCCCATTAGGTTTATCTAATTTCGAACGCGGGCCACCTGAGGACGTGTCGCACATAAGCGAGAGACGCTCCCAAAACACACATTTCCATCATTGTATAATCTTCAAAGGCAACAGCAATCCCAGACGTAGACGTAGACGCAGTCGCTCTTATATTTACAGCTACGTGACATGACTGAGCCAAAGGCTGGTCTAATAATTTATATAAGTCGCCGCTGCCGCCGCTGCCCAGGAGAAGGAGTTGGGTTGGTGGCGGAGATTGGTTGAAATTCCATTAGCCAAACGACCAAATGATCAAAAAAAAATAAAGAAAAACCGAGGGAGAAACAGAGCTCAAATCAAGCGGGGCTTGCGTGTTGCAAGTGTTGCAAGTGCTTCCTGCTTCAAGGCATGCAACACGCATCCAGCGATCAGGGGACGGGGAGCCAACTTGTTTGGCCAGTATGCGGATTCGGATTGGGAGACTTGCTGTCGATATGTGTGTGTTGCATGCCCTCTCCAAAGAGCTACCATGACTCTACCCAGAAGTTGGTGGCACTGCCATAACATGACGATCGGAATAAACGATACGACTGCAGACAGTCCTTACCTCTACAGATCTCCCCAGATTTCAGAGCCCATACTGTTCTTTGGATCTATTCAATAGATCATCGAGATAAACGTTGCCCGTATGAATGAAACCTCAAAATATTGATTTTTCATATACATACACTTAAAAATGTTTTATTTATTTGTATCTAGTATTTTTGATATTTATATTACTACTTATCGAAGAATGATTATCATTTGTTTGCAAAATATGGTTAATGATTCCATTATAAATACTCCATACAGAGCCCTGAGACTGTAATATTTGGAAATTGAAAAAAGAAAATGATTGTACTATAAATTTTGAGATATTCATTTAGATTAAATATATTCACCAAAAATTGTATATATTTTATATTTATTTTAAAGTGTTTTGAATGGGCTTTTAAAAACTCTATTTGTAATGTTTAAAACAGGGTGAATATTTAATGTCTTTCTTTCTTCGAGTGTAGAAAAGCCCAATTGGAACACTCTATTAGGGTATTTGAGCCTTCGGCAAAAGTCACCCTTCCGTTTTTTTTTAGCCTTTTAGGCAGAAAGTAAAACCCACCACTTGCCGCTTGCAGAAAAATTTCCTGACCAGTTTTGGAGCTGGCTTTCGGTGCGGGCTCTCACAGCTGTTTTGGCCTGGTGTGGTGCGAGTATGGTCTGGTCTGGTCTGGTCTGATCGGATCCGAGATCGGGGATCGGGTCTGGAGCGGTGCGGTGCGGTGCGGGGCGGTGCGGCGAGCCTTGGGTGCGCTGCAGGTGACATACTTATCTCGGTGGCCTGTCCTAAAATAATTTTACTTTTTCTTGCCATCTTGGCAGCCAACTGGTTACCCACTACCAGCCGACTACCAGCCGACTACCAGCCGACTACTGGCCGACTACTTTCTCTGCCCTGACATCGTCGTCATTATGGTGGATTGGCAGCGCCAGTGCCAGTGCTTGGTGGTGCCTGGTGGTGGTTTTCGGATCTCTTTGGATCGTTTTTCTAGCCATCATGTAGCACTTTTCGTGGCCGGGGTCCATTTCAAGGTCAGAGCAGGCAATTTGCTGGTAGTTTCCCACAGCCCAAGCGATGTGACTTGCATTCGCAATGACTCTGAATGAATGCCTCAAAGGCCATTATCGGGCAGATGGCCATTATCCGAGATGGATATATATGGCCCACGTCATGTCCGCTGACAGTTCCCTCTCTTGATATCTTGCTCTCCGTCTCCAAGTCCGTCTCCAAGTCCGTGTCCGTTTCCAAGTCCGGCCAACGACACTCCCCCGTTCGTTCATCTTTTGCATGCATTCCACCTTTCTGGCAAAGTACGAATACGAGTACGAATACGAGTATTTTATTGTGTTTTTTTTGTATTTCGAGATTTGAACTGTTTTTTTAGTCCGACTCGGACCTGCATTCCACAGAGAGTGAGCTCATCTTCCAATTTCATTTCCATTTGCATTTGCATTTGCAATTCATCTCTCGTGACTGAAACTGAAACCGAGACGGAGACGGAGAATTTCTTGAGGCGAATCCAACGGGTAATCCGATCCGATACATCCATCAGGTGGATCCGATCCATCGATCGAAAGGGGGCTCCGAATGAGAACTGGCTTGGATTTCAACGGAAAGCGAATATCATATCCGCTCCGCTCCACATATGTCCAAACAAATGGCAGGGATTTGGTCTTGAATATCCGATTGGAATGCACAATAAACACTTTGATAAAGTTCCGACTGATTAGGACTCCCCTGGGATGGGACTACGTTGGAGACAAACAAATGTACACGTCCTTAGGGAATGGCTTAGAAATAGATACAGTAGAATGCATTGAAGTGCTGGACTAGGGAGCATATATACACTCACAGAAAAATGAAACAGACACCCATATTTGCAATCATTCGAATTGCTTTGGAACCCATTCGAATCCATTCGAAACAAAAGGGATACTTGGAAGACCTTCCTATGGGTGCACTCGTACATTCCTGGGAAATTTCAGACTCTGTTCACCCACTAATTGGTGTCCAAGTGTCCAGCGTCCACCTGGCCACCCAGTTACCCATTCAGCTGTCCAATTTCATTGATAAACATTTGCCCAGCCCCAGCCCCAGCCGCAGCCGCAGCCCCACCCACACACCCAAACACAACCAGAAACAAAGACAGAGAGAGAGGGAGAGGGAGATATGTGCTGCCAAGGTGAGCCACATTTGTTCGGCGGCTGGTTCAATGCCCCAGCCCCCCCGCCCCTGGTGCAGCGGTGCAATGCTGCTGTAAGAGCGGTACCTGCCGCCGCCGCTGTCGCTGTCGCGTCTCTTTCGGCGGCTGTCCGTGGCATGATCCATCGGTGCAAATGGCCAAATGAAGTTAGCCGCATTTTTCAGTCGCTGCCAAACAGATGCAGATACTTGCAGCTACAGATACAGATACACATAGATATAGATACGGATAGGATATGGATAGAGAGAAAGAGAGATGTATTTGGCGCTGGGATGGGGGATCGGGCAGGGGTCGGCAATTGTTCCAGCAGCAGCAGTGGCAGCGGCAACCGGTTGGATGCGAGGCGCAATTAAAAATCTGCGACCAGACCGGGCCCCAAGTCGAGGCACATCTCTGTGTGGGTCTCAACGGGTAGAGATTGGAATGGATGAGTGGATGGGACTGGGCTTAGAGATGGGATTGGGCTTGGGTTGGGGCCTGGGATTGGGATTGGGATTGCGCGGCACTTGTCGACAATTTCCTGCCATTAGTTTAGCTGCATGTCAAGGTTGTTTGGCAAGCCCAGAGGCAGATACAATTGTACGAGTATCTCGTATCTGTGGGCTGCAGCCACAGCTACAACTACAATTATGGCAACGCGTTAAGCGTCGTCTTTCAAATGAAATGCAAGCCAGTTATTACCCAAGTAAGAAAGCCGCCTCAATCCACCAGTCAGCCAGCCAGCCAGCCAGCCAGCCATCCAGAGAGAAGCAAAAGTTGCTGCTGCTGCTGCTGTTGTGGCAGCTGCAGTTGCATTTGATTTCGCTTCACTTTCTTCCAGGCACCAACATCCAGTCGTTTGCCGTTTGGTCAGCAATAGAGTGGGGCATAAAAAACCTGCATCTTCTCTTGGTGCCGCCCCCTCTGTCCCCTGTCCCCTGCCCCCTGCCAAACATTGCAATGTGGAAAATGCACTTCAACAAATTATTATGAGCAGCACTCGGCTGGCAATTGGATGTGGATGTGAATGTGAGGCTGTGAAGCACTATGGCTCTGGCTGTATCTGTGGCTGTTGCAGTTGCAACACTCAAACACCCAAAAAAAAAAAACACAAAAATCATAAAAGAAAAACCCGATCTTGGCTGACTGTGACAGGTTGGACCTGGACCGTTGCTGTAGCTGCATTTATTGGGCGGCATTTGAGGCATTCAACATGCCAAACACTTGCAGCTGGCCAGAGCCACAAAACGCTAGATCTAGGAGCAAGGGAGAGTACAGTACTTGTGAGTATCTACTGTCCGACTATGCATATGTACCTACCTGTCGACAGAGTTCGAGAAACAGAGAAATATCCATAGATACATGGAGATATATGGTACATATCTATCTGGGGGAAAGAAATGGAAGCAAAGGATCGAGGGCACAACATTCCCTCTTCGATACCCTCGATCCTTTGTTTCCTGTCCTCTCAAGTCCTCTTGTCCTCAAGTTCAAGTTCAAGGGAACTAAACCTCATAGAACACCCGTATGACTGAAACATCCAGCTGTAAATACTAAAGGTGTATCAATATTTGTACCCCCTTAAACGTTAAGAAATTAAAAACACCTTCTCTTAGCTGGAAATAGAGTAAGAATCACTTCTCAGAGAACAAATCCAGACATACATCAAACCATATCGAATAAAGGTTACTAGTATTTAGAGCAGGGTCCAAGGTGGGATACAGATATAGATGCAGCTATGGATACATGCTGTATCTATATCCCACCTTGGAATAAATGATTGAACGAATGATAGGGAATATCTACGAGTAGATAAATACAAATTGAATATTATGTATGAATAGAAACGCCTACATCTTACACAATCGATGTATTGCATAGGAATTACATTACTACATTGTACCTTTACAGATACTCGATACACATGTGTGTATTTATCTTTAGACCAGGCCGAAGATTGATAGACAGAGGATTGCTCAGACAGCTGACTGCACTTCCATGGCAACCGCAATCGAATCATTTTGGAGCAGTCGACGCAGTCATCGAGCAAACGCATGCAACTGTCAGTTCGGTTCAGATGCAAACATACAGATACAGAGATACAGATTGTTGCACTGAAAATGGTGACGGTTGGGCGGGAGAGGGGGGGATTCTGTGACTGTGCGAAGGGGTCTACGGCTGATGGCACTGCAGTTGACCCCATTCCAATCCATTCCACTCTGCTTCTGCTTCTACTTCTGCCAGGTCTTAATGACTGACGTCAGATTTGCAGTCGTCGTCGTCGTCGTCGTCTTCTACTAGGGCGCTGACGTTTGCCTCTGGCATTGATTGAAGTCTAATTAAAGTGAGACATGCAAAAAGAGAGAAAGAAAAACAAAACAGAAAAGAAAAGAAAAAGGGCCACGACTAACGGTGCTGGCATGTAGATCAGCTATGCAATGCATTTCCCGCTCCAAAGAAAGAGCGGCCAGAAAGGCCATCAAATGGATGTCAGGCGATGAGGCATGCCGCAAAATATTTGAGGAAAGGCAGAAACGTAAAAGCGAAAAGCAACCGAGAGAAGCTGGATTTCTAAATCTATTTCTTGTTTCTTTTTCGAGCAGCCTCCAACGATCCAGAGACGGAGAGCCAGAGAGCCAGGCAGGCCACAACCAGAACCAGAGCCAGATCAGGCTGAATGATCATCATAACTATCATTACGCTGATCATATGGTTTCATTGTCGAATTTGCCGCTCGCGAAACTTGTTTATGTCGCGGCTGTTTCTCCGTTCTTCACTTCTTGCTCGGAATGAGTTTGTGCCACTTTTTGCCAAAAAAAATGAGGGGCAAAGCAAAAAGCGGCAAAGAAACAGCTCAAGAATTCCCCCGAAAACGGGGTCACCAAGTACCAGTACCAGTCCCAATACCAGGGGTAGGGTAGGGTAGGGTAGGAGGTCTGGGTCTGGTCTACTCTACGCTCCACGCTGCAAGCAGCAGAGAAATGTTGATACACAGCTCTCGATGTTGATAAGTCTGTCTGTACGTACTCGTTGAGGTATTCGCACTCTTATAACTGAGTGTGGCATGAACTACACTAAGTACACAAAATAACAATGCGATAGCAACGTCACCGCCCCCAATCAGACACTGAGAGGGGCAGAGAGAGACAGAGGCCCCGGAGGGAACCTTCAATACGACCGAACCTGAAAACATCAATTGCCCAAGTTGTGTGTTAAGGTTGAGGTTATCACCGAAACGTGCCCCAACAAGTACAAGTAACACACTATGTAGAACTGACTGTCAAGTTGGGTTTTTGGCTTTCGTTGGCTGTTTTGGGTGATTCGTTGGCTCTGTGGCGCTCTGGCGCCCTCGAAATTCTGGCCAAGTGCTCTGGCTCTCTCGGACATGTGGCCCAGCCCAGCCCAACCCAGCCGAAAGCCACTATCAGCAGGGGTTCCAGCTAAAGAGCCCAGTAAGTCGCTGGGAATTTATTGGCATTCCTTTGCTGTACATTATCGAGTGGTTTTTGATAAGCGGAAACTGCAAAACACACATGGCACACACCACGTTGATACATTGATATAGCACCAACGATTTTCCCCACAACGAATCACTTAAATGTGCGTTAAACAAACCTTAAGTGATTTAGATACAAGTCGAAAGGAAAACACGGCCCAGACATCATCAGATCGATGACGGCGCAGAGTCATACCAATGAAATCTGGCCTAAATCTGGTAAACACAATATAGAATCACTGGACCATTGGGAAGTTTCGTTCAGAACTTGATCGATCCAGAGATCCTAGATAGTAGACTAACGATCCTTAATGCATCAACACTAAACCCGATCCCGTATGTTCCTCAAATTTGTATCAACAAAAAATAACCGAAATGGTTTGATTTCAAAAACAACCTTTTGGCAAGTTCTTTCTACCCAAACAGATCGATAGATTGTTACGAAATTTACATACATAATACATACAACAAATTAGAAACACTTTTAGAGCTGTCTGCCTGAATAAATCATCAAAATGCGGCTCTCTTGATGGAATAGTCGTACCACGCGAGATTTGTACATAATTAGAAATCAAAGAATTTAGCGACGACGACGGCGCTGGGCGATGGGCGAGATGGCACACCCTAGAGTCAGGCGGAATGGCCATTTATGGTCTACCCAACCTGTCGATGGCCGCGCCAGGTCGATGGATGTGGATGGTAGAGTATACGTGGATGATGATGATGTCACAAGTGGATGTGTGCGTCTGGGTGAGGCTTCCTTCCTAAGCTGAAAATGGTCACGCATTAGCCGGGGCACTCCTCCTGTGGGGAGTGAGTGGAGTGGTGGGAGGTCATCGCGTCGGTGGCACTTTGGACTGGAGCGCCGAGCGCCCCATCAAAGAAGAAGTACAAGAAGGTGGCAGTGCGACTCCCACACTGGAAGACGAATACCCGATGCAGATAGCAGGCGGCTTTGGGGGCGCCCCACGAAGGTCGTCAAATCGTCAATCAGAATGGAAAAGAAGCTAGCGCAATTTGACAGCCGTCAGCCATCAGCCATCAGCCAGCGCTGACGTTGCTGCCAGCGTCGTCGTTGGCGTCGTCGTCGGCGTCATCATATGACTTATGCAACGCACTTGGCCTGAAGTTTAGTTCAGTTTTCCCAACGCGCGCGACAAGTGAAGATACCGCCATAAAGCATAAAGCAGATAGACCCCAGGGATAGAGAGACAGAGAGAGCGAGCGGGAGCTCCAATAACAAAACTGTTTCTGCAGATAAATGGTAATTTGCGGGGAGACAGTGTGGAGAGAGTGTGCATGTACGTGGAGTATGCAGTTTTCCTTTCACCTCCGCTCTCCTCTTCGCGGCTGCTGTCAGTATACCCTTTCAGAAGGTGTGATTGTTTCGACCATGATGCAATTATACAAGGTGGTCTCGTCGGGAGCCGAAGTTCGTTCGTGTTGTCCCTTATCGTCAGTGCATGCTTGCTTGTGATAAAGGTTGTTCACGGACGAATTTTTTAATATATTCTTAACCCTTATGTCCCGACAACAACAAAATTATAAAAAGCATATAAAAAAAATACCACAGAATTAGAAGTAATCTTTATATATTATGTAAAAGAACATTTTAATATAACTAAAAATGTTGAAGAAAAATTATTAATGGCTGCATAAAATTTAAATATTAATATATCAGTAAAATCATTTTATTTTAAAATTTTAAAACCCACGGGCCTGTTAAGGGTTAATCAACATCAACATATACCGTCTCACTCACACTCACTATACTATGTGCCCTTCACTCGCACTTATTGCTAGCATACGTTAAGGGACTAACTTTTGCCGACGAGACCACCTTGTATAATTGCATCATGGTTTCGACCAGTTGTTTACAATGCCCCTGCGATGAGAGCTTCAGCAATCGACACGATACACATACATGTACATGCATGCTATTTCAATAAAAACACTAATTCTGACTGGAAATTAACTGCAATATACAACTGCATAAGAACAACAAGTTTTTGTGGGAAAATATGTACTTCAACTAAAAGTATTTTTATATATTCTATCGAATAAAACGATAAAGGGAAAAAACTTGGCAAAACAAATTAGGCTGCTTGGTGTTTTGTTTCCTCCAAAACCTATCGATACATCGGTACATAGCTTTCCTTCCTACGATCAGAGTGATCAAAAATCAGTAGGGCTACGTTTGCCATTCCCTTCTAACACATATTTCGAGAACAATTGTGAAATTGTTTAAAATTTAAATAAATATCTCAGTCAAGGGGAACGATCGACTTGGAAGGGTATCAAAAGCTGCGGTTCCGAAGCAGCTCTTCCTTCTGTCTTGTTTTTTCGCTGCTGATAAGATTAAAGAGTAGAGGCAGCAGTAGCAGCAGCAGCAGCAGCGACAGCGGCATTCAAGCACGCAGAGAGGGAGGTGAAAGAACAGAGTGGAGTGGCTAGGTGAGTGTGGTGTGGTGTGGTGTCGCGAATGACGCGTGAGAGAGCCAACAGCTGAGCGCACCGCGCACTCAACTCTTGCCTGCGGGGCTCTATTATTAGAGAGTTACCGTTGCTTTATTATTGCTACTATTATTGTGTGTCCGTGTGTCCGTCGGCTTTCAGAGAATGTGTGCGTGTGTGTGTTTTGTGTGTTTGTGTGAGCTGTCTTTTGCTGTTGTGTTCTGTGCATAATTTGCGCGTTTTTTGTTTTCAGTTGTTTTTCCAACGTTGGCCGCCTCGCAAAAGTTGCTCCGCTTACACTCCCTCTTCCTATAGAAAGAGTGTGCTCCAAGGGGAGAGAAAGAGAACGAGAACGAGAGTAGAAAGCACCGCTAATCGCAGTTAGTACGCAGTTCTAAACAGTTTGTGTTTTTTTTTTTTGCTTTACTGCTGCTCGATTTTACCTGCGTGTGTGTGTGTGTGTGTGTGTGTGTATGTGCCAGTGTGAGTGCCTTAACTTTTTGTTTATGAACAACGTGCAGTTTTGTTCAACAACAAAAGCTGTGTGCGGAGAAGGCAGCAAAAAACAAAAGCTTGCAAAGAAAGTGCACTGGAGAAAAAAACTTCAATAACAAGTGAATTTTCAAGTAAATGCAAAAAAACAACTGTATTACCCCCGAAATGGGACTAGGCCTGGCGTCACGTAGCCCCGCGATTGGCTTAGACTGTGACACTTCTTGGTAGTGCACTCTGTTGCCCAGCTGTGGGAGTATCGTTATCTGCGAAATTGTAATTCCATTATTCTTGGGTAATCCAGTTCTGGGTCTTGAGACCTGAACCCGTTCCACTTCTGATCCCATCCCATCTGTGCTCCTGGAGCGCCTCCCATCCATTATTAGCCCAACAATACTCGTGCGTAGAATACCCAACCCATCCCACCAAATCAAATCAAATCAATCCCAAAGTAATACAGACGTCAGACCAACGACGCCCGGTACAAAGTTTCAATGAAGTTTTGACAGTCGTCTCCTATTGGATGCCATGTATTCGACAGCTGTTAGTTATCGTACGACCCATGATAGTCCCAGGGGCGGTACGTGCTACGTGGATGGTGGACCGTGCAGCTAACGCTTTGCATCGGTCTAATCAAGTGGCGGCTCAAATTGCGGCACCAATTGAAATACTAAATACATACCCATGTATAATATGTACGTATGAATGTTTTTTAGATAAGGAGCCAAAAACTGTCAGCAGATGTGGCGGTGCTTAGCATATTTGGGATTAGTCATGCGTATCGCTCGCTTGATAGTAACTGCTGCAGTGCCCCTCCCCCCGTCAGTGGCCCCAGCGCCCCCAGCCGTGGCGACCCACCTTAGTGACTCCCAGATAAAGTTGTCAGGCAGCAGAAGCCATCGCAAACACAGCAAAGACGCTGGACTGGGACTGGGCCGGGAACGGGAACGGCGACTTGGGAAAGTCATTCCACTGGTGTTTCCGCAAGTGTATGAGTCGTTGGTCGTTTATCAATTTACGATTTGGCCAAAGAAATTAGCATAGCTGACTAGTTGAGCCGGCTCGCTAGCAGCGACGACACAGAATGATGATTATAAAGAAACAATGATGAGCGCCAATAAAATTTCAAGAAAAGAAAAAAAAAATTCCCTCACGTCGGTTATCCAGCATGATATCATCGCCTAACTTTGATTCAGTCTCTCTGGGCCAGAGCCAGAGACTGCTACGGCGACCGAATGCAATGCCAAACTTCAATGTCAGTGTCACCCATCGAATAAAATCGCAATAAAAACGATACGATACGTAAAGTAGCCAAGCGAAACATCTACCTATAAATAATCCCATGATGGAACGGAACGGAACCCCTCACAACATTCCGAACATTCAGCATTAGCCATTAATCATCGCCCATCCATCGCATCGGCTCTTCTGTTTGCACTTCTGATTTTCCTTATTTGCGCTGCTCCAAGACCTTATAAATGCTTTCCATCCACACACAGTACATACAATTATTTAGGCACACACATAACGGTAGAAAGTTGCCAATATATTGTGCAAATAACGGCCAGCCACCATTAGGGCTCCCCATTGATCCATGTCTTCTTCATATACTCCTACATATTTGGAGATGTCGTAAAATCTACATACAATTATAGGCATGGGGCGGCTGGGCTCTGTTATAAGAACCTAAGAGGTTATCCAACTCTAAAGCTCTTATAGAGCTGTCATTTTCCATGATCTGCAGTTAAGATCTTAAACTAAGTTTTAAGAGAGAAATTAGAGTGCCTTAAGCCCAGGATTGGACTTAATCTGTTTAGGTCTTGAGATTGATGAAAGTTTATCCAGAAAATATCTAAATACCATATATATTTAGATATTTCGTTGTACTTTCTGTATTGATGTTCCATCCCTTTTGGATGCTTTTAAGGCCTCGTGCTGACAATGAAATCCCACTTAGAGCCAATTAAAAACAAAAACAGGAATCGATCTGACCCCTAGAGCAGCAATTAGACACGTTACACCTTATACTAGATAGCATATGTACTTATAAACAGAGCTACAATACGAGTAGACCGTAGAGTGTGTCCCACTCGAGAGAGTTACTTAACAATCGGCGATCCGATTCGTCCCAGGCAAAACAAATCATTTTCGAGTGCGCTTGATTGTTCAGCTGCAGCTTACACTTCTCTGATTCATCGCGGCCTATATACCAGCATATATGTTATATAGTATAGTCATCGCAGATCTATATACGTACTACCTATAGTATATCTGATGGCCTATATATACGATGGAAGAGGCTCATGAATGGGCAAAAAAATTCAACCTGATTGGGCTGGAATCATCTGGCTATAAATGAGCGTCTACTAAAGATAATGCAGATATTTAAGATACACATAATCGTAAGATAGTACTCGTACATATCTTATGACTCTCTCGATCTCATAAAATGGGAACAAAGTTCGTCCCGAAAAACATCCAAAGACAATTAAATTTTTATTTCAATTAGCCGGGTTCAAAAGGCCCTAAAAATAAACACATTTTGTCCCAGCTGTTGTGTGTGTGGAGTGTGGTGATTAGCTATTAGCCAAGCTCATTATTTTGGCCAACACCAACAAGCAAGCCATGTTCATGGAACGTGATGATTTCAGGCAAGAAACCTTTTCAGCGTCGCCTCTCGATAGCCGAGGAATTTTTACTTACTCATGGCTATTTCAAGGGGAATTTTAGTGGCTGACTGTAAAAGTGTTTTGCGCAAATTGATAAACCGCAGAACAGGTGGGTAGACAGAGCACAGTTTAGTTCGATGTGGGGGATACCCACGAGTACAAGTTGGGATTCAAGTTAAAGATGTAAAAAGACAGTGAACATGGCTCTGATTTTAGATAGAACTTGTATTTCCTCAAGCAGTACCTTGTATAGTCGAACAGCATCATGCCATGTCATGCACACGACGCACGACATGTATGTTGTTTTCACTTTAGCGACTGTGCCATGTGCCCCTTCATGTGGAAGTCATTCCCACCGTCATAAATTAGAGTAAGGAATGATTGGAACAGATATTAAATCTAACAAAACGTTCCAACAACTGAGATCTCTTAAAGGTACTCGTAAGAGAAGCATCGCATCATCAGCATGTTTCCCATCATCCCTGAACACCCAGTTGAGTGCTGGATATATGTACATATGTACCTCGATTCAAAAGCGATATCTGTACCATATCTGCACTAACTAGTCAAGATGACTCCCAATTGCGTTCTGCGAGTAAATCTAATTAGGTGGACTAATAGTTGCGGCTAATTAGTTGGGGCTGCTCATTAAAAAGTAAACACAAATCGATTTGATTCAAGGTGGGACGGGGCACGTGCCAAAACATATGGACATACAGTGCGTTTCATGACTATAATGTAGTTAAGAACCACAAAGCGCTATAAATGTTTGATGGAGAGTATAATTTTGAAGAATATGTATTTTAAAGAGCTCTGATATCTCTCCAATTAAATATGTACAGACATTAAATATAAATTTGTATGCTATCGAAATGCAGGGGTGTATTTCTTCAACGAATACCAACAAATGATCCTTCGTATTAAGACAATGGATGGATTGGATTCCACTGGTATCCCTACATCTGTGGCACGCACTGTCCTTTGGGCAGTCACGAAATTAGTATGCAAATATGTATAGTGTGTCTCTGTTTGCCGTTTGCTGTTGCAGCAGCAGCAATTGCCGGTAATTTGCATGGCCATGCCGCACACTGTTGCACTCTCTGCCTAACTGTGTCATTAGACAATAGACAATAGCGACTCCCCTGCCCGACACCTCCTCCTCGTTAGCCTCCCCATCGAAGTCGCCTTCGCGTTTTGCATTGTGTGCAAATGAAAAACGCACGCGACAGAGAACACTCCGCTCCGATCCGCTGGAAAGTCGCGTAGCGTCGACGATTTCGATTTTTCTTGAGAGCTTATCGCTCGCCCCGCCGTAAGTCTACTTATGTGTGTGCTTATATGTAGATATTTGTGAGTGTTAGCCATTATATAGCCGGCCGATGAACAATTAAGCACTAAGCCAGGCGCTGAAAACAAATAAAACGAAATTGAAATTGATAAAGCAAATAGTCTATGAAAAGCCAGTGGATATCCCGACCATGGGACTACCCCGTAATATCCTATTGAAATAAATTCTTACGGACAGAAGAGACGAAGAAATACACGCACACGCACAAGACATGTATTTTGTTTTTGCATTCACGGGTCCGACGGGTTTCTTTTTTGCACTCTCGGACTTGTGCATCTCTCTGCCATCGGGCTGTCAAACAGCTGTAAATCTCCGAGCAATGTCGACGAGAATGTGCTCTAAATAATATATATCTGTATGCAATCAATTATCACGTAGACTTTGGAACATACCTTCTAGGACAGATCATCGAATGGGTATTCCTGGTACTGGCTGTATACTCGTGTGAGTTTCTATTGCCTTATTTGGTGTGTATGTGTGTGTAGGTAGGGGAGGGGGTTCGTGCGTACGTTAGCCATGAGACGCATTGATAAAAAAAAAACTAAAGAAACCATAAGGAAGGCTCCCACCTCAAGCCCCCTCATGCCTCAGTGCCACAGTCCCAGCCGCGCGTTATCGGGCGGCGTTGATAAGCGCCTGAGGCCCGAAGGCGTCTTGGTCTTGGCATTTGGGTCTTCGGGGTCTGCGGGGCTTGTGGGGCCATTCATTGTTTTGTAATCAGGCAGTTGTTGAATTTTCGCCTTTGCTTTTCACTTGCAGATTTCACAGCGCACAAATCGCACGCCATTTTCTAGTATGCTCTAGGAATATATTACGAAACCTTCCCCCCACCACCCATCCAACGTACAAAATAAATCGAAAAGAAAGCAATCGACAGACGAAAGGAAAAGAGAAAGAACCACAGTGGAAAAAAAGGATCGCAGTCCCACAAAGAGGCAACGGAAAGGGATCTACGCCACGCCCCCGCACAAGAATGAGCAACATGAAGGGCGGTTTCTCCACACTCAATCGCTGGTTTGGCCGCAAAAAGGGTAAGCACCCCCCCCCTAGCCCCTTGGATTGAGATTCCCTTAACCAATATTCCATGTCCATAGACAAATCAGGCAGCAACAACAGCGCATCGATTGGAAACCTGTCCAAGTCCAGCACACAGCTGCACCATCTGTCCAAGGAGATGAATATCAATGAGGCTAGTCAGCTGGAGTACAATCGAATCACTCCCATACCGGCGATCACCAGCAATGCGCCCTTCGAGCAGACCTTCCGCATCACTGTGCTGCTCCCCAAGGACCAGCTGTATGTAGTCCGGCTGGGGGCACGAGTGCCGCTGCGCAAGCTCCTCGAGCTGGTGTGCGACAATAAGGAGCTGGATCTGAACAAGTACGAGTTCCGGAGTCCAGGTGAGGTCCTGAGGTCCAAGAAGTGGCCTTCCCCCGCCCAAAAGTGCACCAAATAAATCGTAACTCTCTCCCTCTCTTCCCATAGTGGATGCTAGTCAGGTGTACAGCTGCGAGTCGACCATCGGGGCTGTGGGCCTCTCAGAGATTCGGCTGTGCCACAAGTCCGATTCCTATGACAGCTACAACGGCGATGCCATTGCCAAGTTCCAGCGCACGGGCACCGCCCGGGACTCGCTGAGCAGCAGCTCGGACTTCAGCAGCAGCCGCCACTCGAAGGTCACCGCCAAGACGCCCAGTCCATACAGTTCCACCAATTCCCTCAACTCCATGGACTCCACCGGCATGAACTACACGCGCACACCCGTCTTTGTGCCCGCCCCGCCAGCCAAAGTGATGGCGCCGCCGCCGCGCAAGAAGCGTGTGGCCCCACGCCCGCCCAGCCAGCACTGCATCCCGGAGCAGTCTGTGCCGGAGTCGGAGCCGGCAAGAGCCCCAAAGAGCACGGCAGAGCCCGCGTACGCGGTGATCGTGAAGCGTCCACAGCTGTGCATGTCCACGCCGAATCTGTCCAGCCAGCCCCCGGAGCTGCTGGACTGCAATGGGAACAGCGCCAAGGCATCCCCGGCGGATGCGGCGGACGCCGTGGACGCCGACGGGCACTACGCCACGCTCGACCTGAAGCGAGCCGCCGGTTCGACACGGGGCTCGGTGACGAGCACACTTTCTTGCCTAGGACAGGGCCAGGGACCGGAGCCGGCGCCCCGCAATCGGCTGTTGAAGATCAAGAAGAAAGCACCGGCCCCGCCCCCTGGCTTCGCGGGTGCACTGGCTGCCAACGGCAATGGAAACGCTTCCGGAGCGGATACCATATCGCTGGCCTCCACCACGAACTCGCTGTCGGAGACGCTGACGCCCACCACACCGCAGCCAGCACCGCGGATCAGCACCCCGTTGCCCACTGCCGCACCCACACCCACACCCACACCCACACCCATTTCTCCTCCCACACCAACTCCCGCTCTACCGAGCAGCTCCCCACCAACTATTGGAGCCGCTGCTCCCATAAATGCATCCCAGAACGTGTCCAAGGTGCTGCTGAACCGGACGCCCACACCGGAGCCTCGCTCCCTGGGCAGTGCCACAGAGGAGGACGACAACGATGCGGGCTCCAAGCAGGCAGACTCGGGCATCGGAGAGCCCGCACCCTCACCCTCGCCCGAGCCCGAGGCCGAGGAGCCCGAAAAGTCCAACATAGAGTCCAGCTCGGAGGACGACGAGGCCATCAAGGTGTACAACTTCAAGCTCTGCCAGACATCCGTCAAGGGAGAGCAGCCACTGGCCAACAGTTTGGCGGAGCTGGCGGTTCTGACAGCCGCCGCCCAAGAGGACGAGGAGGAGGAGGAGCAGCAGGAGACCTCCACTCTGGCCACGCCGACCAGCGTCAGCGAACAGACATCGCTCTCCTCGTGGAACTACTCGGTGCCCATTTCCCCGCCACCGGATTTCTCAGATCCGCATGCCCGCGGAGTGACCAAAAGCGTAGCCACAAGCCCCAACCCCAATCCCGGCTCGCCGCTGGACGAAATCGTTGACGAGCTGTCGGCCATCATCCAGCAGCAACGCCTGGACACGCTCATCCGCAAGCAGCCCGAACAGGCGGAGATCGAGGCAGCAAAGCCGAACCGTTTGGCCAACTTCAGCATTGCCACGGCCAAGTCCACAACGATCACGTCCAGCACGACTTCCGCGAAGGTCAGTCGCTCTGACTCCTTCCAGGCGGCAGCAGCCCAGGAGAGGGCATCCAGATCCCTAAGCCAGCGCAGCTCCTCCCACATATCTCTCAATAAAATCGATCAGAATGGACTGGGAAACGCGGCAGGTCCAAGACGCTCCTCCAGTGAACTGAGCATCGGGGAGACGCCCTCGCTGCAGAGCTTCGAGGTGATCAAGACCATCCTGAACTCCCGCAAGAATAGCCTGACCGAGAGCAGCGGCGGTGGCAGTGCATCAGCGTCCGCAGCCACATCCCCCTCCAAAGTGGTGGAGCAGGTGGCCCTGCTGTTAGATCAACCAAAGAGCAGCCCCACAGCAGTCGCCAGGCTGGAGCGCCAGCCCTCGGCATCTGGACAGGCCAAAGAACAAGGATCTGCCAGAGGAACACTGGCAGCAGCTGGAGAAAAACCACCAGAGCCATCCCCTACTCCAGTCAAGGCTCTCAAGGAAAAGTCTCCCCCTCCAGCTAAGGCCGTGAAAGAGCAGCAACAGATGGTTCCACCTGCAGCCAAGACAGTCCAGGAAGCAGTTGCTTCTCGTGCCAAAGCCGTGAATGAACAGAGTCCTTCTGCAGTCTGGGAACAGCCGTCTCCAGCCTCGTTGAGAGCCAGCCCAGCCAAGGAACAGTCCCCACCAGTCACCGTGGCATCTCCGACTGAACCAATCAAGGAGCGGACATCACCCATACCCACTCCAAGTGCCTCTCCAGTCAGCCCTGTCGCCCTGCGACCAGCACCAGCACCAGAACCAGAACAGACAGTCATATCCCCTGTAAAGACGGCAGCCCCGCCAGCTGCGAAACCCCTACCGCCCCAATATCGCTACTCCGGGCCCCCGAACATTAATTTTGGGGCATGGAGCGAACGACCCAAGTCACAGGTGGCCATCAAGAACGAGGGCGACTACATATTCGGGGGAGCCGGCGCCACCCCAGCTCCGTCTCCAGTCAAACTAACCATCGAGGTGGCCTCGCCCATACTTAGGATGGGGATACCGCAGCGCAAGGAGTACCATGTACCCATAACAGTCAAGCCTCTGCGGGATGTCACATCCGCATCCCAAACAGTACCGGCAACAGCACCCACACCAGCACCAACACCAAAACCAACACCCGTCCCTGCTCCAGTCGCAGCTCCCGCATCCCCATCTCAGCCACAAGTAATGGCCGCCTCTGCAGACACCAACACGTCCCCAGGCCAAGTCGAATCCTCGACATTGCCCAGACCCGCAAAGAGCCATCGTTTCACCCTGCCCGCGGGTGGTGGTGGTGACGCCTACACTCAGGCGACCATCAACTCACTGCCACGGCCGGTTTCCACCCTGGAGAGAAGCAAGGCCCCAGTCGATCCCTCTCCAGCGCCATTCGGACAGAGCACCCTGCGGCGGACGGGTTTCAAGGAGCGCATGCTGGCCAGGGAGCAGCAGGAGCAGGAGCAGGCCCAGAGTGCTCGTGTCTCGGTCAATGGCAGGTCTTCAAGTCCAGCTACAGCCTCAACTGCAGCTCCCATCCCAGCTTCAGCTCCAGCTCCTGCTCCTGCTCCAGCTTCAGTTCCAGTTCCAGCTACCACTGCAGTCGAAGTGCCGGCAAAAGTTGCAGTTGCAACTCAAACTGTCACCGCAGCGCCAGTCCCAGCACCGAAGCCAGCTCCGCCGTCCAAGTCCAACCAAGTGACCAGCATGGTGGAGCTGAAGCTCCAAAAGCCTGAGGCACAGCCACAGACAGCCAAGTTCCAGGTGAAGCTGCGATCCACAAGCGCGCCAGCGGCTGCAACGAGGACAGCGACGCCGCCGCCACCGCCTCCACCGCAAATGGGAGTATCGCTGAAGCCCCTGAAGGCAGGTCCAGCGACAGGAGCGGGACGCAGTCAAGTCTCTGAGGATCCGCGCTCCCAGCTGCTAGACGCGATACGAAACTTCAAGCAGGATGAGCTCAAACGATCCTGAGCAGCCGGACTCACAAAAGATTACGAGCACAAATTGTATTGTTTTTTTATCGATTAGCATTAGCAGAAAATTAGCCTCAAAATTTACTGTTTATTTCTTTAATTCTTTAATTTTTCCAATGTAAATAATCCGAAAACTCGAATCGGATCGGATCCGATCGGATCGAAATGCGAAAACGAATACGGATGTTGTATATCTGAAGATGAAGCTGCAGTAGAGAATGTGTTTTTTTTTAAACCGTATTTTTTTGTGTACCGAAGCACATTAATTTTTTTTTAACTAATCTTAGTTTTTGTTATGAACTATGTAGTTTTTTTTTAAAACACTTTGTTTTAGTCATTAGGTCACAAAAACCCAAAAAAAAAACAGTCGATGAAACTGAAGAAGTAAAAGAGCGAGAGGGAACGAAACGAAAGCAAAGGAAAAGTATATAAATATGTTATTATGCCTAAAAATATATATTATTTTGTATGTCATAGTGAATTATAGTAACCAATTTTCTAACCAATGGGACTGGTCTGTCTACTTAGTCGTGTCGAAACAAACAAGAAAACCCAAAACTAATAGCACAAAAACGAGGAGCGAGCATCCGTAACAGCAGTGTTAATAATGCTATTAAAGGATTATAGATAAGCACACATATAGCCGCTGCAGAAGTTGCATTTGGCGCGCTTGTATATATATATATGGCATTGTATTAAAGTGAATAAATATAACTAAAAAACATTAAAAAAAAAACTGGCGTTTTCATATTCAAGTACAACTGTTAAAAGCCACCAAGCCGCCAAAATGGTCGCTGTTGAATTAAGAGCGTGCTGTTAATTAGAGAGTGTGCTGTTAAGCGCAGAGTCTGCTGTTACTAGCGTTGTGACGTTATGACCATGCTAAATTTTTTGCGAAGAGCAAAATAGCATGATAGACTTTTACAGCCGTAAACTTCGCGCAGCAGTTGAACATGTGTTTTGTTTTGTGGGATGCGATCTGAACGCACATATTATTCTCGATCTCATTGCATGCTTATCCCGTAAGCCTAGTTTCTGCAGTTAGTCAGCTAGCAAAATCTAGTGTCATAACGCTATATATGTATATGCTGTTGGCCCGCTTCATTGCATTGCTATGGTTTTTATACCCGGTACACGAAGATTATGGGGTATATCATATTTGCGGTGGGAGAGGAAGCGTTTCCGACCCCATTAAAATAAAATAAAATTATTTTTGTTGAACTATTTTGTTTCAGCCTTGTTTTAGCCAAAATACAAAAAAAGCAAGGACTAAAATCTAGCCAATCTTGAAGAAAATTTATTCATCAACGGCCTAAAATTATGTGGGCTGAACTAAGGGTTTCGTTTTTTTGTGTGACCTATTTCGCCATTATATTTCAGACAAGATCCAATAAAAGAAAGCGCTTAAAATAAGCAAGACAGTTAGATAGGTAATTGATTCATTAATCGGATAAAATTATGTGGGCATGGCCAAATTTTCTATATAGCTGGTAATATTTGATGGAAGATCAAAAACGAGGAATATGTAAAAAAGAACTTGAATTCGTCAGTATATTTACGGTATATATTTTTAAAATGAGACAGTATATTTTGGTATATTTCTGAGGGTCGGACGATATGTTGTATCGATAAGATTGTATAATATATCTCGTATTTATGAATTAAAAACAAGAAAAGCTGCGAGGAGCAACAACAGAATGGCACTACAAATCCTGAAGCGTCTGACCACCACGCTGCCAGTAGCGACAATCACGGCCAGTGCCAGGGCCGTCACCTGCCAGCAACAATTGCTTCACACAACGCCGGCGTGCTATGAGATACGGAAACTGGCCCGCCTCCGTGTGGTGGACAACAGTGATCTCGGCAAGCGAGCCATGGCCGAGGGCCGCCCGCCGCGCTGCATCCATGTGTACAATAAGCGCGGCGTCGGTTACATTGGGGACAAAGTGCTGGTGGCCATCAAAGGCCAGATGAAGAAGGGCATCCTGGTCGGCCTGAAGCAGAACCAGAAGCCCAAGCAGCCCAAATTCGATAGCAATAACCTGGTTTTGATCGACGACAATGGTTCGCCGCTGGGCACACGCATCCATGTACCGATACCCACCGTCCTGCGGACGATACTCAAGGAGAAGACGCTGGCGAAGGGTGCCGACTACACCAAGGTTCTGGCCATCGCCAGTCGCTATGTTTAGTCATTATTGTTGTACATCCTTCCCACCCCCTGACTGTGTAAAGAATAAACAGCTTTGTTATATTGAAAGTATGTGTGTTTCGTTGCCTGTTGCTAGGGAGGAATGCAATGCCTTTGATGTGCCTGATGTGTAGACACAGCCACGGTACGTGTTCCTTTCCAATCAAGTCCGACTGCCGGTACGCGGAGAATTTCATGAAAGACAAGCAATTTTTTGTAGTATTGTATGTATTATGTGTTTAATGTAATCGCTAGTGGATCAGCTAGTTTACATAGTTTTAGTTTAGTTTAGTTTAGTTTGTGGGGGGCTTAACATTAATAAATTATGTTGCAAGGTATGTACACATGGGCGTTGCAGTTAACAGTAACAGAAATGCACGTTTATCAGTTTTTGTTCGGGGGGAGTTGGGGATTGGGGTTTATGGAAGAATAAGCAGAAGCAGCACAGAGGTATTGGTATTTTTGTTGGTCCGTCCACTTGTCATCATGTGCGAGAGAGACACTCTCCTTCGTTACGTTACTCGTATCCTGTCTCCTTCTGATTGAATGTCTGCGTCCGTCCTTTGTCTCCGTCTCCCTCTGATTCGCTCGCTTTTCGTCTCTCGCTCACACAGGACGAGTTATGTACAGGAAAAAAACCATGAGAAAAACAGTTCAACAAACAGTTACAGATTTTTGTAAGTTTCGTAAGTACAGGTACAGCAGCCACGCCACGCCTCGTTCCGCTCCGCTCCACAACCAAATTAGATGTTGCCGGCACTGCCAAAGAACTGGAAATTGTTAAAGTTCACCGGCGTCTTGGGGCTGGGCAGATAGAGGAAGTCGTCGTTCTGCAGCTGGGACTGCGTCAAATTGGGCTCGCTGGCGCTGCGATGGATTTTGGGCAGCGTGCGCAACATATTTTCGAGCATGTTGAGCAGCGGGCGGAAGAGCGGTCTGTCCTTGGGCGTGTACTTGATGCAGTCCTCGGCCAGGCGTTTCAATGCCTGTGGGGCATCGGAGCGCACCTGGCTCATTTCTGGTCGCAGCAGGCCGCGTCCCACCATAAACAGGATCTGATCCTTGTTGCTGATGTGACCGTAGGGCAGGCACTCGGCCAACAGCTCGTACATCACAATGCCGAAGGCGTACACGTCCGACTGGAAGGAGTAGGGATTCAGCTCCTGCATCCGTATCACCTCCGGTGCCATCCAAAGAATACTGCCCGTCGGCTGGTTGGCCTGCTTCTCGCCCGACCATCTGGTCTTCGCTGTAGCCAGCCCGAAATCGCCAATCTTCACCGACAGATCCTCGTGGAGGAAAATGTTGTTCGATTTCAGGTCTCTGCAGGCAGTCAAAAGAAAGTCGATTAATCCCATCATCCATCACCACGAGTGTCCATTATTTTCGAGTAGTTTTCCCCTCACCTGTGTATAATGTTTTTGGCATGGAGATAGTCCATGCCCTGGGCCACTTGCCGGCCAATGTCGATGAGCGTGTTCAGCTTAAACTTCGTCTCGCTGACGTGGACATGCTTATAGAGGCTACTGCCCTCGCACCATTGGGTGACAATCGCCAGCGATGGCTTCGAGACGCATCCCATGAAGAGCAGAATGTTGCAGTGGCGCGTCTTCTTCAGCATGGCCACCTCGTTCTTGAAGGCCTGCAGCTGGGTGGGACTGGGCGTCTTAACGTTAAGGGTCTTGACCGCCACGGGTCCATGCCAATGGGCCCGATAAACGGTACCAAAGGAGCCGGAACCAATGCGCGGCCCAATTAGAATCTCCTCCGCTTTGATGTTCTGCAAATAATTCATGGAGGAAATTGAAATTCCATTGACATTATACATTATATCGCTTCCGGCTTTGCCATACCCAATTCTCCTCGGAGCTCTTGTCCTCACGTGACAGCAGGTTCTTGTTGCTCTCGTCGGCGGATCGGGCACGGGGTCGATTATGCTTGAGAGTGCTCGTAGGCGAGGCCTGAGTTGAGTTCGAGTGATCCGTGCAGGGATGCTGGAGAAGCAGAAACATAAATAAAAGCAGACAGAGATACGTTTTAAAGAGGCGTTTCCGAAAGGCGAAAGGTGTGAGGGCACCTACCGGCAATGGCGGCCTTGCGTGCATTATGAGGCTGCGCTGAACCTCAGTGGTCACCGATCGGATGTTGTTGATGCACACATTGGGAGCGGAATTGGAGCGGTCGTCCTGGCTTATGCGAGGCGGCCGGCCCTGTCGATGGTTTGCAGAAGGTTTAGAGCTGCTGCTGCTCCCGCTGCTGCTGCATCGCCGGCTATGGCTGCGGCTACTCACGTTGAATCGGACGGCCGTGCCGCGTCCGGGAAACCCGAGGGCGTTGTCCGGATTCTCGGCCAGCAGTAGCTGGTAATAGCTATCCATGGGAAAGGGCTGGCACAGCATCGGCACCAAGGACGCGCACCGCTGATGGAAGCGGAAATTGCACTGACTGCAGTAGAACCCGGTGAAGAGTAGCCGCCGGCAGCCCTCGCAGAAGACTAGCGAGAAGAATGTCTTGCGTATGATCTGATGCTGCGTGTGGGTCCGAATGGGGAACTTGTCCAGCAGTCGCACAAATATCTCCTCCACATGCAGCGTGCCAATGTCCGTGTTCCACGGTATGATATGTCGCCCGCTATGCGATGTGCTCACCTCGCACATGTCCGGCGTCAGCTGGCGCAGCTTGAGCGCCTTCATCAGAGCATCGCAGAGTCGCACGCCGGCGACCACCTCGACCGAGGTGCGCTGTTGGTTGGGCAGATGGGCCCGCAGCAGGATCTTGGGCTGGCGGGTAAGCGTGCCGCACTGGCTGGTGCTACCGGAGCCGGGGTTCGACATCAGGCTGTCTGTCAGGTCGCTGCCATGGTAGGCCAGAGGCCCCCGCGCCAGCTGCCGCTGCTGCTGTAGGATCTGCGTCTGGTTCTGGTAGTGCGGCTGATCCCTATCCGCGGCGCTGCGCTGCTGCTGCATGTCCGCGGCACTCTGGCTGCCATCGTCTTCCTGCTGCAACGCATTAAGCTGCTCCATCAGCTCGTGCTCTTTGGCCTCCAGCTCATGCAGCTTCGATGTGAGCTCCTGGTATTCTGCAATCCAAAAAACATACATAATTAATACAGAATTTTTACATGAAAGGGCTGCCCTGTCCTGCCCTGCTCTGCCCTGGCCACTCACCTGTTAAGTACATGGCCGGCGGCTCTTGGAGATTGGCAAACTTGGCGTTCAGGGCATCGATGTTCTCCCTGGTGACATGCTTGACCAGCTGCACATTATGCAGCTCCTCGGCCAGCGGGTCGTACAGTTCGCTGTCGCTCTCCGTTGACGATTCGCTCGACATGGTCCCAATCTATGGCTCTACAGCTGCTTGACCATGACCCTGAACCGCTGTCCCTGTCCTTCCGCTCTCCAATGCTCCGTTCTCCTTCTGGTCGGGTCGGTGATGGGTGGTCGGTGTCGGTGTCGCTGTTCGTGATGGTGTTGTTGGCTTCACCTTCGCATTGGCCGTGGCCGTGACTGTGGGATGTTTGCTATTTTTGCTCGGCTGCTGGTCTGCGCTTGCGTTTAGAGTGCGCTGCTGTGCCACCCACGTCCGCATGCAGCAGGACAGGGGAGCGGGTGTTGCATTTTAGCCTTTCTGCGATGCCCTTTTTTTGTTGGTTTCGGTTTAGCCTTGCAGCAAAAAAAAACTTTAACGCCACCTGCAATGCGTATTATTTTGTGCGTGTTTCTTTAATTATTTTATTTGATATCTTTTTGGTCTTCTAATGCACCCACACACGACCGCGCGGACACACACAAACGCACGCACACTGGCCCCGTACGCACGCTAAGGTATGTACATGTATTATTTAATATGAAGGTCGCCGTCCCCGGTCCCCGTTCCACCGTATTTTACTTGTGGGACGGACAGGGTACCTTCGCGCAGCTTAGCTTCCAGAGTCCTGGACTTGGTTGGGGCCTTTGACTGGTCTGGCCGGCCCTTACCGATGCTTTAACCAAGGTTGTGTCCTCCAAAAGATGTTAAACGGCTGGGCCCTAACTAAGGACACAGGACTTGCTGGCTGAAGCTGACTGAACTTGAGGGTTTTCGCTGGGCTCAAAAGGATAATTACTACAGGAGCTAGAGATGGTGGCAAGCCGCCGATACACCGATTGCCGCTTCTATCGGCAGGTAGCAGGGTACAGATGTGCCATACAACAAACATATCGCAGAGCGAACCTTCAGAATTAGATCCCAGGGTCTTCATCATGAGCCAGCCAGCCCAGCTTTATCATACTTGCGCATCATATTTGAAATAATTTTTTTTCTGATACAAATGCAATGAAAATAAACATGTACACACACATACAAGAGCCTGCAAGTGTTCTTTGAATGGACATATCCTGATGATATTATACCAGGTATTCCGCAAACTCTCTTTTCGGTCTTACTTTACGCTCATCACAACTGAGACAGCTTTAACGCCATGTTTGATGTAAGAGGGGAGACAGATATATGTAGATATATGGAAGATGTTTTTTTTTTTACTCTTCGATGATATATGAAAACTCAACAGACCCAAAAAGAGGGCGCGTTGCGCTGGCCGAACGCCAGAGACGAAGACCCTGTGATCTTATACTGATGATTCGCTCTGCGATATGTTTCGGTGTATGAAGTGGCACATCTCTATACTGCATGGTTAGTGGCTTGACTCCGCACGATTCATCGCTAACAAATAAATTATCTTTTCTTGTGGCAATTAGAAATCAAATATAATGTTCCAATGGTAATAGTATATTTGTGTGCTTCAATTTTATTTAGTTTTATTTCATTAATTTTTCTTCTGCCAACACCATATTATTCTCGAAAACTATCTGGACTGCAACGATATATGCGCGCCATTTATATCGATAAGCCCCGGCCATACGGCGATAGGCAACGCATACATATCGCCAATTCAGGCATTTTCTCACGCTCGCTAACGTTTGCAAATCTGGTTCTTGGCCATTTTGCGCGCACAAACTGCATGAAAATTGCGGAATTGATGTTTTAAAGTGCGGATCGGCAGCAGGAATGGACGAAGGTAAGTTTTCGTGCTGGCCCTGAGCGGGCTCCCGTCGCCGCATCACCCGCTAATTGACGGTCGCGTCTCTCTCTGACTCCCTTTAACGCTGGCAGAGTATTCGGCGTCATCTTCGGCCGGTGGCGGCGGTGCAGGCGTTGGCGGAAAGAAGGCCGGCAAGCAGCACAACACCCTACCTTTCTGGGGCAACGAGACTTCAATGAACCTGAATCCACTGATCCTCGCCAACATCCAAAGTTCCAGCTACTTCAAAGGTGCGTGTCCGGGAGGAGTCCCACTGCGAACTAAGCTATGTACATATATTTGATCGGCGTTTCCCGTTTCCCCTTACAGTGCACTTGTTTAAACTGAAAACCTACCACGAGGTCGTTGACGAGATCTACTACCAGGTGAAGCACATGGAGCCATGGGAGCGCGGATCCCGCAAGACTTCCGGCCAGACCGGCATGTGCGGCGGTGTGAGTTGTTTATGAAATGTAGCGCTAATCGTTGGCGATGCTCCTCGTTTGCTCTTCTGGCGCAATGGTGGCTCATTCTCTGTTTCTATTCCCCCTTGCAGGTGCGAGGCGTTGGAGCGGGCGGGATTGTGTCCACCGCGTACTGTCTGCTCTACAAGCTGTACACCCTGCGTCTGACGCGCAAGCAGATCAACGGACTGCTCAATCACACAGACTCGGCCTACATACGGGCACTAGGTAGGTGTTGGTAAGTCGCATGAGTTCAGCCGCCACATGCCGTCGCTTGCTCCTGCTCCTGTTTAGCAAAAACAGACCCCTTCCCCTCATCCAAACCCAGGCCCCACCCCCACCCACTTAAATGATGATGCCAATGAAATGACAATTTCCTCTCCATTTAAGGGTTCATGTACTTGCGCTACACACAGCCTCCCGGGGACCTGTATGACTGGTACGAGGACTATCTTCAGGACGAGGAGGAGATTGATGTGAAGGCAGGCGGCGGCCAGGTGAGTCAACTGTATGAGCCACCAATCACATGTTACCCATTGCTGTCCAGTCAACGAATTCCACTTTATACGATCCCTTATCTCCTCCATCTGCAGGTTATGACTATTGGCCAGATGGTTTACCAGTTTATGACCAAGCTGGACTGGTTCTCCACGCTATTTCCGCGCATACCCGTGCCCATACAGAAGCAGATCGAGCGCAAAATAGGAGATTACTGCCGCGAGCAGGGCATCACCCTCAATCAGCTGAGCTCCGGACGCCCGGTCACAGGTCCACCGGGTGGTGGGGCTGGAGCTGCGGCTGCAACCGCTGCTACTGCAGGCCCCGATGACGATTACCAGGAATACCATGAGAGCGGTAATGGCGGTGGTCACGGCCACGCTGGGGGAGACCGCGGAGGCGGAGGTGGCCGCGGCGGTCGTGGTGGTGGACAAGCTATGGGCGGCTTCGGCTCTCGCCATGGAGTCGGAGGATATCCACCGATAAACTATCGCAATGATCACGATGATCGCGACTACTATGCCACCTCATCGAGCTCCTCGTATGCACGGGGTCGAGGCTATGAAGATTACCCACCGGCGCTGCCATCGGCACCTATACCCTACCACTCGTCTGGGGATCGGGACCGTGAAAGGGTAAAGGACCGTGACCATGACCGTGACCGGCTGAAGGATCACGACCGCCAACGCAGCAAGCACAAGAAGAAGCACAAGCACAGACACTACTCGCGCAGCCGAAGCAGAAGTCCCAGCCGCAACCGCCACCGCTCGGAGCGTCACGACCGCAAACGGGATGCTGGTGACGGTGGCGGCGGCGCAGACAGCGGGGGATCCGGAAGAGGTGGCTTCGGTTCGGAGCGAAGTAGCAAGAGTCGGCACAACGATCACCCCGACGATCGGGAGCGGGATCGAGAGCGAGAGCGTCGTCGCCGGTGATCAGCACACCGGCGCCATACACAGCCCTCTCACAACCACCTCGTCCTTCTTCAGCTGTTGTTTACTCTAATTCAATTTGTTTCCACAGAACTACTACACTACACAATTATTTTTGTTATTTAAAGACCAGTTGAACTCATTTTCGGATAGCCCCGGCAGACTGGTGGGCTTCGTACTCAGGTTAAAACAGGCCTCGACACAGATACACACATACACATACAGACAAACACCAGCATGGCTATATATATATATATATATAAATATTTATTATATATATATATATACGTATATTAACTGATTTGTGACTACACCCTTAATGATAAATAGTTTCCAAGTTGTGTTTTATGCTAATAAAGAAGAACATTTTTGTTTTAAGCCAGTTGTCCTTTCGAATAGATACGCTAGGCAAGTCCTGGACATAGGAATGCCTGAAATGATGGACCACAGATCACCTTTAGATCATTCCTTTGATCGTATTCCCCTGAACCATGAGGATACCCACAATAGTTTGACTATTTTGGTTGAAGCTTATTTTTAACTTTCGGATCGATTGTTACAGGGAAAGTTATTTGATTTTAAGCCAATATCAGAATGATATCAAAGTGGAATTTCCCCGTTGTTATTCTTACAAGTTCTTCGCTTTATCTTTATTTATAGGTAAACACTTTATTTAAACAATCTTGATTCACATATAATATAAAGCAAAACCTTTTCCCGATCTCAAGTCCCTTCAGAACGTCGTTTAAAATTAGACAATTAACTGGACATCAGCGATCATTGGTTAAGATACGGATATGATAGGAAATCAATATGTAAGTGGTTTTTGCATTGCCCGATATTTTAAAGCGTTTTTATAATTTTCTCCTTTGCTTGGTAAATGACCGTTGAAAAGGGTGTGATTTCAATTAAGTATGTATTTTTGTTAGAAAATTAATTATTGACCAATCGGATAACATTTCAGGAAACCCCAGGCCGGATAACTTAAAAATTCATGACATTTCAGAGTGCGGCTTTGTCGACGGGTCTAGATGCGGGTGATATGGGCTGTCGTCGAACATACGTGGTCCTTGGTGTTATTGGGTTTGAGAGTGGTACAGAACATAGAGAGGTCGCTCTGTCTGCTTATCACATAACACAAGGATGTTATTGGTGGTCTTGCACACCTACCAATTATTGTAAAGGCCATAAGGACTAGTCAGAACGGAGAGGATAGCTAAAAACAAAATTAGGGACGTGCCGGCGGTGCTTTATACTCAAAATCATCATCTCTCTGCAGTCCCAGAAAATTCAGCTTTCTGCTGGTTACAAATATCAGCGTAGCCCCAACTAGATCTGGGTTTGACACCTAGCCTTCCGCGTGAAGGAATTGGTGTATGAATCCTTCGGTATTATAGGAAGTGGAGCCCTTTATGCATTTTCCAAAGCTGCAAAGGATTAGTATAGCGCTTTGAAAGGGTATATAGGCACCGTTTTTTCCAGTGCAGTCAAAATTCGAGCTGTGCTTGAGCCGAGCTTTGCTGCCGACCGAGCTGCGTAGATTATTAGCTGCAGCGGCCCCAAAGCCTCTCCTCTTGACCTGTGAGCACATTTCGGAATTCGAATTTCGGATTTCAGTTGCTTGCGCACAGTGAATCGCGAAACAAGCGCAGGCCCCGCGCCTCACACAACAACAGCAACAACTGCAGCAGCAGCGGCGTCTGGCTGGTCGCGCGCCAAACCGTTACGAAGAGAGCGAAACGAAAATTGAGTTCTGCAAGAAATGTAATTTGCATGTGCTTTTCAATTAACAGTTTCGCGCGGGCATCATTTATAGTTTTCACTAATTCGAAGGCACGCACACAGACACACACACACTCACACAGAGCGAAAGAGAGACACCGAAAGCATAGGCATGATCAATGTCAGGCAGCGATGAACAAATAAAACCAGAATGAATGAGACAACAATAAACGGCACACAATCTACGCGTTTGCGAATGCGCGCGTCAAATGGCCTGCTTTGACCATTTTGAGACGACGGAATGGTTATTGCGTGTGTATGTTAGTGTGTGAAGTGTAGGGTACCTCAATCCTCACTCATCAAGCCATTAGCCATTCTTCAAGCCCCGCTGTGAGAAAGCCAAGCTGCCTTTGCAAAAACATACATACATATGTATATTGGCCACTCTTTCTCCCGCTCTCTTTGTGTGTGCACTCTCTGGGGCGCTCTCTGGGGAGTCCGTCCTCACCTTACGGTAATACACTTTGGTCAGGCAGGGGGAAGCTTTGAAAGTTTATTGCGGAGATTTCGGTCACTGGGCCAAAAGCACAATGCGCTGAGGAAAAGAGAGGGAGAGATACAGCCAGAGTGAGAGAATGAGAACGATATTGAGACTGGTCATTATCCTTCAGTTTTTTTCTTGTTTACTTTGTGTTTCTGTTTCGACAAATGCATTGACGTAATTGCCCATGCACACACATATACAGAACACTCACACACACGGGTATATCGATCTCGATCGCAGGTGTGTAAACCTAAAGTGGTTTTGATTTCACAACTACATTGGTGAGGGAGGAGCGATAGGGGGGATATCACTTTAAGCTGCTACCACGTCATTCCGCCCCGGAGCCTATCGGCGTCAGCACCCAGCGTCCGTGCGTCTTGTCAGCCAGCAAAAAAAACCAACAAAAAAATACAGCAACAAGAACGAATGTGAACAAATCACAGAAAATTAACAAAAAGTTGGATTTTTTTTAATTGCTTGCCGCCGCTTTTTATACTCTATGCAGGGAGAACACCACTTAATTAAAACGGGCCAGGAGATGAGAAGGATGCGCACATAAACACAGCATAAGAAACCAAGTCGATAAAACCATTTCCCTCTCTATGTTTCTATGCAAGACCAGGCTCCGATCACTGTATATCGATCACCAAGGGTATCAATGTTTCGGCCTTTATGTATACCGTTGCCTGCGACGAAAGACGGCAATTTCGCCGTCAAGTGTCGTTGACGATAGCCGCAACGGCAAGGCGAAGAGTGGGTGGAGTTGAGTAATCGCTTCGCAACGCCCTTGTCATGGTCGCTCTTTGGATACCCTGTCTGAGTCAAGCTGCGCTGTTGCGTCTGCGTATTCACCCACTGACGTCACAGCGCTGGTGTTGAACAAAGTGCTCTATCGCCGCGGCGTCACTGCACAATGGGTCACCGTGATGATTTCGCAATTAGTGAATCACGTGCGTTTATAGCGGATTCCCTGCATACTAGATTCTGTCAGCGATAGCGGTCGTAATTAGTCGTCGAACGGGTGAATGAATAATTAATTTTGTATAGATATGTATGGGACTACTATCCCTAACATGTACTATATACAGCGATTACAAGCGAATCTTATGGGGATGGGGCAATAAATCATCGTTTCATCCCATTGTGCGTCAGTTGCCTGTCAGTGCTGTCATACGGTACTTGTGTGCGTGTGTGTGTGTGTTTGTGGCCGTTTTTGCTATCGCTGTGCTGTCGCTGTTGCTGTTGCTATCTCTGTCTCTGCTTTTTCTCAGCTCTCAGCTCAGTCCCTGTTTTTTGCCCGTGTGCGTGCGTGTTTGTGTTTGCTCGTGTGTGCTTTGTGCTTAAATGCAATTACGCGCTCAAGTTAATATACACTAGCAAAGCAATTGGAGCGCAGCAACAAAAACGAAATATGTACGTGTATACATATGCATGTGCATAATACATACATATGTATTATTACTTATGTATGAATGTATGTATAAGCAGTTACAAGTGTCTGCCAGTGGCTGTGTGTAAGTGTGTACGTGCGCGGGATCATTGCACATTGCGTCAACGTTTCAAGATCACAATTACCCCCAACAGTAGAGGCCCCGCCCCGACCCGCCCCGTCCTGTACTAGCAGCAGCTGTTGCTGCGGGTGCGCGGGCGCGCTCGCGCTCGGGTGTCGGGGCAATGAGCAATTACAAAAATTCAATAGAGCCCCATCGTCAGAGCAACAATCACAAATATATGTACATACAACAAAAAACATACTTAAAAAAAACTATCAACAATACACCCGCAACAGAAAACAGCCGCAAGCACCAGCACCGCACCCGCACCTGCACCCGCACCGCCCACCACCCCCCACCCCACACAGCCCGCACACCCCGCACCACAGCAGCCAGGCAGCCAGGCAGCAGACCAGACCCCCAGAACCCCAGACCGAGACCGAAACCAAAACCGAGCCCGGGCCCAACAGTTTAGCGACGGCAACGGCAGGTGCCATTTGAAGTGTGCGGACGGTAGAATGGTTTTTTTGGATGCGAACGAAAGCAGCGGCGCTTTCATTTCCAATTTCCCATAAGGGAAATCCGCGTTTATATTGCCCCCCGACGGTGACGGTGACGGCGGCGGCGACGGCAACAGCGATGAGTGCGTGCGGCGGCAATGTTCGCGACGGTTCGAGTTTTTATTCCACCGCCCCCGCTTTCAAATTCGATGTCATGCCAAAGATAACGACAGCGACGTCGGCAGCGGCCGCAGCAACGGCAGCGACGTCGACTACAGCGTTGGCAACGGTTAACGTGGAAAATAAATTCGAAGCGGCAGAGCCAACGGCTTTTAGTTTTCGAACAGCGGCGGCGGAGCATACAACACAACAGCGATCCGAGCAGATCGCCAGCAGCAGCAGCAGCAACCATAAAGCAACAACACCCACAACAAAAGCAACATCAACAACAGCAACAGCAACAGCAACAGCAAAAGAAAGTGAACCAAGAACTAGAATTGCAGCAACATCCAAAGAGAGGCATAAAAGGAACGAAGAAAACGGATCTACCGCTCCATGTGAACAGCGTCTGCAGCGTCTGGCCAGGCACAAGGCTCAACTCCGTGCCGCCTTCTTCAAGGACATTATCCATCATATAGAAGAGCCCACGAGCAGAAGTCCAACAGAAAGAGCCGCAGGCACTGAAACTGGAGCCAAAACCCCAGGAGAGGAGAACACCGGGCGAACGGAAGAGCAAGTGAAACCCATCCAGCTGTTGATTCACAAATTCCAGGCCATGATTGTGCAGCAGGAACAGCAGGCGGAACGCGAGCGGGAGCTGAAGGCAGCCGCTGCCTCGGGCGGAACGGCCACCAGTGCCGCCAACTCGGATGAGGGCTGCAATGTGACCGGGGGCGGGTTGAGTCCCTACAGCAGCGACAACGAGGATTCCGGTGCTACAGTGGGCGCCACCTCGCGCTCCCGGAAGGGCAAGGTAACGCGCTGCGCCAGCAGCGACTCCGCCTTGGGCCTGGAAGTGGACGATGTCCACATCGAGGTGGTGACAATTCCGCCCCAACGTCGCATGACCCTGACCGTCACCGATCTGCCGCTGCGTCCGGCCCTGTTGCCTTTGGCCGAGCCCACCGCTCTGCCGGACTCGTCGCCCCTCACCTCGCCCACCGGTACCGGGGGATTGGTCGGTGCCGTTGGAGTGCCCACCAAGGTGCTGCTGGAGGAGAGACTGGTGGCCGCACTGGCAGCTCCACCCGGCTCCAGGCGGGAGTCCACGCAGAGCTGCTTCAGCGAGCTGGGGGCCGGGGTGCGCTACGTGCGCACACCATCGGTGGTGGTGTCCGACTACTCGGACGACATCACCGCCTGCGGCATCAGCATGGAGGAGATGGAGTACTTTCGGCTGCAGCGGTCCCGCGGGCAGCGCCGCTGCTCGCTGGAAGCGGGAGCAGCCTCGGCCGCCGGCATGGGCCAAGGATTTGCCAAGGACGAAGGCCAGTCGGATGTCAGTGCCGCGAGCAGCTGCAGCAATCTCTACTACTGCGGCTCCACGATATCCGCCCTGGACGGCGGCGAGTGCATTGTGAATGGCGTTCGTGTGGCCCTGGCCAGAAAGTCCAGTCGCAGTCACAGCACCAGCGGCGACGAGGACGACGATGAGGAGGTGGAGGTGGACGAACCGGTGATTGAGGATCTCGAGCTGGAGGAGGAGGATCAGCAGCAGCAGCAGCAGCTGCAGGTGCAAGCGGAACAGGAGGATCAGCAGAAGCAACAGCCGCAGCCACAGCCACAGCCACAGAAGCAGACACAGACGCAGAGGGATCGTGTTGGGGAGAGGGCCACAGCGACAGAGGAAGATCCACACCGTCTGCTCAGCGAAATGCTGGCTGCCACGCTGCTGCGAGATGGCACCAAGAAGGTAGGCACCAGCGCCAGCGATGAAGACGACAACATACAGTAATGGGAAATCTCAATCTATAAATTAAAGCACACAGAACAGAGCCACAATAGAGAGGAGGAAGAGCGAAGGATAGCAGAGGATAGGATAGCATAGGGATAACTGTAGTTGAAGCTAGGATTAGGAATATAGAAACAGTATTTGTTGTTGTCACTGTTTATGTGCACACACATGCATATGTATGTGTGTACATAGATCGTTGAATACTATTGTTAATAATAATCCCTAAAATATATGTACTTTTTGTTTGCTTTAGGCAGAACTGAATGATGCGCTGGATTAAAGACTAGGGCTAAGGATATACACATATAGGAATATAGGAACAATATACTATTATCAATACATATGTATGTATGTATTTATGTGCATTACATATATTATACATATATCTACATAGTGTGTTTTTCATTTTTCTTATGTCCGTGGAAGTAGAAGCAAAAGAAAAACAAAGAAAGGACTGAACGAGAGCCAAAGAGATAACCCCTTGGTGCATATTTGTACGACTGTGTGTGTGTGTGTGTGTGTGTGTGTGCAATTGCTTAAAAGGCTGTTAATTAATTTGATTTTTATCTTATCACAAAATGAGGTTCTGTTGCTCGCTCCCTCGCTCTCCCGAGAATTTTGACTTTCTTTTTTTTTTGTTTTTTTTTTTCTGTTTCTCTCTGTGTATTGTACTCAATTTTTGTTGGTTTTGGAGCGACACGGGGCATGGGGCATGGGCATGGGATGATGTTGAAATTGGGTGCTTTGATAAAAATGATTCCCTTTTATCTAGAACGGGCAAAAGGCAGAGCAGCGCCAGCAACAACGCGAAGCAACGAGAGCGAGAGCGAGGACAGAGCTTATCTTAATGTATTATGTACCGTATTATAGATAAATATTATATACACACATACATATTTGTATGTACATAGCAAAGGCTACAGGGAGCAGAACAGAGAGAGAGAGAGAGAGAGTGGAAGTGTGGGGATAGGTTGGGTTATGTAAAACCGAATAAAAGTATTAGAAACCGAATTATTTTGGCATGATAATAAAGTCATCCGCTTGGATATTTATCACAGGTTGAGGTGTGTGTGTGTGTGTGTGTGTGTGTGTGTGTCCCAGACCTACATATGTATGTGTATTGTTAATAATTTTATGCGCTTATCAGCCAGAGGGGTTTATCTCCTTGGCAGTTATAGTATGCCCTCGGCTCGGCAATCCACAAAGGCCATAATCGTTAGGGATACCAACGATACGATACCTGCACGAGGGTGGAGGGTGATTCCCCCACAAGAATTGTGTCCGTAGGTCTCATTAGATCTTCGATGATATGCACATGTATCCAGAGAGTCATCTACGTCACGGGGTGGCTGGGGGGATTACACAATAAGTCATGGAACTGTTTGAACTGTCAGTCCCCCCCCCGTTCCGGCTTGGAGTCGGGTTTTTTGTGTCATTTGAGTTCCATTCCATCAATTATTAGCTGGATTTCGCATTCGGAATTGCTCTTTCGAATGAGCCTACACACGTAGCCCAGACATTCTTGCTTTAAGTTATAGAAAGTCAGGGAATTATCTGGAATGAATATATCATCTCGTACTCATTCTTCCCTGCTCGCCGTCAGACCCACAGATGATGATGATGCGATGCCCGCGTCTGTACATATATGCACATATATATACATATTTCGTCCGATATCTACCGTGTTTGAAATGGCCCACCATTTCCTGGTACGAGTATCCTACTCACTCTGCCGCCGGCTGTCATCGTGCGCCGCCTTATCACCACTTGTCACCGCCACGACAGTGGACAGCGGACAGGGGACAGGGGACAGTACGGTACGGTACGGTACGGCGATCTTGTTTAGTTTTTCTTTGCATTCCATCTGAACGGTGCAGGGCGGGGGGGGGCATTGGGTGTGGAAATGTGGCATGGGGCAGATGGCAGATGGCAGACGGCAGACTGTCGCGAGGTATTGTTTTGCTATTGTGGTCGTTGGTGAGTCCAATGCGGCGTGGGATTCATGGAAATGCCTTTTGCTTACTTAAAGATAAAGCCTCCGGGCATGTGGGTGCCTCTCTGGCTTTGCGCTTTCGGCTTTCGGCATTGGGCTTTGGGCTTTGGCTTTGGCGACTGCTGACGTCGCTGTGATGTCACTAGAGCTCTGGAGTGCCTTTGTTTACGAGCTGAAATCGCTCCAGTCATGATCATTAATAATATCAGCCTTTGACTCTCGTTGGGTATGGGTATGGGTATGGGTATGGGTTTTGGGGATGGTCGTAATGACGTCTGAGGTCTGGCGAAGGCAAAGATTATACTCCTTCCAGTCTTGGATCGACAGTCGACAGAGTGCTTCAAGATCTAACCCAAGCAGATCTAACTATTTAGTGTTTACGGCACTTAAAAATTCACGAAACTATAATGTCTACCTGGTGTACTTATGCACTGCTGTTCCCCGTCATTTCTGCTAGAACTTTTTTACATCTGAGGATCGACTGAGTGATCATGATGAAAGCTCTGACGTCGTAGAATTTTTTGTGGATGGATGGGTACCGACAGAGCGCATTTACCATTATTATTGGATCGTGTCGTTTTAGTTTATTTTTTATTTTTTTCTTTCTTTTATGGCTTGTTCGTGCACATCCGTCAGCAGCCGATCGGCACGGCCCCGTCCTCATATCTAATCAACACATCAGCGCCGCCTCGCCTCGTCTCGTCTCGCGTTGGGTTGGGTTCGTTTCGAGCGGAGTGGAATGGAATGGAATGGAGTGGTGCTGGAACTGGGGAATGGGGAATTATGACGCCCACTAATTGTGTGAGAAATCGATTTAGCGCTGAGATCTGACTGGCTTTTTGCAACAACCTGCTCCTCCTCCTCCTCCTCTCCCTCTGCCTCTGGGATCTGGGATCTGGGAGCACTTCTTGGTACAACAATGTTGGCCTTCGCACAAGCGACAACTTCCGTTGACGTCAGCAAACTGCGGTTGCCCGCCCATCAGCGATCGCAATGAAGATCGTCGAAAAGTAAATTACATCGCATTCATGCCCCCAAGCCCTGCCACCCTGCCACCCTGCCACAATGCCGAGTCATTGAAGCCACAAAGAAATAAGAGCTCAATGTAAGCTTTGGCAAGCCGACGGCTCCGATACCCTGGCACATTCAGTATTCAATAAGAAACACTTCCTGGATAATACCAATTGTTTCTCTGAGGCGGGATATAGGGCGAGCACTCTGTAATGAAACCATAAAAGAATGTATTGGGTAACGGGAGTACAATCTGTACTGCATTTGGCACTACCTTTTGCGGGTGCCGATTTGTAGGCCTAGAGGTCGTGGGGCAACGAAGGAGAGGTCGAAATTTCGATATTGTTATGAATATTCTGATTCCAGACGGCCAAGGCTGTACAAATTTCCTGTAAGCGAACGGATAAAGAGACCATTTTCGATTCTGTGATTTCTGGCATTTGCTACAAAAAAAGGTGGTCTGATATGAATATATGTACATAGATTGGATGGTTTCGGTGACGTGACCTCTCTGCTATAATCTCTCTCTAAAAAATTTCAATCAACTCGACCCGAGCTCACCCGAAAGGAGATGTGGGCACTGCTTCTTTCTGTATTGTACTCTGCATAGTTATCCTCAAAGTTGGGCGAGCAACAGTGAGGGTATCCATCGAAATCACCCTCGAAGTGTGAGTAACTGAACTGCAAGTCAAGAAGTATGAAGCAAACAGCTTCCGCGGCACCTCGTCTCCGTCCCCGTCACCGTCCCGGCTCCAAGGCCCTTCTTCTAGACGGGCCGTGCCGGGTCGGATCCGATCGGTGGGTCTCTCGGGTGTGCGCGCAATTCGAGTCATTTGCTCTTGTCGAAGTTGTTGTCGGTTGTTGCTCGGTCGTTTCCCTGTTGCACTTTCCCTCTGGTTCTTGTACAAACTCGTATGTACATGTTCTTGGCTTATTTCGTTTGCAATTTCCTCTGAATCGAATCGCAGTCTGGCTGTCTGTCCCCCGATCCACGATCCAAGCAATCCAATCCACTGCAGTGGCCAGAAAAGTTGTTGCGACTTGCGTGTCCAGCATATTTGTCATTCCTTTGGCTTCCTCCCTGTAGATGGCCTTAAAGGTTATGTTATGTCGCATGTCCCAACGTGCGACACCCGCCGCAAATACACGCGCCACATGCAACATGCAGCAAACAGCAGGCAGCAAGCAGCAAGCAGCAAGCAACAAACAACTGCAGGCTCCGGGGCTGATCTACACGGTAGACACGCTTCTCCTACTGTAGTCCACACTTCAAGAGAAGACATGGACATGGGCTTCTTCGTCCAATTAGTTCCTTCAAGATGCCTCATAGACAGGGCAGGACTCCGCTGCTTGAATCCCTTTAACCATCAGTGAAATATGAGGTGGCTGGCTTGCCCATTCCCATTGTTCCCATTGCACTGACGCCGGCTAGAAGCACATGGAATGCCCGAGAATGCAATAACAAAATACACGTTATGATACGTAAAAGTATTGCTATTGAACAAATTAGTTAAATATTGTATTACTTCTGTAGAAGCCACCGCCAACAGTTGTTGTGGCTTTTTCTTCGTCTTATAGCTGAAAGCAATGCCAGAATATCCAGAATTCCAGGAAATTTTTGTCCAACTGCTTATTGCCATTTGATCGCTTACTTATTCTGTAGTACAGTGGTGCCTCGCTAGCAGTCGCCCCTCCAAGATTGTGGCATGTTTAGGCAACAGTTGATAAGGGGTAAATAAATGTTTGGAAATAGATATCGCTCTCCCCAGAGATAACCGATGAAAAGATAAAGAAATTTGATACATTTACGGGTACGAATACGAGTATGAGGCATAGCTTTTGGTTCGATTTTGGCTCCAGTTGCAGTGTTGCACCTTTGCAGCTTTGCAGCTCCCATCCTGCCTCATTCCGTATGTATCTTTGTATCTCTCAACTTTCTGCGCTCGGTTCAGTTCGGTTCGGTTTGGTCTGGTCTCTGGTGCCTATGACAGGCTATGAGCGATGCCGTGCGATGCCATACGATGCCATACCTCTGGGAGCGGAGCCACAGAGCCAGTGCCTCACTTATCTGGCCAGACCATCTGTCTGACTTCATAAAACACTTAAACAAACTCTCTTCCTCTCCTCCCCTCCCCTCCTCTCCTTGCCACGCCTGCTCTGCCCTCCTCCGGGATTGCGGACTGGGGACTGGGGATGGGGGTGTGCCTGCGGCTGCTGCTGGTTCTGTGGCTGAGGGGCGTCAAGTGGTCAATTAATACCGTACAAATATTGTGACAGCCGCAGCCGAAGTCTGTCATAAAGCCAAGCCGACCCCCAGAATGGTGAGAGGGGTGGGAGTGGAGCAAAGGGGGACCCCACGATCCAAGATCGAGCGCTACCGATTAGAACGAGCTGCAATTTGCATTATGCAAATCAAATGCATGCAAGGCAATTTGCCGCCGCAATTAGTCGCCTTGTCGGAGGATCTGTCAGGCCCAGACCCAGGCCCAGGCCCAGAGCTGGCTCTGTTGTGGACCCTTCATCTGCATGACATTTGTCGCACCATTTCCTTGCCGTGTTTCAATCAGAGTCATTATTCCATCATGTCGTTGCTGATTTATGCGGCGATTAGAGCCTGGGATTAGGCCTCAGTGTCAGACCCAGACCCGGGGCCAGAGACAGAGCCAGAGCCAGAGTCACAGACAGAACCACAAACAGTCCGACCAAGAGGAGGGTCTCCTCTTGCCAGCCAGCCCCACATCGATCGCTTGACTCTTGGCTGATCGGCTGCAGCTCTTCGGTTTGGTCTGGCCTGGCCTGCCTTCGGTCGCGGCCTCTCGCGGCCCGAAGCTTTGCTGGCGGCTGCTGCCACTTCCACGACTTCAGTTGCGCGTGCACCGTTCCAAAGTCAACAAGCGAACGATCGCTGGTCCGACCCGATCTCAGTCCGAGTGCGAGTCCCCCCATGCGATACCATCCACATCCACATCCACACAGAGTGCGATACGATACGATCCCATCTGATCCACAAGCAGTTTCATTCGCTTCGATTCGATCTTCTCGCCCGCCTTTATTCGCGCCGCCTTTTATTATTATTTTCGGCTGAAATATACATATTTTTGTTTGTTTGTTGATAAGTTTTCTGTTTCTGTGATTCCGAGTTTACGATTGTTTGCTCTGGGAGGAGTCCAATGGAGGAGCGCAACAAAGAGTGAGTTTTTGTTTTCGGGGTTTCTTGGGTTTTTGGGCTTGAAAGATAAATAAATTCTGATTACATTAAAATAACACCTAACCTCCCCGTTCCCAAGGCTTCTAAAAGTTAAGAAGAGATAGATATTATGGTCCGATTTTATAGATATAAGTACTAAAGGTCCTGGCTGTGTGCTTTGACCCCAGTGTGGCGCTGTACAGAGGCTCTAGAGAGGAAATGAGTGAGCGACAAAGAAGCAGACATGCAACTTCCATAAACAGCAGCTTGCAGCAGTTGCAGTTGCACTCGCAGTTGCGCTTTTATGGTCACTGGACAGTGGCCAAAGCCAAAGCCAGAGTCAGACGATCGGGGCCTCAAAGACCCGACAAAGGCATTAATCAAGCAGCCAACAGCCGCCAGCCAACAGCCAGCAGCCAACAGCCGCTTCCCGTCGATAAACTTTGACATGGAGCAACCGCAACCAAAGGAGGCAAAGCCGCTGCCGCTGCCGCTGCCCCTGCCGCAGAAGCCAAATGAAGCGATCTTCATAAATCAAATTCAGTTAGCAGCAGGACAGAGATGGGAACTGCTAGGAGGAGGAGGAGGAGGAGGAGGACTACTGGTTCGTGGTTTCGTAGGGGACTCATTTGATTTATGGACGCTGCGGCGGCGGTCCCCGCCAACAAGTTAATTGAAAACGAGGCGTGACAGTGAAATTTGCCACCGCACGCCAACGTCCCAAAGATGTGCCCCGATCTCGATCTCCACTGGAAAAATCGCTACTGCAACTGGAGTGGAGTGGAGTGCATTGGAGTGCATTGGAGTGCTGTGGAGTGCCATGGAGTGCTGTGGAGTGGAGTGCTGTGGAGTACAGTGGTTGGCTATAGATAGAGGGAGAGGCAGACACAGACGGTGGCACGTTCAGTTTTCAAAGCATTTTTCCAAATGTGCCACTAAACTGACAGATTTGGCCATAATAAAAAACTAAAAAGCCAAATACAAATACAAATGCACACACAAAACGGACTGTTCGACGGTTCAACCGACTGTCGTACGGTCGGATTGTCGGACGGAGTGGAGTCTGGAAAATAAGTTGCCAACTTTAATTTATTGTGACATAACGGTATAATCTGACATAAATTATTGATAAGACGAGCGCCCATAATAGTACAAGACAGTTGGCTTAAGCAATACCAACAACAGACACAAATAAAAGCTGAAAAGCGGCGGAAAAGCGATGAAAAACTAAAGCGATGCGGGGTCCAGGTCCAAGACGAACACGGTGTGCTCTATTTAATTCTATGCCCATTCCCCCCGTCCTTCCTTCCATCGTTTGCTGTTTGATTTTGGTACACAATTTCCCATAAGCGAACGGATATTCTTCTACACCCAGAGAATATAAAAAGACTTTAAAATAAACTTACCATAATATGTATACCGCATTTGTTGTGGAAATATATTTCAAATATACATATATTTATTTTAATTATGAAATGTGCATAGATTTTTCACTAATCTATTTTTCTCTGGGTGTACGAGTGTGTATAAATAGTACTTGTAGGATTTCTGAGAGAGCCCCTAAGTCAGGAAATGTCCTGTGATTGAGAATACTCTTTCCGTTCTTGAGCGCTTGAGGGCACAATTTCATTGTTTTTCCCTCAATTAAAAATATCTATTGTCCTCAAGTTAAATGTTAACATTGAGGCTCTTTTGGGGCTCTTTTTGGGGAGACTATTAAATTGTAATACCCCTTTTTCGGATTTATGGTCAGGGTATAACAACAGCAACAGAAAACAGCAACAGCAACAGCAAAAAGCAAAAGCCAACAACACGATTTGTGGCATGCCGCTTATAAATCATTTGGCTAACAACAACGGGCAACCCAACCAACGAGCCAACCAGCATTGGTGGGGCAGCCTGCGGACTGTGCAACGTGCAACGGGCTGCCACTTGAAGCTAAAGTTGGAGCAATTGCAGTTGGAGTTGGAGTAGGAGTTGTGGCTGGGGACTGGGGACTGGGGACTGGGGAGACTGGCAAATGTATCTTTTGGATCTATTATTTAACTTTTATGTGCGCATAAATGCGGCGATATGATGCGGATGACGACTACAGCCGGCAAGAGGCAGCCAGCAGGCAGCAGCCACTGGCAGGCAGCGGCAATCGGCATGGCTAAGGAGCCATGGCAAAAGACGTGGCTAAGACAGCCAGTGTCGGGGCAGCTTCAACGGGTTTTTTCTTTTCTTTTCTTTTTGGGCTTTTGCCATGGGAAATGGGAAAACTTTGTACAGTATCTCCGTCTCTGTTGGATTTTCTTGTTAATTAACAAGAAATCTTTATCGGCTTTACGATTAAGCGAATGCCACTTCTAACGCCCCAACGTCTCTCGACTCTGGCTCTGGCTCTGGCTCAGTGTCAGTGTCAGTCTCAGAGCTCCATCGGCATCCTTCTGTCTTTTGCTCGACAGATCGCAGATAAGCGCGCGACAGACAACAAATTGTGGCCCATAAATATTTGACTTGTGGATGTGGATGTGGCAAGGAACTCTCCAAGAAGCCCATCAAAACGATAACAAAAAGATACCGACAAAGATCCGACCAAGATTAGAGATCGTCTTTAGATTGCACCTCCGATCATACACGTAATTTATGATGCCCCTTCAAAGAATCTGATAGATTGCGTTGAGTAGTTGGATTCAAGATTTTCAAATAATTAATGGAGGCTTTCAGAAAGGAAGCAGCATTATCTGAAATACGAATGCACAGAATCAGAATCAGAATCAGAAATAAGGGCATGGAAAATATTTCATAATGAAAGATGAAAGAGCATATATGTAGTTGTGTGATCCAGTTTGAGCCTGTACGACTCAGGTCCTATAAGTGGTAGTTAAAAAGTTGGAAATCAAGGATTAAAATAAATAAAGTTTTAGTATTAGAACAAGGAGACGCTGGAAACCCATCCGACCCATACGAATAATCGAAAAATCTCACCCAAAATACCTGAAATATTCATATATTTCCTAGAAAAAAGCTCAACCCATGATAAAAGCTTCCACTAACCCTGAACTTTTTTTGTGCTTTCTTTACAGGTATGTTGCAAGTTACGCTTAATTAATAGGGATTGGATTCCGCTCCGTTCCGGGAATATTCAATAAAAAGATACAGAAGAGTGAACAGAAAGAGAGAGAGCGAGAAAGAGAGAGAGAGAGAGGGAAGTAACGAAAGACTTAGGCAAAGAACTCAAGTGGCAAGTGTCGGCGGAGGTGGACGTAAAGGAGGAGCAGGTGCAGGAGCAGGAACAGAAGACATGGCCCTGTTTCCGTCCTCATCGCGTCCGCGCACGCTCATGGAGCAGCTGCTGGCGCGCAAAATCGAGGCCGCTGCTGCCGCTGCGGGTGGCGCCCCGAGCACCGCCGTTATGCCCCCATCTCCGGGCGAGGCCTCGGGGAGTGGCAGTCCTATGATAGCGGGCATGTCCTTGGTGGGCGCTGGTGGCGCCTCCATATTGAGCCGGCTGCGACGCACCGACTCCCTGGACTCGACGAGCAGCCTGGGCTCGCTGGCCTTCGGCGAGGATGTCTGCCGTTGCGACGACTGCCTCCTGGGCATTGTCGATCTGTACGTGATCAGTGCTGCGGAGGCGGCCAAGAAAAAGGTAAGAGTCGGGGGGTCTGATTAGTTTTCCCCGAAAGCTTTACCCCGAAACCAACGAACGCGTTGGGAAAGCTCTCTCCCAGCGGATTGGTTACTGTCTTCGCTAAGGCGAAATAATCGCATATCTGGGTGGCGGGCGGCGATCGAGCTTTTTCTTGATTCTCTTCTCGGGCTTGTTGTTGCCCTTGGATTGGACTGTTGGACCGGTCCGGTGCGAAAGCTGTTCTCCGATGCCATTGACGTCACAAGCCGCTGACGCAGAAGTCGGCTAAGCGAGAGAGATAATTACAGAGAGAGCGAGCGAGAGAGAGGGAGAATGAGAGAGGAGTCGCTGATGCGTAAAGCGGGGATCGTGTGAAAATGAGATTGTTCAACTGATAAGTAAGCCAAGGCGCAGAGAGAGTGATGAAGAGAGCGAGAGAGAAACAGTGTTGGAGAGAGGAGTAGGCACCTCCTATGAGAAAAAGCTGCGCGCGCATGGAGCTTTGCTGGAGAAAGTAATCATCGATCTCGACAAAGGATCTTCGGTTGAATATAATGTACGCTTTCTCCTAAGACCGATCTCCGTTTCTTTGCTCTGTTTTGCTCTGGAGAAAGTTCACGTTTAATTGCGGCAAAGGAAGGATCTTTGCATTGCTCTGCATTGCAGAAAGGTTGAAGAAGCTAAAAGATATTTCCCACTGGGAATCTCATTGGGGTACTCATTAAAGAAGATCTGGTATCTTCTATTCTGTCAGAATAAGTTCTGGAAACGTTGTCTGATAGATTTCCAAGCTCTGGCTCGAGGATCGGTGACCCTGTTGCATGACATTCTAATCAGAAACTACGTCATACCGTTGGCCCTCGGTTCAAGTAAAGTCTCTTGGCCAACTATTGAGCTTTGAACCATCCCCAAAACCAGACCCAGACCCGATTTGGCCACCTTCTTCAATGCATCCTCTAATAAGAGACCATCTCTTCAATGACATCGCACCTCCTTCCATCCCCAACCCCCCTTCAATATAGCCTCTCATCAAATTCATCTTTCCTTTCGGACTTCCACTTCTAATTGGACGCATCTCTGTGTGTCTGTGTCCCACCACCTCCCCATCTAATCTGTGCCTCACATTCATTCTATTTAATTCTGCTCCTCCTGCCTCTCACCATCACCACAGTAATCCATCAGATGTCTGGGTCTGGGTCTGTCTCTGTCCCACCTCCCCCTTACCCATCTCGGCCTATTTATCTCCTAACGCTCGATAATTTCGCAATTACGTCTGACGTGCTCCTCCCACTGTTGCTGGTGCTGCACCCTCTTCCCACACTGTCGACACTCCTCTCCACTTCGCATTCACCCAACCACCCTACCCATCTTATCAGCTCCAGCCTCTCTCTCGCTCTCTCTCTCTCTCTGTCTCTCTCTCTCTCTCTGCACAGCTTCATTTCGGTTTTCATTGTACGATAGTTGGAGGAGGCAGAGAAGGAGGAGGACACCCGATCCCGTTGCTTCTGCTTTTGCTGGCGGTGCTCGTCGTCGGTGGGGCGGCTCTGTGGGTTGGTCGGTCGGTCGGTCGGCTGACTGTCTGCTCTGTTGTGCTGTGCTGTGCTGCGCCTCTGCTCCATTCAATTCAGTTCCGTTCAGTTTCGGTTTCGGTTTCTGTTTCAGTTCCAGAGCAGAGTCGACCAGTTGAGCTTTTGCAGCGATCGCGTGCGGCTGGCTCGGGCTCCCGTTGTTTCGTCTTTTCTCATCGTGCCGTGTCTTTTCCGCGTGTGATTCCACCGTATACCGTTCTCGCTCTCTCCAAGCTTTGTATACGAGTGTGTACGATACATGTGTTCCAAGTGTTCCACTCTCTCCTTGGGCCTCCGCACTCGCTCTCCTCTCCGTGTCATTCTCCCAGGCATTGGCCAGAGACCGACAGATCGACCGACCGCGTCAAGCGCCTCCAACAACAAAATATGAAGACAGCATCAAACACACACACAAAAATTCCAAAAATTATCATTTTTCTGATTCTGATATTTTTTGGTTTTTATTCTTATTTTAATTAAAATATTTTGTTGCCTGGTTTTGGAACAGTTTCTTGTTGCTCTTGTTTTTGTTTTTGTTTTCGTTGTGCGTTTGTTAGTGTGTGTATGTATTTGTGTGTTTGTTTTTGATTGTGTTTTTGTGATGTGCGAGCTTTGTTGTCTTTCGAAAACGGAAGAAAGTCTTCAACTTTTTAGGGGGCTGGCTGTAAAGTGTGTTAATTGAACCACGCGCCGCCAAAGCCCCCTCCAGAGAGAGTGCGACAGAGCGACATAGAGCGAGAGAGGGAGAGCTTGAAGTTATCACAGAGAAAGAGAAATAAATGATAAGAGAGAACAAGAGCGAGAGAGAGAGAGAGAGAGAGAGAGAGAGCCTCGGGAATCAATATCTATAATTCAATCGAGGGGGGGCAGACGGGCATATTCAATACAAAAACTTTTATACGAAACAGCTCTAGACAAAAACTGACTTTTGCACCGAAAATTCATTCTATTCAAGTTTATGTAAACATTTACACATCAACATCAACAACAATAACAATAGCCACACAAACGACGACGTCAATGAGAACTCTCTCCCGCCCCCTAAGCACACCTCCGCAGGCGCTGGCACTGCCTCACCGTCTCGTCTCTACCCCTAGAGTGCTACGCAGTTTGGGAACACGATCCACAACCCCTCCCCCAAGCTAGCTTTCGGGGCGGAGGGGGCCGAAGCGCTTGATACCCTTGCAGAAGCGCCTCTTTCGATCATTCCACAAACACGAGTACGGCAAGGATCTGTGCACAGTCACGGCCAGTTAGCTATAGACACACAGGCGTTGCGATCAAAGTCCAAGTAGCCACCAAGTCCCATGTCTCTTCAAGGGTATCTCAGATGTGAATTATATAATTGAAAAGGCAAACAAACGCATACAGAAATCGTGTTTATTTTCGTATAGCATATTCGGCAATTGAGGCTCATTAAGCGCCCAAAAATGGAACTAAACCCTCGGCCATGCCATCCCTTCCCAGCCCCCTCGGCACTGGCCCCAGGGCCTTAATTGGTGTGGCGATCGATTCATGAACATCCGACGCGGCGGTGAGGCGCCCACCCCACCCACATGACGATCCATCCGATCACCCAAAATCGAATCCCAAAGCCAAAACCATTTATTCTGTGCGTCAATGGCAACAAAAAAAAAACGAAACGAAAGTAAAGGAAAGGAAAGCCAGGTTCGAGCATCAGGCGAAGCTTTAAATACCCTCACAATCTCACAGTTAAGAGGTTCCAAAGAGTGAGGAATTCCTACCGGGCTTGATAGGGAGCCCTTTTTAAACAGGACTTACCTTACTGAAGATTTAAAAGCTTCATTGGATCCTCTTTGCAATTCCATTCAAACGATTTCTGAGCCCAAACGGCCCATTCTAAACGATCAAACGTTTCTATAGAAGCTATGTATAGTATATATTTAAAAAAAAAATAGAACACGCGATCGTTTCTTTGGAAACTTGCCGTTGGATATAGGATATAATGATCCAATTGAAATGGTTCCCACCTATTTACACATATTGTATGTATGTACTTTCCTCATGCGACTATCTTGCGGATGCACGAGAACATATGAGAGCACACAGCCAATACCCTACACGGGGGGAAGGGTATCAAAGCACACATGCCATGGGAGAAAAATGGGGAAAAATGTTTACTTTATTAATTTGAAACTTTTGGTAGTTAAAAACGAAATAAAGAGAGAGATATTGTTATGCGAATGTGAATGGTGCGCATTAAACGCGTAGAGTCCATTTGGTTGAATTTGCTTCGATTGGGGCGGCTGGCTGTCGTCGGGTGTTGTGGGTGTGGGTGTGGAGGAGATTCCAGGCATTACGTACCCCCACACACGCTCCGATAAATGTATCTATATGCACGGTACATGCCTCCCCATACGCTATACCCCATAACCCCCCATACCCGCCATGCCCCCCATACCCCCCGTACATGTGTCTCTCCCACATCGAGTATATCCGAGTCTTTATCGTCGACACTGCTGCTGCTGCTGACGGCATCGAAGATTGTACAATTGTGTTTATTAGATAACGGACAGCAAATTTGTATTTAAGGACGGATCGGACACCAGTCCGTTCCTTTCCGTTCCATTCCGTTCCGATCGAAACGAATCCAATAAATCCGCTCGTATTTAAGAGAGTCGAGCAAGAAGATAGTTCCGTTATAGGGAAGAGCGGTGTCAGCGAAGAGAGGGGCTAGCAAAGCAAAGGGAATGCTAAAGAGAGAATCAGAACAACAACCAAGAAATATCCTCAGGAGATATAGAATTCAAATGAGAAATGATCACTAGAGTAGGGTAATATTAAATGGTGATGGGATGGACTAAAAGAGAGAGATACAGAGATACAAAGGGGAACATGAATCAAACTTCGATTAAGGGAAGGTTTGTGCTAAGGTTTTAAAAAGGTTTTTCATCGTTCTCCCAAATTTGCCATAAGCGAAAGGACACATTCTACGAACGAATACGAGTGTACCGTAAGATGCTATTCAATAAAGGAATCTTAGTAAAAATTAAAGCTTTTAAATAGAAACAGGACTGTGTGGGGACTTCAATCTTTTGGGCTTACAATCCTGCTGCTTCAGGCCGTACTTATAGATACAATATCCTAATTTACCAGAGACTCTTGATCGATCAATGATTGAAATAGCACAGAAATAGCACCTAACGCTGTGTTCTACCAAGGTTTCCACTAGTTGCCGGTTGGTTGTCGATTGGTTGTCGGTTGGTTGTCGGTTGTCGTTTGGTGTCTGTCGTCTATTGGGTGTTGTTGTTGGTTGTGGTTGTGTTGCTTCGTTATCGCCTAGCGGCGACAGCGTCAACTTTTGCGAATGACGTCAAATTTTATAAAGAAATTTCAGTATACCATACTATACTATATGTATGTATGTATGTATATGCCACATTATTCAGTGTTGTTGCTGTTGTCTGTCTGTCTGTCTGTCTGTCTGTCTGTCTGTCTGTCTGTCTGTCGCGGTGTGCACTGGCTGGCGTAACTGGATAGCAGCTCAGTGCTGCTGCTGCTGGCATTTCCATTATTATCATAATGTGTTGTTCGATTTGGGTTTCGGATTGCCTTGCCTTGCCTTGCCTTGCCCGACTCTGGCTCTGGTCTGGGCGGTTTCCACTTGCGGTCGGTCGGCCGGTCCCATTGGCGGATTGCTGCGCCAAGCTTCTAGCGCTAGTGGCTTGTGGCTTGTGGCTTGTGGCTTGTGGCACCGATGGTGTGTGGATGCCGCAGATGGAGCTGCCAAGATGCCAACACGCTTCGACAATGCCTACTTGCGAATGGTTTTTGTTTTGTCTCATTTTCCATGTGTGTTGTTACATGGCACATACATGTGTATTAAATTTAATCAATTTTGATTGATGTGTGCGCCCAACAGCCCCCAAAAGCAGACAAGCAAAACAATCGGCAATCGGCCATCGGCCATCAGCAACAACGAAGCGAAAATACCCTCAGAGCAAAGACAGATAGATCCCTTTGGTTCTTTGACTTGAAAGATAGTTTTCCCTTCCACATTCGGATAAAATATCTGAAAGAATCCTTACAGATTTCAACTTTGGAGACAGCTCTAGGGTGGCTCCAGTTAAGAGTTCTTCGAACCCTTAGATTTCCGTGATCCAGTAGGGTCTTTGATTTCTTTTATACCGTAGAAATGGAATTTATTATCGATGTAGCATTTACTTTTAAGATCTTGATGTTTGAGGTCCTCTCCGCTCTCTCTCCGGTCTCTCTTTACTGTCAACTCGCTTTCTCTCTCTTTCGCTCTCTCTCTCTCTCTCATTTTGGCACTTGACGAGTGAAAGCCCTCGAGCGGTACAGGGTATCGGCTTGCTTAGAGACCCATTCCCATCGCTGGAGCCCAATCACTCGTCAGACGGCAGACGGGAGATTGAGGAGGGATCTGGTGGCTGGATGGATGGATGGATGGATGGATGGATGGCTGTGCTGACGGTTTACGCGAGCGCTGTTAGCGGTTAAGGCGCGAACGGGTTCGCAAATTGTGCAGAAAATCAAAAATGCAGCAGCCCCAGCATCCACATCCACATCCACGTCCACATCAGCCCCAGCATCGGCAATGAGGCTGCCTCTCTCTATCCTTGTATCTCTATCTCTGTGTTTCCATCTGTGCCGCAGTTGCAGTTGCAGTTGCAGTTGCAGTTGCAGTTGCATTTGCACTGATAGCAATCAGCCTTTGAGTCGGAATCGGCCCGTCTAATGCGACAGTGGAGCATCGAGCGTCTGTCCCCGACGCAGGTCGCGTAAAATGTCCGTGTGTGCCCTAACCCAACCCCAACAGAAGCAAAAACAAAAGCAGAAGTCGCCACCGCAAGCCACGCGCTCGCCCCGATCTGGTCCTGGTGCTGGTGCTGGTGCCGGTGCCGGGAAGCCTTTGCTGACACCACTATCCGCTGGTGGATCGCTGCCACTCCAGAGCTCGACCCTGAAACATAATCAGATACCGCCCACGCCGCCGCCATCGCCCCAGGTCCGCATCTACGAGGACTTTGACAGGATGAGCGCCAAGGAGGTGTACTACAATGAGGCGGGGAAGAAGGTGACCGTCAAGCTGCTCCACTTCCCGGACATGTCGCCCGAGGACATAGCCAAGCTGCGCTTCGACGACGAGGAGAACGACGACGATGACGACGAGGATGATGCCGAGGACAGCGATGCGCCCAAGAAGGCGGCCGCAGACAGCGATGCGGATGCGGGCAGCGAGGCGGAGACCAACAATGGCCACCCAGAGGCCCACACCGCCGGTGGCACCAGCAGCTCCGGCACCACCACCACCGGAGCGCCATCCGCCACCGTCAAGAAGCTCTTCCGCCGCAAGCTCTCCGGCAACAACATGCAGTCGCGTAAATGCAGCCTGGCCTTTGCGCAGGCCCACGGCATCCGGCAGCGGGCAGAGAAGAAGCTCTCGATGCCGACCATCAGCATCACGGCCAACTCGGGCGACCATGTGGCGCATAACGTGAACCTCAATCTGAATCTGGCCGGCAGCCGGAAGCTCTCGCAGCAACACTCGCTGCCCCTGGGGGGCTCTGGTTCGGGTTCAGGTTCCCCCACATCACCCACGGGGCTGGGTCTGGGACTGGGACCTAGGCGTTCCCACTCGCCGCTGGGCCAGAGTCTGTGTCCGGGCTACATCCAGTACTCCAAGTCGTTGCTAGAGGTGCCCATGCCGCGGGACTATGGGTATGCCAGCAGCGATGACCTGAGCTCCGAGTGGGACTCGGATGTCTCCACATCGGGGGCCCCGGACGCCTCCTCCGGCTCGACATCAGCGACGGCGGCTGGCGGTGGCGGGGTACCAGGCACAAAGAAGGTAAGGAGCTCCAGAGAGAGGTCCCTGATCGCAGCACCCGTAGGTGTTCTTCTTCCATCCGATAACCTTTGATCGTTTCGTTGGGAGGATCTGTTTCCTGTGGATGTTTTGACCAGATCTGATCTGATATGATCTCTAATCCCCTTCTTCTGTTTGTTTGATCTTTTCAGAGCTCTGGCTGGCGGAAGATCCGCAACATTGTGCAATGGACGCCCTTCTTTCAGACGTACAAGAAGCAGCGCTATCCATGGGTCCAACTGGCCGGGCATCAGGGCAACTTCAAGGCCGGTCCTGAGCCGGGCACCGTCCTCAAGAAGCTTTGCCCCAAAGAAGAGGAGTGTTTTCAGATCCTTATGCAGGACCTGCTCCGGCCCTATGTGCCCGTCTTTAAGGGTCAGGTGACCAGCGAAGATGGTGACCGTGAGTTCCACTTTATCCATTTTTCCATACTTGTTACTGGTTTCCCATTCTGATCCGTCTTTCCGCTGTTTTCCACGTCAGCAGTTTACTTGCAGCTCCAGGATCTGCTGAGCGACTATGTCCAGCCATGCGTGATGGACTGCAAGGTGGGTGTGCGCACCTACCTCGAGGAGGAGCTGTCCAAGGCCAAGGAGAAGCCCAAGCTGCGCAAGGACATGTACGACAAGATGATCCAGATAGACGCCCAGGCCCCCACACTGGAGGAGCACGCGGCCAAGGCGGTGACCAAGCCCCGGTACATGGTCTGGCGTGAGACCATCTCCAGCACGGCTACGCTGGGCTTTCGCATCGAGGTGGGTGTTCCCCAATCCCCAGTCACTAGTATAATTATCACAACGGTTGCTCCCATTGTTCCCATTGATTCGAAAGTGGGTTCGAGGATCGAAGGCAAAAACCAAATCAATGTCGTGTGCATGACAAGGTTCCATATAAAAGATATAGCCATCAGAAAATATCTTTCGAATCGTATTCTGAAACTGATTGTTTTCTTTCTCTTTCTCTTCCGTAGGGTATCAAGAAGAGCGATGGCACCAGTTCCAAAGATTTCAAAACGACAAAGTCACGCGAACAAATCAAGCTGGCCTTCATGGAGTTCCTCAGCGGCCATGCCCAGATTCTGGTAGGTACCCCAAGGGAAGATCCACTGATCCACTGATTGCATTATCCCTTCAACAGCCGCGTTATATTCAGCGTCTGCGCGCCATCCGCGCCACTCTGGCCGTATCAGAGTTCTTCCAGACGCACGAGGTGATCGGTAGCTCCCTCCTGTTTGTCCACGACCATAACCATGCCAGCATCTGGCTGATCGACTTTGCCAAGACGGTGTCCCTGCCCCCCGAGCTGCACATCGACCACTATTCGGCCTGGAAGGTGGGCAACCATGAGGATGGCTACCTGATTGGCATCAACAATCTCATTGATATATTCGTCGAGCTGCAGGCGGCCCTGGAAAAGGACGCAGAACCATCCAGCAATGATGCCTCTGCTACTGCGGAGGATGGTGCAGCAGGAGGAGCCGATGAGTAAACCCAAATTCGTTGGAGCATCGGAGGTGACGGGGCTGAGCCCCTGAGACAAATGCAATCTGAGTTGCACGAAACACAATTACACGATTGAATATTCCCCCAAAACCTAAGTTTAGGCTAGAAAATAGTTATCTTCTACGACAACTATTTTTTTTGTTTTTTTTTATAAACTACATACGTTTAACCCGTTAAATTTAAAGAAAAAGACTGAAACAGAATATACCTATACGATAGACCAAGAGCTTGGCCTTGCTGTTCGGTAGAGTAATTTATTTATGAAAGATTCACATTCTAAGCCGCGGCATGGCACCCCCTCGAACCACGAATACATGTAGCAAAAATTTAAATCAACCAGAATTATAATATGTACGCATAATGTTAAAGCAGTTTAGTTTTAGTGTTATTAATGTAACGTTAATGCGATTACCTACTAAATACATACTAATTGTGCACTATTAAATTCAGTTCGAATCCGAATCTTCGCTAAACGTGTGTTTGAATTGTTTGGTGAATCTAATTTAAAGACGATATACGCCCGCCACACTGTTACTGCAAGCGATAACCAGCGCCCGGCCGCTATCGCATCTATCGATAAAGCTTTCTCTGCCGGCTGCCGGGCGGCCATGCTAGAACTTAAGAAGGTGGGAACAATTTAGCTTTCAGTTATCAAAAGTTACGTACGTTCAAGACATGTTTGAACAAAATTGTAATGTTTTCATGAGAATTCGATAGCATACCCCTAACCCCATGTGGGTTTTTTCGTTCGACATGCACCATAATAGAAATGATGTCCCGCAAAAGCTCGCCGAGCCGTCGCTACCTAATATAAATATGACATGCAAAATAAATCGATGGTGGCGCCATTCGAGGGTCTCGATGTTTTCAGGATGAATAATTGGTCTTTGCGGCTCTGAAGTCCATGTCCGAATTCTTGTTGCCTACTAGCTGCCCGTGCTAGTGATTTAATTTTCAATAATTAATGAAATCCCAACATAATCTGGTAATTTTCTTAAACGCGCATTTATCGATAGTGAGCAGCGCCTGAAGCACACATTTGGCGCAAAGAGCGAGAGGGAGGTGCTGCCAGATTTTGAGAGTCTCCATAAGCTAGATTGAAGAAAAAAATATGCTAGAATAAGCTAAAAATTAAAAAACTTTCTAACAAAAGGTATTTTGTTAGTTTGTGCCATGCTTGCAATAGACGCAATATGTTTTTTAGCACAACTTGGCCCCAATTTTTGCCTTGGTCAGTTGGCACATTGCGTGGACACTGCTTTAATTCATCAAAATTTAACCAGAAATTGTGGAAATTTTGATTATAAGACACTTTCGGCATTTTTTCGTATGTAAATCTGTAAACATGTGCAATACTGTAGTGTGACTAAAATTTATCAACGAAAAATTACTATACATTTATACACAAAATTGGATGATATACCAAAATACGAACAAGAAATATGATTTTTATCAGTTTTCTCGCTAAAAATTAACAAATATTACAATAAAATAAAAAAAAAAACAATTTTTTTGTACTAATTATTTTAAGATAAAATAAGCTAAATGAACTTTTAAATAAGCTGGATTTCAAGCTATGCATATCAAATTTTTTTCAAGCTATCTGGTTTTAAAATAAGAAAATCTAGCTTAAAATAAGCTAAAATGGCAACACTGATTAACCATATACTGTACTATATCAATATCTCGCTCCATTCGCGATTTCGTTACCGTGCCGGAAGGTTGTGCTTTTTCTCTGGTTATTTTCGACCACATCTCAGATCGACCCGAGACCGAGACCCCAAAGCGGAAGTCAAGCAATTACATACATACTATATCCAACAGGTTAAAGTGAGTGTCCGACAATGAATATTTCGCAAATATTAGGCAAAGTCAAAGAGAAATTACTGTGGAGTGTAAGACCAATCATGATTACCATTACCGTAGTTGTCTGTTGTTGCTGTGTGTGCTGATAGTTATGATTGCGATGATGATGTTGAGTCGCAGATTATTTCACAAGTTTTGTTGAGCACCGAACATTCGTAGTCATTTTCTTTCACATTGTGCTTTATTGGCACGTCCCTCGTTCAAGAGCACCACTACACGCACACACAGGGCAGACGCAGCCTCACACAGGCACGCACACACCACACACTCGCACACATACACTCGTAGTGTGTGCCGGCTATAGACAAATTTTAGTCAAAAAAGAACACGAAATAGGGTTAAAATATGCGCAAAATGCGGCGAATTTTTCCGATTTCTGTAATTAAAACCGCTACATCCGCACTAAAACGTGCCCAAAGTTCAATTGGTAGAAATATTCGGCCACCTCCATTACAATTACATACATGCATACATACATAAATAGGTGCCCTGTCTAGCTCGGACCGCCGCACGACGGCTAAACACCCGCCATCTTGTGACTTTGAGCTTAGCTTTTACTTAATATATAAAACCCTTTCTCTTTCCCCATCAGATGCCCCAACTGCAGAAATCCGCACCCGAGTTCGCCGGCACCGCCGTAGTCAATGGCGTGTTCAAGGACATCAAACTGAGCGACTACAAGGGAAAGTACCTGGTGCTGTTCTTCTATCCGCTGGACTTCACCTTTGTGTGCCCCACGGAGATCATTGCCTTCTCGGAGAGTGCTGCCGAGTTCCGCAAAATCAACTGCGAGGTGATTGGTTGCTCCACGGACAGCCAGTTCACCCATCTGGCGTGGATCAACACCGCCCGTAAGCAGGGCGGTCTGGGCAGCATGGACATTCCGCTGCTGGCCGATAAGTCGATGAAGGTGGCCCGCGACTATGGTGTTCTGGATGAGGAGACCGGCATTCCCTTCCGTGGCCTCTTCATCATTGATGACAAGCAGAACTTGCGCCAGATCACCATCAACGATCTTCCCGTTGGCCGCAGCGTTGAGGAGACTCTGCGCCTCGTCCATGCCTTCCAGTATACGGACAAGTACGGCGAGGTGTGCCCAGCCAACTGGAAGCCCGGCCAGAAGACAATGGTGGCCGACCCCACCAAGTCCAAGGAGTACTTTTCCACCACCTCCTAAGAAGCTAATCATCTGTGGGGCTGTGCCTGTGCGGTGCTGTGCCTCTGGCGAGTCCAGGACGATTCGAATCGCATTGCACAGACACGCACACATTTGAACACCCTAAATATACATATAATAAACACTAACCCTAGAGCTAGTTCGTCATCTATATACGAGTACATGCATATTATTATGATTTGTGAACAGAAACTGTGAAATAATTTGTTCTTTCTCCCTCTGCATTGCACACAACACCAACACACCAAACACACACACACAAACATTACCTAAGCGGAAAGTGATTTATTTGAGTTTGCTCTTATTTTGTAATTTCGCCTCAATAAAACTGTATTGAATACTAAGATGCACACGTGGGTCTTTATCAGGGGGAGGTCCGGGCCCGTTCCGGCCAACAGACGGACGGACTTTCGCCCTGCTTATCTGCTTGCGGGGCTTTTATCGCAAGTCCCAGACATAGACCGAGCCGATTGCGAAATAGCAGCCGGCGATTATACGGAGTATTAATATGCCGAGAATGCCGGAACCCAACGTCACAAGTCCACAGAGCAGCAGCAGTTGCAGCGCCAGCAGCTGATGGATGACTATGACACAGTGCCAGCAGTGGGTTACGCTGCACTTCCCCTGTCGCCACGGTATTCCCGTTTTGGATTCCCGTTTTTCTTTTCAATGTTAAGTGCAAGCGAGAGGTGACGTGGATGTCTTGCATATTAAGCAGGTCTCGGCGGGGCTCTTTCTGTGTGTGCGAAAGTGATGGATGGAGTGAGATGTTGTGCTTGCGATCCGCTCCGTGTCAAGCCCTCCCGCTTTTCCTAGAGTCCACCCATTACGTGTGGCGCAGCGCATCACACGATCTGCCCCTCAGTCTGTCTGTCTCGGTTACTCTTTGGCCAAACTAGTTTACACAAATGCGTGTAAGTGTGCTTGTCCGTACATATGTATATGCACACACATGCATTCGTACAGCCAGCTGCTGCGAATCGTGGAAAAAGCTTCAACGCTGTTACTGTGTCGCCGATCGAAGCTACCAGAAAAGAGAACAGAACGAACCCTTTCAAATGGTGCGATCGCAGCGTTCTAACTGTATCTATACGGAAAGAGTATACTTACTATTTCATTGCGTTGGCGCTTATCAGTTGTCAGGCGAGAAAAATGTTCGTTCGCATGTTAGCAACTGTTTTACTACTACACAATAAAATAAACCAAAAGAAGCGATGGCTTTCTTTGGATACCCTTGCAGATGCATAGTTCCTATGGCAGCAACAAAAACAAAACGGTCTACTATACAAATACAAGAATAAAATCTGTATTATATCGATAGAGAGAACAGAGAACTGTTACAGTCAAATGCAACTGTGAAGCGCCTTTGTTCTGGAGCTTGGGCAAAGACAAGAGCATCTCAGTTTCGGCGTCCCGCGTATTCCCCTTCCCATTTTGTTTTTACCTGAGCATGTTAGCCAACTATCGCAGAAAAAACTAACGCTATTCATATTCATAAGCATCTCGACAGCTGAAAAAAGGAAAAAATTACAAATGCTGTTTCGATTTTGCTAAATCACTGCCCAGAAAGCTGTGAGAGCCAAACCGTTTACTGCAAAAAAAAACTTTCCTGAACACAGAAACACAAACAAAAAAAGAAGTGGAATAATCTCCGTCTGAGCCAAATTGAGGGCGTTGGGCCTGCATGACTTTCAACTGTCTTGATTGTACAAACGCTCTGGCTCCAACGGACCTATTTCGTTGAACGTGGAAAAACGCATTTACTCTAATGGAAAGCAGGACTCCTCGGACTGACTTGAAATCAAATGACATTGAAATACCCAATCGCAACCGGAAAGTACAGACCATACATATACATACGTACTCGTGTAGTATATAATTCATATACGAGTAGAGTGCTGTCAGTCGTGCTATTTGATTATTTTATAGACTGATAAAGCAAGAATCAAATGATAATCGGTATGTCTGGTGTGGGCTGTTGCTGGTTTGCTGAGCAACCATTTCAGCCATTTTCAGCCATGCCGCAAAGGTTGGGTCGTGTGGAAAAAAAATATGGCCAATACTCGTACTCCTAGATACATAATTGAAATTGACGCAGTCATACTCGTTCTAGTATTGGCATGCGGTAATCAAATGTGAAATGAATAATTCTGCAGCTGCTTATGACCTTTTAATAGCCGCGATGGATGGCCAGATATGAGTGGGCTGGTGTGGGGTGGACGTGGGCGCTACTACCATTGTTGGTCCGCCCTGCCGTAGATATCGACAGATTGGCTGCTCAGCAATTATGTTTGTGTTGGGACCGACCCCGCACGCAACGCAGGTCGGTAGTTAATTTTTCCGGCCATAGCTGATGAGTAGATACAAATATATGTATGTATATTGCAATTAAATTGAAACAATTTCTGGACTCATCATTTGGGGGGTGCCGGTGTTTGAAAGAACCTATAATTATCAGGATAGATAATCGTCGGAAATGTGTTCGTTGCAATTCCGATTGATTGTCATTATTAATTTAAATCTAATCAGGGTTTTCCGTCTAATTGATTGCATACAATCAGAATTCTATATACTTATAATGGAATTGTTGTGGAAAATTGCTTTGCTTCTTACACACACTTATTAGCTCTAATTTGAGCAAGAGCAATTTCGTACGAGCAGAACTTTTAAGCAGGTAATGGAAGAGATATTAAGTGAAAATTGATTTGTGTCGGTTTTGTTTACGTAAGATTGCTCATAAAATTATTATTTTGAAATCCAACTGCAATTTGGCGGGACAGCTGCAAAACTGGAATCGGTTGGCAGGGCCAATGAACAGCTGATTCATGTTCGATTAATGCCATCAGGAATTATCGGTGTACAACACATAGTATAGTGTGACCGTTTGCTGTTTTATTTTCTGCGAGAATTGTTTCCCGCCAATATGTTTACATTCAAAATTATGCAGTTGTTCTGATTCTTGGAATTAAGCAGCGAGCGCGTATCTAATAGATACTCGTAACTGCTGATAGACTGTAGCTCGTTTTTTGCGCTCTTTAAAAAGACTGCAAATATAGCCTGATCCGACACCTCAGGGGTGTCCGTTTTGATGTTTGCACGAATCTGGCTGCAGCCAGGGCTTTGCCTTCCTGGTTCCAATTACACAGTGCGTGTGCGCTACATCGTCCCTCTTCGTTCCTGATCCAAAAACGGTTATCCCTTCCTCAGCCTTGTCAATGATATAACCGTACAGGATACGATACGATTCTGTAAGGAGTGCCTGCAGTGAATCATAAATAAAGAACAGCTTCTTCGAGGTCTTACTGGTCCACGCTATGCGTTTTACACTGATCCACTTGGCACCGGCTCTTGGCTTCCGTTACTGGCGCCACTCCAATTATACACAGAGATGCTTGGGTTGGTATCACGTTGTCAGATTGATTTACTATTATTTTCATTCATCTTTTCGGCTTACATGTTACATGTACAATTACATAAAAAAATCTTGATTAATATTAATATGTATCAAATCATTTTATTTCGCGTTAACTCTGTGAACATTCAGTTTTGTTGCAACTAATTTATGCTTGAATGAAATCCTCCTCGGCCCTAGGCTCGTGTGAAATAAAACAACAATCTACATATCAACTCCCACACATACGCTTTAGCATTAGGTTGTAGACGACGCCGGTTCCTTCGCTTAGAAGAAGAAGCCGAGGATCTTGCCTCCCAAATGTTTTCTTCTGGCCTCCTCGTGATCCATGATACCGCCCGAGGTGGTCAAAACGACGTAGCCGAACTGACGGGAGGGCAGCAGATTGTTGGTCCACTTCTCAATGTCGTTGATGGGCACATCGAACCGTGGCGAGATGACGCCACATTTGTTGAGGCGACCGGTGAGGTTCACCACGATCTTGCCAGACCGATGGTCATCGACAATCTCGAACTCGCCGATATAGCCGTGCTTCATCATCACAGTCAGGAACTTGATGATCACCTTGGAGCAGGGACGCAGCAGCACCTGGCGCTTGCCACGCTTCTCGGCGTTGTTGATGCATTTAAGGGCATCGGCCAATACGTTCATACGCACCATGGCTGCAAATGTGAAAACGAGAGTACAAATTAGTTCACGGCTCTCGCAGAACAAAAAAATAAACTGTGGAAAAGCTAGCACGTGCAAAATACATGAAAAAGAACAACTCCAGGGCGGCCGCCATTGTCTATGTGTATGTGTGCGTATGCCTGCTTGTGGTTGTGTGCGTTCCTCTGCCTGGGCATCGGTGTTACATAGTGTAAACAACAACAGCTACCCGACAGGACAGCCTTTGGGGGCAGGGCAGGGGCACCATACATTTGCCGGCTTGCAAATGCCCCCAGACACTGCTTCGGATGATTCTCATCTCAAGCCCGCTGCGGCGGCCGAAAGCCCTCAAAGCGCCAGCCCAATCACACAACCACCAGCAACAACAGCAGCCGCACACACAGCTGACATCTCCCTCTCCGGGCAGGAACCACAGCCAAAAAACGCCGCCACACAGAAAAAAATTGGCAAAAAAACCATAAATGTTATTTAGATTCATTGATGGACAATGTCTTGTTTATACATTGCCCCAAGCGGACAGTGTTCGGTTTAACCACTCTCGGCCAACAAGTACTGCCATAAATTTCGGCACACAATAAAAAAATATAAAAAGAATAACACTTTTCACATATTTTGCATCGCGCTCGCACTAAATCTATGGTATAAACCATAGTGAGCACATTTGGCAAGCCATTTTTTGGCTTTATTTCAACAAATCTATTAAATTAAGCGACGATTACCTAGGATTGATTTGCAAACACAAATTTACACGACCGCGAACGTATCGGAAAAGAGAAAGAGGAAGTCGAGCCCGCTGGATCTGACATTTGACAGCTGCCAGAGTTGCTTTGACGCACTCAGAGTTGCTACTGCTGCCAGTGCTGCAAAACGAACCGCAATTTAAAAAAAAATTGGCGTTTGGGGCGCAACAGCTTGCGGTCACACTGCAAAAATATAAACATTGTTCTTAAAAAACAAAAAACAATACGAAATGTCAAAACCGTGAGTATTGTTTGAAATATATTAAAAAAATAACTATTAATGGGTGAATGATGATCTCAGGTATGGCCTAATAATCCCGGGGCAGCAAAAGAAGGAGGCTGCCAGGCCGGCAAAGCCGCCCATCAAACCGTCCGTATTCGACGAGAGCAGCGAGTCGGACGACAGCGCCAATAATGCCCCACAAATACGCCCGAAAGCAAGCGTGACCGGAGGACCCAGTGTAATGGAGCGTCGGGTGGCACGCCGCATGCAGGAGAAGGCCCTGGCCGAGGATCCCACCATATTCCAGTACGACGAGCTCTATGACGAAATGGAGAACAAACGGGACGAGGCCAAGCTGACCAAAAGTAAGGAGCCCCGAAAGGCCAAGTACATCAACCGTCTCATGGAGCACGCCGAGCGGCGGAAGCTAGAGAAGGAGCTGCGTGTCGAGCGGCAAGTACAGAAGGACCGCGAGGCTGAGGGCGAAATGTACAAAGACAAGGACACCTATGTGACAGCAGCGTATCGCAAAAGGCTTGAGTACGTGCGCGAGCTCCAAGAAAAAGAACAGCGGGCCGACTACCTCGAGGCCATTGGAGATGTGACCAAGCAAAAGGACCTCGACGGCTTCTACAGACATCTGTACGAGCAAAAACTGGGCACCGCAGATACAATGGTCAAGCCCAAGACAGCACCATCGACCGAGGAAGTGGCCTACAAGCCCATTAAAGCGGAGGTGCCAAAGCACCGCAGCTACAGAAAACGCCGTGCCTCTGAGGATGAAGAGCAGCAGCAGCCTCCAGCAGCGTCTCCTGCCAAGCCGAACTCAGTTCCAGATCCGACTGAAGACAAGCCAGGTAGTGCAACCAACTCCCAGGCGCACTTGAACAACAACATAGATGCGGACTCTGACTTCAGCATTGATGATTCCAGCGAAGATGAGGTGGAGGATGAGAAGGAAAAGAATATGAAGCTGGCACAGGCCAAGAAGCAAAAGCAGACTAAGAAGCTGGACCAGGACCAGGATCAGGGAAATAAGTCGGACCAGTCCAAGAGTCCAGACCATGCCAAGAAGAAGGAGAGAGCGCAGCGCAGCCAAAAGAGGCACAGAGCGCATAACGAACGAACAATGGAGTTAATAGAATTACAGTTATGTAAGCGCAGTCCTCTTGTTCTCGCTCTCCCACAGCCGCCACTGCAGTACTTTGCCAGTAAAGAAGCTACTGCAGATCCCAAATACAAATCAAAGGATGACGATGGGCAGGATATTGATTTGAAGAACCTGCCCATCCCCACCGTAACCAAGCCGACCGTCGACCGTACTCTCATATGGCGCAAGCGGACCGTAGGCGAGGTCTTCGAGGCGGCCTTGGCCCGCTATCAGGTGCGCAAGAAGTCCCGCCAGGGCTGAGATCCAATTATACAAGTTTTGGCACCGCATTAAAATGGAAAAGAGCCGAAACACGAGAACAAAAAATGATTTGTCCATTGTTTGCTTAATATGTTAATTTCAATTTGTCCCCCGTGTCATAGATTATTTATGCATGTGCATGGCCGGGCCGCCATTCATGCTGCGGTCCGGTCCGCAAAGGCATCTTCTGCGGCGAAACCCCCTGGTGCAAATATTTTGCATAAGTTGCAATTTTCCTTTTTTCCCCTCTTCATTCGCTTTACAAAAATAGCAAGATAAGAAAATAATGCCAGCCTCGTGGGTCGAGACTGTAGATACCCTTGCAGGATTTTCTATTATTGTTAAAAGCGGCTTTCCGTTCAAATCCTTGTCATACGATCAGTAGTTCCAATGGCATCTAAATAAATCAAGATCTGATTTCCTTGAGTCATATAGAGAAACAATAAACTGCAAATGGTGTAGTCACTTTGTTTTTTCGTTATATTATGAACAAAAAGCATTTGCTTAATTCCGGAGTTGCTTATTGGTCAACCAAGGGGTATCCCTTGACTTATATAGACATGTGTGCACTGTACATACATAAATGTTCTTATAATACAAGAAATTAGAGATGCTTTCTTGGGTTGGGTTATATTAGGTATTACCCAAAAGAATAGGGTATAAAAAGCTCACGGCGCCAACTATGGCATGACGGATAGAAGAGGAAGGCGAAGAAGCAGTGGAAGTGGAAGTGAAACCCTGGATGTGGATGGGCGACAGAGCCAGAGAAGCTGGTTCTAGATGAGGGGGATAGAGGCAGAGCATGGCACGAAGATATTCCATTTATTTTGTATGACGACGACGACGACAAACCCAAAAGAACCAACAAAAAAAAAAAAGAAAAAAAAAAATAAAACTTGCAAAACGCCCAAATAACAAAGAGCCAAGTTGCCGTTAGTTTTCTTTTTTTCTCTCTCTTTTTTTTGTGTGTTTTGTTTCATTTTACCGCAAAAGCTGGAAATCCCTTTTGAAAATAGGTGTGCCTGTGCTGCGCTGCGCTGCGCTGCGCTGCTCTGCGATGCGCTGGCTGTGGGCCGCGCGCCATAAAAGCGAAAGGCAAGGAATGGAAAGGAAAGAAATGGAGGGGAAAAGCAAGGCCCGGGCATGGGCTATGACATGGTTAGGAAGCGGGTCCGGCGCATTGCAGACATAGTAGACCATAGCAGCAGCAGCAGGAGCAGGAGCAACGGCAACGGCAACGGCAGCGTCCTCATCTGCATCTGCGTCCTGGCTGTCAAGTCGGATGCTTCGCTTTTGATGTCGTCAACGTGCTCTCCGTCCTTGTCGTCGGCCTCGTCCTAGTCGTCGTCGTCGTCAGCGAAATTAATAGTGAAATCCATTTTCCATTTGGCAAGGCCCTGTGCCCCGCACCACTACACTCCACCGCGCCGCATAACAACTGCATCGCGGCTCTGGCCCTCTCGCTTGCACACTCAACTCTTGCCTGCTTTTATGAATGTGATTCTCTCCCTCATACCTGTTTGATTGTGTCATCAATCTCACATGTCTTCTTTTACTGCCGCTGCTGCGGCTGTTGTTGTTGTTGTTGTCGTTACAGCTCCTTCATTACATTCCTCTTCATCATTTCCTGGCACTGCCGCTACTTCTCCTTCTCATTCTTCTTCCTGTTCCTGTCCTTGTTGTTGTCTGTGCTGCAGTCGAGATTTGTGTTCTACATTTTAGGCAAATTAATTTGATATGAAATGAGCATTCCGCTCCGCTCCGTTCCGCTCTGTTCCGTTCCGTCAAGTTTGCTGCCGCATAACGGATCGTATCGGTTGAAAGAGTGCGGCATTCGCACACTTACACATGCACACATGCATGGCTATCTCTGTCTGATTGATGGCTGTGATCAGAGCAGTGGGGTGTGATTATTTCGCCCTTTCTAATTGATTGTTTTTCGGGGTATTCAGTTGCTGGAATGACCCACTTCTGTTTTTGCAGGAACTGTATTCGGGAACAGATTGGGGGAATAGGCAGGAACTTACAAGTGTGCCTACGAATCTTAGAGCAAATCCCTTAATCACTAAAACGCATTAAAATTTCATAATTGAGCAGCGAAGCTCCTTGTTTCATCTTGAAGACATTGTAACTCTCTCTCTCTCTCTCTCTCTCTGGGTCTGGTCATTAAGCTGATCCACGAATATGCAAATCTCTTTCAGCGGCAGTGCAGTGGCGGCTGTGGGAGAGCGAGAACAAGAGGACAGCGCTTACATAACTGTAATTCCATTAACCCCGTTGTTCGTTCGTTATGCGCTCTGTGCCTCTTTTGGCTCCGCTGCTCTCTCTCTCTCTCTTTGGCTTGCTGCTCTTCGTTGCTTAATCAATTTACGATCATAATTACTTGGGCCTGTGGCGGCGGTTTGGCTGCTTTTGGCTCTGGCTTTTCGCTTTGGCCTCTGCCAAATTGCACTGATGCAATCTGACTCTCCTTTCCCTCCTCTACAGGCTCTGTCCATGGGGGTGGGTGTTATGCGCAGGGGCTGCGACTGGGGGGTAGAACCTAGTAAAGGCTTCAAGATTGTGATCATTCACGTGTAAATTCAATTATCAACATTTTCAATGCCAGTTTGGGCCTCGAGGGGGGGGGGGGGGGCGGAGTGGCTATAGGGGTAAATTCACCGCAATGGAGTGGCGGGGCGGGGGACCGGGAGAGCCAGCAGGCAGCGGCAGTTAGTCTTATCCAGAGTCGACAGAGCCGTAGACTAGTGGGGGCCAAGAGTGGAGACTTGCTCAGCACATTTAGGTCCCTCTCCTGTTCTCCTGCTCTCCCGTTCCACTTACTCAACCGCCACTGACAGCCTGACTATGTGTGTGTGTGTGTGCTGGTGATTTATATCGTGTGTGCATTGTGTGCGTGTGTATGTGTGGGTAAAGTAGAAAAAGCCGAGCCGCCTTTTGGCAAGAAGCAATGCGCGGCGCGGTGAGGCGCATCCAAAAAAATTTCGTTTGCTGCATTGGACAGAGAGTGTAATGAAAAACTGGCTGGGGTGGGGTGAGGTGTTGAAGGGTGGGGTAGTAGGCTAGATGCCAACCGCGCTCATGACAAACAAAACGCATCCCACACACACATGTGCACATGACCGTGCACAAACACACACACCACAGACATGTGTACATACATACATATATAGAGCGTTCGCTCTGTCAGCCTCTTGTATCTTTGCCATTGCATCTTCGCATATACCGTTAGTTGCTTGGGTCACGGGGTAGATTCGTTTCGCTGGCAGCTCTGTTGCCATGCCGCTGCCGCTGCCTTAAGCCGCTGCCGCTGCCTGTGCTCTGCCGCTGCTTTAAGCCGCTGCCGCTGCCAGAGCCATTTCCTCTGCTTTAAATGCTCTACTTTTGCTTTATTTTACTTTACTTTTCAGATTAAGCTCTGCCGCAAAGTGTAGTAATACGAGGTGAAGCATTCCGGCTCTCTCGCACTCACACTCACTATCTCTCTCGCTCCAGCCTCCCTTTGTGGGCCCCGCACAAACGCCACTGAAACAAATTGGGCAACTTTTGCGAGAATTTTCTCTAGGAAAACCGCACCTTGCATAAATACGCCATTTTCGTCTGCTTTCATTATGCTTTTCCCGTGCCGTGCACTGTTCCCCCTCTCCTCTGCCCCTCGCCACTGCAGTTCCAAGGTGTACTTATGTATAATCCTTTACAGTAGGGTGTTCCATATGCTGCTAGCTGTGAGATTTCTGTGCACGGGTGCGGGAGGCTTTTGTTCTTTTTGTTTTCCATCAGGAACTGCACTTTTTCGGATTAACATGGTTCTTTATCAATATACATATGTATGTATGTAACAACAATTATGGATAGTTTATGACGCAATGAAGGGTTGGGAAATACACACCAGCTTTTGTGTGTGAAAACTTTATACTGTTCTTAAATATGTATTTCTTGAACCGAGTTTCTTGCCCTTTTTAATCAAGAACCAAAATGCAGTCATCGGAATGAAGCCTTACTTTGTTGAAGGCTCTTAAAACTGTCTCTAGTGAATCCACAGCAATCGAATCGTCTTGAACCGTATTTTCTCAAATTAGTTCATTGATTCAGCGTCAGCTTTAGAGTCTTAAAAAGATTATTTTATTGTTCTCTCTACCAGAAAATCAAATGAAGAGTGAGCGAGAGAAAAAACCGAAATTTTGGGATTCAGTCCGTTTTGGGCGAGCATTTTGATGGAATGACAATTCTAACCACCGAGTCCCTCCCTCCCTCCACCGAAGCTGATTACTCGAGCTGCAGGCTCTATTTTCTAGTAAATTATAGTTTCTTTAATGGTTCGGTAATCGGCTGTCATGCGGTTGTCCATTTTCTTACCCGATAGGTACCCAAAGAGCTTAGGGATATGCATATTAGTTATGTGGTGGATGTGGAAAGCTTTCCCCGACCCCACAATCTTGTGCTGCTCAAGAATCTCAGTTTCAGAGCTGGGTAATGGTAATCTGCGAGTCGAAACTTTTGCATTTCTAGGTCTTCCTGCAGGTCTTCCCCTGGACTTCCTTTAACCCCTACTGTGTGGTTGCGGTTGCTGCGGGCGTTCGTTGTTTGCGTGTGTGGTGGCAGTGGGAGTGGCAGTGGGAGTGTGAGTGGATGGTGTGCTGGTATGCTGTGGTGTGATGCGGTAAGGTGAGACGAGGTGTGGTAACGGGGCCCTGCTTTAGTTTGCCTTTTGCGGGCGTGGCCCGGCTAATAAGCAGGAAATTAAAATGTTATATGCATTGCCATGGTTGCTCAGCCGTCCGTTCGTCCGTTCATCTGGCAAGCCTCTCCTCGGGCATTGTCAACTCTGTCGCCCCTCTCTCTTTCTCTCTCTCTCTCTGTGTTCGTGTGTGTGTGTGTGTGTGTGTAGTAGTGTGCGGTTTGGTGGCGCGCCTTCAAGTATGCATTATTTTTACGTGTCAGTGCGCATTTTTGGCATAATTGAAGCACAAACACAGCGCCAGAGCTCCCGCTGCTTCCGTTGCTGAAGGCTGAAGGTCGTTTATATGCTCTCAGAGCTCACACACACACACACACTTTTGAGATTCCCCTCCCCCCCCCTGCATTCTGCTGAGGCCATCGCTAAGCCAAAGTTAACATTGCGTGCCTGCAGCTTCGCTGGACTTGGATTAAGTTTTACACTTTTTCACCCGCTCTCAGAACTCTTTTCCTTTCCTTTTTGTTTTTCGCTCTTTTTCTGCTGCTTGTGCGTGTGTGTGTGTGTATGGGCAGCTTATAGACAGCCAAAGTTTTTGTCACCCGCCTCATCCGCCCCACCCCCCTCCTCACCACATTATCATCATCACCCCTTACCCCTTTGTCGCCTCTCTGGTACCGTACCCTCTTTCACGAGATGTTTTTTTATACCCTTGCAGAGGGTCGCAGAAATCTTCGGAGGCCAGAAAGAAAAATCATCTGTTATATTATCTGTTCTTTATAAACGATATACAATTTTCCCCCATTTCTATGTGAAAGGAAGTAGCTACAAAATCGTAGATCTGGAACTGAAATGTACTCTATTGGATTACATATTTTATTACACGAAAGTTTTTTGTGTGTGTTTTAGAACCCAAATAGGATACGATGAGTGTATGCGATAGATCTGAAAGTGTATAAAGAGCTTCGGCCCCTGAGGCGAGTCTTTCGTTCTTGTTAAATGAGATTCTGTTTTATGTTTTGCGCGTCTCGTTTCCCCCCCACACCCAGTACCACTCCGACCCCCCCCCCCCCCTCTTACCGCTGATCTGGTATAACCGAATTCCATCTGAACACATCTGCGGCACTCCTCCTCCTCCTCCTCCTCCAACGCCACTGCTCTCATGCTCATCTCACACTTTACGACTTTTGCGGTTGTTAGGCGGCAGGGGCGTGGCCGCTGACATGGGCACGGGCGTGGGCGTGGGCGGGGGCGTGGCCGTGCCTGGGTCGCTGGGTCTTATATAAAAACCTAATTAAAAGTGCTTTATTATGCAATTAAAACAGATAATGTCGCATTGTGGACCCGCAAAGTGCGCGGCTTGGGGTGGGCTGTTGACTGGACTCTCCTGCTGGGGGGGCGTGGTTGATTTGGGATGCATTTTCAGCCAGGGATGTATCGATATATAAAGTTTTAAGCCGGTTTTTGAAAGTCCAAGTGCAAATTGAATCGATTCCTGTTTTTGCCAGATATTTTTCCAAATTTCCTCATCGCTCAAGAAGGATTAGCTGGCTGTATATCAAAGTATCGAATGGTGGGGCAATGGATTGCAAAACACAAACAATGTTTATATTGATGTACAATTTGCAGAAATCTTCCAACATTTCCATCGCTTAGAATACCAAAATAACATTCGAGATATATTATATGTTGTATTGTATGTTTTTGGGGATTATCGACAATGCTATTTGCAAGTGATTCCGAATAAGCACAAAGATGCAGTTGCAGCCCCATTCCCCACCCTTAGCCCCTCTCTGCAGCTCCTTTCCCCATTGTTGACATTTGTTTTGCATAAATTCTTTTTTGGCTAGGAAAATGTAAAATTCTCACTTGTTTGTCCATTGGCAGAGTCCCCCATTTACTCTCCAGTCTACCCCACATTACCATTTCCCTTGTGGGTGCTGCTGGTCAGATGAGAGGGGGGGTGCTGTACTTCTGGGGCGGATGGGGATGGTGGTGCAACTCTTGTCTTTGCTTTGTCCTGATTTATGTGCTTATAGCACTCGTATTCGGTGTCCAGTCTCTGTCCTGCTCTGCTCTGCTCTGCCCTGCTCTGCCCTGCTCTGGATTCGACTGAAGTCTCGTTTTTGGGTCTGGCAGGGCCTGCATTCCCCAGAAAGGACATCGCAGGACATCCTCGGACATGCGACAGGCCGAAACTTCACACATTCGCTCAGCTTTTGGGTCTGGGCCCCGGTCGCTGGTCCCCGGGTTCCCGGACCCGGGTGGGGTCTGTAGGGCTGCCTCGAGTGGGATGCTCATATTTAGACAAACATAAAATATGCTAATTTATGGCTGTTGATTTTAATAACTTGGCCCCCGCCCACATAAGTATGCCCTGTTTTTCTTTGCCTTCTCTTATCAATGGACTGTCGGAATGGGCGTGGGGCGGCGGAGAAAGGGAATTGTTGGACTGTTGGAAATTGGAACAATCCAGTGGTAGGACGTGGACGTGCAGAGGGCAGAGGACCAGCTCACACGAGTTCCACTTTAATTTAAAGTTTAAATTGATTTTAAATTGGTAGAAATTCCCCCGTTAGTCTGATACGAGTACCATTCCCATTCCATACTTTAATTCGATTCGATTCTGGATAATCCCTCACTGTCACTGGCAGAGGCTAATCATATGTTTCTTCACACTAAAGTCACTGTATTCGTAACTGAATCACTGCTGGGTCACCTCAAGTTTTCTCATCTAATCATATTCGAAATCAAGTCTCATCGCATTCCCATTCGAAGGATTAATCACAATCACTGTGACATTCCAAGACTCATATAGGATTCAAGATGTGCGACGATTCCATGGAAGACAAGTGCTTGTTTAAGACCAAATGCAATCTTCAATCGGGAGCGATAGAGTGCGAGAGCAGCTTGGATCATGATGAAGGTATACCAGGCGGTGGATTCCCTCTCTTTCGGGTCTTACTTGATGATCTGTTTTGTTGTCAATACTCTTTTCTCACACTCACAACGAACGTACACACGTACTGAGCAAAATAGGACCCGAAAAGAGAGTTAGTGGTCCGTCCAATTTAATCATTGGAGATCGTAAGAGATATACATTTAGTAATAAGGTGACGTCGTCCGCTGTGCTGAGGACCATCCACTTTTTCAACAGTCTTTCTCGCGGCTCTCAGAGAGGAAAGAGAGAGAGAGAGAGAGAGGAAAAGTTGTACCTTCTGCACGTTTGCATGCATACTGACAAAAGGATGGTCCTTGAAAGAGAGCAGATGTGGTGACAGCGTCATTACCAAATTCATCTTGGCAAAGAAGAGCATGAGCTAAGGATATGGCACAATGTTTCGGTACGGTACAGTGGGCACTGGAATGAGCGAGCAAGACGATCCACTCCTAACCAGCTAATGCATTCCAGTAAGTGCAAAGCTTGTCCTCATTTGAAGTCTGGTAAACGATATAGAATAGGTTTTCTTTTACTGATTCGATCGATTCTAGTCACAGCCATTTAGTCAAGTTCCAATCACATGCAAATCAATTTCCATTCACAGTCTTGACTTGTCAGTCGTCGCAGTCAGATTTGGACGTGGCAGAGATAGACTCAAGGTACTATTCAAGTCAAGTCACACTCTCTAATCAAAGGCAAACAACTTTGTCACACCGGAGAGCAGATACAGCAGTAGATACAGCATCCGAGTGGGTTCGAGTGAGGGCAAATCAGTCACAGCCGTCATTAGTAATGGATACACCGCCACAAAAGTCAGCCCAGCTGTCGCCAGTGATCCGATCCACGATATATATACTCGTACTCGAAAAGTGGTGGTCGATGGGAAGGCGCAGAAAGAGTCCATCTGGCTGACATCTATGGCCATCGAGTACACATGTCTGTGGATAGATGGAGCTCTGACAAATAGTACCAGCTCTCATCCCCATCCCCGTCCTCATCCACAGCCACATCCTCATTCACATCTTTATCCCTGTCTCTGTCTCTGTCCCTGTCTCTGGCCCTGTCCCTGTTCCTGTCCCGTCCCTGTCATAGTCGCCATTCCGGCCACAAAAGCACGGACTTTTCAATGGGACTTCCTTACCTTTCCGGCGAATCTTTTTTTGCGTCCGTTTTTTTCGTTTTTTATTTTACGGGCTTTTTCTGCTCTTTTTGTTTCCGTTGTCACTCGTTTTCGGTTTTTGTTGACAAATCATTCTATGCGTGTGCTGCGGGTGGATAGCAATGGAGGAATGTCGGGGCTGTGCTGTGCGGTGGCAAAGGGCACAGTGCACAGAAAGAGGACAGTGGACAAAGTACAGAGGACAGAGGACAGAGGGCATAGGGCAGAGGGCAGGGCAGTCAGGTGGTCCATTGTCCGAGGCAACTGGCATATCATTCATTCAGCTGGGCAACGGATACGCCGATGTCGAGGCAACGTCATCTGGCGCTTCAGAATGCACTCGCCCAAATATTCCCCACAGATGACTATGTGTGTGTGTGTGTGTGTGTGTGTGTTTGTGGATGGGATGGTGGCTATATGTAAGTATATGCTCCACAAAGAGTCCCTGCATCAATGGGTCAGTTTGAGGCAACGATGACGAGATTATGCTCATTAGAGTGAAGGCCTCGCCTGACGGTAGGCGGTAGGCGGTAGGCGGTAGGCGGTAGGGGCCTCTGTCTCTCGCTCTGTCCATCTGTCCATCTGTCCGTCTGTGGTGGAAACAATGGGATTGCGAACCAGAGGATTGCGACTGGTACGTGGTACGTGGTACACTGCGCCAACAAAAAAGATCAGGCACGCCGATACAGCCAAAGTGTTTGCGGTTTGGAGGCCTATCCTATTTTTGAAGCAAATCCCTCGCAGACCTCGAAAGTTCACGAAAATTGGAGCAGGTTCTTTGACCTTTCCATCCCCAAATCTGGGCTAATTGATAGACAGCTTCAGGGCACTGCCACTTAAAAAACCACATTTATAGATTGCAAATAATTAAGACTGGCATTTGGCCTGGACCAAGAAATAATAGACCATAAAATAATATTTTAAACAAAAGAAGTGTACATATAGTTCCTCCCACTCTCCAAATATATTACAGCCTATGTATACCTTTTCGTTTCTCGCACTTTATGGGATAAGGATGGACCGGACCTATCAGTTTTGTGAGTGTTGTTGATGGAACCACCAGAAGCGGCAAAGCCTGATCGACTGGCACTCGGAGGGGAACTACTTTCCATTCAGAGGAGCAACTTGAAAAGAGTTTCGGTTCACAAAGCGTTGAAATGCTTCCCCATATAAATCCCGTAATTCTAAGTTAATTGGGTTGTCAATTGATGGGAGAGGAGAGAGACAGAGAGCAAGACCGAGAGAGGGAGAGAGAATGGAAGAGCAAGAACGGAATTGGGAACAGGGCTGCTGCCACTGCACTATGGGAAATTTTGCAACTTTTTGTGGCCACAAAACATTCTTTAAAACTCATTAAAAGAATATATTTTTAGCCGATCATTAATCTCCAGTGAGCGCACCACTGTTAAGTTGACAGATGTCAAAAACAGCTGTTTAATAGCGAGTAGCGAGGGTTTTTGCAACGATAACTTTTTTTTTTGCAAGTTGAAAAGATAAATTGAACAATTCAAGGAGATTTTTTACAATGGATTTAAGTCAGTGAGTTATGTAGTATGTATTTCTGACTTTGAACTGTAGGAATTGTCCTTATATTTTGTGTAATTATTAATCGTTTAACGAGTATCATTTCTTGACAAAAATGAGTCCTTGAGGAGGCATACACAATGAGTCCAACCTATTCCAACCATAATATTTAATGCGTATTGGGGAATATTTAAATCTTCTCCATTTAACATTCAAAGAGGACTCCATATTGAATTGTTTTACAGTCTAAAAAGTTGTTGTTGTTGTTCTGAGGACGATAAGGGCATCTTATCGCTTTTGCTATCGTTTTTTTAAGAATTGGCGGATTTGGAAGCCGAAATAATGGCCCTACCGACATCCGGCGTACTTTTAGTCACCTCAAAATCTGCGCAGAAATTACAGGTATTGATTTAAAGCTGATTAAAAATCCAAGGACTCTTTTGATGTGTCACTCAAGACAATTGTCAATAGATATGGCTAAATTGCAAACCGGAGATTATTATGGGCGAATATCCTTGGCTGCCAATGACTGCGACAGTACACAAAATCGTTGCTGAGTTAGGGCTCGCGCACACTATAGCTGAAAGCGGAGCTGAAATCGGCGCTGAAATCGGAGCTGAAAGCTCAGCTGATCTGAGAGCTTTTTTCAGGCAGAATCAGCTTGCAGGTGCGTACATTGTCGGCTGATCTGATTGCTGAAAGCTAAAAGCCACTGCGAATTAATATTACATATTTCAATTATTATTTATTTTTTATAATAATAAACATTGTGATGTCTTTCGAGCGTTTACTGTACTTGGGGACATAGTATATTATATTTATTATTGACATATGAAAATGGTAATAATAAAACTTTTTTGCCCAATTTATCGCCTTCCAGAAATTATAGAAATAAAACTATTATTCAAATATTTTTAATAATCCCGCTTATTCTCCAGCGCTGGGTTAACCATAATTTCGCTTAACAATGTTTCGCAGCCCATTTACGATCACTTATGAACCAATACACTTGAACAAAATCAGCAATCAGCTTGCTGAAAAAACAAACATGCTTGATCGATCAAACTAAGCTGAGCTGATTTCAGCGAGCTTTTTCAGCTTTCAGCTCAGCTCAGTCTGCAATGTGCGCACTTGCACCGGTGCAGTGTGTTTGTTTTTTCAGAGCTTATAAATCAGCTATCAGCTCCGCTTTCAGCTCCGATTTCAGCTACAGTGTGCGCGAGCCCTAACAGAAGATCAGCTGCAGTTACAGCAGCGTAACAGCAGCAACAGCAGATCAAGAGCAGAATAACAGCAGAGTAACAGCAGATAAATAGCAACGGCAGAAGGAGAACACACAGAAGTCGCAAAAAAGAGAATCGCAGCAGCCAGACTTACATAATTTTCAGCGGCAGCAGCAGCACGAATCACCTGAGATCTAAAATCTATTGCTTTTACAATTACCAGACTGCCACGATTTAATAATATCAATAAACTTTCATCTAAACAAAATCCATGCCTATTTTTGACAGGCGCATGCAAGTGCAAAGAAAAAATCCCTCGTTACTGGGAGGGAAAGTTTAGTCAAAAATTTAGATGCATTTTCCCCTTTAAAAAAAAAGAGTTGCCACGCCCCCCCACGCCCCTCAAAAAAAAAAAAAAATATTGTTTCGCTTGGAAGTTATTAATTGCCACAAAAAGTGGCAACATTTCCCAGGGTGCACTGCCCGATTTGAGGGAAGAAACTTTGTTGGCCAACGAGTTGGCCTGTCTCTCCCTCTCCCGCTCACCCGCTCTCCCGCTCTCTCGCTTACTCTCTCTCTGACTGTGACTGTGATTGTGACTGAGTGACTGTGTTTGTGTACGTGTGTGTGTGTTTGTTTTTGTGTTTGTGTGTGTGTGTGTGTGTGTTTGTGTTTGTGCTGTATATAGCTCTCGTTTCGTTTCTCTCGGCATTTGTGCAATATTTTCTCATGAATTGACGTGCCCGGTTGATAGGCTTCTGCCTGGAATGGCAGGAGTTTTGGGGCTGCTGTGTCGCTGGTGGGGCTCGGTGGTGGACGGGGGCTGCGGCTGGGGCAGCAGTGGCTGAAGGGTTGCCATTATTTGTATGGCCTAAAACTTTTTCGTAATGCCCTGATCAATGCACAGAGCAAGAGCATGGGCGGAGGTGGAGGTGGAGGTGATGCTGGGGCCAGGGGTTGCAAGTAGATGCAAGTTTTGTTGGCGAATTCAATTGGAATTGCATTTGAAATCATTTTGGCATTTAGAATTATTATACATATTGTTAGGCACACAAATGCCGGCACACAGATACAGCTACGGCTACAGATACAGCTACAGATACAGATACAGCTACAGATACAGATACAGCTACCGATATGGAAATTGTTGTGCTTGTGTCAGTTTCAATTTACCACAATTTGCACAATTTATTTGCTTTGACTTTGACTCTTCAACCCCCGGGCCAGCCCCAGCAGCCCCAGCAGCCCCAGCAGCAGCAGAACCGAGCCTGCCCCACGTGACCGTACCGTGCCCCACAATATGCCACATTTCATAGAAACCGTAAACAATTCCCAGCCTTATTTCATTTCATTTCATTTCATTGCATTTTTTTTTGTGCATCGCAATGCAATGCTAACATTTCTTTTTTGTTCTGTCCCAAAGGCATTTACATTGCTTGTTTTAATTCCTTTTTATTGTTGTTTTATCTGCTGTGGTCGCTGCTGGCTGGCCACCTAGATTTGGACCTGGCCCTGACCAGTGGAGCCAAAGTGTTGGCCATAATCAATTTGATTTGCCGACAATCAACTGGCCAGGCGCGTCAAAAGGCTATCAATTCGAATCGCTTTTCATTAGAGAATATTCATTTGAATTGCCCGAAATAGGTCTCCACCCAGACCCCAGCCCGCATCCACCAAAACCCCTCCCTGCCCGACTATTCGTGCAAATGAAAACCGCAAATTGCCAAATTAAAATGCATCGCATTTTCCCTTCAAATATTGCGCTGAAAAGCATTTGCAACAAATTAATAAAGCATGCTTTTTGGGGCCCAGAAGTGGGCCACAAATAATTTCACTCTGCACACACAGAGCCCAATGAAATGAGCCCGATGGAAAACTTGCACAAAGTTTTAATGTGCCTAATCCCAAGCCCATATCCCCCCATATCCCCCTTATCCCCTCGCCATTCTTCTCGTATTTATCTAACCCCATTAAGGCTGCCAGCAAGGGCTCAGCCTTGCTCGGCTCCGGGATTAGGCAGCGTAACAACAACAACATTGCGTAAGGTCAAACTGTGCTACTACTTGGGATCCACATGACCTGCACACGGCAGTGGCTGTGGCAGTGGCTGTCATGGCTGCAGTTAGATGCTGGGGGCAAGCTGCACGCTCCAGGATGCAGGGAGGTGAGGTGTTGCCTTGTCATCGTTATGCTGGTGGTAAGAGTCCTTGACGGGGCCGAAGCAGCAGATATGCAGCCTCGTAATGGCATTCCAAGGTCTTAACAGTGGCGGCAACGCCTTAGAAGCTATGCTAAATGTTTAACAGTTCAGGGGAATGCCCCAACAACAGCACTGCTGGGGTGTCAAAGTCAACAGCTCTGCTAAGGGTCTAACATCTTGGGGAAGAGCTGTTCTGACTCTATAACAGCTCTGTTAACTCCGTTATATAACTGCTAGCCCAACCACTCGTGAAGAGTTAACAGTGCGGCAGAAATAGGAATTTCCGCAAAAACCCGGCTAATATTTCAACAGCGACGCTTATGGCATCACAGCTATGCAGCGAGTTGCGGGGCAGTGGCGAAGAGATACACAGCTCATGTATAGATTTGATAGGCACTGCTGAAAAGTGAAGATTTAGCTTGGATGTCGCCTAACAGCCATGCACTTAAATATATATGTAAAAGCTGCGCTGCAGTTGCGCTGCGCTGCTAAACTTCGTAACAGCTATGCTAAGGCCCTGAACAGCACTGTTAAGCTTAAAAGCACAGCTAAATCCCCTGTTCTGTTGTGTATAACAGTCGGCTTGTATCTACCCTCTCGTCCAATACATATGTAGCTTTTACGTATGCGCAGTCGTTACATCTCTGCAAAACACTTGACAGCGCTTATTCAGCTCTTAAAAGCTGTGCCAAGTCCCCTGTTTTCAGCGGCAAGTGGAAGCTTGCAGTCCACATTAAATCTACCCCTTCGTTAGAGTAAAGACCAAGAGATGCTCTCGGGCCACGACACACGACTCGGGCACAGCATAGCAAAATTGAACTAAGATCTCAGGAATTCCACCTGTATAAGGTATAAAATCATCGTAACATCTATAACCTTCTGAACTTAAGCAAAATCGTTCCAAAACAAGCCGCCCTGTAAAAGCTATTTAAGCTCGTGTAAAGTCAGACTCTCAGAAACCCCAGCCCCAAAAACCATGCTATGTATTATTGTTCCATGTATGTATTATCCGGTCGTTCAGCTCTGGTTTATAGCATTTTTAGGTACATTTTCATGGATGCGACTAGCCATAATGGTATGGCTTAGCGTTTTATGGTACATTTTTTGGATTTGACCAGCCATAATGGAATGGCATAATGGTATAACTTTGGCATAATGGCCGCCATAATGGCTGATGGTATGGTATAAAATGGTATGGTTAAACATTTTATGGTCCTCTCTTGTCCCAAAGCTCAATTTAGGTCAAAATTAAGTTCATTTTGGGACAGGACAAGACACAAACCCTGTCCGTCCTGCCTATCGATTGCGGCTTATCGGTTGCGTGCGTGTGTGAGTGGTGTGAGAAAGAGAAAGCTTGTGGGTCACCCAAAAAGTAGACCAAAGTTTTGTTGTTACTGCTGTCCCTTCCTGTTTTGCTCTGTTTCGCCACTCAGTTGGCCGCGACTTTTTGCACAAACGGTTCAGCGAAAATGTACAGCGTATTGCTTCCTCGTTGCTGCTGCTGCTGGTGCTCCCCTTTCGTGTGATTCCTGTTATTGGTGCAGCCGCGAAATCAGTTATTGTTAAAAGTGTGAAATGATGAACAACTGTTAATGGCAGTTACCCGTGCCGTACCGTGCTCCTGTCCCTGTGTATAAGAGAAGCCAAGCAAAAGGTAAGCGATATGTGCTGCTGCTGCTGTACTCTTTTGTTGTTGTCTTTTGTTTAATGTTGTTTTTGTTGTTGTAGTTGTGGACAGGGAGCACTCTCGGAAGAGTCACCTATAAGTTCAGGTGTTATCTTTACTGGTTTTTGCAGCCTTCGAAAATTAGTAAGCCGAAAATGAACTGTAATTGTGGCAGTTGGCAGAGTTCATAGTAGTAGCTGTAATGTGTGTGTGTGTGTACAAATGTGGGTGACCGTGCGTATGTGTCTGCAATTCCGCCAACTTGCTCTAGATTTTGGACCGACCCGACCCGACCCCAACCGCTCCGCTCCGCTCCCTCCTCTTGTGGTTTATCTTGCTCTGTTGCTGCCGTTGCCTCTGCCGCTGCCTCTGCCTCTGCCAGCAAATCTTGCGCTGCCGCTGATTTCGCTTCTGCCTTCTGCTATTTCTATGAGTAGACCTCTCTCTGCCGGCACGGCACCTCTTCATCTGCCGCTGCCGCTGTCGCTGTCGCTGCCCTTACCTCTGCCCAAACCTCTGGCTCTGCCACTTTTTGATTACTTTGACTTTCGTTTGCTTTACACTCTTCATTTCACCATAAAAAACATTTCTTTTCTGATTTCCTTCCTCTTTTGTTTTCATCATTCGCCGTTGAGAGAGCCACAAAAAAGTACAAACGAAAGTGACGGAGGGAAGAGGGAAGGCGGTAGAAAGATGATGAGCGAAGCGTTGAAGGAAGGTTCTGTCCGCGAAGCGCGAGCGGGAGAGGGAGGATAGAGAGACCGATTACAGTTGTCTTGTGACGTGACTAGAGTTCATTTTTATTTTTACTTCTGTTGGGTGCCTTTTGTTGTGCCTCCCCAACGGTCCAACGGCTCTCCACAGTGTCCCATTTTTGAGCAGCCGCGAAAAAGGGGTCACCATCCGGCAGTACTTCCCAGTACCCATCTTCTTCCTCTTCCGCATATTCGCTTATTGGCTTATGTGGTGACACTTTTCAGGCCTATGCGATAGTACATACATACATACATATGTATGTACATTTATGCATGTGTGTAACAGATATGCACATGTGTACAAATACCGTGCTGAAGCGGCAACAAAAGACAGAGCCAGTGGAATGACCTCGCAGTAGGTTAATGAAAAGTGGCACTGTGCTGATGCTGCCACTGCTGCCTGCCTGCCTGCCTGCCTGCCCCCTGTACCTCAATTGCTGCAAAAGTTCTACTAAGCTGGCAGAGTAGTAGTAGTTGTAGTAGCTGTAGTATGTATGTGTGTGAGTGAGCGGAAGATTGGAAAAGGCTGATTAACCGATTATTACACCCCCTAATTAGAGGGTAGTCGGGGGTAGATAGAGCTGAATGCAGCGAAAGTCCTGCGGATGCGATTCGCAGCGCATTTAGTGGGAGCCCCCAGAAAGGAATCGCACAATGAAAGAAGAGGGTATGTGGGGAATGTCTATGCTGGCCTGAATGGGGGGAGTATGTGGGAGCGTCCTTACAGGAATGGGACATAGGAGACCCTCTCTTTAATCCGCACACTTTGCCATATAGGGTACATACTCGATCGGGCGATGGGCTATAATGCACGTATTTATTACCGTGAATAATTAAACAAAAGCTCAATGAACTGAACAAGAGTTGGGGCTGGGCAGGGCAACCCCTTCATGCATAAATAGATTATACTTAATACAACGTTTTAATGAACCATTCACTTCGCAGCTCTAAAAGCAATTTCATTCGGCCGGAGAAATAATCCCCGTTTAAGCCCCGTTACTGAAATCCCGTTGAGTGCCTGGTGGGAGAGAGAGTGGGAGAGAGATTGTGGAGAGTGCAATGCATTGTCAGTGTTTGCTTCTCCCCTCACGACGCCCGCTAACACTCTCGCCTAAGTCCCGTTGCCTTAACTCTTGAGTGCCTCTGCTGTGCTTGGCAACGATAGGTAGGGCAGAGAGTTCTAGGCGTGGGAGAGCCGGCAGGCAATCTGCAGCCAAGCGACAGTGATCCATTGTCAGCGTTTGTCGACCGCCCGCTCGCCCTTCTTGACACCTCTTTCGCCGCTTCGCTTTGATGTGGCAATGCTGCGTCTTCGGTTACAAATTCAATTCGGAAAACTGTCAATATTTGAGATTGAGAACCAGAGCACGGGCACCTGCCCACGCCCACGCCCACGCCCACACCTCGCCGATGAGGCAAATCGTCTGTATCGACGGTAAAGCGATGCGAGATGAAAGTGTTTTCCACCCCAACCCAACCCCTACTATTCCACACATCATTTTCCAATGAAAACATTTGGGTTTTATTTTCGTTTCTATTTTTTTATGGTGATGAAACTGACTCATTTCCGAGCTTCCCCACCTTTCCATTTCCCCATTTTTCAGGAAATGACCACCGACTGGTAGAGGATATCCATCGAAGCAGCAGAGAGGAAGAGCCACTCAGCATGGATAGGGTGCCGTCCCTGACAATGACCTTCACCAGCCTGGCCCTGCTGCTCCTGGTGCTGATCATGGGCCTGCTGTTCGCCTGCCACTGCCTGGGGCACCGGGCGGCCAGCTGGATGCGGATGCGGTCCAGCAAGGAGGAGAAGATCGGCCTCTCCAACCACAAGCACAAGCTCTTCCATGCCAATGGCTATATGGCCAGTGTAAGTTGTCGCCCGATCGCCTGATCGACTGTTATCGATTGACCAATGCTCACCACAGATCCAATCGGGCTCGGAGTTCTTGCTGAGCACCAGCGGCAGCTTCAAGCGCTTCGATACCATCGACAAGGACGACCACAATCGCTCCCAGCATCTGCTCTTGCTGAACGGTGGTGGGGCAGCTGCCGGCGGGGGTGGGAGCACGGGCAACGGGGCCGGGTCTGGGGCCTCCTCCTCCACTTTAGAGGCCACCACGCCGCTGTGGAACCTGCCCCAAGGGGATGTTGGAATTCCGCCGCAACCGCTGCGCCCGGCTCCGGCCCCGAATAGCGCCGGACCCAACAGCAAGACCGTGACGTTCTCCTTTAGCCAAGTCAACGAGCTGGCCTCTCCCACAGCCGAGACAGCGGAAACAGCCGGCCCGGAGCCCGGCCGCTCCTGTCTGCGCTCGCCCCTCCGCTCCAGCGGCGGGGCAGGCGGAACTGTGCTGCCACAGCCTCTGGAAGCACCGCCCCCCCGACTCACAACCTCCGCCTCCGTGAACCTGTCGGCCACTGCCATTCCACGTCCAATTGCGAAGCGGCAGGTGTCCCTACAGCAGGGCATCAACCGGAGCGGTGAGGTGGCGCAGGCGAAGCAAGTGGAGCCCCAGGTGCAGGTCGGGGTGGAGAGGCGCACGCCGGCGTTAAAGCGCCGTAACTCTAGCACAAATCCCTTCCTCTGCGAGTCGATTGAGCACGTGCAGCCAGGGCCAACTGAAGCTCAAGCACCTAATACTAGTCCAAACCCAACCCCAACTCCCGCTGCAGCTGCACCAGCCATTACGCAGCCCCAGCACAATGGGAATCCCTTCGTGGAGTCGCAGAGCCTCTCCAGTCGGCTGCTCAAGTTCCACAACACAACGAATCCATTTACGGGTCTGGGGCAGCGCGTCAAGGGCCCCCACATGCTGCAGAAAACCATCTCTGAGGACTATCTCTTCCGCAAGCTGGGCAAGAACGGGCCTCACGTCAATGGCCATAGCCAGGCCAACGGGAACGGAAATGGCACTTGGAGCTTTGGCCGCTCTCTAATGCGACAGGACTCGACACTCAGCCTGGGCCTGGGCAGGCGCAACAGCTCGCAGATGTCGCTGGACGCGAGCTCCGCATCGGGATCCCTGGAGGGCATCAACCTGGAGCGGGCCATCTCCTGCGACTCGGTCAACTCGGACTCCACCCTCTTCCTGGACCAGCTGGATCAGCCCTACACCCAGATAACTGGATATCTTTGCATTGGCCTGCACTATGACAAGTAGGCAAGATTCCCCAGTTCCCAACTGGTACTCATTCCCTTTTTGCCTGCAGAAACAGCATCAGCAGCGTGGGCATGGAGCTGACTGTGAGTGTGCTGGAGGCCAAGGGACTCATTTGTCCCTTTAGTGTTGAGTCGTTGGATACGTTTGTGCGGATCTATCTGGTGCCCGATCACCCTGGCGCCATGCAGACCAAAGTGAGTACATTTTATGGATGTAGAGCAACCTGTTTAGAGCCACCTTACGATAGCTGAAAGCTCTTTGGTTCTAGTCTTTTTCCTTCTCTTGAAGTAACTTGAATCAACACAAAAATGAGCTTATATGCAACCCAGACGGACAGACGGGCAGACAGACATGGCTATATCGACTCGGCTATGAATGCTGATCAAGAATATATATACTTTATGGGGTCGTAAACGCTTCCTTCTGGCTGTTACACACAAAGCTATTTTATTCCTAGACTTTTCGAGTACACTGACACTTACTCCCATTGCAACTTCCGCTTTGCCAACCATTCAGGTGGTCGACTCGACGCTGACGCCCAGCTACAACGAGAGCTTCAACTTCTGGCTGCAGAAGAAACAGGTGCGGCACTCGCTCTGGTTCCATCTGTACCACAACGGGCCCGCCCACACGCTGATTGGGGAGGCGGAGATGGAGATCGGGGAGCTGCCGCGGCCCATCACCACCTGGATACCACTGTCGGACTCGCGAAAGTGCAACGCCCGCTGGGGCGAGCTGATGTTCTCGCTGAGCTACCTGCCGACGGCGGAGCGGCTGACCATTGTGGTAGTGAAGGCGCGCAACCTGAAGCTGGATGTGGAACAGCCCAGCGCGGACATCGTGCAGAATGTGTTCGTGAAGGTATGGATGATTATAGCTTAGTGATCCCTTAATGCAACCCTTTCTGGTCTCAGGTTTACCTGATGAACAACGAGAAGAAGGTGCTGAAGAAGCGCACCTCGCTGAAGCGCAAGGATCGCTGCCCCATCTTTAACGAGTCAATGATCTTCAGTGTGCCACCCCAGAGCCTGACGACGGCCCAATTGAGGCTCACCGTGTTCGGCGTGACCACCGAAGGCGGTATTCTGCCGCTGGGCCATGTCATTGCCGGCAGCTGTGCGGTGGGCAAGGGACTGCGGCACTGGCATCAGATGCTCTCTTCGCTGCGCAAACCTGTTGCCATGTGGCATGTCCTCCGTCGGGCCGTCAATCAGCCGATTTTCACGGGCGGCGCCGAGGCTGTGGTCGCCGCCATGCAGAGCACTCTGCAACGGGCCAGCGCCAAGCGGAACAGCATCGTTTAAGGCCGGTGCGGTGCCTCTGATCGGATCGGATCGTATGGGATCGTATGGGATAGATTTCTCGCTCCACCGCTGATGTGCGCTGAGGCATTAAATTTAGCGTATTTAGTTGGAAAACCCTTCTCCCAATCCCACTCCCACTCCTACTCCGTTGTTTGGTGAACCCTTTGATATGCAAACAGAAAGAGAAAGAGAGAGAGACAGAGTGCTGTCTGGGATGGAACCCTCCTCTAAATTGCATTTACTAAATCCTAGCTATGAAACTTTCTTACTTTTCTACTGCTTTCCCCTACCTATGTACACGTGTATCCCCAAGTCCAGTCTTAGGAGGGTCTTAGCATAGGACTAGAAACAAATATACTCAAAGTATTAATAGAGATAATCTAATCGAGAACCTAAACCCGCACCAAAGGACAAACGAGCCTATTAACTAGTTCTATTAACATTGTCGCGCACTAATTGTTATCGAATGTAAGATTTATTATACATATGTATGCATTTTGATATACCAGACTAGAGTCAGAGTCAGAGAGTTCCCGCACTTGTTGAGATTTGCGTTCATCGTCGCATGCAGCCGGGGAAGTAATTATACATATATATATATTTGGATGGTTGTGTATTCCATTGATGATCCATTGACATACTTAATGTATTGGAGTCCTGCATGAACAGAATTCGGTATTCGCTTCGTTCGCGTCAGCTTTATCATTCCATCTAAACAGTCGCTTAAATCGAACTGAACGAAGCAGGAATTTCCTTTTTTTTTTCTCGCTCACTCTCCATTTGATTTTGTGGTAGGGAGAACGAGAAAACACAAACAGCACACAAATTTCCTTATCGAAAGCATTGAAGAGGCCTGAGTATAGCTGTGATTTTATGAATACTGTGGGGCTCTAATATGTAAAATATGTTCAGCATTGCCCAATTCTGAATCTATACTCAGAGATTTGTAATCCCTTAAACCGAATACAGAGTAAATTGGCATGGAGTGACTTTACAGAACAATGACAGCAAAATATGTATGATTATCTCCGTGGGCTGTATGAGCTAGCCAAGCGACCTGTGAGCCTGTTATATACACACATACCTATATATTACTCGTACAACTCTATAGATAGATCGTCACTTGGCAATCAATCGTTGTTGAATTTGAAACTCAATCGAGAAGCGTTAAACCCCTTAAGCATTGTGATATAATATGATGATATGATACGAAATGAATTCCACAGAGAAACAAACCAAATCAAAGTATGCATGTATTTACGATTATAGCAATCCATAACCAAACAAAATGTACGAGTATTATTATGCTAGATATTTGTAGTCGTTAAAGGGAGCAAGATTTCTTATGTGATTTGCATTTTCTGCAATTAGTTCTGCAATTAGTTTTGACTTTAGTTGAAACAGTACAGTCAGGGGTCTTACATAACCAGACACACACACAGATGTACGGATTTCCATTTAGAATCGAGTTTTTTGAACGGTAAAGGACAATAACTTTGCAAGCATTTATAATTACATGTATTTATATGGCGTTATTATCAAACAATAATCAAAGTCCTTGCGATCCCTCTCCCTCTCTCTTCCTCTATTAAATTATGTGGAAAATCATGTGCATCCCCAGAGCATACTTTTCCAGTCGATTCCCCTTTAACCGACCAACCAATCGAGAACCAGGCACACTTCTTAGACTAGCTGAAGCTTTAAAACTCTTGTTACATAAATCATTTTTTAAATCACACGTAATATACATACGTATACAATACATACATACCGAAAGAGCAGAGAAGAGCAGAACAGTGCGTTTCCTGACTATGGGACTGTAAGTCGGTTTATTCAGACAATTATTGATTACAATTTATTGGAAAATAATCGAATTACACCATAGCTCAATTCCGATAATCCTTTCGAGCTTTTTCCATATGTATTCGATAGTATATTTATCATTCTTTGAGTGATAGAATTCGACAATCCAATCTGCGAAACAAATTCCATTAAAATCTTGCCGTTATAGAAGTGAAACGCACTGTATGCATATATACCAAAATGGGAAGGGCAAGTCCATTGCCACAATTTACCAATAAACATATATACTCGTAATCAACTGAAGAATCCGAATCAGCAAAGTACACAAAAGTAAATATAAACAAATTTTTTTTTTTTTTTTTGAATTTTTGATTTGATTGATTGCTTTAGCTAAACTAATGTTACAAAACTAGTTGAAGTCGTGTTGAATTTGTATTTATATAGAACGATTATATATACATATGTATAGGGGCAACTATATAAGCTAATGAATGCTACAAATTGTTATACAAATAAACCAGAATTGAATCAAATATACTCGTACTCGTACCCGTAGTCGTATCGACTTGTAGCAATCTAAAGATATTTGTGGAAAGCAAATCAATATGCAATTTGATGATCGCCTTTGTCCAAACACAGATGTGCCGGCTACAGATAGAGATACAATACTGATGCTGATGCGGATGCTGATGCTGATGCTGATGCGAGACATCTGGGCCGCCATTGGAGCGTCTATTTTTAGGGGCAGCGATTAGCAGCCAATGGCAGGCCGGGCAGGGCAGACCAGACCAGACCACTTGACGCTGCCGGAGCAGCCAGCCCGAGCAGACTGCCAGACAGTCTGTCTGCCACGGAGGAGTCGGATCTGGTAGTCAAGTAGTTGCGGTCGCTGTCATCGTATGCGTTTGCGTTTGCTTTGGCTTTGGGTTTAAATGTTCGCCACTCGGCCGCGATCCTTTCAGTCGATCGTTAGCCGCGACCGTGATAGCAAGGATGAGCCAGATATCGCTGAAGGAACGCCGCCTCCTGCGCACACCCAAGTGCGCCCGCTGCCGCAACCACGGGGTCATCTCCTGCGTCAAGGGCCACAAGAAGCTGTGCCGCTGGCGCGAGTGCTGCTGCCCCAACTGCCAGCTGGTCGTCGATCGCCAGCGGGTGATGGCCGCCCAGGTGGCCCTGCGCCGCCAGCAGACAATGGAGGCCCTGGAGGCGTCCGCCCAGGTCCAGCATTCGCATCCAGCCACCGCATCCAGCAGCGAGGGCGAGGATTTCTTAACTTCAACGTCGCCACCACCTGTACGAGCGCTACCTTCAGCAGCAGCCGCCACATCCTCCACATCCACTTCCTCGTCAGCCACGCGCCAGGCACTGATTACCCAGAAAAGGATCTACAAGCAGCGGCTGCGCAACCTGCAACAGTCCACGTTGCACATAACAGCAGCCATGGAAGGTTAGTAAGAGATCCCCTCCCCTCCCCACCTCACCCTTCCCATCCACTTGCCCATCGCCCATCGGTGCCATGCGGTGCCAGACTGTCTGGCTCGGCGACGAGTAATTGGAGATCCTCTCCTGTCTGTCGGGGCACAGGAAATGACTGATTCCCTGCAACAACAACAATGGCAATGACAACAGCAAGAGCAAGTTATTAAAACTCGAGAAAAGAAACAATGGAAATTGGAAATTGGAAATTGGATGCCCCGAAGTGTGTACGCGTACGCACATTTCCAATCACTTGAGCTGTCCGTGGACACATTCTGTAAGTGGATACGCGACCAAAACGGAAAAACCTCTTGAGACAAAAACACAATGTGGCAACACCAACAAATGACTTCACTTCGTACCGTAGCGTACTGTTATTCTGTGCTGCAGTCCACCACCATCTGGTTTCCGAGTAACTGCAGTCTCCAGTCTCCCGATTTGGTGCCAGGCTGTCTGGGCAGTGTGTCTGGGCCGAGGGCCGCTCAAATTACCCAAAAAAACCCCGACCCAATAGAATCCGGGCGGCTGAACGAATTACGGCAATTTGTACTCCGTCCGTCACTGATAACGCCCCATTGCACCGTTACTTATTCGGCTTCGCTTCTTATTTGTCTCTTTCTAGAGTACAAGCAAAGATTTCCCACGTTCAGTTCTCCGCTGATGGAGCGAATGCGCAAGCGACGCGCGTTCGCTGATCCGGAACTCAACTACGCCATGGAGGCGACGCTGGGCGGTAACGCCCTCTATGCCGCTGCCGCTGCTGCTGCTGCTGCTGCCATGCATCAATCGGGGCCGCCGCCATTCACAGCCTCCAACACCATCGCAGCCGCCGTCACGACAACACCCACGCCGCCCGCACACGCCTCGGCGAAGAAGCCAAAGCTGAGCTTTTCAATTGAGTCAATAATGGGCATTAGCACGTAGCTAATTCTTAAAGCCAGGCGTCCTTTGTACATATTTAACAGTTAAGGAGAACTTTTTTTTGATTAGAACTAAGTTTCTTAGGAAATAAAACCAACCAACGAATTGAATCTACGCGCCTTATTTGTAGTGCTGGCAAACTTGCAAACTTACCAGCACTGTCCACTCGTCAAAGCTGATTGGGAGTATGCCCGCGAAACTTTGAAATATGATAAATTAGCGGTGTTTATATACATTTCTGTAAATTTGAACATCGAAATTCGTGCTTTCCTACATCATTTATTCCACTGGATTGTATTTAAATCCGTTTCGCTCATTCACTTTCAAGCAATTTCTATTTGGCGCGCACAACTCGGCACTTTTTGCTCTCTTCAAATCGGTGAAGGATCTCTTTTTCGCTCTCTTTAAATCGTGTATGAGTCGGTAGAAACAAGTATCATTCCATGCACAAAAGTTGCGGCATTAACTTTAATGGGCTAGACTTAAGTGCCGTGAAAACGAGCAGAATGTCCCGCAACATGGGCAACATTCTGCATACCCTAGGGAAATGGATATTATAGAATTGCGGGAAAGTTTGTCATCGCAGACTCTAGTTAATACAGAAACTAGTCAGTCTCTGTTTAAAAGATATTTCAACGATATTTTGAAGGTAATCAAATGCATGAACACGTCTTAAACATATCAATTTTAGAAAATTTCTTTATAAAATATCTTACTTTTAAATTAACGAAAAAGGGTATACAAATGCCCATACTCCGGTTGATAAGCACAAGTCTTCATTACCAGCAACTTTGACATGACAACATTGCGACTATTTGTTGACCTCTTATGCTTAAACCGTGTTTTAGTCAAAACACAATAAATGGGAGTATTTAAAAGTAGTTAATCTTGCACAAAATTGATTCATCAATGGAATAAAACTATGTGGGCAGGGCTGAGGGTTTAAGAAAGCCGTTATTATTCAACGGAATATCAAAATTGAACAATACGAACGATTATTTGCTAACGTTTTTTTTGCTTGACCTTTTTCGCTAATACCTTTTTTAGGCAAAATCCAATAAAAGCAAGTGTTTAAAACAAACCAGTCAAGTAGAAAATAGGTAAATTTATCGTATAAAATTATGTGGGCAGGACTGAAAGATCTATATAGCTAGTAAAACTCCACGGAATATTAAAAACGAGGAATATGTATAATAGAACTTGAATTCGTCATAATATTTATGGTATATTTTTAAAATGAGACGGTATATTTCGGTATATTTCTGAGGGTCCGACCGTATACTTGATCGATTTTTCTGATTTTCTTGCCACCATGTCAAGCTCACACACCTTGCAGAAATCGTGTAGAAATACCATTTAGAGCCATGGCCTAGGCCAGATAAAATTGTTTTTCGTGATCAGCATCGAATTCCTGATCGTTAGCCATAAATTTTTCAAAAATGTCGAAAAAAGAGGCTTGTCAAAAATGGCAACATTTTTTAAAACGTACACATTTCCTCTTCAGGTTAATTACAGCATTCAGTTAATTAAGCACCTTCAGGTGCTAATTACATTAAAATGTAGTTAGTATGTAGCACTTGTGTAGGTAGCGTGTAGTTGCCATGTAAGGAAATTAATTTTGTCGAAATTGTTGTTTAGTGGTTTTGTTTAAACCTTATTTTATACGCAATGCTATAAAGAAGAAAACTAAAATTTAACCAGTCTTGTAGGAAATTGATTTAATATTCGGATAAAACTATGAGTTCAGAGCTGAGGGTCTTAGCTAGCTGGTAATATTCAACCGAATATCAAAAACGATGGAATTTAATGGAACTTAAATACAAATAGTTCGTCAGTATATTTGCGGTATATTTTGAAATTTGTGACGTAGTTTTGGTATATTTCTGAGGGTAAGACCGTATATTTGATCCGCGGTCACACTGGGGCCAATACAAATTTATCGCTTGGCGCACTATTTTTCGCACGGACGGTCAATGCCGTTATATTGATAAATGCAACATAAGCAAACACAGCAATAACAAAAACAACAACTGTACACACTGTTGTCGAAGAATTTGTCGAGCAATCGATTGCCATTACCGCCGCCGCAGTTGCTTCAGCGGAATTGGAGCGAGAGGCAGAACGGGCCAAGCTTTGATTTTCTTATTGGAACACATTCTACCGACCATAAACACACCCATACATACGCGAGCGCGCGCCAGGTACGACACGCACACAACCAAACCTAATATTTATTATTTACATGTATATACATATATTGTACATATAGGGATGGTGTAGATAAGTTTATTAATAAGTTTAAGTTTTCCACATTGGTTGTATGCATGCCAACGTTTCTCTCTTGATTTTTGAGGGTCAATCTTGTGTGTCCGTCCCACCAGAGCAGTCCGCGGTTCGCATCCGCAGCATTTGGGATCATTAGATAATCGGGAGGGAAAACAATAAACCCCCCAACCTAGCCCCATCTTCAAGGTGAGTTGCAACATCCCAGACGAGGAGGAAAGGTGTTGCATTCGGCAAAGAAAAATCGATCGAGCTCTGCCAACTTGGAGGCTGACGGACGCTCTGCTCTTGAACTACATACACACGACAACCGACACACACACGGACACATACAGGCGACAACATTCTTATTGGGCCAAAAATCGAGCCACCCACCCCCCGCCGCTCCCAATTAACCTCCTCACAGTGCGACGCTGTTTAGTGAAAGTGATTTGTGTGTGGCACGTTCAATTATCGCCAATTTCCGTCTAACTGTGGTTTTGTTTACTGCCTAACAACGGTTCACCGTACTCCGTACACCGTTTATCGTTTTGCGTGACGCCCTTAATTGATTTGCGTGCACGTTTACCAAAGTGTGTCAAATGTCAGGTGAAGTGGCATTACCGGAGAGCAATCTCCGGGCGCCGCGTATTGTGATTATATTCCAGTGCCCGAAGGAACAGACGGGGAGCGGAACGAAAGGGAGATTTAAATATGTATGCTATGTAACTTGAAGACCTGCAATATGCCTCACCCTATGTTATTCCACCATGCGCGACACTGTGAAAAGCCGACAATTGTTGCTCAATAGAGATTCATTGTGTCTTTCTTTGCTTGAGTATGTGTGTGTGTTTGTGTGCGTGTGCGTGTGCGTGTGCGTAAGGCGTTAGCAGCTGTTTAGCAAGTAATTAGCGAAGCTCCGACCCTGCCATTGCCACTGCCATTTTCCCCACCTCCTGTTCTGACATTTCAATCAAAGTGCCAGTTGCCACGTCCTCTCCTCTCTCCACTCTCCACTCTCGCCGCGGATTAGTTTCAATTGTTATCATCCCTATCTTATCCAGTTTTGATATATACGGTCTAAACCCTCTAAATTCCCAGGGATTGTCAGGGTGTGGGTGTGGTGGCACTGTGGCATGTGGCTGCATCAAAGTCCACAAATATTTTGGAACACCATTGCATAAGAATGTGTGTGCCGAGCGACCCAAAACAAATCAAATTTCGAGCACACAATGTCGAGTACAGTGAAACCCACAAAGAGAAATCTGCAAGAGGAAAGAAAGTTCTAGACCCCTTCCAGACCGTAAATCCCCTCTTTGAAACGGAAAATTGTTAGCTTTTGTTGGCTTTTCTTCACAAAAATACGTCTTACATATAATGGATACCACCCACAGCTTTCTCTGTATATTCAGTGGGTATAAACTTTTCCAGATAATCCCCATTATTCTCAACCCTTCCTTTGGGTTTCTTCATTTTTTTTTTTTCATACATACATATGTACATTCATACAGAGATTATATATAAATTATTCCGATACTATCTGCAATTATATTTAACCAGGGCTCTGTTTTGGTTCAGCTCTGAAGGTGTTGCTATTCCTTACTAGTTTTTACTATAGTTGAGCCCAGCCCCCACTTTTTTTCTTAGAAAAATGTCCCATATTTCAGCTGTTTCCACTCTGACTGACACTTCGAATGATCCTTCTGCTGTGTTTTTGTTCCAGGCAATCGTTTTGGGAGCTTTCTCTGGGTTCGCATAATCAGTATCGTTCCCTATGGCTGGCGATATATATAAATTTGCATTTCACATTAAAGAAACATACATATATACACTATTTTTGGCTCTGCTGTGCGCCCATCAATCCCTAACCGGTTTCAAGTGCGTTCCGTTCCTCAAAAAACAAATCTTCGCCGAAACAAGTTCTAAGGTTCAGCCGGCTTCGACTGGCTTGTTCCTAAAGAAAACAACAACACCCCTCCCGCAAGAGGTACGTGTATATACATATATGTAAAAAAAACACATATGTTTTGTGCCATATACAGATACAGTATAATATATATAATCGCTAAAACGAAAGCAAACATTTTGTGGGATGGCTGATTGACGCTTGATTTGAGTGCGCATCAGTTGTGCCACATTTTGAAAACATCTACACCAATATTCCGCCATATACCTTGCGATATCTGGCCATTGTCATGTTTTTAATGATTCTTTGTCTTTGCCTTTGGTTTTTGCTTGTTTTTTGCTAGCTTGCATTACGTAACTGCCGTTTCAAAGTGCAAAATTCTGAAATGTGAAGAACTTTGCCACATTTATGGATCTGTGGAAATCGGTAGATGAACAAGCTCGGCCTAGGGACGTCACTGATAAGAGTCCCCCGCTCCGGCTCAAAGTCAAAAGTACAGGCTACTGATAGGGGAACGTGCGAGTATAGTAGCACGCGAAATATAGTCTGAATTAAAGCGCGTATACTATAAATCCTATTCGTACGTAATTCCTATTCAAACAAAATCCAAATTAATGTGGTGCTTCTGAACAACTAAAAACATCCACAGCGATAATGGGCTTTACGATTGTAACAGTGTGATAAGAAACTGATTCAAATTTGAATATCAGTTGTAAAATTACGCGCCCGAATGCAGCTGTCAGTTGGGGTTCGCGTCTCCGCTAAATGTGCATACGCACTGCCAGCGCGTCATTGCCGAAGAGCGGCACATTTAACTGAACTGTTAACGGCAGTTGTAATGAGCGTGTAATTTGTATCTCTGAATTATATAAACTACGGACTTGGCAAACAATGGCACCAATAAAGAGAGGCCAATAAATATATAATCTACTTATTTTATATTGATAAGCATACAATTTTATTGAGCAGCTTCTGCCGATAACACAGAGAGAGAGAGAGCCGGAATGCCGACTCTTATAATTTATGCGAGTGTGTTATACTCTTATACATTCACACCCTTTCACAGCCAGCACTTTTGCATGTGCCGAGAAAACCTCAAACCGTATTTAAGAAAAAACAAAAAAAATATATGTATATCAATACATCGATATATCGATATATATTCAACATAAAATTTTCGAATAATTTCAGAGAATAGAATGAGCCGTCTGTTAATTAACAAACCCAGCGCCATGCAACGTGCGGCAGCCACAATGTCTGGCAGGGCCGCCGCCGCCTTGCCACTTCGCCAGCCCTATCCTCAGCAGCAGCAACAATCAAAATTGACGCCCAGTGTCGTCATTCGACGCTGGAAATCGTTTATACATAGCGTTCAAAAATCCACAACAGCAGCGTCGGCAGAGCCAGCGGCAGCGGCAGCAGCAGCAGCAAGCATGACTACAACGACAGCGACGTCGCACCGCAGCCGCATTCAATCCGAAGCTTTTGGGGGTAGACATTCACCGTTTGACGCCCGTCGGTTAGTTGTCCCTCTTGTTGTTTGGGCCGTGTCTGAGAAGTGAAATACAATTTAATAACGAAAGTGAGAACTCCTCCACCTTCCGCTCCATAGTTCGTTCTCAACCAGCACCAAGATGCCAGCGAAATGTCTGCAACTGGAGAACATCAATCCGAACTTCATCACCATGGAGTATGCTGTGCGTGGACCTCTGGTGATACGAGCCGGCGAAATCGAAAAGGAGCTTGAAAAGGTGAGTGAGCTAGGCGCCTGGGGCAAGCGTGTATATAGTAATTGAACACCACGTCAAATGCGCCGCACCGCGCCGTGTCGTGTCTTCCAATTTAATGGCCGTCAAAAGCCCGCATTTATTGTCTATCCAAAGTGTTAGTGTATTAGTGCGTTTGCGTTTGTTCGCTTTGCCGCCCTTTTCGTTACGCTTTAGTAGGCGGGAATTCGCTGCCAAATCATTCACGGGCAACTGACTGCATTGCGCCCACCTGTTAGAGGTGGGGGTTCGTTCATTCGTCGAAATTGGAAAAGAGGATGTGACTTTTTCGCTTAGAGGCCCTCAAAAGTAAGCACCAAATTGATAAAGTCGTAACTAAATGTTCTTTATCTCAAAGAGGTATGCTTTTATGGGTGATAAAAGTATAACCAAAATTAAAATGAACTTTGGAGTGGCATAAGGAGACTCGGAGAATAAGATATATCGTTTTATACCTAAACGTACATATGTGATATGTAGTACGTGTGAATGATTGCCGATGAAGAGCTTGCCTAATCTCCGCTTTTGCTTTCAAGTCGCTTTTCTGTGGATTTTGTGTTACATGTGTATGTCCGTCCGTATGCATGTATGGGAAGTTTTTAATTATTGTTATACCCATTGTGCCGCTTTCAATTAAGTGCAGGCTCAATAGAACGGCCTTCAACTCCCTTAGCTTGTGCTTACATAACAAGCTAAGAGTGTGCGTAGGCGGGGAAGGGCTGCGATGCTGTTATCAGTGCGAAAAGAGCAAGAAATATCAAAACAGAGACAAAACATGCGCATAAGCTTTGTCAGTGTGTGTGTGCTTAATGCCTCCCCACCCATGCATATACTCCTCTCCTGCTATTCCCTTCTCTTTGTAAACTTGTACCGTTTGTTTTGGATACTTTAAGCAAAATTCTCTTCGAAATATGCCCAAGCGACGGCGCACATTGACCCACAACATACATATGCATACATATATGCACACTTATACGCTTATGTACTATAAGATCCATTGTTTGCCCCGCGCTGACTTTTCAGAATTTGTATTTTAATGTCGCTGACAGCTTGTTCACGTTCCCGTTTCCCCCTGCTCCGCCCCCGTTGCGATTGATTTCCTTATACGCCGCCTAACTGATCTGCTTCGATTCGCCTTGTTTTTTGTTCTTTTGTGCTTCTATCAAATTCCGTTCGGCCTGCTGCAGGATGAAGCAGAACGTTTTGGCCACTTGCCAAAACCATGCGGCGGCATGGCCCAGGGGAGGAGATGGTAATAGCCGACATTCTTATCATTTTGTCAGTTTATATTCTGTTATGCGTCTTGAGTGCATTGAGTGGATTATGTGAATGATGGGGGGAGTCTCCCCATTCCCTATTCCCTCTGCCAAGGTCATAATACCCTGTGCCGAATAGGGCACAAGGGTATGTACATTGTAGCTGTCTTAACTTTTTCGCGACTTCAGGTGTTTTAGGTATCCCACATTTGGGATGTCGGATTGTCGGCTATCGTTCGTATCGTACTTGCTTTCACTTCCATTTGACATTTGGCAAATTGTTATTACATATTATTATTGTTATGGCCCGGTTAGTGCGATAAGATCGCCGATCGCAATAGCCTGTACGATTATATGGCTCTGCCTTACGCCATACACAATATACCTGCTATATACGACAGCACATAATACTTATCAATTATATAGCAGCCACTTAAAACCCAACAAACTAGTGCAAATTGATTGATGGAATAAGCCTGAAACTCGAGATTGGAGAGAGGCCGCAGGTGGGGAGACTGTGCTACGTGCAATTACACACCCAATCCTATCGGTTGTAGAGAGGCAGCAGAACATTTACAATGAGAGACAGCACATTATTTAGTATGTATACCAAATATATAATGTATATGCACTTTACGCTAATATTTATATTGATATGGTAGACGCACTGCAACTCTAGCTATAAACAAACTTTTGTTTGTGAAATCCCCCTTATTGGAATCGCACGACAGTCATGGACACATACACATCCCCAACGTATTCTGGCGACTTGGCAACACCTTTATCAGCAATTTAACGAAATTGAAAACAAAAATAAGGTTCGATAAGGTGGGCCAGAGATCTCCACACGAGCGTACGTTTACACTGGGCGAGTGTTTGCGGTGAGGAATCTAGAAAATATAGAGCCAGAGCATTCCCTTCATGGGGAACTTGTTGTGGCTCGTCGTGATGTGCTGCGAATTCCTCAATTATTCAATATTTACACTGACATGTACTACTGGATGACGTCAACGCCACCGGCAACGCCAACGCTCACTTGCAGCCCCACAATGGCCCCCCCCCGGCCATCATTTTACATATCCATTACTGGGTCACTCATTTGAAAGCCCCTTCCCAGCAATTGTGTGGTAAATTGCCCATTCGAGCGGAGTGAAGCAACCCAAGCCGCCATCTACATGCATATATGTACATATAATGAATGCAGGCCCCTGCAAATGCCCTGCAAATTGTGTGTTAGATTGTTGACAATGTCTTGGCAAATTATTCCACCCTGTGTGTCAGGGCAGAACCAACAGAAGCGTTGTCATATGTCGCTATTAAGTAACAGGTTAAAAATATATATATAAACATTGTATGCAGATAGATAAGACATAGGTAATCCAAAATAGAACAAGCTTTGCTTTCATTTCAAGGTTATTTAATATCTGCAAAAGGCACTCCACTCTTCATACGATAATTTGATATCGTATACCGATTAGTCCTAGGCACTCGATGAAACGTTAATTAGAACCGCATTGCAGTTCTATGGATGGGGGGGGGGAATCGTATCATAAATAATCAATGAATAAACACAAATCATCTGCAATTACGGGGTGAACCAATTTGGATTGTGACTGTGTGTGTCTGTCCACCAATTGAACGTAATTTGCATGGCGAAGAGAGCACAAATTAAAAGCTCATTTGATACGCCTCGTGCACGGGCTGGGTCTCGGGCTGATCCAACATTCATTCACTCAACAAACAATAATACCATAATACGTATAATTTCCCTTTCGTTTGATTGAATTTGATTGCAGGGTGCAAAGAAGCCGTTCGACCAGGTGATTCGGGCCAATATCGGTGATTGCCATGCCATGGGACAGCAGCCGGTGACGTTCCTGCGTCAGGTGAGGATCAGACTCGGAGATAACTTTCCCAGGAATCCAGTCCTTAATATGGTTGGTTATCTGTTCATTCCTCGCTACAGTTGCTGGCCTTGACATTCGAGCCCCGACTGCTGGACTCGCCCGATTATCCCGAGGATGTGAAGAAACGGGCCCGCGCCATTCTTGCCAACTGCCAGGGTCACTCGGTGGGCTCGTACACGGACTCGGCTGGACTGGAGGTGGTCCGACGCCAGGTGGTCGACTATATTGAGAAGCGCGACGGCGGAGTGCCCAGCGATTGGCAGAATGTCTATCTGACAGGCGGTGCCTCGCCTGGTATCAAGAGCATTCTCTCGCTGATCCAGTAAGTGGTGCCACATTCCAGGCAAAACCCTTTTCTAATCAAACCTCTTACTTGTGTTGCAGCGCTGAGGTGGGAGGCAAGCCACCTGGCGTGATGGTGCCCATTCCCCAGTATCCACTGTACTCTGCCACCATTGCCGAGTATGGCATGGACAAGGTGGACTACTATTTGGAGGAGGATTCCGGCTGGAGTCTGAGCCGCAAGGAGCTGCAGCGCTCCTTCGATGAGGCCAAGAAGACGTGCAATCCACGCGCTCTGGTCGTCATCAATCCGGGCAATCCCACCGGTCAGGTGCTGACCCGCGATAACATTGTCGAGGTCATCAAGTTTGCCAATGATAACGGGCTGATTCTGCTGGCCGATGAGGTGTACCAGGACAACGTTTACGACACAAACTCCAAGTTCTACTCGTTCAAGAAGGTCGCCTACGAGATGGGTGAGCCCTACCGCAGCCAGGAGCTGGTCAGCTTCCTTTCCACATCGAAGGGTTTCCTCGGCGAGTGCGGCATTCGTGGCGGATACATGGAGGTGGTCAACCTATGCCCCCAGGTCAAGGCCATGCTCACCAAGTCGATTACGGCTGCCCTCTGCAGCACCACCGCCGGTCAGGTGGCCGTCAGTGCTCTGGTCAATCCACCCAAGCCCGGCGAGCCCTCGTACGACTTATTCCAAAAAGAGAAGAACGCCACCCTGGCGGCCCTCAAGGAGCGCGCAGAGCTCGTCCACAAGACTCTCAGTAGTTTCGAGGGCTACAAGGTGAATCCCGTCCAGGGGGCAATGTACGTGTTTCCCCAGATCGAGATCCCACCCAAAGCGATCGAAGCAGCCAAGGCCAAGGGCATGGCACCCGATGTTTTCTACGCATTCGAGCTCCTCGAGACGAGCGGTGAGTGGTGCACTACTGATGATGGCATCGCATCGATTCGGATCCGAGCTTATCTAATTTATTTCCCTCTTTTATAGGCATTTGCATTGTTCCTGGCAGCGGATTCGGGCAAAAGCCCGGCACCTATCACTTCCGCAGCACGATCCTGCCGCAGACGGACAAGCTGAAACTGATGATGGAGAAGTTCCGTGTATTCCACGCCGATTTCATGAAGAAGTACAAGTAGATGGAGATGGACACACTGCTTGTAGCCCTTCCCTAGACCCTTCCTCCTCCTCCTCCTGCCGCCTGCCTGTGTTAAGAGTGTCTGATCCCCCCACGCTAAGGATTATCTAGTTTTTTTTTTGTTTTTTGTTACTATTATAATTTCTTATTATTTGCCATAGACTTCTACTGTGTCTCTGCTCTTCATTATTTTGTATTTTATATATCAAATATATAAACGTGTGAAATTTGTACATACATACATATGATATGTCTGTACTGAATAACTGCATGAATCCACAGAAAGTGAAACTTTGATTGATTCTTTGGTTCATTGATTTTTGCGATATATTTAAATAATGTAAGAGCAGTTGCACTGCCTTTTTACACATACATACTCGTATATATAACTCGTATATTATCAGAATATTGTAATACGTTTTAGCCTCAAAGGAAAAGAAAGATGTTTACTGTGGATTCATTCAGGTCTCTGATAGATGCTATATATAGTAATACTGTATACTCTACAGCCTTCCCTTCCATAACGATTTACTCTGTTTTATCCTTGGATCTTGTTCAGGTTTCGGCATCGCTGTTTTCACCATTTTAATTAGTCGTTAACTAAAGTGTTGAATTTGCTGTAGCCAATCGTTCGTTTATAGAAAAGACAAGTGTGCCGATCCTTGATCGTGGAATGGAAACAAATCCAAGTGGTTTGAGGGGAGTGACAATAATTTTGTTGGAGCCAAAAAGTTTTTTATTACTTTCGTTGGCCGAGCGAAGAAGCATCCGGATATTGTTCTATAGAAAAGTTGTTTAGCATATATTTATCCTATACGTGCATACTCGTTCATATATGTATGTTTTTATCCCTCGATTCGATCACGAATGCATATTATGTACATGTCCTTAAAAGTCATTACTATTCGTTAAAAGACAAGAAAACCAAAACATGAAACTATTAAATATATAAACATTACTATTGTTAAACCTTTTCTGGGAACTTTACTGGAACTGAAATAGGAAATATCTTTACGGCATAGTATTCAGTGCACTTAAATATATTCCATCAGTAATCATTCAAAAGGAATGGTTCATTATTATCATTATTTCATTCATTCATTATTTTATTGATGGGACGGACCAACTGTTTAAATATAATCGGTAGTATCCGATATTTATATTCGAAAGCATATGGAAATTTGAATATAATTTTGAATAAAATAAAATCTTTTATTCATTTTAGAAATTTCTGAAGGTAAATTTTGTATGAATCACGAAATTTCAATCGAGGGTATGATCGATTATATTCGATATTCACCTTCGCCGCATCACTGCGAAATTGATAAGTTCATTTTGGGTTTAATATTATTTATTTATTTATTTATTTATTTACAGCGAGGTTAGAGTTAAAACTATTAACCTAGCTTATTAGTGATAGCACTGGTTACTATGACCTTCGGCTATGTTGTTATTATGTTATGTTTATTATATTATATTTATTATATGTGAGATGTATTCCATGGGTTTTATATTAGAGTTAGATTAATGGATATAAGTTGGATTCTTTTAGATATTTTATGATTAGGTCTATTTCAGTTTTAGTTGGGTTAGAGAGGAATGTCAGCGGATTATTGTTAGCGAAGATTTTGAAACGTATGTCTGTGAGTTGTGAGGATGGGCAGTCTTTGAGTAGGTGTTCTAAAGTTACTGGAACGTTGTTCAGGCAATGCGTACAAGTATTTATTTTGGTAGGGTCTAGGTAATGTTGGTGAGTTATTCTTGTATGTCCTAGTCTTAGTCTAATTATTTTTGTTTGTTTTATCCTTGATGTGGTGTTTTGGTCTAGTCTTTTGGTGAATTTGTCGGCTGTTATTTGGTTGGGATTGATAAATTGATACCAGTTCGATGTTTGTTCTAGTTTTATAAGTTTGTTTTTAAGCATTTTTGTCTTGAGGTGTTTATTAATGTCTGATATATTGTTATTGTGTGTGTATGTAAGGGGCATTATTGAAGCTGATTTCGCTTTTTGGTCTGCTAGTTCATTTCCTTTTATGTTTTTATGACCTGGGATCCAGAGTAGTTTTATTTTTGGATGTAGTTGCATTAGAAGAGATCTAATTTTAGATTCATAATAGTTGAAGTTATCGGGGTTGCCTATGGCTTGAAGAGAGGATAGAGAGTCTGAACATATCATATATTTCCCGCGCATAGCTTTAACAATTTGTATTGCCTCGAATATGGCTATGATTTCGGCAGAGTAAATTGAAGAAAAATTTTGTAGTAAGCCCACTTTTAAGGTGTTTTTTTCCGTTGTGATTGCAAATGATGTGGTACTTATGGTTTTTGATCCATCCGTAAACAGAAAAGTGTGATCATTAAATTGGTTTTTGATGGTAAGAAAGTGTTGTTGGTATATAGAGTAGTGTGTATTATTTTTGTCTAGTTTATCAAGTTCGGTATTTATGGTATTTGGTTGGAATTTCCAGAAAGGTAGCTTAGTTTTTATCTCGGGTTTTATGAGAAGGCTTATGTTTTGTTTTTTGCAATGTTGTAGTGAGTAAGTTATTGCTGAAGGTATTTTGTTGTTGAAGTGGATTCTGCTTTGGAGGGACTTTGAGATTTTGTGAAGAGGTGAGTTGTTTGGAAAATAAAGGTTTTTTATTAGTTTGGCTTGTAGAAAGTCACGTCGATCTGCAACTGTGTTTATGTTAGCTTCCATTAAAAGATTTGTAACCGGGGTTGTCCTGAATGCTCCCAAAGCTATCCTTACTGCACAGTTTAGGATGGTTTGAATTTTTTTAAGCCAAGTTATTGAGGAATTGCCGTAAAATACTAGTCCGTAGTCAATTTTAGAAACTATTATTGCTTTTGTGATTGATATTAGTGTATGCGTATTGCAATTGAACTTGTTACTGAAGAGACATTTTATTATATTAATTTTGTTTGAGAGAGAGCTAGCTAAGTCTTCTATGTGTCTAGTCCATCTATATTTTGAATCGAATGTGAGTCCTAATATTTTTAAGTGGTCTACGCTCGGAATGTTTAGGTTTCTTGTTGTTATTGTGCATTTACAGTTATGTTTACGGCATATATGTAAGTGTTTGCATTTATCAAATGATAAGGATGAGCCTGAAAACGAACACCATTCGTCGATTTTTTGGAATAGATCATCGAGATTTAAATTTTCTTGGGTTTGGTTTTTTTTTAAATTTGACAATAATATGAAAATCGTCTGCATAGGCTGTGAATGTGAGATTTCGTTGGATAGTAATGAGGTTTGCTAGTTTATTATATTCTATTAAGAATATAATAACTGATATCGGTGATCCCTGGGGGATTCCGTTATGCAGAGGAAAAGTGCTCGATAGGTTGTTTGCTACGCGACATTTGATTTTTCTCTTGCTCATAAAATTAATTATATAGTTAAGTATTTTTGGGCCGATATTCCATTCTTGGAGTTGCGTAGTTATTGCATGTAGTCCAATTTTGTCAAAGGCTTTATTGAAATCTAATGACACTATTGACAAATGTTGTTTGTGGGATAATGCATCAGTTATCAGATGATCTAAGTACGCTAGATTGTCTGTAACTGATTTTCCACGTTTGAAACCAACTTGATTTGTGTGTATATGTTTTTTTGTAGTAACAAACCACCACAACCTCTTGGCTATGATTTTGTCTAGAACTTTTGCGAAGCAAGAGTTTAGAGAAATCGGGCGGTATGAGGTTATTGATGTATTGATGCAGCCGGGTTTAGCTATTGGTATAACAAGACCTATTTTGTAAGTTTGGGGTATATAGTTATTAAGTATATTATTGTAGTGTTTTAAAATTCTATCCTTAACTGCTGGGGATGTATTTGCAATCATTGGGTAGGAGATTCGATCAATACCTGGTGTATGGCCCTTTAAGCTTGAGAGTGCGGAGGAAAGTTCTATGGAAGTGATATCTGATTCTATTTTCTGAGCAGATTGCGATGGAGGAGAGCTTTGATATGTTGAAATTGAATATTTGTTGTTAGTGAACATGGGTGAGAAGTTGGAATCTTTGGACTGATCAGACCAGTATTCAGCAAATGAATTGGCAATGGAGGGATCATCTGAAGTTGGCTGTAAAGTGGTCGGATGGATAATTGTATGGATGTTTTTCATATTATTCAGTCCACAAAAGCGTCTTATATTTGACCAGGTTTGACTTGTCTTTGTTTGTGGTTGGATTTCTGAAGTAAAAGAGGAGAGTGACTTATTTTTGGCAGATTTAATTTCTTTTTTAAATTTTGCCGCTGCTTTTCGAAATCTAATTATGTTTGTAGTTGTAATGTGTTTTTTTAGTTTGTTCCATGCTTGTTTTCTTTCGTTGTTGAGAGTTTGCAGTCCATTGTTCCACCAGGGAACGTTTCTGGGATGGGTTTTAATTGATGTTTGTGGGATGGTAAGATGGGCGCTTTGTAGTAGAATTTTATTTAGACATGATGATTCTTTATTGATATTGTTTGAGGGCGAATTTTTTGTATTAAAGTAATCAGTTTTGTCCTTAAATGCATCCCAGTTGGCTGAGTTTATTTTGAAGATTGGGTTGTTTTGTGTTTTATTCTGTTTGTTATTGTTAAAGAGTGTAATGAGGATAGGGAAATGGTCACTTCCGTGAAGGTCGTCGATGATTTTCCAGTTAGCGTATTGGAATAAGTCTGGAGAGCAAAATGATAGGTCAATATGTGTGTATGTATTGTGTGTGGTAAAGTGTGTGGGGGATTTGTCGTTTAAGAGTATAAAGTTGGTGTTATTTAGGAATTTGGCTACTGTATTGCCTCTTGCGTTATTTTTTGGTGAGCCCCAAAGTTTGCTCCAACTGTTGAAATCACCTAAAATAAGTGAGCTTGAGTTGTTGCTGAGAACATTGTGTAGGTTACTTTCGTTAAAATTTTGGCTTGGCGAAATGTATGCAGAAATTATTTTAAATTTTTTCTTCGATTCAACTTCAATAGCAGTTGCATCGAAGTCAGTTTGTAAATGTATTTCATTCGATTGGATTGAGTTGTGTATGATGACTGCTGCTCCCCAAAAATTGGGTGAGTAGTTTTTAGCGTAAAGTGAGAAATTGATGGGAATGGGTATATTGTGAATATTAAATAAATGTGTTTCTTGTAATGCAATTATATGCGGTTGGTATTGTTTAATAATAATTTGTAATTCATTATAGTTGTTTATGTAGCCTCGAAGGTTCCATTGGATTATTGTCAGAGTCATTTTTGTAAGTTTTTATCTCTTGAGTGCTGATTATTTGGGTTGTTTTTACTTGATCTGTTAGTTTTAGTCGGATTCTATTTCCATTGAGCAGTTGTTGCTACTCAAGGCGTCAGTATTGGGGTTCTTCTGTCTTTTTTTTTTGCTGCGTGAGCTTTTTAGTTTTTCCGCAGCCTTAATTGCTGCTAATCTGCGCTTAGTGGTAGTTAGTGGTAGAATTTTTACATTGTTAGAGGTTGTGCTGTTTTTATTGGAATTTGATAGGGTGTTTATCTTACTGTCTATGTCTGAGTCGATATCAGAGTACGATACAGTTTAGCGTTTGGATGTGGATGCTTTCTGGGGGTGTTGTTGTTTTTGTGATGCTGTGTGTTATTGTTGTTGTGGTGTAGTGTGTTGATGTTGTGATGCTGTGTATTGTTGTTGGGAATGCGTAGAGGCCTGTGTGGTTTTGGTGACTGAAGAGAATAAGTGGGGTGTATTATCTGTGTTCCGTGTCCGTAGTATTGAGAGGGCTGTTTTGTTGTCGCATTTGTTTGTGGTTTTAATTGCTTGGAGTTCGTATTGAGTGATAAAGATAGGGCATTTTTTGCTGGTGGAGTTATGTGGGTTCGAAGAGTGCTGGTCGTTATTGCAGTTAATGCAGTGCTGGGTTTTGTTACATTTCTCTTGTGTGGTCGTGTCAATGTGAAAGTCCTCTCCGCAATTGAAGCAAAGTTTTTTGTTTTTGCAGAATTTTTGGAGGTGTCCAAACTGGAAGCAATTGTTGCATTTCATTGGAAGTGGTATATATTGCCTGACTTGGGCTCTTTGGTATCCAATCATTATGTACTCCGGTAGGGGTAGTAGGTTGAATGTTAATATGCAGACGCCAGTCACTTTAAGAGATCCGTTTTCTCTTTTCAAGATTTTCTTTACTTCGGACACCTGTTGGTGCGCAAGTTCTAATTGGATTTCGTCTTCTTCAATGCCTCTTAAATCGTTAGAGTAAACGACGCCCTTTGAGTAGTTAAGAGAGTTGTGTATTGTGACGTTGACGTTGATGTCGCTTGCAAGAGATTTTAGGTGTATTAGTTTTTTCGCTTGCATGTTTGTTTTCGTCTTTATCAAAATTGTTCCGTTTCTTATTTTTTTGCAGATTTCGACTTCACCTCCACAGGTGTAGTCAACTTGTTTTTTTATGAGAAAGGGGGATACCAGGTTAAGGTCTTTGTTAGGATCTGTTCTCGAGATGTTGACGAATTTCGGTCCAGGTGTTTGTAGAAGGGTTTCAATTTGGGGAGAGAGTCTAGGCCCTCGATCTGGGGGGTCCCCCATTACGGCGCCTCTGGTTTAGATTCCGTTAGGATGTCACTTAATTGAATATTTGTGTTTGTTACTGTTCTAGTTATAATTGTTGGTAGTTGTTGGTGATTCTGCTTTGTGCGAGGTTTTGCGATGAGCTTTTAGTTAGCGTAGGCACGTTCGATCTCTATGAGAGTAGTTTTGTGACTGGTTTAATATTATATATTATTGCATATTAATGTTTTTTGATAGTTATTTTCCTACAGCCTGACGGGCTTGTGTGTTCATAGCATCTAGCTTTAATAGTTTTATAGACACCACCTTTAAAAGTTGTATAGCAGCCAGCTTTAATGGTTCGACAGCAGCCAGTTTAAAGAGTTTAATAGCGTTAACCCAATATAGACCGCTCCTAAACGGCTCGTGCGGTTTTGATGAAATTTTGATATGTTTGCTTTGGAGACCATAGTAGCACCTTAGATATAGCCTGGCTATTTAAATACAAAAATTCTCTTTTTTGGAAACATGTCACTTTTTTTCACAAAGTCTTAAAATCGATGTTAAAATATCGCTGTTAATTTTATTTCTATTGCACAAAGAAACTGTATAAAACGATTGCGCGATTATAATTTTTCGGACTACTAAGAAACTTGTTTATTTAAAACTGAAATTTTTAAGGTAACCCACAAAAAATTATGCTGTATAAAGTATTTGGTCTAGTCTTTACATTATAAAAAATACCAAATTTCCCTTAATGGGTTAAAGCATATAGCATTTGAAAGGTCGATTTTTCGGTGAACCAATATATAACACACCCGAGGGGGCATATATCATTACCATGGCTGCTTTATGATTATATATAGTGGTCCGATATCGACCAAATCAGGGTACGTTTGGACGGATTCTCTACAGTTAAAATAGCCTTTCTAGCATATATGTATATATATGCATAAATATATAGACATACATATGTGTGTATGTATGGGGTCTGAGATGATTCCTTCTGTGCGTTACACTCTTCTGACCAACTTTATATCTTTTTCAAGGGTAGTACATACATCTACTTCTAAACAGCTTGCTATCCTGCTCTGTTCCATGGAGAACAGAGTCCGTCTCTTTCTTATTTGATTGCATAGTTAGGCTTACATAATCAAAACCTGGCTGATATTTTTTCCAATCATTTTGGATCATAACCATGGCTAAGCATATAAATGGCCCATCTTCGTTTAATAGAAACTCGCTTTAATTTTCAGTATTTTTTTTGTATTTTTATTTTTTGTAGACATTTTGTGTTACGACAGATTTTGAAATAAACAACACAACAAAAAAATAACAATAAAATGCGTCCATGAATGTTAAATCGCATTTACCTTTTGTTCTGTTCATTGTTCTTCTTCCGTGTGCTGTTTCTGTTGTTGTTGTTTGTTGCTGTTGCATGATCTGATCTGATCTGACGATTAGAGTCTAACATGTGCTCAGCTCCTATATACCAATGTGTACCGTACTGTACCGCTTCCCTCCTTACCAATTGGCCATGATGCGCGTAGGGTATGGGAAGGAGGAAATTACGTTGTGGGTCTTACTGTTACGATCAAACTTTACTTAATCCGCCCCTAGGGGGGCATCCAATAAACTGATAAAATTTACAATTATTTTAAACTTACATCCACATAGGGATGGCTTTTACTTCAGGATTAAGGGAATTTCGTAGCTGCTGTCTGGTGAATCAATAACTTTTTACGGCCACAACTATAGCGCGCTCTACTATCTCTATGTGACTGTGGGGGTGTTTTTATTTTATTTTTTAAAGGGGAAGGAGGTGTGGTGAGCCTGTGTAAGTGTATATATATATATATATGTATGTGTGTATATATATATATATATATATTTATATATATATGTATAGGTTTAATCTGCTGCAACGGTATCCCTCGCCTCCTAGTGCCGATCCCGGGAGTCGGAACGGCTGCGACGATCCCGTGAGAAGCTGCGACTGCGTGTCCTTGACCTTCTTGGGGACCTTGATCTGAAATTATATGGATATGGGGGGGAGGGCCACCAAAGATGGAGATAGAAAGAGCGGGAAAAAGAGAGAGAGAGAGGAAAGAGAGAGAGAGAGAGAGAGAGAGAAATACAAATTAATAGTTTTTGTACTGTCGCTGACTGAAAATGAATGTAATAATTAGCAATTCCTTAATATGTAGGTAAAGTTGATAGTTGAGAATGTAGTCTCGATCAAACAACACACACAACTTGAACAGAGTCGGGCTGGGCTGGACTGTGGGTTGAGCTGAGCAGAGCTGAGGTTGAGGTCGAGGTCGAGTTGGAGGTTGAGTTGATCTGATCTGAACGGAGGCAGAGCTGAGCTGAGCGGAGTTGATTGGAGCGGACTGCTGATTGGAGCTGAGCAGAGCTGAGAGCTGGCTTGAGCTTGGTTGAGGTGGTCGAGATTTGAGTTGAGGTGGCAGATTTTGTGGCAGACTTTTGGGCCCCGTTACGAAAGCGTTGGTGGTGGTGTGACTTTACATAAGTAGTTGGTGGTGGTGGTGGTTGGTTGGTGGTTGATTGACTGGTTGATTGGTTGGTTGGTTGCTTAGTTGGTTGATTGATTGGTTGGTTGATGATCAGAGCAGACTGAGAAGACTGTAGTTGTAGTTGTAGTTGTAGTAATAGTAGCTGTTGTTGTTGAGTTGTAGTTGAGTTGTACTTGAGTTGTTGTTGTAGTTGTAGTTGTAGGACAGTTGATACGATTCTGATACTGATATTCTGATTTCGATTGATTAAGTGTCTGTGGTTGTGGATTGGTGGTACTGTGGTGGTTTTTTTGTGTTGTTTTTGGTGGTTTTGGTGATGACTGTTCTTTCTTTCTTTTCTTTTCATATATATATATATATATATATATATACATAAAGTATTTTTTTTTTTTGCTTATTTTATCGCCTTCTGGCTGCAGCTGAAGAAGTTGGTCGGAGTTGGATGGAGAAGCAGTAGTGGAAGCAGCATCAGTAGAAGCGGCAACTGTGGAGGAATGATTGGTTGGTGGTGGTAGTGGTGGTGGTGGTGGTGGTGCGCTCCCAAAGAGCTGAAGACGCCGCCATCCGCGATGCTTAAGATGGAGATACGAGACGAGACGAGACCAGACCAGACCAGAGCAGGGCGAGACGAGACGAGACGAGCAGAGACGAGTAGAGACGACGACGACGACGAGTAAGTCGAGGGCCTTCTAGCTCCTGGTGTTTGCTTGATTGATTGATTTGATTGCTTGGTTGCGCTGGGCGGTTGTTGCATTGTGGGTGAAGAGGTTTGCTTTGAGTTGATCGGGCTTTTGCATGCACACACATACATATATACAGATATATAGAGCAGACCATTAGCGTGAACAACATTTATCGCAAGACACAAAAAATAAAAGAGGAGAACGATCAAAAGAACAGAAAAAAAAAAAAAAAAACAGGAAACGGAAACAGAAACAGAAACAGAGACCGAAACCGTACCACAAAAACTATACAAAAAGAAAAAAAAATAGTTAAATAACAAAATACAGAATAGATCATTTGGTTAATGCTGTTAATACGAGTATTCTTAGACCAAACATTGCATCTTCGCTGCAGTCGTTGTGATTGCTGGTTTTGGGTTAAGCTGCGCTTCTGCTTGGCGGCCAAGAAAGGTTTCATACTTGCTGCGATTGAAGAAGGGTTGCTTTGCAATGGCATTAGCGTGAAGGCCTCAAGCAGCCCCAAGAGCTTATCGATTGGATTGGATTGGATTCATTCATTCATTCATTGATTTGATTGATTGGTCTTTGAGCTTTGAGCAGAGGTGAGCAGAGGAACAGGTGCAATTACTGGGAGGTTGAGTTGGCGCAGTACCAGTACCAACAAGAGCCAGCAACGGGAAGGGGAGCCAATCTCAAAGGAATGTATCGGATCTGATCGGATCGGATCGACTTCCATTGCCAGCTCTCAAATCTTGTTGGTGTTTTCTTTTGATTCTTGTTGCTGTTGTTGTTGAATTTTTGTTGTAATAGTAGAAGTAAATAGTAGTAGTAGTATTAGCTGTTGTAATTGTAGCTGTAGCTTTTGTTGCTGGTAGGCTGCGCTGAAGATGACAAATGATGTGGTGGTTGTTTGGTGCTGATTGATTGGTGATGATGGTGGCTGAGGTTGGGGACAATTCGATCGACTTGAAGCTCTGGAGAGAAGTAGTCGAGGCCTAAGAACGTTGACGTTGGACCAAGTTGCCTGAATGAAGCGTTGCTGGATTCGATTGCATTGGGATGGGGCTTGGATTGGATCGGGTTGAATTGGTGTCTGTATCTGGGTTTCGTTTCGTTTGTGTTCGGTTTTGAGTGTGTGTGTGTGTGTGTGTGTGTGTGTGTGCTTCTGTACAGAGTTATAATTGGAGTTTGACTTGGATTCGGATGGATATTCTGGAACAGTTATGGTTAGAGTGTTGCTGGCTTTGTTGCTGTTCTTGTTGTCGCACTTGCTGCTGTGCTGCTTCTGTTTTTAGTGTGGTTACAGTTGCACGCGTTTGCTGATTGCTGCAGTCAACAATATTTGATTTGCTTGCAACAGAACATAAATCGGTAGAAACAAAAGAAAACAAAATGAACTATGACTGATGTCTGGAGATGTCGTGGGTGGTTGGGTGGGTGGGTGTGCTGATTTTTCGTTTTTGCTATTGCTGTTGCAGCCATAGCCATAGCCTCTAGTTGTTGGTTGTTGTTGATGATGGTGTGGACTGGACTGGACTGACTGCACCCAGGTATCCCATCCCATCCCATCCTGTGGGTGGTGGTGGGGGTAGTGGTAGTTGTGTGGTGTGGTGTTTTTGTGGTGGTGGTGGTGGTGGAAGGGAGCATGTGTGCATTTAGTGTTGCTGTAATCGTCATTTGTTGCTGTCAACGGAATATATCGAACTTGTTGAAGTAGCAGAAATCGGCAAATATCATACTAAAGCCACACAACTTTCGTTTGCAGTTGGATGTGGTGTATGGTATTGTTGGTGTTCTTGTTGGAGTTGGTGGTGAAATGTGTGTCTGAGGAGGAGCAGGAGCTGTAGTAGTTGTGAGACGTGAACTTGTTCTGGTGGTGGTGGTGGTTGTTGTTGTTGTAGTAGTAGTTCTTGTTGAAGGAAGAGGAGTAGTAGAAGTTCTAGTAGTAGTAGCTGTTGTTGTTGTTCTTATTGTTGTAGTTGTTGTTGTTGTTGTGCTTGTAGTAGTAGAAGACTTGATCCTGCAAAATGATTGTGAAACCACATTAAAACTGGCTCCATTCGTTCCATTTTTCATTGCAAGTTACAAAAACACAACATAATTTTCAAAGGTTTTTTCTTTTTGTTTTTGGGTTTTGTTCAACCACTCCCCCTTCCCCTAACCTCTACCCCACCCTCGGCCAGGCCGAGTCTGTGCGATATGAATGTGAAAAGCATAAGAATAGTATGATGCATCGGTGCACAGCGATGCGGATGCGGATGAGGTTAAAAGTTTGCATGCAAAAGAGGCCTAGCATCTGCCTGTGGGCGTAGGAGGACGGGACGTTGACGCTAACGTCACGGCTGCTGACCCTCAATGTACGACAGTGGCACCTCGGACGACTTGTGCGCAATCGACTGTTCCGTTCCCCACTGTGCAGACGCCACTCTGCGCGGCGCGCACCAGGCATGGACATGTACATGTAATCAATGTTTCTTTCTTTTTTTTAATTTTCTTTCTCTTGTGTATGTATACTAAAATCGATTTTTTCGCAACCATACGCACGCACACATGCACGTCCCGATGGCACCATAAATATTCTGCATGCACATCTGCATGCGTGTATGCGCGCGCTCTGTGTGTGTGTAAGCACCTACACATGGAAACGAACATATTAATAATTTCATAACCTATAGCCGAGACTCACCTATATCGTCCACCGCCGTCCCCAGCACGGGCACCACCGCCGCCGCCGCCCCCACTACCGCTTCGGGCGCCACGACGCGGTCCACCGCCACCTCCTCCGCCGCCACCACCACCGCCGCCGCCACCGCCTCGTCCTTCGCGTGACCGACCAGAAGACATTTCCACGCGAATGCGTGTGCCACAGCAACGGGTTCCGTCCAGGCCACGGGTTGCGTCCTCTGCATCACGACGGTCCTCAAACTCCACAAATGCAAAGCCTGGCGGGTTGCGGGCCACCCAAACGTTGCGCAAGGGTCCATACTTGCTGAACGCGTTCTCAATCTCGTATTTGGAGGCAGATGAGCCCAGGTTTCCCACGTAGACTTTGCAGGCCAGGTCCCATTCCCGGTATCGTGGCATTTTGGCGATGTGTGTTAGTGGGTTTATTACGGCTTGTAAACACTTAATGCTTCCAATTTTTTGTTTTTTTAAAAGCACTTGCTATTGCGTTGCTGAAAATTTTAGATTTCCAGCACTCGAAAGACACGCCCAGCCACCCAGCAGAAAATTTTTGATTGTATTGAAAAAAAAGATGGCTGCCGGATTATCACCCTCTGAAATATACCTAAATATACCGCCTCATTTTAAAAATATACTGTAAATACACTGACGAATTTGCTTCTTCCTCCTTCTGCTGCCGCTGTGTCCTCTTATCTGTTATGTTGGCCTCCACCGTGCAAGGGTGGCGTACTTTTGTGCAGTCGTTTTTCTGGCGGTCGATGCTATTTTTATTTCGTTTTGGGCGGAAATTTCCACCTCCGAAAATACCAAAATATACCGACTCGTTGTGACAATATACCGTAAATGTACCGATGAAAAAACTTAGCCCACTTAAGCCCCCTTAATTTAAACTGGATAACAACTTAAATCAAACCGCGGAAAATAATCCTGTTTGCAAATTCTTTTTGTAGATAGCACCTGCTTATATTTATTAAAATAAATAGCCGATGTAGATCCATGTTAACATTTCTAGGGTTGACTGGTTTTTCTAGCTAGTTATATTCCACGGAATATCCAAAACGAGGAATATGATGCAACTTGAATACAAAAAATTCGTCAGTATATTTACAGTATGTTTTGAAATATGTGACATAGTTTTGGTATATTTCTGAGGGTCAGCGGTCACATTGCACAGCTGTCCCTACGATATTATTAAATTCAATTCCCCTTGAATAACGAATTATTGAGAAAACTTCAATTAAACATAACAAAAGAACATGGATAAAACGCCGGAAAAAATTGCTCTCAGTGAGCTGGACAAGGAGCAGATGAAGACGGTGAGTGCAAAGGCATTATTCGCGCCTGATTTCCGCAACATCATTCCCAACGTGATGCAATGCAGCCGATGGTCTATACACATTGTGGATAAATTCACTAACCTAACCGCTGATCCACCCATGTAGTTCTCCGACTTCCTGTTGTCCTACAACCGTCTATCCGAGATGTGCTTCACAGACTGCGTTCGCGACTTCACATCCCGTGACGTAAAGGAGAGCGAGGTAAGTGAGATGAGATGAGATTCGCTCAGTCAATTGACCAGTATCCATCCGGCATTGGTGTTTTTGCAGAAGGCATGCTCGCTGAACTGTATGGAAAAGTACCTGAAGATGAACCAGCGGGTGTCGCAGCGCTTTCAGGAATTCCAACTGCTTGCCAACGAGAATGCTTTGGCCATGGAGAAAAAGCTTCGGAAATAAAACTAGAGATATTACTTTTAGACGAAAAGAAACACAATAGACACACACCAATAATTATAGAAATGAATGCATTTGTGACCAAAAATAAAGAGATGACAACTAAAGAACCAAAGAACAAACAGCTAAGCGCCTTAAATTGTTGTAATATTCGATGGATCAGTGTGCTTTATTGTTGATTTATTTACGGGCTAGAGATCTCGTTTAAAAAAAGACACAAATGTGATTATTTAAGGGTAATCTGTTCGGATCAATCGTTTGGTTGGCTCGCCTTTTGTGAGGTGCCGCAGCGACCGGAACCGAACCTTTTAGCAGTTCAGCCTCATGACGTATTTTACAATAGGGGAGCGGAGCCGCAGCTGCTTATGTGCTAAATGCCTAAAACTACGTTTAAGTATCGTTAAGACAGTGCCATAGGCTCGTCTTCTGTCGGGATGAGATGATCATGCTCCCCGCTCTGGGCACAGACACGACACGGACACGGAGCTCAATCATTGACTACGGCGATCTGTTCTCTAAGTTAGGCTTAATTTATAAAAGCCCTCGCCTTCGGCTTGCTATTCAATACTAAGGGTTATGCGCGGTTCGGTTCGCCATATGCATGCTTATGCTTTCTTCAGGGTGCGAATTGGTGCGGGCTGGACTGGTATGCCAGCGGCTAGCACTGTTCTTGCTCAGATTCAGTGACTCGTGGTGGGCGCCTCTGCGGGAAAGCCCTCGGCCTCATTAATCAATGCATACTCCAGGATGACGCGTCCCTCTTTGTATCTAAAGCGAGAGGAGCGGAGTGAAGGAGCTAGGGTGCGGATCCTATCAGTGCGATCGGGATACTCACTTTTGGGACTCTTCGGTGGCGAACTCGTACATCCAGCCCAGTTTGGCACCGCAGTTCTTGCACATGACGTCGCGCACCATGTGCCGCCCGGTGAGCATGACACGCTCCTGGATGTTGCTGAAGGTCAGGTTGACCACGCGTTTGAACAGGTATGCACGGCCTGTGGAAGCGTTGAGATATAATAATAATGCAATTCCAGCTGCCATCCGTTGCATAACTCCTCAATGGGTTATGGAGTGATGTGGCTTACCCGTCGCTCCAGTGAATCTCGTGCTGATCAGTTGGCTGCGGTTGGTCAGGTTCGTGTGGCACTGGGCGCAGTTGAATAGCTTCAGGCCTCCCAGGTGCTCCAGAAATACGCGTCCCATTTCTCCCTCACTTTTTCCCCCAGTGCGTTAGTGTGTGTATGCTAGAGATTGGTGTGATTGCGGCCGTGTTTGTGTGTAGCAGCGTTCCTTTGTTTGCCTTGGAATCTAGGCGGAAAAATGGTTAAAGTGCTATTCCCAGACGCTATGACAGTGCGCGATGCAATCGTTGTAATGCTTATCTGCTGTGCTTTTGTTTTGGAGTACATTAATTGCCTTACTTTGCACAACAAAAAGCTACACATACATACATACTTATGATATGTACATACATACCTCACCCCAGCTGTTGGGTGGACTCTTGACTGCGATCGGTCAGCAGTGGACACCCAGGAGACGGACGATTACAGATATAACAATTGATGTGGGAGGCGGGTTCAAGGCAGCTACTGACAATCACCGATTAAGATTCACAACTTGTTTAATGCGACGCTTGCAAAAAAAAGAAAACAAAACGCAATGGAATGCTTTCTAGAGTTGTCGCAATATTCTACTATCGATATCACTATCGATTGAGCCATCGATATAATAAAGCATCAAGTATATATTTATTTGCTACTACGATTACTTTAGGTGAATATAATGATTTATAACGATATCTCCATTAAGAATATATATAGTTTCGAGACATTTTAGCTGCGTTTTGAGTTACAGTGACATTGTACATATCGGTTGATGGGTCGATAGCATGTCCAGCCCTGGTTGAACAGCTGCTACTACACGTGATTGTTGTTGGCCTGTTTTTCTGGCCTTTTGGCCTTTTAAAAGTCAAGTCTATTAAATATTTAGGAAAATCATGTACAAAACGGTTTAAATTAGGTTTAGAATAAATTAAACATCAACAGTGCAACCTTTGGACCGACCTGTGGCTGCAACGCGCTGCATTGGCGACCATGTAAATTTCGTTTCAACCCAACCGACCCGTGAAACCGTATTCTGTTACGTCCACACTCCTCCAAACTATTCGCACATAACAAACAAACAATATGCAATCCCTTCGCTGCCAGGCCCGGATCCTCTTCTCAACGGTGGCGAGCAGCGGGCGCCTCATCAGACTGAACCTCTTGCGGAATGTTGCCACAGACAGTGGCACTGGCACCGGCTCTGGCACTGGCTCCGGCTCCGGCTTCCGCTCTCGCGCCAAACTAATGCAGAAGCTGCGTGAGTGGCACGCCAGAGCGTTCAGCAATAGGTTCCTGCTGTTCACCAACGTGGGCATCTCGCTGACGCTCAGCTGCCTCGGCGATGTGATGGAGCAACACCTGGAGATCTACAGTGGGGAGATCGAACGGTTTGACAGCCTGCGCACCAGCCACATGGCCACCAGCGGTGTCACCGTGGGCATCATCTGCCACTTCTGGTACAAGATGCTAGACAAGCGGATTCCCGGCCGCAGCATGCGCGTGGTGGCCAAGAAAATTGTGCTCGACCAGCTGATCTGCTCGCCCGTCTACATCAGCGTCTTCTTTGTCACCCTAGGACTACTCGAGCAGAAGGACAAGCACGAGGTGTGGGATGAGATCAAGGACAAGGCCTGGAAGTTGTACGCGGCCGAGTGGACAGTGTGGCCGGCGGCGCAGTTCATAAACTTCTACTGGATACCCACCCACTACCGCATCTTCTACGACAACATCATCAGCCTGGGCTACGACGTGCTCACGTCGAAGGTGAAGCACACAAAGTCGCACATCAAAAAAATTCCCTAACAGGCACTGTCTGCGAGCGCCACTACCTCAGCAAACGAAGCATTGTATTGTAACTATTTATTTCGAAAATCTTGTAAATACAGACGAGTCTATGTACGGTACACTCGGCCACGCCAAAGATTTTGTTGATCTATGTATGTCTGAAGTAAGTGCACCCCGATGCGGGCCATGTAGGAAGGCCTCGTTCGGACTGAAGACTGATTAATCTGGCGTCGAACCAACCAGTTTGATCCACATGTTCATGTGGTTTATATGCATACACATAAGTACGGGGACTGTGCAATTAGATCTCGGCGGATGTAATGCGTGAATGCTTGGTGAATGGCTGTCCGAACCGGTTCGAATCACTAGCGTAACCGAATACCGATCTGCCATATGTCAGTAACTGCAATGGACTTTCGGGTACAATGACCAATGGAGCTGAAACTGGAGTACTATATAGAGCAGGACTTGTGCCAGTGGGAAGCCCTTAAGGCTTCAGATCCAAACGCGATGACGCACATCGATCTCAGTGGATGGCGATAAGAGACCCTCTAGCAACAGTCCCAAACACGCGATGCCAGGCCCACCTCCTGAGCTTCCCCATTGCCCTCCTTCTCCTTCTCCTTCCGCACCTGCTTCCCCCTGACATTACCCAATAGATTGATAAGCTTTGGTTGCCAGCGACTTTAAAAATAAATCACGAAACCCATCCCATTAACCGATAGGAGACTGATAGTGGACGAGAATGTACGAAACATTCAAAAATATACCTACTTACTATGTACTTTGTATAGATCAATAGCTGAACGAGTATTTTGCAATTAAAAAATTCCTTGGTATCAATTATGGGATGAGAACATCCTCAGAAAAGTCCTTTGACTAATAATAGGAACTATATTGTAAAGATTTAAATCAATTTGTCAGCTAAACTATATTTCCAAGTGCGAATGGAAATGTAAATGGCTGTGGAAGTGCCCTCTACAGAAGGCCCCTCTACCACAAAAAAGTTTTTAGAAAACATTAAACCACCTGGAATCAGCTGAAACTATTTCGGGGGACGCATCAGGACACCCTCTCCCTGCTCAACATAAATACATATGTAAGTTTTCTCCTCATATCCATAGCCATTAATGGAACGAACAGCCGTCAAACCTTATCACTTTCAGCGTTCGCTTTTTTTTTTTAATTCGAAAGCGTTTAATTAGAATCGTGCTTGACATTGATAATGAAAGTTCCCAAATTATAAAAAATAAGCGAGAGACTCGTAATTAAATGCCATTTGATGGGTCTCACAAATCGAAGTTTCTTTGAGGCTACTCGAAAGTAAATGGCGAACTGTTTCGCCTTTGTCTGGTCTCTGGTCTGGCATCAATTTGAATGTATTTGCGTTCAATTTATTTGGAGCTTTCTTGTTGTATTGTTTTTTGCATTTATTTATGTATTTGGATTTGGATTTGTGTCTGATCAGAGACCAGTTTGGGGGGCCTTTTCCAGAAATTTTTTGTATCGACGAGTTTCGGCGAGCAGCCAGTTAGCAACAGAATGTCGTTAGAAATATGTATTGTGATTGGGCAGGGCTGTACATACGTACATATGTATGGTATAAATATATTAAATCATGTCATGGACCATATTATATGCAATAAAAAGAAGTCTAGCATCGGGCATTATGATACTCTAATTTGTTATTGTTTTAATTTTGTTTTTGGGTAAAGATTTTTTAAAACATTCATCGATACATCCTACATTAGTGATATAACAATCTATGGAACAAACAGACTATTGCTTTACCGTTCTCTTTCATGGTTGTTAAAAGAGATACATGCATACATACATATGTATATGAACATATAATGGTGATAGTTATTATAAGGGAAAAGAATTAGTTATAATTATGATCCAAGCTGGATCTTTACTTCACATGTATATACAATACCTACAAGCACACATACCTACGTGTGTGTTAGTATTTACATAAATAGACATCCCATCTAGATTCATCTGGTTATTCCCCCCGTCTCCCCAGCAAAGACACTATTTACCCATTAAGAACAGATATATGTATGAATGTATCTGGCATATCTGCTGACGCACTGCGTCATCTGTCATGTGTGTGTGTGTGTGTGAGATAATCCACACTCATCGGCCAGCGCTTGCGGATTGGTCAGATTTCAGGGCTCGTCTCGCAATTCCGGCCAAAAGAAGTGTACAAGTGTACGTTTATTATATAAGACAAGACTGTTGGGCCCACAGAGAGAGCAGAGAAGAATGTGGTAAGCCGCAGGCGGTACCGAAGAGCGCGACACACGCGCAGCATACAGACAGCCCAAATGTTTGCAAAAAGAGCCAAAGAGTCGCGCGCCGGCGGGCAAAGAGCGCGTATAATGTACGCAGCCAGATTCGAACAGGTGCCACACATACACACAAAGAGGCGAGTGTGCCTGTGTGTGTGTGTACGATACAAAGTATTTCATTTGGACACTTGCTGTCTGTCTGTCGCTTTGTCGCTCTGTCGCTCTGTCTGTCTTTCTGCCTTTCTGCCTCTGTTTTCTGACTGATTGACTTGCCAACTAGACACATATTTGTTCGTATTATTTCTCGTATTTCTTTGTGTGCCGTTTTTTTGTTCGTTTTGCCGAATCAAGTTTTGCTTTTTTGACTGCTCGCCCGCTCGACCCGGCCACGCGCAGGTAAATTGCGAGCACCTATGTAAATGGTGGGTGATCGTCTCTGTGTGTGTGTGTGTGTGTGTGTAACCATTTAGCATTTAGCATAGATTTGAACGAAAAAACGAAAAACAACTGATCAACTAGCGGATGCTCATCGATGGTTGGCCCACCCAAAAGTATGCTAGCTGCAGAGCAAAGGATAAGATCAGATCTCCACTCAAGTGTTTCCATTCCACTCTTAAACATGGCCCCCCCCCCCCCCCCATGTAAGCAAGCCCTAGCCCCCTCTCTCGCTCTGGTTGGCCTTATACGCTCTCTCATACCCTGCCAGTATCGAATGGTGGCAGAAGTAGAGAATTTCAACAGTTAACACTTTGCCCAATATTTATTCGTAAGCCCCCAAGAGCAAAGCACAATCTTTATATAAATCCAGTACAGTGCAGTACCATCAGATGCAAAGTATGGTGGAAAGAATCTTCTATCCCAGAGATGATATTTTTGTGTATTCCTTAACATCTTTAAGAACCGAGCACATACATACATATATGTACATACTTGTATGTTTGTGGGCATTTTATAGTTGAATAATACGAAAGGAAGCCCTATGTATATTCACCAGAAAAATTACAACAATCGAATGTAAGGTCTTAAAGACCTTTTTTTCTTTTCCTGTTTTCCTTTCTTGCTTTCTGTTTGCTATATGTAAATCAGCGGAGTCATCTGGCGTTACGTTAGCAGATTCCGTGATAATAAAAGGTTGGCCCAATTTTCTGGGAATTTGTATAGATAGTTCAATATGTTAGAGAGACTTAATGGAAAAACTTCTATCTATATCCTATATCTATGACATTTCTAATGGGAGATAATAGTAAAGGAAAACATGACCATACAAAAATTGTTGGTTAAGTTAATAGGTTTTTAGATCCAAGCTAATGAAAATATATGTCAATTGGTTACACTTAATAAATTTAGAAAATACTCTCTGCTCAAAAGTACATACATGTATATGGAAATCGGACCTTTCGGCGGACCTTTGTACTTATCGGGTGAGTCGGGTGTACGAATAATTGCTGATCTGAGTGTGTACACCAAAGCACAAACATTCTCGTACATTACTTTTTCAGGTCTTGTTCTTCTTTTGAGCGCCCCACGTGTCATTGACTTTCCATAGGAATATAGTGGGTATTTTGTTGGTTCCATTAAATTTGGGACTTTTTTCTATGGGCCTCTACCGATGGCCGCACGCGATCTGGACACGAGATCAGGCACCGGTCATAAAGAGCGATCGTTAAAAATATCGTAAAACGTTATGATCCTCCAACTTGCTCTCTCTCTCTCTATCATCTATCCACTGCTTGCGAATCTGTGTACATACTATACCCCTACGACTGTCCCTAACCTTGAAAAGAATTCCCGAAAAGAATCAATTAGAGAGATAGTAGCAACGCAGCTGGTAAACACCGACAAAAAATATGATTGTTTTATTTTCTCCATTTTGTTCTGTTTTCATAAGTGCTATTTTTGAATGCCAAAGATCGACAGTGAAAATTGGAGGCTACCATGGGGACGGTGGAGTTGGCTGGCATGTGGCAGGGCGGGACAAGACCTTGAGCAGTAAAAAATGTGCGAGTATATGGATTGTGGATTGTGGGATGAGAGCGAGGAGAACCGACAGTCGAACAAGAAAATAAAGAAAGCTCTCGCGTAAGCAAATAAATCACTTAGCTCCACCGCCCACGATTCTTGGCCATAATAAACATCCATCCTATATATGTATATATGTACATATGTATATTTATATTGTACCAATGTTAAAGTTATCCCAGTAGAGGGGATAGTACGTGTATTAGAGCAGATCTTAAAGGAATAAATCAAGTTCAGGGTAAGGTTAATGTCATTTCTTGTTGGAGAACCGCAAATAATTCCAACCAAAGCAGTAAAATTTCCATTGAATTTATACCGATCCAATGGATTCATTCACATGGTCAAGCGACTCATAAATTTCCCATAACTGTCTGAATAAATTCGGAAAATACGTAGAAAAAGTCAGAGCATATACGTATCCTATATGTACTATATATACAGGATATATGTACATACGTGCCCATATCCGCACTCAAAATGACTTGCGGATTCCCAACCCAATGATGGTCTGCTGACTAAAGTGCTATCTATTTTATTTTTTTGCTTCTTGAATGATTTGTCACTGGCTGCGTGGTGTGGTGTGGTGTCGTGTGGTGCAGGGGATGGGGCAGGAGATGGGGCTTCTGCGATAAAGCCGCATTCATCAACCTAGCTAACCGATCGGGATCATGTGGTGCTCTGTATCTGTATTTGTATCTGTGCTTGGGACAGTTTTATCTCTCCGCACTCCCTGACAGCCAAAGCTCCGGAAACGTGTATCTTGTGATCGCGGGGACCGACAGTGGGCGTGGAGTTGATAACTGAGCATGAGTGGTTCTTTCTTTCGTTTTTGGGGAGGGCGTGTGCCAGGGCCTTGCGTCAGAGGATTGATAAGGCCCCAAAAAAAAAAAGAGCCAGATGATCAGTTGATCAGTTTTTTAAGTGGCAGCAAATACCTTTAACTGCCTATATCGTAGCCATATCATACGATTGATACTGCGTCGTCCGTAAAACCCTATAGCCCCCTAGCATTACGAACAAAGCGATATTTGAATTTGTGAATCGCATTGAATTGGATCACTCGGGACTCGAGAGTTGGGGGGGTAGGGGCAGCGCATGCCTAAGCGGGGTGCCGCAGTTCCAATTGCCTCGACATAGTTGGCTGTTGGCTGCGATTAAAATAGCTCGATCTCCGCTGAACCCCAATCCGATTTTACGTCATTGTACATATGCACCACCACCGCCACCACCCTCCGCCACCATCTCACCCCGCTGCTGCCACCGTTTCGCACCCATCAAGTGCGTAATTTGCAAATTCGATTTCGATTTCGAATTAGCAAGAACTCAAGCCCAATTTTGGGTTAACAACAACAAGGTGATACATTTCCGGTGAAAACATAATGAATATTTACAGAACGAAACGAAAACAACCAGAGAAAGAGATATTCCTACTATGATTCGACAGAATAGATAGAAAAGATATACACTCGAACTTCCTAGTTTGCATTTTAGTGATTGAAATAGCGATGATCCTAATTATACCAATCAAATGTCAGTGTGCATATCTCTAAGTGAGTGGGCAATAGACTTTACTCAGGCATGAATATGCAAGTAATATCTTTTTGAGATAGGTTTATACCAGGGATCGCACACATTCCAGTGCAGGCAAACCACTTTCCTAACCTACGCAGTGTGCATAGGATGCTGCTGACCTCTGGTTTCCCTTCTTGCCTCTTCAAGAATCCAATACACTCTGGGGCTATACGGGTATACTCGTATATGCAAATGAGATCGAGTCCGAATGCTGTGCTTCTCCGATGACGCGTTTGGTTATCAAGGTAGGGAAAACGGATCGAAAATAAGTCATCAAAACAATAACAAAATGATTGCAAAGATTCAGGGGAAAAAACATGTCAGTCGATGCGAGTGGGGAAGGGCAGTGGGGGGAGGTTAAGGCAGCATATTACGCATACGCCTCATGTGGCGACGTTGAATATACATACATATATATCTATACACACATATGTACATGAGAAAAGTGGGCCCGTTTGAAGCGAACGCGCCTCCAAAAACACTCACCCACACATGCAGATAGTGAGATATTGTATACTTGTACGGACACACCCCTCCATACGTACGTACGTATGTATGTACAGTCATTCACACAAATGTGGGCGTCCTTGATCATGCCTTCGAATGTAAGCAGTGTAAGCAGTTCAGTGACTTTTGCTCTCGATGTGCGGTGCACCCGTTAATCGTTCCTGTCTATCGGATAACCTGCGCCTCCCATTCCCATTCCCGTTACACTTCGCTCAGTGCACGTTTATTGTTTGTTTATCTTTCAGTTACGTCGGAATATACATACGAGCACATACATACGCATGCACGTGGGAATCGTTTATCAAGTTGTTTTCGTGCAATTTTGTTGATCTTCGCCTTAAAATATTATTAATAACAATAACACCCCATACTAAAGAACGACGAAGATAGGGGGAGAGAATGCTAGAGCGAAAGGAAAAGGAAAGAAGCCAGTCGAAGGTCAGCTACAGCCACTCTGACCCACTAAGGAGAGGAGGAGACCAAAATGGGCAGACGGAGAGAGAGAGAGATAGACCCACAGACACACATTACAACAGGGCAGGGTCAGAGCTACAGAGCGCGAGAGCGAGTGCGAGGGACAGAGACAGAGACACAGTCTGTCCAGTACATTGACATTGAAATTATTCGTATTTGTATAGCGCGATAGGCATGAAGCGATGAAGACGATGAGGACAACGATAATTTATTTGTTTATCAACCAGCAGCAGCAGCAGCAGCGCAGCAGCCAAAGAGAAACAACACACAGAAAGAGAGCACGTACAGAGAGCGCGCTGTAATGCGTGCTCTTAGCGCACTGCTCTAAGCTATGCTCTCTGCTCTCTTAAGTTACACCCAAAGCACATGGCGGTGGGCAGCATAAAAGCTATGATCATGATGTTCTCGATTTAGATATTGCATCAGCCAGGATTCAAATTGGTGTCTGCTCTAGGTATGCACATATGTAACCTTTCACGAGTGTGTTTTTTGCACAATCTGTTGCTTGGAAAACAACACAAAACGGGGACCGAACGTGCCTTATCAGTTTGGGAAACTACAAATACAAAAAACAAAGCGAAATGTGCACATCATGTTGTTCAGCTGAGTGGAAAAACAATTTTCCTTTATGTATATATTTCCCAAAATAATTTTTTTCGCACAATAAAAGGAGAAACGCGACAAAAAAAAAAAAAAAACGGAACTGCTCCTTAGCCAGGTAGTAGGAGAGGAAGAGGCGATAACATGTGTGCGTCATTTAGACAGCGATTTTCCATACCACCACGATCTCGATCATTTCCGTAGCTTTCCTAGGGCAAACGGACGCAGATAGTGGTAGCAGTAAAGAAACTGAACTTAATGATTGATTTCATTACTGGCGGAGCATTATCTATGCGGTTTACTGGAAAAACCCCCATGGAGCATACATATGTAGGAAAAAAACGGATATCTCCACAAGTATACACATATGTAAATACATATCGTATGTACCTGGGCATATAGTACTTATTTATTTATGTTCTCACATTTAATGGAAAAGTACACGGGCACCAAACCGAGTAAACAAAGAAAGAACTAGAGAAACTAGAAGAGACTACCAGAAGCCGCCCAAAATTCAGCTCGAACAAAAATGTCACCCAAAATCAACTGAAAATAATGGCCTGAAATTGGTTTTTGCGCCGAGTCCCAAAAAGCAAAAAAAAATAGCTGAAAAAAAAATATGAAAGAAAAAAAATTTCGTTGCCTATCAAAGATCGTCGTCGGATTGGTGCGTCCAAATAAGTACGTACAGCCCATGGGGGGTACTGTTACTGTCCCGCACCACCGCCCCACCATGGGGGCCGTCCATCGTGTTTTCAAAAACACGAGTCGTACGGGAGCCGATGACGAGAGCCAGAGCGAGAGAGGAAGTAAAAACATTCGATTTTATGCTGTGCTGTGTGTCTTGTGGGCTACACTGACCAACACGAAAATTGGCCACTCGGGAAAACTTTGCTGTGCCACAGGAGGATATACATTTCAATTGATAAATATGTTAGGAGGAGCGCTTTGAAAACTGAACTGATTTTATTCGACTTTGTGAGTGCAGTGTACAGTGTATTGGCTGCCTCTCTTTCGCGCTTTCTGCGCAAATTCTCTTAATCTGCGGCTAGGTTTCAACGGTAAACAGGGCGCTCTGCCGCCGAACGCCGTCTCTTCGAAAGCAATTCTTCCGATTCTCTGATAATCGTACGAGCTGCTCACACACACACACCCAAGTGCTGACCACCGCCGCGGCGGCTATAGATAGAGGAGCGCAATGCGGCAGCAGCTCATTTCGTGCAGCGACTCGTTCAGACACACATGTGCGAGAAGAATACCAGATACCTGAAGAGAAGCAAAGCAGAAGCAAATCGAAACCCAATTAAATATTTAAACTTTATGATATATCAGCTTTTTTTTGTTGCTGTGTTCGAGTGCGGTAAAGTGCAATTCCCTGAACGCGAAACAATAAATCAATTCAAGTGAGACAAAGTGCAAAGGACAGGCTCGGGCCCAAGTGAGAACGAGAACGTGAACGTTAAAGCAGACCCAAACACCGAAAGACACTTTGCCAAAAGAGCGCGAAGCGAAGAGAAGAACCGAAGAGAGTCTGCGAGATCGGAGAAAACGGGAAAGAAAGTTTATACGCAGCAACATGACTACCAAAATGGCAATAAACGCAAAGGTTTGTACACTGTTCAATCAATAGAAATACCGTCAAATATCTAAGCGAGCTCCGTCCAAACTTGAACCGAATTATGTATAAAAGAAATCCAGTCGAAATCGAATTCCAAGACATTATGCTACCATCCGCGAAATCCAACTCTCCAGCTCCAATCGACGTCTCATCTAAATCTATTAATATTCCTATCTGAATTCAGACAGGTCATAAATTATGTTTCCCTTCGCGCAGCCTAATTAAACAATTTTTAACAAGTTGGCAACAGTCTGAAATCTGTATTTGCCTGTATCTGTATCTGTATTACTAAATGGAAATCACAACGCTCGGCTGAGTTGTTTATCAATGTCCAAAGCAGCAACAGCAAACTCATCCAGAAACACTTTAAGTCTATACTATAAAACAAAGTGAATGAACTGGAAGTCTTCTAGCCGAAATGGGAGAACATTGTACTGGCAATTATTTAAAGTGATTGTCTTCCATCGAATTTCTCGAAGAATCTGGCGACAATCCATTCAAAAAATGGTGAAACGTATTCGTACTGAGTCCACTCCATTTAATCCTGTTAAACCCAGTAGAGAGTATTTCCAGTCATTAATGCTGATTGATTCATCAGCTATTGTGCGAGCACTTGGGGAGCAGTGCCCAGTGCCCAGTGCCCACTCTCTGATCCATTAAAAATAGAGCACATTATGTTTTATTTTGGGAATTTATGGAGACATGTTATCTACTTCCCTCTCGGGCGTACTCGTAATCTATGGCGTCAGATCGTGGGCTACGACTGGTGGCGGAGGGAGAGATAAGCCCCGATCTGGCAGACATTTAGTCGACCAGTTTTTGAACTCTATTTTTTATGTTTATACATACATACTAACGAGTCGTTGTTGTTTTGTACAACATATTTCGGCTGATGCAATGTCAGCGACATATGATGGCAGTTTTGGACTAGTTTTGGCATTGAACGGGGCTAAGGCTTAGTCTATAGTTTGGGGTATTTCATCAGCTTTAAGATCAGCTTGGCGCAGGGCAGGCATCAGCAAAACAAGTCTCCGCCGAACTCTGCTGATTAGCGACACAGATCTGACCCAGAATCTAGACGGGTTAAGTTCCTGCTGAACCCCATTCCCATTCCCACTCCTCTGGGTGAACGGCGACGGACTGGCATGCAAATCGAAAGTGGATTTTAATTAGAGTGCAAATTGATTTGATGTTTCGGAAATCGAATTTTGGGTCTAGACCAAAATTAGCATACAATCATGAACTCTTTAGAGTCACTCAACTTGGTGGAGCGTACATTCTGACCGTGTGCCGTATACGTTCTTTTCATTGCAGGACATCTTCCGCAACCAGCATCGAATGATCAAGTTCATCGCCCAGTCCATTCGCCTGTGCAGCAACCAGTCGCTGAAGGCAGCCCAGGCGGCCCAACAGCTGCAAAAGACCTCGGTGGACTTTGAGATCACCGCCTCGGTGAACACACAGTACACACATGCCCCGGAGCCCGTCAAGCACGACAAGGATCTGGGCCATCTATTCAAGGCCTCACAGTTGACGGTGCGCCTGGCCACGCCCCAACAGCTACAGCCGAAGCCGGACAACGATGAGGAGCTTGGCTTTGGCCGCCTCTTCACCGACCACATGCTGAAGATCTACTACCACAAGAGCCTAGGCGGCTGGCAAAAGCCAGAGATCACGCCGCTGGAGAACCTGGTCATGCATCCCGCTGCCAAGGTCCTGCACTACGCCGTAGAGGTAAGCTCAACCGCTCTCCACTCCAGGCTCAGCTCTGCCACTCACCCTTCGTTCACCCGATCACCCGCCACCCGCCACACACCATCAACCATCCGTATCGTAATCTTTGGATGACCCAGCAGCAACTGTAGACAAGGCGGACGGCACGCAACGACACGTGTGATCTATGCTGTCTAGTCGAGTCATTGCCATCACCATCGTCATCGGCATACCATCTCATCTCATCTCATCAGATCGCTGTAGCGGCTGCTGGCTGTTGCCAAAGGGTGTCTTATCAGGCGACTGACTGATCGATCGATTCGTTGCAGCTCTTCGAGGGCATGAAGGCGTACCGGGGGGTCGATGGAAAGATCCGCATCTTCCGTCCGGACATGAACATGGCCCGCATGAACCTGGCCGCCCAGCGCTCCGGCCTTCCCACCTTCGAAGGCAAGGAGTTCGTTCAGTGCCTGTCCCGCCTGCTAACCATCGACTCCGAGTGGGTGCCGCACACGGACACCGCCAGCCTGTACATCCGCCCTACCCTCATTGGCATCGATGTGAGTATTCCTGATCCCTGATATCTGATCTGATAACTAATCTCTGATGATCCTCGCTCAGCCCACGTTGGGTGTAGCTTCCTCAGACTCGGCCCTGCTCTACGCCATTCTCAGTCCGGTGGGCAGCTACTTTAAGACTGGCTCCTCGGGGGCGGTCTCCCTGCTGGCCGATCCCGCCTATACACGCGCCTGGCCCGGCGGCGTCGGTAATCGCAAGATGGGCTCCAACTACGCTCCCACCATCAATGTGCAGAAGGAGGCGGCGTCACGGGGCCTCCAGCAGGTGCTCTGGCTGTACGGTGAAGATCACCAGCTGACGGAGGTGGGCACCATGAACATCTTCATGTTCTACGTGAACGATCAAGGAGGTGAGTAGCGATTGGCACTAGAATACCATAAATTTGGTTTTCATTTCCGTTTCCATTTTCATTTCAGAACAAGAACTGATAACGCCGCCACTGAGTGGCCTGATCCTGCCGGGAATTACACGCGACTCCATCCTGAACATGACCCGCCAGTGGGGCAAGTTTAAGGTGCGCGAAGCGAATATCACCATGCCCATGGTCTGTGAGCTGCTCAACCAAGGAAGGGTAAGCGAACTGATGATTGCATTGGCCCTGACTCCTGTTCTAATTGAGTTTTTCTTCGATCCTTGTGCTTTCAGTTGCTGGAGCTGTTTGGTGCGGGCACTGCGTGCGTTGTTAGTCCCGTCAATCGAATCAACTACCTTGGCCAGGACCTCTATGTCCCCACCATGGAGCAGGAGAAGCCTGTCCACGAGCTGATCCGCGAGACGCTAACCAACATCCAGTACGGCAGGGTGGATCATCCCTGGTCGATGGTGATTGACTAAGCACTTTAGCTCTCCCCCTATCCTTAAATCCAAAAATCCTTTGATCCTTTCCCCCAATCCTTATCCCCTTCCCCTGTACTGTGTATTAGTAGGATTTAGTTGAAGATAGTGTGCGTGTGTTCTGTGGGTGCTCGAATTTTGTTTCGTTTGTTGCGCTGCGTGCATTTACTATAAATAGATCCCTATAGATAAGTTGAGGGTCGATATATAGATGTCTATATATCATTCGATTAAGTTGCATTTAGTTGTATATTTATTTATTTATATTATGGAATAGATTTCCATTCAATTTGTTTATTGTACATATTCCAACCGGTTGAATGCTATTTATAGAACCTTTTTTTTCACTCTGTTCTCTAATCTCTTGTTGTGTGAGTGAGTGTGAGTGCTTTTTGTTTTATAATTTTTGCTTGTTTTTTGAGGCTTTGGATCAACTTTTTGCGCTTTTACTTCCAAGCAGCATCGAAATCAATTCAAATTTTACCAACTAAAAAAAAACTTAAACTAAAAAAAAAACAAAACAAAACGGAAACCAAAACTTTGGAACAAGTTGAAAACGTACCGGAGGCGAAATGCATTTATTAGTCTGTAAGCTGTCAAGGATCGTGGATCGCAAATAGGAACTGATTGCTAAGACAAGTCTTCTTGGAGGTAAAAGCAGCGCGAGAGGAGCTGTGGCTAAAGCTAACCCGTCTACCTATACCTAAGCCCCCAACGCAACTCTGCAGAGAGACCTTCTAAGGACCCTCTTATAATAGGACACAACCATATCTGAATCGAGATGTACACTAGTATACTATGATGTAGTTGTTAAGCGAATCAATCGATGAATAAACAAGAAAAACTGAACAAAGCCAAACCGAAATCGGAGGAGCAAGTGTTTCCGTTGCCGAAATGGATTGGGTGGTTTAAAATATATGGAATAACTTGACTGAGCACCGGCTATAAGAGTAAAGCCGCGGCCCTTGCCGCATCAGCATTTCCCTGCGATGCTCTGTTCTCACTGTGTTTTCAACACTCATAAATCCTGAAATGGCAAGCAATAGGAGGAGAGCTAACTGAAATATAACTTAAATAATTGAATTCCCTAAAGGGGGAAGAAAGGAATTTCTTTAATAGATTTCGTTGGGCCTCAGCATATGTTGGCATTGAATGGGTAATATGCGGAATGTGTAAGTCAGATACGTTTGCTGGTTTCCAGATTGAGGACCGTGTGCTCGCTGGCGGTGAGGGCGAAGGGTCGTATGGCGTTGAGCACCTCCCGGGGCTCGCTGCGGAGCATACGGAGTCGCTCCTCTTTCACGGCAAGATCCTCTGCGTTCTGGAGCTGGGCCAATGCCGAGGTAATGCTACGAACCGCCTCGGCGTCGGCCTTACGGCGGTGCTTGTTGGCCATGGCCAGCTCAACCATTTCATGGTGGCACTGCATATTCTTCTTGTGCATCATGGCGTTGCGGTCGACGTTCAGGAGGTGCTGACGCTCGCCAAAGGAGGTCGAGTCGCGTGGGATGTTGTTCCCGATGGCAGCCCATTGCTCCCGGAAGTACTTGGCTGCCTGGCGCTGCAGAACCACCTGCTCGCGGTTCGCATAGCTCGCGGCCTGCTGGGCCGCAATCTTCTCCAAGACCTTCTGGCTGTCCTTGGCATGGTACTCGCGCTCGAGCAGATCGATGAACAGCTCGTCATTCGTCTCCCGGTCGCGTCGGATCTGATTGAGTTCAGCGCCCAGCCGTGCGCTGTTGATCTCTCTAGCCTGGATCTCGTCCGCGCGGCGCTTCATGTCCTTGGCCACGAACGCGGCCGTTCTCGGGCCGAACGAGTCGAGGATCCCACGCTGGGGGCGGCCCACATTCTTTCTTGCCTCGATTTCGAGGGTGGCTTGCTTCTGGGCGCTGGTCTTCTTCAGGGATTCTTGGAGCTCTTTGCGCTGCAGTGCCATTTTCTCAGCCTCCTGCGACAGCTCTAGAGCGTACTTCTTCTGGAACTCGAGCAGCTCCCGTCGCTCCCTTGCCCGGGTTTCTTGCTGCTCCCGGAGGCGGTTCTTGGTTGCCTCCGCAAGCTGGCTCATCAGTGCTTCACGGAAGGCTTTGGTCTTCTGTTCCGCCACCAACTGCTCCTTGCACAGCTGCAGTTCCAGCTGCTTCTGTTGGGCACGGGCCTCGTCCTGCTCAGCCTTCTTGTTGAGGCACTTCTGCTTCTGATCCGAGAGCATGCCCTTCCTGACGCTCAGGGCCGTCTTGGCCACGTTTATTTCCAGCTGCAGGTCGCGCAGCTCGGGCACGTTCCGCTGGAGCTGTATGCGCCGACTGGCCGCAACCATCTCGCTTCTGCGCTCTTTCACAAGGGCCCGCATGATTTCGGTGTCAATGCGCTTCTGCTCTTCCTTCGGACGCATCTGCAATGTTCGATTGAGTGCCAGTTGCTCCACCTGGAACTTGACAGTGCGAAAGACCGCGTTATCGGCATCCGACGTCTTGTGAATCATTGGATAGGCCTCCTTGTCAAAGTCGCTGGTCCCGAGCGGCAGCGGCGTCATCATGGTCAGCATATTATCGAGGGGCTCCTGGCCGACGACCGCAAACATTGAGACACCAGGGTCGTCCCAAGCCCCATACCGGCTGCGTCGCTGCTGCTTCCAGATATCGCCTTTGATGGCTGGCTGCATTGTAGCTGTAGCTTCTATGTAAAATAGTTTTTGAGTGTGATTTGGTCTCCCCAATGTGCTACGAGAGAGTGTTCTATGGAGTGTTCCTAGGCTAAAAATATGTGTTGCAACCGAGTCGGGCGTCCAGCGACAGCTTTCGAATGGCCAGATCTGATCGGATCGGATCGGATTGGATTGGATTGGATTGGATTGGACGTAAGATATACACGCCAGCTAGTTTTGGTGTTTCCTGCTCATTTCAGGCTACTATTAACCCATATATCCCACTTATCCCATCTATCCAATATGTAAGTAGTTGCACGACTATCGGACCCTACATTTATTTTATGTTGAGGCTCTCTTAAAATGTTGTTGAAAAGCCAGAAGAGAGCGCTCCAAGCCTTGCTTGCCTCTCTCCGATCCTGATTGGTTCGCTCGTACACGGAAAAGTGAAGGTGAAAGTCTTGGATCGCTTATCCGGATAAACATATAATGAAATATGCTCTCAGAAGGAAAAAAAGAATTCGTAATCTCTATTGGAAGCTGGGATCATCGGTTTTCAATAGGGTTCCCAGGGTCTTCGGCTCTGGCGTTCGGCCACCGCCACTTTTTTTTGTTTTTATTAATTTATGTATAAAGCGAATGTGTAATATTTTTGTACTCATGTAGCATTATCTAAATTATATCTAATTTTAAAGCGGTCATGGTTAAGTTACAATAGGTATAGTTAGGACATTTTTTTTACAATTACAGTCTAAAGTGTTCTCTAGTTTTTTTTATTATTGTCATGTAAGAAATTGCTTTCCATTTCATAGCTGGAACAGTTCCTTCGCACACGATTTGTACAGTTTTAGCATTTATTTCCGGCTAGAAGCAGCATTTTCTCCACACTTCGTGGTGTATATTTGTGGTATAATACAATTTTAGACAATACTGGCAATAATATGCCGACCTATGCGATTTGCTAGATTGTGAAAACAGCAACTTCTTCATGCACGTTACAAGGGCATAGTGGGTAATCTGTTTATTTTGATTATTTATGCCCAATAGGTTTATGTGTCGGCTCCGAATTTCGCTTGTGCGTACTGTGGGGCCGAACACAAATTTGCCAGTGGCATCCACCTCAAATATATTGACGCTGAAGTCCGAATTGTTCAGTTCGAAGCGCTTGATTCCTTTGCGTGTTATTGGAAACTCAATCCCTGAAAAATCGACTCTAAGGCCTGCATAGTAAATGATGTCTCGACTGATGTCCAGTATATAGTACCATGGGTCGCTTAGTTTCTTTCGGGCAAATACCTTTTGCTTTGATGTCTTAAATGCAGTGATTAGGTGTCTGCTATAGGCCAAAGATGCTAAGACACACCATTTGAAACAAAATGCATCCGCACTTTTAACATTAATTATGGCATTTCGGGATTTAATTGTTGGTGGTGCCCGAACGTGTCCATTTCCAGGTACATTCTCCAACCTGATTATCGTGAGCTCAAAATACTTGAAAATCTGTACTGCCCAAACCAAATCTCTTTCGTGGAAGCTACTGCTCAAAGTTATTAAATGCTCGACTGCTTGATCCAGTTTGTTGATCGTCAGTTCATTTTCATATACAGACATGTAGGCCGTGACGAAGTGCTGCCTTGTTTCCAGTATTCCAGAGTCGTCATCCGTTTGCTTGACATAGGGTCCAAGTACTTTTAGATTCAGCTTTACTGCTACGTACTCACTGAGACAGCACAGCAATACTTTTACTATATCCTCCTTACATTGACTATACAACTCCTTTAAATCAATCTGGTCGCCTTTATTGGAGTGAACGCGATACGATTTCAATGCAAATCGCGACCTCGTTGAAATTAAAGTAATATTTTCATTGTCCTTCAGTTGAGCGGCTGCAGCATTCTTATGCCTTTCAGAAATTAGATGCCGGATTTCCTGAGCCGGACGGTAACTCTCTCCGCAAACTGTGCAGAGAATGCTTGGAGTCTCAGAGTGTTTGTTGGTTGTCCCATTGCTCATGAGAGCCTCAAAGGCATTTCGGGGACCCATGCATCTCTCGTAATGAGATACAAACTGCTTGCTTTTGACAGCTTCAGCACAGAGGTCACACACTATGTCTGCTTCCATTTTGCTGCCACACGATTGTTGTTTTGATGTGTGTTGACCAACCACTTTCACTATTAGAGTAGGACTAAGGGTTTTTTCTAAATGACACTCTCTTTATCCACTTAAAACCTGCTTGCTTTTTAACTGTATGACAGAATGAAGGCAGGTAATAGTACTCGTATGTGGGACGTAGAACTGACTTCTCGTCTAAGGACCAGCGGAAAACAATAAAAAATGATCGGAGAAAGTACAGAGTTAATCACGAAACCTTCACAGCAGGTTTCATTCGAAAGAGATGACCTGTTTGACCGGTTTGGGGGTGAGCAACGGTTAAGGGTGGTTTCCTTCGCAGGTATCAAACTCTGGTTTTTGGGTTGATCATTGATCATGCGAATTGGTGCCCAGAGAGTCCACGCACTTGCTCATCATCTTGCTCTTTACCTAACGGCCGTTTCTCTCGAACTGGATGTACTCAAGGTCCCAGAACCACTCTGCGTCCATGCGGATCATATTCAGATGATGGTGGACCAAATCTTCGTGTCTTGCTATGTCCTGGTGGTGTAAGAAATGCTTGCACAGATTTACACTTTAAGAACACGATTGATTCGAGACAGAGTGTCTTGTATTTTCTCCTTCAGAACTACAGATGTACACAGCAGTACTCTCGTGCAGTGGCGCCCCCAGGCGGAGTGGGCGAGACGAGACTCTCGCTCGGTGCCTGCATCATCAAAAAATTCGTAGATTCCTCATTTTATATTTCTCTGACGCTCTGATGCTGAGTGCTCGATCAGTTATTGCTTCTAGTTCCAAAAACGACTTCTTTAAAAGGCTGTTCTTTAGATCGATATTTCTACAAGACATTCCATTGGGTTCCAGTCGATATTGCTCAGTTTTTTTTTTATAAGGTTTCGCTTATGATTGACCAACTCTCTATCTATTTGCCAGCTATCTATCTATCTAAATCCATCAAATAATTTAATTGACTCACTGATCGAGTTTTGAACATATGCATTAGATGACATATGACTCAATAGGGAGTCTTGAACTATTAACGAAACGTTATCTGAAGAAAATTTGTAAAACTATTTGATTGATTCCCGCAATCGCAGTCGATAACGAAAGGCCAGTGGCCAGTGTTTGTCCACGACTCTATAAAAGCCCAAACTTATGGCGGCACAACAGTTAGTTGAAGACATTCGGGGAAGCAGCATGTCCATGACCCACGGCAAGGCGTTGGTCCTGTTGGCCCTTCTGGGCTTGGTGGCAGGAGCATGCTCCGCCCTGCATCGGATACCCGTGCGCCGCTCGGATAAATATGTGCGGACCCGCCAAAGTCTCATGGCCGAACGCGAGCATGTATCGAGGAAATACAATCTAGTGCAGAGCAATACCAGCACCAATAGCACCAGCACCAGCACCAGCACCAACAGCACCAGTACTACGCCCGCTGGAAACTACTCTGTGGAGACGCTTTCAAACCTGCTGAATTTTCAGTACTACGGCGAGATCAGCATAGGAACGCCGCCTCAGAATTTCATGGTGCAGTTCGACACGGGGTCTGCCAATCTGTGGATTCCCAGCGTGAATTGCTACAGCCTGGACTGCTACAACCACTCGCAGTACTCCTCCGCGAATTCCACCACGTATCAGATCAATGGGACCTCCTTCTCCATCACCTATGGCTCGGGCAGCGTTGCGGGCATCCTCTCCACGGATGTGGTGACCGTGGCTGGACTGAAAATTCTGAACCAAACCTTCGGGGAGGCCATTACAGAGACGGGCGCTGCCATGCAGGATTCCTCGTTCGACGGCATCTTTGGCATGGCCTACAACAGTCTTGCCGTGGACGGTGTTCAGCCGCCCTTCTACAATTTGTGGACCGATCATCTGGTGGATACGCCCGTGTTCTCCTTCTACCTCGAGACTAATGGCACCTCGGTGGCGAGCTATGGAGGAGAGCTCATCCTGGGCGGCTCCGATGCCTCGCTGTATGCCGGCAAACTCGTCTATGCTCCCGTCTCCAACCAGAACTACTGGCAGTTCCAAATGGACGGCGTCACTCTTGACGGCACTACCTTGTGCACGAACTGCCAGGCAGTGGCCGATACGGGCACCTCACTGCTCATTGCTCCGTACTCCACTTATCTGAAGATCGTATCGTTAGTCAATCAGGAGATTGACTGCGCATCCGTTTCATACTTACCCACCCTGACCATCACCATCAGCGGTGTACCCTTCCAGATCCCGCCCAGTGCGTACTTCGTGGAACTGGATGGCGGATGTACTCTGGGCATCACGTATATAGAGGACATTGATTTCTGGATTCTGGGCGACGTTTTCATCGGCCGCCACTACACGGAGTTCGATTTGGGCAACAATCGCTTGGGATTCGCCTCAGTGAACTCCGGGCGTGTTCTGGGAGCCCTCTCACTGTGGAAGATCCTCTCCCTAGCCGCTCTTTGTGGACTGTGGAAGCTGTTCAACCTGCAGAACTAAGCGCATCCGAACTATGAATTACTTAAAAGTACACGGGGGACTTACAGCCCAAAGTGGAACATTAGTCATGAATTGTAGATAACACGAATATCGGTGGCCCATAGCTCGCTTCTTTTTTTTCCAAATAAACGATACGATACGATATGAGTAATGTCAGTTGTACTTACAAATCCCGCTGTGGAGGATTCAGATAAGCCCAGACCCAACCTAATTGAATGGCGGAGGAGCTTTGACTCTGGCGGGGAACCACCGATCGCATAGTGAGCGGGCCTAATTGAACCCCGTGAGTTATTGTAAAAATGGAGGACAGAGCCCGGAAAGAACTGAAATGTGAACTGATCTGGATCTGAAGTATCTGGGGCCCGTCGGTTCCCACACGAGTTCGTAATCTGTTTGGAATCCGCTCTAATGGGTGATGTCTTCGGTGAGTGGTATCTGTTCCTGGTCTGTCAGTCGGCACTCAGCTCACAAAATACATATCAGATATACAGATATCCTAGAGTTGATCCTAGGCAGTAAGCCTAGGAGAAAATTATGAGGGGGCGATTATTAATCTCCATTTCCCTTTCCAACTCTGGAGCCTCTCGTTTGCAACTGGAGGGCTCCTTTAAGGGCAAGGAAAAGACAACTTGTCGTGAGCATGAGCCTGCCCATCTACCTATATATTTCCTAATGGTTTCAATGGTAAGAAAAGCAAACATTTGAGCTTGATCGATGACCTTCTTGAGGTTAAAACTTACCGTAAGTGAAAGGATTCGCCCGTGATAGAAAACAATATTTTGGGGTTTTTTTTTAAAAAACATTTATGTATGTATTTCTCTTTTCTTGTCTTTGTTTCATTCGCGTATTGTGTTTTAGCTTTCTGCAAATGTTGCAAATTATTTGTTTTTTGCTTCTTCTTTTTTAAGGGGTTGTTACTTTTAAGATTCGCTCGATCTTTACTAACCTCAAATATGAGTGTTTGTGTGTGAGTGTGTGTGTGTGTGTGGGGGCTCGAATAATGTAGGGCAATAATCAAGTATGTAACTGTACATATACTAATTACAGGAATTAATCCATCGATTCTCAAATAAACATTACAACTATTTATGTCCTCGATTTTGGGCTTGTTCTCTGACTCCCTAGAAAGCTTCAAATGGGATAAACATACACACTATGCATACATATATGTAGGTATATATTGTATATATAAATCTGAGTGTGTATACAGCTGTAAATCTGATCAGCAAAGCCTTTTTTCTGGATTCACTAAGTTCGGGCGTAATTTAATAAAAACTCAATGGATTTCAAACTATTTTGAATTGTTTTCGTTTTGTTTTTTTTTTTTTGCTTTGTTTTGCCTCACTTTACTTGGAATTTAGCTATTTTAATATGTACTTTTTTCTGGTTTTTTGTTTTTTATTTGGTTTTTTTTTTTTGGTTGTTGTTTGTTTAATTTGTAGTTAAGTGTATTTTGGTTTTTTGTTTTTCTCTTCGTTTGTTTGTAAATATATAAATAGGCAGCTTTACGACGTTTTAAAAACAAAAGGGCGCGTGTACGAAATCGTTTTCAGTATTTTATAGGTATTTTAAAGGTATTTTAACAACTATGCTTCTCAAATTGGTGGAAAATGTTTAACATTGCTTTCTCGCTTTTGTTCTTGTTTTTGTTGTTGTTGTTTTTGTTGTAAAATTTTGGTTCTTTGTTCTAGAATCTAGAGCATAATGCTAAGTTAGTTGCTTGTTTGGTTTGGTATTTTGTCGGTATATATTTAGTATATAGTACTCGTACTTTTGGTTTTCTTTGCTTAGCTTTGCTGTGGAACTTACAAAATAAAAAAACAAAAACGAGGCGCGACTAATTATTTTTCTCTGTTTTCTGTTTTCTTTTTTTTTTCTTTTTCTTATTTTGGGTTAAGGCTTTCGTCTATGTATATCATTCCTGACCTATTTTGTTTGTATTGTATAATTAAATTAATTTCATTTACGGTATTCTTGTTTAATTGAGTGGCGTGTTCTCTCTTCTCTGGCTTTTATTTGATTTTTTATTTTGTATTTTTTATGTATATTCTTGAGTATTTTCTTGTTTGTATTTTTCTTAGAAAAAAATTCTGGCGTATAAAAGCTTAATTTTGTTAGGTTGTTCTCGTTCTCGTTCTAGGTGTAACTAGAGGTAATCTTGAAAATACTCGTACACACATATATATATACACATATGTATGTATAAGCATATATACGTGTATGTTATCTATATATTCATACGACTACATCAGTTTCTTTGGCTCTTCTAACCGAACGGACCTTCGTCTGCCTTCTCTCCTTCTTCTTTATATATATATCAGACTGAATTGGGGCGTTTTTTAGGCGAAAGTGAAGGCAAGAACATCACCATTAGACATTTCTGTGTGTGTGTGTGTGTGTGTAGTGTTGTGTGCCGGCTTGGGAGTATATATGTACATCTCTGTCTGAATGTGTGTGTACTCGCAATTCCTCGTCTGTATGGGTATGCATACTCGTACATATATAAATTTTTCAATATAAATTTCGACTAAATTGCTCGCGTTTTCGCTTAGCTTGATCTAAAAATTGTAATTGCACCTTTCTTACCTACATTCGGTATTAGTTTTACGTCTGTTTCATGTCTGTTTTTTTTAATATTAAAGTTAATGCTAATGCTAATGTTAATGTTAATGTTAGTATAGGTTCATGTTTCTAGCTTGTTGAATTCATTCCTGCTGTTTGCTTTAGTTGCTTTTGGTTAGTTGCTTGTTTCATAAATGTATAAGGCTCTGTGTAGTTTAGATCTAAAAGACACCCATAAGAAAACCAACAAAGGGCCAGAAGCGATCGGGCGAAAGGTAAAGAGGTGGATGTAGAGGAAGCCTTGAATGAGTTTAAAATCCCAGTCTAAGATGTATATAAAGTGTCTACCATCAGGCCCGACTCAAGGGCCCTCGAAATACTAATACATATTGCTGGGCTCACCAGTCAGACCGAGTCTGTGGCTTATTCCTTCTTCTGGTTAGTTCGGTTCGCCTAGTAATAAATAACTAATAGCTATATTTATATTTAAAAAAAATCTATGTACAGTTTGACCCCGCTGAGTCCTACATTCGTTCAACTTTCGACTAGAAATGAGCGCCTAAGCGTATGCAACAAATTGGTTTTTCGCTATTCCTATTTAAATTTTTTGATTCATTTTGGAGTATTGGATTTATATATATGTGTGTGTGTGTGTGTGATTTCCGATTTCACAATGAAAATGCTGTCGAATCGAATCGAATCGAACAAAACTACTAATCGCACTAAAACTAAGTAACTAGCACGAGTATCTGCAGCAGCCCTAACCCAACCCAACCCAACCCAACCCAACCCATATCCCCAGACACCCAACCCCACACCTCCAGCAATGGCAGGAAGACAGTTCGTATTCGTATTGCTTTGGGAGGGAATGGGAAGTCTGCTACCGACCTCTACAGTAGGAGTATATGTACGGCAAAATCGAACCTCAAACAGGAACAGAACGAACTTCGAGTGGACTGCGACTCTGGCGACTCTGGCGACTTAAACGTAATGAAACCTTGCCATTAAACTTTTCAACTGCTCAGGACACATCTCCATTAGTATTTGTATACTTGCATCTTTGCGATATCCGTACCATTATACAATATATTCTAGTTTGATCTATGCTACATAAAGCATAGTTCTCTAACAAATGTTCTTTGCGCCCTCCTCTTGCTTTTGCTTCGGGTATAAGCGTTAACAAATATTTATGTTATTTTTGGGTACTATTTTCAGCTAATTTTTGTATCACAAAATATGTGTAGGTCTGAGAGTGAGTGTAATGAACATTAACATATACATATGTATGTCTGTATGTTTTCCAAATAGTATTCGTAATTCAAATATTTACAAGCTCTATACAAATTTTGGTTTTTCTGTTTGCTCTTTTATTTGAAGAGGTTTTCTTTAAAAGGTAGTTTCTTATTCTTTTTCTGTTTCTTTTTCTTAGTTACCTATTTTCTTTTCTTAGGTCTGTCGATTGTCGCAACTTTTTGTTAGTGTGTGTCTTGTGTGTTGTATCTCGTACTGGGAGCGGAGCTTCGTCCTCCATTCTTGAGTATCTTCGTTGAGTTACCTACGCGCCTAAGCCTACAGGAGAGCCAAGCGAGTAGTGCGAGTGCTGCGAGAGTGGTTGGTGCTCTTCAATCCGAGTTTCTCTCTTCATTCGAGTTTTCGTTAAGTAATAGGACGGGCTAGATACCCATACGAGTATGTCTGTATGTACATATCAATCCCCATTGGGATCTTCTCCTCCAGCTCTCTCTTCGGGGGGGTTTTGGGCGTGTGTGTGTGTGTGTGTGAATACGAATCCTAGGCTACTCGCAGGATGAGTATAGGCTATGCTATATGCTATGTACAATTCACGGGCATTGATCGATCTCTGTCGTTAGCTTTCCTCGTTTCTTTCTTTCTGTTTTGTTCGCCTCCCTTCGCACTTCAGCAGTTATCACAAAGTTATCCATGTATATACAACTAACCGTATCTGCGTATCATCCTTGTCTGTCCATCTGTGACGTTATCTACGTAATATCCCTATCCCCTTTAGTATATCCGTGTACATGTATAAAGGTAAATAATTGCAGTAAATGTAGCAAAATCGTAAGCAATATGCTCTGCCTTAATCGTAATCGTTATCTCTATCGCTAACGCTAATCATCGCGGATCGGCTAATGGGCTAAAGTATCGAATATCAAGTATCGAGCACTTCCATTCAGTGTGTGTGTGTGTGTGTGTTTAGTTCGGTGAGAGAAAAGCGAGATACGAGTTATGGAAAGGTATTCTTACATCGAGACATAGAGAGAGATAGAGAGAGAGAGAGAGATAGATTCAGAGCAAGAGAGAGAGAGATACATGTTGGAGCAGTGAGCTTTTTGGAGGTTAGTCTAGCTCTTGAGGTTACAGGTTACAGCATTAATTATCTTAATATATATTTAGTCTAACTAGCATAGGCGTGGGCGTGGGCATGGGCATGGCCGGGAGCATCCCTCTCCCCATAGTGGCTTATTTTATTGCTCCATGCTCTCCATGTTCTCCGCGGAAGCTGAAGCCAAAGCCGAAGCTGAACCCGAAGCCGGAGCCGAAGCCGAAGACTGATGCCGCAACAGAATCTTGGGCTAGAGGAACTCCCGTTTGCCGCTCCTTGGACCGCTGCTGCCTGTGGTCGTTGGTAGCGTGGGTGGCGGGCCCGTGGGCGAGGTGGTGGCACTACCCGCCGCTGGCGTGCCGCTGCCGGGAGGCGTGGCCAATGATGTCGGGGTCGTGGCTGTTGGTGTCGAGGGCGGCAGCTGGGCCGCCGTAAAGTCCTCCTCGAGCAGCCGCAGGTGCAGCAGTTCCGTTGGAGAAGCACCGCTGGGAGAGCCTGCCCCTGCTGCCGCTGCAGGTGACGCTGACGCTGCCACGCTCGTCGTACCAGATCCAGCGGCGCCCGTCAGAGTTGTGGTCGTTGAGGCCGCGCCGGCCAAGGCGAGTGTCTGCTTAGGAGGCGCCGGTGCTTTCCTGCTCTTCGAGCGTCGCTTCTTGAGCATCAGTGGCCCCAGGCCGTTGCCTCCCGCGCTCGACACAACTGGGACGCCTGGATTTAGTAGACCGCTGCCAGCGCCAGCCCCAGCCCCTCGTGCCGCTGCTGACGTGGGGGATGAGATGGTTATCACAGTGTCTACGGGCGTGGTGACCGTCACTGTGGCCGGGGTCGTGGGCGTGCCCGGCCCAGGCCCTGTCCCCGGTCCTGGCCCTGGTCCTGCTCCTGGACCTGCCGCGACGCCGCTCGCGCCGCAGCCCGCACAGATCTCGTCGCCGGGCGTCGTCTGGCCGCTGCTGTTGTCCCCCCCCTGCTGCGGTCCGAGCCGCTTCACCAGCTCGCCCAGCAGGTCCTCGATGCGGCCTATCCGCTGCTGCATGCGCTGCAGCTCCAGCCGCACGTCCACCTTCATGTCCAGGACGGTGGCGATGAGATCTCGCTGCGCCAGCGTGGGCGGCGTCTCGCGCAGGCCCGTGTCGTACGTGTCCGAGGTGGTGGCCCGCGAGCTGGCCATCTCAATCTGGCGTTCTCGCTCCAGGGCCAGGTTGCGCTCTCCCTTCACCAGCGCCGTCACTGCTCCGGCCCCTCCTCCAGAACCAGATGAGCCCGGGCCTGTGACTGCCGCACCTCCTGACGCTGCCGCTGCTGCTGCTGCCGCTGCCGTCCCTGCTGCAGTGGCTCCAACGGTAACCGAGGCCGCCCCTCCATCGATGACTATACGGCTGTCGCGACTGGGTGGAGAGGAGTCCACCTCGCCGCCCTCGTCGATGGTATCCTGGCGGGCGAGCGTCGCCTGGCTCGCCTGCAGCTTGGGCGCCTTTGGGAAAACCTGAAGGTGACGTTTAATGGAACGATGTGGCAGGATGGATGCAGGTGGCAATGCCAATGCGGATGCAGATGCGGAGGTAGAGGCGGAGGCGTAGGCGAAGGCGTAGGCATTGGACAGGTAAAGATTCAGATTCAGATTCAGGCAGAAAGAGGTTGAGGTTACAGGCAGAGGCGGAGGCAGAGGTTCAGGTTCAGGTCGAGGCAGCAGGTTGAGGTTGAGGTTGAGATTGAGGTACAGTTGTGTTCGGTTGGGGGAGAAAAGTGAGAAAAGTGTTAAGGTTGTTTTTCGGTTTAGATTTGATTTTGTTGTTGTTTTGTTTTGGGTTAGTTGCAAAAGTTGGTTTCGGGTTGGTTTTTGTTGAAGCATTCATTCAGTTTGTTGTTGGTTGTTCAGAGTTGTTGTTGCAGATGTTTCGATTGTTGCAGTGCGAAAGGCGGATGGTGCAATTTGGTTTCCAATCGGTTGTGTGGCAGGGTTTCAGAGTAGCAAGTAGTTCGTTCGATTTGCAGCCCAATTCGGAATCATTTTTTAATTGTTGTTGAAGTTTTTTTTGGTTTGTTAATTGCAGTTGTTGTTGTTGTTGTTGTTGTTGCAAGGCAAGCAATGTTTGTGGGTTGTTCAAAATTTGATTTTTGTTATTTATTGTTTTTTGTGTTGCACGAGAAAAAGAGTCAACGATAAACGGAAGAATAGAAAACATATCAATTGGTTTCAGAATCAGCAATCGGCAGTAATCATTCTAAAGGCAGGTGTCTGTGTATGCGTGTGTGTGTGTGTGTGTGTGAGGGTGTATTTTGAGTGGGCGTGGTGCGCACTACATTCAAATTGGCCGATTAGCGGGGCGGGCCAGTTAGCGATACTGTGGCTTAGCAACGGCAATAACATCACTTAAGACATGTATCCTTCAAGTTCGAAATATAGCGCCATATGGTCATACATCGAAACTAGATACGTTAACTAAATTTCGAAAGATCGTCACCGATTCACCGAGCAATCGAAAAAGTCATAAATACATATCGGATATCGGAATATCTATGTCCAAGGACCGCCAACGATTGTTTATGCCCGCCCTTTCGCTTATCGCTAATCGATCGCAGTCAATCTTGTGCTGGAGTGTGGGAAAGCCAACTAACATAACAGTAAACCAAACTAATTGTTCGAGAACTTACTTTGCTTAATTGTAAATGCTTTTCGATTGGATGTTGAACAATTATCAATGGTTGATCAGAAATAAGAATTAACGAAATGGTACGCAAAATGAGCGAGTAAAGAGTGGCGAGTAGCGAGTCGCGCAATCGGAATCGTTTTTATTAACGGATTTCAAAACGGGGGAGGAGCAAACGAATGGCAAAAAAAAGACAGAAAGAGTTATTATTAAAAATGGAAACCCAAGATAGACAATCGAATTAATATTTACGTATATCTGTGTAGGTGTGTTTTAGTGGGGGTATGTTTGTGTGTGTGTGTGTGTTTATATTGTTATGAATTATCAAATTATCAAATCAAATTAAAAATCCAAAATATAGATATGTAATTTTAAAATTAATCTTCGAACTGTTTCATGTTTATATGTGTTGTTTATGTTGAGCCTTGAGCAGTTAAGTGTTATCGATTAACGGTAATTACTTTGTTGCCTTGTCCACCATTGCTACTCGAAGTACTACTCTGCCGCGCCTGGGCAGTGCTCTCACGGAGACTCTCGCGGGCGCTCAAACTTCTCGAGACGGCTACCTTGGCGCTAGTGTCGCTAGCTGAATCGACGCTTGAACTGCCCAGAAGGCGTCCCCACTTGCTGGCACGGGTACTCCGCGCAGATGGTGGACCCGATGAGGGCGAGGGTGATGGCGATGGTGATGGTACGGCGGCGGTCGTTAGGATGCGTGAGTCCTCGGTTAATGTCAATTTGGCTGGTAGCTTCTTGTATATGTTGTTGATTGTTGGTTGTAGGTTGTAGATTGTTGTTGGTTTTGTTTAGATTTAACGAGCATTTGTTTGGTGGGATGGTCGAGCGCAAGATATTTTGACAAAAGCAGGAAGACATGAGAAAGAAGATACATAGATAGATAGATAGATAGATAGATAGATAGAGAGAGAGAGAGAGAGAGAGAGAGAGGGAAAAATTGTGTGTTGGATATCGCCGAATGGGAAAGGAGTTTCAAAGGAGTTGCGGTTTCATTTGGCAAAGTTTTGTATGTGTGTGTTTGTGTGTTGGGAGAAGGGAAATAATATAGAATTTTCCGTTAGTAATTTGATTTTGGTTCAATTTGAGGTTAAGGTGATTTTAATTCAGCCAAATTCACAATCAATTTTGTACAGCAGAAGATAACATAATCGAAAAGTAAACAGAAACCAAATACAACATGTAAAGAACAGAGATAGAGATAGTTTTAGACCGCGGCACGGTACAGTTGTGTGGCAAAGCATGTGTGTGTGTGGGTGTGGGTGTGTGTTGGGTTGTGGTGAGTTATATCCAGTGAGGTGGTTGAGTGGTGAGTTATGGAAACAGTTATGCGAAAGCATGGTCAAGAAAGACAAAGACAAAGAAAAACACACAACGAGCATAAGTCACTTTTAATACAGATATCACATCATTGGTAAATAATTAATCGGTTAAGCAAATCAACGATTCAAGAAAAACTATTATCAACTAGAACTAACACACCAGCCACAGCGGTGGCTTCCACCTTCCATCTACCACCTTCCACCTTCCACCTTCCACTTGGCCACGTCTGGTGGTTCCGGCTGTGCCTGCGGATCGCCTGCGGGGCAGTGTGGCTGTGGCTGTGGCTGGAGCTTTGTGTAATTGTGGATAGTTACATAGCTAACGACAATGCTTCGAAAGAAATGTTAGTTTGATTACTTGGTTAACTGGATATGCGGTATAGCACGAACACAAACATGGCCGGAAACAGAATACAAACGAAATAAGACATAGCTTCGGGTTGTGTACTCTCAGTGTGAGCTTCAAAAAAACCAAACTAAACGAAAGTAAAAGCAAACAAACATCAGGATACATACATGTCTCTTCGGGGACCGAAGTCATAAATAGCCTTGAAGATTCATCAAAATTCAAAAATGCTGAAGAGACATTTTTAACTAAACTTTCTGTGGCAGGGCTATTAATCTTCGAAATGTTCAATGCATTCTCTACAATACGAATTTATCGACTGACAGCGTTTCAGCTTACTCGTTGTATCGAATCGCCCAAAACGGACTTTCTACTGTGTCAGATCCAAAAATTTCGTTTTTTTTTCTCGCTCACCTCTGCCTAAAAATATGTACCTATTTGTGTGTGTGCGTACGTTGTCTTGCTTTACACTGCTGAAATTTTAATTCAGATACAGCTGGAAAATGTCTCACGCCAAATAAAACAACAATATTCGCTCTGTATTATACTTACAATAATTAAGGAGAACTCAGTTTCTAGTGATCCGAGGTGATCTGAATCTGACTGAAGGGAGTATTGGCAATGATCGAAAGCATTAAAGAGGCATGAGTATATATACTCTGGACTCCGGCAGGGCTCTATTATAGATACATGAAAAGGAGATCCTGTTGGTCTCGACAGATAAGCCTTATTTGATCAATATAAGCGCTTTACAAGGCATACATATGTATAGTTAAACTATCGGACATGCTGGCAGAAACTCTATATGAGGATCCTTTTAGGATACAACCTCTGCAGAAGGATACAAAGAAAGTAAATCTGTGAACAACAACAAGAAATTACGTAAACTAAAGGTGAAACACAAAGAGCGCACTACACAATAACGATAACGATAACAATAACGATAACGGAAAGCATATAATGGAACACATCGAAAGCAGAATGCACAGCGAGACAGAGAGAGAGAGAGAGGCGAATATGCTCTTGTACCAACCTTAACGCGTTCCACCTCGCCGTCGCCTTTCTCGACATCGCTCTGACCAGAGCCCGTGCCGCCACCGACGAGGTCTTTGCTGCCGGCTTGCACCTGGGGGGTGCGCCGGAACTTGGAGAAGATCTTGCGAACGAGATGGTCCTGATTCTGGGGCAATTGCGGCTCGTTCTTACGCCGTTCGGCCAATTCTTTTTCGCGCTTCACATCGGCCACCTTGCGAAAAATCAGTCGATGTCTGAGATTGTAGGTGAGCACCAGATTGCGTGCAAAGCTATTCGCAAATGCCGAATAGAAATCGAGGACTTCGAGCAATTTATCACGTTTGATGGCATGCAAATCACAATAGGTCAGAGCGCGCACATTGGCCGCGCTCTGGCCAACGGCCGAGTCCTTCCAGAATTGATCGCCGAAGACGTCGCCTTTGCCTGCAATAGAATCGAAACGAATCGAAAGTGGAGGTGGAATCGGGGGGGGAAGCAAATTGGCATTGAATTGGATATATAGCTTACCCAGTATTGCCACAACCTCATCGTCCTGTATCACCTCCAGGCTTCCTGTCACAATGAAGCAGAGACTGTCGATGCTCTCGCCGGTGTGGTAGAGCAGATCTCCGGGCGCCGAATGGGACATCATGAAGTGCATCGCTAAAGCGCGGAGACAACCATCCGAGGCCAGACGAAATGCCGGATGCTCGTTAAATACTTTGCGATTTAGATGAACACATATGTCAGCCTTCATATCTTTCGGACAATAGTTTAGTACCTGCGAATTGTGAATGAGTTGCGAGTGGCATTCTCTCATTGGGTTCGAATTGGATTGGTCTGGGTCTGAGTGTGGGCTGTGTTAACCAACCGTCTCTAGGGGGATCTGACTTGGCTTTGGGTGGGCCTCAACCCTATATCGGTGGTAGTTCAGATTCAGCTGAAGAAATTTGACTAGGACATACACATGTGCTTTATGTACGGACCAGGACCAGCCACGGTTGCCACCTGAATCAATTAGTTGTTGCCCGAAATGACCAAACTATTCTATTGGGTATCCCCGGCAAGTAATCCAGGAATTATAACTTTACTAAAACTCAATGCATTTAGAATCGAATCGGGTGTACCATAAATACATGTACTGATAACTGACATCCTTTTTGAAAATGACAACGAACGAGTAGTCGCCAACGAATAAGTAGCGTGTGTTTCTATCGAGTGTATTCTTATTCAAATTCCTATTAAGATATTAATAAATAATGGACATCTTCTTGGGTACATTTTATCAGCAGTGTGGCAGCCCGGCGGTCTCTTATTGTCGGGATGTGTCCTTGGAGAGTTGATTCGCTCTCGAGTGGCTATCGAGACACACACGGACACGTACGCTAAGACACATACAATATTGAACAAGTTTGTGCGTGTGGGTGTGTCTGTCTATCTGTCTTTCCATGTGTGTGTTGCTGTGACTGTCTGTGTCGTTGTGTGAGTGTGTGTGTTGAGTGCTTTGGGGCTGCTTCGTGGAGATTCCCCCCACGGAAGCAGCCGTGCTCTTGGGACTAGTGGAGGGGCAAGGGGGAGGGGCCTAGTTGGGGAAACTTAATTGCGGCACAAACTACAGTCAACGAAATAGGTATAAAGGTCAGTTTATTTGGCATTCGATTGGTTGGGTAAACTCTCGTTATCAGTTGAACCAAACACGTTTTCATATCAGATTGATGGGTGCGCACGCACCCCCTTCCAGATGATGGGTGGGTGGTGGGGAGGCAAGGAACTGGGAATAGGGAGTGAAGGAAAGGGGAAAAGGAGGGGGCGCTGCGCTGTTTGGTTCAAGTTCATCTAAAGGCATGAATTTGACGGACGCTTTTCGTTTTGGCCCGGATTTCGCTCGCGGGCAAACACAAACACGTGGAGAACACACAGATTTCGATCGATTAGCTAAAGTTTTAGTCAAAAATTGTTGTTAGTTTAAAAGAGAGAGAGAGAGAGCTTAAATTATGCGAGGGATACTTAGACAGTTTCCAGATACATATGTACACACTTTATATGAACCCACACACAGCTTACCTCGGACCTGCATCTGTGGGTGGGTGGGCTGCATGGGTTCTCGAACAGTTTATGAATACGAATAGGAGTACGAGTGGGCTTTCTCTGTTTTTCGGGAAAAGCACTTTCCCTGGCACCCTGACACCCTGGCACCCTGGCAAAGCGTTTCTGATCTTAGGCCTAACAATGCGAGAAGCGGCTTCAAAATAAAAGCAAAAGGAAAGCAAAGCGGAAAAGCAGCGCCCAAAGCGGATTTGTCGAGAGTACTGGACAGAGTACAGAGAGGTAAGGAGAGAGAGAGAGAGATAATATGTGTAGTGTGTTTCTATGTATGTTTGGTGTATCTGTACATCGGGCTATGAAGACTAGCGAGGGCGAGATGCGAGTGATAGGCTAGCGAGTAGCGAGTAATAAAACTGTGAGTGAATGTAACATATACACTAGCGGGATACGACAGATGTGGCAGATGTTGGTGGTCAAAACCAGAGAAGAAACAAAACTTACGACGAGTGGCATGTTCGCTGGCGAGTCGCCACTTGCCGTAAGTTAGCGAGTAGTTCAACTGAAAGATGGAAAAGTATGGACATGGAAAGTAAAAAGATAGCATTTGAAAAATTAAGAGACAACTCAAGTGCCTTATGTGTCGAGTAAAGGGGGTAAAAGGTGTGAAGAAGGGTGAGAAAGTATGAGAACAAGTCAGTAATAAGTAGCGAGTGAGTGAGTGAGTGTAAGTAGTGAGTGGATGAATAATGTATTCATTAGCGTGTGTGTATATGCCAAGGTTGAGATAGAAAGAGTGATAGGCTGAAGTGCTATAGGCTATAGAATTTAACTACCTAAAGTAATCGGGTAGGTATTTATATAATACTTAATAGCATAGAGCTCCCAAAAATTTGGGACTAACTAAATGATTATGAATGTAGAAAGTAAGTCCCTTCTCTCACCATGATTCTATGCATTGGGAATGAAGCTTGGAGCTAAAAGCTGGCTGGCAATATGAAAGATCAAGCAGCCCCTGGGACTAAGATCTGTTTGACCTAATGGAGTCATTGCTCTGGGGGATCGGGATCTCCCGTATAGACAGCCATCAGAAAGGCATGCCTCGGATACGTCTGGATGTGAACCCACTACGAACTACTCACCTTCTCGGTGTCCAGACCCTTGGTCATGGCCCACGTAGAGACCACATAGTCCATCACGCGCTCACTGAGGGCCTTGGGCACCTCGTGCAGCTTCATGAACTCCCTCACGTTGTTGAGCATGTCGTGGTACTTGGCCGTCGCTGAGGTCATCTGCTGTATGATGGTGGTCACATGACCAAAGATTGTGGCATACAGCAGAGCTATAAACGCAACCAAATTTATATATATATAGAGAGATAGAGGAAGAGAGAGAGAGAGAGAGAGTGTGATAATTAAGATTAAGCTGGGTGTGTACAGAGAGTTCGATTTGAATAGTTTCTTTCTTGTTGTAGATAAACGTTAGACACACAGCTAGATAACACTGGACTGGATGTGTCGATGTAAGGTGTTAGGTGTTAGTGTGATATGTGAACGACACATATAGGCAGTATATATGTATGTATCAGTGTGCGCTGATACTCGCTGATTCCACTACTCGCTGTGAAAAAATAAAGACGCACAGGTGCGCGACTAGAACGTTAATAAATGCCACAGATTGGACTAGCACGCAAATGGGATGAAAAGAGCCAGAATATGGGCACAAATGAGGGGGAAGTCTGCAAGGGACTGCATAGGCGCAGCATTCTCTGAGGTCGTAGCCCCCCTTTGGCTGATCGAATGCTGAGCCTGCGCAGTAACTCAGGCAGAGTGAGAGGTGAAGGAATGAGGAAACAGATATTGCGTTTGCCTAGAATGAGCCACGATTAACAGCACAGATTACACTAACGTGTAACGGATAACGTGTAACGTGTAACGTGTAACGAGTAACGTGTACATGTAACGAGTATAGAGTTAACACATGACGAAAAACGGTGTGCAACTGGATGACGACAGAGCCGATGAAGGAAGAGGATGGACAGGACAGTTCAATCATTCGTGGTATGTAGATAAATGCTGAAAGAGCGCTACATGGACATGGAAATGGCTACAGAGTGTGTCGAACTGTGATTGGCTAAATGAGGCTATACCAACTGGAGCAGTTTATTAGTTCTAGCGGCGCAAATTGATTGCTTAGCTTTTAAATAATGATTGCGAGAATCGGAATCAGAATCGAGATTGGTATCGGTATCGAGTTCTATTTAAAAGCGTGACGCGTGTGCGGGGTATTCAGAAACTTGGACGCGGCAACGGAACGTGTTAAGAACACAGCACCTGCAATGATCATCATGCAGATGGTGAACACCTTCTCGTTGTCTGTCTCCGCGGCGACATTGCCAAAGCCAACCTGTGGATGGGTAGAGAAATACAGAGAGAGAGAGAGAGAGAGTTGAGGAATCCATTTGAGGTTAGCTTGAGTCTGGTTCAGGGCTGTGCCCCGCTCACCGAGGTCATGCAGGTCATGGTGAAGTACAGGGCCGTCACATACATGCTCTTCCTCGACGGCCCGTTCACCAGCTCCGGCCCCGTGTCATTGCTCCAGATGTAAGAGTACGGAGATTGCGTGACATTCGCCAGCTTCCACAGCCAGCTGTATTGGATCTTTGATGGGGCAACATTCAAGAAAAATAGAGATTATCCTTCAGAGATACAGAAGGCAAGGGGCCTTACCCCATTGTCCGCATCGCTGCGCCCAATCGAGTACCAAATACAGGCCAGCCAGTGCGCCACCAGCATGTAGAAGCAGAGCAACAAGATCAGCATGGCAGCCCCGTACTCCAGGTAGCGGTCCAGCTTCCGCACAACCCGACCCAGCCGCAGGAGGCGCACCACCTTGAGGGCACTGAACAGGGACCCGATGCCGTCCTCGTCCCGGTCGAACGCATTGAAGACATCATATGGCAGGCAGCTGAGCAGGTCGATGATGAACCACGACTTGAGGTAGTTCATCCGTATCACCTTCGGATCGCTGACCACCTCTCCGCCCGGGCCCACAAACGTGGTGTGGAAGTTTAAAACTGAACATAATTGAGAGGGAAGGAACCAGTTATTGCCAAAGGATTTCCGTACCTGTAGAGAGCCGCAACTTACCAATATCTATAAAGAATATAACATCGACTATGGAATCGACCACGAGAAGGGAAACATCCTCTGAGGTTTTATTTTTAAACGCTACATTGTATGGCACCTATAAGACATATCAACAGAGACATATCGATCAAGTTCTTAGAGTGAAAGATTTCCACACAAGGGCGGGGCTAAGGTTAGCCCTACTACTCGTATTTTTGTCATACGAAAAGTATGGATTGAAGATTGGATTGTCTATAGTCTGGGAAGGGAATGGGAACGGAAACTGGCTTCTGTAGATTTTGTCACGGAAGATTTTCGCTGTAATTCGCAGCACTGAATCTTCGTTGTAGCAGCAACAGTTGGCCCATTGTTGCTTTCTCAACAGTTGCCCCAAGTGGCAGTTACAAGCCTCTTATCATGGCGGGGCTTGGGTGGGGGGCTGCTTGTATTACACACGTCTGTCTGCCCTGCCATTCCGCCATCCTGCCTCCCTTCCTGTGTGTTCTGCCTCTGCTACAAAGCTGAGCATATTAATTTAAGCACATAAAACATAGCAGCCTCTCGCCCCGCCCCAGTTCCAGCCCCAGCCCCAGCACCAGTCCCCATAAAGCTCAGGCTCGAATACGGCTAAGGGTAGAATGGTGTTCAAAAGAGGGCTGGAGAGCAGCCTCTGTCTGAGAAGCCACTTGGTCATGTAAATGTGTGTGCACTTGTCTGCCTCTGCCTCCTGCCTGCTTCCACCTGCCACCTGCCTGTTCCTTTACCTCCCAGTCTTAACGTTAATTTCTGGCAAAGAGCATTATCTGATTTCTTGACTTGCACTCGAGCCTCATACGATCCCGGAAAAGTGCAAGTGTGGCTTTGAGAGGCGTTTGCTTTAAGCTGCTGCCACACAACAGAGCCATTAAAAGAGGTGCTTTGGATGGGATTCTTCCATCGGGAAGACCTCAGATGTTACTAAATGAAAAAAGCTTATTATATGATGGCAAATACCATGTGAATCCGAAGCGTAGAGGTACGGACAACCAAAAGCATTGAGTCAGATGTTGCTGGTTCCAGCTGCATGTCTCAAGAGTGTGAACTATTCGACCTTAGACTATAATTAGTTTCCATTATCGATTCGAAGTATAGAGGCTTTGCAATAATATCAGAATATCCCTTGATCAATCCAACAATCAATCAATTCGGTTGCTTTGGTTTCTTCTACCTCTGAGAAATTCCCTCCTTTGTTTCAGCACTCTTCTAGGAATGTTTGTACCCCAGAGGAGCTCTCTGCAATGTTAATCTTAAAGTTGTGACAGTAACTAAACAGGACTTGCAAAAAATACGAGTACTCGTCCTCCTACCGCAGAATATCATTAAACAATAAAAGAACGAAAACTGTGCCTCAACCTAAAAACTAAAACAAGAACGGAACAAGAAAGTGCAACATTGGTTTGGAAGAAAACAGAGAGGCACCCAGAGGCCACATGTGAGGCAACTTGGGCTGAGCGCAATTTAAGCGAAAATTGTAACATCTTCTTGACGGAAATAGGCACAATTTGAGCAGACAAGCGACGACGACGACGGCGACTGCTTTGTGTGGCATGGGGCATGGGGCATGCCCATGCCATGCCATATATGCCCCACGCATTGAGTGATGGGCACTCTAAGGCCAGGCAAAGTCCTCCTCTTTCTCGTCAAAAAGATATGTTTAAGTCCTCGTCTGACACAATGTTGGTGGTGTGGGAAGGTAGGGGAGCAGGGAGGGGGTACAAAAAGTTCCAGTTTTTTGTGTTTGAGGACTATGCAAGTGCTGGATGGCAGGGAAGGGAATTTTCAGAGAAAAAAGGCAGAGTAACGGAAATAAAGGATACAGAAGATAAAAAGGAAAGAAATAAGGTAAGGAAAGATCTAGGAACAGATCAGATGTATAGCCAAATGATAAGGAATGTTTCAGGATATTTTGGAGGGCAAGCCTTAAGGGAGAAGACAGCTGAAGAGGAGACCTTGCGGTGGAGAATCACTCACCATGATGGCGGTATAAAATGTTAAACACAATATCACCCAGTCCCAAATTGCTTTAAATGCACAATAATGCAAGAGTATGTGTGGCGGCGTCTTCGGCGCTTCCTGTCGGTACTGTGGCATAATATCCGCGCTCAGTGACATCATCTACGGTGGATTAAGGGGATATATGGTATATGTGGTATATGTGGCATTGGACACTCACATGCGCCAGGTTGGACTGCTTCGTGGGGTCCTTCAGCGTGGGCAGATGGGCGCTGAACTGGCGGCTCCGCGTCACCGAGCGGGCCAACTTGGCGAACTTCGAGAGACCTAAAACTGGTAAAAATAGATTAACCGCTACAATGGATGACAACACCGACACAGACACCAAGAAACAGACGTAACGTAACGAAACGTAACGGAACGGAGCGAGACGAACCAAAAAAAAACGGCAGAGTTAACGATACAGTTAGAAGAGAACATATACGATACGATACGATACGATACATAGATTGTTTGCAGATCGAATTGGGTTTGTTGTTGAGTTTTCGTTGAGTTTTTGTTGTTGAATTGTTGTTGAAATTGTTCAATTTGTGTAAGCGTTTATATACATGTGTGTGTGTGTTGTGTGTGTGTGTGTGTAAGTGTGCGGGGTGCAAGTGTGTGTGTGCGTGTGTAGACATGGAAAGAAAGAGCAGAACAGTAGAGTGATAAGAGAGTGCGGAATGGATACCCAAGTCCCTCAGAGTGAGAGATTGGATTGGATTGGATCTTGGATTGAACAGATCGGATGCTACTGTACGAATGGACGATATGCACTTACCTCCCTTGGTGTCCTCGCTGTCGATGGGCTGCTTGAGGGCCGTTATATCCCGGAACGTCAACAGGAACAGCACAACCAGATCCCTTTCGTTCCGTATGGGCGCAACCTGCAGCAGCAGCCATAGTGGGGTCTCTGCCGTGGACGGAACAAAGGCGAAATTAATAACAATTGTCCATAATCCCAATCCCGATGGGGACGGGAAAATGATGATGGGGGATAATGATGATAATACTCGTTCTGGGCTCTGCCATTGCAGTCGATTGCGTTTTCCAAACGATAGATAATCCCATTCGAATTCAGGTCACAACAGGCCCACAGAAACAACTCAACCCCTCAACCCCTACCTCCCCCTGCCAAGCCACACAGATGGACCACGACCCACAGACAGACTGCAATTGGATTGCAATTATTGATATGGAACGTTCGATAATGTATGCTGGGTGCTGAATACGGAAGACCGAATGCAGAATGCAGAGGGTGCCATGAAAATTGCATGCGTGTACAGTACAGTGCGTTGAATAGTCGTATCGTAGGACAGCTGCTGATGGCCGATGGCTGATTCAGTATTCACTCGTTTGTTGTGTTTTCAAAGGAACCTGTTTCCACAGATTAGCCAAGACCCCTGTTCCATCCTCCACTTTACAAAATATTTGCACTGTACTGGTGGCAGAGTTTGATGGTTATGTGAGGCACTGTCTGTGCCTGAGCTCCGCCTTTCGCTGGCGTGACTGGCATCCGAAATAATTGCAGTTCGATTTGCATGGAGGCAGGACTCTGCCTCTGGTGTCCGTGTCCGTGCGTAGGTGAGAGTGTGTAGGGGAATTCATAATTATTCTCTAATTGCATTCGCAATTTGCTGCTTCCGTTTCCGTTTCCTCATCCGGTATTCGTTTCCGGTTAATGTTTATGCTATTGTTTATTCAACAATGCCCCCGCCCTGATTCGGCTGTCAGCTGTCCAAACTCATCCTCATACCCATTCCTATCCGTAGGAATCCCAGCGCATTCTCCCTCCAGAGACACCTGTCAGCGATATTCAATTTGTTCGATTTCCCGCAGCTTCCGCCTATTGTTTGTGCGGCTGAGTTTTGCTATTGTCGGGCCAGCACCAGTCCCAGCCCCAGCCCCAGCCCCAGTCCCAGCCCCAGCCCCAGCCCCAGCCCTAACTTGGCCCGAATCCAATATATATGTCCATTGGACTGGCAGGCACCCAGGCAGGCACAAAGAAAATATTTTGCTTAGATCTGCTGCTGCCGCTCGATTGAAAACTCATTTTAGTTCCGAATCGAGTTCAATTTCAATTGAGACCTGATTTGGTGCGGCGGCAGCACTTGGTCTGGTCCATCTGTGGCTGTTGTTTCTCCATCTGTTGATGCTCCAGTGGCTGCACTTGATTTATGCATAGTTAATGCTCCGTTCTATGCACCCACTGACCCCCCGTATGCAACATGCAACAGGAAGCCCGAATACGAATGCGAATGCTCGAATAGGTGCGGGCGGATTGCCAAGGATTGCCAAGGACTGCCAAGGATTGCCATAAGCTTGATGAAGGTTTACCTTGTGTTTGCGCCTTGCCAAATTGGGAGAGGGCGCAGCCACACTGCACATCTGAAAATTGATACTCGAAGGCGTTATTTCATTAGTTGGCCAATTCCAGGCCGCTCTCTGGCAATACGAGGTGGGGGGCCTACACTTGATTCCACTTGATTTGGCTGGGCGGTCGGCTACAGGATTACAGGTGGATGGGGTCACGGTCGGGGCATGGGGATGGGGGTCTTCTCGGGTTGATTGATGGCCCACACTCAGACCCAATTTGTTGGCATTAGAGCGGTGTGGGGTGGGGTTGGGACGGCACACGAATTAAATTACGGTGGTGGGATGCGGTGGGAGCCCGGACACGAATGAATTATGAATGGTCCCGACCCGGAGACGAAGTCTACGAACTGCAGCCATTTACAACGAGCTAAAATCCAAATAATGTATGGCCCAACCAGTGGGGGGGGGGGGGGGAGGTGTTGGGGAGACTTTGATTTGGGTTCAACTTGGGACTGCCTGGGACTACCTTCTACCATCAGCAGATCCGACACAAGTCATTAAGCATACGCACAAATCGAATGGTAGCCGGACTAGATTTACGGCTGGATTCTGGGATGTTGGGATGCTGGGTGGCTGGGATTCTGGGGCTAGAGGTGCTCCGGTGTTCCGGTACTCACTGTTTTTCTTGTAGAGCAATATTTCGAATTGATCCTGCTGCTGGTTCTCCAGCGTGTACTCCAGCCGTCCCACCGTCTCCTTGTCTGTCAGCTCGCCGTACATGAAGCCGCATCTGGATGGGAGTTCCGGGGGTGTGGGAGCAAAACCAGAGAGAGAAAGAGAGAGAGAGAGAGATGGAAAGAAAAAACGAGGTATTATTCTTGGTTAGCTTTAAGCATGCCACATAGGGAAAAAAACACACACAGATTTAACAGATACATGCACATGCAAAAATAAAAACCGAAAACTGAAAACAGAAAAAATTCAGAGAAACTCAGAACAATCCAGAATGGATAAAAGAAGCTAGATGGTGGTACATTTCCAATTCAGAGCAAGTAAAATGCCGAAAATATATTCCCCCATTGAGTCGGCCATCTCGGGAAGTGCTGCTAAGAAGTACGGATACGATACCTGGCCTAAGTTTAGTCCAGATTCGGAGAATTTTCTTAATATATATGTTAGAGTGAAATATCAATTGGACGGACAGCAACATCTTTGGTATTCATAAATACTAGAATGTCCGAAAGAAACATCTTCTAGAAAGCTGGCAGTGCCAGGAATCCACAATACAATGGAATGACTAATACATTGGCCTCCCGAGAGAGAGAGAGAGGGAGAGAGAGAGAGAGTCCTCAATGCAGAATTCATTTCGAGGCAAAGGCAAAGGCAAGGGCAAAGGCAAAGGCCGAATTGTAGGTGTCCTGGCCGACCGCTGGTGTTCGTTTTGGGATAATTTCCCATGAAAAGTAAATATTTAATGCTCAATGTTTTCGGCAGAAGTTTGGGGCGAAACTTTTGCTTCTTTTCATGTTGATTGCTTGGGAAAGTTGGCAACATGCTTGGAATTCCGATACTGCCATCATCCCTCCGATGGCATCATCATCGTCCACATCCCCCTCCACGTGATCTGATGAATGGGGGGGAACAGTTGCAGTCGAAAAAAGCGTTGCATACTTCTGGGCACTCGCTCGAATCGCATGACGCCATGACGTCAGCAGAAACGACAACGAAACGAATCGGTAATGAAACAAAAACGAAACAACACTGAAACGGGGAACAACACAGAGCGCGTGGAACAGTTAATTTCTATTCTTTGTGTTTGTGTGTGTGTGTGTGTGTGTGTGTGTGTGTGCCTTGACAAAAGTTCAACAAACTATGTTCGAGCGAATCGGCGACGACGCCGTCACGGGCAGTGCTGCAGAGAGCAGCGGCCGACTCATTTCCGCTCAGCTCGAAAACTATTTTTTATCCCAGTGCAGAGTTTGTCTGTATGTGTGTGGATGTGGGTGCATGTGGGTGTGTGCTTAAGCCCAGACAAAAAAAACATAAAATTGGGTTACAAAAGCAAACATTTCTAGCCTGGGTCCCCCGGTACATGGATATGTGAAAAGCAGACGCGTGCATTTGCAGTGGAAGCAAAGATATCTCACTGGATCGAAATAAAGCTGTGCATGTTAAATATTGTATCCCATAAGACGGCTCCACCAGAAGGAGCAACATGGCATTTTTTCCCTCAAATAATTCATGGTTTTACATCTTACTACATTTGGATGATCTGCTGCACTGCATATGTGTACGAGATGTCTGGAGGTGACCCTTAAAGAGCGTATGATACACATGTTCACATGTTTCTAATGAACAGAAGAAAGGATTTCCGATCCGATCAGATCCCACTAAGTGTATTAGTCTTCTCGACCGAGACATCAGTTTGGTTCTAAGTAAACTTGTCCCTCTGAACGATGTTCCTTTTTTGTCAGAATCGTAAGAATTAAGCGAAATATACTCTTATGTATATCAAACAGCTTATACAAAATACATTTTGTTTGAGGATATTCGATACCATACCAAAAGTTAAAATTTGGCAACTGATTTTCAATTTCGGATGAGCGCGAAGGTTGTATTAGAGAGTCTATAGAACCCCTGGCACATGTACACATGTCTCTAGTCTCTGAAGGCTATCTCTCAGTCTAACATCTATCTTTTGTACGGCTGATGTCTGCCCCAGAAAGAGAGCTTTCACTGTGCAGAGGGGATTACCGCCCAGTGGAGGTGGAGGTGGTGCTGGAGTGCTTCCAAGTTGCATTGAAAGAGAACGCAGTTCGGGAAACATCAAAAGAATCAGTGAACGATTACTTAGCCGCTTATACTATATCTGTTCCTTCCTTCTCTTCCGCTTTATATTCCCACCTCCTTCTCTTTCCCTTTCCCTCTCTCTCTCTCTCTTTTTATTTTCTGCCTAAGTTTGGTTTTCGTTGGTCAGCGTTGGTTTTCGTTTGAGTTTCGTTTTCTTTTTGCTTATTTTTCGCTAATCTTTTTCTTTTTTCTCACACTCGACCACAGAGCAGTGCAGAGCAACAGCAGAAACAACAAAAAAACTAGGTCAAAGGAGCACACACTGGCACTTAAAGAGAAAGAGGGAGAGAGAAGGAGAGAGAGAGAGAGAGAGAGAGAGAGAGAGAGAGAGAGGGTGAGGGAGAGGTGGAGAGGTGTATGCATATCTCTAGCTAAACGGTAGATTGGCATTAAAAAGTTTATGGTTTTTTCGGGGCCAAGCAACTGGGGAATCACCCGCTGATGCTGCAAGTAGGATAGAGAGTGTGGGGTGGGGTGGGGTGGGGTGGGTTGAGTAGTGGCGGAATAGGGGCACTTTACTCCACTCTCTTTGTGTGTGTTTGCCCGAGTCGCTGTGGCAATTTTGTTGGCCTGCAAATTACAAACAATTCTCGAGAGATTCACGGCATCCATGGGCCTATGGACGGGGGGGCTGCCTCTTGTTGATTTATGAGGGCCCTGTTTGAGGTCAGAGAGTGGCGGGGAAAGTTCTTCGCAAATTAAAGCAAACAAATGCAGTTAACACTTGTGCATGTGATGTGTCTGTCTCTCCGCAGTACCCATCCCCAGTCTGCACGGTACTCGTGCATTTGTGTGTGGAACCGGACCGGAAGGCAATTTGAAAAGCAGTCGGGAATGGGAATGGGACTGGGGAATGAAAAAAAAAAAAAATATAAGACCCAAACTTCCTATGAGAGGGCTAAAACCTTTAACTAGGCTGCTAGGATACTCGCACCAACACTCGGGGGGCAGCGAGTCGTCGAGTTGCAGCTGCCTTAATTGTTGCACACTGCCAATTCGCGAGATACGATAGTAAATGGAGTACAATGAAAGAGCTGTCCATTTGCATTAAGCAGCAGAGTGCATTAAGGTTCGGGAATGGTTTTTTAATGGTCGCCGCCGATGGCTGAACTGGCTGCGAATAAAAGGTAAATTAATTAAAGGGAAAAGGAACAACAATAAATGAACTTCAGTCTCCGCTTTCATTGTTCGCCAGAAACAGCTGGGGATAAGCCGTTAAGCAGATGAACACGGCCAGAGATGGATGGGGCTCTGCTCTAATGGGATCCGGGGGCAGGGCATAGGGCAGGTGCGTAAGAATGCTGTTAATGACAGGATAGACGGTGTGGTTGGCAGTGGGTGTTGGGAGGGAGTGCGAGAGGCGACGCGTCGCAGCAGAAATCTCTTACAATCTCTGGCAATCCTCTTAGCTGGCAGCTGCACATCCCCTACCCCCATCCGTCTCCTTCCACTCTTTCCGGAATCTGACTCTGACTTTGTGTCCTTCTGCCCGTCTCCCCTCTTTCTGTAGGATTATGCAGCTTACAGTTTGAGCAGCACTGCTAGAAAGCTAATATTTGTACATGAAGGCTTATAGCGATAAAGGCAAAACGAAAGGGATATTCAAGGAGAAAAACAGAACGATAGAGGTAGTTTGTGTAAAGCGAAAGAAAATAATTGGGGAAAGGAAAGGCTTCGGACTTGAAACCCCTGCAGATCGATGGTGCTTAGATGATCATTGCGGTTCCGTCTTATATATGCACATGGCTAAAGATTTGTATTTGCCAGGATGCCCGATAGATGGTCTATCTAATGGCTATCAGACAGATGGCAAACATGCGGATATATATACGAGCATATAGAAATAAGAATAGTGCATTTCTCAGCTAAGTAGATAGATTTCTTTGACTCTTTCATGCATGCATTGAGTGACAATAAAAACCAATAATATCTCAATTAAAACATTGAACAAATTAACCATTTTCATACATACGCGTACATATGTAATACATAAGGGGTAACACCCGTAAGACCATTAAAAACAGTAATAAGATGAGAGAAAAGTGATGTAAACAACAACGAGAACAAACAGCGGGTAGAAACAGCGAGAAACAACAACGAGAACAGAGCGAGTTCGGAGTGAGAATAAATCGGCAATACGTACACATACCTGCACGACTTCTGCATGACCTCGGCCCGGTTGTAGCCGCTGATCTTGCAGAAGGACTCATTGCAGTAGACGATCGGAAAATCGACGATTTGTGCGTTGGCCAAAAGAAACGAGCTGTCCGCTAAAAGAGAAATAAAGGTTTATCTTATTAAACGAGTGTATACGAAATAAGTTATCATGGCTTATCCTTCATGGCTTATTAATAATAGTTCTGTATATATATATATCAGTGTCAGCAACCGAGTTACTTTGTAGTACATGAGTACAAGTTCTTGCTGTATTTAAACGAGTTACGTTGTTTATTTGTAACCAGCATTTAGTATGGGATACATGTCGATGTTGGAAGAAACCTATTGATAAATTAAGTCCGCAAAGCGAGAATTTTATGTGTACCCCACCTGCAAACTCGTACTCAAGAATACCTTTCGTACGAGTACTCGTCCTCGTACTCGTCGACGTACTCGTCCTCGTATGTAGCTTGCTGTCAGTCGGTATGTAAGTTATTTAGTTGGATACCCATATCTTATCCATGGAGGTTTATCAGAGTACTCGTACTTTGCCCGTAATTGGAATATTTCAAATGTTGTCATTCATAATAAATATCGCTCTATTGACTGCACCCGCCCCATGCCCGATGTCCCATGCCCCACACATCGAACGAATGGCACTCAATTGCTCAGTCATTCAGTCTGCTTCTCAGTCGGTTAGTGAGTCAGTCAGTCAGTCGACTAATGGTGGTTTTTATTACTGAACGTTGAACGGGTAGGTTGTAAGCAGGTAACATGTGCAAACCACGCGCTGGCATCGCACGGCATGGACATGGACACGGACACGGACACGGACACGGACATGGCATCGACCTGAAGCGGACTCTCTTTCCCTGTCCTTGTATATACCTCCGTTTCTCCCCATTCATTTATAGCTTGTTGTTTCACTACATCACATTTTTTTCTTCATATTTATGGGTATTTAAATTCGTGTTCGTACGAATATCTGTGCCGTCTCGCATCGACGCATAAGCTTCGACGAGTTCTTTGATATTCATATCCGTTTCCTTCTTTGATAAGGTTGAAATTCAGGGCTTTGGGTTCCCGTCTCTATCCATTTTGCTAAATGATCAACAGGTTCCAAGCTGGCTCCATTTCCAGCTTCCTTCCTCAAAGTGTCACCAAAGAGTGTCGTCAGATTTAAGATATATTGTATGTATGGCTAATGTTTTGAATGCTATTTTTAGCTGTGTCCCCAGCTATATTTGAGTCTAGTTTCTGTTCGTGCAGGACCATGCAATGTGCTATAATTCGATAAGCGGCGGAACAGAGTAAAAATCAGTTGATGTTACTTTTTATTGACATTGTATAGGGAGGCGGGACTGAGGAGGCGTTGAGAGAAGGACGGTAGGCGCTGAGTATGCAAATGGGGCATGGGCATGAAGCCATTGCATGGCCAGAGTTGCGTGTTGCAGGTGCCAGACACGGGCGAGAGAGTGGGAGTGGCAGTGAGAGTAGGAGCTGCAGCAGGAGCACACTAACCCACATTGACATGGACATGGCCAAGCCAATGAATATGTATAAAAATATGCACATGCAATGGCTCGGTGGCTGCTGTTGGGAAATGGAAATGCATATTTATGTGATGCACACACATGGACACATCTGCTGTTCTATGACAGCAACAAGGACATCAACAACAACAACAACAGCAACAGCTTTTGCTACTTTGCAGTGTCAACATTTGCCCCTCGACGGAGTGGGCAGTAGGTGGCTTTGCCGGCAATCTCGTTACGCTCTGAAAGGTGATGGAGAGTCACCAGGCCAAAGAGGAGAGCGGCGAGAGGCTCTCAACTCGTTTATACGTGGAGAAATATTGTAAATACAAACGAGTGGGAAGTTTGCGGCAGAGGCCGCGGCTCTACTCTTATGCCGGTGATTCAGTTAGTAGCAGATCATATGTTTTTCCATCAGATTTCGTCACCTGATTGCTCCAAGAAAACGTACTGTTATGTATGTTATTCCATTTCGTACTCAATGGTACGTTTAATTGCTATAGTTAGAGACATTGTTTTTGCTATAACTATTTAATGGCAGAACGGCAGCTAGCAGATGAGACAGAATTGCACTGGGAACTGGGCGAACAGATGCCTGGAGGCCAGCCCCAAGCAGTGCCCTGCAGTGCGAGTGGAAGGGATATGAGTGATATCACGACTTGCTATTATGTTGCTCTGGCAACGCATAAACCCCTCAGTCCAGCTGCCGACGCGTCGGCATTGTGTGCGTGTTTGATTTTGCCATTATGTCAACGTCCCAGCGTTTTACTAGGGATTGCGGTGTGGGCGGTGTGGGTGGGGTGTGGAATGTGGCTAAATATGCCAACTTGGCAGGCAATGCGTCTGTGTGTCTCTCGCCTAGTCTCTGCGGCTACAGCACTTAATGGCATTCAAAGCTGGCGCACAAAGTTTTGCAATTTGCCGGGCCGCGATTTCTTTCTAAGCCGCGCATTCTTATAGGCCAACCGCAACCCGTAATGTCCCCAAAGTGGAGAAACGGTAACCGGATTATGGAGCAACGAGAGTGGAATATGGCGAACGGAATCTGTTCCGGTGTCATCGGCAGACGAAGAGGAAATCCAATTGAAAGCCACCTCCACAGCGGATGCGATGGCAGTAACGATACTCGAATGCAAGCGAATAATGTTCTTTGCTTGAGTAGCGGTTACTTAGCATACCTAACAAATCTAGTAAATGTACCATCGTATTTAAGTAAACTGTTTCTTTTCCAAAACATCCTTTGGAGCTTGAATATGTCCATAACTCAGAGGAGTCAAACATCAATATATTCCTGTGTAAACATATATCATATATGTGTGTGCATGATTGACAGCCAGCCACAGCCACACCGCCAGCGAGCATTCCCGTGGCCAGGATACCGATGGATGTCCGCCCCACCGCCCCACTGCCCCACCGCCCTGATTGCCTGATTGCCCAATCATTTATGAGCTCTCGATTATGGATGATGTATTATAAATGTCAACGTTGACACTTACAACCGTCCCTCACATCGCGGGGTAAGGGACGGCAAAGGAAAGCTAGATTTTAATTAATGATTTTTTGGTTTGGCTTGGGGTTTGATTTGATTTGATTTGAAAACCGAGCCCCAGCTGCGAGCAGACAAAACCCAAAATGCAAAAGGCAAGCCGGAGACAATCAGGATCGAGTATCGAGGACTCATTTCCTTTGGCAATTTGCGGCTCGTCGACAACTCAACCTGAAATATTAATAGGTCGAAAACAAAATAAGGACTTGGAATCTGGATTCTGGGTACTCAGCTCTCGGCTCTCGGTTCTCGGTTCTGGGGGCGTCTGGGGTCTGTGCGCGGCAGGCGGTCCCCCATGTTACTCGATGATTGATGGCGCAGCACCGCTGAATGGTGGCCTTTCTCCTGGGCCCCCCTCCATCCTCCTCCATTGCCAATTAGCCGTGCAACATTTACAGTTGTAAGCTGACCAAAAAATGGAAAAGTTACTGTTTTTGTTCTTCTGTCGTTGATTGATTTGGATGTGTGCGGTAGACCGCAGCAGCCCGAGAAGAGTCCACCTAAGTGGATTTGTTAGAGGCCTTGGCCTGGGTGGGGCGCGCCCGGGAACGGGGAAGGGGACCTCCTCCGAAGGATAGAACAAAACTAGTCCATTAACTAAATACACCATGAAGCAACCACCACTCTCCCACAATGGCACTGCCCCCTCTAGCACTGGCACTGGCACTGGCACCCTCACACACACACACACACACAGGGCCCGGGACCCACTTATACACATGCAAATCTGGTTGCAATTTTTGCAAAACTTTCATTTCCGCCTGGCCGCCGCACAGTGGTACCAAAGCGGTGGCTATCAAAAGGATTGGGATGGAAGGGCTATCAACCTTGGACCTTGGATTCAATGGATCTCGTACCGCCTTGAAACACCTGCAAATAATTCTCTAAAAACGAGTCATGGGCCACTTGCAGGTAATTCGATTTTAAAGCCATTTAGCCGATAGAAAAAACAATTAGAGCTCTGAAAGTTAGCAATTATTAGCATCTTTTATCAGATTTGACCAGATCTCTGCTCCAAAAACTATGATGCCAAGCTCTAAAAATGTTATCTTCAAAAGCCCCGAATTCGGAACCCCATATTGCTGTATTCCCCTCTGTACTCCTATCACACCGTAGGAGGCAAGAGAGAGAAAAGAGAAGAGAAGAGAGAGATTTCGTCACAGGTGGAACCACTGTGCACGGCCTCTCCTGCTCGGTTACTTTTGCCTTCCCCTCAATCTCCCTAATCTCTGCTCTGTCTCTCTCTCTCTCACTCTCAGTCTCTGTCTCTGTCGCTCTCGCCCTGTGTCTTTATCTGCGGCTCATTTTTCCATTATTGTTTTGTGGTTTTTGCATTTGCCATTTTCGTTGTCGTTTTTGTCGTTGCTTTTGTTCGGAGTTTGTCCCACACATACACACACACACACACACACACACTAGCACACACTCGAAACGGGGCTTTTTATGACATTAGTATGAATGGCGACCGTTATACGGTTGAGGCGGCACAACGGTCCTTGCAATTATCCCTTATGCACACCTAATGTTCCCGGCCCAGCCCCCTCCCTGCCCCTTCCAGCCCTGCCCTTTGGGGCTGCTATTAGGCCACAGATTGCCAGATGGCCAATGTCATTTTGCTGCGCTCTGGCCACCCCCCACCCCCTTAATCCTTTCTCTTTCAACCATCCCCTCCCCCCTCTGACAGCCATCAGACAGCCGCCCTTTTAGGAACAGTCGAGTGCATAAATTCTATTGTCCGAAAAGTGAAAAAGAGGCGCGGCCCTGTCAGCATTGCGATTTAATTACATTAGCGCCAGATGGAAAATGGAGAATGCACGGTGGCAAAGAGAGACAGGGGCAGAGACAGAGACAAAAGGGGAAAAGGGTGGCATGGAGAACAGTCGGGGACAAACCGCGTTGATTAGGCAGCCCTGTTACTGCTGCTACGACTCCTTGGGGCATGCTTTAAAAGAATTGCAACAAAGTTTCATACAAATCATCCTATTTTCGCATCCCTCAGTCTCGCTCCACGGCCAACCCTCCCGCTACCGCCCACGCTCCCGCTCCCACTCCCTCTCCCGCCCTCGCTGCCACTTGTCGCATAATGGCATTTATAATATACCTCATGGAGCCCTCCCCGTGCGTCTCCCTTTCTCGCTCTGTGTGCGCCACTTGGCGTTTGTTATTAAATTTGCATAATTAAGTGTGAAGCAGCGATCCAACCACTGAACCACTCAACCACACGCCTCACAGCCCCACAGCTCCACAGTCAGAGAAACAGAGAGATAGAGACGGAAAGAGAGAGAGAGAGAGAGAGAGAGAAAGAGAGAGAGAGAGAGAGAGGGAGAGTGAGAGAGAGAGAGAGAGAGAGACGTATATGTTTCTGTCTTTGCGGAATAAATATATGTATATTAAGATATATAACTAGCTGAACCGACAAACAATTCCGAACGAATGGACTTCTGGCACAGGTTTGCCTCTGGATCCGTGCCAATGAGCAAGCCGATCAATGGTTCTGCTGGTGGCTGCATTTCAGAGATTCATGAGCGCATGACAATGGTGACACCTTCTGCCCAAAGCACCAATCAGCACTTTCGGATGAGCGGAATATTCAATATTCAGCTCATACTCGAAAGAAACCAAAGAGGGAGAGTGCGAGAACGGTTTCAGCCATCAATTGAGCCCAGGATCAGTGGCACATTAAGGCTAAATTATATCCCCAGATCCCTCGATATGCGCCATGCCATTTCCGTTGCCTGTTCCGTTCCGTTCCATTTCCATTTCCTCCCTCACACCTGTTTTGATTGCTTTCCATGTTCTGTGACTGCTTTGTGGACATTTGACTTCAAGGTCAATGGTGTGTTCGTGCCAAGTCCGCTGCCCCACCAATAAACCGGTCCCCACCATCTCCGCTGACACCACAGACGGTTGATTTAATTTTGCCCGCGGGGCATGCCGCGCGGTCCGATTCAGTCATTCCAATATTATTCTGCTTAAAAATTTTTCCAGCATTTTGTAGACTTTCCTTTCCACATACCCTGACTGTATCTGTATCTGTACATGTATATGTATCGCTATGTGTGAGAGTTGGTCAACCCACAAACACACACACACACACACACACAGACACACACTTGAAGAGCTGTTGGCGCCATTGGTTTGCCACGCTCCGCCTCGTTGCGACGACTCGCTTTTGCTGATGCCACATTAAAGTTTTGGTCGTCGACATCGTCATTTCCTCTCCCAACTCTCTCTTCCGTTCTCCCTGTGTCGCTGTGTGTGTGTATGTGTGTGGGGAGGGGGGAGAAAAAAATGCGAAAAAGTTGATTGCGTAAACTTTTGGTCCCCGCCCAGCAACAAAGTCGGTCGGCCCCAAAACTGCTGCCAACTTTTCTTTTGGCTCGCCAAGTGCAAGATCGAGTTTTAGTTTAAAATATACACATATACAAGCATACATATGTACATATGTGTGTGTGTGTGTGTGTGTGTTTTTGTGTGTGCTTCTTTCTCTGTTGTCGCCTCTCTTTTGCATTTTGGACGCGTTGCGTGCTGCGAGTGGCCCCAAAAAGCGTGCTACACTTTTTATTGATAAAAAAAAGCAAATTAGCCACACAGCGACTAGTGGGGTAGCAAAAGAGAGAACACATAGAGACAGAAAGAAAGCGAACGCTGCTTAGCACGCGATTAAATTGAGCCAACGATGGAGCATCCATCTTTTCTAACGAATGCTCCCAACGCTTTCTTTGCAATCTATTTCTCCGATTACTCGCAGAAAGTGTTGGCCCAGCCATAGCTTTTCAGTTTACTCCTGTTCTAAGAGCCTGTCATCAAAAATCAACCATGTTAGCGGATTCTAATATCTGGATGCCAAACCAATCTGTTTTGGCATGGCATTGATCGGGTTTTTGGTTGCGTCTTCTCTATTCTTCAACCAATATCCTCTTTCTTGCTTGGCGTCCCACTCTTTTCCCAAATACGCGGCTGTCATGAGCTTTATGCATGACATCACATGACTCCTCCATTTTTAACAATATTTAAAGTAATCTGTTTTTCCATTTCCCCCATAAGCGTATCCGAACGATCCGTAATAGTACTGAATTTGCTTTCGTCCGAAAATAGAAGAGGGTTCCAACAAACCTCTGGCTTGCTCCTTGGCAACATTTTCCCTGTGCAGGGCCCTCTCGAGCATCCTTGCCAAAATCTTGAATAATCTCAGTCGAGGATACTTTTGCATTAACATTCACCTTTTTAACGATATCCACGGATGCTTAGAACACAATTTTTGTAGTCATAAGTCCATCTATCTCGACTTGTGTATCACTCAATAAACGAGTAAGTATGTACCTATCCATCAAACTACATATTTTTCTGATGATATATCGATATATGAATCCAATATGAATCTATCCTTCTGAAATGGACAAATCATCCATCTCTCTATATCTACATATCTCTAATAAACACGCATATTTATATATCATTTCATTTACAATCTATCTTTTATCATGCGATTTGTTTGTTTTTATTAATCCTCCTTTCCATCGCTATTTGTATCTACTTATATATCTATCCATTTATCGCTTCACCGTCCTTAACTCATTCATTTTTCCCACCATTTATCTACGACTTATCCTATTCATAAGTCTTTATATCTATCTTTGTATCTAAACAATATTACAAGCTTGGCATTTGATAAGTTGCTCTTAAAATTGGACAAAGGAAAAACAGATGAATAGATATGACCAGATATTTTCAGATAAGCCAACATCATTTTAAAACATGTTTGCAGATGTTTGCCCCGCAGATGGGAGCTGTAGGTCGACAACATTCGGTCACCAAAGGTCGCTCTTATGCTGGTCTATCCGCCACCTGGCCAGAGGCAGACCAACAGACACAGATACAGATACAGATACAGATACATACATTGTGCAGTGGGAGCACAGCGAACAAAGGAGAAACTACGAGTACAACAACTTAATCCAATTTGACTGGGGCCAACAGCGAAACTTGGACTTGGACCCAGCCCTGCCCTGCTCAGCCCTGCCCTGCCCTGGCCTGCGCTTTACCCATTCCCCAATCGCTGACCATTCTTAAATGGCCTTTTACTTAATGCTAAGTGTCGTTTGACTGGTGCCACTAGTCTCTGTCTCTGTCTATGTCTCTGCCCAGCGTTTCTTGCCCTGTCTCCGTCCTCTCTTGCCTGTAGCTTCACGCTGTGGCTTAATTAAAACGATTTGGCTCTGTTCTCATGTTGATAATATTGCGAAATATGTGAATGGCATATCCGAGAGTAAAGATGAGACAAAGATGAAGGACTGGCCTGAGAAAATCATGGAGGAAAATCATGTATTACGCAAGTCTTGAGCCGGAGGGGCTGCTGGCTGGTGGCTGGTGGCTGGTGGCTGGCACAGGTGCCACAATTGGGGTTACAATTATCGCCAGCTGGTCGGGATGGTCAGGCGGCGTCCAATGGCATTGAAACCCCTCGAGTTGAGCATTGATTTCTATGGAATTTCCATCGCAAAGGTCAGAGCTGCACGCGAGCCCCAAAAAGTATTCAAGAAGTAGCTCAGAGCTAGAAGAAGAGGCAGAGTGAGAACCAGAAGGAGAACAAAGAGGTGGCCAAGAATCAGAGGAGGCGTAGAATAGGCCACAGAGCAGAGGGCCTCGACCTGTGAATACCCATTAATTGAATAGTGCCCGAGAGCCCATTGCGACAACATGGCGTATGATTAATGCGCGAAATATACTCGCACTTTGCCTGGGAACCACACAATAACCGAACGACCTTTTAGTTTATGAGAGCGGACCAATAAGGAGAGTTTCCATCGATCGTTGGTTTCCACCAAAGAACGAGAAATATCCGAGAACATAATATCTATATCTTAAATTTATTGCACGATTGAGGAAGATTGCTTAGGTGCTACATATATCTATCTGCCTGTTGTATTCAATCCTGTATACTCTCCTCTCTAACCTTTGGTATCCTAACACTTCACTCCTTTTTGTAGGGCGTTGATTGGCGGCTTGATTGTTATGATTACGCTTGACCTGGAGCTGGAGGGGCCGCTCCGACAGCCCGAGAGCCCATTGCGACAACATGGCGTATGATTAATGCGCGAAATATACTCGCACTTTACCTGGGAACCACACAATAGCCGAATGACACGAAAAATCCGACTCCGCCTCCCTCCCACAACAACATTGTTTGCTTTTCATATTTATTTTAGTTTTCCCGCCTCCCCCCTTGTTTCTTTTTCCCTTCTCTTCCTCTATTTTTGCTTTGATTTAATGCCGCACGCCAAAGTCAGAGTCCGAATCCGAGTCCGAGTCCAGGTTCGTGTTCGTGTCGGTGTCAACAGGCCACACAGTCCAGGTCGATTCGAGTGGAGCCGCCTCCAGCAGGTCAGGGCAGATTATTCTTATGACTGCCATTGCCTTTCCTTTGCTTTCGCTTTGCATTGGCTAATTCTGAGGGTGCCACGCCACTTTGACCTTCTCGCGGTCCGTCCCCGAAAAGTGGCCGCCGACCAGCGGCAAGCGGCAAGCGGCAAGCGGCGATAAGGCACCCAACCTTAAGGCGGAGAGGCCGCAGAGGCCGGTGAGTAATGGGGTGCATTCGCGCATTTCCGGCCACAAAAAAACGGGTCAAAGACGCAACAACAGCCAGAGCCAGAGCTTGACAAACAGAAAGGAAAACCGGCCTCGCTTATACTCTTCTCATCCCTTAAACGCGATCGTTGAGGGATGTTAGCACGGCCTAGTACCTTAGATCCAGTCCATTCAGCGAAGAGCTTCTTGATCGGGAAACGCCTCTGGAACTACGAAGAGGAACTCCTGCTCAACGAAGAGACCTCTGGCCGAACTTGTAATACCCCTTGCAAGGGTATCCAAAACTGGAGCAGCAACAAACAGCAACCCAGCAACCAGAAACCCAGCAAACAATGAGAAATGTTAAGTGTCGCAGAACTGAGTACGCAAGCAGAGCAGAGCACACGCAGAGACACAAAGAGAAGGCAAAGGCAAGGAAAGCAAAATCAAGAGCAAAAGCAAAAGCAGAAGGTAGAGGCAAAGGCAAAGGTGGCAAAAGGTAACAAATGGGAACAGAGCCAGATAACGAGAAGGGGGGACAGTGCCAAAATCAATAAATTTAATGGCAAAACAAACCTCCCCTCTCCGGGTTCCACTTCCTCCACGCTTCCCCACGTCCTTGCCCTTTTACCAACCCCCACGCCTGCCCCTGGCCCCCTGTTCGACGTTAATTTACACGAACAAACGACAAACATCAGGGAAGAATAGCCTCGATGGCCGACCCTTTGATACCCTTGCTAAAACGAAAGCTGGTTGGGATTCATAGAAATCGAATGTTCTTTCAAGAGTATATAAATGGAAATTATAGGTATAAATATGTCTTCAGCTTCGACCAGGCGAAGGAAGGTCATCCTTTTCGTGTGTCCCGTGGCCTAAAAGACCTGCAAAGGATTACTCTCCAAAGGTTGCATTCACGGATTACTAGCTTAAGCCGAAACACGCACTTTAGAGCATCAATCATTGTATAAATCGATGAAGGCCCTTAGGCTTTAAACTGAAACACTGGTTTGCCATGGTCGGAGGCCAAGTGTCAGATCGGAAACGGCATACCCGCACACTTTGGAAGGGCAAGGGTGTGCACACGGAGGGCAAAAACAAATGGAATGAAAAATGAAAATCAATAATAAACACGGCCGGAAAAGCAGGGAAAAATCGTCGAGCGTGGGTCAGTGGGTCGGTGGAGTGGTGGGTCGGTGGGTCGGCGTCTGACAGCAGACAATGATTGTGCATAATTGCAATTGTTAACCGATTGGCCTGCGGGGGCGTGCCCTGGCCTGCCCTGCCCTGCCTCGCCCCGACCTGGCCATTATGCTGCGTTGTGGCTTGTTGCATGTGGCAGGAATTCCGTGGCTTGTGCATCTGTGTACACCAGTATGTGTGATGGATGTTGGGTTGACATTGCTGTTCCGGGGATTCTGATGCGGTAAATGCCTACTCGTATATTCGAGACTCTTCCTGTGGCAGTTCCTCCGCGGAGGATCCTTCTTGTGCTCTTCCATTTAAGCTTTCAATGCCATTTCATGCTCTTCAGCCTCTCAAGTATTTCGACTATCTGCAGCCAATCGACGAAGCAGATGCTCCCTTCGCTGGCAACTGTCGCTGCTTTCATCCCACTTCTATTCAGCTTCTGTCGGGCTCCTTCAGCTTTCCTTGGCTTCCTGCTGATTGCTGATTCATCGCTTATTCAGTTATCGAAAGCCATCCCAAAGCGCTCAGCGTTGACCTAGACAAACACATCCATCCAATGATGGATATCGAACGCACTTTTTTAGCGGGCCACGCGGCGTATGCGTAATCAATTGTCAACGACAGGGATAACACTCTCCTTGCAGGGAGCAGAAAGTCAACTTCAAAGCCAAAAGATGAGTGGCCTGCCCCTGCCCCTGCCCCTGCCCCTGCCTGGTATTTGGCCACTTTGGATACCCTCGCACACACATAGAAAGGCAAGACCATTCGACCCTGGAAAGTAGGTACCCATGAATATCCCAATCAGCATCAATGGATGGAGATATCCATGGCCCGCCCATCAGTCAGGATGGGACTCGTATCCCTTGGGGCTGGATCGAAGCAGATCCATATATACGTTCTCTTAAGATCAAGATAAAGCCTTTAGCCTCGTGAGGGGTATCTGAAGCTTCGATCCATCCAGTGGCTCGCCATGTTGTCCTCCTGCCATGTTGTCCTGCTGTCTCTTGTTCGTGTTGTTCTTGCTAATGTTGTTTGGCTTTGGCTTTGGCTCTGGCTCTGGCCTGCCGACGAAGATCAAACAGCACACGCCAAGTGTCGAGCTGCTGCGAGCGCCTAAAGGTCAAAGCAGAGTGGGCCAAAGTGGGGCATAGGCAGCGGCAGAGCAATGTGCACTCGAGATAAACGTGCGAGGCAAACCGCAAAAGTGACAAGCCCCAAAAAAAGGCAAACAGGGGCAGAAAAACACAGCAACAGCCACAAGGGCCGGAGAGGGATGACAATCTCTTGCCGTCTCCCTCAGTGTGCCTCTGCCGCAGATAAGCTACTGGAAAAAAGAGTGCCTGCCACCGGACCAGGCGGGATTTTTGTGGATTTTGGCTTTCGGTCGTTTTCCTCTGTTAGGGCGGCGGAAGGGGAGGGATTTTCCTTCAATTTTAATGAGTTTGTTGCCAAACAAGGACAACACACAAATTTTTGCCTATTTGCAACTTGTGGACCAATCGATCGGGTCCCGAAAGGGGTTGCCCCGACAGGGGACAGGACAGGCTTAAAGTCAACTAATTAAAAAATCTGCCCAAGCCGTTTCCTGCCTTCCTTCCATTCTTCCATTCCGTCTTCTTTCCTTTTCCCTTTCCCTTTCCATTCGGGCTTGGCTTGCCACTTTCCAGTGTCTTTGGTCAATTTTTGGTTAACGAAATGGCGCAAATTGGGGAAAAACGGTGGGGCGGGGGAAAACACTTCGAGGCAGCCATCGACCCATCGACGCAAAGCAAACAGGCCGGAATGTATGGCTCCATAGGATAGCGAAAGGACTCAAGATGGGGGCCTTTTTGGGGGGTCTACTTATCAGAGTCTCGTGTCTGCCCCGTGCTGCCTTCAGCATGCGATTGGTTTATGCAAATGAACAGCAGAGCAGCAGAACAGCAGACAGTGAAAAGAGAGAAAATACCGAAATTCAGAAGATAAATGAGGAGATACTTGAATATTCCATGGGCCCATTCCTCAATGTCCATGCAGGAAGTATGCATGGGATGGGATACAGATACAGATACAGATACACATATACTCCCCCAAAGGAGTCGCATTGCATTTCGACAATGAACGATTGTCGGAAGTAACGCTAACTGGAAGTTTATCCGACAGAAAGCCGGCCACCAGGTGGCAGAAAGCTAGCAGCCATCATGCACTAGCATTCTCATTCCAAGTGTTACCTTAAATAAATGCAAGTACTCATACATACTCGTACTTGCGCATTTGGGAGATCTAACTCCATCTGTTTTACAGATCTGAGTCACATTCACGTTCTTTAAGCTCGCTTAAAATCGGATAAAATTAGAGAGAGAAAATATGAATGAAATCTACAAATAGGCTTCTAGAGAGGCACACGAAAAGGATGACCAAATTCTAAAATATCTGCCAAGTGCCTCTGCTCGCCTGAACACTATTCAGAATCTGGAATACAGAATCTATCCTGCGGCAGGTCGTGTGCTCGAGTTTGAATCACAATCGCGGTAATAAAACCCAATAAAACACACACATTTCCATATAATTCCGTACCGATATAAATTTGAAACTTAACTATCTTATCTGTGTTTTTATTTGTCAATTTTTTATATAATAATAAATCTTCTAAACGAAAGATGATACATGGTAAAAGTTCTTCCACCATCTGTACAAAAATACCAGAAAAATTGTTCAATCTTGGCTAACGGTATATTTTTATGAACTTTTAGTAACCCGTGCGCCAGATCCATGTCCCGTGAGAATGAGCTTAATATAAAAATTAAAAAAAGAATAAAATATTAAATAGTATAATATAAAATATAATAAATAAATAAAACAATAATTGGGTAAAATTTTAAACGATTTTTAAGATACATCATTCGAAAATTATTGACATTCAAAAATATCAATTGCCTCAGCACCAAAAATATATTTTCCAAAAAAAAACGAGGTGGAACAGCTCTACATTTATACCCGATACATAGTCAGTATGGCTCTCCTTCGCCAGACGGCGCTAACATTGCACGATACGACAAAGAGGGCGTGCGAGAGAGACAGAAAATCAGTCTGAACGTGTCGACGGGCACTGCAAATTGATTTGTTACTTTTGGCTATAATAATATTTCGATCTGGTCAAGATTCGGCAATCTGGTAGATATGGTGATTCCCTTTACTTTTATGAGGCTACTTTATGGGGTCGGAAACGCTTCCTTCTGGACGTTACATTTTCACCACAAGGCTAATATACCCCTATACTCATTTTATTTATTATTCACTTTTGTAGCTATATCGTAGATTTATCTGTTGGCTGTTTACTCAACTCGAATCTACAGAATCTACAGGATACAATGGCATCCAAGGCCATCAAAATGCTGGGCCCTCAGTCGAGTCTTCGTTTGCTTCACAACTTTTTTTTAAATTTTACTAATTGCTGCTGCGGCACCTTTGTTTGAAAATTATTTGAGAAGATAGTCGTATGCGACAGGCAGACGGTAGTGCGGCTAAAGAAATAATACAAATATCCCTGGCCATCGACGCCTCGGACTTTGAGACCGTATCCGAAAGATGGGATTCTGGTGTATGAGACGATATGGGAGGGAGTTTTGGAGCGAGCGAGAGACGGCTATAAATAGTTAAGTGATGCCCCCGCACTTTTTGGGCATTCCCTGAGCTCCGTCTATGGCTGCTCTATAATCCTCTGCTCCAGCCTCCACTTCCACCACTGCTTCCCCCTCAGCTTTTACCTGTTCCACTTCAGCCTCTGCCCGTGTCCCGCATTTCATTCGACTTTTGTATTTGTGCTTGGCATGAAAATCACATTAGAATCTATTGCTTCACCTGACGACCCATTTTGCGCTTCCCTTTGCCATTCCCCCAACCATTTGCATTCTGTTCCTGGGCCTGAAAGTATAAACGCAATTTTCCCGCCTTAATATGATACACTTACACATTCAGGTCCCGGCACCCGGTACCCGGTACCCGGCACTCGGCATTTTCCATTCTCCATTCTCCTCCGCCTGTGTGCATTTCCTTTATGGCATTTTCACTTTACGCTCTCACATTTCCATGCGGAGCAGGCCAGTCCCAGCAGCTAGCTAAAAGCTGGCTCATTTCAGTTCCTCTTGCCCTGCTGGGGCCCTGTCCTTGTCCCTGTCCCTGTCCCTGCTGTCCTTTTACTTTTTCCTTCACTTTTCCTGCCAAACGAAATCCTTTTGGAAAAGGCTTTATGTCTTCTCATTCGGCTGCTGTTCAGAGTAATCCGCTTTCGACAGCTCGAGCGAGCTGGAGGACTCGTGCAGGAGCATATGAAATCTATGCCCATTAGAGCATTGAGAGTATGAGAGAAAGTGAGGCAACTGTCAACTGTCAAGTCTCAGCTGGCAATCCTCATTTGGGTCTACCCCAATCGATCGAGTATCGACTATTGTGGCCATTGTTCACCGTTCCCTGGGAGTTGAAGGGGAATTGACTCAAAAGGAGCTTACGGGAGGCTCAAGAAACTAAATGAACCGAATCGAACCACAGATCTGGGCTTACAGAGCCACTCAATCGAACTGGAAGGCTTTCACCACACCCTGCCTTGAAACGAGTTCAATTAAAACTATTAGCAGCAGTTCAGCAGTGCCTATACTGATTAGATATCAAACGAGGTGAAGCCGGAGGTCCCATCGATCCCAGGCCATCATTGGGGTTCATTAAGTGATCGATGGTGGAGCTTTGGCCTCCCATTCCAGTCTCCCATAACCATTTGTCTTTCAACTTTTGATGGCTCCTTTGGGGGTCTACTGGCTCTAGCTGGTTGCAGTTTGGTCCGTATATTTGCTGGCCAGGCGACACTTATGCATCAATTTGTTTGACAATCCAGCTGCCTGCCCGTCTCCCTATCTGTTTCTCTCTTGCTGCATCTGTATCTGCCGTCTATGCCATTCCAGTCCTGTCACTTGTCACCCTGTCTGTCCCTCGACTAATAAGCTCTTTAGCTTCCGTATGAGCACTCGACCGTCGTCTGGTTCCGAAAAATGTTGCCAGACCCAGACCAAACCCCGAAATGGGGCAAGAGTAGCGAAAGAGTGGAGATGGGAGAGGTTCGTGGAGTCTGATTTGTTAATTATCCTGTAGTTACTGCACTCCATGGCAGTCCATGGCCATGTGTGCTGCAGGACATGGTTGGCATATGTCCACTGACTTGTTTGCCCATGCTCGTGGGCAATGTATGAGCTCATGTTGCTTCTGCCTGTTACCTGTTTTCCCGGTGAAAGCTGTGCAAGCCATCCGATTGAATGCAGAGGGCCTATCGCATTCGAATCAGGTATTTGCCCAGACCCAAGCCACAATTGGCCTCAAAGGCGAACCCACTCACTGGGCCACAGCGGGTTGCCCCTTCCCTAATTGAAAGTGTTGTCAATGACCGCAACTGGTTGCTGCCCCTGCCACCGCCGCTGATCTAGCCCCGAAAATTCTATTTCGCAGCACGGACATTCCTCGGACACACGTACACGCACGCACCCTTTGATTGTGTGACGGTCACTCAGTCAGTCAGTCAGTGGTGTGTGGTTCGGTGGTTTGGTGGGCCTGCGATTGTTCTATTTATAGCAATCGGAGAGTCTTTGCCCCCATCTCGTCACACAGCACATGCACGGACGCATGCCACACCATCTGCTGGCCCCATCCCTTCCAGTTCCAGAGAATCCAAGCTTCCTGTTCGCACTGACAACTTAACGGAAAATTCATTTCACACTTCTCCGCCACCCACTCTCACTCCTCCTGCATCCTCCTGCTGGCACTCCCCCTGCTATCTGCTGCCTCCCCAATCCTCCTTCCTGCGGGCTGGCAATGGAAACCGCAATGCCAGGTAACCGAGAAACGATAATTGGATACGTGAAAGCGAGCAGAATTGTAATTTTTTGAATAATTGACACTATTCGATAACCGAAACCAATCGGAGGCACCCAACGAGTACGAGAACATTGGGCATTCGATAGCGGGTAGCACACCAGCCATTCTTGTGATTTAATTGTGAATTAGCCTTTATCGATTGGCAAATAAAGTCTCCCAACTGGACTATCATTCTCTGAAATATTTTGTAGAGAAATTAAAGGCCAAAGCCTAGGGGTACTCACGCTGCGAGTTGGAGCGCCGGATGATGTTCTCGAGGAATGTGTTTTGCGGCGCAACCAGTCCACGTCGTCCGCCAGGCATTTTGCCGCCTACACGCTACGCTGCGCCGGCACTGCTCGACACTGTACCGACACTGTCCTGTCCCGTGCTGGCCGGGTCCGCTGGTCTTCCGCTTCGGCCGATGACAGTTGGACTGGTCTTCGCCGAGTCGCCTAGTCGCCCGGCGAGTCGCTCTGACAGTTGACGGATGACGGGTGACAGTTGTCAGCTGATGGATAGATGGTCCGATGCGACGCTGACTCCGACTGCGACTGCGAATGCGAGTGCGAGAGCGGATATCCTTTGGCTCGATGGCTGGATGGAGGATGGTCGTCGCAGTGCGCTCGCTCGTCCGCTCGTCAGCTGGATCAATTGATGTTCGATTGCTATTGATCGGTGTGGCGCCTCATCAGCTTCTGTGCTCCTGCTTCAGCAGTTGTCCGAGGGGGCAACGACGACATCGCTGGGCATCGCCGCAACACTGCTGCCCCGGCCGACCGCCATTTCGATGGTCTCGTTCCCAATTCTCGCTCCTTACGTCTCACGTCTCACTCAATCACTCGATAATCGCTGGGCGGCGACGACGACGGGGACGGGAACCTCCACAACTTTAATCCGCCGCTGTCGGAGCTGTTCACCACTTGACCAATCACACAGTCTTATCGGTTGCATATGGCACTGCAAGTAAAACAGAGAGAGAAAAAATAGAGGTACGATACAGCATTAGAAAAATTCAGCATGTTTCCAGATTAAAATTGAAAAAAGTTGGGAAAACGACTGGCAAGTGGAATTCCCACTGAAAGAACTCATCTTAATATTACTGCATGGTTTTCCGAGAGCTTTCGATTCGTGGAATGTAAGGCCACACCCGGAAATAAAGGCGGAGCAGGGCCAGTGATGTCTGAAAGTTGCATTCCGATTCGGTAATATCTTGGACAACTCTGAGATGTCGGAAATACTCGTACTCGTCGTGGTACTCGTTACTCGTTACTCGTTACTCGCCTTAATGCGAGAATCCCTGTTCTACTGAGGCACTTTCGGACGGACTCGCATTGGCCTGGGAGGAAGATTTGAGCTAAGTAAACTCGACACCATTGTACATATATGTATTAACTGAATGATGGATATATTTATGCATACTCGTGTGCAAATTCAAAGTGGACTTCATAAGCGATATGATTACATATAGAAGATACATAGAAGCTATCGATGATGCTGTTCGGACCATAATCTCTTCTCACAACGTCTATTCGAATGCTCTTAGGTGATCTGCGGTCGCGCTCAATTTAATTACGCTCTCAGTGCATACATGCACACGGCCACGCCCTCCAATTATTAAGCCCTAGACCTTCTATATTTAAGCCTTTAAACGGAGAAATCCTACTCTAATCCTACTCAGCAGCATTAATGTGTAATGCTCTGATGCTTTTCAACGAGTACGTGCATATCTCCTATTAGAAATAAATTTGAATCCCATTTGAGAGTTGAATCCTATTAGGACGGCATCAGATACTGTCACAAGTGGAAAATTAATTACATTGTGATATGAGCAGTTTAATCAAGTGGAAAATTAAAGCTAATGTGAAGCTGGGGCTGGGGCCCAATCGTTATCGCCTAATTGATCATATTGCCTTTAATTGAGCGACATTAAATGGATTTGGCGATAAGGCCGGCTCAAGTTCTTGTGCCATTATAGTTTTCGTTGTCCAAATGCAGTGCAAAATGCAAAGTGCTGTCAAATGGGGCTTATAATTCAATTTATGTAAACATTTTGTGCACGTTTGCATGCTGCATTGTTGCAGCCATAAGATTATTCAGTCCCTGAATCCACTCAACCTTTCCTGCCCCCGTAACCAGTAAATCTATTGATTTTAGCGATATTCTGGCCACTCTTGTAATTAATTATGGCAAACACTCCTATGTACACCGTACACTGTATCGTATACGTAATATTTACTGCACGTCTCGGAGGTAACTGAGACCCATACAGGATGTTGGATAGAGAGAGAGCGAAAAGAGCTTACGATTGGCTTAAGCACAAAACAATAAAGCATAAATTGGCTAAATCAAATGGTTATTCCCACTCGAACCTTCGGAATCCCCCGCATCCCCATCAGAATCCTAATTGAACACTCCTTTATGCCACCTTTGTGAACTGCACTTGGAAAACGGATGAGCAGCAGTCAACCTGCCCGGCAATTAGAGATGTCAATTATCCAGCTCTCGTATTGCCAATTAGGAAACCTAACTGAACAATCTATGTGCAATCTACACTGAGGCATTGGTTTGGGGTTGGGCTTGGGCTACATTCTGGGAATGCCTGAATACACAGCAATTATAAATGGTAGCTGTGAAGCTCTTAAGTACAAGACTGAGGACTCAAGACTGAGGACGGATGACAGACTGCATCAACAGATTCACTACGCACCGAAGACACGATAACAAAGTCAGCTTCGAGCAATGAAGCACGGTGCAGCCAAGCGACAGACGCACTAATTGCAAGGTGCAGGAGCAGGATTCAAAAGCAACTGGAGCAGAATCAGCCAGATATACGAGAACCAAAAAAGCAGATTCAGCAAACGGAGCAGGCACAGAAATGAGGCCTCAAAAGAAGCATAATTAGAGGGATAGATGGGAAAGATAAGAAATGAAAGCGAAGGATCAGTAAGAGAACAAACAGTGGATAGAATGGATAGAGTGGTGGCTTACAAATTAGAAGAGCCTTAGACGGGAACGAGAGTAAACTAGAATTTACATCAAGCCTCAAGAGGAGCAGAAAAAAAACACCTTAAATATTAGAGCAGAAGCAGATCCAAGCACAGCCATAAATCTCGGGCTTGGACGGGATCACGTCGGGGTCACCATAGGAAACAATTATAAAGATTCACGTAAGACTGCACCACTATGATTTGGATATGATATTTATGATATTTATTGGCAAATAGTCCCCACATTGAGAGCCTGGCCTTCAACTGAATTACGTCGGGGTCACCAATGTCAACAGCTAGCGAAAAAGCTCACTAGCTTGACAGTCGACATTGACATCCAATGAAAGGAATCTTGCCTGTTAGCTGTTTACTGAACGAAGCACAGAAAAAGCTGGCTCCAAGTACACCACTAAAGGCGGGTTGAAAGATCTAAAAACATATTTGGGATATTAGTGCCATGGTCCGTAATTGTGGCATCCAAACATCCCATGTAGTATTCACTTCGAAATATAATTCAAACGAATGATATCCTTGCAAATGATGCACATTTCATTTCAAAGGTATTTACAAAAAAGTCATCCGGCTTTCTCCTCACCAACTGCTCTAAGCTCTACAGCAAACGGAACGATTATTCATGGGAGCATGACTGTATTTTATTGTATGTTGAAATATTCATAATTTGGCTATCCATTGGAGCGGAGTACTCGTGTGAGCAAGGTTTAATCTTGCATGAATTTCATCATTCCACCCATAGTACGAGCACAATTATCCGAGGTAACATTAGACATTTTAAATTTCTTTTACGAAAGTGAACGCTGTTAAAGTTTTCCTCGGAAAACTCTACTGACTCCCCCCATCGCCACCCCAACTGTTGCTCTGTGCGGAAAAGCGAAACCCCTTTGGATGCTGCCACTCGACAGTTGCCCCACTTGCCCCACTCGCCTGCGTCGCTTGCCTCGCTCGCCTCAGATGGCTGAGCTCAGTAATCTTTAATTTCATTAAAATTCTAGCTACAGCCAAGACAGCTTCTTTGTGCCTGCTGCAGAGTCCTGGCTGCCATCCATGCTGCCATCCATGTTGCTGCAGTAAGTGCTTATTAGAGGCAGCACACTCCAACCTAAACGAGAAACGCTCTCAGGCATTTATGAATTTTCCGGCTTTAATGCGTGGCTACGGAGGAACAGCAGCACCAGCAGGAGTAGAAGTGGAAGCAGAAGGACCACAGCACGCGGGACAGTAGATCGAGGAGCTGCCCCAGTGGCCCAGTTGGGGATGGAAGGACAGCGTAATGGGGTGAATTTCCGTAGAAACTTTCCGAACAATGCTGCTGCATTCATTTATTCCTTGGCTTATCCCGACACAAGTTTCCTTGTTCTCCTGGTCAACCTCAACCTCCTCCTCTCTCTCTGCCTCTGGTAATGCATATCCTCGTAATTAACTGCAAGTTACAGCTCCATGGATGCACAATAATGGAGACTAATTCATGGCTAACCCACAGTCAGAGCCATAGCCAGAGTCCTCTCTACTTGATGGAGCACTAATGAACTGCAAAAGGATATACTATCAGAGTCCAAAGTCCAAAGGCAAAGGAAAATATTGGGGATGTGTGGAACGAATCTTTTAGAGCCACATCGGCATCTGCTGGTGTGTGTGTTGGTGTGGCACCAATCGAAGTAATCTTCTCTTTCGTATTCATGCCAGTTTAGCATCGTGCAGGTCCTGTACTCTCCAGGCTCTCCTTGGCTACTCGTACGGATGAGTACAGTCATAGTCAGGGACATTCACACACATCTCGTTGTAGTGTTGTTGTGTTGTTGTGTTGCTGTGTTGGTGTGTTGTAATGTTTCCAAAGCCCAACGTCAATCTCTGATATTTTTAGCTTGTTGAGTGCGATTCAAATGTGGCAGTGGCCAGCCCCAGCCAAGGGCCAAACAACTGCATCCTCTATCTCTGCTGAAACACTCTCCTTGTGCCCTCGCAGCTCATCCCATGGCTCCACCAGCACTGTCACTCATGTGCGAAACGCACTGTACCTCCCCCGAGACGACTGTAAATGAAGAATGACACTCTCTGTGGGGGAGACACTGTACGGGAAATGGGTTCTTCTCGACTTCTTCTCCTCCATTCTTCTACGAGAAAATTGATCGGCAATAGTGGCACTCGTTTGCCATAGAGTGGGGGATATTATTGCTGACGTCACAGGCCCAAATGTGGAGAGCAAAGAAGTATACATAAACATAGATATAGGAGAGGGGCAAAAGAGTCGAGCCTCTCGGCAGTCGCCCATTTTATAATAAATATAAAATGTATAATAAATGGCATGTTGCCTCGCCTTGCCCCCTGCCCCCATTGCAGCCGCAGCATCCCTTAATAAAGGCAGGGGCCTCCCCCGCCAAGGGCTTGACACACTTGCCACAAGCCTGGCCGGGTCGGGGTCGGTGCCGGTGCCGGGTGGGGTCTGGCTGGTGCTCCTGTTTCTCCGAGTGGAGTTCTGATGGGTGTGTGTGTGGCAAGAACCAAGGACTAAGGACCCCAGCGTCAGTGCAGCAGCGGCAACTACTTTGGATTTGGACTGCTGACGTTGTCGAGCGAGTGACCGACCGCACACGGGCCAGGAAGGTGGCAGGGAGAGCGGAGAACATAACAGGACAAACGATGCCACAGGATGACGCTCACCTTGCCCCACAAAGCGCTGATGAACCAGGGACTGGGGCTTGGAGGCGACTATACATTTTAATATGTTGCAGCTCTAAGCTCTCGGCCCCCAGTCCTCCCATCTGGTTTGGCGGAGCTCTTTTTATGGCTCGCTTCAAGTACGTCATAAAAATTAACACGAACGTATCAGGGGGCAAGAGGCAGCTGCACGACGGTGGGGTTGCGTTGCGGGTTGGCCGCCCTTGGGGCCCCCGACAGCTGATCCCATCGAATCGTTTTTCATCAGACCGGAATGAGACGGTGTGTACATACGAGTATGTACCTACAGAAGGAGTAGAGCGGGGCACATTCCATGTAATGCGATTCGCTTTGCATTCCCATAAGTGAAAGGACACATTCGTTTCGAATGGCCCAGGCACAGAGAACTCGTGAGAGCAAAGGGCATTCCTGATCGAGATGAATTTAATAAATGATGCATAAAGATTATTGGTTTAATCAAGTACTAACGACAAGTGCAGGAGAGGAAGCAGCTCTGTATTTAGTAAATTGTATATGAAAATATTATCAGTGAAGAATTCGACCCGCCTTTCTTTTAGGAGATTCAAATCAAATAAAATACTCAGGCTTGCTCCGGCTTTTTCAATAATTAGTAGCTACAATTTTACGGATAATTGTAGTGGAGGTAGAAGTACGATTATACCCGTAATACTCGCACTCGAGTGGTTCAGCAACGATTCATACTGATTGCATAATTTTAAGAGCTGGATAAAGGGCGAATTGAAGGCAATTTAGGAGGGGACTTCCCCTAGGATAAGGACAGGCAGAGTAACATCCTGCTTTCCCTTCCCTTCCCTTTCCATCATTTGGATTTAATTTCCGGTGTGCTGCGTTTTGGCTTCAAATATTAATAGAGCTCTGGCATTATTAATGAGATGGTGTCATCAAGAAAATGAAGCCGCCTCATCCACCAGCCACCATCCACCCTCCACCACATAGAGTCGGAAGCTCCCACCTTCCCGGATCAACCCCTACCTTTTCTCTCTCTCTCTGTGTGTGTGTGTGTGTTGGTCTCACCTTTGGATACTTTCTACCATTGTGGACTTTTAAAAAATGTATAAACTTTTTGCCATTGGCTTTGTTAACCGTATCCATATCCACTTCATTTTTTGGGCCCTGTGGATGTGAAAAAGGAGGAAAATCTAAGCGGGAAAGCTGCTGGGGGCAATGGCAGGCAAATTCCAGTGCAAAAAAAGTTCAGTTTGAGTCTGCCAATTACTTGTGGTCATCGCTATGGTTCCACTCTGGGACAGATCTGTTCCGGGAATGCCCCTCTTAATGTTTTTGACATTTCATTAAATGCGTTTTTCGTGAAGAGTCGTCCGTCCCGTTCGACCCGTTCGTGGGTATTGCATTCCATGGCATTCCCATGAAATAAAAGAGCTGGATAGACGGGGACCTGCCTGGCATTTTTCCCCGATATTCGCTTTGACAACAAATTTTAAGCTCTATGGGAAAAACATTGTTACCGTACACGCCCCCGCCATCTCCCTGCTGTCTCTCATATAACAACCGTGCGCTTGTCCCCCCAAACCCCCGTCTCCCAAAACCCCCGTCCCTTCAACGTTGGCTCTGCATGTGGCTCTGCTTCTGGTTTTCTATCCTATTCGGAAAGCACAATTGTTGCAACAATTACACAAACACAAATGCAGAGGAAAACCAAACAAAAGGGGGAGATTGGTGGAAAAATAGGCGAAAAAAAACCAGAGAATAGAAAAGAATGGAAAGAAAAACAGCAAGCAGAAAACAAAGCTCAGGGGGACAATAGGCCCCCCCGACCGACCGGAGGGTGGCCTCAGAGAAGGGAGTGGGATCCACTAACTTTCCCAGACCCTTCGGCAGACGAAGAACAGACCAAGGATTCGATGGGCACAGTACAATGGACTCTGGGCTGGAGAAGCACGATGAGCCGCCTCTCTTGGGGGATGGCTAATACTCGCATGGGGTTCCGGATCGGAGGGGTGGCAGTGGAACTGGGAGAGGGAGAGGGCAGCGTAATACAAATCATATTTTAATTTTGCCTGTAGAAGATGTTTCTATCATGTAATATTCATATTATGAGACAGGGGGAGACAGAGACAGCGATATGAATGGATTATAATGCTTATAATCGAAATAATGGAAATAAATGCAAAGCAACATACAGATAGGTATATACATATATATGTAGCTCGATTCTTGGATCAGGAATCATTTGTGAATATTAAAACGTTTCAAAAGCTTTGAAGATGTTTTTGGAAATGGAAAATCTTGATTAATATATTCAAAAATGAATGCCAGTGCAAATCTCTTACTGAATCCACTGAAAGTCAGCTATGAAAAGGCCATTAGGCCTTTGTTGAGTGAATTTCCTGCCGGCTACCTGGCTTTCATTTCTCTTGGGGGACAAGGGACAGGATTCGTAAGTAAACCAGGCGGAGCCATCAAAGCCCGGCGTATAAATTAAAGTGGGGAGTTGTTAAAGTCAGGCTGGTTGTTTTTGTGTCCACTCCATCAGCCGAAAGAGGGTCGCGAATGGAAATGTATATCAAAAGCTAAAGAGTCGCCAAAGATACGCAGTCTGCGGGCAGCGGGCGAGTGCAATCAGCTGTGGTCAAAGACCCAAGTCAAGTCGGGACCAAATCAGGACAGGATCCAGGCCCAGACCAGATACAAAAATACGAAGGCGAAGGCCTTGGGCTGGGGACTGGGATGGAAATGGCCTGGGTTGGGCTAATTGATTGACATTTCCTGTTGGAGCAAAGAAAAGCAAGAACCCCGCCCCAAGCCGCCCCGAGTGGTGTCTCCTGTAGCTCTATAAAGACCCACTTCTGGGGAAGTATCCTTGTTTGTGCGAGTGTGCATGGATATTATACAGCTTTACTTGTATATGCGCATAAATACATATACTTAACCTTGATTTTGCCAAGTCGTCAGCCCATGCCCTGGGCTCTGTTCTTGGGCCTGGCTTTTGCGTGCCAAGTTGGGGCCTTGGCGCCTTGGACTGGCAGGCAAAGTAGGGCAGCCCAGCCATTTCATTAGGCCAAGACCCAAGAGAGAACAGAGCCGAACCGAGACAAGTGCAAAAAAGAAAGTCTATTTTCGGCTTCGACATTCCTTAAAGAGGAGCATTTCGGCCCAAAGAGAATTCACACTGTCACTGGCACTGTCTCTCACTTGATGGTGCAACGCGATGAGCGACCATCGATAATCGCAACTATCGAATCATTGAATGCTGCAAACGATGCTTCGTTCCGATAGAAAATAAACATTCAGCTCAGCAATAGATCATAAAAATAGGTATATAAATAAAAATAATAGTTCCAAATTAAAAAGCTTCATATTCCTATCACTTTATGGATTTTCTCTTTGTTTCTTGTTTTTTTTTTGCGATATATATTATTATATATATATTACGATATATATTATATTCGTACATATCATCTCACATCACTAGCGATATCCGATAGATAAGCTTGCCTATCGTATCGCGTACCACACAAATTCCAGAATTTTCCGCAGAGAACGTAGGCGACAAAGTATTGTCAAAACGACCGCACGGAATAATTTTTAAAGCAGAAGGAACACCCAATACCATCCGAGCGACAAAAACTGGGATAGAGCCAGTGGAAAAGCCCCTAAACTTCCCCGAGGAGTCGCTGAAAACGAAGAAGAAGAAGCAAACAAAAATTCGCCGAAAACATCCGCCGGAATGGCCCATGCGAATTACGGCTTCGATCGTGGCTTGCCGCCACACAAAATATTGGGCGCAACCTATGCAATGAGCCCACTCATGTTCATCATGAAGTGGCAAGGCACCGATCAGCCCGACCTGGTGCTCGCCACAGATGCCATGGAACGCTGCCCGGACCTTGTCATGCAGTTCTACGCCGTCAGCCCTGTCGACGGATCAGCTTTGGAGGTAAATGAGGAGGCCGATGCCGATGACGTCGGATGAGGAATACATGGAGTTTGATTTCGAAGAGGACGACGACGACTAAGCAGAAACCCCCATCGGAATGAACTTTGTTCCTTCTTTCGGGCCACAAAAGCCTCTAAAAAAATAAAATGGCGTCTGCTGTCGCATAAAATACAATTAAAGTTGCACACATCTCATTGTTCTTCAAATTCCATTTCCATTTTCTTTCGCAGCTTTGTGCGGCCGCGCGACGCTCTGCTGCTGTTTCAATTCTCTTTTGCTCCATCCTTCGCCTCGGACCGAGGGCTGCTTTCGTTAGCCGCAGGTAGCTGAAACGGAAAGCAAAAACAAAATGCATACGACAGACGCCGAGCGAGTGCAGGGCTCGGCCCAGGCCTCGGAGAAAATATGCCTCGTCATACCCAAGGCATGCAATTTGTTATTGTATTATTGGGCATTCCGTTCTGAGCGATTCGCTTGTGCGAGGTTCGCCACAGACTCTGTGCATACCAGACCCAAAAGCACACACATACACACATGCATACATATGTACATCGTACATCGTTTCTGCGCCTTTGCTGTGTTTGCATTTGCTGTAGGATTCTGGAAACGACTCGGCTGCCCAGACGCGCGACTCCGCTATGGAAGAACTATCGTATTTGGTACCGTCCCTCAGGCAACATTCTGGTACATGTTGTACAATCTTTGGTGAAAGTAACGTACCGGTACCGTAGTTCTTCCTTCTTCCGTCCCCCTAAGCATATTCAGTCGCTTCATTTGCGTTGTCTCCGGCTAATGCCTCGAATGGCATGAATAATGCGTTCTATTTGTCTTTGTGCTTCTCTGAATGAGTCATTTTTATACCCGATACTCAAAATGAGTATTGGGGTATATTAGATTTGTGGTAAAAGTGGATGTGTGTAACGTCCAGAAGGAATCGTTTCCGACCCCATAAAGTATATATATTCTTGATCAGCATCAATAGCCGAGTCGATTGAGCCCTGTCTGTCTGTCCGTCTGTCCGTCCGTCCGTCCGTCCGTCCGTCCGTCCGTCCGTCCCCTTCAGCGCCTAGTGCTCAAAGACTATAAGAGCTAGAGCAACGATGTTTTGGATCCAGACTTCTGTGATATGTCACTGTTAAAAGTATATTTCAAAACTTCGCCCCGCCCACTTTCGCCACCACAAAGGGCGAAAATCTGTGGCATCCACAATTTCAAAGATACGAGAAAACAGAGAACGGAGAATCGTAGAGAATGACTATATGTTCTAGAGTGTAAGATCTGAAACAGATCGTATAATTATTATAGCCAGAATCAAGAAAACAATTTCATTCTTTCTCGCCCTGTCTCTCTCTAACACACAGGTTTCATGGTCGGTTTTGTCAATTGCAAAATATGAGTTCAAGGATCTCAGAACCTATTAGAGCCAGAGCAACCAAATTTGGTATCCACACTCTTGTGATATCGGACCTTGACCGTTTCGTGTCCACACCCCCTTCCGCCCCCGCAAAGGACGAAAATCTGGGGCATCCACAAATCTCAGAGACTATTAAGGCTAGAGTAACCAAATTTGGTATCCGCACTTCTGTTAGATCTCACTATAAAACGTATATCTCAGAATTTCGCCCCACCCTTTTCCGCCCCCACAAAGGACGAAAATCTGTTGCATCCACAATATTGCACATTCGAGAAAACTAAAAACGCAGAATCATAGTTAATGACCATATCTATCAGATTGCTAAATCTGGATCAGATCAGATCCTTTTTATAGCCAAAAGGAACAAATCAATTTGCACTGGCTACGCAGCGCCCGACGTCACGCTCAGACTGATTTTCTGTCTCTCTCGCACGCACTCCTTGTCGTGTCGTTTAATATTAGCGGCGTCTGCCGGAGGAGAGCCATACTGACTTAGTATTGGGTATAACTGTAGAGTTGCGGTTTCCGCAGCAACTCACAACGTTCCCCCTCGTTATTCATAATTTTGTACTTAATTAGGCGCCGCCTCAGCCGAGGGCTCTTCAGAATCCAGCACCAGCCAAAGCATTTGAAAAAGGCAAACGAGAATGGCCGCTTTCTTTGATACCCTCTCTTTTAAAAACGTATGGAACTGTGATGAAGAAAGGGGAACGAACACGATCTTTGAGAGGAATATCGTACTAACTTGACAATTAACAAAAAAAAGAATTGAAGTAAATAAATTTAATAAATAACTAATGCTATTCTCTCGCTCCCTAGCAGGGCGAGGGACCCGCACGACGTGGCCAGGATAGTTCTCCAGGATCCCCCGACCAGGTGGCGCCCCTCCTCGCTAAGCTCTTCACCTTAAATTTTGGCCTTGCCACTCTGTCTAAAACTATTTGCGCCCTCCTCAACAATCTTTCCGATAGAAAATAAAGATTAAGATTCAGCTCAGCAATAGATCATAAAAATAGGTATATAAATAAAAATAATAGTTCCAAATTAAAAAGCTTCATATTCCTATCACTTTATGGATTTTCTCTTTGTTTCTTGTTTTCTTTTTGCGATATATATTATTATATATATATCACGATATATATTTTATTCGTACATATCATCTCACATCACTAGCGATATCCGATAGATAAGCTTGCCTATCGTATCGCGTACCACACAAATTCCAGAATTTTCCGTAGAGAACGTAGGCGACAAAGTATTGTCAAAACGACCGCACGGAATAATTTTTAAAGCAGAAGGAACACCCAATACCATCCGAGCGACAAAAACTGGGATAGAGCCAGTGGAAAAGCCCCTAAACTTCCCCGAGGAGTCGCTGAAAACGAAAAAGAAGAAGCAAACTAAAATTCGCCGAAAACATCCGCCGGAATGGCCCATGCGCATTAAGGCTTCGATCGTGGCTTGCCGCCACACAAAATATTGGGCGCAACCTATGCAATGGGCCCACTCATGTTCATCATGAAGTGGCAAGGCACCGATCAGCCCGACCTGGTGCTCGCCACAGATGCCATGGAACGCTGCCCGGACCTTGTCATGCAGTTCTACGCCGTCAGCCCTGTCGACGGATCAGCTTTGGAGGTAAATGAGGAGGCCGATGCCGGGCCTGTTAATGACTACGAGACGTCGGATGAGGAATACATGGAGTTTTATTTTGAAGAGGACGACGACGACTAAGCAGAAACCCCCATCGGAATGAACTTTGTTCCTTCTTTCGGGCCACAAAAGCCTCTAAAAAAATAAAATGGCGTCTGCAGTCGCATAAAATACAATTATTGTCTATCTCATTATCATTGTTCTTCGAATTCTATTTGCATTTTCTTTCGCGGCTTCTTTGTGCGTAGAATTATTCGCAAGCATCGAAGATCTGCTAGATTCCATGAAAACTTGAAGCTCTCACGGACATTGAGGTGCTTAGGGTCTTGCAGCGCCCAAAGTAAGCTTACACCTACTAATCGGATATTCCCCAAGTAAGTGCGTTTCCCTTGCTTGTGACTCAGACTGTAATTGTCGCTACAATTTTAGGTCTTTGGCGTGCAGCTTCCTCGCCAGCTTATTGCAGCTCCCATTCAGGAACATCTGTCCCAGTCTCTGTGATCCTTCTCCAAATACGTCCTTATTGCAGTGAGTATCGTCCGGTTTACTCTCTCGGCTGCAATGCTTTGCGGCGGGTAGACTGCTGTGCGCGTGTGGTGGATCCCGGAGGCGCTGACCATGTCCATGAACGTCTCCGACAGGAACTGCTTTCCGTTGTCGGAGTGGATCACCTCTCAAAGTCGGAGAGGATTGACGAGGTCTTCAATCGAAGATATCGTAGATGTGTCTGGAAATCCGGGGGAAATCCAAGAGATTGTCCAGATAAACAAAAACGTTTGATCTGAGCTGAGTCGGGAACACCTCTGCGAGGACTGTGGGAGCCAACGCGAAGGATCTCCAGAAGTCGATACCCAAGTACATGGCTTGCTCTAGGTACGGGCATATTCAAAACAAAATCTCTTTGTTCATTCCGCTGTATCCCACACAGAGTTCTGTTTTGCCGATTATGGACCTGTCTTCCCCAGAGGCTGGGGATCCATCTCTACTCCGAGGTCAGCAAGGAGCTCACGACTGCCCTTTCCTAAGACACTAACGGATGCCCCAGTATCTAAGAGTCCAGCAATCGGATGTCCTCTGATCTGCATTTCGGCAAATACTCTGGGATAGCGTTCTGCTCCTCGTCGATCTAATCATCGAGTCCGTTTTTCACGACTCGCACCGTTTCGGACTCAACCAAGGGTGTGGTGAGTGTAGCCGCCAGCCTGCGCATCGCTCTAAAATATTCTTCTACAGATTCGCTCAAACTCGGAACCGGGACACCCATTCGTCCTTCAAGTCCTCACATACTTTCGCAGGCCGTTCTCGGTCAAATTGCCAGTACCACTCCACCGTCTACCGATGTCTCCTGTCTATATCTTCCAGCACTTGGGTCCAGATCTGCATCGGCTATTCCACGGCGCCAGTTCTGGCTCAGCCTTGCCGGCTTCCTTGAGGCTGACTGTGACCTGGGCATGGTTCCTATGTTTGGCTCCTGCCAGAGGTAAGCTGGAGACTGCTGATCACCATTATTATTCTTGCTCCCAACGACGGTCTGGTCTTTTCCCAATCCCAGGTCTTCGATCATTTCCACGTTCTGACGCAGGGGCGCCCCCATCAGCTCCATAAAGCCGCGACGGATCTCCTCCTGCAGCGTCCTACTCACGGTATCTTCCTCTCCACGTCTCCTGACCTTGCGCTATGGCGACGTTTACTCCTGACAGAATCTCGGAGGGCAGTGAGTTCGATTGCCCAGGAAAATTCCAGCTGTCGCCTAGATCCCCCCTCAGTGCCAGGTGTATCACCGCCTTGCATCTGTCCTTTGAGGTTACCTGGTGGAGGAGTCCTGCGAGTCATTTTCCGCTTAGACCGCACTGACAACGTACCCACCCTACCTGAGATCCGGATCATAATGTTCTGAATCTCCCTGCCATGCGCAGCAGTCCTCTCAGCCTCTCGCTGTTGTGGCTCCTCCTTATAATTTCCATCTCAACTTCACAATTTTACATATGGATACCTTTACTAACCTACGCCTGCCTATTCATGCCTTCCTCATCTTTTTCTTAAGGGGTGCTCATATAAATAAATAGATATGGATAACTAATATAATAAATATAAATAATTACATATATGTATATAAGGAAGAATATATAAATAAATATGGACGGACTTAAATTATGATTTTAACAATTTTAACAATTAACAAAAAAAAGAATTGAAGTAAATAAATTTAATAAATAACTAATGCTATTCTCTCGCTCCCTAGCAGGGCGAGGGACCCGCACGACGTGGCCAGGATAGTTCTCCAGGATCCCCCGACCAGGTGGCGCCCCTCCTCGCTAAGCTCTTCACCTTAAATTTTGGCCTTGCCACTCTGTCTAAAACTATTTGCCCCCTCCTCAACAATCTTTCCGATAGAAAATAAAGATTAAGATTCAGCTCAGCAATAGATCATAAAAATAGGTATATAAATAAAAATAATAGTTCCAAATTAAAAAGCTTCATATTCCTATCACTTTATGGATTTTCTCTTTGTTTCTTGTTTTCTTTTTGCGATATATATTATTATATATATATCACGATATATATTATATTCGTACATATCATCTCACATCACTAGCGATATCCGATAGATAAGCTTACCTATCGTATCGCGTACCACACAAATTCCAGAATTTTCCGCAGAGAACGTAGGCGACAAAGTATTGTCAAAACGAAGGCACGGAATAATTTTTAAAGCAGAAGGAACACCCAATACCATCCGAGCGACAAAAACTGGGATAGAGCCAGTGGAAAAGCCCCTAAACTTCCCAGAGGAGTCGCTGAAAACGAAGAAGAAGAAGCAAACAAAAATTCGCCGAAAACATCCGCCGGAATGGCCCATGCGAATTACGGCTTCGATCGTGGCTTGCCGCCACACAAAATATTGGGCGCAACCTATGAAATGGGCCCACTCATGTTCATCATGGAGTGGCAAGGCACCGATCAGCCCGACCTGGTGCTCGCCACAGATGCCATGGAACGCTGCCCGGACCTTGTCATGCAGTTCTACGCCGTCAGCCCTGTCGACGGATCAGCTTTGGAGGTAAATGAGGAGGCCGATGCCGATGACGTCGGATGAGGAATACATGGAGTTTGATTTTGAAGAGGACGACGACGACTAAGCAGAAACCCCCATCGGAATGAACTTTGTTCCTTCTTTCGGGCCACAAAAGCCTCTAAAAAAATAAAATGGCGTCTGCTGTCGCATAAAATACAATTAAAGTTGCACACATCTCATTGTTCTTCAAATTCCATTTCCATTTTCTTTCGCAGCTTTGTGCGGCCGCGCGACGCACTGCTGCTGTTTCAATTCTCTTTTGCTCCATCCTTCGCCTCGGACCGAGGGCTGCTTTCGTTAGCCGCAGGTAGCTGAAACGGAAAGCAAAAACAAAATGCATACGACAGACGCCGAGCGAGTGCAGGGCTCGGCCCAGGCCTCGGAGAAAATATGCCTCGTCATACCCAAGGCATGCAATTTGTTATTGTATTATTGGGCATTCCGTTCTGAGCGATTCGCTTGTGCGAGGTTCGCCACAGACTCTGTGCATACCAGACCCAAAAGCACACACATACACACATGCATACATATGTACATCGTACATCGTTTCTGCGCCTTTGCTGTGTTTGCATGTGCTGTAGGATTCTGGAAACGACTCGGCTGCCCAGACGCGCGACTCCGCTAATGAAGAACTATCGTATTTGGTACCGTCCCTCAGGCAACATTCTGGTACATGTTGTACAATCTTTGGTGAAAGTAACGTACCGGTACCGTAGTTCTTCCTTCTTCCGTCCCCCTAAGCATATTCAGTCGCTTCATTTGCGTTGTCTCCGGCTAATGCCTCGAATGGCATGAATAATGCGTTCTATTTGTCTTTGTGCTTCTCTGAATGAGTCATTTTTATTCATAATTTTGTACTTAATTAGACGCCGCCTCAGCCGAGGGCTCTTCAGAATCCAGCACCAGCCAAAGCATTTGAAAAAGGCAAACGAGAATGGCCGCTTTCTTTGATACCCTCTCTTTTAAAAACGTATGGAACTGTGATGAAGAAAGGGGAACGAACACGATCTTTGAGAGGAATATCGTACTAACTTGACATCGAAAATATGTTCTCGCGGATTCACAATCGAGCCATTGTACATGTGTTTGTACTTGTCATATTTCCAATGGCTAAAATTGGGAATACCTTCTGCAAGGGTACAACAAATGGAAATGAAGATTCAAAAAAAATATTAGAGTGCCTGGGAGGCGGAGATAAATAACAAGAAAATGAGGAAGGGCCTGCAAGATGGCGGTACCAAATATTGGTATTGGATTCATAATGAGAAGGAGCACTGCTGGAATCGGGAAAAACAAAGGGACTCATTTGATCTAATCAAAATCCTTAAAGCGACCGACCGGCTATGGAAAAGTGAGCTTTGAAAAGGGAACTCGTTACATTTAATATTTATTCGGTGTCTTTCATTTTTGTATTCAGATTTGAACTGAGTACGTATAATTGTATTCCCATTCGATCCACTTGATCCACTAGTAGCTTCGCTTTGTAGATCGACTTATTCCTTGCACGAACCGTTCAGGGTCTTACGACCCTACGAACCATATATGTATGTATGTACCTCTACTATATGTATATCTCGTATCTTGTAATTGGTATTTGTTTTTGTATGATGGGCCACTGATGGTCACTGCATATCAACGTCCAAATAATATATTTGGGGTATTACACATCGGTTTTTGAATGTTTAAATGTCTTTGGTTTCTTAGGACACGCTCATTCTCGGTTTCCAATCGGTAACGAATCGGTAATCTTGAGCTGAGTCGAGCAATCGTTCAGAACCGGTAACCGCTAGCCATTAGGCGCTACCCTTTTTGCCCCGCTTTCTGGGGCTCGGGGTGGCTCTGGGGTCTGGGGACTGGGGGCTGGGGGCTGGTGTCTGGCATATATGATTTGATTTTTTTGTTGCGGCGGATTATCAGCTTTTGGCCTTAGCGCACGGCTCACTTGAGTGCCCCTGCCTCCTTGCCTCCCCTCTTTCCCGTCGCCTTCCTTGGGCCCCCCTCTGTCTTGCTGTGTGTCTGTCTGCCTCTTTCAGTGCTGCTGCTTCTGAGGAACTGTGGCAAATTGAATTTGATCTTTTTCATCGATTAATTTGGTCTAGGCTGGCGCTTTCCCTGCCTCTCTGCTTTACTCTGCTTCTGCCCCATTCTTTATCTGTGTGCCGCTGTCTTCCTACCCGCCCGCCCCATTCTCTGGCCCTGTCTCCCTATCCAATTAGACTTTGTTGCCCAAAACGGGCAGGCAATGCAATAAAACACACACCCGCCCGCTCCCCTCGCCGCCATAAAGGGTGTGCAAAAGAGACCAAAAGTACACATGTAGACTGACAGGGAGAGGGAGACAGAGGGAGAGAGCCATTATATGTGTTGCAGCAGCAGCAGCACCTGGCCAAGTCTTTGCCCGATGCCGCTGCCACTGCCACTGCCACTGCCGCTGCCGCTGCCGCTGCCACCGTATCTTGCAACCTCTTTGGCTTCATTCCTTTCGCCGTTCTTCTGTCGCTCGTTTCGCGTATATTCCTATTCCCTCTGGCGGCCACCTGCCACCCCTTCATCCTGCACTCGGAACTCAGCACGCAAGGTCAGTGCAGCGCACGTAAGTATGCAACACATAATTTCTGCCCCCTGCCACCCTGCCGCCCAGCATGTTCAATCACTTTGCATGGCATTTGCTGCATGCAACTTCGTTTACATTGAATGCAGCACCCGCCACGAGGGAGTGGAAAGTGTATCCTTGTGCCGCTTCCACATACCACATTCCATCCCTTCACCCCTCTGTGTCCGGAGAGGACGAGGACCCAGTTACAGAGCCCTTCCGAAAAATTCTAAATATAGAAGCAGCAGCCCCCGTCTACAGGCACCCAGGCACCCTGCAACGCCCCGCCCCCGCCCACCACCGCCCTTTTCCTTCCTGTTGCCATTTGAAGTTCTGGCGGCCCACACGGAATGACTCAGTTGTCCCTGCCAGACGCCCCACCCGCCCCACCACCCACTGCTTCGCTCTGCAGCGCACTCCGCAGTGCGAAATCGAAAATCGAAAGTGTGCCAAGAAGGGGAGCAGAAAGAGAAAAAAAAAAAAAACGGGCCAAGACGCAAGAAAAATGACAACAAAAGGAAATTGTGTCATAAAAAGTTTTTCGATTGCGCGACGCGCAACCAAACCGAAGAACAACAACAACAACAGCAAACGATTCACTTGTGAGCTTCAGACCAGGCCAAGACAGAGGGGAGGAGGGACAGCAGCAGGAGCAGGAGCAGGAGCAGGGGGGGATAGTGCGAGTAGTAGCGAGGAAGCATTGTCCTTCCATAGAGAGGGAGAGAAGGACCAGGGACCAGGGACCAGGGACCAGGGAGTGGGACCCCGGACTGAAGCTGAAGCTGAGACTTGGCCAATTTATTCCGCTGCTCTGTTCTGCTGCCTGGCATATTTACTTGTCAGGGCTAAAAGCAAAGCTTACGCCAAAAAATATTGACATAGTAAGAAAGCGCTCCACTCGCACAGACACAAACACACAAGAACATGATAAGCAAACAATAGGCCAAAGCAAAGCAAACAACCCGAACACAGGACACAGGACACAGAACACAGGACACAGAAAGAAAAGAAAGGACAAGAAAAACGGAAAAGAAAAGCCCAACCATACTCATAGCAGGAAAGCCACAAGCCGTGGATCGAAGCTGCGAATACCCTCGCAGACCGAAAGACCACCTGTATCCTTGTATCCTTGTAGCCATGTGTACTGCATGTATCCATGTATCCATGTATCCATGTATCCATAGTTTCCTAAGAACTTTGCAGCAAGGAAGTTCGAATGAACTGCATTAACCGTCCATTGAGAAGGCGCACATCAGTTAAGGAGTTAGGGAGCAGTCAACAAATCCACTTCATTTGGAAACAGCATGGAATATGTTGACAGAATACAGACAGAGTACAGTGCCTCCATGGCAGGATATCCATACCTCGGGGTCTGTGTATTCCGATGTGTATGCCAGATGAATGCCTTTTCATATCCGTGGAAAAACTGCAGAAGGTTTTGAAATATCGCACCCGCACCAGCGCAGCGGCACCGGCGATGGGCCGCAAAATATGAAGTTCTATTTGGATCTCTTGGAGGAGACCTTGCCGGGAGAGTGTTCAATTTTTCGGATTTCGAAATGGGGGACTACGACTGGGCAAGTGGCAAGCTCTGTCTGGATGTTGCCTGGGACACGCCTGTCGCGGATCTTCGAGGTGCTGAACATGCACTGCTGGGTCCTGGAAAAGGGAGTTCCTCTCCTGGCTGGACCACAACCGTCTGCGCCAGGCCGAGTCAGAGATGTTCAATGAGGAAACAAAGCCCTTAGCCATCCATGCCAGAATGCGGCTCACGAATATTGTGCGACAGATGGCGGCGAGCAAATCCCTGTACCCCGACCGTCTGGAAATACTGCAGGTGAGTATATACTTATATGTACAGGCCTCTAAACTCTTTCCCCTGCTTGTACATGTATCAGCGCCTTATCCCGCTCGTTGTGGAGGCCAGCAACACGGACAGTGTGACCTACTCGAACGTGGTTCCGCAATGGTCCATTCAGCCTCCTGAATCTGGAGGGCTTTTCCCAACAGGTCGTCGAGCTGCTGCACTCGCCAGTGGCCAAAATCCAGCCAGAGATCGATGAATCCGACTGGTTGGACTATCTGAAAGGATTCCTGCGCGACGAGGAGCCACCATCAAAGCTAGGGTTGGACACAACAGAGGAAGCCTTGAGGCCACATTCACATATAAATACAGCTACTACGCATGTACAATGCACATACACGAATAAATATCATATGTGTATCATATGATATCATATCTCTGTTGCCCTGTATTTCTGTACTTCTTTAAGACATGTTCGACTGAGAGAGAGACTCGCTCGGAGAGGATCAAAAGGAACGAGATAACGAGAGCTCTCGTCTTCCTCTGCAGAAGCGAGTGATGGATAAATGGGAATTCTTTGGCTTTCAAGAGAGTACTTTCATAGGAACGAAGATTGGAAGTCTAGAAGGGTCCCAATTGAGTCCTCGGCGGGAAAAGATACCAAATTGCATGAGATGGATCCTTGGGCCATCTCCTTTGGCTTAATTTGAAATCGAAGAGATGGGAATAAAGGCATATATTAGGTAGTCATTTAGCAATGTTAAGCGGAATGTTAAGAAGGCTTATTAGACATCAGATTGAAGAACTAGCGCGGACTCGGATTCCAATATACCATGAGCTAAAACTTAAAATAAAGAACTTTCTGTTGTCTTGAACCAAAAACTGCCTTATTAAATAATGGTTAAGCCTAGTTAAAACTAAATATTAACATTAGTTGGAGCTATAGCTAATGAGGCCTTAAGAAATATATAAAAAATAATAATTGTATATATATTTTTACTAAGATTTCCCATGGTACAGTAGGGGATTCCATTCCATTGTTTAAATTATAAATTCGGCATTCCATTAAAGGATCCTGGTAGTTGTTTTCCTGTATGATTTATATCCGAATTAAGTTCGAATTTAATAGTATTTATGTATATTTTGAGGACAGAGATTTTTCCATAGAAACGCGGACACGTGGAGGGCTTTATACTTTCTACTGCTTTCGTACATATACATATATGTACATATGTGTGCGTGTATCTGACGGATCTGTTCATAAATATGCTCGCAGTTGGCAGTAGGCAAACTTCGAAGACCCCGGCCATCCGCTGGGGTATGAAAATAATCTTTTCGCAAAATCGAAGAAGGCCGGCCCCTACATATATGTATGCCCTACTTATGTCTCCCTCGCTCTCCCACTCCCGCTCCCGCTCTAGCCGAGCGGCAATAACTGTAATAGTTTTACAGCGCCAGCCGAAAAGTATGCTGCGACATTTGGGCGGACGACAGGCTGGCGTCGACAGTTGGACAAGCACTGGATAGAGAGAGGGAGAGAGAGTGAGGGAGCCGTCCCCGGCTTGAAGAATATGTCAAGAGTAAATCGAAAGTGGATGCAGGAGTGGGAGTGCGGGCTGGCAGATTGCATTTGGGGAAGGCTGTGTAACAGGTAAGGGTACTCATTTATTTGCATTTGTCTGGGAGCACTTTTGGAGCCCCTCCACGCCCCCCTCTCCACACTCCTCGTTTTTGTTTTGTTTTTAACGGGGAATCCTGGCTGATTTTAATTATATTTGCGGCCTGTTCGCAAGTCTCGCCTAAAAGCTTTCCGGGCAGGGCCGCGCCTGCCAGGCCCGCAGGTCCACCCCTGCCAGCCGCCCACCGCCCACCGCCAGCCGGCAGCCGACGAGCAAGCAACTCGGTAGAACACGAAATTCATAAATTAATGCATGGCGTGTTGTTGGCTATTAAAAGCAATGAGCAGGCACATGAGAGAGAGACAGACAGACAGAGAGCAGGATGGCAGCACACCAGGACACACCAGCAGGCTGTAGGCTGTGGGCTGTGGGCTGTGGGCTGTGGGCTGTGGGCGGACGGGGAACGGCAGACAGAGATAAAGAGAGTTCCGCTTAGGGACTTACACACACACACACGCAGAGGGAGGCAGGCATTGGCATTGGCCAACGCACATTAACATAAAACCGACATCAAGCACCAGCACCATCTAGACCAGGCCAAAAGCAAAAGGAGGCAGAGCCAAAGGCACCGAAAAGCCAACCCAAATTCAAGTGCTGCCTGTGTCTTGCCCTTCTAAGCGATTCTAAGTCGAATGTTGCAAGACTCCAATGAGTCCAATGATTCTGCCACAGCTTCTTTGACTCCTTCTCGCATGAAAGAGAGCCGATCTGTAACTCTACAGAATCCGGGCCAAAGAACCTCCACAAGAAAACACAATGCGCCCTGGGAGTACGAAAGTTGATTGGTCTAGCCCTAGGGCCCGCAGGGACACGGCGCGACTGTGACTGTTGACCCCGATCCGTACATACACCATCGCTTATACAATACACCCAAAAAGCACTCTGCGAGCAAAGAAACAGAAAAAGAGAAAGAACAAATAAATTTACATATTGCGCACGTGCTTTGGCAGTGGCTTTTCCTTTGAGTTCCAGCTTCTGTTTCCGGAGCCGCCGAAAGCAGGCTTTGGCTATGGGATTCTTTATTTCATTTAATGGCCAACGACTAGGCGACAATGCGGCGAACCCGAACCCGAAACCCTGCGCCCAGTGGCTGCCGAACTGTGCGCCCGCCCGGACTGCGGGCTCCTTGCCAACATTTTACATATGTATCTACACATGTAATTGTCCTCCCTCCAGGCAACTTGGCAGATGCCTGCCCAGAGGGTCACGGGGCAGTGGCACCAGCCCTAGTCCCTGCTCCCTGCCCCCTGCTCAGAGTAGATTTGATAGTCAGTGGAATGTTAATAAACTTGTTTTGATACGACAACCCATATCTTGGCCAGTGGCAGCCAAGCAGTCAAGCAGCCCAACAGCCACCCAGCCACCGACCAGAGGACAAGGTCAACGAGGACAAGGACGAGAACGAGAACGAGAACGTAGGACAGGAAGTCAGCAGGTGGTCCAGCTCCGGCGGTTATTGGCTATCGATAAATACTGTTTTGCATCCAAACCATCTGCAAAGCGGAAACGGAAGCCGCATGGCCAGCGGATAACAGGCATAAAACAAAGCTCCGATTGCCGTGCTGGAATATATATATGTATATTCCCATATATTCTGCCAATAAATTGCCACAGTAAATTGAATTAAACAACGACTGCACCAAAGACCAAAGGCTACTCGGAATAGCTTTAAATCGTTTTCCCTCTCCAGTAGCACTCGCAGATTCAAAAATATACTTAAGTGGCCCTCAAATTGCACATCAAACTATTATAAAGCCATATACCACCGATCGGAGGAGGAAGCACGTACTCTCCAGAATCAATCTAGCTGATTGATTGATTTGATTCGGCTTGAGGACTCCCCCCAAAGGATCTGGGGGGGCCTTACGGTTTATTAACGTTGAGCCACAAAAGTAGAGCACTTAGACGCCCATTCACGGACTCCGGGCAGATTCTGGGACATGTCCTGGTCAGGACTTTTGGCAGTTACCCTGCCAGCAAATCTTATTTACGATTTGTCACATTAAATATGCAAAAAGTGAAAATTGAAAATTTTCGCCCGAAAGCAGTCAAACAGGGGCTGGGAATGGGGCTGGGAATGGGCGGCACAGTCAACGCCAAAAGTCAACTGCCAGCGGCATTCTATACTCGTACGGAATTGTACATTGTACATGCCCATACATGTGCACATATACATATATATATTTTATGTGTGTGTGTGTGTGCTTTTTATTTTTTATTTTTATTTTTATTTATTTTATGTTAACAGCAAATTGCGGCGCCCGTCAGCTTGGACCTCGTTGCTGTTGTTGCTGTTGTTGCTGCTGGTACATTTTTAATGTTTTGGCTCTTTTCATTTGGCCAAAACACACACAAACACACACACACACACACATACATGCAGAGCGACACATGCGTGACAAAATTGTTGTGCTCTTCTGGTGGTTATTTTTATACCCGATACGAAACCGTGTACGAGGGTGTATCCGATTCGCTTAGGTGTATGTAACAGCCAAGACGCCTGGGGGGAAGTGTGTTTGACACTATATGAACTCCATGTCAGGGTCAACAGCCAACAGACAACAGCCAACAGCCTAGGCAACTACTATACGGGTATGTACTCTTATGTACCCACATATACATATGTGAGTGAAAGTGCCAAGCAGATTTTAAGGTATGCTCCCCAGTCCTTAGAGTCCATACATATATCGTATATCGTAGAATATACGTACACCCACGAGGTACGGGCACTGGTTTATATTATTTATATATTTCGTGGCAGTGCTAGTTTTACTGGCACTCCTGTGGCTAGCACTATTTTTGCGGTTTTTCACATTCCAATTTCCGAAAGTGTCGAAGTTTCAGTAGCGCTTTTGTGGCTATGTGGTGGATATTTGGACTGCGGCTTGTCATTTATGCATATCACAATTGTCTACTTATTATTTACCGATGCATTTTTCGTATATGCAACTGTTACCCACTGTGCCCCTTTAAAGTGGTACAAAAGTTATCTTTTAACTCTTAATTAGCCCAGTAATTGGTGTCCAGGTTCAGGGACACTCTTAATGGCATTCCGCACGGGCCAAAAACTGAAGTGGCTTACCTAAATGGAATGCCGCGAAATTTTGGTTTTGAATTAATCCAAAATGGTATACTTTTCTTTCAAGTATATTCGCATGGGGAAAATGGTTCTTGGATTCAAAACAGCTAACAATATGAACCTTTTAAGGTTATATGCCACAACTATAACTCCCTCTGTCATACCTTATCCCCTAAACTATCCCTAAAAAACTTTTAAGTTCTCATCTTTCCTCCTTTTGTAACTAAGTTCCATTATTAGCAGATAATTGTTAATTAAATAAATAAATAAATAAAAATATATCCGATATTAGCTTATTTATTGGACTATTTTTCTGGAATTTTTCTTGTTTATCAGGAATCATCTTTCTTAAAATTATAATTGCTTAAAATAGTTCAGTTTCGAAACAGAATTATATACAAATTATATGTAAAATATCCATGGAGATGCCCAAGTATTTTTTGGATAATCCTGAAGAGCAATGCTTCCTCTTTTCTTCCTGTGTCGAGTCTCGAGTACCGAGAGTAAAGGGTATGCGACCATATCGTGTCATTGGGCTTTCGTTTTCCTTCTTTGTGTTGTTCTTTTTGGTTGGGGAATGGGTATGGGGGGGGGGGGGGAGGTGGAAAAACTTGCTTAAGATTTGCGCGACATTTGTGTTGGTGGCATTCGGCATTCGGCATTGTTTGCATATTTGCGACGCTGCCGAATGTCTAACGGTTATCGGGCGGGGGGTTGTGGGCTGGATTTCGTGAGAACGGAACCATTCAATTTCACGTTGCCTTTCCTCAGTCCCCACTCCCCCCCCCCCACACTACCTTTCCCTGTCCGTTCTCCCTTTCCCGGTCCCTTTATGCCGAGAACTTCGTTTACCTTTTAGCAATTTCTTTAAATATTTAAGTAGCTACCTCCACCCCTTGTTCCTGTTGCTACCACTCTCTGTCTCTCTCTGCGCTTATGTGTGTGTGTGTGTGTGTTTGTGTTATTGTGGGTGTAAAAAGCATCAATATCAATCTTGTGTCGATGTCAACTGTCAGGGCAGGTGGTAGGTGCCATCGCCATCGCCATCGCCATCTCGTTCACCCCTTTCGCTCCTACGCGACACTCTTTGCTTGTGTGTGTGTGTGTGTGTGCCAGTGGCTGTCAAACTGTACGCGTGTTTTGCGGTTGACACTTATGCAACCGCAAAGCAAAGCCTGCGCTCGCTCATGTGTGCTTGTGAATGTGTGTGCCTGTGCCTGTGCCTGTGCCTCTGTGTGTGTGCTGCACTTGAAAAAGCAACCAATTGTTGTAGTTTTCTTCTATTCTCCTCTCCGTGCCTCTTCCCCCATCATCTCCCTCTAACGCTGACATAATTGCGCATTCAAAAGGAGCGCTCCAAGGTGGTGGAGGGTGTAGTGGCGATTGGGGAGTGGAGAGTGGGGGCAAGCAAGAAGTGGGGAGCGAGGGAATGTTGTTCATTCTTTTCGGCTGACACACATTTTGAACAAGCCTCGCAGCAGCGGCAACGGCAACGGCAACAATGGCAGGCAGCACGCAAATTTAACTTCGTTTCGCCCAAGGGGTATTCACAAAAGGTGAGCGCTACACAGAGAGACCATCCTCCTCAGCAGACGTTGGTTTTGAATGCCCTTTCTTCTATCGTTTGCACTCCGTGTACGTTACGGCCGTACACAGGCTGGCACTGGCCTTACCGCACAAAAATATACCTTGTTTTTGCCTGCCTACTGGCTTGCTCCTTTGTCGCTGCCGCTGCCTCTGCCTGAACCAACTTCGATTCGATTTCTTTCACGCTCTCCTCTCTCTCTCGCTCCCTCTCTGGGTTGCTTCAAGGCTCAACGTTCAGCGTTTATGCGGCTCCAACGAAGACAGCAGTCAAAATAGCGCCACAAGAAGCAGGGCCAGCAGGCAGAGACAGCCAAGACAGCGCCAGCGCCAGCGCCAGGCGACAGCAGCGCCAGCAGACAATGCCAGCAGACAGCAACAACAATTACAATTATAAGTGTGTTTATGCCGCCGCTCTCTTGGTCGCTCGCTCGCTCGCTCTCTCTCTCTCTCTCTCTCTGTCTTTGCACCGCGCTGGGTAAGCTTTCTTTGCGTTTGCCGCCCCCTCCTCCCCTCCCATCTATCCTCATGATGCGTATCACTTTCGCATTGGCCTCTAACCCCCAACCCCCCAACACCCCAACACCCCAACACCCCAACCGGCCCCCCCCCCTCCCCCCCCCAACCGTCCTGATTGTTCGTGGTGTGTGCGTGTGTGTGTGTGTTCTTTTTTCCACCCAAAAGAAATTCAACTTCATTACACAATATTCGCTTTCTTTTGTGGATTTACCTTTTTTTTTTTGTTTTTTGGTGTTCAGCTCTTTGATTGCCTTTTTTTTTTTGTGGGTGGATATACCGTAATATTCCTTGTGGCTGCCGATGCTCCACTACACTACTGATGCTGCTGCTTTTCAGCTTTCTTCTGCTCCTTCACCGTTCAGCTTTCTTCTCCCTCTGTGGCTCTTTCTGCACTTTGTTTTTGGGTTTCCTTTTCCTTTTGCAATTTCTTGTATTTTATTTTCGTTAATTTTTGATTACTTTTAACGCGCTTGCCGCATTTCACTGTTTGCACTGCAGGAGAGGAGGTGAGGCGGAAAGACAAAAGATAGGGAGATAGAGTGAGAAAGGGGGCGCATTAACGGAGGGAACAGAAAGAAGCACACAACAAACAAGAAACAACATGATGATTGGGTAAAGCGTGTGTGCAACAATTGCCGGACTCTCCTCTCCTCTCCACTCCACTCCCCACCCAACTCCGGATCCGGATCTATTGAACGAACACCCCCTTCCACACCTCCGCCACCGACCCAGGTGCCCATCCGTTCATCCCACTGGCACGTGCGCGCCCCGCTCTGTGCTGCACTTTCATTTCGTTTCGTTTCGTTATGATTTCAATTTCATTTCATTCCGTTGCAATGCACTTTCTTCGCGAAAAAAATACAAAAAAAAAAATAGCCAAAAAAATACAAAAAAAAAAATCTACAACAACAACATCAAAGAACGGGAACAACACAGCGTATGACAACAGCACACAAAAATGTTTGCCTAATTTGCTCTTTTATTTGATTTATTTTCTTATGTCGCCCGCTGTATGAGACTCCCCGAGACTCCGACGCGAGTTGCGCGCGACTACGCACCTAAAAGTAGACTACGAACTCGTCGCGTGCTCCGGCGGCATCGAACGGAACGGGCCATATTCTCAGAAGCACAGCACACTTTTCGTCCCACCAGAACCCCCACCCCCCCCCCCCCCTTGAAGCGGGGCTTTTACCGCAAAAGCTCGCCTCGCCAACAAGCTTAATTTCGAAATGCAACTTTTGCAGCGCTGAGCCGAGCTTCGGCGGTGGCGCCCGCCCGCGGTCTGGCGAGCTTCCTTTCCTGTGTAGCGCCATCTGGTCGTCTGCCACTGACCAATGCCCCGTTATGCGTCGGCGTCAACGCACTGTGGAGGGAGTGGGAGCAGCTAAGACACTCCCTCATCCTACCATGAGCCAAGGAGGAACCAATATTACGACTATGAGATACCCGCTACATGAAAAGGGTACCCACATGCTTATTACTTGGATATTGTGGGCGAAAAATTCTCTACAAATTCGAAGTTTGAGGATTGTCGCACAGTGAAAGAATCGGGAAAGCAATGCCAGCCATTGCTCAAGGAAATGAAATGTGTGCAATAAGAGGCAGCGGAATATTACGTGCCGTTTGCTCTATTTATAAACAATATATTCAAGCGCAACGTGGTCGGATCCAGCACAAGAGTCGGATTGATATCTTATTTGTTTACAATATTTATCCTACAGTGTTATTTAATCTGACATTAATTGTTGATACCACACATTGGAATTGATTTATTGTTAAATATCTCTTCCTCTTGTTATTTTTTTGCTATTATTAAGCTTTAATTGTCATGTATTTCGTATCATTTGGTACCGGATTCCAAAGTCTATGCCAGCGGTCGGCAAGGCCCTGTCTAATGTGCATAGGAAAGTGCGTTGCCGCTCACGTACACGTGTTAGCACTGGTTGTCATTGCATGTGGATATGCATATGTACATATGTATATTGTACGTGCCGACCCCTGGCCTATACGCCACAGCATTAATTTCCAACTGCTTCTCGGAGCCAAAAAGATTGTATTTTTAGAAAATAAAATCATTTCTTCTTCTTCTTGGGTCATTCAATCTGGTAAAGTTGGAAATCTGAAAACAGAAAAGGGTCAAGAATTATTCCCAAGTTTTTTCCATAACCATAAAAATCATACATTCAGAGGCGGCCGATTTGCATTCGCTGAAAAATATAGTAAAATTGTATTTATTATTTACTTTTTTGTAGGGATGAGATGGATAGATCTGGCACTGCCAGGCACAAAGGACACCCACTATGGAGGGTCCCTCTTGGTTTGGGATGCTTTTGGGCATGCATGATGATCCAACAAGAACAAATCCGGTTGTTAAAAAAGATTAAAAGATTCTGATTGTGCAGGTCTCCATCATATGCGAAACTTTAAATCTCGAAGCAAATTCTTATCTGGAATACCGCTTATCTACCTACAAATATAGGTTTCTATATGCATTCTGACTTCATTTGAATATATATATCCACGATTCAGGACCCACACATTTACACGAAAAGATTGCCATTCGCTTCTGGTTAGATCTTAAACACTTGTAGTTTCTTCTGGCTGTTACCAACAGGTGCGAGAAAGTAGCACACCCCCGTCCTGAGTGCGTAGCGGGTATAACCAACCCCCAATGCTGCCCCACCCTCATTCGAAGCATCAAGTTGGGGGACGTGGACCTGGTCGTGGACTGGCACAGTTCCAAAACACGCATTGAGCGCGACACAACCCCAAAAAGGGAGATTATAAATTTAACTCATAAGACATTCGTTTCTGTATGTGTGTGCGAGGCAAACCTGTGGCAAAACTTTGTATATACCATGTACATATGTACATATATACATTCGTAAGAATAAAAAAATAGGAATATACTCATATAGTAACAATAATAAGACGACGAACCATAACTGATAAAGCCACTCTAAAACTTGGACATTGCGCTCCGTGAAATCTAAATCCCTTCGAAAACAAAGCTTAGGCCTGGCAAGATGGCAGAGGGGGAGTGCTAGCTGAGTGGAGCTGAAAGCAAAACAGTAAACAAGTTGGAGCTGCAGTCGTATTGCAGGCCCCATAACAAATGCAGCACCCGAAACCCACAGCGAAAGCAACAACAACAAAACATCAATGAAATCAAGAAAAACTGGTTTGCCTGGATAAACATTTCGGATTTTGTTATATGTGCTCGAAAAGCGGGTATTATCATTTTACCCACATGTGTGCAACGCAGAAAAAAGCATCAGCCAGCAGTATAAAGGAACATTTGTTTCACATTTATTTGAAATCGATCAATTAAACAAAGTTTAAGGTATACTAGATCCTATGCGGATGGAAATGTTCTGTTATATTATGTTCCAAAGCAGTTTCACGGGCTTGATCGAACGAGCGGCCGTTGGAACGATGGACCTGCAAGGGTATCTAAGGCTTCGGCATCCGAAGTCAGTCTTTCGTTCATGTTTTGGTTTTGGTATTGTTGCTGCTCCGGCGGCGGCATAGACTGTGGGACGGACCATCAATTTAGACGACGACTTTGAGCTTGGGTACAAAGTTCACACGACCGTTTGCAGTCTGAATAAACAGGTCGAGAGCGAAACGCGAGGCGCTCGAATTCAGCATGCTCACTCTCTCCAAGAGAGTGCAAAGCGTGGGCGGCGCACTGACGACTCTGCATCTGGGTAAACAAGCACTATATCAGGGCGAACCAAACAGACCGACCCCTAAAAGTCGCTGATAAGGCAGCTGGCCCACAGTGCAAGTGATTGCATTCAACTGTTGAATAATGTTTTTTTTAGAATTTTTGAGCGCCCACTGTAAAAGTCAGTGCATTCTCTCGCACAGAATGCATGCGAGAGACGCAGAGAGAGAGATAGAGAGAGAGAGCGGATCGCTGCAGCAGAGAGACAGTACGATGGTCGGAGAGCGAGAGAGCAGAGAAAGCCATGCAAATCGTGGTGCGAATGGAATGGAATGGGGAGAGGCAATGCAATGTGCATGCCAGATTAGTGTGAGCGAGAGGGAATGCATTCTGGCCTTGAGCTATGCTCACGTTGTAGCTGTTGCTGTCGCTGTTGCTTCTCTTCTCCTCTACTCTCATCTACTGTCCTCTGCTTTCTTCTCTTATACAATGGCAGAGAGCATCGTAACTTTGAACAGATGTTTGTCACGTAGAGAAGTAAACAGCTCTGCTGCACAATAACAAAATGCCTTCGTTACATGGTCTGGTGGGAAAATCTTGTGAGTGGTACTCGCATATCATAAAAGAATGTTCTACCTGTGAGGGTATCAATGCTCTCGCATTGCTTTCTACTTGCGAGCTCTAGTGGGGTTGGTCTCCTGCTTATGAAATGAATTCATTTCTTTGACAAAATTTCCATTTCACACATAGAAATTCCCCATACGGAGGTTAATGCACTCCCCAGAGACAGCGTGGGGGTGGGGGGCTGCGGGAGATTGAGATAATCTGTGAATTTACAAGGCGGTAGAGGTGTTTGGGATTACGAATATCAGCTTCGAGTCACCGCCACGCCGCGATCAAGGTTCAACATTTGTGGGATATATTACCCGAGGCAGCGATAACGGGGAAGACTGCCCCGTCATGCGCAGACAACAAGAAAGCTGGACGTAAATGCACAGCCGTCAGGCCCAACACAGCCGCAACACCAGATTTCAGATTTCAGGAGTATTACTAATACACCCACTCACCACCCACACCTGTCCGCTCGCGGATTCGATTCCTTATCATGTGAGTGCCGATTTGCCGGCATCGAAATAGGAAAAATAGTAAGGAATGAGAATAGCATCGTGGACAGAATACGGTGAGGCATTCCCTCCCGCTCATCGAGTGCCCTGTGTAGTGTGCCCCACTCTCTCTGTATTGCCACTCTCTCGTTTTATTACCACATGTATAAATTCTTTCAACTTACAGTTACAGGTTGGAGGTGCTAGAGTGCTAGACTGCCAGAGAGAGGGAGATGCAGAAATTGCAGTCTAAATAGTCTGTCGCCGCCTAGAGGAGAGCAGCCCAGCCGGCCGGTGAGCGGGAGAGTGCCAGAGAGAGACAGAGAGTGAGAGCGAGTGCAGTGCAACATTGCAAAGGAGGATAAAGACGCAGCAGAGTACAGCCGGGCACGGGCAGAGCAGAGCAGAGGGGCAGAGGACCAGCGGCAACGCCAACGCGATCGTCTGTGAGCGTGCAAGTGTGGGTGCGTCTGTGTGCCAGCAACAGGCATTTACTGTGCGCCGCACTGCGACGCCAGCCGACAGTCGTGTCTCAACACTCGACAGCAGCAGACGTTAGGCACCACTCAGAAGCAGAAGCAGAAGTAGCAGCAGCAGCAGCAGCAGCAGCCCCAACCAAATTCCAAACTCGACTCCAGTTCCAAATACACAAACACACACACACACAGAGAGACCATGTATCCAGCCACTCAGTTGCTGCGTCTGCGCAGCGCCTCCGCCTTGAGCAGCGCTGCTACACGCTCGATAACGACCAAACGCCGGCAGAGGAACACCAGCACGGTGAGCGCCGAGAGGGCGCGAGCTCAGGGCGACAGCGAGACGGACAAGTTCCTGCACTACAGCCCCGAGGATGGCTACTACAAGACCTCCCCCTACGACCCCATCGTAGTGCCCAATGTGCCGCTCCACGAGTACGTCTGGCGGGACTTTAAGAAGTGGGAGAGCCGCACGGCAGCGGTAAGTGCTTGACAATAATAATAATCCCAGTGCAAAGTTTTATATCAAGTGCGAGGCAATCGAAAGTCAAGTGCGGTTTACTTTACCCCTCTGGAATCTTCCCAGATATAATGTATTTCGTTCCTATAATCTCTGGTGGCAAATATCCGTCCGTGGGGTTCTCTTTCATCTATAAATTAATCTTTTGGTATGGAGTTCTACCCAGAACTCTAATTGAAGTACTATGTTTTCTCGGCAATCACTCGGATACCTCCTTGAACACGGGTACTTCATGGAAATACTTCCACTTAGAACCTCGAAGGTTTTCAATGAGTGAAGTGCAGTGGAGTGGAGTGGATCCGCTCCTTGTTAAGCTTTCTCCTTGGAGGTCCATCCTCAAGTCACAGTTATCTTTTCTTGGAATTTCTCCATGAGATTCCGAAGGGTGTTCTCTGGGAAATCCTGAGAGAAAAGATTTTCTCTCTTCCCCACTATCCGACTAAAGGCTAACCTGCCCCAAAATATTTGGCCCACAAATCACTTTAGAGAATTCCGATTTGAATGAATCGCAATTCGCGACCAGACCCCCCTTTGTTTGTTTATGACCCAGGGCTATTGAACCGGCGCGCCAGTCTATACATATCCGAGTGTGCAGGCAAAAATTGATGTTTTTATGACCGTCCAATATCGGAATCGCTGCTTTCCCGCCGCCGCCCATCTGTGCCCCAGCCCATTCGGAATACAATACGCATTTGTAATCAGTCTGATTATTCGCTATCAGTCAGATAGCATTGGACGATTATTTGGGTCATTAATGCCCCCCCTGCTTATCGGACGACAAGCGTAATGTTCGGACGCAGCTGATAAGCCAGTACGAGTACAAGTGCGAGCAGATGATAGCGGCGAAAGTGAAATGTACTACTCTTACTCACAACTCAAAGATCGGCAAAGAGCGTGCTATTTTCGCCAGACTACTGTTCCGGTTCTCATCTGGGCCCCTGTTCTGTTTTTGTCCACCCGTACGTTTACGGCTCATTGAATGCCAGTCGAGTAGTGCCCGGTGGCAAAATGCTTGCAGATAAGAAATACTGTCTACGGAGGGGCACGATTAAACGAATCGCGTCGAGTGGCTGTCGTTCGAGTAAAGCCCAGCTGACACAATGGAAAGCGAGTCTCGTATGACAGATCATCCACATGCCCATCCCCGTGCCCCCCGGTTAGCACTCGGATTCGGGAGGCAATTGCATAACTTTCCTATAGCCAGGGCCCCGCCACCCTCCCTCTCCACTTACATGGGAGGCGGCGATGACCTTCGCCAAATGTTTACAATTTTCACTTTTGAGATTTCTATCCCTTACGCTCTCACTCTGTGCACGATCTCTCCCTCTCTCTCGCTCCCACTGGGCTTGTGCAAATCAAAGTGCAAATAATTTTCATTGAAATTTATTGCCATCATTGCAGTGTGTGCAGTGTGTGGGTGAGGTGATGTGCCAGGGGGGGACTGATATAACCCAGTAATCACCCTGTACTCACACGTACACACACACGCAGAGAGCCACATGTGTGAGCTGGGGGCCAATTGTTGAATTAAATGCAATTAAAAGCGTCAGGCCCCGAGAGTCCGGTCCAAAGGTTCTTTAGTTATGCCCTAGCTACCCCCCCCACCCCCAGCACCAAGGCGATACAGTTGACACAAGATAAAAAGCCCAGCCAGGGGGCTTAACTAACAGATCGATCGATCCCACTATGTACATATGAGACCTACTATACGATACAACGTAGGCCTGTTTTTATCAAATATTCGACCCATTTTATACGATCTTGTCGGTCTTCGGTTATATCTGTTTTGAAATAGAGACGGCTAAGATCGATGATCGAAGCACTGCATTTGGGTGACCCTCGTTATTGAATGCAGTTCCACTGTAGCCCTCCGATCGATCGATTTGTGTGCTAATTCACGAGTACGGATCACCCGTTTTGATCCCTGTCGAAATTCACGACTGGTCGCGGTCATAAAATGTTTTTCTTTGTATAATTATTTACGCTGTTATCTCTTTTTCCGTTCTTTTTCTGACCAAATTTTGATGATTTTGTTTGCGCTGTGACGTCAGCGGCGGTGGCCGGCAGTCAATGGGGTCCAGCCTCTGTACGCCGCTGCTGCTGCTCTGCCGGCACGAGAAGTCAAAAAACGCAGCGGCGTCCGTCGCTGACGAGCACGAAATCAGAGCAAAAGAGATACCAATAGACAAACCCGCTCTCCCGCTCTACGGGAGAGAGAGAGAGAGAGCGTGCTGGGTAGAGGTGTGTATGTAAAGAGAGGAAGAGAGAGGCGCGCCACGACTCGTTTAGACTTTGCAGACTTTGTACTTTGCCCCACTGAACTTTGGACCGTCGCAGTGCCCCCACAAGCAGCCGAACGATGCGAGGCGAAGCGAAGCGTTGCTTGATGCTCGCAGCGGGTGGGGGTGCAGAGCGGTGATCGACAAATGCACGAAATGATTCTCTTATTATTGTGTTTATTACGACGTGCCTGGGTGTGTGTGTGTGTCGGTGTGTGTTTGCACTGCGATACCCTAACAAAGGGTATGACGTTCGACCAGACAGAGCAGGCTGTTACAGCAAGGATCGGGCGGCGAGCCAGTCCAGTTCCTGAAGATAGTCCACCCATATGAATGAGTATGTATATATTTATGTAAATCTATCGCGAAACACTGTCGAGCACACAAAGAAAACACTGCTGTGTCGAAGAATAATCTGGCCATTTCAGATACCAAAGACCCCAATGTAACCCCAACATGTATCGAATAAAATATACATACATAGGTATTCCTAAGAAAAACATCGTGGTTTCCGAAAATATTCCCACATATGTATGTATGTAACTCGCGTGCTCAGCCAAATTGAATCCAAGTCGGATGACTATATGCTGCGCGGAACAATCAATGTGGAAGGGTATCAACAACCTCGGCACTTGAGTGCGAGTATTCGTATGCCTTGTTTTCTTTCGTTTGAGTTTACTTAAAAATGTTTTGATATGATCATTGTTGTTGGTTTTGTTTGGGGCGAGCACTGTCGCTATTTATAATGCCTATTTTTAACCATATACGATATCGGACTGCGCAAATTTAATGTGGACAATCGGCAATCCGCATAACCCAACCGGCGGACCCCCTCCCACAATCAACGCTCTCTACCCTTCTACCTCTCTCCGTCCCTTTGTCTCTCTGTTATTTGGCAAATGCTGATGACCTTCACCTTAGCCCCGAACCGGTTGTATGGTTGTGGAGGGGCAGGGAAGGGAAGCCAGGGTCAGGTTGGGGCCTGTGGTTAACTGATTAGCCACGAAAAAGGCTTCTGAATGTCCAGCGAATGCACTTTTCTGTGTACAGTACCTAAACGTGTTTGTTTCTGAACTGAAATCACAACTCATCTGTGTTCCTTCTCCCGTTCGTCCTTTCAGGTATGCGTCGTCACCGATCGCCAGTATACGTTCGCCCAGATGCGGGATGCCAGTGCCGCCTTTGCGGTTCGTCTCCAGACAAAGTTCAAGCTCCGCAAGCCCGACGTGGTGGCCATCTGTCTGCCCAATTTGCCGGAGTACCCCATCGCCACGCTGGGCGCCATCGAGGCCGGCCTGACGGTTACCACCGTCAACCCCATCTACACCGCTGGTAAGTGGGTTCGGTTTGCTGTTTCCTCGTACAGTTGTGTTCAGAGATAAGCTATATGGCATGTACATACCTAAGTATATTCGGCCAATTAGCATCAACAGATCTGTTGATTAGATAGTAGATAGACTTACCTTCGCTGATGCTGGTGGTTCCAGCTTTATCCATTCAAGCAGTACAAATCGGATCCTAAACTCGTATTCGTATGTCCATTCGTATTTAATCAGGGATGGCACTTGCAATTTGTACGCACCATTGTGCAAAGTGTCCGTTCGCTTATGGGAAACATTCGAGAAATGTTCGAGAAATGACTTCAATAATCCAGAAGGGAACCTTTTTCTATATGGATAATCAAATCAATTTCATTTAATCTTCCAAGGTACTTTAGGACTTTTTTTTTTCTTTCGGTGTAGCTGTACAATGAGATCAAGTGTACATACCATATGTATGTATACATATATGTATTTCGAGAAAAGTGTTTAGTTGGGAACTGTCAAGTGCGTCAGAGGCGGCACGGCCCGGTACGGTTCCTTATCACGACAATACCCACTAAGCCTTATGGGTATGTTGTAGAAATCTGTTGTTCTCTGTTTTTCGGGGCTAAAGTCGAAAGATCATCATTAACATTTGTATGTACTCCCATTTGATCAATTGCAGAGGAGATAGCCCGCCAGCTAACCTTCAGCGCGGCGAATCTCATCGTGGGCACCGTCCAGAACTATGGAACGCTGAACGAGGCCTGCAAGCTGGCCGGTAAACGGCTGCCCATTGCCGTGATCCGGAGCCGGCAGGATGATTCCCTGCCCGCGGGAGCCATCGACTTCTTCGAGCTGATTAGTACCCAGAATGTGCGCTACGATGACCTGCAGGTGCCGAAGGAGGCGACTGCGGACGACATGGTCTTCCTGCCCTTCTCCTCGGGCACCACGGGCTTGCCCAAGGGCGTGATGCTGTCCCACAACAACATCACCAGCAACTGCGAACAGGTCCAGGCCGCCCTAACCCTAAACCTGAGCGTCCAGGACACGTTGCCCGGAGTGCTGCCCTTCTTCCACATCTACGGCCTCACTGTGGTGATGCTGTCCAAGCTCGGCCAGGGCTCCAGGCTGGCCACAATGCCGGCCTTCAAGCCGGATGATTTCATGAAGGCCCTGGACCAGTACAAGGGCAGCATCTTGAATCTTGTACCGCCCATCGGTGAGTCCATGAATACGATTAGAGCACGATGGCGGAATGATAATAATTGAATCCTCTGTCTGTTCCAGCGCTCTTTATGATCAATCATCCCAATATAAATGAGGCGACGGCCCCCGCATTGAGAGTTGTGATGAGCGGAGCCGCACCTATTGGCCAGCACGATGTAGAGCGTTTTCTGCAGAAGTGAGTTCCATGCCCATCTTAACCTTTATGCTTTATGCTTAAAATAACACTCTCGATTCCACTTTTTAGATTCCCCAAGGTCGCCTTCAAGCAGGGCTATGGCATGACCGAGGCCTCGCCTGTTGTGCTTCTTACACCAGAAGGCAATACACGCTACGCCTCCACGGGCATCCTTTCAGGCTCTACTGAGGCCAAGATTGTGCCCCTGGATGGCGATGATTTGAAGGGTGTGGGACCCCGTACCACGGGCGAGCTGTGTGTGCGTGGACCTCAGGTGATGTCCGGATATTTGAACAACGAGGAGGCCAACCAGGTCACCTTCTTTCCGGGCAACTGGCTGCGCACTGGCGACGTGGCCTTCTACGACGAGGACGGCTACTTCTACATCACGGACCGCATGAAGGAGCTGATCAAGGTGAAGGGCTTCCAGGTGCCCCCAGCGGAGCTGGAGGCGGTGCTCCGCGACCACCCGAAGATCCTCGAGGCCGCTGTCTTTGGGATCCCGCACGAGCTGAACGGAGAGGCGCCACGAGCGATTGTCGTGCTCAGGCAGGGCCAGGAGGCCACGGCCGAGGACATCGCCGCCTATGTGGCCGAGCGCGTGGCCCACTACAAGAGGCTCGAAGGCGGCGTGATCTTCGTGGACGAGGTGCCCAAGAATCCCACCGGCAAGATACTGCGCAAGGACCTCAAGGCTCAGTATTCCGACTGAGCCCTAAGCACTTCTCCCTAGATCGGGATCTACGAGTACGAGTACTATATATATTTTTCAATCGTTTTTTTTTTGTCTGTTTTATAATGTGTGTATGATATCCATCAATGTTGGCCCTGGTCCGAAGAGTTGATCCCGTGCGGGCTTGTGTGAGCATTGCATTTAGACCTTCGAAAACATTTAGTCCTAGGCTTAGAAGTAGGTCTCGATTAGTCATTCGATTGGTCCATAGTCTGTAAGAGTAGAATAGGCTGAACTCGTAGTGTAAGCACCCTCTTCCACTCCCCCTACCTCCTAGCCCCTATCCCTTACCTACCCCCTACCCACCATCCATACATCAGCTCTAAAACTATAATCTATTACACTATATACATATATATATATATATCAGATCAGATCAGATCGTTTTATTATACTTAATGACGGACCCAGATCGTATTGGAGCGTTGATATTTCAAAGTTTATAGACGAAATTATGATATTCACAACTAATTTTTTTTTTTGTATAGTGTCCTAAAATATATTTGTTTGTTAAATGTATGGTAAAGAGATGCTGGCATATGGCATGCATCCATAAATGTATATGATATGTGTGCTATAATATTTGAGAATAAAGACGGAATGAACAAGTTACAAATTGTTTTGAGTATTGGTCGGGTCAGGCCATACTCGAAAGGGAATCCCTAGGATATGGCTCTGAAAGTGCAATGGCCCAGCCTTAAAAGAATCTCTTCTTTGTTTGGAAAACCCTACCCCCATCCGTCATCACATTACTTGTATTTTATCAATTATTACCAGCAGACATTTTGCACCTATTCAAATTTGATGTCACTCCAAAAAGTATCATTTGATTGATGGGCCTACAAATTGTCAAAAAACCCAGACAATATTGTGCCACATGATTGAAATAAAACCACAAAATAAATGAATAGTTCCGTCTGGATAGGTTGAAAGTCAAGTCCACTCTACATACATATATGGACATACATATGTGTGGTATTGAGGATCGCCAGGATAGGCGTTAGTTTACTTAGCGCCTAAAGCTATCAGCATTACTGTATCTTAATAGAGCCGGGTGGGTGGTCTCTTTTCAAATGAGCAGAGTTACATTAATCTTTTGTTAAACTGCTTTAAGCAAAACCGAATAAGTACTACAATATTCCCATGTCTGATTTGAAGCAATGTTTTTCGGTAACAGATTTCAACATTTCTGAGTAATTCGTAGGGCACTGCAAATTCTACATACATAATACCTTGCCTAAGTGCTCATAAATATAGTATATGATGTAGATGTTACAAAAATAAGCTTAGAGTTCAAAAAAGATTCAGTTTTCACGGCACAGCCTACAATCCTACAATCCGGTCCGAAGACGGTCCTTTTATGTGATTCAAAGCATTTTTCGGCGAATTTCTTTTTCAATTTATTTATTTACGACAAAATACACAAAATTTAAGATTTGATTTATTTAGTTTTAGTTTTTAGTTTAGTTCCTTTTCGTTTAGATGTCTTCTTGCACTTTAGCTGTTCTTGTACGCTGCATTACGATTTATGTGAATTACTTGCACTTAATATACAATAGAAAAAAAAATATATGTATATATATGTGTTAGTGGGTGTGTGTGTGTTCAATGTGTGTGTGTGTGTGTGTGTGTGTGTGTGTGAATACATAGTAAATACATATATGTCTGCAAATGTAAGCTGATTTTGATAGCTGATCGTTCGGGATATTGCTTAAACAAATTAAGGTTAATTACGCTAGAAAAACAAAACGGATCGGGTCTCGAAAAACTCACAAAAATTGCTTTAACTAAATTCCAGTTAAGTGTAACAAAACTGATTCCCCTTCTCTCTCTCTTTTTTTTGGTATATAATTTTGTTAGTTTTGCTAAAAAGTGCAAAAATTAAGTCCAAAATTTGTTAAATGCATCCATTTACATACATACTCGTGCATGTACAAGAGAATACATAATAATAATATTAATAATAATATAAATAGAACAAAAAAACCACAAAAAAATACGTATATCGAGACGAATATCTTGAATAGGACCTCACTGGGTTATAACAAAAAGATTCGATACATATGAGACATAAAATGGTACAATCGGTTCTCTTTTTGTGCACAAAAACTGAATACAAATACGTATCGGTTGCACTGTGTGCATGGGTGTGTGCTTGTGAGTGTGTTTGTGTGTGTGTGTGTGTCTGAGTGTTGGAAGAGCTCAAGCTATGGCGGTCCCGAAGAATAAACAGTGTTGTGAAGCGACAAGGATCAGAAACGTATAGATCTCTTCCAGTCTCTCTTTGTCTGTGGCTCTCCTTTGGATAAATTCTCACCGTCACGTTCGAAGGCAGTTTCAGTAGCTTGAACAGTTTGGAAATGCAAGAGTTTCTGCTTATTTTGAGCAGTGTAGCCAGTAAGCGGATCGAAAGGAGGGCCCTACACAACACTGTTTGTAGTGGGAACCCCAGTGGGTTCGGTTCGAAGCACAATTTCATAGTTTAAGTATAAGTATAATGTATAAGTATATATAGTAGATGCGTGTATATATATGTATATATAAAGTAGCTAAGATTCTGCACAATTCTCTTAATGTATGTTTTTTTTAGTTGTTTTGTTGCTGGTTAAAGTTATACAAATCTCATACTTCTATTTATTTGTATTTGATTCTGTTATCTGGAGAAAAGGCCACAAAATGCTGCGTACGACATGCATAACTTTAGCTGAGATTAACGTTCGTCCTTTTTGATTGTTACACGGATATACTACTACATCGAACAGGCACACACACACACACACACACACACACACGCACATACACAGACTCGCGCACATGCACACAGTATATGACAAACACATATCTGTAAATATATATAATATCGGAGTACATTTTGCTATGTTCGATTGCGTTTATCGATCGATTGCTGCGATCGGCATCGCCTCTCGTTTTTCTGATGCTGCTTCCGCACTGCGTCTCGCTCTAACAAATGCCAGCTCCCCTCCGTATCCCTCTCTCTCTCTCTCTTTGTTTAGCTCCATCTTTCTCTATCTTTCTCCGTTCCTTGTCAGTTACAATTCCTTTGCGGTGCGTTACGTTGTCATTGCCATGTGCTGGATGTCCCATTCCATTAGGTCTCACGCCTTGGCCCCGGGTATCTTGGCCAGCACCTTGGACAGATCCACTCCGGTGAGGGCATTGATCGAGGGGGGCAGCTGGGCCACCAGGCGGGTCACATCGTTGGTCACATTGTCGTTGCCTCCGATCAGGACAATCTCCTCCGTCTTGGCCAAGGGAGCAGCCACCTCGGCAGCAATCTGCGGAACAGTTTACGATTAATACTCTTTTAGTGTCAAAAATAGAGTCAACAAATAGTGGACAGACCTTCGGCAGCGATTCGAGGACAATGTTCATGATGGCAGCATCGCCGTACTGCTTGTAGACATGAGCCTTCATCCGCATCCGCTCCGCCTCGGCCTTGCCGACCAGCTCGATGGCATGGGCCTCGGCCGCACCGATCTTCCTGATGCGCTCCGCCTCGGCACGGGCGCCCTCAATGGTCTGGCATCTGTTGGGGTAATATGAAATATGAATATCAATGAAGGGCTTCCAATAATGGGGCTTCGACTCACTGTTTGGCCTGGGCCAGGGTTTGTAGTCGGAAGGCCTCCGCCTCGGCTGGCAGCTTGACGGTGCCAGTGAGCTCTTTGTCCTTGCGCTGGACCTCCTGCGACTCGATCTCGATCTGCTTGCGGCGCTCGACAACCTCGATTTGGATCTCCTCGTTACGGATCCGCTGGCGGATCTTGGCCGCCTGCAGCTCATACGCCAGCTGCGACTCGGCCTTGGCCGTGTTGATCTCCTGATCGAAGTTGGCCTTCTGCAGCTTGTACATGCGCGTGTTGTCCTCGATCTTGGTGTCCGTCGAGTACTTCACATCCATGGCGCTCTTCTCGCACTCGGCCTCCCGGATGCCGGCGTCTCGATTGGCCTCCGCCACTCCGGCATCGGCGTCGCGCTTCACCACAGCGGTCTGCGCCTTGCCCAGGGAGGCCAGGTACTGCACATCGTCGTAGACATCCTTGATGGTGAAGGACAGTATCTCGATGCCCATGCGACCCACGTCAGGTGCGGCCACCTCGCGCACCAAGGCCGCGAACTGGTCGCGGTCTTTGTACACCTCTTCGACTGTAAGCGTTCCTGCAAAGCGGAACAGAATGGAAAACGGTATGAGGCATGGTGTATGAGATGGCACTTGTACAGGTCAGGCAAGAGCTTGGGGGTGTGGATAGGGGTGGTAATGGGAATGGGTTTGGTGGTGGTTTGGAATCAATCGATTGCCTTACCGGCTGACCACCAAACTGGTGACGCCCACTATCATGGCCACCTTGAAGACGCCCATCCACACGACGGACATGTCGCCAGCCAACTGGCGCGCCACGGAGGCTCAGGGCTACTTATTGGCTTGCAGGCTATCTACTCGTACACAGCTGTGGTTATCTATCTATCTATCTATCTTTTGGTAGCTTTTAATCAAAGCTCTTTCTTGTTCTGTCTTCGCTCTGACGTCATTTGGCGCAGTCTTATCGGTGGCCTTATCAGACTGATAGCCCAACTGACGTCACTCACGGGAGTCCGAGTCCGAACAAGAATCGAATCCAGTTGCAGCGATCAAATCCTCTTCGGAGGCCAGTTCTCATCCCCTGTGGTCAAGGTCACCCCCGGTCGACCACCCACAACAAAAGTATGCACGTATAAATTCTCACACGCGATTGGAATCGGAGACTCGGAGACCCGTAGAGACCCCACGACCAGAGCGTGTCGCGTTGAGCTCGCAACTGACATCGGACCGCAATCGAACGCGAGACAGAGACCCCCCTCCCCCCAGACACAGGCCACAGACGCAGTCCCAGCCCCAGCCACAGCCACAGCCACAGCCCTAGCCCCAGCCCGGACCCGGCTTTGCTTAGTGGTTTTGTAATCGTTTCAGTATTCGCACTCAAATTGATATTGTCTGTCCGCCTTGTAATTGTTGTAGTCGCGCTTATGAAAACTACCTTGAGAGCGGAGGTACCTTGAGTTGGGGTCTCGTAAAAGTTTGCCCACAGCGCGCAAGCCCTAGACTCGAATTGGGTTTAATTGAAAGCCATGGACTGGGCAGAGCGAGGGCTCGAGATCTAGAGAAAAAGAGCTGGCAAAAGTTGAGAGGCAGCAGCCTCCCCGCTGATTTTTCGAATGTCGTCCATCAGTTTTAATGAACGTAGCAAGGTTAGGGAGATGCTCATAGATAGAGCACAAAATTCGAACGTTCGATTATCGGGAACAACCTCTATCGCTCTTGCAAATCAATTCGCATCGAGATATGATATTATAATAAAACACGATTCATGAATGCAAGTATTTACGAGTACTTGATTACATATTCAGTTGCCACACAGACAATCAATCAATATACATATATACTCGAGGGATTACCAGGTGTACGAGTACCATTTAATTGAGTTCAATTAAGGAACATGCCACATCTAAGGGAATGGGATTGCTGAATAATTAGCTTATATTATCCGTTGCAAACGGGACACTTGACACGGCCGTGCTGGCAGAACTTGCAGCACTTGGTTCGTACTGGGTTGCGGTACCATCGGGGCTGCTTATCCTTCTCCTCCTTTGTGTCTACCCAGAGGGCACTGACTTTGTCATGGGGTGACGAGACGCGTCAAATGGGACACCTCTGCTCCGGCGCCAGGTGCGGATGCACGAGAAACAGTAAGCCTCTCCAGCCCTACTTTTGCCATAACGATTTCCAAGCAAATGCCACAAATCTGGCACAGTTTTTGAATCGTAATCGTCATCTGAATAGGAAACGGATATACAAGCCCATGCCAGATGAAAGCTTATAGGTTCTGTTTGCCTCTGCTCCAGTTTTTCTCTCTGGTTGAAAATGTGACAGATGATTCTGCATCTCGTTCCGGCAGGATGGACTAGCCATAGGAGCCGCCTGGGAATCCTGATTCTGCTTCTGCTCCTGCTCCTGCAGAATATGGGGACATTCATCCAGCAGGTACTCGGCCCCTCTCCAGTATAATCAGGCTCGAGACACCAGCCACATTTGACGTCATGGGAAAAGCGTCAATATGCTCCCAATCTGCAATTTCCTTGCAAATGGAAGGGGCAAATGTCTTGACCTTCAACCGAGTGCTGATTCATGTCAAGGTCCGATCCGTTCTTCTTGAACGGATTTTACAAGTCTTCAAATTTTCCAGGACAATTCTGATACGATTGCTGACCTCAAACCGGGTAATTGTTTTCGATAGTTGAGTCGAATACCACTAGGATGTTACTTGAAACTCAGTTCCGAATTGTGTTCAAATAAGACCCAAAAATGTTCAAATATCTAACAATAAATCAGCTCTTTCCGATATCTTTTTAGTAGTTCAGCGTAAATATACCACAATCAGTAGTGTTCGTGTCCGTTCTGTTATGGTAAATTTGTGCGGCGAATCAACTTCTTCATAGTCGAATATGCTTTAGCGAAACGAGGATTTGGAGAAGTATTCTTTGAGCATTTCCACTCAATTTAAAAAACTTTGCCAGAAATAGAGGACGGCATTCTTAAACGTTTCCCTTTGTTTTTATTTATTAAAGGAGACTCAAATTGGTGAGTCTCTCTCTCTCTCTCTCAATCAAAAGATTCATATTATCCAATCATGAAGATACAACTTGGGGAATGGTGTACCTAAGAATTCACGAGTCCCCATAACAGGGCATTATTTATTTTCGAAAAATTCAATGATCCTGTCATCCCATGGCCAATCCAAAAGTTCTGCCTCTATTGTCTTTTTTTGAAAACATCGATAAACATCGGGTGTGCATCGACCCCGTTGCCATCACTACAGCAGAGCAATGTCAAGGAATTCCTTTTAGGGAGAAAAAGCACGAATTAAAGCAGGCACTGTTTCCAAACTCTATCCCTTTCTGATGTATGCGGCAGCCGGCACCCAGAGCTCAGTACATTTTTACACTCGAAGCAGAACGCACACGTAGCAAAAATCTCAAATAATATTTTTCGGAAATATTTTCTCGCTTTGTTTTTTTTGGTTTTTGGTGAAAGTGAGCCAAGGTAAAATATATTTAAATTTCTACGAGACAATAATTTTCCACGTTCGACGGTTGGCCGCCAGGCCATAGGTAGGAACGAATTATGTCCAAGACGGTACTCAACAGTCACGGCCAGATGGCGGCTGCGTCGGCTTTTCGGGCTCCGCTGTGGCGCCCCGTGGTGCTGCACTATCCGAAAAAGCTGCTCCCCCACGGACAGATGCGTCGTCGGGAGCCGGCTATCGGCTACCCGGCCTCCTACGAGTCATCCAAGCTTCGCTGCGGCCTGACGCAGCCCTACGCCTTCGACCATGGCCGCCCCGGCCAGTACTGCCCGGAGTGTCAGTGCAACAAGGACAGGAACCATGGTGGCGGTGGCGGTGGCGGTGGGGGTGACGGTGACATCGACGATACTGTGTCCCAGTGCTCGCGTGTGTCCAGGGCTTCAAAGCGCTCCATACGTTCCACAAAATCCAAGCGCGGCGACGGCGATGGCGATGCTCCTCTCAGTCATCGCAGTGATACCTCTGTAAAGACCGTGATATCTACAGCCACACTGAAGAGCGGCCACAGCAAGAGATCGCCATCCCAGGAGACGGTCAAGTCCTGTGCCACAGTCAAGTCAAGTGCTTCGATCAAGTCCAACGTCTCAGTCAAGTCCAATGCCACAGTCAAGTCCAATGCCACAGTCAAGTCCAATGCGACAGTCAAGTCCAATGCCACAGTCAAGTCAAGTGCCGGAGGTGTGAAGGAGTCCAAGGCAGACAAAGTCCGGGCCAAGGCAAGCCGTCACTCCCAAAGCGAGATAATGCCACACCCCCACCCAGGCCCCAAGCAGCCCCCGAAGGAGGCACAGACTGGATACGAGAACTACGCTCCCATGACGAACGCGGAGCGCAAGGCTGCCCTCGACGAGGCCCGATTCAAGTACGACAAGCTGATCGCCGAGTACAACCATCTGCCGGTGTCGGTGCCGACGCTGCGCGTGCGCAACCGCAAGATCGACATCGAGCGGGAGCTGGACGAGCTGGACTACAACATCAACATGTTCGACCAGCCGAACATCAACGTCTACTACCGTCGTTAGCTTTGATATTGATGTTGATTGTTTTAGTCTATTTTTTCTTCTTTTTAGTTTTATTCAAAATTTGATTATTTTTCCAGAGCCACACAGACCAAAACAGACACAGTAAATAGTAAATAGTATTTAGTATATAGTACATAGAAGATGACTAACAGGGGCACTAAAACAAAAACAAAACACGCCAATCGAAACACCAAGAATAATGCATTACCAGACGATACTCGCACACAAATTCAATGCACTACAAATAAATTGTACTCGTAATTTCAGCAGCAGAAACCATTGGAAGGTCTATTACTAGGAGTGTGGTCAAGGTCTGGTAGGGCGGTACTCTGGGCAGACTAGGTTGCTGTAAAATAACTGCCAAAAAGGTTCTATCGGCTAGCTTTCGACAAGCTCCGAGTACAGTTTTTAGGAGATGCCATGGGACCCCATGGACGTGCTTTATGCTACTCCGTAGAGAAGTTGAACTGCCGATCCCAAGGCGGATCCGGTCAATGGATTAGCTAAGTCAGCCTGGGGTGTGCGTTGTGTTTAGATATGGGCTCTTTTTTGTCAGCTTTCATATTTCTAATCAGACTCTGTATACATCATAGGAGCCTCCGACACAGGCACCTTGACACCTAGTGACATCTCGCACCAACGACTCCTGATAGACTTTTTGTATTGTGTCCCATATGCTTGCCAATTCTCAATCCATGCCCATCAGCATAGCCCAACAGTGAGAGTATACTTGGCACAACAAATTAGGCTGTAAGCTTAGTCGATCGCATGTTCAATGTTGGGGGTATGGTTCAACCTATAAAGAAGGGCAGGCGATCTATTCGACCTGGCCTGTAACCTCATTTTTTCCACAGTGAACTTATTCCTATATGTACATATTAGCCACAAATCAATTTAGTAGGTAGTTTATTACAAAATAACAGATTTACTCGGACGAATGTTCCAAGCTATAGCTGGTCACATCGCTTTGAATCGCTTCGAATCCTTTTGAATCGCTTTGAATCACTTCGAATCCCTTTGAACTTACCCAATATGGCGCGCAGGTGTCCCTCGAGGGTCTGCAGGATCGTCTGCTTGATCTCTTTGACGCTCTTGCCCAGGAATTGCTCACTAGCAGTGCCCAGAAGCTCGTCGGCCTGATGATGGAAATAATATACATTCATCATCTGTGCGTGGGCGTGGCAGTATGTGGGTGGTGTGTGTGTGTATGTGTCAGTAATGTATGGGTGTGTGTGTGTTGTTTGATAGAATGGTAACATTTCGATTAATCGATTGATCGATTTTTATTGTTTTTTTTGTGGTTGTTGGATCCGCAGGAGGTTTTGTTGTTGTAGATCACCCACACAAGCACACATGCACACGTAGATACACATACACACGCACACACACACGTAAGCACACACACATAGAGACACAGCGACAGTGTGTGTGTGTGTGTGTCAGAGATAAAGGGAGAGAGAGAGAGAGATACAAAGAGAATAGAGAGCGATACATGGATTAACGGTAACAGCAGTAACCATATAGCAGTAACGGTAGCAGTAACGGTAGTAGTAGTAACGGAGTAGAGGAGCAGTTTTCGAGTAGACCATACATATGTATTGTATATAGATATTGTTTGTTCAATTCAATTCGAAATGATTATTGTTGTTGTTTAATTGATGCGTATGTTGGTGTGTGTTGGTGAGTGTTGGTGTGTGGTTAAATTTTGTCGATATCATTTACAATTAGTTGCGGATTAGTTTGATGAGTTGATTCGAGTTGGTTCGAGTGGTGGATTCGAGTTGAGTTGGAGTCGAACGATCGATCGGCAGGGTAATTGGTTGATTTTGGTTGATTTTGGTTGATTTGGTGGTTGGTGAAAAGAGAGTAGAGAAAAAAGTGTAGAACACAAAGGTCAACAAGGTTTACGTTTCGTTTATTCATTGTTTTTTTGTTGTAGTTTTAATTGTAATTATTTGTAGACTGTACTTGTCTTTCTCCTTCTCCTTCTTCTTCTTCTACCTCATCTTCTGATGATGATGATTGAATGACTTTGAACAGAACAAAATGAACAAATAATCGAACCAAGCCAACCAAAAAAAAAACAATAGAAACATGCATTAAACATTACGGAACAAATGAAGGACATTCAAAGGATATTCCCTATGTGAGTGCGTGTGTGTACGTGTGTGTGCGTGTGTGTGTTTTGGGCCCAGTGATTGATAAAAGCAACAGAAAGAAAAATAAAGATGATAAAGATAAAGATGGATGGCATGAACTTAAACAGGACTCGACACCAGGCCAAAAACAGTTTCAAAACAAGATTCAATGTGAAATCAAATAAACATACCTCGTCGTTATTATAATCGCTATTCTTATACGAAGATGACTGCAAAATCGAATTGAAATAATTAAGTAATGGAACATAATTTGGAGGCATACATCTACATATATCACGAATGCATCGATCATAATTCAGACCAAAAATTAGAAAAAGCAAACCACTCGTATGTCGATCGGATCGAACATCGAGTCATCGAGTGCTTTTGTGATTCGCGTGCCCTATTTACAGGCGGTGCAGTAAAGATCACAGATCAAAGAGATCAGTGATCAGTGATCAGTGATAGGTGTGATGGCAATGGCGGAGGAGTGATCGAATGGGTGCACGGATAAACAAGTGATCTAATAATCGGGTTATCACATGATTGAGTTAGTCATCAGGTCGATCGAATGATTGAGTGATCGAGTACAAAATGGATTAAAATACAAGTAATCGATAATCGATCGATAGCATTACCGAATAGTTTAGGGACATATAAATAAAAGGGTGAAAAATGGTTGGATCAAAAGAGCATCAACAAAAGACTGGGATGTGGGATCATGAACAGATTCAGTGACAGAAATATCAAATAATCAATCGAAATCGATCGATAGAATCTAAAAACTGATCAAAAAGAAACAAGGGTGGAATCCAAAAGGAAAATTCAAGTGGAAAACCAAAGAAAAGAAGCGAGTGTGTTTTGGCAAGTCTACTTTTAAATACGTGTACGAGCATACAGCGACATCTAAGTCTAGAGCTAGGGCTAGGGCTACATGAAAAGACCACTGGAATGGGTGATCTCTCAACTTACTTGGTGTCGGGCAGAGTTGGGGCGCTTGCAGGGCTAAATATGCATTCGATTGGGATGTTAGGGGTGTTGCTTGGGGCGGGTTTGGTTCAGATCGGAACAGTAAAGAATTTGTACAAAACAAAGAGCCAAATGTTGGATTAAAATACATTCGATACGGATGCGGCGGCTTAGGGCTAGACTAAATACTAAGATGCAAGCGGGATGGGATACCAAATCTCTACGTTGCTACCAGCCCTGGGATCGGGCTCTCTCTCTACAGGGCTGGGGGATGCATCGGGATAATCGTTAAAGGAACAAAATCTAGCTAGCATACAGAACTCAAAGAAAACGGGGGTGGGGTTGGGTGGGTTGGGGGCCAATCAATCAAGCTTCAATCAGTTTCGTTCAGATTCGATTCGTGGTGCAGAAGAATAAAGGGTTGCCGGAGTACTCGACAAACAAACCGAAGGAAATAATACAGAAAATCCAAGAGTTTTGGCTGGGCGGGGGCGCTGTGGGAACGATGGGGTGTACCTTCATGATCTTGCATTGGGCCACGCCCGTCACGGTCAGCGGCACGCCCTGGGCCGTCTCCACGTTCTCGCACATCGGATTCAGGGTCATCACGTTCAGCGAGAGCCGCTGCACGTCCGTCACCAGCCACCAGGCCCAGGCCCATCCGCCGACGATGGTCCGCTTCTTCGTCGAGCCGCAGCAGCCACCTGAAAGGGAGACAGAGACAGAGACAGACAGAGAGAGATGGTAAGTAACGGTATACTATGGGTCAAATTGGTAGAAAAAAGGGGTTAAAAGTTAGTTTAATTTTGTGGCTTAAAAATGTTTAAAACCCAGTTCCAAATTATGCAGAACTTTTTGATTCAGTCATGGCCTTCCTTATCTTAGATACATATTATATTATAGCTAGAGAACATTTATTCCCCGACACTTGTAAGGGAATACCAGGATAACACCCATGGGAGCATGTTTTGATTGGACGTTGATATGCAATGACTGCATCTTTCCGTGCAGAAGGCTGTTACGCTCGGATCCCGCCCAACCGACCGAGGGGCGCTGCCGCATGACGCGCGTTAACCGAACCGATCGCGAACATGCAGGAAAGATAGCTGTTGGACTAATAAGCGAGGAACTAACTTTACTAAGAGCACTAATAATTATGAGAAAGGTATGTGAGTATTTAAGAAGAGGAAGGGAATTAGTGGTGTATATAATATGGTAGAGGGAGCTATAATCCGAGCTCAAGACCCCAAACGGAAGTGAAAGAAACAACGGTATATAGTTTCTTGTGAATCTAATAGGAATCGTGAAGACTATGCGTTTAGGCAAGGGTTTTAAATGTTACCTTATTGGTATTGGTAATGGGAATATATTAATGAATATTAAATATTATTAAACAGGTGATGGTTTGAGTACTTCATACTTTAATGGTTTTTAAAAGAGTATTTGGTGTTTTTTTCTGTTGAACATTGAAGAGTGTGAAGGGTGTGCTGCCTCTCTCATCGTCTCCATTTACTTGTGCATTTAACGCATTTAACTGCCTGACGTCACTGGGTGGCCACAGTGACCCACAAAAAGGTGTTGTCAGAGAGTACGCACCTTTGGTCGGGGCGAGCTTTTGGCCAGTTGACCATAAAATAAGAGTGAAAGCATTTCGCCAGCACTCTCCACACGCATACAAGACGGCAGGCACTGTGTGAGCGTGTCTACGTGCCGGCAAACACGTCGGGGAGTGTTGGCCATCCAAGAAGCACTGCTGCGACAAGCCAAACAGGAAGTGCAGCCAATTGGCCATTTCAGGTGGAAACTAACGGACACCTTGTCAAGGGCCCCTCCGCCAGCCCGTCTGTACGAGTACCGAGTACATGCAGGCCGCGCATGCGCAATGCGCACTCTCCAGACCAGTCAGTGAGAGATGGCCAACAAGAGAAAGAGAGCTAGAGTGTTGGAGAGTGCGAGAGAGCCTGCCCAAGGCGAAAGAGAGCGGGAGAAAGAGTGCGTGGCGCGACTGGCTCCGTGGCCTTCTCTAGCGGGGCCCTCTCTCCATATCTTGCCCAGTTGGCCACCGAACCTCAAAACGTGCGGCCGCGCATCGCATCGCATTGAATCGAATCGAATCTCCGAACTCGCACCAACATACGCGGAAAGAAAGTGTGCATAAAAAGCACAAACAAATCAGTCGAAGGCAACGCGCTCCGCTCTACTGTCATTCATAGTTCCTAGAATCTCTACTTGTCTCCAAACATCCATCCATCCATCCCCCCCAAGTGAGTAAGCAGCAAAAGTGTGCCAGCGGCCAAAAAAAGAAATCAAAGTCAATAAGAACCAGGCTCCGAAAAAGAATACGCACGAAAATTCTGCTCTGCGACGCCGGCTGTAACGGTGACGGCAGAGCAACAGCGGCTGCGGCTGCGACTGCGGCAGCGACGCCTACGCAGAAGCTTTCTCAACGAAAGTGATTCATGGCTTACGACGTATGTCGTATGTCGTGTGACGCTCTTCGTCTCTCTCTCTCTCTCTGTTGTTATACGAGCAGCAGCTGTACATCTCGGAGCACCCTGGTGTGCGTAGAGGGTGTTTCGATTTTTGCCAGATTTAGGCAGCGCAAGGAAAAGAGAGAGACATTTTGTTCCAGATCTTTCTTAATGCAGGATCGCTGCAAGAAATTGTACGGCTTGAAGTTTTAAGGTTAATCGCTGATTCTCCGAAAGAAAAGAGTTTGCGGGGTATCTTAGGCTTCGTTGCCCGAAGCTAGCACTTCTTCTGTGCTCTCGTCTATTCTGTTGTTATGCATTTCTCTTTGGCGCTGTTTAACAAACTATTTAGCAGGTTATTCCTATGTCCATTTCCATCTCCATTGGCACTCGAATTCGCATTGCGGTCTCCAGCAGCAGTCGCTAGCTGGCAGCGCAGCGCCATGGCTGCTGGTTGAATGTTGTACCTTGAACTTGATCGGCAGCGGCGGCAGCTTAAGCCGCAGCGGCAGCGCACATTCAACTCTCAGCGCAGCAGAGCCGACAGCAGAGGGCCAACCAGTTTACAGCAGCAACAGCTAACAGCAACATGTTTGTAATTGCCTAGCATCCAAAGAAACAGCAACAGCAACAACATTTCCATATCCATATCCCATGTTTGCTGGAAGTCAGATTATGCAAAAATTGGCGACAGGAAATGTTGTGGCAGAAAGCTGGGAAACAGAAGCATGCAGCATTCCAACAAGTTGCCTGCAAGTGAGAGGTGGAGGCTGTGTGTGTGTGAGTGTGTGCAACAAAATGGTTGCATGCCACTCGCTTGTGAGTAAAAGAAAAGTGGCTGGCATTTTCAAATTTTTCTTATTTTTTTTTGTTTGTCGATTGCCCCCCAGTAGAGTTTTATAATAGAGTTGGAGATTTCACTTTTAAGCGGGAGACGATACCCCATACCCCGCTGCCCAGAGCCGTCTCCAAGGCCTAAGAAACACGTGCAACGAAAAGACAATGCAGCATAAGACAAGAAAGATGCAGAGGTACCCGCTCCCATGGTGGCCGAGAGATACCCTAAAAAAAGTAAATTCAAGGGAAGCTTTCAGATCTAGAAAACTGTCATCATTGGAACAGTAGATATCGAAGGATTATTGAAACCTTTGATAACCCCACACAATTATAGAGTTTAGAATGGAAAGGCTATCTCCTGATCACAGAGATACTATGACGATCCCCCAGAATGACCAGAAAAGAGGTATACTCTTTCCAAGATCATTACCGAGGCGGCAACTCTCCCCCATTGGGTCCAAAGGGTGTACGACTATGTAAAATTGTGTATGCGTGCTAATCAGAGACCATCAAGCCTACAAATGAGCTTACAGATCTAGCGATCACGATTATCTGGGACTGTAATACTTAGAGTCCGAGTCGGAGCCAGCGTAGAAGACGAAGACGAAGACGAAGCGTATGCATAACAAATGCAAGTTACGAAATCTTTGAATCGATGAGAGATCGTGATTGAAATATGGAAGCGGCATGAAAATCGGCTCCTGATCGCTAAGCCCCCGACCTCCGCTCACTCGATCCCTGGTGATCGCCTAACCCGATTACATACTAAGTGACTACGCGACTTTTCATGTCATGTCCACTCTTCCACTGCACTCCACTACGCTCCACTCCCCCCCACTCTAAGAAATTTTCAATTGCCATTACAGACACGTTTCGGATCGGATCGTACGTACTTTGTAGATCGCTTGGAATTGGAAGACAGCCAGAGGAACGATCAAGCGACGACCCATATACGTAGATTCCATCCCCGGAGCGAGAGAGAGACATGAGCTCGGCAATTGTGGGAGCCGCCTCGGCGATCGGCGGAGCGGTGACGGCGGCCACCAGCAACAGCTGGTTCATCCCCATGCTGATGGCGGCGGTGGCCTATTTTCAGTACGAGGAGATCATGGATCCCGAATCGAAGCCCAGCGATGTTAGCGGCGACGAGATACTCGATCACTATGACTTCATAGTGATAGGAGCCGGGTCGGCAGGGGCTGTGGTGGCCAACCGTCTTACGGAGGTGGAGAACTGGAATGTCCTGCTCCTGGAGGCGGGCGGCGACGAGACGGAGCTAACAGACGTCCCCCTAATGGCCGGCTATCTGCAGCTATCGAAGATCGACTGGCAGTACAAGACGGAACCATCGGGCACTTCCTGTCTGGGTAAGTGGACAGATTGGCTCCAGATTATGAACTCAAGAGACTATAAGCTCGTCTCATTTATCCCTTAGCCATGCAGGGCGGACGCTGCAACTGGCCCCGAGGCAAGGTGCTCGGCGGCAGTTCCGTGCTGAACTACATGCTGTATCTGCGGGGATCGAAGCACGACTACGACAACTGGGAGGCGATGGGCAACCCGAGCTGGTCCTATCGCGACGCCCTGTACTACTTCAAGAAGTCGGAGGACAACACCAATCAGTATTTGGCCAATACGCCGTACCATGCCACCGGCGGGTATCTGACAGTGGGCGAGGCGCCGTACCACACGCCGCTGGCGGCCAGCTTCGTGGAGGCCGGCGTGGAGATGGGATACGAGAACCGGGACCTCAATGGAGAGAAGATGACCGGGTTCATGATTGCCCAGGGCACGACGAGACGCGGTTCTCGCTGCTCCACCTCGAAGGCGTTTCTGCGCCCCGCCCGGCTGCGACCCAACCTTCACATCTCGATGAACTCGCACGTGACCCGCATCATGATCGATCCGGTGAGCAAGCTTGCCTTCGGCGTGGAGTTCGTCAAGGACCAGAAGCTCTTCCACGTGCGGGCCACCAAGGAGGTGGTTCTCTCCGGCGGCTCCGTCAACAGTCCCCAGCTGCTGATGCTGAGCGGCGTGGGTCCGCGCAAGGAGCTGGCCAAGCACCGCATACCGCTCATCAAGGAGCTGAGTGTGGGCGAGAACCTGCAGGATCACATCGGACTGGGCGGCCTCACCTTCCTGGTCAACCAGCCCGTGTCCATTGTGGAGAACCGCTTCCACACCATGTCCACGGTGCTGCAGTACGCCGTCTTTGGCCAGGGACCCCTCACCATCCTCGGCGGCGTCGAGGGGCTGGCCTACGTGAACACCAAGTACGCGAACAGCACGCTCGACTGGCCGGACATCGAGTTCCACTTTGTGTCGGGATCGACCAACTCGGATGGCGGCTCGCAGCTGCGCAAGGCCCACGGACTGACGGAGGCCTTCTACCGGTCCGTGTTCGAGCCTATCAACAATCGGGATGCCTGGAGCATCATTCCCATGCTGCTGCGGCCCCGGAGCGTGGGCAGCATCCGGCTGCGCAGCGGCAACCCCTTCGACTACCCGTACATATTCCCCAACTATCTGACGGACGAGTTCGACATGAAGACGCTGATCGAGGGCGTCAAGATCGCCGTGGCCCTGTCCCGGACCAAGGCTATGCAGCGTTTCGGGTCCCGGCTCTCCAGCATCCGCTGGCCGGGATGCGAGCAGGTGCCGCTCTTCACCGACGCCTTCTGGGAGTGCATGGTGCGGCGCTACACCTCGACCATCTACCATCCCGTGGGCACCTGCAAAATGGGGCCCTACTGGGACAAGGATGCTGTCGTCGATGCCAAGCTGAGGGTCTACGGCATCCGGGGACTGCGTGTCATCGATGCCAGCATTATGCCCAAGCTGGTGTCCGCCAACACGAACGCACCGGTCATTATGATCGCCGAGAAGGGCAGCGACATGATCAAGGAGTTTTGGATCAAGAACACCATTGTCTAAGTCTTAGGCTCGAACTATTCCCCCAGTGAGTGAGTGTCTGGATGAACGTGTGTCTCTGAATGTGAATGAATCTGTGTCTGAGTGGACTTACGCGTGTGTGAGTGTGTGAATGTGCGAATGTTTAAGTTGTATAGCTTCTTAGTCTGATTGACCCTATCCAAAATTATATTTATTGACATCTCCTCTATCCCTGACATACATAGAATTTTTTTTGTTTGTATTTTTTAAGGAAACGCCTGTATTTATTTTAATTTTATGTAAGATTAAACGATTCAAATGAATATGATAATATAATATTAATGGTTCACTTTTGCTTTTATCCAAAACTGGTAATCTTCAATTCAAAAGGTGGCTAATGAGTGAAAGTGATCTTCAGCTTGGGAGCAGCAGTTCGATTAAGAGATAGATGTGCAGACCGAATATTTGAAGGTGTTAAGCTCTAGATTGCCGAATCCGAATCCGGATCATATTTTTAATCTTATAGCCAGAATGAACGAATCAATTTGCACGTCCACGCTTTTATTTATTCTCTCTCTCTCTCTTTCTCACACACACTCTCATCATGCAGTGTGCGCTTCCTAGCGGACTAAGTGCCGGGTATAAAGTAGAGCTGCAGATCTTGCCGCGGCTCACAACGTTCTCCCTCGCTTTTCGTCTGTATATTTTCCACTGCCCCTCAAATCACGAAATTTTGTAGCAGGTACAATTTTTAAGATACAAGAATTATATACTGGATGGCAGAAACAATGGTCGGAGGATCATTGGTGAATCTATAGACTTTCAAGCACTTTTAAGGCCTGAGCAGCGCATTTTTCAGTGCATATTTGTAAGCGAGTTTAGGGTATTCATGTAATTTATGGTGTAAGTCCAGGGAACGTAAAAAGCCCAGAGTCCCGCTGATGCTTGTGTTTTTCTGGTTCCGTAGTCAGAAGAGGACCTTTTGCTGGTACTCGTTTACCCATTTAAATGAAAGAACGATCGTTTCAAAATTTCAAACGATCTGTTCGATCTGTTGTCTTTTTTGAATTCCTTTCCGTGAGCTGTTATAGCCTTTTTACATTATCGATATCGGAATAGACGCAATGCTGCAGTATAGCCGTATACACTGGCAGACGCAGATCGAAGAGTAATCTTTGAATTTTGAGAAAAGCTGATTTAAATGATCATCTGATGATGAGGAGGGCAACAATCAAAGGAACGAAAAAGACTTGATGCTTGTATTTATTTATTCTTTTCAGTCATTTTTTGTAGAGTTCTTCATCACACCACAAACACCATCGATGTTCTCCTCCCGTATATCCAGCACAAAAATATCTTGTCTTAAGGATCATATGTGTTATAAACCTCCCTCAGACAGAGTTTTGACCCAAAAATAATCGAAAAGATCGCGATTTTTGGCCACCACTAGGCCTCTATCCCACAGTGGAGTTCATTCACAGCGCCACCTGTGGGACGGGACTGCGTCACAGCCACGCCGTAAATATACGCGGAATGTACATATCATATGTACAGCCGTATGTACAGCCGTAGAGTGTGGGTGTGTGTGTGTGTGTGGGAGCTACGCTATAAATATTTATGGCTGTTTATGGCGGGCAAACAGAAAGTAACGTGAAATATAAAATAATACCGATGTGTATAATATATATCTGCGGGATGTTGTTAACTTTTTATCGGTGGACAGCATTCCGTTCCGTTCCGTTCCGTTTTGTGGCCGGAGAGGCGACCTGGCACGCAGCGACAGCCAACGCGGTACAGTCCGTCATGTGCGATCAGCGTGTACACAAACCCCCAGCGAAGCTGGGAACCTCCGGGGCGATGGTGCTTCTGCCACTGCTGCTGCTGGCGGCGGCAGCTCCCTCCTCGTGGGGCCTTTTTACGGTGGAGAGCAATGGCCTGGGTGTAGCTTTGATGGAGTCTGTGGCCGGAGCCCTGAACGCCTCCAGCCTGGCCCTGGCCAACGACACGGCCTGGCCGCCGCAGCACCATCCGCCGGCGGAGCAGGAGGAGATCGAGTCGTACGACTACGTTGTGGTGGGAGCAGGCAGTGCCGGCTCCATTGTGGCCAGTCGTCTCAGTGAGTCGTCGCCCCATGTGCGTGTCCTGCTGCTGGAGGCGGGCCAGCTGCCGCCCCTCGAGTCGGAGATCTTCTCGCTGAGTCCCGCGATGCATCACGACGAGCGGTACATGTACCTGGACGAGGCCGAGCCCAGTCCCAGCTGCTGTCTGGCCATTGAGCCGCCGCATGGCTGCTCCTGGTGGCACGGCCGCATGATGGGCGGAACAGGGGCCCTGAACGGGAACATCTTTGTGCCCGGAAGCCAGGCCAACTTCAACGGATGGCGGCGACGGCTGAATCTGCGCGGCTGGGACTGGCCCCAGGTGCAGCTCGCCTACCGCCAGCTGCAGCGGCGCTTGCAGCTCAGCTACTTCCAGGTGGATCCAATCAATCTACGGCTCTCCAGCCTGATCTATGCGGCTGCCTCCGAGCTGGGCGTGCCGCGAATGCAGCAGCCTCTGGTGGCGGGCACGAGCCTAGGCTACACCCATCACGTGCCCGTGACCCTCAATGCGGGAAGGAGGGCCAGCAGTGGGCGCCTGTACCTGGCCAACCCGCAGGACAGTAGGAGACCAAATCTGAAAGTGATCAGAGGCGCCACAGTCCAGCGGGTGCTGCTGGACGAGGCCGAGGGTGGCAGCCGGGCCAAGGGCGTCGTCTACTCCCTGGATGGCCCAGACGGAGGCGAACGCACCGCCAAGGTCCAGCGGGAGGTAATCGTGAGCGGAGGAGCCCTCAACTCTGCCAAGCTCCTGCTGCTCTCCGGCATCGGACCAGCAGAACAGCTGCGTCCGTTGGGAATCACGCCCCTGAGGGAGCTGCCCGTGGGCGAGAATCTCCACGACCATGGGATGTTGCCGCTCTACCTCCGCTTCACCCGAAACTGTGCCGTCAACAGCACCCAGGAGGCCGGGCCCAGCGCCTACTCCGCCGCATCTGTGGCGGAGTATCTCCTGAACGGGCAGAGGGGACCTCTGGCCAACAGCTTCTCCATGACTCCAGTGCCCCCGGGTCGATCAAGGGCGAGCCCGACCTCCAGCTGGTGGCCCACACGCTGATGGCGCGCGGCGGCTCGGGCAGCTTTGGGTATCTGGGATTCCGGCCGGAGCTGGTCGAGGCCCAGCTGGAGGTGCTGCGGGCGTCGGATATGCTGCAGATCATGGGCTCCCTGCTCAAGCCGCTCTCCCGGAGCGTGGTCCGGCTGCGCAGTGCAGATCCCTGGCAGGCCCCGCTCATCGAGAGCCACTACGGCGAGGAGTCCGACGATCAGGCCACCCTGCTCCGCTACGTGCGCTACGTGCAGAGGATGGCGCGAACCAAGTCCTTCCGCCGATGCGGCCTCCAGCTCTGGCTGCCCCCGGTAGCCGAGTGCGACCAACTGGCCGGCGACTCGGACTCGGACGAGTACTGGCTGTGCTACATCCGACACTTCTACGTGGGCTCTTGGCACTCGGTCGGCTCCTGTCGCATGGCTGTGGCCGGGGATCCGCGGGGCGTCGTCGATGAGCGGCTGAGGGTGCACGGGGTGCGGGGCCTGCGCGTGGTGGACGCCAGCATCATGCCCGAGATCACGGCGGGCCACACGAATGCCCCCACCATGATGATCGGGGAGCAGGGCGCTCGCATGATCATCGAGGATCAGCAGGCCAACGAGGTGATCGCATAAGTGATCTTGCCATCCATCCATCCATCTCACAGCCATTGTAACAGATAAATAAACCTCTAAACCATCTAAAAAGCATCAATATCCCTAACATGAGACCCCGGAAAACAGCCCTGAAAAATGCATACCAATAGATTTGCCTCCAGAGTGGAATTCTGTTCACTTTTTCTATGCCACTTTTTTCCTAGTTTACAGTAATTTGTGCTGCTTTCCCGATGGAGCATATCTCGGTCATATGCCAGATCCTGCCATTTCGTATTAGGATCTTATCTTTTCAAAGAAAATACAAACACTATCGCTTACAAGAAAAGACCTTCTTTTGTTGAACGATATCAGAGAACGGCTTTGGGAGATTACAAAAGAAAAGACTCATAGCCGAAGGCCTCTGTTCGGGTCCAGCAGCCTGGGATTTAAGGGTGATTCGAGTGAGTGATCAAATGTGATCCAGCACGATCTGATTCCATTCAAAGCTGAGTTGATCGGAGTGCATATGAGTAATAGTTTTAGTGGAATTCTCTGATACTATGATACCATATATTATGTTTGATTCCTGCCTCAAGAATGAAGTTAAAGAGAGAGAGAAAAGTGCAGAGCCAAGTACATTTTTCAGCAATTGCAAATATAAATATTAAGCAGGTCTACATATGTACATATATACATACAGTTATACAGATATACCTACATATATGGAGATATGTGCTTATCGTTCTTTGGCTGCCTTTTTGCTTGGGCCTTTGTTTTGATCAGCCCGTGTGTTTGGAGTGCTGCCGGCGCCGTATCTTATCGGGGTAGCGAGCAATCTTCCAGATACTTCAAGATTTTGGTGGAGCAGCTACAGGCCGCAAACTATTCTCTCTAAGTTAGAGGTTTTATTCGACAGATCTTTCAGAGCCCCAACCTGACCTTCGCTTTTAACGCTCTGATTTCCTGCTGGACAGTGTCTGTGTCTTTCCAGCTGGGAGTGCAGAAGTCTTTCACTTTGGCCAATGGTCAATGCACTCGCTCAAGCCAAAGACAAAGTCAAAGCCAAAGCCACAGCCACAGCATGGGGGGATCAGCAGTTTCCGGCAAGTGCTGTGTCAGCGAGACACAGGCACAGAGCCAGAGTCAGAGCCAGAGGGCAGGCCATCAACTGTTCCGTTGGGGGATCAGTAAAACTTGAACCATGACGGCGATCAACACGTTCGTGACCATGTGGCGGTTCCTGCTGACCCTGGGGCCCTCGGCCATGGTAATTCTGTTGCTGAACAAGGGCATCCTGGAGCAGAGGCCGGACATTGTGGACGAGCCGCACCGCGTGCGCTCCATTCGCATCGAGGATCTGCGCGACTCGTACGACTTCATCGTGGTGGGCGGCGGCTCGGCGGGGTGTGTGCTGGCCGCCCGCCTCTCCGAGAATCCCCATTGGAGCGTGCTGCTTCTGGAGGCTGGCGGCGACGAGCCGCTGCTGATCGATCTGCCGCAGATGTATCCGGTGTTCCAGCGCAGCCCCTGGGACTGGAAGTACCAGACGGAGCCCTCGGACCGCTACTGCCTGGCCATGGAGGACGGGCGCTGCTTCTGGCCGCGCGGCAAGGTGCTGGGGGGCTGCAGCTCCATCAACGCCATGATGTACGTGCGCGGCAACCGGCGCGACTACGACCACTGGGCGGAGCTCGGCAATCCCGGCTGGGAGTACGCCAATGTCCTGCACTACTTCCGCAAGATGGAGGACATGCGGGTGCCCGGCTACGAGCACAGTCCCTACCACGGCCACGGCGGACCCATCTCCGTGGAGCGCTACCGCTTCCCCTCGCCCCTGCTGGAGATCTTCATGCGGTCCGCCCAGCAGCTGGGGCTGGCCCATCCCGACGGGGACTTCAACGGCCGCACCCAGACCGGCTTTGCCCCGCCCCACGGCACTCTGCGGGACGGGCTCCGGTGCAGCGCCAACAAGGGCTACATGCGGCGCAGCTGGCAGCGCCCCAACCTGGACATTGTGCTGAAGGCCTTCGTGGAGCGGCTGATCATCGAGCAGCAGTCCCGCCGGGCGGTCGGGGTCCTCTTCGAGTACGGCCTGGCGAAGCACACGGTGCGGGCCACTCGGGAGGTCATACTTTCCGCCGGCTCCCTGGCCAGTCCCCAGCTGCTGATGGTGAGCGGCGTGGGGCCCAGGGAGCAGCTCCAGCCGCTGGGCATCGAGGTGGTGCAGCACCTGCCAGGCGTGGGGGGCAACCTGCAGGACCACATCTCCACCTCGGGCGCCATCTACACCTTCGACAGCCACCAGGAGCGGCACCTCTCGTTCATTGTGCCGGAGATGCTCACCGAGGAGTCCGTGGCCGCCTTCCTGCGGGGCGCCGACAGCTTCTTCTACGCGATGCCCGTCAACGAGGTCATGGGCTTCGTGAGCACCCGCTACCAGGACGCCCGCCTCGACTGGCCCGACGTCCAGCTCTTCATGGGCAGCTACGGCTATGGGGCCGACGGCGGCATGGTGGGGCGCCGTGGAGCCGCCATCACGCTGGAGAACTATGCGGAGGCCTTCGAGCCGCTGCTCTACCAGGACTCGTTCGTCATTGCGCCCCTGCTGATGCGTCCCCGGTCGCGCGGCTTCCTCCAGCTGCGCTCCGCCGACGTCCGCGTCCATCCCCGTATCCACGCCAACTACTACGACGATCCCCACGACATGGCCGTCATGGTGGAGGGGCTCAAGATGGCCCACCGCCTCACCCAGACCCCCGTCATGGCGGCCCTGAACGCCACCATGAACATCTACGAGTGGCGCAACTGTCCCGAGGTGGAGTACCTCAGTGACGCCTTCTGGGAGTGCCTGGCCCGGTTCTACTCGCAGACCATCTACCATCCCGTCGGCACCTGCAAGATGGCCCCCGCCTCAGATCCCTCGGGCGTTGTGGATCCCCGCCTGCGGGTGCGCGGCCTCCGGGGCCTGCGTGTGATCGATGCCAGCATCATGCCCACCATCCCCACCGGCAACACCAATGCCCCCACTCTCATGCTGGCCGAACGGGGTGCGGACATCATCAAGGAGGACTGGCGGCACTACACCAATGGTGGGTGGTAGGTGCAGGTGCAGGGTCCAAGCCAAGTTTATCAATAAAAAACCTGATCCAAAACGATCTTTTCAGAATCCAGAACATCTCTCTAGAACTCTAGAACTCTACAACTCTAGAATTTGCTATGACTAAGGCGTTCTCCTAGAGACCGGAGAGTGACAGCTCTCTGGCCTGTGATCATCCATCCATAAATCATTGGGAGCTTTGGTTAGTGGCTGGCATTCTCCCCGATTGATCTTGAGGCAGCAGAGATTCGTGGGAATGGGTATCTGCTAATCGTACCAATTGTCACTGGAATTTAATTGACATTTCCCAGCATTTAGCGGCCCCAAGTGCTGCCTGCTGCCTGCTGCCGATGTAATTTATGAGCGGACACTGAACCAAATGGCAAACGGCTTACAGAGGCTTACGAGTTTTACCAGTTTTTCTCGGGGCCTCAGTGGGCCATGGCTTGGGTGGTTCAGTGGCAGAAAAGGTTTTGTGGCGAGACTGGGCTTTCGTGGTTGGCCGCTGGCAGATCGCCGGTCAGTTCACGTCCGCCACTGAGCAGACGAGGAGGTTCTACAGTTTCCGCTCAAGATGAGGAGCCACCAAAACCAAAGCATGGGCATACTGGTCATAGCCCTGATGTTGCCTCTATGCCTGGCCCGGCCGCAGGAGTTCTTCTTCCAGGCGGACACATCAGCGGCAACGGGCACCGAGGCGGAACAGAGACCTCTGCCGTTGAACGATCCCTCGGGTGAGTGCTGGCTTCAGCCCCAACAACAACTAACAGTCGATCCTTGCAGATCTCAGTGCTGGCCTCAATCTGTTGCCCGTTAGCAGTCTGATTGCGGCAGCGGCGAATGCCGTGCTCCCGGCCCCCGTGCAGTTCATACGGACAGCCATGAACAGTGGCCTCTGACCCCCCCGCTTCGGCTTTAATTTAGCTATAAATTTAATCACGTGTAGGTGTTGTTTTTAAGTGTTACTCGTACCCTTTTTGCTTTGTTTGTTTAATGAGTTTATAAACTTGTTTTGTCAGACACAGCCCCCTCTCGGTGGAGCGATAAAAGCGTGCAATCAAGAGCCTCAAATGTTGTTTGTTTTAAAGACTGCTCTCTGGTTTCTTGCTCCGAATACCCTTTACAGAAGATACATTCATTAAGGCCAGTCGTGTGCCCTCAAAGAGTCCTCTAAACCCCTTTCCTTTGAGGAAGAAAACCTACACTTTGAAGTTTTAAAAACGTATTTCTTTGCCTTTGGAAGGGTATCCGAGTCGTTGGCTTGTGGCAGCGAGTCTTTGCCTCTTACATTGTTGGGCCACGACACGTGCTCTCGCTCTCGCTGCCACTGTTATCAGATGTCTCAGATGTACAGTCCGGACTGCGTTCGGTGTGGCACTCGCTACTGGTAGCCCAATGAGGGGCCTGCTGTGTCAACGTCCTCGGCGAGGAGTACTCACTCCCTCTCAGAGGCTTATCGCGGATCGCGGTATATAAGCGGATCGCCAGCACCGACTGCCACTCAGATATACATCAGATGTCGCACGCAGCCAGTCCCAGTCCCAGTCCCAATCTCAATCTCAGCGAGGCCTTCGCCTCCGCGGGCCAGTGTGCGGCCCCAGCCATTGGCCTCTTTGGCGGAATGGTCAGCATGCTGCTGCAGGCCCTGCTCTCGGCCCAGTGCCAGGTGTCGCCCCCTAGCCAGTGGCCGCCCGACTACGAGGGCGATCTGGGCGAGCCCTACGACTTCGTGGTGATTGGTGGCGGCTCTGCCGGCTCCGTGGTGGCCAGTCGCCTCAGCGAGAATCCCGACTGGCGGGTCCTGGTCCTGGAGGCCGGCGGCGATCCGCCAGTGGAGTCTGAGGTGAGTCGAACACTCAATCCAATCGATCAAGCGGTTAATCTCCGTTCCTCGACAGCCACCGGCCCTGTTCTTTGGCCTGCAGCACACGGAATTCATTTGGAACTACTTCGCGGAGCCCAGCCCGCTGGCCAGTCGCGGCCTGAAGGATGGACGAGCCTACTGGCCGCGTGGCCGGATGCTGGGCGGATCGGGCTCGGCCAATGCGATGCTCTACGTGCGGGGCAATCGGCGCGACTACGACGGATGGGCGGCCCTGGGGAACGAGGGCTGGAGCTACGACGAGGTGCTGCCCTACTTTGAGCGCTCGGTGAGGCCGCAGGGAAATGAAAGCCATCCGAAGGGCTACGTGACGCTGAGCCCGTTCGAGCGGCAGGACGACGACATCCACCAGATGATCCTGGCGGGCGGCCTGGAGCTGGGCGTCCCCAATGTGGCCGCGTTCGCGGAGGGCTCGGAGACGGGCTACGGCCATGTGCCCGGCACGGTGCGGCAGGGGCAGCGCATGAGCACGGCCAAGGGCTACCTGGGAGCGGTGGCCGGGACGCGGCCCAATCTGCAGGTCGTGAAGCACGCTCTGGTCCAGCAGCTGCACTTCCAGGGCGATCTGCTGCAGGGCGTGACCTTCGAGCGGCAGGGCCGCCTGCACCGCGTCGAGGTGGCCAAGGAGGCGGTGCTCTCGGCGGGCAGCATTGACTCCCCCGCCCTGCTGCTGCGCTCCGGCATCGGTCCCCGCCAGCAGCTCCAGGAGCTGGGCATTCCCCTGCAGTGGCACCTGCCAGGCGTGGGCAAAAACCTGCAGGACCATCTGGTCGTGCCGCTGTTCCTGCGCCTCAACGAGGGCCAGACCGAGGCGGCCACTGAGCAGGAGATCCTGGACAGCGTCTACGACTACCTGGTCCATCGCCGGGGGCCCCTGGCCACCCACAGCACGGCCTCGCTGGTCGGCTTCGTCAACACGAACGGCAGCAGCATATACCCCGATGTGGAGTACCATCACCTGTTCTTCCGGCGCGGCCGCCACGACATGCTGGAGATCTTGCTGCGGGGCCTGTCCTACCAGGAGCAGTACCAGCAGCACCTCCAGGGCCTGCTGAGTGGCTCCGACCTGCTCTGCGTGTTCGTGCTGCTCTCCCACCCGAAGGCCAAGGGCGAGCTGCGCCTGCGAAGCCCCGACCCCGCCGTGCCGCCGCTCCTCGTCAGCAACTACCTGTCGGAGCGCGAGGATGTGGCCACCGTCCTGCGGGGCATCCGCCACATGGAGTCCCTCGAGCGCACCGCGTCCTTCAGGGCGCATCGGGCCGAGGTGGCCCACATCCCCATCGAGGAGTGCGACTCCCGGCACGAGTACCGCAGCGACGGCTACTGGGGCTGCTATGCCAGCCACTTCACCGTCACCTGCTACCACCAGACGGGCACCGTCAAGATGGGCCCCCCCGCCGACGCCCAGTCCTGCGTCAGTCCCCGGCTGCAGCTCCACGGAGCGCGCAACCTACGCGTGGCCGATGCCAGCGTTATGCCCAACGTGGTCAGCGCCAACACGAATGCCGCCACGGTGATGATTGGCGAACGGGCCGCGGACTTTATCCGCGAGGATTGGCACCAGGCAGGGGTGCAGCCACAACAGCAGCCACACATGCACGCGGATGGTTTGTAGTCGAGTCATGCCCCACTCCGATGAGGGGGCTGACGGAAGAGGCGCCTCCGTCCAGCGGACGTTTGCCATCTGGGGGGGATAGTTTAAGTTATTTAAATGCCGTACGAGTGCGAATAAAGGTCAGAGCTCCCTTCTGCCATCCCAATTAAAGATTTCGATGGATTATCGATAGACGGAGGGCAATCGCAATCGCAGTCGTTTCTTTGGGGCTCACTGATTGACTGACTGATGCGGATTGAATCAGCTGAGAGGCCCAAGGGAGCCGAGTCGAGACGAGCCGAGCAGAGCATCCGAAAGCGAGGACACACCCTCCCAAAGGACATAAAAATAGGCAAGCGGAAGCGGGATGGAGCTGGAGATGGAGATGGAGCTGGAGCTCTGGTACGTCAGTCAATAATAATACGGCTCTTATAATACGAGGCAAGGCGTGCGTCACGCCACATGTGTCAGTTGCAAGTTCTGCCTTGAGCCGAAATCACTTCGAAAATGAGTGGCGCGCAAGGCGGTTGTGCGCCTGAGGCGCTGACACAGACACGGACCCAGGCTCCCGTCAGGGGCGAGCACATGTTCAAGCGTCCGCCACCCTATCCGCAGCCACAGCAGCCCCAGATACCCGAACACCTCGAGTACCAGTACACTGTGCGGGAGTACGGACTGCCGCTATGGCCCCTGCAGCGGACGCCGCACGCGAGCCATCCACCGCCGCCCCCCCTCCCGCCGCAGATCCCCAAGGACGAGGAACTCGGCGCGGACCTCGGTCGGCAGGAGGCGCGGAGACTCCAAAGGGGCCAGCTGCTGCAGAAAATCAAAATCAAACAAATCCGAGTGCTGCAGCGTCGCATCCAGAAGAACACCATGGAAATCGAGTCCCTGCAGAACCAAATGAAGCGCCTGGAGCTGCTGATGGCCAGACCGCCCCAGATGCAGCCCCAACTGCAGCCGCGGTCGCGGCCCCATCCCCAGCTCCGGAAGCAGCAGGCCTTCGACTTCTACCGGCCCTACATATAACGCCATTATATACCATTAATTAGCTAGAACTATACGAATATTCTCAATAAAACATATCTGGGACCTACTTCAAAAACAAGAAACACACACAACATTTTTGTTTATTTTATGGGCATTTTTCTTCGGAGAGTAATGGCCCCGCCCACCCTGCGTTTTCTTTTGAAAATTCTTTGTAACTGAATTTGTGTCCTGGAATGTTTTATCAGGTACAGTACACGACATAATTGTATTTTTTCTTCTCTGTGATCATTTATAAAAAAAAAAACTGATTTATCTCATAAAAAACAAATACAAAAAATAAAAATCAATTAAAAAAATTTATAAAATTACTTCGGAAAGTAATAGATGACACTCCTATATTTTAATCAATTGTGCGGCTTTTAAATACAAATATATGAGTAGTAATATTAAATATAATTCACTTTGAAATAAATATAAATGTTTTTAAATGTGTCAAAAAAAGTCTTTTTTATACCCAAAAAATATATTTATAAAAATAAATATAAAAGCACTTTATTAAATTTAATGTATCAAATTTGTAGGAAAAATTTTTAAAATATGAAATTTATTTAATTTAAATATGAAATATAGTTCATTTAAATATGAAATATATTTAATTTATATATGAAATATATTTAATTTAAATATGATATATATTTTATTTAAATATGATATATATTTAATTTAAATATTAAATATATTTAACTAAAATATTAAATTTAGTTCATTTAAATATGAAATATTTTTCATTTATATATGATTATCAATTTAATTTATATATTATATATGTATTTAATTTAAGAATGAAATGTAGTTCATTTAAATATGAAAAATATTTCATTTATATATGAAATGTATTTAATTTATATATGAATATGAATTTAAATATGAAATAAATTTCACAATTTCCCTTTAAACATTTACTTTTGCCAGAGGAAAGGAGCCGTCAGACGGTTACTTGTAGATCTCGTCCTTTTCCATATATAATTTTGCTATTTTCTTTTTTTTTTAAGGATCAAGGACTAAGGATTATTTGATTCCGTTGGCGAATAATGAATACAAAATATTTCCACCCTCGGTGCAAAATTTTAACAATTCGGGGCTCTATAACTTTTATTCTCTGGGTGTTTTTCTCTCACTCTCCTGCGAGAGAGATGTTCTAAAAACAATTATCAAATACTAGTCTTCATACTTCCGCTTTATTTTTACTGATTTTAAAAATCTATGACCGATTCGAAGGGTATCTCAGCTTGGATTTAAAAATGTATACCATGAGATTTGATACGGAAGTAGAAATTGCAAAAAGAAATGGTTTTCGCCTACATTTGGGCATTATTATGAAAATATTTTGCTTCAATCGATTCCGTATTTCAATTAAATATATTTCCCACAAATTGAGTATATATGAATATTTATTTTGGAGCGTGTTATATTTAGATAAAATGTGCACTTTTTAACTGCAGTTTCTGCCACCGTCTTCTACGTGATGACGTGCTCTGAATCGAATGAATCCAATGAATCGAATGTCATTGCGATCTGTGCGACTGTGCCCCTCGTTTGGATTGCCAATTGCCTTATGGCTTTTGTAATTTCCAACGTGTACTCGTAATAGAGGGTGTTAGAATAATAGTCAGTGCATTCGTTTCCGCTTTTTTTGTGCTCCACAAATCACAAACTTTATTACTGAGAGCGGCTTTTGGATTGTGGATGCTGTCAGAGCCCCTATCAGAGCCAAGAGGATCGATAGATGCAATCCTTATGATTAAAGGTTTCCTATTCTGACATCTGACAAATGATCGGTGATCTATGGAACCTCTTCGAAGATCCCTTGACATCCGAGACACCACTGCTCCCGGGGTGGTCTGTAGGACACCCAAGGGTCAGCGGGTCACCTACAAAACACTCTTGACTCCCGACTTTCGCAGATACGAGCAGCAGATTAAGATAAATCGAAATCCACTCGCCATAAACTCGTACATAGGCTCAATCCCCTCAAACAGGCCTAATCAGGAACCGAGTAGATTGCAGCCATCGATAGTCGCGGAACATATAGCATGGCCTCCGTGAAGAGAAAGATAAAGATACAGATACAGCCAAAGATAAAGATAAAGATAAAGATAGCCGAAAGCAAGCCGTGGCACACCGCAGAGGCACTTATCAGAGGAGCATATAGCTTCTAATTCCGTTCTGGGTCGCTCGGGTTTATCACAGCCGATTAGCTAATCTTCCGCGAGTCTCTGCTTGGGCTCTGCCTCTGCCACGACTTTGATAAGGGGGAGTGCCGCCGGTGCGCTGGGGGAAGGTGCGTCTAATTTATGTGGAACAACAAATGCAAATGTGATTTACGGCCAGGCGAGAGGGGCCGTAGCCGGGGCCGAAGCAGAGGCAGCGACGCAGCCGGCATACAAAACCCAAACGAATCGCGTCCGTACAAATTCCGGCCGTTCTACGGCCAGGCCAAACAGTCGCGCACGGGCAACGCCAGAAAGCGAACGCCACCGCCACACGGTAACGCCGGTTGATACTCAGTACCGACGAATTCAGGGATACTCAATACTCAAACGAGAGCTCCTCCTCCTCCCCAGAGACATGGAGTACCTCAGCGCGCAGTGCGCCGCCCGCTCGGCGGGTCCGGCCAATACCCTGATGTCGCTGCTGGTGCACACGCTGATCTCCAAATACTGCGATCTCAGCGCCCAGCAGCAGTGGCCCCTGGATCAGGGCGACTGGCTGGAGCAGGAGGGCGGCTTCGAGGGGGACTACGACTTCATTGTGGTGGGATCGGGCAGCTCCGGTTCTGTGGTGGCCGGCCGCCTGGCGGAGCAGGCCAATTGGCGCGTCCTTCTGCTGGAGGCGGGCGGGGATCCGCCCATCGAGACGGAGTTCGTGGCGTGGCACATGGCCACACAGTTCTCCGACTGGGACTGGCAGTACCACACAGAGCCGAACGGACGGGCCTGCATGGCCATGGAGGGCGAGAGCTGCCACTGGCCCAGGGGCAAGATGCTGGGCGGCACGAACGGCATGAATGCGATGATCTACGCCCGCGGCACGCGCTTCGACTTCGACGACTGGGAGGCACGCGGCAATCCCGGATGGGGCTACGACCAGGTGCTGGAGCACTTCCGCAAGGCCGAGGACCTGCGCTCCACCAAGCCGGGCTACAAGCCCGGTGATCACGGCGTCGGCGGACCCATGGGCCTCAACAACTACGTCTCCGACAACGAGTTCCGCACCACCATCCGGGCCGGCATGCAGGAGATGGGCTACGGCAGCGCCCCCGACTTCACCGAGGGCTCCTACGTCGGCCAGATGGACATCCTGGGCACCCAGGACGGCGGACGACGCATCACCACCGCTCGCTCCCACCTGCGCAAGGACACGCCCAACCTGCACATCCTGCGCCACGCCCACGTCAAGCGGCTCAACCTGAACAAGGAGAACCGCGCCGAGAGCGTCACCTTCGAGCATCGCGAAAAGAAGGAGTACACGGCCCGTGCCCGCAAGGAGATCATCCTGTGCGCCGGCGCCATCGGCTCCCCCCAGATCCTGCTCCTCTCAGGTAAGCTGCAATGTCATCGAGCTCCAGATCCAGGGCCACGCTTCTCAGGCTCCGTTCGGCAGCCAACGATACGATTAGATAGGGGAAGCATAGTTTATGGCATCTGATATACGTATCAGCGCCAAACAACGCTCCAAAAAAGTCACATTGGCAAGGTCAATTGATGATTGGTCGGTCAGCCAGTACAGAACTATATATTCCGTGCAGATAAGCCCAGTAAAGTCGCCGTGGAAAGATTGAGGAGTGGAAAGTTCGGCACTTAAAGCGATCCGATGAAAACCAGAAGCCAACCTCATGGCCAAAGAAATCTTTGCCACAGTTCATGACGATTTGAAGGGGTATCTTGCAAGTATTTCCAAAAGAATCCAAGGATAGGAGGGGTCCCTTTAAGCACCTAAGAGACTACCTGAACAATCCCAAAGTTTTCCATTAAGAAAAGCCGTTAGGGAGAACTTTTAAAGAGTTCTTTGAGTATTCCGATATCATTAATCACAATCCCATATCGCCAGGCATTGGACCCGCTGATCATCTGAAGGACGTGGGTATCCCGGTCAAACTGGACCTGCCCGTGGGCCACAACCTGAAGGACCATGCCAGCCTGCCGGTTATCTTCCAGATCGACAAGTCAACGGCCCGCAAGCCCACGGAGGAGGAGCTGGTGGACTCCATGTACAACCTGCTGATGGGGCGCTACAGCAAGCTGCTGCACCACGAGGCCACCGCCCTGACGGGCTTCATCAATACGACCTCGTTGGAGGGTCCCAATCCGGACATCCAGACGACCAACTTCTTCAGCCTGATGCAGAGTCCGGAGCTGAAGGGCTACGTGGCAGCCACCGGCTTCAACAGCCGCGTGGCCAGGAGCATACTGTCCGCCAACCAGAACTCCAACACGTACATCACGTACCTGCTGCACCTGAAACCCTTCTCCGCGGGCCGCCTGCAGCTGCAGTCGAGGAACTTCTTGGATGCGCCGCTCATCGATCCCGGCTACATGACCGACGAACGGGACGTGGACACCTACATCCGGGCACTGAACATCTACAAGCGGCTGCCCGAGACGAAGGCCTTCAGCGAGCGCGAGGCGTCGCTGCACAAGATCGATCTGGCGGCCTGCAACAATATCCCCTACCAGTCGGACGACTACTGGCGCTGCTACATCCGTCACATGACCACCACCGTCTACCATCCGGTGGGCACCACCAAGATGGGTCCCGCCGGCGATCCCACGGCCGTCGTGGACGCTCGTCTCAGGGTCCATGGCGCCAAGGGCTTGCGCGTGATCGATGCCAGCATCATGCCCGACATTGTGGGGGCCAACACGAACGCGGCCTGCATCATGATCGGCGAGAAGGGTGCCGACATGATCAAGGAGGATTATCTGAAGCATACCGAGCTATAAGCAACAAGCTCAACGATATTCTTAGCATAGATGTACCTACGGTTTTTTTTTCTGTTTTTTATTAATAAATATATGGTTAACATCTGAACGATTGCAAAAGTGCACTTTGTATGCCAGTGAAAATCATAGAAAATGGATTAACATTCGACTTTACAGGGCAACTACTTTTTAAATTCCGATCAGATCCCGCCAACATTCCGCCATTTCTACACGTATTTGACACGCATACTACTTTGATTTTACAGAGCATTTTACATGATCCACATGATCAGTTCAGTGCTGCTTAAACCCGAAACAAAATAGGTTTATACATTGGCTAAGTTGGATGGGTCACAGATGGTTCGTTACTTGACTACCGAAACGGTTTGTTTCTTGGCTAATGTAACACGTATACGCAGTGTTATACTTGTGCCTGATTTACAGATTTACAGGAACTAAAACAAATAAATTGATGGCTGATCTTCAAAGAGCATCTAAAACTGTAATAAACTATTTGCCGAGGCCTCCCATCTGTTATTTGTTACTCGAGATGATTGTTAGCGCCGAAAACACTAACTGGAAGGCCTCTCTGAATACAATCTACCCTTTTATATGCCTCTTACTCCCACAACAGCTGTCCTTCCCGATGTGGTGCTTTCACCGGAGGCTGCGTGATCTGGACTACGACCCAGAGCGGAATTTATTGGCAAATCATCATCAGGCACCATCAGCTTTGCCTGGCGATTGTGGTTGCCGGCCGCTGCCCCTCAGCTCGTTCCATTTTGATTGACAGCTTTCACTTTTCGCTCGGTTTTCGCTGCTGTGTGTTTGTGCGTATAGTATTTTCGGCAAATGGCTGATTACCGATTGCCACTCATTGCCCACTGGCCATGCCCCCCCAACGGACGGAGTGCCAGGCGCCACGGAGCGTGCCGCGCCGCAGCGTTTTTCGGTGTATCGGTGTTCATCTAATGGCTTTTGCCGTGCATACCAAACTAATCATAATTAATTGTTGGCCAAGTGGCTGACGGCTGGGACCCCCACTGGGGGCTAGTGGGTGGTGATGCGGCGCAAAGTGGAGCGCACAGGGGACACAATTATGTAATGAAAGTGTGAATAGCTTTGCTGATTGATAAAAGCAATAACTGGATTCCAGTGGAACACCTTTTGCAAGTAAATTAAAAAGACTAGCGACGCTTTCTGACAGAATATTCCTCTGGAACTGCATTACTTGATGTATTAATCAGCAGTTCCTTTATCGCCTTCGGGGATCATACGGGAACACACTCCTCCCTCCACATTGAAACGATGAAATTCAATTGGGAAATCATAATTTAATTGATAAATGCGCTCAGTGTGAAAGGTCGACACTCCCCGGCTTGTTACAGTTATCTCCCGCCCTCCCATTGCGGAACAATTAGCAGGCGGCAGGGCACGTAATAAGCGACTCTCGCCTGCCCACACTGCAAGACACCAGGTAGCAAATGGAATCCAATTAAACGAAATCACTCAAGATGTGTGACCAAGATAGAGGGGGGGGGGGGGGCAGCCCTGGGAATGACGCCAGCAAAAAACAGTACCCACCATTTAGGCATGTGATTAGATGAATGATGCTCTTCGGCTGCTTCGTTTGCCGTTGAAGTAGCCCGCTGCTGTCTGCAGCCCACATCCATCCAATATGCGGCGTATGGTGTGCGGTGTGCGGCACACGTAGGGCAGCAAAGTCGGCCACACTCGACTGCCGACGGAGATGTACGCGCCGAGATAGAAACTGGAGATGGGCGCGTGACAAGCCTATCGCTACTCACGATATATGGAGTATTTGGAGAATTCAAAAGGAGTATATTTGTTTTCTCGTTAGATCGGAAGACATTCTTGCTAGAGAGAGCCTCTTGAGGGGCCATCTTGCGCCATGGATCCCCTCACGAGCCCATCGCTGGGAGAGTAACATGCCACTTGCTGATATTACTACATAAATGGCTTCGTTTAATGAAGTTCATTTTGTTTCAGTGAGTCAAGTACACACACACACCAGCACTAGGCCCCAGCAGGCAAACACCGAACGGGTCCACCGATGGTCGATGGAGCCAAGTGTTATGTCACCCCCTCGCATTCAGCTTTCTTCCACAGGGACGTAAGTAGATCTCTTGGACGCCTCTTCACTTTGTTTTTGCCCAAATTATGAGCAGCTTAGTGCCTTCTACTATTTTCACTTTTAATTGCCCGCGAGCTAAAATTTGTTTTGTTGATTGGGCAACCTAAGACCCCCCATTCCATCATGGGACTCTGTAAGTGGCGGAAACTGTCGGCCATAAGGCCCAAGTGCGCGATGCGCTAAGTAAATTGCAATTGTGGCGGAAATCGTTGATTATATTGGGCTAAAGGGCCTTGGGGTTATGGGGTTACAGGCCTGGGAATCCAGAGATGGAAAACAGGAGATTTATGGTCCCCATAGGCATGGGCCTTGGACCACTCGTCAGGAGTTGCATTGGTTATTTATTAACGACTCCTTGGCTGCCATAAACCAAAGGCATTCCCAAGATCCATCAAAGCCCTTGACCGTACTAGGCCCTGGGGTTGGGCCTCGCCTAGGGCCAAGAGTATCGTCATCAAGGCAAGACGAAACACAAACAAACGATAGAGACTGAGAGACACAACTCATTGTAGAGTTTGACAAGTTTATTTTTTTGGCCTTTTTTTATTGTCAAGTTTGGGGGGAAGGGCGGGAGGCGAGCGAGTTTCCTCAAATATTTTCGCACGGGAAAACTCCGAGTTGGCCTGACCTTGCCCCATTAGCGATAAGAAAACCAAACAGAAAACAGAAGAAACAAACTTGCGATATATCAAACGATCGTCACATCATTGCTCCGATAATTTGCGGGCATTATATTTTGTACGACTTTCGTCAGAGAGGGCGAGGGATAGAGAGGGAGAGAGGGAGTGGTGGGTGGAAGTAGAGCAACAAACTTGTACGTTTTCGAGCTCTGATTGGGACAGCTGCGATTTCGATGATTGTGACAAAGCAAAGCCTCAAAAACTGTGCCGCATGGCACGGCACAAGCTTGCGATTAGAATTGCTGTGAAATTGATTTTGTGGCTCCGAAACGGTTTAACATCTCCGATTGGTTCGACACCTGCACAGCCATAGATCACTGGCCAGATCATGGGAGCAGCGTTGACGCATCGACACGCTCCAGATCTATATCTATAGAATCTATAGAAGGTGTACGAATCCCTGGGTAGAATAAAATGATTTGTACAGTGATTTCTCGCTCTATTACTTGAAAGCTAGTGAGCCGGGGGTAGGCGGGATGCACAGAAGGCAAAGAAAGGTGCACATATGTAACCCATCCTACATGGAACTCGTAGTATTTTCAGTAACAATCAACCATAAAAGTCGGTTTCCGTTTAAGACGGGAAACGGAACCCATTATATGGTTGCCTATCTTTAGCCATTTCCCGATAAGCAAAGACCAAAAATACTTGTTTTATTTTTAATAGATATCCCCATTTTGGATTGCTCGTGATTTGACAATTGCTTGGCCCACAATCTGTTCAGCAACAACAACAAAAACCGGTTAAACCATCCATACAAATAATGTCTGAAATTTCACTTGAATCGCCGCCGATTTGATTGAACTCTTGTTCAATGCCAAGCCAAAATCAATGGATGATATCGGTTCTGCCTGCTGCTCTCTCTCTCTTTGCTCCTCTGCTCGTGTCAGGTGGCTTACGTGAGCAGATTCAACTACACAGCGGGGCGGCCTGACTGCCTGAGTGACTGCCTTACTGGAGAGCGCACATAACTGTCAAGCGAGCATGAAGGTCGCCTGTGAAGTAAGCCACAAGCCACAAGCCGCAAGCCGCAAGAAGCGGGGCACGTGAAAACCACTGGCAAATGCCAGGGCGAGGCAGGAGCTGCTGGCTGGTGGTCCACCACGTAACCGTTTCGCAACCACACAGCCACCGCAATCACATTGGCAAACCGCCAAGGAACCGGGCAAAAAGAGAGCGAGAGCGCCAAACGGTTAACGTTTTGCAACGGACCATTCCATCGGCTGTCAGCAGCAGCGTTAGCCAAGCAGGATGCGCGTGAGGCACGACCCAGCAGGAGAGAACAGGAGGACAGGAGCACATGTCATCACCATGCGCATATGGAGAACAGGCTCCGATATGTCATATGACGCGTTCGCGTGACTGTTAGGGTAGTACGGGCTGTGGCAGAGCACATGTCATCCGTATACGAGTGCATATCATTTGTCCGATGACGCGTGTTCGCGTGACAGGCCAGCCCCCAAGCCAGCGAAGTGTGCTTCTTATTCAATCAGGAACAGAATGACAGCGAGAGCGTTATCCAGGCAGTGAACTTGGCCTACAGCCCACCTGCAGGTAGAGTTGGGGGCGGGGACCCCAGCAGGAGCCCAAGCAATCAGCAAAGAAGATTGGGGGTTATCCAAGCAGGATACACGTGCCTGGTAGTATTCCGATCACGCGAAAGAGTAACGATGGTCACATTGTCTGTACTCGTTACAGTTTTTGCATAATACTCGTTAGAGTATCGACGAGAGTAACGGACATTGATGCATGACCTTTTAGGACTTTCTTAGATGAAAAGTTGGAATATAAGAGTATGGTTTTCAAGGAATAGCTTTAGTTCTTAGCCTATCTATTACTGCATAGTGTGCATCTATTAATGCACTAGTGTGTAGACTGTACACACGTCTCGTTATCGTTATTTTGGTACTGGCTTGCAAGAACTACTTCTGGTGGCCGACTTGTGAGTCCGATGGAGTCAGAGAGAGACCCCAGGAGCGCCATTGGCCAAAATTGTAAGCGTTTTGCAATGCCAAAGCCAGCCGCAACAAAAGCACAAAAGGAGACCCCCAGCCCCAGCGAAAGAGAAGCTAGCCGAAGCCTTTGTTACCCTACAAAATATAGAGTCTTTTGGGTACTGAAACTGATTGGGTCTGCAGATCTGCTCTTCGTAAGGGTATGCAGAAACCGCAAGAAAGATACAAAGAGAGAGATAGCCAGGGAGGGAAAGAGAGGCAAAGAGTACGTACAGCGCACATGCTCTCTGCCGCCGTCGCCGTCGCCGTCGTAACCGCAACAGAAGCAGCGCAAAAGGAGCCCCCAACAGCAGCGGCAGCGGCAGCGGCAGCAAAAGCAAACGGGAACGCATGGCTGGGGCCAAAGCTGCTGCACGGCACGGCACATGCGCAACTGATCGCTGCTGCTGCCGCTGCCGCTGCCAGCGCCTTGCAACAAGAAAGCTTGCAGTCCCCGTCCACGTCTCCCCCCCCCCCGCTGGACAACCGGCCAAAAGCAGCAAAGACAAAAACGTCGCACACGAGTTGCTTTTGTGGCTCAGAAGAGCAGCGACAGCCAGACGAGGCGGATGGCCTAAACGAAACGAAGAGCGACGCGCGGCCCAAAAGAAAACAAACACAAGCCACAAAATTTCTATTACAATTGATATTTATTTTTGTGTCTGTTGAATTTTGTGTTTAGTGAGTGCGTATTTTTTTTTGTGTGGATTTTTTGCTTTGTTTTTTGGTATTTTTTGCCTCAATGTGTGCGCCGAATGAAAGTGCAATAACAACAGCAACAGAAGTGAACGCGAACGCGAACGTGATTGTGAACGTGACTGCGCCTGCCACTGCCACTGTGCCACTGTGATCGTGACGAGCGAATGAAAGTGTGCCAGGCTTTGGCTTTCGATACATTCTGAGCGGGAAAGTACCAGCGAGAGATCCAAAGAGGACAAGTTCAAGCCCGTAGAAGGTCACCCCCCAACCGCCACAAACAACCCCAATCCAGGCCCAAACCCGAACCCGATTCAGATCCAGAATGGTTGTTGTTCCCGCTCTGGGCGCCGCCGCCTTATCGGTGGGTGGCCTACTGTTTAAGGCCAGCAGCGCCGCCTCGGCGGGCGTGGCCGCCGTGGGCGCCTCCCAGCTGGGCCTGGCCATAGCCGGAGCCATCAAGCTGGCCACCGCCGTCGTGGGCGTGGGCAAGCTGACCATCCTGCCGTTCCTGATAGCGGCCATCGCGTACTACAACTACGACCTGTTCGACCCAGAGAACCGGCCCTTCAATGTGCCGCAGGTGGACCAGGCGTACGACTTCATCATCATTGGCGGCGGATCGGCGGGCACTGTGCTCGCGTCGCGACTCTCCGAGATCAGCCACTGGAAGATACTGCTGCTGGAGGCCGGCGGCCACGAGACGGACATATCGGATGTGCCCCTCCTCTCGCTCTATTTGCACAAAAGCAAAATGGACTGGAAGTATCGGTGAGTAGTCAGTGGTGAGTGGTGAGTGGTGAGCGGTGGGAGGGTCAAAGTGGGTGAGGCTCTTGGCCTTAGCATTGGCCCAGTTTCCAGTTTATGCTTTTGTTTGCACCCTTTTGCTCCCCGAAAAAACCCATTCAATGACTCGGCCCTTTCGATTAGTGGTCGCGGCCCATTCTGGGCATTAGCCGCAGCTAATGCAAATCTCACCGAAATGGTCATCATTTGCATTTGGAATAGACCCGGAATGGCCGAGCACACGTGGAGTTCAGGCGAGTCAAGACAAGACAGAGGCCAGGCCGATGGCAAAAGGCCGGATTCGTTTAGTTAGCAACTGCCTGCCAAATTTCATATTACATCGAGTGTTGTACGAGCCAGAGCCAGAGCCAGAGCTATCTTCACACGCAAATAGCAAACGATTTCGGCATTCGGCACTCGACTAAAGAAAGGCAAGACATATGTAAATACAGATTGAGTCACTAACTTCAAACAAATCGCAGGGAGTGGATCTGGAACGGATACGAGTACAGGCTCCTGAGAGATCTCGAGGTCTTCTCCAGATTCGAATAAAGAATCGAGTTCTTGGGCGCCTCCTGAGAGATCTCGAGGTGTCCTACTGATTCGAATAAAGAATCGAGATCTTGGGCGCCTTTCCTGGCATTTCATTTGGAATTCAAGGATTCTGATGATCATTTCCGATCCTTTGTTTGATATTCCTTCCAAACTTCAATCTTTCCTTGTTCTTTGTGGCTGTCCCCTTCCAGACCCCGTTCCGATTGGTGTTCCTTCTTCGCCGTTTCTTGGTTCAATGACAACATTCCTAAGAGCTGTCAGGTGGCGGCTTCTGTTCCCATTTCCCCAGATTTCTCAGATCTTTCACTTTTCTCCACTGCCCACTTCACTCGGCGCTCCAGAATGTTCCAATTAGATAAAGATGCCCAGCACGATCGTTTCGATCGCTTCTTTCTCTGTGCTTTCCAACAGCAATTAAATGAGGCTTTATACGGCAGTTCGGTTAGCAATGATTGGAAAATTGTTACCGCCAGACCAGATGCTGTGACTGTTTCAAATTAGAACGGGCTACCGTTAGGAAGTCCCTCCCCAGCCCCCAAGGCCCCAGGCAGAGGCTCGACCTGGGTCGGTTTCGATTTCGGTTCGAATAGTTTTCTATCTCACGGCATTTCGGTGGCTTCATTAGCAAACAGCTGATGATGGTGACGGGTCCCACCTGTTGCTACGGCCACCAAAAATCTACTGCTGCCTGCTCAATTATTCATGAGTTTTCGGCATTTTCGGAATTTTTTCTTGTTTTTGTTTCTGTTTTTTTGCTGCCTCTCGCGTTACCAATACCGTAATCCATTTAACTGTTTAATGGTTTGGGCTGGGTCCGAGGCCTAGCGGCGATTTTGTTTTCGTTGTATCTTCTTCTTCTTCTGCTTCATTCCCCATTCCCCCTTTCCTCTTCTGCAGTTTCACTTTCAGAATCCCATAACGATTAGCATTGCGTTTCGTTTCCATTGCATTCCATTCAAATTGAATTTGCGTGACTGCAATGGAATGGAATGGAAACTGAAACAAATGTTTAGTGCAGCGCGCAATGTGGGGCAACAAGCGAGCGTGTTTCTGAATCGTTGCATCACTCGGGGTGGCCTGAGCCGGGACTGGGACTGGGGCTGGGTCTGGTGACGTTGCTTGGAGAGCCCGTGCCTGTCTCGTCCAGGCCCGCTCTCCATCGTCAGTCAGCTGTGACCCAGTCCCAGTCATGGGATCTGTGGAAATCTGCCTCAAGGCGTCGAAGCAGTAGATACCCTAACAAAAAACAAAGCTACACATAAATGAATATCTCAAATAATACAGATATAAAAGATATAGCGATCTATCGAAGTTCTTGAATGGCTTTTAACTTGAAACTTGTACGATGAAGCCATCAAATAAAGAGTGCACAAATTTTTATACTTTTTCTTATGAAATCTGTAGAACCCTTGGGATAGGGTATAACCCACTGTAATTCAGCTTCTCAGGTGCATTTTTAAGAGGGTTTCTCTTAATGTATTGGTGAATTTTTGAGTGCCTAAAAAAGCTGATTTATCACGGACAGCGGGCTGACACAGAAACAGGAAATTCCGCGCGAATTGTTGCATTCAACTGCATCGAATTGAATTGAAATTAAATAAGATCCGATACGATCCATTCTCTTGAGCGATACCCGTTTCCATGGCGTCGCTCGAATGTGACTCACCGGGAAAGGAAAAGTTTCTCTTGTGCGAGAAAGCCCCAAATTTCATTTCAATTTGTTGTCGGGTTGGTTCAAGGTCAACCCATGAGAAGGAGGACTTTCGAGAGTGTTCTGCACTACATCGATGGAGAAGGATTGGCCTTACCATATCCAGAAATGCAGAGAGGATAATCTTATAATAATAAGAATACATAATTAATGAACATTACGTATTCGTCTATAAGGAAGTGCTATAAAATAATTTGTATTATGCATTCGATGCCATCAAAAGTTGAGTTGTAGTTTGCGATAGGAGAGAGGTACAGTCCCGCCCGTAGGAGAAGCAGGCCAATGGGTGTATCCTCACAGTGTTTCGGGATAAATACATCAAAGTTTTACGGCCTGCCGGCGAATACTTCAAATATTTCATAACCAACAAAGCCACCGACTGTGGCAACTCGTTTGCAAGCCATTTGGGGCGTCAATGGGGGAGGGGGGGAACAATTAAAAACCTGCAACAACAAACAATAGCTGCAACAGCAGTAAATCTGTCTTGTTCTACTATTGACTTGATACACGCAGCGATGATTAGCCAGACACCAGCGGGGCTCCAAGACGTGGACAGAGGCAGAGTCGAAGGCAGAGTCGAAGGCTCGTTAAATCCCCGCCCAAAAGCAGCAGAAATTCCACTTTTTGGATATTATGCAATCCGAGCGGAGCGGGAGAGACGACCCCTGACGGCCAACACTTAATAATGTCATCGTCATTGCCTGGCAGTGTTCGTAAATGCCAAAACTTTGTGTGCATGTACTGGGTGTCCACGCCCCTTGCAGCCGGATGTCTGCTCTCTGGTCGGGATATCCTACGCCAGACCAATTTCCAATTTCCCAACTCCAATAGCACTCGAGGCTGGCCAATTGCTGGCCAAACCGGCTCGTCGGACGTGATAAAGTGGGTTAAGCGGTTACTGGTTTGCCGCTATGGAATCGGCACGAAACGGAACGCGGCGAAACGAATTGAAATGAAACGACAGCTCCGATACAGCTTTGCAATTGCACCTGAATATTCGTACTCGTACTCGTACTCGTACTCCAACTGTTGCCAATCGAAAGAAGAAACAGAAACAGCAACAGCTCAATGAGAGATACGTGGAGCCGGTTCGGCTCGGTTCGGCTCGGCGACAGGCATCACTGGCTACGTCATACGCCACCGCGATGTGTGTCAACTGAGTAATAAAAACAGCTGTGGAGTTCCCAAAAAAAGAATAACAATATTCGTTAATAGGAATGCTGAAATATGGTTTTACTTAATCGAAAAGTTGATAACACTCCCCGAGTATGGACCTTAAAATGTTGTTAATATAATTAACACCAATGAAATATCGTATGTACACACTCAACATTATGAAATATTCATTAAAAGTGTAATGGACGGAAAGGAATGGGGACAAAACGGAACAGAAAATCAAATGGAAAAATGGAATTGAAGGTTTTCGGTTGGGGAATATATGCTCAACAATTCAGAGAAATAGATAGACATAGATATCCTTTATAGATCATTGAATATGGATTCATATGATAGGTCTTTTATTCTTGAATAATAAAAATTCTAAAGGCATTATGTTCTATTCTTATAAGCACATCGCATACCTCTCTAAGTGTTTGATTGCCCCTCATCTTACGTCTTATGAATGTATTTATGTCTGATTTTCCTCTTAATTTATCTGGCACACACTATATATTATGCATCGCCACTTGACTCCAATGATATTTCCATTAATAAAACATTTGATTTCGTTTGACTAGCGCCGTTTACTGCTTAATGCGGCCGTTAAGTGATTTTTATAAGGCAATCAACAGTTGTTCCATACGAGCGCATTATTTCTACCTCCAAAACCCCAAAGCCCAAAACCCCAAACGCCGGCAAGGCCTTAACCAACATTCGGCTAACGAGCATTAAACAATTACGACAACAATGCAATCAACTCTAATTTCGGTATTCATATGCATTTCACAAGCAGCAATTATTGTATGCTGCTAAGTGAGTGAATGCCCCTAATGTCTGGCCTGTTCCGATTCCACAGTCCCTAATACGCAAAGGGCTTTCAGCGGGAATATATTGGGCTCGTCTCTCTTCGAGCATCCATATGACCTTGATAAATACCTTAATATATCTCTAGACAGGTACTATATTGTACCATCTTAAGGTGATTTTCCAGATATTTTTTGTAGAATACTCAAGAAGTCAGTCGAAAACGTTGTTCTTACGATCGAAATGCTAAGGAATATTAGAGGCAAAGGGCGTTAGTTATCTTTCGCTTGAAAAGACACTTAAGATATAGAGCAAAAAACTATAAATACAAATTGTGACATATCTATAAAAAAGTATCATCACTTAGAGATATGTCTGAATGCATGGACAATCAATCATTAGCCCCATTTAATTGTAACCGTGAGGTGGGGCTTTCCACTTTTCTGCTTTCCATTAATATCAGGGGACTCCACGGCACTCCACCATAAAAAGGAGACAGACAGAGTAAATAAACTGAGCGAAATGAGTTAATAATAATTTGTTACGTTTATGTGAGTTAACTGTTAAATGGCTAATAAAAGACAAACAAATTGCGTCAGTTGGGCGTCAGATGGAAGTCGAGGCCGGAGTTGGGGCGAAAGTGTTTTTTTTTTTCTCCATACCCACGCTTGCAGGGGGTACAGTGGTTATGCCGCAAGGGGCAGACTAGGGAGTACCTTAAATTGGTCAATCATTTGTCTCTACAGTGCCACAAATGGGCAGTATATTAGATGCCTTGTGGATCTAGAACTCTGAATCGGAAACCTGAAAGGGTATTCGAGGGCCCAGAGCTGGCATTTCTTTCTGGTTTTTTCTTTCGCTTTTCATTTCAGGCGGCACCTGTGTCTGGAGCACGTAGCCAATAAGTCACTATGCCGAACAATGTGGCACAGTGGGGCTACGGTGGGACTGTGGTGCGGCGGTGGCGCGAATTCATATTAATGGCTCGTCATCGTCGCGTGTGGTTCGGCCCCGTGGCTCGGTCTGGGTCTTGGGTGTCCGCGGGGTTAAGGCAACAGGAAATGTATATTCATAGCCGATCCACCGAGAGCATAAATCACTGAGCAACAGATACACAGATGAGCTGAGACGATGCTTGTCATATGCTAATTACCCTCACCGTTCACCCCTCGCCACCGCCACCTCCACCTCCACCCCGATGGCAGGTGTGAATCAATGGGGGGCAGGGCAGGGCAGGGCAGATAAGATGGAAATGCCAGCCAAGTGAATGATGGGCCATCGCACCACTTTTCCACCGAAACTAATCTCTCTCTCTGTCTCTCTCTCTCTGCCTCTCTTTGGGCACGCTTTTCTCCATGGCATTTTAACCACATCATTTCGATGGGGTTTTTCCGCAAGCTGACATTTGATTTCCGTTTGTTTCGTTTTGTTTTGTCATCTTGATTGGTGCTGCCTGTCGCCTGTCGCCTGTAATTTGTATTTTCATTAGCCACAAACGTCTTCCTATGTGTTTAGCTCATTCCGGGGGTTCGATCAGGCGCGCTCTTAAGGAAACCAAATTGGAAACGGAATCGGAACGGTATTCCGAATGGGATTGGGAACGGGAGCGAAACGAAACGAAACGAAACAGATAGTTGTCAAAACGTTTTGTTGGCCAATTTGTTTCGTTCGCATTGGATGCACTCACGCAATCGAAAGATCTGCGACCAGGCCTGGTCATGAAAGGGAAATGGAAAGGCGGGACGCGGATTGGCGGACCTTGAGGGGCATTTTGTTTCCTATTCCACAATTGGGTTTAATATTACTTTCCGCTGAATTGTAAGCTGTTTCTGTGGCCTCTGAAAGCATGAATCTGGATCAGTGCCAATGAGCAAGCCATTCAATGTGAACATACCGATCAGAACTTTCGAGTGAGCGGATTATACAATATTTGCCTGGTGCTCGACTGCGGTTATCTTTTGCTCCTTTCTGAAGCTCATTCTATCCATATATTCCTCTAGCCTCCAAGTTTCTGAATCTTCTACGAGTAACCCGCTTGGGCAATCTCTAACAAACTGCTGCAAGCCATTTCGAATACTCCAAGGCCTTAAAGCAGTTAAAACTAAATGCCACTCAGTGGATACGCATACGCATACCCGAAACCATTACGGTACTACGTGAATGAGGAGGGGGTGGCGCCAGTAGAGGTCAAATGGTTCATTGCCGCTTGGATTTTGCAGTGGCCGAGTGGGCCCTAATGAGCGTTTAACACTTTGCTCTCTCTCTGTCTCTGTCTCTGTCTCTGCCGTCGCTGTCGTTTCTTTTGTGGTGTCGTAATTTGGCCACTGGTCAAGCCGCGTCCGACATCTCAGTGCCCCACACTTGCCAGACCGGCTCTCCCAGAGAGGGGCTTGGCTAATGGGGCTTTCATTGCCGCTTTATCGCTTTGTTGACTGGTTAATTATTATTGGTTGTATCTTGTATCTTGTTTTGTCGATAAAGCCGGCCATAAACCCAAATTGTTTTGGCTAGAGACTTGGAGTCTCTAGGGTATCCTTAACCCAAATACTCTGCATGTTCTTGGATGTCTCTTTGTAACTCGAAATCTCTGTGTTTATTTCAGCACCCAGCCCCAGGCCACTGCCTGCCAGGCCATGAAGGACCATCGCTGCTGCTGGACAAGGGGAAAGGTGCTGGGCGGCAGTTCGGTGCTCAACACAATGCTCTACATCAGAGGCAATCGCAGGGACTTTGACCAGTGGGCAGAGTTCGGCAATCCGGGCTGGTCCTACGAGGAGATCCTGCCATACTTCCGCAAGTCCGAGGACCAGCGTAATCCGTACCTGGCGAGGAACAAGCGCTACCATGGAACAGGTAACCTGGGCATGCATCTCCTTCAAACAGAGCTCTCGGCTGAACTGGTCTTTCTTCTCCCCTCGAAGGTGGCCCCTGGACCGTGCAGGACTCGCCGTACAACACGCCCCTGGGCCCGGCCTTCCTGCAGGCTGGCGAGGAGATGGGCTACGACATCGTCGACGTCAATGGGGAGCAGCAGACGGGCTTCGGCTTCTATCAGTTCAACATGCGACGCGGCTCTCGCAGCTCCACGTCCAAGTCCTTCCTGCGCCCGATCCGGCTGCGCACCAACCTGCACGTGGCCCTCTTCTCGCACGTGACCAAGGTGCTGACCGACCCCACCACGAAGCGGGCCACGGGGGTGCAGTTCATCCGGGACGGACGGCTGCAGAACGTGTACGCCACCAGGGAGGTCATACTGTCGGCGGGGGCCATCAGCTCGCCCCACCTCATGATGCTGTCGGGCATCGGGCACGGGGAGGAGCTGAGTCGATTCGGCATTCCCCTGGTCCAGCACCTGCCGGGGGTGGGCCAGAACCTGCAGGACCACATCGCCGTGGGGGGCATTGCCTTCCTGATCGACTACCCCATATCGATAGTGATGAAGCGGATGGTCAACATCAACACGGCCCTGCGGTATGCCATCACCGAGGACGGTCCGCTGACCTCCAGCATCGGACTGGAGGCGGTGGCCTTCATCAACACGAAGTACGCCAATGCCAGCGACGATTGGCCGGACATGAACTTCATGATGACCTCCGCCTCGGTGATGTCCGACGGCGGGTCACAGGTGAAGACCGCCCACGGGCTGAGCGACGAGTTCTACCAGGAGGTCTTCGGGGAGGTGAACAATCGCGACGTCTTCGGCATCTTCCCGATGATGCTGCGCCCCAAGAGCCGGGGCTTCATCAAGCTGGCCTCCAAGAACCCGCTGCGGTATCCCCTGCTCTACCACAACTACCTCACCCATCCGGACGACGTGAATGTCCTGCGGGAGGGCGTCAAGGCCGCCGTGGCCATGGGCGAGACGGAGGCCATGAAGCGGTTCGGGGCCCGCTTCTGGAACAAGCCCCTGCCCAATTGCAAGCACCTGACGCTCTTCACCGACGACTACTGGAACTGCTTCATCCGGCAGTACACGATGACCATCTACCACATGAGCGGCACGGCCAAGATGGGACCGCCCAGCGATCCCTGGGCCGTGGTGGACCCCCAGCTCAGGGTCTACGGCATACCCGGGCTGCGGGTGATCGATGCCAGCATTATGCCGGCGATCACCAATGGCAATATCCATGCCCCGGTCGTGATGATTGGCGAGAAGGGGGCCGATCTCATCAAGCAGCTCTGGCTGTCACCCAGCTCTGGGCCCTCGCCGCGACTGGGCCAGGGTCAGGGTCAGGCCACACGACCCCTATGGAGGGGCAAGCGGGAACTGAGATCGGGAAATGCCACGACCTCATCCACCGACGACCGAATGGAACATGTCCAGGAGGAGGCGGTTCGTCAATGGGAATTGCCGAGCTCGTAGCTGGGTTCCTAGAGTTCTTGGGGTTTCAATTGGGGGCTTACGGGTGGTTCTGGGGCTGCGGTTACGGGATACGGGAAAGGGACTCAAAAGATCCAGTGCGAGAGGTCGCGCGTTGCCTTAGCCTTTAGTTTAGCACAAATTGCCGCGATGTTGAATAAATTGTATTTATTAAGCTTTAGTTTTTGTCCACTCTCTCCCCCACTACCCCATCCCCCTTCCGTGCCCATCCCTACCGGACTTAGTCTTAGTTAAGCGCTTCATGTAAATATCGAGTCATTTATGATAATTTGTTTGTATTTTCCTTTTTTGTTTCGTATCCTTTATACGTTATACTTTTATACATACCTATACCTATATTTTTATATATTTTTGTTTTACTTTTAGAATTTAATTTGTAGCTACTGTTTGTCTGGCGCCGCGTACACTTGGAGTACCTCAATTAGCTGTTAAGTTTTGGATAGTTTCGGAAGCATTCGATGTTTGCTTTCGACTAGAATACGACTACTCTCAAATGCAAACGAACCGAACACATAATAAATTGATATCGCAAATGGAGAGGGTGCAGTCTTCACATGTGTACTATATAGTTTTACAGCAACTACACAGTTTTCAGCGCATGTCCATGGTGGTTGTAAAACAAACTAATATTTTGAGAGCATCATGGTGCGAAAACTGACTAATGTTTTTATACCCGATACTCAAAATGAGTATTAGGGTATATTAGATTTGTGGTAAAAGTGGATGTGTGGAACGTCCAGAAGGAATCGTTTCCGACCCCATAAAGTATATATATTCTTGATCAGCATCAATAGCCGAGTCGATTGAGCCCTGTCTGTCTGTCTGTCCGTCCGTCCGTCTGTCCGTCCCCTTCAGCGCCTTATGCTCAAAGACTATAAGAGCTAGAGCAACGATGTTTTGGATCCAGACTTCTGTGATATGTCACTGCTACAAAAATATTTCAAAACTTTGCCCCGCCCACTTCCGCCCCCACAAAGGACGAAAATCTGTGGCATCCCCATTTTTAAAGATACGATAAAACCAAAAACGCAGAATCGTAGAGGATGACTATATGTTCTAGAGTGTAAAATCTCAACCAGATCGTATAATGATTATAGCCAGAATCAAGAAAACAATTTCATTCTTTCTCGCTCTGTCTCTCTCTAACACACAGGTTTCATGGTCTGTTTTGCCAATTGCAAAATATGAGTTCAAGGATCTCAGAACCTATAAGAGCCATAGTTGGTTGCTATCCACACTCCTGTGATATCGGACCTTGACCGTTTCGTGTCCAAATTTCGCCACACCCCCTTCCGCCCCCGCAAAGGACGAAAATCTGGGGCATCCACAAATCTCAGAGACTATTAAGGCTAGAGTAACCAAATTTGGTATCCGCACTTCTGTTAGATCTCACTATAAAACGTATATCTCAGAATTTCGCCTCACCCCCTTCCGCCCCCACAAAGGACGAAAATCTGTTGCATCCACAATATTGCACATTCGAGAAAACTAAAAACGCAGAATCATAGATAATGACTATATCTATCAGATTGCTGAATCTGGATCAGATTGGATCATTTTTGTAGCCAAAAGCAAGAAATCAATTTGCAGTGGCTACGCAGCGCCCGACGTCACGCTCAGACTGATTTTCTGTCTCTCTCGCACGCACTCTTTGTCGTGTCGTTTAATATTAGCGGCGTCTGCCGGAGAAGAGCCATACTGACTAAGTATCGGGTATAAATGTAGAGTTGCGGTGTCCGCAGCAACTCACAACGTTCCCCCTCGTTTATAATGGAAAATATGGAATATAATGGAAATCGATATCTTTTTACATAAACAAAGATGGCGCACCCTGTATATATATATTTATATGATTTAAGCCACAACTAATTTTATAATAAAAGCCACAACTTATTGTAGGAGCATAGCCCATAAACGGTCACCCTGATGATCCCTAAATGATGGCTAAAATTACATTTTATACATGATTATAGGGTCGGTTAACGTTTCACGCGTTATGCGGTAGTGCCCCTCGGTCGGTTGGTCGGGAGGAGGGCTGCGTTCGTGCCTTCTGCTGGTGACGAATGTATTCGTATTATCGCCATACAATTTACTTAATTTTGTACCCAACATTAAAATAATAGAGGAAATAATGGGAGAGAAGGACCCATTGTTCCAATAGCCACAAAAGAATCGTCTTCGTGCCACATAAAATGCTGTTCGTAAGTATAAAAGCTGACAGTTTTAATGCCACGATAGACCGTAGGCCAGTTTTTAAGCTACTGTGTACTGTATAACACTCTCTGAGAGCAAAGATGACACTGGTAATAGTACAGCTGGGAAACTATCCATATTTCCGTGGAAGTTGAAAGCCCAAAAGCTCCTGGAATTCGGCATAAACTTACATCTTGTCTACGTATGGCTTATACATATATGGGAAAAGTTTTCTGCCGTTACAGTTTTGCAGCCACATATGTGGTTGGATATGCTTCGGATGGAACTAACCTGTAATGAAACAAAAGAAGAGCAGATATTAGTAAGCTATAAGTCGTGGCTATAACTATTTGGAATGTGAGCTTAAAGCTAAATAGTGGAAACAACTTTGAAAGCTGTGTCCAAACTTGACAGAGCTTAAGCCTGTCTTGGCATAACCAAAGCTACATAAATGGATCGGAATACCGGTAGCTGAAGAATAACCCATAAATCAAAGGTTGCTTGGCATATAATCGTACATAGATGACGCCTCTCATGCCGATACAAATCCCATCAAAAGAACCCACTCGGCTTGTTCTCTTTCAAAGAGATGGAGAAATAGAGGTGTTCTAAAATCTTTGATAGGATGTAGAGCCCTGCATGAATCCGCAGTACGTGTATTACTAAGATTTTCGTTCGTATGTCTCTTAAAATTACTCAAAACCTAATACGGAGTTCGTGTGCATTCGCCTAGGCACATCATTCGCTCTACCAGAGAATCCAATACGGAGTGAGCGAGAAAAAAGACCGAAATTTTGGGATCTCACACAGTAAAACTGACGATACCGTTCAGTCCTTTTTGGGCGAGCGATTTGATGTAATAAGAAAACTGAGATGCTGATTCTCACTGACCGAACGTATCCCACCAAATGCAGGGCTCTAAATGGTATTGTGGGAGAGGATGAAGAACATAATTTCTAGACTAAAATATTGTGTAATATGTAAAATACATTCATTAATTGTTGTTTCTCAGAAGAGATATACAATAGAAGGGATCGTTTAGGATGGTAGAGAATGGACCGGCTCTGGTTGAAAGAATAGGGCTACTCAGTATAGAATCGAAGGCCCTCCCTTTCGGAAGCATATGTGAGTATCCTCGCTTTATTTCCCAGCAATTACATATTGGTAAAAAGGAAATGTTATGCAAGAGGCCCAGCCATAATCATAGAGTTCCTCATTGTGGGTCCAGTGAAGAGCAGTCTTTAATGCTCGCTCGTATGATACAGATACAGATACAGATAGAGATACTCGTACAGATACCAATGGATTGGTGCAATTAGACGCGGTTAGATGATTCAAAGCTAATGCCATAATGCCGAATCGGAATTGGAATCGCCTTGTTCCGAAAACCAATTACAATTTGTGCAATTACACGCTGTTTTCTGATGGATGCCATTAGGTACGCATTAACGGTGATTCGAAGGAGTTAACGGTGCGTAGATGCAATTGTTTTTAAATATTTCCAGCTACCATTTCATTGCGCTATCGGATTCGCATTGAATAATGCATTTCGGTGTGCGTCCAATAATTTGTTAACAAAATGCACTACAAGAAGCCATCGAAGCGGGTGGCTGGTGCGTCTGATGGTGCGGGTGCGGGTGCGGGTGCTGCTGCGGTGGTGCTCTGCTGTGCCACAGCTAATTACCCGCACTGCAGCGATTACGACTTTGACTGCAGCTACGGCTGGGAGTCGGGAGTCGGGAGACGGGTCGCGGAAACTGCCCATAAATCTGGGAGGCCCCCAGATTCCCATTCCAGCGCTCTCTCAAGTGCAACACATAAATATTTATATGCCATGGCTTTGCCACAGACAGCGGCGCAATGACCGTCCGAAAAAAAAAAAACACCAAAATTTCGCGGCCATCTCTCGACGAAAATGAAAGTTGCCCAAGTCGAATGGGGGCTTCTCACAGTTCCAGTCTCAGCCCAAACCCCAACCTCAGCTCCATTCCCAGCTTCATTTCAGTCCGCACCCACCAGAAAAAACCCCGAGGCAGTGTCAAGCTCGGCTTTTGGGCCCCAACTTTTGGCCTGGTTGTCGGAAGCAGGCGAAAGAAATATACGACTACGAGTACGGGTAAAACATAAGTAAATACGATCATAGCGGAACCAGCTTGTGGCTTTGTTGGGTGAAACTTCTCCACTGGCTCCACTAGCCCCACCACCTTGTACCCCCTCCCCTTCCCATGGCCCGACATTTCGGTGTATCTCGGTTTTTGTTGTTTTCGGCCTTTGAATAGAGCCCCATGAGGAGCCCCTCAATGGGGACCAATTGTGACTGCACCTGATAATGCTCGCAGAGTTCACAAAGTTGTTCAACTCTTTGACTCTGCTAATGAATAAACGAATAAACGAATGATCTGTGAAGAGTGGATGGCTTGTTTGGCTTGGATGGCTTGGATGACTCGGTGGATGGGTGGATGGGAGGGTCTTGCCACCATTTCATGGCACTCACCTCGACGACTGAACAATCGAGATAATGTCTAGCTATGCGGCGTATAAAGGGGGTAAAAAGAGGGATATAGGCTACTAATGGTAACCCAGAAGAGAATAAGTGAATGAGTGGAAAAGACGAAACACCAAAAAAACTAAGAACAACTTTAGGGATCAGAGGGAAATGGATCATCAATGTATATAATAAAGGACACATAAATATATAGAGTATTACAGGAAAATATGGAAAAATTAGGTCTCAAAACATATTACACTTAGAGAAAAATGGCATAAAATTAATGTCTTAATTAAATATTCGGTTCTTGAAATTAAATACAATTTATTTTGATTTTAGAAAAATGTATTAAAAAGTATTTCAACGGCCTTTATTTAATCTAAATATAAAACATTTAAAAATAAATATAATAGATTAAATTTGTAGGAAATATAATTCATGGAAATATGAAATATATTTATTTTAAATATGAAGCATATTTTTTTTTTAAATTAAATATATTTACTTTAAATATGAAAAATATTTAATTGAAATTTTGAATAAGTTTATTTCAAATATGAAATATACCATTTTAAATCCAATATATATTTTTATATTAATGTACAAATATAAGTCAAAACACTATCTATTCTCAATTTCCAACTTTGTAGCAAAACCCTTGATATATGATGGGTAAATCGGTATACGAATACGAATCCCCAAAAATTCTGGGATCTATAGGGAACCAAGTAAATAAGTCGGGACATGAATGGCCGTATCGTGATAAGTTTTTCTATGATTATTATCCAATTAAGCCAATGGGAAATGGAGTTCGAAACAGACACACCGGAAATCGCAAACCAAAATAGGGCTGCTCTACAGCCACCTTTACGGCCTCGATGAACGCTTGCATCTGGGAATTGGGCATCGCGAATAATAAAACAGTTAATTGATTGCCAGACTCTGTAAAACGATGATCGTTGGCCAACGATCGATCGATCGATCGGATTCAGTTTTTGGCTTAGCCAAAGAAAGCCTCCAAACCGGCCTCTCTCTCTCTCTCTCTCCCCCGCGACTTTTGCCGCTGTCTCTGTCTGGCCATCGACTATTACACCATTAAGTCGAGCCAATCCGCAGAGCTTTCGGAGCAGCTTAAAGCCATGCATTGGCATACAAAACGTCGAGCCGAGCACGTAGCACTCGCCAGACACGAAGACAGCAGCCGAAACCAAACGAAAGGGAAATGAAAACGAAAACGAAAGTGCAGTCGGGCAGCAGCGTTGCAGCAGGTCTTTTCTTGCTCTTCCAATACTCTTCCGAAGCAGAGTTTTGCAACAAAGAAATGCAAGTATATGTATTAGTACTATAGTTTGCTATATTTAAAGCCACAACGGACTGGCAAGGGTGTCTAGAGACAGCTTTCTTTTCGTCCGCCTCTGCTGTGGCTGTGGCTGTTGCTGTAAGTCTGCATTTTAAGCCGAAAGCTTTCGAAGGCCGAATGCCGAATGCCGAAAAAAGCAGCGGCCTGGCCAAATTGCTCATTGAACAAGACGAGCTCGTGGCGTGCGTATCGCAGACATCCGACAGCAGACATCCGAAATCCGACATCAGATATCAAAAGGGGAACAGAGAGTGTCCGGCGTCCGTTCGCCGAGTGTGTGTGTGCGTGTGTGCTTTTACGATCAATTCGACTCAATCATTCGCCAAAGCCAAATAAACTTTCGAGATTACTGTGCTACTAAATCAAATCGAATCGAATCGAACTTTGTACTCAGTTTTTGTTTTGGTTTTTGTTTGTTTGTTACAATTTTTGTTTCTGTTTTGTCATGAAAGAGAGCAGCCGTCATGGTGGTCGTGTGTGAGACAAAGGAAAGTGGCCAGCCGTGGGGTTCGACTTGATGCCGCACGGACAAACGCAGGGAGAAAAAAAGCCACAGACGGGCCACCACCAACCACAAAAAACGAAGGCAAGTGCATCAAAAAGTATACAAAAATCGAAACAAACGAAACACTGATAGATACATCCCATAGCCATAGCCATATCCATATCATATTATTCTTTATTTTCCACTTACACCATCCAACACACATATGTACGAGTTTGTACAGTGAAAGTCTCGTCTGAAGTACCAGTCAATGGATGTCATATTTCAGCACGTGACTAACTTTAGTAGATACCACTTAAGCCCCTGAGATACATTTACATAGATACCCCTTGAAGACCATTCAAAATACTGTCGAAACTAGCCATATGGGGAATTTTCTGGAAAACCAACTTCCAACTCAAAAAATATCATTAGATTCGACCTTCACTATATTTACATTCCAATAAGTTTATATTTGGGGTTCCTCGTCTGGCTAAACGATGGTTCGACTTAAAGAAGTTCGACTGTACTTATTACAGCGATCATTTTCACTTTTTTTTCTCGTTTTTTTTGTTTGTATTCGACTTATGTAATCAAGTCCAATTTCGGACACTCGAGCGGGAAAAAGAGAGCTGGAGAAGGGCAGAGCGGTAAGGCAGGAGAGCCAGTGACATTCTTATGCAAGACTCCTCCCAGCCACGCCTCGCATTCCGCTTGGACTTGCGGTTTGTGGAATATTCACACTTTCTACCGTCGAGTATCGGTAGCTCCGCAGCGCCAGAGAGGCACCGCCTCACACCTCTGTGCGAATTATTATCAATTTGTGCACGTCGCGGCCATAAAGAGGCAATCATGGAGCGCGTGTTGGTTGCCACTGGTACTGGTAGTGGTACTGGCACTGGCACTGGCGCTTGCGGCACTGCCACTGCATATGCATAAAACAATTAAAAAACCAAACCAAAACGAAACCTGCCAGAAAGCGCCATAACACACACAGATGAGCCTGTCCGAATGGGCTCCGAGCCCCAACGAACTGGGAATGCCCTATGGACTAGCTTTGGGTGAGCGAGTGAGCCGAGGGTAGGCCATGAATATTTCAAGTAAATTATGTATAAGTATAGGCCAAAAAAAACTTCCTCTACTCCAAGGATGGAGTCCCCCAGATACATACAATTTTACAGATCAAATATAAGGCTATGTTTCAGATAAAAACCTATGGAAATGTCTTAAGAGTACCTTTGAATAATACAAACTTTTACAGATCAAATATAAGGCTATGTTTCAGATAAAAACCTATGGAAATGTCTTAAGAGTACCTTTTAATAATACAAATACAGATATATTCAGTAGATAGAAAGTCAGATGGATAGGAAGAGAAGAGAACTTCTAGTATCTTGCCTTCGAATCCCTGCTGGACAGTGTAAAAGCCCAATCCCAAGTCGCCTCCAATTGAGGCATTTGTGGCACTGCAGCACACACGCCACGGAAATGCGACAAGAGTACGCCGCAAAAGTGTGAGTGCAAAGTATCTGTGTGTTTGTGTGTCTGGTCTAAGCTTGAGTTGAGCTTCTTTAATGTGTCACGGTACCATGACGCAGCCGACTGCCGAGAAAGCGTTGACGTGAGGCTTGATGCCAGAGGAGGGGAGGGGGGGAGACACCGGGACCTGTGTCTAGGGCCACCGATTCACAAAAAAAAAGCACTCCGTAAATGTCATCAATTATGCCGCATAAACTGCGGCCATAATTAAAAGCTGTCGAATCATAATTGACCGACAGCTGGACGGTGTGAATCAGACCGAGGCCCAGACCGAGACCAGTTCCTAACAATGTGTGAATTGCATAACCAACAACACAGACAAATAGCCAGACATCTAACGAGGGAAGCATCAACATCGACATCAATGTGATGTAAAAGATGTGCCTGTGAAATTACAGCTGAACCACATTTTTGTGTATTTAGTGGATACCCTAGCAAAGGGTAATATAGGTGTTAGACCTGGATAAAAAAGAGCCCGTTGGCAGGGATATTCTATGTTAAATGGTACTTCACTTTGAATACAATTTATCAGTGGATTTTGGTCTTTTCGGGGTTTCAGGAACCCCTTTCCTTGGCAACCAATCAATCCCCCAGGGTATCTGAGTCTTCGGGCCCTGAGGCACTTTTTTCTTTCTTTCTTGTTTGTTTTTTGGGGGGATTGCATCAATCTGGGGGCTTGGTCTACATTGGTCAAGCTTTTGTGACTGCTTTTGGGTGGCCGCCCCAAGGGCGTTGCATAAATTAGCGTCGATCGTTGGTCGTTGCTGCCTGTTGCCGCCGATGTTGCACGCACCTGTTGCGTCTGTCTTTAACGGGTATTTGAGTGAATGAATTTTGGATTTAATTTTTGCCTCTGCCGTCGCTGGCGCCTCTGCCGCTGCTGATGATGATGATGATGTTTGATGTTTGCTCAGTTACATGGCAACCGTCGAGCCGTTCAAATCGCTACTTTTTTGTTGCCTCCATTTCGCTTTTATTTTTGCTCAGCGAAACTTCCGACGGGCAGAGATATACGCGTTTTTAGTGGCTCCAAAAATAGACAACTATTTTCGGTTAATTAATCGCAGGCGACAGTTACAGTTACGGTTACAGTTGCAGCTCGCAGCCCCGTCCTTTGTTTTTGTTTCCCTTATGTGAGTGCCGGGCCAGAGAGGGGGAGAGGTGGCCAGAAATACCCCAGTAATACCCCAGAAATACCCCAGAAATACCCCAGTAATACCCCAGAAATACCCCAGAAATACCCAAGAAATACCCCAGTAATACCCCAGAAAGAAACCCGAAAGAAGAAACACAAAAGACACTTTCATCATCTTGCGAATCATCACATACCCTGCACACAAGCTCCAAGAGGGGTTCCCTCTGACCTGTAACCCTTTCCTGGATCATTCCCATAACTGCTGAAGGAAAATGTCCCCAGACTTGGCTCAAACTTAAGCAGAAACTGCCTCCGAATATATTTTATGGGCATCTGCTTCGATTTGTGTTCTTCCAAAAGCGAAACCAAAAACAAAATACACGTTGCACCGATTTCGAATAGCTCCAACCATTATCCTAGGCAGGTCCGCCAGTATCCCCCCCGAACAGGGTATCCAAAACAAAATTTGAAACATTTTCAACCGATTGCATGCCAGTGCGCTTCGGTTTATGTAGGAAGCTCGATCCATGCCTGTGGCTGTCGCTTGGCTCTGAATGGCTTTCACTGCGATCGAGTCTTCGAGTCGAGAGAGACAGGCGGACAGGCAGAGCTGGACTGGAAAAACCACAGAAACAGAAACAGCAATGGCAATAGCAACAGTAACAGCATCAGGAGTTGGAGCTGAAGCTGTAGCTGGAGCTGGACAACAGTTGCAATTAATGACGATGCCTGCCATAGACGAACAAAATAACGAAATTGCATTTTACAATAATATCAACAGAGACGGCGGACAGGGGACAGCAGCGGAGACTATGATTGTGGCCAAGACCGAGAGACTTTTCATCGTTTTTCCGCCCGACAAACGGCATTGAACTTGAAAAACAAGCTAGGAAAAAACTCGAAAGAGACCCCAAAGATGCAACGAGTGGCAGGGGCAGGGGCAGGGGCAGGGGGATAGAGGGGATAGAGGGGAGTAGTTTGGGTAATGAGATGCAGCTGACATCATTTGAATATTTATACACTGGATTTCGATTTGATAACTTTGTGTTGACCGTTGCTTGCGAAAAAACGTGTAAACAAGTTCGTTGCTCAAGTCTTTTGTTCGCGGAGCGCGTGCGACAGCGCCATCTATTGGCCAACGATTGACAAAGGCCGGGGCGGCAGGGGGGGGGGGGGGGGGGGGGCAGGGGATGGCCTCAGATTGGATTAGTTAGCGGCTTCCGATGGACAAGCGGACAATCACGAAAGCCGCTTGCATGTCGCCATGCAACATGACCAGCAACAAAACCACACAACAAACTCGATCAACAATGCTCTCATCAACTACTCCGCTATAGTGGCCCCGTATATGGCTAACGATAGCGGAGCTCCCACGCCAGAAACTCACTCGAAACGAGTGTGTACTCCATGCGTTGCCCAATCCCATCCAAAGGGGGACTTCACCTCGAGTGGGTCTCGAGACGAGCAATTGCAATGGATAGTCCGAAAAGAGTTTTCAACAACAGAATATAATCGAATCGAATCGAATCTATTGGAGGTGTGAGGCAAATGTTTTAATTTATTCCCTTTTTTGCCACATTCTCGTTGCAGTTGTGTTCATATTTCGGTCAAAATATGGGCCAGGAGATATCCCAGCAAGCAAATCAACAACAACCACACCAACAACAACAATCACCCAGCCACAAACGACAGCCACAGCCACAGCCGCAGCCGCAAAGGAAGAGTTTCTACAGCAACAACAGCGGCAGCCAGCAGCCCATCTACGCAGCCACCAGCCACCTATCCAGCAGCTCCTCCACCAACACCAACAGCAACACCAACAACACCAACAGTAGTCCTAACTCGAACCCCAACCAGAACTATCGACTCCGACACAAATACAATCTGAGCAAACAGACCTACGAACGGACCAAGATCCTGGGCGGCAACACGTCGGGCACCAGCCAATCATCGGACACGGACTCCAACTACGCGAAGCTCAACAGCAAGTATCTGGTGAGGAGCTGCTCGCAGAGCTCGGACAGCGGCATTTACAACTCGTCCTGCCACTGCTCCTCGGTGTCCTCGCTGTCGGCGGTGAGCAGCAGCAGCTGCAGCAGCAGAAGCACCGCCAGCAGCACCGGCGGCTCCAGCCGGGGCTGTCCCAGCTCGCTGGTATCGAGCAAGTCGAGCAACCGATCGCTGGACAAGCAGAAGCACTACCTGAGCCACCACCTGTACATCAAGTCGTATCTGGATATCCTGGAGGAGGACGAACGGGCGCGCGCACACTTCAAGTCGGCCCGCCCCGGCGGCATACGCAACTACACGCCAAAGATACTGGCCAGCAGCAGTGACACGGCCAGCTCCATCTCCATCGCCCCATCGGCGCTGTCCACGAGTGCGCCGGCCTCAGCTGCGGGCATTGGCTACGGCTACGGGCAGGCGGGCAGGCGATCGAGTGTTTCCGGCGGCACAACGGGCGCGGGAGCCACCCCAGCGGCCAAGCGTTGCCAGGAAGATCCGTGGATTTGACAATTACTGAAACATGGCGTTTGGCACAATGACGTCTTTGCTTGGCATGATCCCGCTGCTGGCGATCGGCATGAATTTCTATCGCTATCAAAGCGTCGATCCCGAGAACAAGGTCCAGGAGCCATCTGTCGTAAGTGTTGTTAGCTCTTCAGGCCCACAAGATTGTCAGATACATCCCATTGCATCCCCCATTTGCATATCCATGAGGTCTCCCACGAATGTCACCTATGTTTTGTTCTTTCAGATCCGACGTCAGTATGATTTCGTTGTGATTGGCGGCGGCTCGGCCGGAGCTGTGGTGGCCAATCGCCTGAGCGAGGTGCGCAACTGGACGGTGCTGCTGCTGGAGGCGGGTGGCGACGAGACCGAGATATCGGATGTGCCGGCCCTGGCCGGGTATCTGCAGCTGACCGAGCTGGACTGGAAGTACCAGACGACGCCCTCGTCGACGCGCCAGTACTGCCAGGCGATGAAGGGGGACCGCTGCTTCTGGCCGCGGGGCAAGGTCCTGGGCGGCAGCTCGGTGCTCAACGCGATGGTCTATGTGCGGGGCTCGAAGAACGACTACAACCACTGGGCGTCGCTGGGGAATCCGGGCTGGGACTACGACAGCATGCTCAAGTACTTCCTCAAGTCGGAGGACGTGCGCAATCCCTATCTGGCCAAGACGCCCTACCACGAGACGGGCGGCTACTTGACCGTCCAGGAGGCCCCCTGGCGCACGCCCCTCTCGATTGCCTTCCTGCAGGCGGGCATGGAGATGGGCTACGAGAACCGCGACATCAACGGGGCCCAGCAGACGGGCTTCATGCTCACCCAGAGCACCATCCGGCGGGGGGCGCGCTGCAGCACGGGCAAGGCCTTCATCCGTCCGGTGCGCCAGCGCAAGAACTTTGACGTCCTGCTCCATGCGGAGGCCACGCGCCTCCTCTTCGACAAACAGAAGCGGGCCATTGGCGTCGAGTACATGCGGGCCGGCCGCAAGCAGTTGGTCTTTGTCCGGCGGGAGGTGGTCGTCAGTGCGGGGGCCCTCAACACGCCCAAGCTGCTGATGCTCTCCGGCGTGGGGCCCGCGGAGCATCTGCAGGAGCACAACATACCGGTGATCTCGGACCTGCCGGTGGGCAACAACATGCAGGATCATGTGGGCCTGGGGGGGCTCACCTTTGTGGTGGATGCCCCGCTGACAGTCACCCGGAATCGCTTCCAGACCATACCCGTCTCCATGGAGTACATACTGCGTGAGCGCGGCCCGATGACCTTCTCGGGGGTGGAGGGCGTGGCCTTCCTGAACACCAAGTACCAGGACCCGGGCGTCGACTGGCCGGACGTGCAGTTCCACTTCTGCCCGAGCTCCATCAACTCGGACGGGGGCGAGCAGATCCGCAAGATACTCAATCTGAGGGATGGCTTCTACAACACGGTGTACAAGCCCCTGCAGCACAGCGAGACCTGGTCGATACTGCCCCTCCTGCTGCGGCCCAAGAGCACTGGATGGGTGCGCCTCAACTCGCGGAATCCGCAGCAACAGCCCAAGATCATACCCAACTACTTTGCCCACCAGGAGGACATCGATGTCCTGGTCGAGGGCATCAAGCTGGCCATCAATGTGTCCAATACGCAGGCCTTCCAGCGCTTCGGCTCCCGGCTGCACAACATTCCCCTGCCCGGCTGCCGGCACCTGCCCTTCCAGTCGGACGCCTACTGGGCCTGCTGCATCAAGGAGTTCACCTTCACCATCTACCATCCGGCCGGCACCTGTCGGATGGGTCCCAGCTGGGATGTCACCGCCGTCGTGGATCCCCGCCTGCGGGTCTACGGCGTTTCCGGTGTGCGGGTGGTGGACGCCAGCATTATGCCCACCATTGTCAACGGCAATCCCAATGCCCCGGTCATAGCGATTGGCGAGAAGGCCTCCGACCTCATCAAGGAGGACTGGGGTGCCCGACGTCCCACCAATCCGCATCCGTCTCCACCTCCGCCGGTGCTGGCCTCCTAGCCGCCCAAAACACCGTCCTCCATTCCCCATCTATCGCTAATTTATGTTTCAACTAGTCAAATGTGAATTAATTAATTACTACTCATACTCGTATGAATTTCCTGTTACGTTTTGCTCCCTCTTAATCGCTGTCTAAATTATGTTTAGTCTCTTAAGTTAATTAATTAGTAATTACTATCTACCATTTACCAGACCTTTTTTTTATTTGTTTGCATCGAGCATTTTATTAAATATTTATATAATTTATATGCCCACTTCTGTTGTGTTTTGACGCTTTTTTCTTCATCAGGTTTCACAGTATCCACAGTAAATTAAATGGAGAGTGAGCGAGAAAGAAAAACCGAAATTTTCGGGTTTAACACTGTGTTTATTTCTTCATTTTCGCTTTCCTAGTGCTAAAAGCAAGGGGCTTATAGCTAGAGCACTAGTAAATAGATGACTAGTACTAACTCTATAGTAAAAATGGCGACACTTGCTTTATGCAGTCCTTTTTGGGTGGATTCCTTTCCTTGGATTCGATGCAAGGAGAAAGCTGAGACACTGATTCCAACCGACCAAACAAATCCCACCGAATCGACTCCTTTGCCTGTTCATTTAGGACTCTCGTAGGGTTACAGGGTGCAACAATATCAAGTCTCAAAGGCCTCGTAGGGGAATATGTATGTGGGAGTCTTTCGAAAGCTATCTACCATTCTAATGCCTACAGAAATACAGTTTTCCTTCGCTCAAATGAATATGTGGTTGATCTTTGTCTTGATATGGCTGTTTGCGATTAGTATTCCCATGAGATATCACTATATTATAATCGTGCCGTGTCCAAGTGCCATCTCTATTGGGGTATTTTGTGGGCAGCGCCTGTGGTATAGGCACCACTTTCCCCCACAGTCAGAGACTAGTCGGTGCTGCAACCAAAAGCATGGCTGTTGGGCTTTTGTTAAGCTCTAGCTTGTGGTATTTCTAATATGATTCATTGGGCTGTGCCGTCGCCAGCTGAAGGAAGACCATGTCCCTACCACGGAGTACCAAAGAAAGCACAAATCTGCCAAACCTCTCCACAGATAGACCCCTTTTGGGAGCCGCTTTGATGGGGCACGTTCGTGTCGGTGGTTTCCATTTAAACTGTTGATTGCCATAAGCACTGGGCGTTGCTTGGCCGACGCCCGCCCCAGCGGATGATCGAGCATAATCCGCCCGAAATAAATCGGCGAGCATTTCCGTATGGGCGTGGCTTCCGGGTTGCCAGCTTGATGGCCCGATAGTTTCGCTTTTCTGCGGCTCTGCGGCTTTCAAGTGTGCCAAGGTTACGGCTGCTATTGACCACACATTTGGCCAGCGTTGACACGTTTTATTTCGCAGGTGTTGTCTTTCCCGTTTGCTTTGGCTCTTTGGGCAATGCCTAGCCAGACAATTATCAACCGTCTGCTAATGGAACATGGCACAAGGGATGGGACGACGATGGCCGGTGGCCGTTGGCCGATTGCAATTGCAAATTTCACATGGTCTGGCCAAAAGCAACACCACACACGTATTGGCAATAAAATTCAGAAAATAATAACAGACAAAAAGCAAACAAAATGCCGTACCATAAACCACCCAAAGCGCTTTGATTTGTTTCTTATATAAGGCCCTTCAGACGGTAGTCCACAGAAGGGAGCAGAGGGCCGGGAGAGATGCCCAGAGAAATATCAAACAAAGCTTAACCAAATATTTGATTTGGTTTTAACGAAACGCCAAGTCATAGCCGTCGATGGCTGGAGGGATAAGGACGCGGGGGGGCGGTGCGGCGCATACAAATGGAAAGTGTTATGCCAAAGACAACGAAAATCGGGTACCCGAAATGATCTCAAACGATAATGATAATGATCATCAGTGGTGCCCGCAGATGTGCGATGATGACACACTGCCAAGGGATGGGATGGGGGGGGGGGGGGGGGGGGGGGGGGGATATGGGGTACTCCCATACGTATCTGTGTCTGTGGTCATGGAAACGATGAAACCAATTTGGGTCATTAAACCGCCAAGAGTTCAGTTCGATGAGACCATCTCTATTCAAGTCGCTCTGGGGCTTTTGGGACAGCCCGTCGAGACGAGGGTGGTATAATGGATGGGTGTGTGGGGACGGCTAATCCATTAAAAAACTAATGAATGATATACTAAAATAATATCAATTCAAGTGGTTTACGATAGGAAGTCGCATAAAAAAGGCCAAATATGCAGATTAAATGGAGAATTATGTGGTTTGAGCCCTGCCCCATGATTGATCGAGTGCTTGGGCTGAGACTCCACTCCACTCAGCGATTTATGAGTTGTTTTGAGGAATTTTCACTCGCATTCGCTTGATTACCTTTGCCTTCCCTCCCCACCTCCCCCCGCCCCCTTCTGCGGGCTCCATTGAAGTGCAAACAGAGCGACGTGATGTCGAACACATACGAAAAGTCTCAGAAAAACACCAAATCCAAGCAGAGGGTGGGCACCACGTATCGCACAGGGATTGAATAATCTCTCTGTGTAATTTCGGACAATTATGCCGCCGTGCCTCAGCCTCAGCCTCAGTCGAGGCTGCTGCAATTGCAGCCCGCACTGCATCGCACCACACCACAAACACTCCAAAAACCGAAGCCGAACCCCAAACCCCAAACCCCAAATCGTTCAAGGCATATAATTTCAATTGCAAACTGGACCGTGGGGCAGCACGAGAGCGAGGGGCCCGACTACCAGCATTGTCAAAAAAAAGCTTCAAGCCTGCTGCTTATGTCATAGATGGCAAGGTGTCAGGTGCCGCGCCTCACGTAGGCCATAGAAAAACAGCAACGGTAGAGGCAGCGGCAAAGGCAAAGGCAGCGGCAAAAGGTGGCGGCGACGGTGGTGCCGGTGGCGGCTAACGAGCTGGAATGAACTGCCAGTTGGCTGCCCTTTTAATTCGACCTATTATGGCAGTACTTGTGCCGCTGCACTGCTTCCTTACTGCCTACTCGAGCACTGTCTATCAGCCACCCTGCCCCCCAATGGCCATCCCCCTGATGCAGCGCCCGTTGCACTTGCTTCCCCGATATACGAAAAGCCAAGCGAAAGTTTAGATACTCTATGAGACGAGGGCTGTATGCCTGGAACAGATCATCGTCCCTACTCATAGGGATTATGAGACCACACACCCGATATAAATCGCGACATTGGACATGTCCATTCGCTTAGGGAAAATTTGTACAGCGAGTTGGCTCTACGGGTACAGGGGCCTATCTGTCAGGATCGGGAGAGCTTAGAGGGGATTTCGGCAGTACCCAATTTGCCTGTTTTAAACATATTTTCCTAATTTTTATTCAGATCGAATCACATGGTGGGGTCCATGGAGGCCCCACAGCTCCTGTTTTCTTGAGTAAAATGTAAGAAACATCGTAAATTCGATGATTATTCGTACAAAACCCCGATATTTTTATAAGATTTCAAAATAAATTTCAAATAAATTTGGTCCAAAAATATAAATTTTATATTAAAAAAAAAAAAGAAAAAAAAAGGTTTTTCCTTATACAATATTTTAGCATAAATACAAAAATATTTCATCTAGATATATTTCATACTTAAATTAAATATATTTTTATATTTAAAGCTAAATATTTTTGTTTATATTTTAAATTAAATATATTTAAATTTAAATTTTTAAAAATGTTTTTCCTTATACAATATTTTAGCTTTAATATAAATATATTTCATTTATATATAATTCATACTTAAATGAAATATATTTCTTATTTAAAGTTAAATATTTTTGTTTATATTTTAAATTAAATATATTTCCATATATTAAATTAAAAGGATATTCAAGAGTGTTATGTGTGAGTCACAGTGATTTCTATTTAATTTCTTTATGTTTATATTTAAAGACCGAATTTTTAATTTAAATATGAGTGTGGCCTCTAAGTGTAGGTGCTTTTAGAGATTAATAGAGATGATTCCAACAATATTAAACGTGACTCTATGTCGCTTTGGAATTGCATTTGTCTTGAGGGCGTTTTGGGTCCGGGACTGGCCCGGAAGGCATCCACATTCCCTTTTTGGCCCACTATCGAGCCTTGCAGATCGCTCTCTTTCCTGTTTGATCAGCACTAATTGCACTTTAACACCCAACAAGTACCATATCAGAGACCAAACGAAACGAAACGAAGCGAATTGAGAAAGAAACAGCGATGGCTATGCCGATTGCGAGGGAGATAGAGAGATGGAGGTGGATAGAGGTAGAGCCGCTATGAAATACATATTTCAACAGCTTACCTAAATCATGCGGCTGTTGTGCTGTTTTTGTTTTGGTTTTTTTTTTCCTTTTTTGGCCCATGATTACATAAATTATACCCGTTGACAAAACCCAGCCAGTTGCCTGCGGTAAAATCCAAGCGAGAGAGGGAGAGGGAGTGGGAGCGGGAGAGCAAAAAAAGATACTTTTCTCAGGCATGTTTATGGGTTAATAACTCCATTTGGCCATTTTCTGGTTGTCTTTCGACTGTTTCCAGGGAGCTTGGCATTCGTGGAATGCGGCCTGCCACAGCCAGCAGAACTTCCAGTCTTGGACGGACAGCGGACGGACCCCATTACCCCTACTAGTGTTAGATGTTCTTGTTCTTGGAATAATTTCCATGTAACCTTTGTTTTTGCCAGTACCTACGAGTATTTCTTTAATGATTTATCCTTGTATCTTGGGAACATACTTTTTTGGATGGGTTTTTTTTTACTGGGTAAATTATGTTTCAAGATTGCAGACGTCCGCTTGGATCCTATCTTTTTCTTGAAGATTTTCACATTGAAAAAAAAATTTTAAATATTTATATCATTAAAGGGCTCTTTCATCATTTCTGTATGAAATATATGTATTTATAAGATCAAAGATATTGAAAAAAATGATCAAAGAACACTCCAATGATGTAAATATTTAAAGATGTTTTCCAATGGGGCTTCATTTTGCAAGTCCTTTGCCTGAGACTTTCTCTATTAAACGATTCTTTGTAGTCTATTGATTGTTATCCATTGAATGTAGGTATATTGTTATTGATTTAGCTCTGTCTAAAGTTTATTCATTCTGTCTAGGTTTGCTACAAATTAAAATACTTATATTTTCCTGATTAAATATACTAAATAGTGGTTCTGATATTTGATTTGTATTCATTTGGAAAAGAGTGTGTTTCCCTCGATCAGATCTGATCCTTAGTATGAAGTTTCCTATGATTTATATGAACATTTCTTCGCTCTCTCCTGCTCTGTTCTCCTCCCCCTCTTCCCTCACGATCTAGTTTGACCTTCTGGGAGACACATCTTCATGCAAAGCTTCGCTGGAGCTCAGCTCCAGTTTCGATTCCGTTATCAGCGCATCGAACATGTTCGACTGCAGACACGCTCGCTCGCTCGCTCGCCCGATGTGCCAATAATATGCAACACCTGGCTGGCTCTCGCTCGTCGTGTTTTGTTTTGTTTTTTGTTGTACCCCTTAATCATAGATCATATAGAAGTAGGGACTACTGGGCTCGGGCAAAAGCATGCAACAGCCAGAAGGATCTCTACCCCCCGAAAGGATCGGGATCAAAGGCAGAGTCCCTTATATTTTGGAGACTATGAAAGATGGGATCATTACGGATGGATCTGAATCCAACCTCCCTTTCATTATTTTTCTACATTTTATTCCAATTAGAAAAGAAACCCAAAATTAACATATTTTTGGCATACTTTTTGTATGTTTTCAATCGCTTTGAATCATGACCAGATGGTAGCCACTGGCATCCTTAACAGGTTGATCCAGTGGATCCATACGATACATATTTCTGTGGATTGCATACGACCTTCGTACCGCATTCTTGACGGACTTCTGTCTTCTGTCTGCCTTGCGGTCCGAAAAGGCTCCCTTCCGCAGTTTTAAATAATTTATACACTTCGGAAATCTATATAATTTCTGAATAAACTCCATTACAGCCTTACACCTAACAGCTTTCGCAGCCTATAAGTCTTGAAAACTTTCAAAAAAATACAGTATTTTGTTAAGAAAAACTCTTAATATTTTCAAACTCCTCCTCAGAACTTTCCTTCCTCAAGGAGGTGTTATCTACAGACTTATCCAAGGATCAAAAGTAATGACAAAATAAAATGATATTCGAACGATTGGAGGCTATTAAAGTTCGAATTTTTAGACACAGACAGCATACAGTCCAGATACATCTGCCACAGAATACAGGGTGTCGCCAGGGTCTAGCCGCCGCTGGTCGTATCTCTGGCTTGTGGCTGGTTGCCGTTTGCTGCGCTCGCTCCTCTTGTGGGCTGTCTTGTTGTTGGTTTTGTTGCCGCTTGCTGGTCTTGCGGTTTGCTGGCTTTCGTGTTGTTGCTTCATCGACGACTTCGTTTTGGCCGAATTTGGCGGCGACAAGCGAAACGCTCAATTCAGTCGAGTACGTGCAACGCAGCCGCGCAGACGCAGCCAGCGGTTGAATATTTTTTTCGTTTTTTTTTTCCTAATCCTCCTTCTCCTGCATTGCTGCATCCTTTTGCCAGGCAAGGATCCTGTTACGCCGCTTGTGAGCCGAAAGTGTCCGAAAACCAAGTGCCAAACGCCGTGGCCCGATAATTGCAAGTAAGCAGAGCCAACCAAAGACCAACAACAAAAGTGACGAGTGACCAAAACAAAAGGGTCAAGTGTTCCATAAGGAAATAAAAACGAAGGGTCAAGTGTTCCAGCAGAGAAACGAAGGGCTGTCCAGGGCGTAAGAGATGGGGAGAGGCCTGTCTGTCGACGGATCAAGTACTGTTTGTTGTTGATGCAACCATTGTTGTTGTTGAAAAAGATTCACTCCAGCGCAGTGCTCAGGTTTTTGGCTGGAGACCACAATCTGCACAATCTCGTAAGAGTCATTCAGCCTGCCCACAACAGCAACAACAACTGTGAGATACATTCAACAACAACAACTACAACAACTACAACAACAACGAACTGTGAGATGCATTCAAGAAAAGTGGATGCATACTCGTACATTCAGATATGTAGAGACCCTAAAACAAATCACAAACAGAGGCTCGACAAGGGGTTACCCGGCAGCGAGCTCTTAGCTCAGAGTCTGGAGGTAGTGCCTATAGCTGGAGTATGGACAACAGGAGCTTGAGCTACCCCCCAGAGGACCCACCGACCGACCGGCTATGACAATGCCTCAACCATGCTCGTAAAACGCAAGCAGACAAAGAAATGGTGCGATGGCCATGGCAAGAGAGGGAACCAAAAGTAGGCTACATGTTGCAGCAGCAGCAGCAACAACAATACTCCCCAACGTTAGCCGTGCATTGTCATTGTTTCCAGGGGGGAGGGAGGTGTGACCCCTCTTTTCAAGACAATAAAAAGATTTGTCGTCGTTGCTGCTGAACATCAGCCACAACCGCAGCCGCAGCAGCCGCAGCAGCCGCAGCAGCCGCAACAGCAACATCCACCCAGGCAGCGGCAACAATTGTTGTTCATGTTCATGTACAACAATGCTCGTAAAAATTAGCATTTACATTAGGGGAAAGACAGGGGAAAGAAAGAGGTGTTGTGGGAGAGTTTGAAGCCGCGCCCCAGTGGCATAACAGTCGAAGAGGGGGCATTAACGTGGTCGCAGCCGCAAATAAGTATCATCTTTTAGCCGAAGATTTGGCCATTAATTTCGACCAAAATGGCAGTAAAATTATACTCAATCATTGATTGATCGCTTAAGCGAAATTGAGCAATTTCAATAAAGTCCATGGCGATGTATCGATACACCATGGCCATCGATGTCTGTCGATATATGGCTATAAATAATCGCTGGAATTATGTATCAAAATCATGATTGAGCCAATAAATACTGCACATTGGTAGGATTTCAACTTCAAAAGAGAGTCTGTCATCGATAAGAGTCTGCGAACGATCATTAGCCTCAAGAAATTTTTGAAAGAAATCGAATTTGTCGATAGTTTTGTCCACCGGCCTGAATTTCCTTTTTCTCTCTCTAAGTATTTGAGTTTCATTCGATTTGTTGTATTAATCGGCAGTGCATGGCATTATTAACACTGGACACGCAGTGGCAGTGGCAGGCAACGGGCCTCAAATGGTGGCTGCCACTATTTCCCGGGGTGTTGTTGCAGTTAAATGAAATTTTCCGCTAACTAATTAAACATTTTACTCTGCCGCCGAATTAATTGCAACATTTTTGAATACAGTTAGTCAGGCAAGGCGGCTGCTGCTGCTGTTGGGCCAAATCGAGTCATTGACACAATGACATCTCCCCAAGTCGTATCTGAAGAACAGCAGCCGGGGGCAAATTGCTTTGGCACCGCACCACCAAGGTGACTGACACCGGCTGACACTGACACTACATCATCATGAACACCCTTCACTATCCCCCTCTATCCCCCCCCGCCAACGCTGTCTGTCCATGTCCCCGCTTGTCATGCGTTTGTTTACACCAAATTAACGCACAAAATCGCAAAGAAAATCACTTTAATTGTCTCAATCATCATTGGCAAAGTGGCTTGTTCGTAAAATGCGTGGGTGCTAGCCGGGAGTTCGTCGGGCGAGTGAGTGGCTTGGTCATGGCCTTCACTGCTGGACAGGAAGCTAAGCTCTAATTGGCTAAAATGCTACTCGGGCCCAAAGAAAACATCAGCCAGCTAGTCGTGAGTCGACGCTTTACATATACTTTCCGAACCATCGAATCCAGTTTCCAATGATTAGTTTTTGAATCTTCAAGTGCGTCTTCGAGCTGCTGATCGAAATCGGAATACCTTTTGGAAGTGTAGAGGCACAAAACTATTTTTCCCCCCACTATAATGACGCATGTCAATACTGCTACGAGTAGCGGGGAGGGGATTGGGGTAACCATGAGGGAAGAGGCAACTCCGGACCGGGCCGAGCCGGGCCGGGCCGGGCCAACAGGTTTACCTGGTCCCGGAGCCGTGGCATCACAGCAGCCCTCTTGTCTTGGCCAAACTCGTTTACCGTCGCTGCTGACCCAATTTCGTGGCGCGCTTTTTCGACATTTTTACAACAATTTGTTTCAGCTGTGGTTGTTGTCGCTTTTTTTTGCACAAAAAACAAACCCCCAAGAAATGAAAAACAGCCAGTAATGAGAAATTGTAAAAGAAATGGTAACCCAAAACGGTTCCACTCTCTGTATCTGTATCTGTATCTGTATCTGTATCTGCTTGTGCTTCTGCATCTTGCATCTGTGTCTGCGGTTGGATCAGAGTCGAGGCCGAAGTCGGAGTCAGAGTCGGAGTCTGCCAGGAAAGGTTTGAGAGCCACCTGTAGTGGAAGCGGTTGCCCCAGTCTCGGGTGGCGGCCTTTCACTTGGACAGCGCCACAGTGGAGCGGGTTTCGCTGGCTAATTGAAGTGATAAGAAATCGACATTGAAACCGATTATGTCAGACACGCAAAGGGTTGCGAAACTCCAGCAGAAAGACACGATTGAAAGCCCAAAGGGCTTCTCAGAGCGAAAACAGAAAAGCTTTAAACTGGCGAGACTCTTGAATAAACCATTTAAAAATCTGCCATCATGGAAAGAAAACAGTCTTCCGAAAGGAAAATACTCCCTTTTATTAGTGGATTAAAAAAAATAGTTTCCGGAAAGTACTACAGACTACAGAGAAATGACAAGGAATCGAAATATATATCGCGACATATTTTTCACACATTTCAGCACATCAGAGCCAAACGATTCTTCGAAAAAAACTACAGGAATTACAGAAAATTTTATCAAAGAGTTATTCAAAGTATGGAGAAAGAATATGCAATGCAGGGCAAATTATTGAATATTCCACTCATCCGAAAGTGCTGATTCGCGCTATGGAAGAGCGAAAAACAACTTTATTAGCTTCCCCACTAACTATTGAATATTCCGCACATCCGAAAGTGCTGATTGGGGTTATAGAAGAGCGAAGAACAACTTTATTCCTCTCTAACTATTGAATATTCCGCTCATCTCAAAGTGCAGATTGGGGTTATAGAAGAGCGAAGAACAACTTTATTAGCTTCCCCTCTAATTATTGAATATTCCGCTCATCCAAAAGTGCTGATTGGGGCTATGGAAGAGCAAAGAACTGCTTTATAAACTTCCCCACTAAGATGATTGCATTTCTTAACACTAATTCCTTGGTCTGATACTAGTTCCAATTTCTTTAGTTCTCATTTTCAGTAATTTTTAAACATATAGCTATCACAGCCCCATGAGTAATCTCTGTTTTCAAAAGGAAGTAAATTAGAACCTTTTAAGGCAACCTTTTCGTTCCAGTCTCTTTCGGGTGGTTGAAATCTGGGTCTTAAGCTCCCGCCCCGATATTCATGAATATTTGTTGGATTAGTATTTTCCTTTTACTGCAGAGTGGGTCTCATGAATCACCTTTGTGACTCTCCTTCCGACTCAATCACCACTTAACCGCATCTTCCACTTGTTTTGCTTTAGTCTGCCTTCTTCAGCTCTTTATGTGCCTACATTCTGCACTCGTTTATCTTTTCTCATATCCCCTGTCCGTCTTTCCTATTTCCTGGTCTGTTTCTTTCTCAGGCACCTTCATTCCCCCTCCGCTTTCTCGACACTCGCCTTCCCTTGTTCGCCATTCCAAGCTCTCTTCAGGCATTCCATTCCACTCATTCCTGGATAATGCAAACGACGTTGATTCTTTGTACATAATTTCCCATAAGCGAGTGGAAACGTGATCGTGATTGTTTAACGATAAGTCCCGAAGAGATAGATGAATATTAAGAGAACTTTTGTGGGACTTACCATTTCCCAGTGGAAATGTGAGTGTGCACTATTGGAGGGAGGGAGGTGCATATGATATCCCACACTCATTACAGAGTACAGTACAGACGAGTACATGGCACATTTCTCACCCACTCGCGAAAGCGTTTTCCCCCGTAACATGCCGCATTCCAGCATTCCCAACCCAACAAGATCTCGCCCGGCGCCATATACACATACGTACCCCTCCGATTTGTAAACTGGATAGACAAGCGTTAAGTGCCGTTAGATATTTCAACACCCGCTCGATAACAACGGCGGCAACGTCGGGTAACCACGGCGGGGCATGGCGGGCAGCCATGTGTCAACAGCTCCCTCTGCCCGAAAGCAAAACAAAGCCCAAAAATAGCAAATGCCTGAGCCGGCTGATCGGAGAGACCCACTCAAATGTATATCTATCCATCCACAAGATACAAGATACAATATACTCGCAATACAAATACTTACCGAAAGCCAGAAAGAGCCGAAACCAACAACCAAATTTCGTATTTATTTTACCCAATCGAGCACGCCAATTACGAATACCCCCCGAAATCCAGCAACGATTTGGTTTTGGTTTCTGTTACATCACTTTTTTGTTGTTGTTGTTGTTGGATCGTACAACAACAGCAACAATAATAGCAACAAAATATTGTAATATTGTAATATGAAAACGGCCGACGAATTTGAAAGACAAACAAATGGCAGATATCTGGGCATTGTGGATGCATCCCCACATACGTGACTTACATTCAAATGTAAGCCATAAAAGAAAACCCTCTCCACATAAGCCGGAATATCGTCAAGGTCGTCCAGTCCAAGACACACACACGTACGCACAATCATTACAGAGGCAGGGCAAAGGAGGACGGTGGCACATCGCTTTGGTTTATTGGGACTAGTGCAACACTCTGCTGTCTGCTGATGCAACTGTCTGCCGCAACTGCACTCGGCCATGCAATTTACATCATATTTAAGCAATCGAAACTAATGGTTGTGCGCGGTGTAGCCAGAACCAGGCCAGAAGCTCCTTTAGACCGTAGCAATCGCAGCTCACACCTTGGTTTGGGAAAGTGCAGCATGTTAAGCCTCTCATTCGACATTTTTTCACTTAAAAAATTGCCTAATAACGCTTATATTAAAAGCCAAAATCGAACAGAAAATGGGTAATTTTGTAGGATAAAAATAATGAGAAAAACATACGACAGATTAAAACAAATTTATTGAAGGAAACGTGTGCTTAAGTCCAGAAAAAATATCATACAACATTAACGCTTGTTTAGCGGAAAAAGGTGTCGATTATATAAGACTAGTATTATATGGAATTATAAATATTATTATATATAAAAATCCATTAATGTTTGTCCCCCTCTGTTTATGATTTGTGGTGCCCCACCCCGTCCTTAATATTCCCTGGTCTTAGAGCTTCCACTGCGAGACTCGACCCCATAGAAGAGTGTGTTCCAGTCTCTCAATCTCAGGCATTGCCGAGATGCCGAGAGGTCATTCAGTAGGGATTGCTTTAATGGTTTGGAGAGATACATATATATGGTACAGATTCCCTCTATACCAGAGCCTCTTGCTCTGCCCACTCCCTAGAGATGTTTCCCGGAATTAACGGACAGCAAAGAGAAGATTTATCCGAGTCTGATCTTAGATATGGAAGTAAGCCGTACAAGAAGATAGCACAGATAGAACAGATAGTCTTACGTCTAAATTCAAGACATATTCCAATCAAATAAAATCAAACCCAACTCAAATGTTTCTCTATCTATGTATTTTTCAGCTGGCCAACGAGGAGCACTATTGGAAAAAGAAAGGATCCCAAGGGACAAAACTGGAGAGAAGAAAAGCCTCGAGGCAGCACAAGGCACAAGCAGCAGAGCAAAGGACGCAGCTTGGCGGATCATAGAGAAAAGCAAGGCAGAACAGAGCCGCGCCATGCACAAAAGAAAGAAACGCTAGAAACGCAGAGCGAAGCGAGAGACAGAGACAGAGAATACATGTATAGGGGAATCTCTATAGAGAAAGAGAAGAACATAATCCCGTGAACCTTAAGCCAATCCCGAACACGTAACCATAACCAATCCCAATCCGAAACCCGATCATTATGGTACTCAATCTACTCTTCATAACGACTGTGATCAAGTCGACCTTCGGCGTGGTGACGACGGGCCTCTGGCTAATACCGCTGATGCTGGCCGCCATCACCTACTATCGCTACGATGCAGTCGACCCCGAGTCGCGGCCACTGGACCAGCTCAACCTCTATCCGGAGTACGACTTCATAGTGGTGGGCAGTGGCTCGGCGGGGGCTGTGGTGGCCAATCGGCTGAGCGAGGTGCGCAAGTGGAAGGTTCTGCTGATCGAGGCCGGGCCGGATGAGAACGAGATCTCGGACGTGCCCTCGCTGGCCGCATATCTGCAGCTGAGCAAACTGGACTGGGCCTACAAGACGGAGCCCTCGAACAAGGCCTGTCTGGGCATGCAGAACAACCGCTGCAACTGGCCCAGAGGCCGGGTGCTCGGCGGCAGCTCCGTCCTCAACTATATGCTGTATGTGCGGGGCAATCGCAACGACTACGACCACTGGGCCTCGCTGGGGAACACCGGCTGGGACTACGACCAGGTGCTGCGCTACTTCAAGAAGTCCGAGGACAACCGCAATCCCTATCTGGCCAACAACGCCTACCATGGCAGGGGCGGCCTGCTGACGGTCCAGGAGTCGCCCTGGCACTCGCCCCTGGTGGCGGCCTTCGTGGAGGCTGGCACGCAGTTGGGCTACCAGAATCGCGACATCAATGGGGCCCAACAGTCGGGCTTCATGATCGCCCAGGGCACCATCCGACGGGGCTCCCGCTGCTCCACCGCCAAGGCCTTTCTGCGACCGATCCGGCAGCGCAAGAACTTCCATCTGTCGATGAACTCCCATGTCACGAGGGTGATCATCGAGCCGGGCACCATGCGGGCCCAGGCCGTCGAGTTCGTCAAGCACGGAAAGGTCTATCGCATTGCGGCCCGTCGGGAGGTTATCCTCTCGGCGGGGGCCATCAACACCCCGCAGCTGATGATGCTGTCGGGACTGGGACCGCGGAAGCAGCTCGAGAAGCACGGCATCCGGGTCCTGCAGGACCTGCCCGTGGGCGAGAACATGCAGGACCATGTGGGCATGGGCGGACTCACGTTTCTGGTGGACAAGCCGGTGGCCATCATTCAGGATCGCTTCAATCCCACGGCCGTCACCTTTCAGTATGTGCTGCGCGAACGCGGACCAATGACGACCCTCGGCGGAGTCGAGGGCCTGGCCTTTGTCCACACGCCGTACTCCAATCGCACCGTCGACTGGCCGGACATACAGTTCCACATGGCGCCGGCGTCGATCAACTCGGACAACGGGGCGCGGGTGAAGAAGGTGCTGGGCCTGAAGGAGTCCGTCTACAAGGAGGTCTACCATCCCATTGCCAACAAGGACAGCTGGACGATTATGCCGCTGCTGCTGCGCCCCCGATCGAGGGGCTCGGTGAGGCTGAGGACGGCCAACCCCTTTCACTACCCCCTGATCGATGCCAACTACTTTGACGACCCCCTCGACGCCAAGACCCTCGTCGAGGGCGCCAAGATCGCCCTGCGCGTGGCCGAGGCGCAGGTCTTCAAGCAGTTCGGATCGCGGCTGTGGCGCAAACCACTGCCCAACTGCAAGCAGCACAAGTTCCTCTCTGACGCCTATCTGGAGTGCCATGTGAGGACCATTTCGATGACCATCTACCATCCGTGCGGGACGGCCAAAATGGGCCCCGCCTGGGATCCCGAGGCCGTCGTGGATCCCCGCCTCCGAGTCTACGGTGTGCGCGGCCTGCGGGTGATCGATGCCAGCATCATGCCCACCATCAGCAGCGGCAACACGAATGCACCTGTCATCATGATTGCCGAGAAGGGTGCCGATCTCATCAAGGAGGATTGGCTCACCAATCCCGAGTACAAGGTGAAGCGACAGGCCTCCACCTCCTCCACCGCTGGGCGCACAAAGAGTCGACCTGCAGGAGGCGACACGGATGCGGCAGCCAGCAGCATACAAGGTATCAACATCAGCAGCAGCAGCAACATCAGCAGCAACATCATTGAAGGCAGCAACATCGTCGACAGCAGCAGCATCTACGACAGCAGCAACATCACCTATTCAGAGAGTTAGGTCGATCAGAGTCAGAGTCAGCGCCAGATCAGTGCTCAGGGGTCCATTAGCTTTAAACAATCTTGAGAGAGAGAGAGAGAGAGTTCTCCCTGTTTCTCGCCAAACGAGCATCCATGTTGCCATTCATTAGGGTTTTTTTTCTGGGATTGCTGCGGATCACAGCAACAGTCTCCAAAGAAATCTAGAAGAATTGTTTTAGCCACACAATAATCCCAATAATGGGATCAATTGCAAGTTCTACAAAATCTAAAGCTCCAAGAAACACCACCAAATCGAATCTCATTTCCAGCTGCTCTCCACGGATTCTTCTACAAATTTTGTGGTACAACTATTTCCGCACTCCACTCCCGACCCTTTTCCATTGCAAGAAGACAGCAGAAAGAAGCATGATGAAATCGAGTCATAGATTATAGCCTCCATTAATGTGTATTCCTAGCTTTAGTTAATTATTGTTTTACATATTTTTTTGTTTGTTTTTGTTCCTTGTAATAATATTATTTAGATTTCCATTATTATTTGTGTAATTTGTCGTTAAGTTATGTTTTGATTAAGTTAATATTCTACGACTATTTATATTTATACAAAACATTCCCACACACGCATGCGCATTATTTAAACGACACACACTCTATTTAATAAATTACATTTGCATAAACATAAACATAAACATTATGGCAACGAATTAATTAGCAAATGAATGGATGAGAATGGAAAGCTCACTCCACGGTGCGAGAGGGAGGGAGGCACGGCATTTCGCAGACAGCCCAAAAGCAGGCAACGAAAATGAGGTGGCCAACAAATTGGTAGGGAATTAGTGGTGGCAAAAAGACCACCATCGGAAGCTTAGTCGATATACTATCGGCTACATGTGCAAGCTGTACAAAGAACTCTGAATTTAGATCAATTTATTTTAAAAAAAATAATAATTTTGAGCGCATTATTTGAAGAATTTTAGTTCCCCTTCGTCTTCTTTCCTTTGAAAGGTATTCCAAAATATAGCATCATTTATTGGTTCATTTATTGGTTTTGCGGCTCTTGCCGAATTGAGCAAAATATATCCGGGATTCAGCTTCAGCCATTCAGCTTTAAGGCCATCCTGGATGGCGAGGAGGAGAAACAAACTGACCAGAAAGTGTTCAAGCCACCGCATGAATAAATATTCAGCCGTGCTTTGTTTTTCTAATTTATTTAATTTGTTTTCCGGTTGAGAGTCTGTTATTGTTTTTATCTTAGAAGACCCTATATTGCCATTTGCGGACTAAAATCAAATCAAATAAAATCGAATCACATTTTTGAAACAGATCCCTCGCCAAGTGGAACTCATTCAAACTCTTCGTCATACCAGAACAGACCAAAAAGCAAGCCATGGCAGACTCGGAGCAGTTCCAGAACAGGACCTATACATCACCCATTGCATCTTTGTAGGCCACAGAAGCCTACGTCAGAGACCTCGAGAGGAATCTTCAAGAAGAAGCAGCAGCAATGGGGTTTCATGCAAAATTTAAGCGGAAAAAAAAGTGTAAGCAAAATCTAAAATTATATCGATGGGCAGATATAGTCAAAATATATGGTATATAAAACCCTTAGCATATATTTCTATATCTTTCATAGATCAATAGTATCTCAATCGCCTTTCTCCTTTAATATCTGGCTCTTCAGAGCCGCAAGCCCATGAATACCATGAATGGAAGAGGGCTGCCAGAAGGTGGCAACATTTGGGAACTTGAGGGATTGCTACTACCGATTCCATTCCATTCAACGACTCTCTGTTTACGGATTCCTTTAATCAGTATCAAGCATATCCAGTGGTAGCATTGATGCAGAAATGAGGAACAAAACAAAGGTTACGTTTATATTTTTTGTGCCGCCGACAAGATATTCCGTTCCCGTTGATCGTCTTCCTGGATCTTCCTCACGAGTTCTTTATCAGGGAAAAAGAAAACACTACTGATGTATCAAAAATCCCACACACGATGTGAGTCACGCTCCCATCTCCAGCAATACAGAGGCAAAAACAAATGATAGCCTAACCTTTGGGCGCGCCTTCACGTCACGTCACGCCATATACAAAAATACAGGAAAAAATGGCTTTAATTTATGGGCGCTGAGAATACGGCGAAACAATCATTTTCACAGTTCGATGGGGAACCAACTTTGAACTTGTCACAACGGAACGCCCCAAACGGAGCAAACCGAAGGAAAAACCGAAAGAAAAATAAACTGAAACTGAAACAGACATCGAAAGACTTAACAACAGCCCAATCAATGCGTTATAAATCATCTTTTTTGACAGGCCCCGACCAACGGACCGACCACAACCTTGGTCAACAGTTTTCATGCTAACACGCGAACACATCGGAAGCCGGAACTGGCCAATCGACTCTCCGCGGTCTAATCAACGCAAATTATATTGAATGTCTTTTTTCCGAACAGTTTCCGATATCGAAGCCATGCTAAACGATCAGTCCCTGTCCCTGTCCAACTTTGGACGTACTTCGATAATGTTCTAATTGGGGCCCCGAAAAACGTACAGACTAAAAAGATTTTGTTTTAACTCAAGACACAAAATTTATGGCTAATTAATGTAAAGGTCCGAGACGCTGAGCTCCGAATTTATAAAAAAAAAATCAACACGAGCCCACAATTCACACATTTTAATGGACTGGACGGATCAGATGGAGCGGTTCAGGCAAGTTCAAGGCCTGGCCGCCGGAGAGGCTGCACCGAGATACGCCGTAGCCTCGGGCATGACCGTTTCTCAATGCGTTCCAGATAATGCTTTCTCTTCAACTACACATTCTATGGTCCGTTGGGCATGCATTCAGCTGATCTGATCTATTTATTCCAGGGAATTGATCCTTTACATTCGATTCCGATGCAGCCACAGTATCTGCCATTCGAGTCACTTTACCACTCGGGGTTTCGACCTGTTTTTAATTGATATTCGTCTGCACATAGCGTACGAGAGTACCCAGACCTGACACGCCCCCATCCGTGCATCCCAGAGAAGGAGATGGCGCGTCTCGAGGTCTACGTGACCAGACGCCGCTCCAGACACCAGACACCAGACACCTGAGCATTGCACTGCAGAGCTCGTGAAATGCTCAGAGAGCACTTCAGAGATCTGAAGCTTTGCCCTAGACCAGCCACCGATAAGCGATTTCGTGGCCAAAAGCGCAATAAAAATACAATCCATATGCGAAAAATCCAACAAATATTTGCTGAAAAGGAAACTATGTCAATGGCCAACGGAAGTGTGTGCGGTGCCAAGCTACTTCCGTGTTGATGTGTTACCGTTCCAGTTAGAGGTCAATAAACTTGTTGTGTGCCCCGTTAGACATCGCTGCCATCGTTGCCATGTCCCGGGTCCGCCAAGCAGTTGACCCAGACCCAATGAACTTGATCTTTGTCTTGGACTTGCTTTGGTATTCGAATATTTGCATACAACTCGCACAGACGCCAGACGTGCCACTCACCTGTAAGGGAGATACGTGAAAAAGAAGAGGGAAATACGGTTATTAATGGGCTGGGCTTGGTTTCCATATTCCATATATCATGAAATTCTTAAGAGATTAACGATGATATGTACATATTCATAAGGGAAACTTTCTTAAGTCTATCGGAAGTAGCCCCAAGACCAATCCGATCTCTTCAGCTGTAACCGGTCGACGGTTACAGAGACCCGACCCTGGACCGTGATTAGTGCTAGTGTGCGTGTTCGTGTTAGGGCCTCGCCTGACCCATTTACCCACTGAACCTGAACAGCACGTTACGTATTGAAGTGGTTACATCAGACCTCACTTCAAGCTTTGAGGCACCCCACAAGCACACACACAACCTTGACGATCTTGGTTTTTTTTTTTGGTAGGAAATTGGGACCAATGACCATAACATTTTATGATACACTTACAGAACGGGAGTTTGGTGGCTAAGCTGCTTTTTGGTTCTGATTGAATCATTCATTTACATAATAGTCAAACTATGTGGAAATAGACGACTAATATATTCAAAGAATTTCCACAAATATTGATTATCCGGAAACTGAATATGATTTCCGGCAAAAAGAAATGAAAGCAGCTCCATTTATTCTGCAAATAGAAGACCATCAACCAGGTCAAAGTGAAACACGAATTGTTATTTGATTTTTTTTTTATTATCGGATCGAAATCGGATCACTATATCATACAGACATATGTCAAGTTTTAATTAACACATTTTTCGATGATTCACTTATTTCATCAGCTTTGGTTCTCTTTTATTTTACTAGTTCTTTGGTGATTGGTGGGGATGTTGCTACCAACTCTTACTGCCTCTCTCTTTCCTTCTTTCGGGGCCTAGGACCACGTTCAAGAGCCTCTCATCTTCTCGCGCCTATGATTCACTCCGTCACTCTCTAAGGCAATAGAATCGGCAAATGACAGGAGTAACGGACAGCCAAAAAAGGAAGACAAGCCACCGCCAGCAGATGCACTGAGAACAATCATGTCGTATCTGAGAAGTACACATGTATCGTGCTGCAAGGGCATCAAGAACTAGCCTTCCTTTGGTGTTTTATATAATTGTATCACAAAGAACGATGTATTATACGAGTCTGCATGAATCATTCAAATTGAAATGATTATTTTCTTAAGCTCCAGAAGAATGCAGAAGCCAATTAAGTGCCAGAGATAAAAGTTCACACAAAATGAGCTCCAAAAGAGATACAAAAATATGATTTTAGGGATTTATATTGTCATGGAATTCAATGCAATTATTTCCCCCAAATATTCGACTATTATCCAATAGATTGGAATGTTTTGTGGTAGGAAGTCAGGCCAAATGAATCAATTATTGAGAGACTTCGGCTTACCCCGCAGCAAAGTGGATTGCCATAGCTCGTCGGTCCAAAACAAATCGATTTCGGTCTCTGTGCGGATGATTGACATGACAAAGCAGAACAGAAACAGAAACAGACACAGAAACAGAAAAGTTGAATAACATTTTGATATGACCACAATGCGCATAATTGGAATACGCATATACTTAGACAAAGATACAGACAAAGCCACATACGATAGTTTAAGCAGATAACATTACGGTTTTGTTTGCTCAACATTAAAGCACATTAAAGTGTGCAATTATTTGATTTTAAGTCCAACACTGGGCATCGGCAGCGACAAAGCCAGGAAGTTCCGTACTGATCGCACAAAAAGATCAAAGTGGTCTCGTGTTGATTGATGATGGATAGACGATGATCGCGGGGGATCACGGCCATAGATATCAAGACTACTCGAACAGAAGTAAACGCCACAAGAGTCTTCAACGAACAAGAGCAAAAGTGATCATTTCAGGAGATATTCTCAATCAGAACAATGATTAAAGTCTATTTTGATTTCAATTGAAACTAGTTTGAATGCTGTTTGGATTGTTATGCATTGGCGTGTAGGTGTTCAATTGAAATCAATTTGAATGCGAAAAGTATGTTGTGTGGATTGTTATGGAGCGATGTTGTGGTTGCTCTTCTTCATTGGCGTGTAGGTGTTCAATTTAAACCAATTTGAATGCGAAAAGTATGTTGTGTGGATTGATATGGAGCGATGTTAGAGTTGCCCTCACGCATGGGCGAGGAGGAGGCGATTGGTTTGGGGCTGCCGTCCAGTTCGAGGCTAGGGGGCAGATCCAGATCCAGGTCGGATCCGAGTGAGTCCCAGCAGTGCTTGTACCAGCCCGAGACCGACTCCTGGGGGGGAGCCAGCCCAAAGCCGGCGGCAATGCGCTTCATCCAGTCGTAGAGGCTGCAGAAAAAGGACTTGCAGATGCTCTCACGGCGAGTGGGGACCATCGGAAATACACGATCTACCGGAACGACCGGTGAAGCCGCATACACCGCATCGTTGTTGTTGCCTTGAGTCCAGCAGTTCCAGCCTTCCGGGAGATCCAGACAAATGTTGCCGTCGGCCGAGCTCTGGCGTTGCGGGACAGGGCTCTCGATGGCCTGCTTCGTCTCGACGGCATTCACCACCTTCGATTGTAGCCCCACGACATCCTTCTCCTGCTGAGCCAGCCCCGAGGTGCTGGGCTCATCGTCAGGACTCACCGAGCCCATATCGCTGGGCTGGGGGCCGACACTGGCAGCCTTAAGGATTTCGCGTAACTGCTGCTTTGTATTCGGTACCGACATCGAGCTGTGGGTTAAACAGGGGACTAGGACTCACATTCACACACACGCGAATAATTTACTCACTAAAATTCAATGCTTTTTTTCATGAGTAATTTTGATTTTACGGAGCTCCGTTTTGCTCAGCTTTGATTTAATCGACAGCTCCGGTAAATATGAACTGTAAACTGTAAACGGTAAACTGAACTAGCATGGCCTGCTATCCCATCTCTAAAGGATTCCTAGATATCATATGCTACCTGTCAAAGTCAGGAAAGTGTATACAGTGGGCTTTTCGTTGGCCTTGGGTATCCCCCCCGGACAGATTCATTTTCAGTCTGCGGCCATGGCAAATATTATTCCAAAAACACGCCCGATAATGTTTGCTTTGGTATTTGGCGAGACAAAAACCCAGCCCAAATGTAACTAGACTGGAACAACGGGTTTGTTTTGGGAAGAGCAGGTCTCTAGAATGGGTCCCCGCATCCGATCAGGGGCTTCAGGGGTATATGCAAATTTGTGGCCTCGTCACGGTGATCGAAACAAATAGCAATCAATCGAACCGTTTTATGCTGAGGTGGTATTCGATTGTTGGCATGCCAGTCATTCTGAAGACCATTAAACGATCATTAAACGAGGCTGCCACCTGAGTCAACACCAACTTAATTGTTCACTCCATTTCTATGTTCTTTGGCTTTTCCAGCACAATTTCCCATAAGCAAACGGACACAGAGTCACGCATGAAGATGTCAAATGAATGAAAAATCTTTCATCTTTCATCCTTTTTTTAATAGAATTCTATGAAAATCTCGATCTCGGTCTGAATGCCAGGGGCACAGATGGGCCACACACCACAACAAAAAAAAAAACATGTCTCGCACACAAAGTCGAGGCCCAAAACAAGAGGCACTCGGGCCGTGGTTTTGCCAAAAATAAAATTTGCAACACGACTAACAGAAGAAGAAAAAAGCTGCTTTGGGAAAAACTCGGTCAAAGACAACGAGTTGTTGGATAAATTCTTGACTTGAAGCGTACAGAAACAGCCACAATACCTATCGATGCGATGGTGCTATGCTGTATGCCTTAAAAGCCACACTTTAATTGCCGTTAGAGCCGTTGCAGCGGCCAGAAGCCAGTAGCTTGACGAACTTGAGGCCCGAAACTGCAGACAAATTGCGAAATTTGAAGCCAACTGTTGGACCGGCAACAAGAGCCCTGACTCCGAAGTTTGCGGCCAACAAAAGGCACTTGAATGTCAACGGTTCTGGTTCTGGTTCTGGTTCTGGCCCGGCCTTGAGGCTCTCAGAGGTTCTGGCCTGGGCTGAACCTCATTGGTATGCTGAATGATCTGCTGGTGTCGAACTCCCTGGAGAGGAAGAGCAACAACTCCCAAGTCCAAGCCCACACCAGACCCACAGCCACAGCCCCTGTCCTTCGACCAGCCATATATCTCATTTGGGGCGGAGAACACATCAAAAAATCATTAAGCACCATCTTAATTTATCGTAATTTTTTGTGCTGTTTTCTTTTACGAGTCGTAGTAGTCGTAATAGTAGTAGTAGTATGTCATATGGTTGCGGTCGGCTGGTCGCCTAGACGCCAGGTTTTCGTGCCTAAAATCTCGGTGTGTTTTCAAGCCAAGTAAAGCCCGGGCTCTCCGATTCTCTGGGGCTGTGGGTCGGATTCTAAGCCCTGTGTTGTTTGCATGCAAGCGGAAATAATTATAAAATTATTCGCTAGACAATGCGGCAGGCAAAACAGTATTATGGGCAGTCAAGCAGCCACCTCCGACTCCCATTCACCCAATCGCGAATGTAATTGCAATCGTGAGAGGCAGTTCCTATCACTGTGATGATGTGGTGAGGAATCGTTTCGAATCAAATAAATCAAGTGTTTTCAACTGGTAATTTATCATATCGAACATCGCCAACGGACATCAATTTGTCGACCCTCCCTTCAGAGATGCACTTGGGATGCTCTTTGGTTTAATCAATATTTCACAAAGAATATATTTTCTAGAGTATCAGAGTATCAGTTTAATCGTATCAGGTAGATTTGTGGGATTCCTTTCGATGTTGATATTTCTTTTATTTGATCCACTCGAAATGTTCGCAGTTCCTTGGGAATGTGTAAATTATTCCAGAAATTTACAATCCTTGAGATGAACATTACGCTTTCCATATTTTTTTAAACCTAGGAAAAAAGTCACATGTATTAGATTATTTACAATTAGATTTAAAAATGTATGCCAAGTATGATTCGAGAGTGGAAATCGCAAAAAAATTATTTTCACCTACATTTTGACGTTAATTTACAAATATTTGATTTAATTTCGCATTTAAAATAAACATATTTAATATTTAAAACAAATATATTTCATATTAAACATACAATAAATAGATAAAAAAAAATGAATTAATTAATATTTAAAAGAAATATATTTATTTTAAATATTATTTAATTTTTACATTATTTCATTTTATATTATTTTAATATTTAAAATAAATATATTTTATACTAAAACAAATATTTGTAATACTTAAAAAAAATATACTTCATATTTAAAAAAATATATTTAATAATTAAAATAAATATATTTTGTATTTAAAATGCATTTATTTTATATTTAAAATAAACCTATTTACTACTTAAAATAAATAAAATGTATACTTAGAAGTATATCTTTATGTTAAATGATTAAAATAAATTTATTTCATATTTTAAACAAATATATTTCATATTCAAACAAAATTTATTTCTCACAAATTTAATATTTTAAATTTATTTTCAAGTATTTTATGTTAAGATTAATGTGCGCCGCATTTAAAATAATATTGTTATGTTTATTTAATTTATTTATTACATTTTTTATTTATCTGTTATATTTATTTATTATTTATTATTATTTTTTTTTATTATTTATTGTTTATTTATTTATTTATTATTTTTATGTATGTTATTTTATTTATTTAAATCAAAATGAGTTCTATCTAATATTTCATTTAAATATGTTCACTGTCTTTAATTTGTATTCCAATAAAAAAGTTTTCAATTCCTTTCAAACGAAATGTGACAATTATTCCAGATTTGCATATCAGACATTCCTTAAGATGAACAGCACGTTTTCTATATTTACAAAAGATGTCCCATTAGATCTGTTGCTCTTGTTCCTGAATATATATCTCGTATATCGGTTCCATTTAATGGAAGATGCAAAATGCATAAATCAGCAGTACTTAATAATGTTCCGTCTTTCGTTTTGAGCAAACGATTTGTATGCATATTCCGTAGCGCCCTGAATTTGATTTTTCAAGGGAAACCAAACAAAAAAACCAACCGAACCCTTTGATATAGATATCACCAACTATCGAATGCGATAGTCTCAGATGAGATCCCCTGATCCCTGTCTTAGCACTGCGTAACCGTACACCTCTGATCAGATAATTTCTATCGCTTCCACGATTACAGCCCTTATTTCGAGCGTGAAATTAAATGGAGAAAGACCTGTTCTTAGAGGGGGATTTGTGCAATTTAAATAGACTTTGGGCTCATTAATCGTGTGGAATCGAATGGAATGCTTACGATCTTTGATTGTTCGATAATTTCAGCCTTTCAATGACGGTTCGATCCCCTGGCGCCTCCCCCAATGATGCCATACTACACGTTCCTATAGTTAGGGGCAGGGCGGGGCAGAGCAGGGAAGGACAGGGCAGGGCAGGGCAGGGCAGGGCAGGGCAGAGAAATAATTGTTGCTCATCGGACAGACAGTTCGATCCAAGAGCTGCTATTGTCAACGATTCCCAACAATCTGTGCGGCGGTAGGGCTGATAGTAGTCTCCCGGCGGTGCACTGCGCCAGTCGATTGCTGGACTTGAGTGTGTCCGTCCGACTGTCTCCCACCATGACTGCTAGGACATCGCAAAGGTCCTTGTCCTGGCCCTGGCTCTGGCTCGGCCAGGCAGCCTTTCTGGGGCTCCTTTCTGTGAGCGTGTCAGCGACCGAACAGAGCTACTACAGCAACAGCATGCTCGATATGATGGAGTTCGTGCGACGGGGACAGGCGCAGCTGGATCTGGAGGCCCTCGACAACGACCAGAAGCTGCTCACCAAGTACGACTTCATTGTGGTGGGCGCCGGCACTGCGGGCTGTGCCCTGGCCGCCCGCCTCTCGGAGAACCCCAAGTGGAAGGTGCTGCTGCTGGAGGCCGGCGGACCCGAGAGCTACGCCATGGACATGCCCATTGTGGCGCACTATCTTCAGCTGGGCGAAATGAACTGGAAGTACCGCACGGAGCCGTCCGCCAGCTACTGCCTCGCGATGAACAACAACCGCTGCAACTGGCCGCGCGGCAAGGTGATGGGCGGCAGCTCCGTGCTCAACTACATGATGTACACCCGGGGCAGCAGACGCGACTACGATCGCTGGGCGGAGCTGGGCAATCCCGGCTGGAGCTACAGGGATGTCCTGCCGTACTTCCGCAAGTACGAGGCCTCGAACATTCCGGACGCAGACCCAGGACCCACTAGACCCGGCCGCCAGGGACCCGTCAAGATCAGCTACACGGAGCCGCGCACTCGCATCGCCGATGCCTTTGTTCGGGCCTCCCAGGAGGCGGGAATGCCGCGGGGCGACTACAACGGAGAGACCCAGCTGCGGGTGTCCTATCTGCAGGCCAATGTCTACAACGAGACCCGCTGGAGCTCCAACCGGGCCTACCTCTATCCCCTGAAGGGGAAGCGCACCAACCTCCACGTGAAGAAGAACGCCCTCGTGACCAAGGTGCTCATCGATCCCCAGACGAAGACGGCCTACGGCATCATGGTGCAGACGGAGGGACGCGTGCAGAAGGTGCTCGCCCGCCGGGAGGTGGTCGTGTCGGCGGGGGCCATCAACACGCCGCAGCTGCTGATGCTGTCCGGATTGGGGCCGGCCAAGCACCTCCGGGAGGTGGGCATCAAGCCGATAGCCGACCTGGCGGTGGGCTTCAACCTGCAGGATCATATAGCGCCGGCAGTGAGCATGCTGTGCAACGCCACCTCGCTGCAGATCCGAGAGATGTTCAGTGTGAAGGCACTGGGGGACTACTTTCGCGGACGAGGCCCGCTGCGGACGCCCGGCGGTGTGGAGGCCATTTCCTTTTATGCACTGGACGACCCGAAGAACCCCCAGGGCTGGGCGGACGTGGAGCTCTTTGTGGTGGGCGGGGGCCTGCAGACAAACGTGGCCCTGCGGCTGGCCCTCGGCCTCAGGCCGGAGATCTATGAGGACATGTTCGGCGATCTGGAGCGCAGCAACGCCAACGGATTCCTCATCTTCCCCATGGTCCTGCGCGCCAAGAGCCGCGGGCGCATAAAGCTGCGCAGCCGCAGACCCCAGGAGCATCCCCTGATCTACGCCAACTACTTCTCGCATCCGTACGACCTCAACATCACGGTCCGTGGCATCGAGCAGGCTGTTCGGCTGCTGGAGGAGCCTGCCTTCCGGGCCATCGGCGCCCGGCTGCTGGAGAAGCGTCTGCCGGGCTGCAGCCATCTCCGCTGGCGGAGCAGCGACTACTGGGCCTGCCACGCCCGCCACTTCACCTTCACCATCTACCACTACTCGGGCACCGCCAAGATGGGTCCCAGCAGCGATCCGGCGGCCGTCGTCGATGCCCGCCTCCGGGTCCATGGCATCCGCAATCTGCGCGTTGCCGATGCCAGCATCATGCCCCACCTCATATCGGGCCATCCCAATGGCCCCGTCTATCTGATAGCCGAAAAAGCCGCCGATATGATCAAGCAGGATCACAACTATGTTCTCTAGTTGTAGATCCTAGAAAGGTGGAAGCATTTTCGGGGAGCAGAATTTGTCTTATAGGTGGAATAATTACAAATAGCTTAAGGGTAGGGGATCGAGGGATCTTCGACAGATCTGGGACAGACAGGGAGACACTGATCTCAGGGGCTCTTGAATTAATCATTCGACGAATGAATGTACGAGGGGGTAGTGAATGGAATAAATAGAACATCAGCGAGCATCAATGTGTCGCGTCATGCACAGGACATGTACAAATGTTTGCTTGTTTTTCTTTCTTTTTGTCACGGGCATTCCCTGGAGCAAGGACTAGACTTTAGACCAGGAAATTCGGAAGAAAGTGTTTTGTTATAAGACTTAAACGTTAAGAAAGCTCTGTAATGAAGGAAGAGACTGGCTCGTTTTTCTTTTTCTGTTACTTAAATTGAAAAAGTCCATTAATTTTTTTAATAATATAAAAAAATATTTCTAAATATTCAATATAAAGGAAAAATCTATCCTACAGTACGCGTCGTCGATGAGATTCTGAAGTCATCAATGATGACTTTAACATTGGGAGTTCCTAGGGCTTCATCAATGACATTGTGAAATGACAGACTTTTATGATTAATCAATGACTTTAAAATAGTAATCAATGAATAAGCGACATCTTTATGAAAAGTAATCAATAAATAATCGCTAAGCTAAAAAATAATCGAAGCCTTTCAAATAGTAATCAACGAATTATCGATGATAGTAATCAATAAATTATCGATAAATTGAAAAATAAATCGATGACTTCCTAAAAAGTAATCAATGAATCATCAATAAATTTAAAATAGTAATCAATGAATAATCGATTATTATATAAAAAGTAATCAATAGGTAATCGAAGACTTAAAAAAAATCAATCAATGATTAATCGATGACTTTAAAATAGTAATCAATGAATAATCGCTGACTTAAAAAATAATCGAAGCCTTTGATATATTATCAACGAATTATCGATGATAGTAATCAATAAATGATCGATAAATAGGAAATCGATGACTTTCTAAAAAGTAATCAATGATTAATCGATGACTATATGTATAAAAAGTAATCAATAAATTATCGAAGACTTTAAAAGGTAGAATGGAAAATGAAAAAGTATATTTTGGTATATTTGTAAGAATTAAAAGGTATATTTGTATCTTTTAATCCGAATCTTTCAATCAATGATCACCTGCTTGTGTAAGTCTCTCTATTCAAATAATAAAGTCAGTTCTTTCACCATATCATCCTCCATTCGTGTTGTGCAAGTCATTCGACAGGTCTGAGTGTCTAGAAATCATCAATAATCATCAGCACACTTCCATTATTAATTCTTATTGGTTTAGAACAACATGGTTTAGGCCTTTGATTTCGATCTGGTTGTGGAATACCCAAAAGAGCGACACGACAGGTTTCTTTGTCTCGAAATTCCCCCTAAAAAGTCGCAGCGTGTTAATTATATCAATCGGAAAGGAAAGAGGATTAGAGCAACTACCAAGACTAGCCATGGGAGGCCCTTTAATGTTTGCTTCCGCATTTTGGTCCACAGCCCCCAGAGCCAGAGGCAGAGACAGACACAGACACAGAGATGACGATGACGATCGGCTCTGAAGTCAATGTCAGATCTCCATCTATGAGCTTTCAATTTCAGCTTGTATTTGTTGTTTCTGTGGCTGTGGCTGTGAACGTGCCCACGGACCAGTATACCAAACTTTTGAAATCTTTTGAAGATTCTTGGCGATCGCTCGTGTGTGCTGGAGCCGAGCGCTGCAGCCGAGAGATTCGCAACAACACGATCGGATCGGCGCTTAAATTTAATATTAAATTGAACTTGGCCAGAGCGTTTGGCAGCACTACTAGTTCCGAATCCGATTGGGCAAGACGCGACCACCGATCACTCGCGATCACTAGAACACTGCGCGATCGCGATCAATTTTTTCTGAATTCTCTTCTTGGAGTGTGTGTGTGTTTTTTTTTGTTTTGGTTTGTTTCGTCTGGAGTGCCGCTAGTGGAAGCCCGATGATGGCCAGCAAAACGAATCTGCATCTTAGTCTGGGACTGGGACTGGGTCTGGGTCTGGTCTTTGCCTGCTCGTTGCTGTCTCTGGTGTCTGCCCAGGAGAACAATGTCCTCTTCGAGACAATCAACTTCCTGCGACGCGGACAGGCCGACGTCGATCTGGAGAACTACGACAACGGACTGGTCCTGGACACCGAGTACGACTTCATTGTGGTGGGAGCCGGCACCGCGGGCTGCGCCCTGGCCGCCCGCCTCTCGGAGAACCCCAAGTGGAAGGTGCTGCTGCTGGAGGCCGGCGGGCCGGAGCGCCTTGTCATGGACGTGCCCATTGTGGCCCACTTCCTGCAGCTGGGCGAAATGAACTGGAAGTACCGCACCCAGCCCTCGGACCATGCCTGCCTCGCGATGAACAACAACCGCTGCAACTGGCCGCGTGGCAAGGTGATGGGCGGCAGCTCCGTGCTCAACTACATGATGTACACCCGGGGAAATCGACGCGACTACGATCGCTGGCAGGCGCTGGGCAATCCCGGCTGGAGCTACAAGGACGTCCTGCCGTACTTCAAGAAGTACGAGGGCAGCAGCGTTCCCGATGCCGAGGAGGACTATGTCGGTCGCAACGGCCCCGTCAAGGTCAGCTACGTCAACTGGCGCTCCAAGATCTCGGAGGCCTTTGTCGACGCCGCCCAGCAGGATGGGCTCAAGTATCGCGACTACAACGGACGCATCCAGAACGGCGTCGCCTTCCTCCACACCACCACCCGCAACTCGACCCGCTGGAGCTCCAACCGGGCCTACCTCTATCCCCTGAAGGGGAAGCGGACCAATCTCCACGTGAAGAAGAACGCCCTCGTGACCAAGGTGCTCATCGATCCCCAGACGAAGACGGCCTACGGCATCATGGTGCAGACGGAGGGACGCGTGCAGAAGGTGCTCGCCCGCCGGGAGGTGGTCGTGTCGGCGGGGGCCATCAACACGCCGCAGCTGCTGATGCTGTCCGGATTGGGGCCGGCCAAGCACCTCCGGGAGGTGGGCATCAAGCCGATAGCCGACCTGGCGGTGGGCTACAACCTGCAGGACCATACGGCCCCGGCGGTGACATTCACCACGAATGCAACGTCCCTGAAGTTCGAGGACTTCGCCGATCCGACGCTGATCAATAGATTCAATCGGATGGAGGGGCCCTATGGATCGCCCGGAGGCTGTGAGGCCATTGCCTTCTGGGACCTGGATCATGAGCGCGACGAGGATGGCTGGCCGGACATTGAGCTGTTCCTGGTGGGCGGATCCATGTCCTCGAATCCGGCCATCTCGCGTGCCTTCGGCCTAAAGAAGTCCATATACGATGCGCTGTTTGCCGAGATCGAGGACAAGTCGCTGAACGCCTTCATGATCTTCCCGATGATACTGCGGCCCAAGAGCCGCGGCCGCATCATGCTCAAGAGCAGCGACCCCTTCAAGTATCCCCTCATCCATGCCAACTACTTTGCCCATCCGTACGACGTGGACATCTCGGTGCGGGGCCTCCTCAAGGCCGTCAGCCTGATGGAGCAGCGCGGCATGAAGGCCATCGACGCCCAGCTGTGGGAGCGCAAGATCCCCACCTGCAAGCAGCATCCCTACAAGAGCTGGGCCTACTGGGCCTGCTATGTCCGCCACTTCACCTTCACCATCTACCACTACTCGGGCACCGCCAAGATGGGTCCCAAATCGGACCGGGCCGCCGTCGTCGATGCCCGCCTCCGGGTCCATGGCATCCGCAATCTGCGCGTCGCCGATGCCAGCATCATGCCCGAGATCATGTCCGGCCACCCCAATGGGCCTGTCTTTATGATTGCCGAAAAGGCGGCCGATATGATCAAGCAGGATCATGGCTTCATCCCGTGATTACTCCACTCCCCAGTCCAAAGTTTCATCAGGTCTAAGCCCGGTTTGCACAAGGCCAAAGTCCACTGCCCATCCCCCAACTTGTCCCCATCGTTTGCATCGTTGTTTTGTATTCTGTTTAGTCATACATTTACCATCTTTTATGTCTCTCCATCAACCTCCCCGAGTTGGCCAAGTGCGAAGGGGGCTTAAGTTTTAGTTAAGGCATTCTTAACGATTCTTTGTTATTCATAGTGTACCTCTCTTTAGCCTGAACTGATTCTAATTTAAGTCTAGACCCGTAAGCTCCATGAATAAATCTCCTAAGATTACCATATACCATATATTTCTACAATGTGTCATTTAATGCGTATTCATCCGAGAGAGGGAATTGACAGCACAACTTGATCAGTGATCAATGATCAGTTATCAGTGGTCAGCTATCAGCTTTCAGAGATCAGTTATCAGTGATTAGTTAGAGGTGATCAGTGATCAGTTATCATTGATCAGTCATCAGTTATCATTGATCAGTCATCAGTGATAAGTTATCAGCAATCAGTGGTCAGATATCAGCTATCAGTGATCAATTATCAGAGATCAGCTATCAGTGATCAGTGAACAGTTATCAGTGATCAGTTATCAGTGATCAGTGAACAGTTATCAGTGATCAGTTATCAGTGATGAGTTATCAGAGATCGGCTATTAGTTATCAGTGATTAGTTAGAGGTGATCAGTGATCAGTTATCAGTGACCAGCTATGAGGGATCAGTTATCAGTGATCAACTGTAAGGGATCAGTTATAAGCAATCACTGATCACTTATCAGCAATAAGTGATTAATTATCAACAATCAGTGATCAGATATCAGTGATAAGCAATCAAAGATCAGCTATGTATAAGGGATCAGTTCTCAGCAATAAGTGATTAGTTATCAACAATCAGTTATCAGCTATCAGTGATCAGTTATCAGTTATCAGCTATCAGTGATCAGTGATCAGCTTTTAGAGATCAGTTATCAGTGATCAGTGATGGAATCTCTACGACTGTTCTGCTAATGATTGGTGATTATGATACATCAATGCGTGCCTCAGATTTTCAGAAATGTAGCGTACAAATAGTATGATCCATTCTCGTGATGCATGATGTATTATATCGATAGGTTCTGAGCTGATTATATTTACGAAGCGTCGGCGCTGCTGTGCTGCATGATGCATAGGACTCCCATTGACATTGACTCTCATTTTTATTAAAATCTTCAACGTTTTTCTTTCGTGGTTTTGTCAATTTTCATGCTAATAAATTTTTAGCGTGTTTATTTTTTTTGGGTTCGTCTATGTCCGTCTTGTTCTTCTGTTTGATACCTTTTTATTGTTGCGGAAATGATTTTTGTGGTCTTGGTTTTATGTCTGTGTTTTTTGTTGGTCTTTTGTTTTGAATTTTTGGTTTAATTTGCATTGATTTGACCTTAGCCCCGGTGCGGGAACTTGGGAAGGAGGGGGGCCGTAAATCAGTCACAGATTGAGAACAATTTCCAGAGCAGGTGCCACCCAAAAGTATGCTTCAGCTAATCAAAAGCTTTACTTGTGCAAAGCTCAAAGTGGAAAAAAGCAGGCACGATCTTGCCACAGAAATCCATTCCAATTGATTTGGCATGCTAGGTGCCACAGCAGGCTCTATCGATAGGTTTGCTCCGACATTTGATCGGTTCAAGACGAGGGTCGGATCAAGACTGTCTCAGATTGAAGATCAATGCCACGAAGTGCGAGAAGTGAGTGAGAAGAAAGGGATAGGGAAAGAATGTCGCCGCGTGCTGTAGACGAGTGAGTCGGGGCTGCTGCGTGAGAATATCTATGTACGTTTGCATTCAGATGACAATGTGGTTCTGTGGGCAGTATAAATCTATGGATTAAAGGCTAATATGGGATAGAAACTTCCCTTATACTCAACCTAGGACATAAGAGTACCACAGTATCTCAGTAAGATCTCTTGTAAGACAATGGTTGTTCATTAACATGAACAAGAACCGTCAAAGGCCATTCTATAAACAATACAGACCACTTGAGAAAACGGACCATAGAGTAATGAGCGGTTCGACCATAAAACCATATACATATCTATGTTTATGGGTCTCGACGAACCCAAAACTCTTAACACATGTGGCATGCATGCAGTAGCAGTGTCATTAGAGTGGATAAACAAGTGGCCCTTTCCTTGGCATTGCTCTTGGTTTGGAATTGGATTATAGTTATGAAGATAAACAGTTCGAAATTACAACTCAGCATCGCCATCAACAATGGTAGAGGCCTTAAACTTTTGCCAGCCGATAAGGGATAAGAGAAGAGTGCTCCGTTCAAAAATATATACAATATATCTATCATTATAAAAATATACATAAGTCAAGAGCTCACATACATACTGTCCAATTAACGGGTATCAAAGTAGAGCCTCGGCCCCTACCGCGGCTCACAAAGTTTCCACTCGTTCCCAAACTTTTAACAACTAGAACCCATTCTGAATACTTGCCCAACAAACGGTAACAATATGGCCGCATTACAAGAACTAAAATATCATTAAAAAGTACTAAATGAACTTTTTTTCCCCCCTTTTTATACCCGATACTCAAAATGAGTATTGGGGTATATTAGATTTGTGGTAAAAGTGGATGTGTGTAACGTCCAGAAGGAATCGATTCCGACCCCATAAAGTATATATATACTTGATCAGCATCAATAGCCGAGTCGATTGAGCCCTGTCTGTCTGTCCGTCTGTCCGTCCGTCCGTCTGTCCGTCCCCTTCAGCGCCTAGTGCTCAAAGAATATAAGAGCTAGAGCAACGATGTTTTGGACCCAGACTTCTGTGATATGTCACTGCTACAAAAATATTTCAAAACTTCGCCCCGCCCACTTCCGCCCCCACAAAGGACGAAAATCTGTGGCATCCACTATTTTAAAGATATGAGAAAACCGAAAACGCAGAATCGTAGAGAATGACCATATCTTTTAGACTGCAGAATTTGAATTTGATCGTATTATTATTATAGCCAGCATCAAGAAAACAATTTCATTTTTTCTCGCCCTGTCTCTCTCTAACACACACGTAGCATAGGCGGCTTTGCTTAGAGTAAAACATTAGCGCCTAGATCTCAGAGACTACAAAAGCTAGAGCAACCAAATTTGGTATCCACACTCCTAATATATCGGACCGAGACGAGTTTGTTTCAAAATTTCGCCACACCCCTTTCCGCCCCCGCAAAGGACGAAAATCTGGGGATATTCAAAAATCTCAGAGACTATTAAGGCTAGAGTAACCAAATTTGGTATCCGCACTTCTGTTAGATCTCACTATAAAACGTATATCTCAGAATTTCGCCCCACCCCCTTCCGCCCCCACAAAGGACGAAAATCTGTTGCATCCACAATATTGCACATTCGAGAAAACTAAAAACGCAGAATCATAGATAATGACCATATCTATCAGATTGCTGAATCTGGATCAGATCAGATCATTTTTGTAGCCAAAAGCAAGAAATCAATTTGCAGTGGCTACGCAGCGCGTGACGTCACGTTCAGACTGATTTTCTGTCTCTCTCGCACGCACTCTTTGTCGTGTGGTTCAATATTAGCGGCGTCTGCCGCAGGAGAGCCATACTGACTTAGTATCGGGTATAATTGTAGAGTTGCGGTGTCCGCAGCAACTCACAACGTTCCACCTCGTTTTGTTTAAAAATTTGTATAAAATAATGCAGTATATTTACGATTATTAAAATGAGCCAAACTTATCAAAAATTGATTAATTTATGGGATAAAATGCATTTACTCTTGAAAATCGCTTTGGCAAAGCTCTTGAAACTGCAATAAATCGAAAAGTTATTGCTGTTTCAAGACTCCCTGAACCCAAATCAACCAGAAAATACACTGGAAAGGTGGCCTTCTACTATTGGTGATATCAAAACCATTTCTAACGACAACTCTGGTGGATATCTGGGGAGCTGCAAAGGCCACATTCACGAGCCATGCCATCAGCCTTGGGTTTTCATTAACACAAATTGAAATATTCATGAAGGTCCTTGGAGGGCGGGGTCTCGAAAACATGAATATTGCATGCAATTGCCGTGACCAAAACAAGACCCACTCCCAGCCGGATAAACTCCCCCATAAATCTGGCCGTCAGCGGCCAGACGGATTTGTAAGAGGATTCCTGGCCAGGATTGGGGGCTAACTGCATCCATATGCTGGCTGTCGGACAACCCCAAGGGGTGGTTGATGCAGCTGCAGTGGCCACCCCCTTTTGGCCGGGGCCGAAAATTGTTTTGCTTTTGTTTGCTGAATGTCCAAATTCGCCATGGGAAACACCGGAAAGCCAACTCCGCAGAGCCAACCCCTGAGAGCTCTCTCACCCTCAACAATACCCATCGCCCCCCGCAGATGTCGCTGTGGCAGAGCCGCAAGAGAAACCAGAACAATTCACCGCGGCCAAGTGCCATTGAACCAGGTTCAGATGCAAACTGAAAGACCAAAAGCAAATAGCCCAAGAGACACAAGAAACAGATACAGACGGAGACAGAGACGGGGACAATGATATACTTGTTGATAGAGACAGAGATATAGTTAGAGAAAGAGAACGAGCGACATGGGATGAGCAGGCAGAAAGCAGTAAGCAAATTAGCAAGTGGCAATAAAAATTCTTGGCTCTAAAAACAATCTTGGCCCGTTTTGGCCCTACAGCGATGAGAGAGTTGGAGACGAGACCAAAAGATCAGTCGAGGAGAACCAAAACCGGAGACGACGACGACACTTGAGAGGCACAGTGGGGCAAATGGCAAGATCCATAGGTGGATCTAACATTTATTTATTTTACATTCCCGCATACGAGTACGAGCTAAATATTTAATATTCCGCTTATCCGAAAGTGCTGATTGGTGCTAAAGACAAAGAATGTCTCCATTGTGAGGCGCTCATTACCATCGCATCTAGATTTAAACCTGTTTCATTCTGTTTTGCAAAGTTGTGGCTGGAAACCACTTTTAAAAAAACTGATTATCAAAATATTTGGAATGATTTTGTGCCCCGAAAGAGCAACAGTATTTATTGCGCATGAGCCATACGAGGTCACCGATTTAATATCCAGAAATATTTTAATTTTATGGTCTAGCATCCGACATCGCATATTTATTTATGTGTTCTTTGAATATAATATACACTCAGAGAAAAAAGAAATATTGATGCCTTTAAATCAAATTAAATTCCTCTTGATTTCTGTACGCTCCGAATATTTGAATACAATATGGGTGCCATGCCACAGATAGTTCCAAAAAAGATACTTTTTCCATCCAAAAAACATCCTTTAATACCATACAACACGAGCTCCAGTACGTTGGTGTTTGCGTGGTTGGAAAATGTTTCATTTTGTGCCCACTGTGCCCACTGTGCGAACCAGAAGTTCAATTTCACCGGCCAGCCGGCCAGCCGCAGAGTTCAGTCAACGGCGCAGAGGTAACACAACCAGAGGTACGGCTACGACAACACCATGGAGAACCTGCTGCTGCTGCTGACGTCCGTTCTTCTGGGACTTATTCTGAAGATCCCCAATGGCAATGGCGACCCAGGACGAGGCCGAGCACCCGAGATCGAGGAACTGCGGCGCCTGGGCATCGGAAATGTGGTCAATGTTCCGCTCTACAGCGACGGTAAGTGCAAGACGGCCCTGGCCCATGGCTCCCCATAGTGATCTCCAGCATTCTTGTGATTCGCAGCGCCATTGGGCAGCTATGACTTCATTGTGGTGGGGGCGGGAGCCGCTGGCTGCACTCTGGCCGCCCGCCTGTCCGAGAACCCCCAGTGGAGTGTGTTCCTGATCGAGGCCGGCGGCGTGGAGAACATCATGCACCAGGTGCCGCTGATGGCACCCTCGCTGCAGACCACCGCCTCCAACTGGGGGTACCTGTCGCAGCCGCAACGCCACGCCTGCCGCGGCATGCCCGACAACCGGTGCTCCCTGCCCCGGGGCAAGGTCTTGGGCGGCACCAGCTCCATCAACTTCATGATCTACAATCGCGGCAACAGGCGGGACTTCGATGGCTGGGCCTCCGCCGGCAATCCGGGCTGGAGCTACGCGGAGGTCCTGCCCTACTTCCTGCGCAGCGAGTCCGCCCAGCTGCAGGGCCTGGAGCAGTCGCCGTACCACAACCACAGCGGACCCCTCAGCGTCGAGGATGTGCGCTATCGCAGCAGGCTGGCCCACGCCCATGTGCGGGCCGCCCAGGAGGCAGGACATCCGCGCAACGACTACAACGGCGAGTCCCAGCTGGGGGTCTCCTACGTCCAGGCCACCACCCTGAAGGGTCGCCGCCACAGCGCCTTCCGCGCCTACATCGAGCCCATACGGAAGCAGCGCCGGAACCTGCACATCCTCACCCTGGCCCGGGCCACCCGCCTGCTCATCGACGAGGCGACCAAGTCCGCCTACGGGGTGGAGCTGCTCCACCAGGGGCGGCGTCATCGAGTGCGCGCCCGGAAGGAGGTCATCCTGTCGGCGGGGGCCTTCAACTCCCCCCAGCTGCTGATGCTGTCGGGTATCGGGCCGGCGGACAATCTCAAGGCCATTGGGGTGCCTCTGGTGCAGGCTCTCCCAGTGGGGAAGCGCCTCTACGATCACATGTGCCATTTTGGGCCCACCTTCGTGACCAACACCACGGGCCAGACACTCTTCAGCGCCAATTTGGGTCCCCCAGTGATCAAGGACTTTCTGCTGGGGCGGGCGGACACGTTCCTCTCCAGCATTGGCGGAGTGGAGACGCTTACCTTCCTGAAGGTGCCGCGAGCCCGGACCCCGTCCACGCAGCCCGACATCGAGCTGGTTCAGGTGGCCGGGAGCCTGGCCAGCGACGAGGGAACGGCTCTGGCCAAGGGGGCCAACTTCAGGCAGGAAATCTACGACAAGATGTACAAGGAGCTGGCTCTCAGGCAGCAGGATCACTTCACCTTCCTGATCATGCACTTTGCCCCCGCCTCCGTGGGTCGTCTCTGGCTGCACAATCGCAACCCCCTCGAGTGGCCTCGCATCGATCCCAAGTACTTCTCGGCCCCGGAGGATGTGGAGTATCTGCTGGAGGGCATCAAGGAGGCCATTCGCATCTCCAAGATGCCCGCCCTCCAGGCGATTGGTGCCCGCCTCCTGGAACGCCCTGTGCCCGGCTGCGAGTCCCTGGCCTTCGCCTCCGACGACTACTGGCGCTGCTCCATCCGCACCCTCTCGTACACGCTCCACCACCAGGTGGCCACCTGTCGCATGGGTCCCGCCAGCGATCCCACTGCCGTGGTCAGTCCCCAGCTGCGGGTCCACGGCATGAGGCGGCTGCGGGTGGTGGACACCAGCATCATTCCCGTGCCGCCGACGGCCCACACCAATGCGGCGGCCTTCATGATCGGGGAGAAGGCGGCGGACATGATACGCTCCGACTGGAGTTGAGGAGCTGCCGAGGAAAGAACTCGTATCGTATCGTATCTATGTAAATGGGTCAATAAAATGCTTAAAGAAAGAAAGCCCAAAGAAAGCAAAGGGTCAAACCAGTCCGCTGTACGCCGGAGAGCAGTCGGGTGTCGTCATGACCTAGCTTAATAAAGCCACCAAACGATCCAATCCGAACCGATGCGATCCAAAACGGGTTTGAATTGGTTTCATCAGACATCAAGTTCAATGACAGTCCAGTGCGAATGAATAGAGCACGCGGTGAGTGCGTCGCCTGTCTGTTGTCTGTCGTCTGGGTATATATACACTCGTATGGAATTTGCCACACTAAATGCAGTTCAAAACTGCGTGCCCAGAGGGACTGGGATTGGGACTGGGATTGGGATGCGATGCCCAGCACGCGCCAAAGTTAAACGAACCCAAAACGAACGCAAATGGAATTCAACACTTAACAAATAAGCGAGAATCTTGCCATTCTCCCTTCACATTTGGCCAGGCTTAGAACTCTCTGGCCTCTGATCGTCCGTGGGGATACCCTGTATTGGCCGTGCCACTTCTGCTCCTGATTCCACACATAATTCTCCAGCCATCCATGCAGAATCCAATTAGTTTGGATCTTTTATTAGATATTCCTTCAATCCATTTTCAATCTTTGCATTTGTTTCTTTTATGCTTTGGTTTTTTGATTTGATTTGCTAATTGGTCCATGGATTTCCGTATTTTAATCGGAAACTAAAACTGATTTTTGTTTTAGTTCCCTCTCTCTCTATTTCTCTCCAGTTTGGTCCAGTTTCTAGTCTCTACATCAGACTTATTTTATTCTCTTTAATCTTTAATTTCTGTTGTTTATTTACTTTTTTTTTTTTTTTTTGTTCTTGATTCCTCTCGATCTGAGGTGAAATTTTGCTTCATTCTTTGTTATATTTATGCTCTTTTTGTTTCATTTTATTTTTTTTTTATTTTTTTGATTTTTTTTCCCCTTTATATTTTTAATAATATTTAATTTATTTATTTTATTGTTCCTTTTTGTTTTTTATTTTATTTATTTTTTATGTTTTTTTCCAATTATATTTTTTTGTATATATATATTTTTAATTGTTTTTTTTGTTTGCTTTATGTTTTAGTTTTTTCTGCTTTATTTTAATTTAATTGTATTCTATTTCATTTTTTTCACTTTTTTTGGTATTTTTTTTTTTATATTTTTATTTTTATTTTTTTTTAATGTTTTGCCACAATTGTTCTTTAGTTGTTTTTTTTTATAGTTGTTTATATCAACCTACATATGCTGAATATTTCTTTAATTAAAATTTTTACTCTTAAATTTTTGTTTTAGTGTCAGTATTATAATAATATATACATACATATTTAGCTTGATTATTTATTGAGCACATGATATTTTAAGACGGATGCCTTAAAAAATGTTTTGTATTTGCACTTTTGTTTGAATCTTAGCAATGATAAATAATTTATTTATATTTTTTTGTGGATTTTAAGTTTTTAAGTTTTTTGTATGATATATTGGGTTTTAGAGGAAAAATTAAGAGTTTCCTAAACCTATATTTTATGTTGTTTCCATTCCGTAAGTTGAACTTTCCTTTTTGTTTATTTTATTTTAGATTTCTGTTTTATTTTCAAGAGCTTTTGGTTCATTTAATTCATTCCTTATTTTGTTAATTTCTTGATTCTTTATTCTATTCTTCGGTTCATTTACTCCAGTTTTTATTTCAAGTTGGTGGCTGATTCCAGTTTGATTCTTTGGGTTATATATTTCCATGATTCATTCTATTGTTTTGTCCATGAATTAAATTTATTTAACTCTTTTTTGATTGTCTCGTTGGAGCACCCGTTAATTTGCACCCCATCCTATCCTCCAACCGCAGCTCCCAGCTGGAGGCGCGAACAGGGTATGCAGTGTTTATGGCACGGGCAGTACTACAGGCAGAGCTACAGGTACAGGTGGGTGGGGACGGCATTTGATGGGAGTTTAACAGCGGCAGCAGCAACACCTAAAAAGGCCCCTCTGCCGTGGCGCCTGAGTCACTCCGTTGGGAGTGGGCTCCGGTCCCAGGGCCATGGCTTAAAAGCAACACCCATCCCGCGGGTGCAGCTCATTTGAGTCCACCATTGGCCCAAATGCAGTCCATCATGTGGAGTCCACAGTTCCGGCTGACCTGCTGCCTGCTTATGCCGCTGTTCCTGCTCAGTGGAGTCCAGACGAACGGCAATCAGAGGCTGCTGGACCAGCTGCAGCAGGTGGGACTGGTCAATCTGCTGGAGCAGGCCACGCGGCCGAATGGTAAGTGATCCCAGCCCAAGATCCCCGGGGATCTCCCTCGAATACATGTTAATTCTGCTGCTGCTTCAGTGCCCCAGGATCTGGCCACGTACGACTTCATTGTGATAGGAGCCGGGGCAGCTGGCTGCACGTTGGCCGCTCGACTCTCGGAGAATCCCAGCTGGAAAGTGGCCCTCCTCGAGGCGGGCGGCGTGGAGAACATTAGCCACTTGACGCCCGTCCTGGCCGGCTATCTGCAGCAGACGGCCTCCAACTGGGGCTACCACTCTGTGCCACAGCGCCTCTCCTGCCTGGGCATGAACAACCAGGAGTGCGCCCTGCCCCGGGGCAAGGTCTTGGGCGGCACCAGCTCCATCAACTACATGATCTACAATCGCGGCAACAGGCGGGACTTCGATGGCTGGGCCTCCGCCGGCAATCCGGGCTGGAGCTACGCGGAGGTCCTTCCCTACTTCCTTCGCAGCGAGTCCGCCCAGCTGCAGGGCCTGGAGCAGTCGCCGTACCACAACCACAGCGGACCCCTCAGCGTCGAGGATGTGCGCTACCGCACCCAGCTGGTGCACGCCTTCGTGGAGGCCTCAGTGGAGGCGGGTCTGCCCCGCACCGACTACAACGGAGAGTCACAGCTGGGGGTCTCCTACGTCCAGGCCACCACCCGCAACGGCAGGCGACACAGCGCCTACTCGGCGTACATCCAGCCAGTGAGGGACTACCGCAAGTCCAATCTGCACATCTACACCTTCTCGCAGGTGACGCGACTGCTCATCGATGCGGAGACCAAGTCCGCCTACGGCGTGGAGTTCCGCTACAATAGCAGGGCCTACACGTTTAAGGCTCGGAAGGAGGTCATCGTGTCGGCGGGGGCCTTCAACTCCCCCCAGCTGCTGATGCTGTCGGGCATCGGGCCGGCCGACAACCTCAAGGCCATTGGGGTGCCGCTGGTGCAGGCTCTGCCAGTGGGGAAGCGCCTCTACGATCACATGTGCCACTTTGGGCCCACCTTCGTGACCAACACCACGGGCCAGACGACCTTCACGTCCCGAGTGACGGCCGCCGAGGTGCTGTCGTATCTGCTGGCGGGGAATCCGGCCACCAAGCTCAGCTCCATTGGCGGTGTGGAGGCCCTGGCCTTCCTGAAGACCGGCCGGTCGAACCTGCCCCAGGACTGGCCCGACATCGAGCTGATCATGGTGTTGGGGAGCCTGGCCAGCGACGAGGGAACGGCCCTCAAGCTGGGCGCAAACTTCAAGGACGAGATCTACGACAGGATGTACAGGCAGCTGGCCCAGGCCAGGCAGGATCACTTCACGCTCCTGGTGATGCAATTCCATCCGCAGAGCGTCGGCCGCCTGTGGCTGCGGGATCGCAATCCCTTGGGCTGGCCCAAAATCGATCCCAAGTACTTTGTGGCCGAGGAGGATGTGGAGTACATCCTCGATGGCATCAAGGAGGCCATTCGCATCTCCAAGATGCCCGCCCTCCAGTCGATTGGCGCCCGCCTCCTGGAACACCCTGTGCCTGGCTGCGAGTCCCTGGCCTTCGCCTCCGACGACTACTGGCGCTGCTCCATCCGCACCCTCTCGTACACGCTCCACCACCAGGTGGCCACCTGTCGCATGGGTCCCGCGAGCGATCCCACCGCCGTGGTCAGTCCCCAGCTGCGGGTCCACGGCATGAGGCGGCTGCGGGTGGTGGACACCAGCATCATTCCCGTGCCGCCGACGGCCCACACCAATGCGGCGGCCTTCATGATCGGGGAGAAGGCGGCGGACATGATACGCTCCGACTGGAGTTGAAGGGCAGTGTAGGAATAGATTCGATTCGAGGATGCGAGTTGGAAGGAGGTCGACTTGGAGAGTTAATTAAATGGAATTACCTTAACGAGTCCGTCTGTCCTTCGAGACAGCCGGGGAGATGGTGGGGTAGGCGTAGGCCCTGGGGGTTGTGTTGCCTGGAGAGTGCATTAACCCAAGACCGCGACCGCACAAGGGTTGAAAGCCGCTTTGGATGTGGCACAGGCCCGGGCGCAGCAGGCACGGGCACGGGCACAGGCACAGGCCCGGGCATCATCATCAACAGCAACAACAGGGGGTGGTTTGACTCGGAAGCTGTCTGTGCCTGTGCTTAGATGGAGAAGGGGAGGGTGGGTGGGATGCAGTGTCATCAGGGTTGTGGGCATACAAGTGGTTATCAGTGTTCTTGCTTATCGCTTCCTTTTTCCTTCTTGTTGTGTGAAACATTCAATATCCCCCCCCACAGGAGGCAAAAGCTTTCCAGTCCCCAGAGCTGCAGAGCACCGCAGTGTGACCGTAGTCGTTTCATCCAAGCTTTTAGTATTAAAATTTTATATTTTATGGCATTTCCAATTATAACATTTTATAATATGGAAACTGAAGAAGACTAAGAAATATTAAAGCATATTAAAAAGTAGATCCATAATATATAAGTGTTCCCGCAACCCACATAATAAACAAATACAACTTATTGAATATAGTGAATGCCGCAATTTTGCGGATTTATCTGAAACCCAATATTGCATTTTTCGGTATTTTTTGGGAATTTCATCGTATGCCCGTGTTGCAATGGGACACTTGTACAGTAAATCCACGCTATTCGCATTATTTTACGAATGTGTTCGAGTGGCACAGGGAAACATTGATTAAATGACTTCAATATTTCAATATTCAAATACATACGGGCTTTTGCGTGGAAATCTCAACCCTGGCAAACAAATCTAAAGTCAATATAAACACATTTCCATGTCCTTTTGTACCGATATTATTTTTCAATCTATCCAATTGACATATAATTTCATTAACTTAATCTGAAAACCTATTAAAATAAGCAAAAGCACGCTTTTTCGGTATTTTTTAGTATTTTTATGGTCATGTTTTCCTTTAGTATTTTCTCCTATAAGAAAGAACATGTTTCCTTAAAGTCTATTGAATTATCTAAAAAAAATACCAGAAAATGTTCTCAGTACCGCTAAAAGGTATATTTTGTAAGTTTTAAATTCAATACAAAAAAAAAACTACAAATCAAAGCCATTTTAAAAAAGCATCAATGCACATTTGGAAGAAATTAGCATCAATATATTGCCCCAACTTTCGCTGAAATCCGCGTTGGAATTGATCGCCGCGAAAACCATTTATATTTGTGCCCCATGCGAAAGCATTGGTTTGCCCAAAAAAGGTACCTGAGGTTCTTTATAAATGGAAAAGAAACCGTCTTATTTTGACCTTTTTACCACTTGCAACGTGTACGATTTGTCCTGACATCATGGCAATACCCATATGCATATTTAGCCAGCGGCAGACTGTGGTCACACTGGCCAGTCAGCTGTTGGCAGCTTTTTATATGGAAAATGCATCTCAAAGAACACTACGAAAATGTTATATTATATTCTATATCGAAAAAGAAATTCCCACTGGCATCCAGCCCTGGCTTCAATTATACGACCCTGTCGCTCTGTCGCCCTGCCGCCCTGTCGCCCTGTCGCCCTGTCAACATGCGGTTTTCTAATTGCAACGTTTGAAAATAAGTCAACAGGCGGCTGTAACCCCCAGAAAGGGGCGGTGCTGCTGCAATGAGGGCTGAACGGATACTCGTAGAAGAATGGGGAGTTGAGGGGGAGAACTTACCTGAAACAATTAACGCCTCATTCGGACCCGTTGTGTGTATGTTTCCCATGGTGGATGGATGGTTGGGTGGTGTACTATTTTTTTGCTGTTCGATTTTTATATCCAAAAAGCTCCTCTCTGCACTGCTCTCGAAAAGTTCTCTTTCTCCTGTTCTAAACGGAGAAACAACAACAACAATAGTCGTAGAAACAAAAAAAGTAAACGAAACTTCGGTAGCCGAAGTTCTAGATGCACTTCCAGACAAAACACTTGGCCCTTTATGGTATTGTTTATTTTCCGATCTGGTCTGTGATATTGTCACTTTCCCTGTTCGCACTCTCTATATCCCTATTGTTATGCTTCTAATTTTGTACTATCTATAAGTTGTAGCTGCTCTATGGAATGTTTGGATGAACAATCCAATGGATGATCGGGTATACCTAAACTTTAGAGGGTAGCAAAGTGGTTTGCCGAACGCAAAGGATCGCCGCCAGGGTATTTTATAGGGAGCTTTTTGTGACGCGGCCCGAAAGTATGCTACACTGTTTCTCTCCCCGAATGTTTTTATTGTTGCTTTTCTGTCTGTGTTTGTTCTTTCTTCTCTTCTGTTTTTTTTTCATCTTTAATCGTATTTGTATATCTCTGACTGTAGAAGCTTTCTGCTTTTGGGGCGGCGGCGTCTCCAGCAACTTGCTTAGCATAAAATATACATACGTATATGCACATATGCACATGTACACACACTGACGATCAGATGAAATGCGCAAAATGGAATTGAATTAATATAAAAACAATCGTCAGTTTTCAATCACACGTAGGAATCCCCGCTGCGGGGTGCCACTTGATAAACTTTGCGCGTGATTTGCTTTTATTGTTAATAAAGATGCATGTACATGTGTATATATTTTTATCAAAGTTCAAATAAAATTAATGCGAATTGCTGGGCAGAAAATAGAACAGCTCAACCGTTGGTGAGGGCGGGGGAGGGGTGGGTTTGTAGCCGGAGCAGGGCCGGGGCCGGGGCGGCACATGACGTAAACGTTGAAAGTGAATTGGGCGCGGGCAAGTTATATTCAATGTAAGGTGGGGTAGGGCCATCCAAAAACAAATGACATTGCGTGCCAGAATTCGACGAGAGCCAAAAGAACCTATGCGTGTGTGTAGCACCACACTAATGCATTCATGTACATATGTGTGCACCCATGGGGGGCCAATGCCTAACCTCGTACTCCATATTCCTTGGGGGAGGCTTGGGCTAGCCGAACGAGAAATATAGCGAGATGGAGAGAGAGAGAGAGTATATGTGGGAGAGTGTCTGTTTGCGGGGAGAGTGTCTTATCAATGAGCTCATCATTGCCTGGTCTGCCCCTGCACCACTCACCAGAGTATACAAAAAATTGAGATTAGAACAAAAAGATAGAAAAAACCGAATCAGAAGAGAGACCAAAACACGAAACACTCACACACACTGAGACAATAATTTAACCCTTAGTAAATAATTCTGATTGGGGGTTGCTCTGCCGCTGCGGGGTCTCGTCGGAGGTAAACAATGTTTTGTTATCGCGACCTGCTGCTGCTGTTGCTGTACCGCCCGCCGCCCCACTGTAACCCTCTCCTACAATATATATGTATATCCCCGATTCCGACTATAACCATAGGATTTATCACAATTAGTAGGGGAGAGACCCGGCTCGAAAAAGAATCGCGCGCGTAGGGGAAACAGCATCCCACAGGCGGCTGCATTTGTTTCGATTCCATTTTCACTCACAGAACAGCAAGAAAAATATATTAAAAAAACATGGGCCTGGAAACAAACGCGCACAAGTTTTATTGATCAAAGAATCGGTGCTAATTGATTGTTCTTTTATTAATTAATATTAATTTTGTCGTGCAAAATTTACCGCACAAAACTCGCACAAACTCCGTAAACAGTGTAAACTTATCGATTAAATATTAAATATGGAGAAACATCGATGTTAACATCGATGTTAACACCGATGTCATCGATGTTTGGTGTAAGTAGACATCTATGTTTTCTCTCAAACATCGATGTTTTTCGATTTTACACTAGAAGCACTTGTAGGTTATTTACTCTATTATTAATGTATTTGATATAGAGATGAAATTAGCTTAAAGTATTTGCTCACAGGATTTATTTCTACCCCTTTTCGCTCAGCCACAGTTATCACTCCACTATTAATAAGTGGAACAAGATATATTCGGAAAATCGAAAATTGCAACTAACTTTTTGCCAACTAGGCTCCTATGCTTATCCTTTTTTAAAAAAAAACTTAGTCCAAAACTCAATAACTGAACCTAGTGTAAAAAGAAAATTTATTATTAATATATGTAATTTTTTAATCTTTACAAAAATTTTAAATATACACTTTGGTATGCAATGACTGCATGTTTCAGGTGGCGATGCAATTTCTACACCATCAAGTGGCCCGTGTGACACCAGCAAAAGGCTGTTAAGCGCGGATCCCAGGCAAAACGCAGCCCTTCCCCGGCCAACCGATAGCTTATATTATATTATAGATAGCTAATAGATTAATATTCGCGGAAAATTAGATTTAAACTTACTAAAAGAACAAAGCATGCATTTAAAATACATACATATACAATTACTAAATACAGGAAAGGTACGTAAGTATTAGTAATTTGATAAGATAATGGGAATTGGTGTTGGATATAATGTGTTAGAGGGAACTTTAGTCCGAGCGTAAGACCTTAAATGGATAATGCAGGGATAACGTTATCTAGTTTCTAGGGGGCATAGAATTAGAAAATTTGAAAAACATCGATGGAACATCGATGATTTGCTCCCAAAACATCGCAAACATCGATGTCCGCAACCATCGATATTTCTCCAATCCAGCTACAGAACTACACGGTAACTTCACACTTGCTACATAATGGGTGGAAGAAGAGGATATGGACAAGAGAAAAAGGGAAAAAGGGCCTAATTTATCGATTTCAGTGAGGTAAGGTTTGTACGAACCTTGCAATTTTCCCTGGCTGTTTTTGCCTGTTGTCCATACCTTTAGCCATTCAAAATGACGACTCATTTTTTCGTTGAACAATTTTTTGATATATATTGATGCATATAGAAATATATTTTTAGGGTATTTGTTGTTTGCAATAGCAACGATATTTTTGTGCGATAGGCGGAACTTCTCAGAGTTTTGTGGAAAATCGTACGCTTTATAATTTACTGAAAAATTATATTAATTATATTAAATGAACCTAAATTGCCTGCTTAATATCTTGCAATGTTATGTATAGGCTTGAAAACAAAAATACTGTCCCTATCGATACTTTTGATGATTCAGTCTTAAATCAGCAGCTTGAAGGAAGTGATAATTAGATTGACTAACTAGGCCAACGAATTAAAGCGTTTTTGATTCTTTGGAAACGAAAGGGCTATCCCAAAACAAGCCCCTGAATATCCTAATCCGTAAATCAAATCAAGTTCGATAGAAAAAGACAAAATATCGTAACATTGCATGCGATGCGATCGAAGTAGTTTGTCAAATTCACATCGCTACCTTCATTGACTACATTGTTGTTGTTTTAAATTAGATAAGTCGGTGGAAATAAATTTAATAAAATGAACAGAATTTGCCAAACTTTGTTGCGTCAGAGCTACGCGCGTGCTCCGCTAACCAGCAACCATGTAGCGGCCACAGCAACACGTTCCACCCGCTGGTACAGCGCCGATGCTTCCCCACCGGCCTCTGCGGCCGATGTTGTGGACAAATCCACGCTCGAAAAACTGGTGCGCACCAACAAGGTGGTCGTCTTCATGAAGGGAAATCCCCAGGCACCCCGCTGCGGCTTCAGCAACGCCGTAGTGCAGATCATGCGAATGCATGGCGTACAGTACGACGCTCACGATGTCCTCCAGAACGAGGCCCTGCGTCAAGGTGAGTTGCAGCATATTAAAATTCTAGTTTGAACTGTTACACTCAAGCAAATCTTCTTATAGGCGTCAAGGAGTTCACTGACTGGCCCACCATCCCCCAGGTGTTCATCGATGGGGAGTTCGTTGGCGGCTGTGACATCTTGATGCAATTGCATCAAAGCGGCGATCTGATTGAGGAACTGAAGAAGGTCGGCATTATCTCCGAGCTGCTGAAGGCCGAGGAGGCCAAGCAGGAGCCCAATACGGAGGAAAAGAAAAAGTAGTAGGCGCCAGATCAAAACCCTCTACACCTCCCCACAATCCTAATTATTAGCAATTGTTTATTATTAAATGTTTAACTGATACAGAAACTTATGTTGTCCATGATTTTGATGGGCTATCATCTATGACCACCTGGTCGTTGCCGCTGCTCGTCTATGTGCTGCAGGGCGGCCAGGATCTGGCCGTGGACACCGTGCGTCAGTTCGCTCACCTGAAAGATCTCGCAACATTGTCGCTGGTACTCGTCATTTGTCATATTTCCCACAATCTGCATGAGATTGTCCGCTATGGAGAGGCGCAACATATCGTCGGACGGCATGGGGGGGCCCAGGCGACGTGGACGCCGAGGGGGTATGGTCGTTTCTAGTAGGTCATCCGTCAGCTGTTGCGATTGCTGATGCGAGAGCAGTTCAGTCTGGGTCTCTACCTGCGGCTGTGGCTTCGAATCCGTTTCCAACTGCGGCTTCCCCTTGGTGTCCATCCTGTGACGAACCCTCCACTTACCACTTATCTTTATTTAATCAACGTTTAGGAAATTCCTTTATATGTTCATGCCATGCAAAATGTAACTGTTAATGAACTTAGTCAAGAGTCTATCGAAGATCAATCGACTATCGACATCGGGGGTCGTGCTTTAACCCTTGTGTGTGTTCGGGAAGAAATGACAGCCCCCACCATCATTTGGAATTTGGATTCCTATACTTTAGCATTGAATCGATCGAAAGCGGCCATCAAGGTCATTAATCATTAATTGGCAAGTATATTTATTTTCTTTTTCAGCTATTATTCCAGAAAAAAATATTTTAATTAAGAAGCGCTAGACATAAAAAAAAATAATTAACAGAAAATGATGGAAATATTTACCTATGTACATAAATACATATATTTGTTTAACTATTTAATTAGTCCACCAAGATCTTTTGAATCTATATCGCATAATGTTACCAAATGTGATAATATAAAAGCAATTTGAATTTCGTTCTGAGTTCAAAGTAATTTTCAAAATATTAAAAAATATACTGGTAGATTTGATTATTTTTAGATCTGCTTTAATTTAAATAATAAAAAACGAATTGAAAGAAAAACCTTTTTAAATTTTTGATTTATTTTAAATATACATATATTTAATCGATATTTAGTTACATACAATATAATACATATTGATTTAGTTGGTGTTTTGTTTTGTTTTGTTTTGTTTCTCTCTTGTCGTATTGTTTTATGTCGATTGCTTGTCGTTTGTTATATGGTATTGAACTCCCTATAACGTATGCCGCCATATAGCCACTGCGTGCTGCTTGTTGCTGGTTGTGTGTGGTGTGCGGAACGTAGGAAGTAATAATAGTAATAATAATAAAAAAAACTTATGCGATAACTTGCTTATTAGTTAACAATAATCAAATTTGTTAAAAGCGATATGCCATATGTAAAAAAGTTAGTTTCTTGTTAGTGTTTTTTGTGTTTAATACTTCGAAAGTTCAGCTTTAAAAGTAAACAGCGGATTGGAACAATGTATACATCTGGGGGATGGGGGTGGTTATATGGGATGTGGATCCGATCCAAAGTCTGCCGACAAGTGCGGCTGCGTCTGCTGTTGCGATTGTGCGTGACTGGAGGAATATGGTACGGGTGCCCGCACAAGGGTTAAGCACACGGCTCACACAATCGACGATCTGTCCAGAATGGACGAGGTGTCCAGCAAGAGTTCCGTGCTGCTGCTCAGAATGTCGTAGAGCTGGTGGGGCGCATCTCCGGCAATCGGATTGCCGAACGGGAAGAACGAGGAGAGCGTCGCCAGCTGCAAGGAGCCCCCGACAGTGTTGAGGCTGTTCGTCGGTGTGGCCACCTTCGTTTTGCGTCGCCTCTCCACTCCGTCTACGTACTCAATGGGTTCTCCATCCTGGTCGACATTTGGCGCACCACCGTCTTGGGAGCTGGTCTGCTGTTGGTTGGGCCTCTGTTCCCCGGTGGCCTCGTAGTAGGCATCGGGCAGATCGTCGAAGTTCTGGAGTTCCAGGCAACGCTGCACCTTGGCTATGTTGCCGAGCAGCAGGCGATGGAAGAGATCTACCTGGGCCTGGCCACCGCCTCGGATGTCGAGGACGGGCAGCCACCGATAATAGCACTGGTCCCACACGGCCAGATCGAAAATGCGGTGCGCCGGCAGCAGGTACCGGTCCTGCGGCACCGACGAATGCGTTGCAAACAGCTGCGGATTGATGGTGTTGCGCGACGGCGTCGATGCAGCCATTCCCGGCTGGCCCACGGCCAGAGAGCGTCGGCTCTGAAGGCCCGCCGATGATGAATGTGACATTGCCTCGTTCCTCTGACGCTGGTAGAGTGGATTGCTGAAGAACATCTTGTCCTTGTCGGTGAACTGCTCGCTCCAGTCCCACACGGGACGCAGGACCAGCGGCGAGTTCTTGACGGCACGCACCCGCTGAGCCTGGTTGTCGAACTGGAACGTGTCGAAGATGGGCATGAAGCAGGCGTCCCACAGCGTCGTCAGATATGTCTGGGAGAACTCGAACTCGTCGGGGAACTGCTGCAGCAGCTGCCACACACAGTCGAGGAAGAGCAGGAAGACGGGGCTCTGTTCGCTCTCGAGGACCTGCTCGCCGCCATTGGTCGCCGCGTAGACATGTCCGAGCCGACGCTGGAAGGGATGCTCGAGGGCGATCCACTCCTTCTGCACCAGCGACTGGAAGCCATCGATGCTACGGAAGTGCGGATCGAGTAGCAGCTGGGTCAGACTGCTGATCACACAGCACAGGTCCCGGCCGTTGGACTCCTGGAGAACACACGTGGTCGAAGAGCGCAGGGTGGCCGCCGCCTCGCTGGAGTAGCGCAGACACAGGGAGACATAGAACAGCCAGTTGGTCTTCTCCAGCAGCCCCAGGTACTTGTCATCCTGCAGCATGAACTTTTCAGGCGTCTCCGGCGTGCAGAGGCGTCTCAGCTTCTGGTAGGCCCGCAGGACGTCCTGTGTGCTGGGCAGACGATCCGTTAGCTGGAGCAGCTTCAGTTGCTTGCGCTCGTCACACTTGCGCACCAGCTCCAGCATGATGTTCTCCACTTTGGTGTCCTGTTGGGCCGCTGGCTGAAGCTCGGCCAGGCGTACCAGGGAGGCGGCACTGCTGCCGTAGCTGTAGACCCAGAAGGCGGCACGGGAGTCACAGAAGGCACGCGACAGGTCGAGGAAACGATCGACGCTGCAGCTCTTGGGTATGACAAAGTGCGGCGGCACGGAGTACTTGCCCGCCTGCAGTGGATTCTGCAGCAGCTGGACACTGTTGCTACTCACCACCTGCCACTCAGTGGCACCGCATCTGATCAGCTCCCGCGCCCAGTCGTTCTTCGTGGCGTACATGCTGACCCCCGAGGCGCCGAGTGTCGAGTAGTACGGCTCACGGTAGGCATACGCAAAGCTCAGATCGTGCCGCATCGGATATGCAAAGCGTACCAGGGCCGATGCTATCAGCTTGCCGTGATCGCTGACTCCGCTCAGCTTAGAGTCCTGCTGCTGGAAGGCGAACTTGAGCAGCCGAAAGTTCTTGCAGATGATGTGCAACGCGGCAATCCGTCCATTGATCGTGTGCTGCTTGAAGGGCTCCAGCTTCTTCCGGCGGCTGCTGTTGCTGGCCATGCGCGCCGCCTGCAGCGCACTAGCCGCTCTGCCCAGCTCCGCGATGGTGTAGATCTGGTCGATGTTGTTCAGGGTCACATCGTTCCGCCCCAGATAGAGGTTCTCCTGATACAGGTCGCAAAGGGGCGCCGTTGCCGTGGGCCGTCTGGCATGTAAAGGCACAAAGGCCAACTTGAAGTTGGTCACGCTCAGCAGTCCGAAGGTGGCCTCCTTATGCGGCCGATTGGATTCGCTGTTGCCACCACTGTTGCTGTTGCTGCTACTGCCACTGCCGCTGCCACTGTCCATGGGATCGATGGGCGAGTACATGTAGGCAGGGGCCGAGGCCACAATCTGTTCGCCCTGCAGAAGCCGGGGCCGGGCCAGATGCACGTCCCTCAGGTCGCTGGGCAGGCACCATTCATTTGTGTCCGCCGTGGCGCGCATATCTCCCGGCAAGGGCGCCACATAGCTGGTGAAGGTGTTCCGCTTCCGATGGTCTGGCATCTCGATGCTGCCGCCGCCAGTGGCCATCGTCCAATTTGTTGCCCTGGCAATTGTTGCTGTGGCTGTTGCTGCTGGCCCACGGCACGGCACGTCTCTTGAATATTCAATTATTTTGTATTTCCTGCCTGTCTGCCTGTCTGTCTGGGCCCCGTTCTGTTCCGTTCCGGATTTCGAATTTTTACCGCTACTCAGCACTCAGCTCTCTTCCTGTGCCACACATCCAAAAATATTAATAATATAAAATACACAAAAGCCACAGACAGAGCGCGAGCGGGAGGGAGATATACAAGAAATTTAGACAGACGGTGTGGGAGAGAGAAAGAGAGAGAGAACATAGACGAAATTAGAATTATCGTTGTGTGATAAGTTTATCAGTCGAACTTACCGTTCCGATTACCACCACCACCTCTCGATGTGTGTGTGCGGCCGCTCGAGGTGTTTCTCGTTTCCAGCGATCGGGATCGGTGAGGGTGTGGGTGTGGGTGTGTGTGAGCTATATATCAACTAGCTAGTCATCTTTCCGATAGATGCTGTACTGATGTGCACATAACATTCGTCTTCAATATGCATTTATTTATTCATTTATTTTCGTTGTCGCTACAATTATACGCCACTAATACGTACGCACACACACACACACAAGCGCGCACACGCACTCACACTTAATGCACTTGGACAGTGTGACCGTACGCGGGTAGGGAGCTAATACCAGCGTCATGACTAATATTTAAAGGGACCAAGTTTCAAAGGTACCTATCGACTCGACAAAGTTTTAGCAAATATAAAGCAAATCTAAATTTGCATGCAATAAATTCTTATTTTCAGCACATAAAATTAATTAATTAATATTACTCGACTCAAAATAAAGCAATCCTGAAGAGAAAATATCTTGAAGATGAAAACTATATATGAAAATTATGGCCAAAATATCGATCTTCACGAAACAAATTTCTAATAACAGTCAGTCATTACACTTCAATTGAGGGCTGTGAAACAAAAACCAACAAAAACATTTGCTTTAGCTCAGATTTGTAATCGATCTTCTGGATCTTCCGTATAGGAATCAGTTGTGCATTACGCACATTTCTCGTTTTGTTAGCGTGTTTTTTATACCTGTTATGATCCGCCTCTTTGCCACCCTGGCCTATCGTTCCCAGCTAGCTCACGGGGAAGTCAGGGGTGTTTCCGACCCGATAAGCCAGGGGACGGATTGAACAAAACAAAAAAACAAAAAAAAAACATACAAAAAAAACAAATCTAATTTATAGGACAGACTTGTCCTCGTTGGCACTTTCGTCAGCGGGGATAGTTGGTTTCGTTATCCCTAGCAGGGTCCCACCCTTCCATGAGCGCCACCTTTTGAATTCGCTCCCTTTTCATATTCAGGGTCCCGCTCTTCTTCTCGCTCTCGTCCCACCCAACTACCGTTTTCTATTCACTCATGACTCTTTTCAAATTTTCATTTTTATATCCACTATATTTTCATATTTAACTTGAACATTATTAATTAATAATCTAGGTTTATATAAAGGAAACAAATACTAACACAAAAATACTAACAACAAAATAAACCCTATTTCGGCCGAATTGGCAGCCCCCTTTGATAAAAGTTGTTGCTTCCTGATGCTTGCTGATGTTTACGTTTGATCGTGGTGTTTTTTTATATGATCATGATATATTGTTTAATTGTGGGTCGGACGGGTGTAGATGTGCGAAATGTGTTGATGTTATGTGATGTGTTATAAATGAGGGTATACATGCGTGGGTTGTGTGTGATGTGGGTGGATGAAGGTGGGTGTGTGTGAATCGTGTGTGTGTATTTCTGCTTTGAAGTCCGGATTCTTTCCCCGGGGGGCTGGTGTGTGGGGACAGAAACGTGTCTCCAGTCGGTGCTCCGCTGACGGTTCCTTGGTGCCGGTGCTCCGCTGACGGTTCTCGCATCAGTTTTCCGGCCTGGCCAGTACCGGGATGCTGCTGCCGATGTCCGCCGCTTCTGCTGATGTTGATGCCTGCCGCTGATGTCTTGGTGGGATCGTCGTCTCAACGATCACCGATTTTGTTTCCTTTTTTTCTTTCAGGGCACGTGCGGCCTCCACTATTCTCCACCGGAAACTCTTTCTTTTCTTCCTCCTCGCCCCGTTTCCTTTTCTCCTACGCAACTCTGCCACTGCTTCCCAGGATCCACTATAGATGCCGCTGTCTCTTTCTTCTCCAGCCCTGATACCTATCGGCTCTGTCCAAAACCGCCCATAACACCACACTACCGTTTCCAGGATTACTCCGCCGAAACGGGAGTGCCAAGCAGGCGGGCTTTTTTAATTAAGGGGCCCCAAACGTAGGCCATCGCCCACACCCTGAGATTGAGAGTCTCTGGCTCCATCGACTGAGATGCCTGGGCTACTGCTTCAGATCCTTTGCGTGAAACACCCCAATACGTGAGCCTTGCAACGTCTCCAGCTCGTACAGACTGTTGCCCATACTCCGGATCACTCGGCACTTGACGTATTTTGGGCTGAACTTCGCGTTGATGTTGTTTTTAAATTTGCTCAACACGAAATTCCGCTTATATATCTCCTGACCCGGTGAGTACCTAATTTCTCGAGCTTTTCGATTATACCTGTTCTTCGCTCTGTTGTAGGCTTCATGAGAGTTTCCTCGGACCTCATCTCGGACTATCTCCATCTTGTCACTCCTCGCCAAGGGTGACATTTGTGCATCATTTAGGGCGCCCAGTCTGCGTGCCAATTTATAATCTCGGCCGCTAGTAAACATGTGCTGCCCAAACAACACAAAGTATGGCGACGTCCCGATACCCGTGTGTATAGCGCTCCTAGCCACACACTGGATCTCCGTCAGCTTCTCGTCCCAGCGCGTGTGATCCTCACTAGCGTATGTCCTTATTGCTGCCAGTACAGTCTGGTTCACTCGTTCGGCCGCGTTCGCCTGCGCTGCATAGTTCCCCGACTTCAGGTGCGTTATGCTTCTCCTATCCAGGAATTGAGAAAATTCAGCTGACACAAATTGCTTTCCATTATCGGTATGCACTATTTCAGGCACGCCAAACTGCGCGAAGACCTCGGCGTGCAAGAATCGGATCACGGCCGAAGACGTCGCCTTAGGCAAAGCCTTCAACCAGACATATCTGGACATGTGATCGAGGACTATTAGTATGACCACATTGCCACTTCGAGTCCTCGGATATGGACCCAGGAAATCCAGGTACAGTTTTTGAATCGGCCTCTCGGTTCTGGTTTCGGCCCCCATGAGTGGACGGTGAACCTGTGTTGAATGTTTTGTTTCTTTGCAGGTGTTACAATCAGCCACATATGCCTTCACCTGCACGGTCATCCGGGGCCAATAATAGAACTGTCGCAGCCGTCCCAGTGTCCTCGCGATTCCTCCATGCATTGCCACATCGCTGTCGTGAGCCTGTTGGATCAGTGTGCTCGTCAGGGCTTCCGGGATCCATAGCTTCCACGAAAACTCCTCTAATTCCGGCCGGCCAAATTGTGTGCGCTTAAACAGCAGTCCTTCCTCCACCTTCAGGTCTGGGAATTCATCCTCATCGCTCTGGACCGACTCAATTTTTCTTCGGTATTCTTCATCCTCGAAGGCTGTGGTGTCGAACTCCAGGAAGTCGATAGCGTCCACGTCAAAGGGACGTGACAGCATATCGGCGACGATATTTTCCTTTCCTTTGCGGTGCTCGATTTCGAAGTCATAAGCCTGGAGAGCCAACGACCACCTGGCTAGCCTCCCATCCAGTGCTTTGAATCGCATGAGCCACTGCAAACTCGCGTGATCTGTTATCACCGTGAATGGCATCAGTTCTACGTATGCACGGAACTTCTCTATGGCTCTTACCGCCGCCAGACACTCCTTCTCTGGCACGCTATAGTTGAGCTGTGCCCCTCTTAGCTTCGCCGAAAAGAATGCGATCGGGTGCTCTGCTCCTTCATCATCCCTCTGGAAGAGAACTGCTCCAATCCCCACGTGGCTCGCATCACACTGGATGAAGAAGTGCTTCTTAAAGTCTGGGTGATGTAGCACGGGGGCACTGGTAAGTGCTTTTTTGAGCTCCTCGAACGATTTTCCTGCCTCCTCCGTCAGCTTAAATTGCCCTTTTCCTTTCAGACAGTCTGTCAGAGGAGCCGAGAGTGCCGAGAAATTTCGGATAAACCGCCGATACCAGCCAGCTGTCCCCAAAAATCTCCGGATTTGTCTCACGTTCCTTGGCATTGGTATTTGGGTGATCGCCTGTACTTTCTCCGGATCTGTCCTAAGTGCGCCGTCGCCTACGATGTACCCTAAATACTTTAAATATTTATAGCCGAATTTCGATTTTTTTCTTCCAATTGTCAGGTTTGCCTCCTTGAGACACTTGGCCACTTCCTCTAACAGGTGTATATGCTCCTCAAACGTCCGGGAAATAACTAGTAGATCGTCTAAGTATACAAAGACATGGCTTCGGAGTCGTTGTGGAATTACTCGATCCATCAACCGACACAGCCGTTGGGCTGCATTGCACAACCCGAAGGGCATCGATTTAAATTGATAGAGTGGTCTGCCCGGCACCGTGAATGCTGTGTACGTCCGACTTTCAGGCTCCAGCTCTATCTGCCAAAATGCGTGCTTTAAATCGATGCTGCTGATGTACACCGTATCCTCTACGCGGCTCAGAATTGACTCGATGCTCTGCAGCGGGTAAGCATCCTTCACGGGTAATTTGTTTAGTTTCCGCGCATCCAGACACAATCGGTTTTTTCCCGGCTTACGTACCAGCGTCACGCGGTTGCTCCACGGGCTCTCGCTGGTTTCGATGACTCCGAGGCGCAACATTTCGTCCACCTCGGCAAACAACAGCTCTTGCACCGCGGGAGACACCGGGTAGAATCGCTCCTTTACGGGTACGGCTCCCTCGATTAATTGAATTTCGTGCCTTTCGAGCGTCGTTCTTCCCAAACCATGTGTGTCGAATGCCCTGAAGTTGTTCTTCACCTGGTCCAGACGTGTCTGCTGCGTGTGCGTCAATTCGTGCGGTTCCGTTGGTCTACTCCTAGTCAGCACCTCAGCATCAATTTCGGCTAATTCCTTGTGTCGTTCTAGGCCTACTATATGCGGAGCCAGACCAAACTTCCGCCAGAAATCGACCCCTAGGTACAGCGGTTGTTTCAGCGAGGGACACAGGAACAACTCCATAGTCTGCTTCTGGCCTCCATACGTCATTACTGTCGACACATGTCCCAGTATTTTATGAGGAGTGCCGCCCGCTGTTTGTACTGAGAATTTCTTTATGTCTTGAAGTTTCAGCTCCAATTCTCCTATCAGTTCCAGGCCACCTTTCCCCAGAAGGCTCACCGATGCCCCTGTATCCAGTAGTCCCATCAGCGTCCTCGGGCCCAACTTCACTCGTGCGAATGGCCTGTCATCCTGACGAATTGCCGAGTGGACTGCAGCACACACCTGGAGCCGCCTTCTCTTTCGCCCCTGAAACCTGTCCCGAGCCCGCTGTGCTCGGACTGCTCCCGTTCGGATACTCTCATCGAGTTCGTCCCCCATTATCCGATTCCTGGCCTGTTCGTACTGCCGCTGTCTTTCCTTTATCGGCTTGCGCTCGGACCATCTAGCTTCGGGTAATACCGCTTGGTTAACCTTATATATGGTAGTGTAAATATTCTTATTGCTACTTCTTTCCTTAGGGGTATCTAATTTAACGTTGGAGGGCCTATCTATTGGCTGCTTCGCGGCGACGTGGAACTCGACTCCTCCAATTGCGTCGTGCTCCTTTTCGCGTTTCCCGGCCGACATTTAGGACATTTAGGGAGGATGACCCCGGCCAGCCCGCACTTGTAGCAGAACAGGTTACGTACGGCCGACTCACACTCAAAATAGGTGTGACCCGGCTGAGCGCAATTCCAGCATTTCAGCTGGGTGCGGTCGCCTCCGGATTCCCTCGTCCTATGGACAGCATCCAATGCCTCGGTCTGTTCCTCCGGGTCGTGAGTGTTCGCATCCAATTCATGTACTTTGTGATCTTCCCTGCGCCTACTACCCCCATGGTCTGGACCGCTCCTTGTCCATCGCGTCGCCAGCAGTTTCTCGGCGTCCGCACACTCTTCTCGCAGCTTCTGGAGATTTGGTATCTGCATTGGATAAATCACCCTCGAAATTGCATCCCTAATATTGATCTTTATGATCTTTATTAGATCATAATCCGAGAACGGATTCAGCAATCTCGACCTCAACACCAACATCTCCTGGATGTACTGGTCCGCCGACTCCCCGTGGCGTTGTCGGCGTTCCCTGAGCTCTTGCTCTCGCTCGAACTCTGTCCGACGAACTTGAAACTGCTGCTGGAGACCATATCTCAGATTCGGCCAGTCCGGCATTCCTACCGTCCGCACATGCATCCAGTACCAATCCCTTGCGTGGCCACTGACCAATGTGTGAAAGGCTTTCAACACCTCCGCCCACGGTACCTGGTACGACGCCTGTAGATGCTCCACCCGGAATATGAATTCCGCCACGGGCATCCCCTTTGGATCGCCGTCGAAGCTAAGTCCCCATCTTCGTATCTGCACTTGCTCCTGCCTAGCCTCTCCGAAACTCGGTCGATTCCTGTTAGGGTTTGCTCCTGCGCCCATCCCGTTGAACAGCCACTCCTCCACGGGTCTCTGATCGGCTTGGGTCCTCTGATCGGCCTCCAATGTTCGGTTGTCCACGAACAAGTGCGTTGGATGTGCTTGCTGGTTCCCGGGTGCTTCCTGTTGACCTCCTCCCAGACTGGTTGCATTTGATCCCCGATTCCTTCCATTCGCATCACTCGCCGTTCGCTCCGCTTTTAACGAACCCACCACAGCGTTGATCTCTCGCATGAACTCTAGCATGTCTGCTTGCATTGACGATCTCAGCGCTTCCATTTGCTGCCCGAGCGACGCTCGGTAGGTCTCCTGTGCTTGGGCTAAGGCTGCGTTCACGGCTGAGCTTAACTCGGACGGTAACACCAGGTCCTTACGGGTTCGCTGTTGACCTCCTACCGCTCCGGCCTCTGGGTCCTCCTGGTGCAACCCCGCATGTACGTTTTCCGCCACTTGCGACGGCCCTTCCGGCCTACTGCCGGCTTTACCGTCCTGGGACCGAGTCGTCGGCATGTTGTACGGCTGGTACCTGCGCTGTGCCTCTGGGCTACGCCTTGTCTTTCCCGACCCTTTAAAATCTCCGGGTCACTCATCAACCAATTTTCCTAACGTACTCCTTTCCTTCGTCTATTCCCTATCTACTTAACTATCTTGGTGATAAATAAATTGGATTGTTTATTATCTGTTTATTATTATTAGTTCCAGGCTAATTAATTCTCAATACCTTCAATCGTAACGAGAAAACAAATAAATAAATAGTGCAATAAATAAATAAGCGAATAATTAATTCAATGCTTAGATAACCAAATAAATAAATTTAAATACATAAATCGGTTAATTTAAATCAATAAATTGATAAATCTAAATATCTAAATTGATTCAATCAAATAAATAAACACCTACATCTACAATTAATCGCCTAATTAAATGCAACACTAAATAACTAAATACTTCCTCTCCCAAACAAATACTCTTTTCCCGATGACTTGCCTAATGCCTACTTCTAAAATTGCTTTTAAACAATGCTAGCGAGAATCGTCAGTCCTCAAAAAAAAATGATTTCCCTTTGGGTTTTCTTGCTTCGGCTTTCCAATAGTCTGCTAAATCACTAACAAAAAAAAAACATATAATTCCCAAACTGCTTCAGACAAAAATTCACCTTTAATTTGTTTGGTGGGACGAGAGACAACTGCATTAATTGTTTTGCAGGTGAGCGGACTCCCTTCTTTTCCCCTTGCTATTTACCTTCGCTTACTTTTTCTAAGTGCCAACTCCCTTCGCTGTTTCCTCCCTCAGATCACCGTGGATCCCCCAGAATCGGACAACGACGTTAATGCCTCTGGACATAACCCGGACCACGACTCGACAGATCCTCCGGCACCTCTTCCTCTTTTCAGATCCAGACAGCGAGCTCCACGAGTCGGACAACGAGGCTAGCACCACCTGGTAATACCTGGACCACAACTCGGGACACACACTTCCTTCCCTTCTACCTCCGATACATAACTACCATGTCCATTTTCCTCTCTTCTACTCATCTCAGCGGCTACGACGGCTAGGATTTATTCCCGGCTCGCGGACCGGCTGAGTTTCGTTCTACCAGGGTTCCATTTTACACCGGGTCTTTAAGACTCGCGTTTAAAATCGATCCCTTCTATTACCATTGGGCGCCATTTGTTATGATCCGCCTCTTTGCCACCCTGGCCTATCGTTCCCAGCTAGCTCACGGGGAAGTCAGGGGTGTTTCCGACCCGATAAGCCAGGGGACGGATTGAACAAAACAAAAAAACAAAAAAAAAACATACAAAAAAAACAAATCTAATTTATAGGACAGACTTGTCCTCGTTGGCACTTTCGTCAGCGGGGATAGTTGGTTTCGTTATCCCTAGCAGGGTCCCACCCTTCCATGAGCGCCACCTTTTGAATTCGCTCCCTTTTCATATTCAGGGTCCCGCTCTTCTTCTCGCTCTCGTCCCACCCAACTACCGTTTTCTATTCACTCATGACTCTTTTCAAATTTTCATTTTTATATCCACTATATTTTCATATTTAACTTGAACATTATTAATTAATAATCTAGGTTTATATAAAGGAAACAAATACTAACACAAAAATACTAACAACAAAATAAACCCTATTTCGGCCGAATTGGCAGCCCCCTTTGATAAAAGTTGTTGCTTCCTGATGCTTGCTGATGTTTACGTTTGATCGTGGTGTTTTTTTATATGATCATGATATATTGTTTAATTGTGGGTCGGACGGGTGTAGATGTGCGAAATGTGTTGATGTTATGTGATGTGTTATAAATGAGGGTATACATGCGTGGGTTGTGTGTGATGTGGGTGGATGAAGGTGGGTGTGTGTGAATCGTGTGTGTGTATTTCTGCTTTGAAGTCCGGATTCTTTCCCCGGGGGGCTGGTGTGTGGGGACAGAAACGTGTCTCCAGTCGGTGCTCCGCTGACGGTTCCTTGGTGCCGGTGCTCCGCTGACGGTTCTCGCATCAGTTTTCCGGCCTGGCCAGTACCGGGATGCTGCTGCCGATGTCCGCCGCTTCTGCTGATGTTGATGCCTGCCGCTGATGTCTTGGTGGGATCGTCGTCTCAACGATCACCGATTTTGTTTCCTTTTTTTCTTTCAGGGCACGTGCGGCCTCCACTATTCTCCACCGGAAACTCTTTCTTTTCTTCCTCCTCGCCCCGTTTCCTTTTCTCCTACGCAACTCTGCCACTGCTTCCCAGGATCCACTATAGATGCCGCTGTCTCTTTCTTCTCCAGCCCTGATACCTATCGGCTCTGTCCAAAACCGCCCATAACATACCATACCGGTATTGAAGAGTAGTGGAATAGGACATTTAACAATATTTTTGTTAAGTATATACATTTTCTTTTTAAAGATCGAAATTCATTACATTTTAAGAGCAATTTAAGCAAGAAACCTTGCGAAAAAGGCATGCAGTGTTATTGTTATTAGACAATTGTTAGACTTTGCAGATATAAATTGGAGAATCTAATCGGCTGTGCTTGTGGGAGCGAGGATACGATTTCGCACAAATAGTGTCACGGTTCTTCGAACGAGCGCTATCAAGACTAATCTGACACTGTGTTTCAGACTAGAGTGGTCTCTAAGTGTAATGGAATATGGTATATAAAGCAGATATACTGAATCCATTTTATAAGTTCACAGGAATTTTGATGTAAAACAATTTTTTTTTTAACATATATTCACATTTTATTTTTAAGAGAATGCAACCGTAAGTATCGATAGCTCGATCATCTCTATTCCATCTCTATCTCCCTACATCGTGGCTGGCGGTTTGGCTGATTCTGCATGCTGCTGCCCTCCTCCCCCCCACCAAATACCCCACACACAACACCCAACAGAACAAGGTAGGCGGCTCGACCGCAAAACCAAAGCATTCGGGGAGCTAGAAACTAGAGCAGAAAGGAAGCGCCGGCAGTCAAAATTTAATGTGAAACACACTCTTGAATGTTTTGGCTGCGTAACGTTACAGACAAAATCAAATTTCTAAATTATATCGTCACACACTCTTCAACAAATTTTCACCGCCGTTTCCAACCGCAGCAGCAGCAACTGCGACACCGAGTCGACAACAGCACTCAATTATTAAGAACCCACAGTCGAGCTCCGTGGCAACATCGAACACACACTAGAATGGCGCAGCAAGTGACGTATCTGGATGTGCCTGATAAGTCTGAGAACGACAAGAAATTGTACAAGTAAGTGAATTTGGGGGACGGGTGGACAAACGGACGGGCGATCCCTAATTGACCCGTTGTGCTTTTGTAGATCCCTTGTGTTGGGCAATGGTCTCCACGCCTTGATCGTCTCGGACCCCAGTCCAGTTCCCGACGATGGCATCAGCAGCACTGAGTCGTCGGAGGAAGGGGAAAAGTTGGGCGAATCTAGCAGCTCCTCCGATTCCAGCAGCGACACCAATTCGTTGAGCTCGGAGAGCGGCAGCACAGCAAGCAGCGAAACTGGCGACGAGAAGTTGGCCGCCTGTGCCCTGATGGTCGACTACGGTTCGTTCGCGGAGCCGCGCAACTATCAGGGCCTGGCCCACTTTCTGGAGCACATGATCTTCATGGGCAGCGAAAAGTATCCGGAGGAGAATATCTTCGATGCACACGTAAAGAAATGCGGCGGCTTCAGCAACGCCAACACCGACTGCGAGGACACGCTGTTCTACTTCGAGGTGGCCGAGAAACACTTGGACTCGAGCCTTGACTACTTCACAGCCCTACTGAAGCATCCGCTGATGAAACAGGAGGCCATGCAGCGCGAGCGTGTTTCCGTCGACTCTGAGTTCCAGCAGATTGCCCAAGATGATGAGACCCGTCGCGACCAACTGCTGGCCAGCCTGGCCACCGACGACTTTCCGCACGGCACCTTCACCTGGGGAAACTTGAAGACACTCAAGGACAACGTGGACGACGATGCGCTGTACAAGGTCCTGCACGATATCCGGCGGGAGCACTATTCGGCCAACCGGATGTATGTTTGCCTGCAGGCACGTCTGCCCCTCGATGAGCTGGAGGCAATGGTGGTGCGGCACTTTGCGGAAATCGTCGCCAACGACAGCAAGGCGCCCGATCTGACCAAGTTCGACTATCGCAAAGCCTTCCGTCCGGAGTTCCACGAGCAAGTGTTCTTCGTGAAGCCCGTGGAGAACGAGTGCAAGGTGGAGCTGACCTGGGTGCTGCCCAGCGTCCGTCAGTACTATCGCAGCAAGCCCGACCAGTTCCTCTCCTACCTGCTCGGCTACGAGGGCAAGGGCAGTCTATGCGCCTACCTGCGGCGACGCCTCTGGGCCCTTCAGCTAATAGCTGGCATAGACGAGAACGGTTTCGATCTGAACACCATGTACTCTCTGTTCAATGTGTGCATCTACCTGACAGACGAGGGATTCAAGCACATTGACGAGGTGCTCGCCGCCACGTTTGCCTATGTGAAGCTCTTCTCCAGCTGCGGCTCATTGCGTCAACTGTACGAAGAGCAGCAGGCCATTGAGGAGACCAATTTCCGGTTTCAGGCCCAGCGTCCGGCCTTCGACAATGTCCAGGAGCTGGTCTTCAACAGCAAGTACTATCCATCCAAGGATGTGCTCACCGGCAAGGAGCTCTACTACAACTACGACGAGCAGCATCTCAATGAGATGATCGGACACCTCAACGAGTTCAAGTTCAATCTGATGATCACCTCGCAGGACAAGTTCGAGGGCATAACCTACGACAAGCAGGAGGCGTGGTTCGGCACCGAATACACCACTGTGCCCATGCCTGCCAAGTGGAAGCAGCTGTGGACCGATTCGCAGCCCATGGAGCAGCTCTTCCTGCCCGAGCCCAATCGCTTTGTCGCCCACGACTTCAAGCTCTTCTGCAGCGAAAAGGGCAAGCCCGAGCTGCCCGCTTACCCCAAGAGGCTGCTCAAGACTGACACCTGCGAGCTGTGGTTCCGACAGGACGACAAGTTCGAGCTGCCCGAGGCCTACATGGCCTTCTACTTCATCTCACCTCTGCAGCGGCAGAGTGCCAAGAAGTAAGCCCAGCCGCATCTCATTTTTTGCCATTCAATTTCAGACACTCTCTGACTCTGACTCTTTACCTTTTCACAGCGATGCGATGTGCGCCTTGTACGAAGAGCTGGTCAAATTCAATGTTTGCGAGGAACTGTATCCGGCAACCAGTGCGGGGCTAAGCTACAGCTTCAGTGCCGGGGAGAAGGGCTTGCTGCTGAAGGTCAGCGGCTACAACGAGAAGCTCCATCTGATTGTGGAGGCCATTGCCCAAGGCATGGTCAATGTGGCCGACGCCCTGGATGAGAGCATACTGACAGCCTTCCGCAAGAATCAGCGCAAGGCCTACTTCAATAACCTGATCAAACCGCGTGCCCTCAATCGGTAAGATCTCTCTCTCTCTATATTTACATATGCCTTGAATGAAACCTTTATCATCTTCCTTAGGGATATCCGTTTGTGTGTGCTAGAGCATATTCGTTGGCTGACAATCGACAAGTACAAGTCGCTCAATGACATCACTCTGGAGGATCTGAAGGCATTTGCCCAGAAGTTCCCGCAGGAGCTGTACGTCCAGGCGCTCATTCAGGGCAACTACACGGAAGAGTCGGCCCACAATGTGCTGAATACGGTGCTCAGTCGCCTCAACTGTCAGAAAATTAAGGAAAGTCGTTTCGTGGAGGATCACACAGTGCAGCTGCCGCTGGGAAGCCACACCATCCGTTGTCACGCCCTCAATCACAGCGACACGAATACGGTGATCACGAACTTCTATCAAATCGGACCGAACTCGGTGCGCGTGGAGAGCATTCTCGACCTGATGATGATGTTCGTCGATGAGCCGCTCTTCGATCATCTCCGGACCAAGGAGCAGCTGGGCTACCATGTGGGCGCCACAGTACGCGTCAATTACGGCATTGCCGGCTACTCGATCATGGTGAATTCGCAGGAGACAAAAACCACTGCCAGCTATGTTGAGGAGCGCATCGAGGCGTTCCGCCTCAAGATGCTGCAGATCCTCAAGAAAATGCCGATCGAGGATTACGTCCACACCAGGGAATCTCTGATCAAGCTGAAGCTGGTCGCCGATATGGCCCTCTCCACGGAAATGGGACGAAACTGGGAGGAGATCCTAAACGGGGACTACCTCTTCGATCGTAACCGCAAACAGGTCGAAGTACTGCGCACCCTCAACAAGGAGGACATCATCAGCTTCCTGATCGAAACAGATGCCACCAATTTGCGCAAACTATCGGTGCAGGTGATCGGACATCGGCCCGTAGATATGGACGAGCCTCTGGTGGCTGTTTTGGACGAGAATGCCAAGATGGTGACCGCTGACCACGGGGCCAAGGATGCTGAGGAGGAGCAGGAGCTGCTGAGCGACGAGGACGGCGACGCCGAAATGGTCGAGGACGACGACCAACTATTCGAGGCCCTGGCCAACAAGATGAACATTGTGTTCCTGCCAAAGGACGGCGATATCTCCACCATTGTAGACATTTCTCAGTTCAAGAGCGGCCTCGAGGTATACCCCACGCGAAAGGCGAATCAGGAAGGCGAGGAAATCAGTCGAACCGCTCGCATCGAGGATGCCCTAAGCAATACGTGAATCGGAACATACCGCACGCCATACCCACAACCGCTCGGACCTAGACCCAGACCCAGATACAGATACAGATATCGAAACCACATTTTCTATTGTAGAATCTTGATGAGCAGACACGACACTCCTGCCAATTCAGACAAGGGATGCACTTCCGAGGGACACACGGAGACAAGCTAAAATGCATTTTGTTTCAAACATGGAACACCTTAGACGATCATTTCGTAATGGAAATGCACAGAGCAACCAAACTTTATATATTGTTTGAATAAACACCTAAATCTAAAAGTAAAATCTGCTGCGGTTCCCGTTTCCTTTCTCCAACCCTATGATGATATATCTATATGCAATCAATCGGTCTAGCAGCGGTCTTAAGGGTTGGGTAATTCTTGCATGAACATAGAAAAGAGGCTCTTCCCATTGCTTTCGATTGTGTAATAAAATTATGCAAAATTACGACCATGGTGCTTCCTCTTTTCTTTTTCAGAATTCAGATCAAGAAATCAACTGAAAAGCCTTTCGGTGATGTGGAGACCTCACAGGGACTGAAGGAGTTGAACAACATCCTGGCCAACACAGCTACATCAGCGGCTACACCCCCATAAAGGGCGATTTGTCTGTGTTCGATGGCCTGATCAAGGCTCCAGCGGAAGACTACGCCCACGTTCAACGCTGGTCCCCCCATATTGGCCCCTTCTTTGTGGCCGGAGAGCGATCCGCTTGGACGCTTGGCGTTTCCTTGGATCAGTTGCCTGGTGACCAACCCATAGTGGCTGCTCCGGCCAAGCCAAGAAACCCGCCCACAGCAACAAGCTGCAGATCATGTGCGTCGTTGAGGATGAGAAGGTGGTCGATCTTCTGCAAGAGAAGATTGAGGAGTTCGAGGCCTTCAACAAGATCTAAATCCAAGCAAAAGCTGTATATAACATCTACACAGGTTACGGGTCATGGTTATATATAAATTTGAGCCCGAAACATAACAGTTATCGACGGTATAGGTACGTTTTAAGGCGACCCAAATACCACGAAACTTTTCGCAACGAACCATTTCAAACAGATCAAGTGGACGTCTTTTGGTCGTAAATTATTCAACAGCAATTGGTAATGTGGAAGGAAGATCAGTTCTGAGTGATAAAAAAAACAATTTTTTGGCCGCAAGCTTTTGGAGAATCGGGGAAAATTAACCTCCAGTACGCACTGTACAATCCAAGCTCTCACACATAGCCATAGCCCCACACTCAACAGATTTTTTAACCACCCAAAATATCGAATCAAGGGGCCATCTGCGTACCAGAAATATCTCGTATCTTCATCATTGTGGATGCCACAGATTTACATCCTTTGTGAAAAATCACTTGTAAAAGTGTATTATCACAAGAGTCTGGATACAAAATTTGATTACTCTAGCTCTTATAGTCTCTGAGATCTAGACGGACCGACAGTCACGGCTATATCGACTCGGCTATTGATGCTAAAAGCCACCCTTCTGGGCGTTTCACACATTCATTTTAACCACAAATCTAATAGAATATACCCCTATAATCTTCGAGTACTGGGTATGAAAACATCAGCGCAGCTTTCTACTTGCTTTCACTGGTGAGACGTTGCAGCCCATGACGGCATTACTTAAAGGTGGTGTCGTCCGCTGTGGTGAGGACCATCCATCCACTTTATCAACACGATCTCTCGGCTCTCAGAGAGACATGCGCTAAAAGGAGATAGGAAATGTTTTACTTTCTGCATGTTTGCATGCAGATGGTCCTCGAAAGAGAGCAGATGTGGTGACTACATCACCTTATTATTACTCATTTTCCATTTTTGCAGCCAACCGGACTAGTTCGCTGGCCCCAGTACCCATGTACGAGACAGCGGAGTAGTACTACAGGATATCGATTTATGCTTGTTTATGAATCAGGAGTAAGCCTTGGAATACCTCCACGGAATGTCATAGCTTGTTATGAGGCTCCCTTCCAGTATGTGACGTGCGACCTGCCCGTCCTTCTAAGCGTCTTCATGGCTATTGATAAGTTCTTCTCTTCTGATCAATAGCTGCATAACCTGCATGCTACGATTTCATAATGAACGATGTTCCTCCGTAGACGTCTCTGTCTCCGTCTCCGTCTACGATTACAATTATCAGCTTAGCATATTTGTAGGCTTCAAGCAGCGATTCTCCGGGCACAGCAGAGACCCGAACACCACACTCACGTCTGAGTATATACAAGATGTGTATCCGAGGATTGCTCCAGGAGTTATCAAGGGAAGTATGGAAGAAGTGTTCGGAGCGTATGCGATATAATTTGATATCAGTATTCATAAAATCATCGCTATACTCATGCCTCTGAAATGCTTTCGGTCATACGAATCCTTCCATCAGTCTGATTCAAATCAGTTCAAGCACTACGGATCAAAAAACTGCCATTGCGAGGGACAACATAAAGTTTTAAAATGCAAAAACTCAGCAAAATCAAATGGAGAGTGAGCGAGAAAGGAAACCCGAAATTTTCGAATCTAATTGAACGAATAATGTGAATACCGCCTGTTAATGCAGGGCTTTAATATGTACAGATATAGATTGTTCCCTTTCGAATTTTTTTGGAATTTTAGCGGATCCCTCAACGAAGTCACCCGATTGACCGAAATGGAAGAAAAAGAGATCGATTCAAATTTCTTGTTTTTATTACTGGTTGATTCATTGATTGATTGGTTGGTTGCTTGATGGATGGTCGTGAAAAATACATAATTGTGCACATTCATACATATATCGGGATATATATTGCAGCGAATATACATGCGTATATGGATAAACATTGAGAATGGGGTAGGGATTTGATTGTATTGTTTCTCATGTGTGTGTGTGTGTGTGTGCGTGTTGGTATGTGTATGTGCGCTTGTGTTTGTGTGTGGAGAGGAGGCTCGTTTACAAAATAATTAATTACAAATATTTTATACATACACAAAAAAACAATTGTGAACTAAAAACTAAAAGGCAGATCGGGCTGCCATATAGCTAGCCATATATGTATGTATGTATGTATGTATGCGTGTTTATATGTTTGTGTGGGTGTGTGGCTTATGTGGCATGAGTGTGGGTGTGTTGATGGAGTGTGGAGACGGGGGCGGGCGGGGGCATGGGTAAAGGAAAAGGAAAAGGGACGAGAGGATCAGGAGCGAGCGTTTCAGTTGCGCTTCCTCAAGGCCAGGCGACCGATGGGACGCTTCGGTTTTGCCTCCTCCTTCTGCTGCTGTTCCGATTCTTCGGCGGCGGCATCATCGACTGCCTGCTCGGGCGTCGCCTTGGCCGGCTTGGAAAGCTTGCGCCGGCTCACTGAAAGAGAAAAGCAAACAGGGAACAGTGGTAGAGGTCAGCCGGATCACATGTCGCCCGTCACCCGTCGACGACTACTCACATGCCGAATTGCCCTTGAAACCCTTGGATGGGGTCGAGGCCGGTGCTGGTGCCGCAGCTGGAGCCTGATCCTCCTGCTCGCCCGAGGCGGACTCGTCGCTCTTCCTGGCCGGCTTGCTGGCGGGAACCTTCTCGGCACGGTGCTTCTTGGCGTTCTGCTGGCGGCGCTTCAGCGAGTTGAGGAAGTCGTCGTTGGAGCGGAAGGGCCGGATGACAGGTCCCACCTTCTTGGGTGCCTCTGTGCTGGTGGTTGTCGTGGAGCTGGCGGAGTCCGCCGCCTCATCACCCTCTTCGCCATGGTCACCGAGACCCGCCTCCTCGTCATACTCCTCTCCCTCGCCGGCATCGTTCTGGGCCGGAGCCGCTGTCGTTGTGGTGGTCGGCTTGGCCGCCTTGCCAACGGGTCGCCGGAGGGCGGCAATTCTCTTGGCGGGCGACACGGACCCGGAGCCGCCCTCCTCCTGGGCAGCCACTAGGCCATAGCACAAGGCGCAGATGATGAAGAGCAGGCAGCTGGAAAAGGAAGAGGTGGAGGGGAGTTTAGTTTCTAATCAACAAAAGGAGGAGCAGCACCAGGCACCGGGCACCGGCCACCAGCCACCAATGAAATGCAAATATTCTCGTGACTTCCAGTTCAAAGACATGTCGGTGATGGCTGACCAGCCAGACGGGTTATTCCGTACAGAACCTGAAGTCGTAAATATATAAAGCCTAACCATACATTTCTCGCCACTGTTGAATGCCATTTATTTTCCTGTAAGATTAGTTCGAGGTTTTCAGTTTTCAGTGGTTTTTGTCGTGTATTGTTTTATAGTTTCGGATATCGTCTCGTCGGCGTCTCTGCCAGATCGAGATGTGCTAACAGTTATTAATGTGTAAAGGTCAGGCAAACGGGTTTGTTCACTTTCGATTTCGATTTTGCCTCCAAACCGAAACCGAAACCGAATTCGAATGCGAATGAATGTTGCTCTGTTTCTGCTTTTGCTTTTGCTTCTCCTCTGCCACTGCTGCCGTACGAATAGGTGCTTCAGGCGATGACGAAGACGATGGTTTTACGATGCTGCTCATTCTCATTGCCCATATTTTATGCAAAACAAAAGAGCTGGCCACCGAACTCGTTTTCAAATTCTTTTCCAGCCAGCCAGCACTTGCCGTTTGCTTGGAGGGGGCGGACAGCTGACTGCTGTGTGTGTGTGTGTGTGTGTGTGTATTGCCAAAGGAAACAGGTGCTTATGCAAAAAAGGCACCAACAAAATGGGAAAAAAGAAAACCAGTTAAGAGCCAGCGCCGCGCCGCGCGCGCTCCGCGCCAGAATCAATTTAAGTGCGCACATTGCAGTTGGCTAATAACGGTAAAATGTGTGTGCAAGCCAAAGGCATTTTACAGCCAAGTTTTATTTTTAGCTTCTTCAGAGTTTTGCACATTTGTTTTTGTTATCCTCTCCAACAAGAAGTGTCATCAAGCCCCATCCCCACATATATTTTAGGGTCATCCATCCATCGTTGGAGATGCAGATAAAAACAAAAGCCAAAATTATGCAACGGCAAAGGTGAAAGGCGTTGGCTTTCCACGCTCTGACATACATACACATGCACATGTATTTGTAGTTGGGTGTGTGTGTGTACGTGCCTGGAATCTGTAACTTCTTTGCTTTGCTTCTTTTCAATCGAAATTCACATCACGGCACAGAGCGCACTCCACCACTCCACTCCTGCACTCCCGGGCGGCTGACATTTGACTTCGGCCAGGGCTTCTTCGCAACGGAACCGGTTTCGCATGGGCCAACGGGAGGGAACACTCAATCCAATCCGTCCCTAAATACCCACCCGTATCATGTACCATTTCTAGATGCTAGCTCCCATCTGCCAAATGGTGGATTGTATTTGTGTAAACTATCTTAAATGCCTTCAAGCTCTCAACCAGTTATATAAGCCGCCGACATTGTTTGCAAATTTATGATAAGCATCGCTTCAAGTTCTCGATGGTGGCAGGCGGGAAGGCGGAACCACTTGCTTAATGCAGCATCATCCTCATTATCATCTTCATTAATGCTTCTTGAACAGCATGGAGACAACAAAATGGTTTGACTTTTAATATATTTCATTTCATCTTTATGTTGTTCCTTCTTCTTTGACGAGTCTCTTAATATTACTTCTGGTTTTCTGTGTTCTGTTTGTTTTTGTTTCTGTCTCGTTTTGCAAAGATTTGTTCACCATTTTGGCAGAATAGTTCAATGCGATGGCGTCACTGCGGATATGGAAATGGGGCTTTCGGTTGATCTTGAAGTTCCGGCTAATTCTGGTTCCCGGCTGCCCAATCGATGCCCCCACCATCGGTGGCGACACTTGCCCCAGTTATGCATAGACAACAGCCTATCCCATGCACGTTTTCTAATTGGCCTGGCGCCCTCATTACACTCCCTCTAAAACCTACCACTATACAGAGGAGGGGGCGGTGGGGGTGCTTAAAAACGTGCACATTCGACACCGAACTCGAACTCGAATCGAAATTCGTATTCAATGTGGAATTACAGTAAAGTGGCTTACGGTAAGTGGGCTCAATAACGGTGCATTGTGTCTGTCGCACCTCATATGTACATACATACATACATATGTATACATGCATGTACGTGTTTGGCTATTGGAATGGTTGTTGTTTGTTGTTTGGCCCCTGGCTTGATGCCAATTGGAGGCAGTGTACTGCAAGTTTGTGGCCAGAGTCTTTTGATTTGGCTTTGATTGGCTTACATTGAATTGGTTTTGGCTCATAAAATGCATTCAATTGCCAATTTGAGATGGCAAAAGCCCTTGAATAAACATATACATATATGCATAAGCTATATATGTACTAGGCTATGATCTCAATCCGTACAACTCCCTCATGTATAATTTATTTAAATACAAAATTGCATAATTCGCGTGAATAAAATGACAACAAAACCAACAAAATGAAACGAAACCGAAACCGAAACTAAACTAAAATCCTGATCTTGGCGTCAACCTGGCGCTAGCTCGTTGTCTCAGTCTCAGTCTCTGTCTCTGTCTAGCCAATGTTGCTGCTGCACGAGTGATTAATTCCCGCATACAACTCAGCGATTAACTCATATATTTCATATGCATGCATTCATAAACACACACATATGCATGTAGTATATTGCACATGCATATATTTATCGATAAATGTATGCAGATGCAGGCATGCTCAGTGTCTGCATAGTGAATGTGTGTGTGTGCGTGTGTGTGTGTGTGTGTGTGTGTGTTTGTCAGCTCGCATTAAAAATGCAACCGTTAATTTATAAGACAAGACAACCAGCAGCAACAACAACAACAAACGTCTGATAATTAATCCAATATTCTTAATTTGTTGAGTGCCAGCGTGACAGAGTTGCCAACTGCAACAAAAGCCATAGAGAAGAAGCAGAACCAAAACACAACGGTAAACGGTAAACGGGTAAACGGCAAACGCAGCCTCACATGCCGACGACCTTGAAACTTTTCTTGTAATCAACTCTGATTCGCACTCAAATCCAAGCTCAAATTCCATCTCCAACTGAGACAAGCCACCGCTGTTGTCGTTTGAGTCGTTTGAGAGATTCCCCCCCTGAGATCAGCCATCCATCATCGCATCGCCTTTGGCAGAGAGACGGCCGCCGACTGCCGTCTGTGGGGACTTAACTTTTGCCATTTCTTTGTGCGAATTATGTGCCGGCAAATGCCAGCCAAGTCAGCCATCCCGTGACAACTTCATCAGCATCAGCATCACGCCGCATGATCATCATCATCATCATCATCGTAATGAGACTTTGGCATTTTCGTCTTCAATTTCAACGTTTCAGTTTCAATTTCAGTTCGAGTTTGAGTTTGAGTTGCAGTATCGTATCGTCTCGTCTCGTCTCGGTGCCGTGTTAAAGTTCAAATTGGCAATAAGTCGAGCCACGACTGTCCGTCCGTATGTCTGTCTGTCTGTTTCTTACACCTGCATTTGGTGGCAGTCAGTCGTGCCCCAAAAAGGTTGCAAGCCAGTCCCCAGTCTCTGCCATGAAACGGAGCCAAGCAATAGGATTTCTAGGGGCAAAATGTCGAAGCTACATATTTCTTGAAGGAGGGAGGGTCGGCAGCAACGATGGTTATCCGCCCACTACAGCTGTCACTGTATTGTAGAAAATGTTCATATGATTTACACAAAATAAGTTTTAAAGTCACTTGCAGTTTTTGAGTCACAGTCGAGGCTTAAAAATATATAAATATATGTACTTATGGATGCTAAGAGTAGTACTATTGTATATTGTTGGATCACTCACATGTTGAAGTACTTCATTTTGTCTTGGTTTGTGTGTGTGTGTGTGTGTGTGTGTGTGTTTGTACAAAGATTGAACTTGTCCAAGTTATTTGAAACCAACAAAAAGAATTATAAGCGCGCACGTCTTAAACTAGAAAAAAATATATTGGACGACTATAAATGGAGAACAGCGAACGACGGAAGACGGACGACAGTTGACAGACGACAGATAGATGGACAGGCACAGGCACAGGCACAGGCAGACAGAGAGGCACAAGATTGGAGTTGGTTCGAGCTTGAGCGGAACTGACTGGGCCACACGATCACGATCGACTTCTAGAGGCAGACTGAACGTTACTTATGCCGTGTGCACAAAGTTAACCTACGGCCATCCAATATTTTGCGGCAGCGACGCCAACAGCGACTGCTGCGCCAGCCAGAGTTGAGGCTCAGCCTGGCCAACAACAGGTTCAGACCGCCCTAGCCAACCAACTGTGCCGCCGTCTCCGTCTCCGTCGCCGCCTCCGCCAGCGCCTGCGCCACCAAACGCCACCCGCCACTGCCACCCCGGATCTATGCTGCCATGGCTGGGACTGGGGCTGGAACTGTGCCTGGGTCTGGCCTGAGTAAGTATGCAAAGAGTGCAGGAGCACTTCTTGTTTTTTTTGTTTTGTTATTTTCTTTTTTTCATTTTTCGGGCCTTATGCTTTGGCTGGCTTCACAGCCAATTTGTCACGGCGACATCGTTGCCAGGCTGGTGGCTGGTGGCTGGTGGCTGGTGGCTTTGCTTATGACAGGTTTTGCCCGAATCCAATCCAATCCAATCCGAAAACCAACCAAAGAAACCCAATCTCGGCAGCAAATAGTACTACGACAGCGACTGTGGCGCTGGCGCTGGCAGCAGTGAGGTTCAGGCGAGGTTTGCAATTTGTATATTTTATTAATTAATTTATTGATTTTAGGCCAATTGTTGTTTTGGATTTTTGGCTGACGTCGCCTCGGCTTTAGGCACAACCTGCCACAGCCGCAGCCACAGCAGATCTGGTAAATCCCGAAATCAAGACCAAGCCCCGAGATCGTCTCGTCTCAGCTTCGCAACGAGAGGCCCATCTGTCCCGCATGTAAATCTTGTGGCAGCAAATGGGGATCGAGCGAAAAACAACACAAAAATCAACAAAAAGAAAGGTTAAGAGTAGCTCGGGAGCAATGAGGCAGGGACACCCTGTCCCTGCAATGAAGAATAGCTCAAATGCATCAAGTCCTGAATAACTGCCAAGCACACCAATATTTTAATTAAATATTGAAGTGAATATTCGGTTTGTTGAACACAAGCTAGAGCCTGCATGAATCGACAGTATTCATTGAAGCATGCCTCTTAGATTATTCCGATCACTACGAATCCCTCGTTTAGTCGGATTCGGATTACTCCGAGTGGGAGCATGTCGCATGTCGCTGAACTAAACCGAAATCTTCGGATCTGATACAGTCCGTTCAGTCCGTTTTGGGCGAGTGATTCGATGTAACGAGAAAGCTGACACGCTAATTCTAACTGAACGAAAAAAGCGAGTACCGAATACCACCGAATCGATGCGGTTTCCTGCTCAGACAGGACTCTAATACAATCCTAGTAAAATTAAATACATTTCCCTTTGATTTAAACATAAATGTGTTAAAAAGACTTTTTCATACTGCCCATATTTCATGTAAATATAAAACTCTTTAAAATTTGAGTGATATTTTACAATTTCCACTCTTGTAAGTGTAAATATTAAAGGTTCAGAGCCTCTTTCTTTGAGTGCACAAGAAAGTCTTAACTGGAAGATTCTGAAGAGCTCTTGGATGCAGAAAAAGAAGATGGTAAGTATGCACGATGAGTACGAGTATACTATTGAAGAGCTCTCTCTTTTAAAGATTAATTATAAAAATAAAAAGATAAAAGAAGTTCTGAATTCTTAATCAGTATCTGAATATATTTAAATCGGTTTGGGAATACTAGTAGTTCTTGAAATGATCTCGTTCCATTTAAGACAACACAGACTTATAAGAATTCATCTTTTAGCTAAGTTTATTCATTTTGCTAAAGCTATGTTTAGATTCCAATAAAATTAGTGATCATTACTGCTCACGGATAAATGTATCACTGATTCATGTATGTACCAATAGCTGATGGTTATGGGTTTCCAGGCCTGATGGGATGGGAGAGATATCCTCCACGGATACCTTCAGGATTGCCCCTCAAAGCGATCCTTCTTGGTGTGCATAACCAATAACCCATGGCATCTCATGGCAGGGCCGAGGCGATGATGATCACCAGGTGCCACGCCATATGATGACGATGTGGCTGGGGCTGGGGCTGCGGCTAAGTATACGATGACACCAAATTAAAAAGCTTTAAAAACAGAAGAAGAAACGCCAGAAATATTTATGCATATGTATTTTGTGGGTTCGTCGCGGCCTTGAACTGATTAGGTGGATGGTGGATGGTTGGGGGAGTGCTGGTCAGGAGGGTGCTGGCTGATAGGCGATGACGGTTTATGGGTGATAAAGCCTAGCTTGCGATGCGATAATTAATCTTCCAACTTTTGCAGATGTTCTGCAGCCAGATGGGGCCACAAGTCAGGGGCTGGGCGTGGCCTGCACTTGGATGTTTAGCCATGCTAATTAGCTGGCCTCCATCTCCACACCTGGCTCCAACACAGGCCAACTGGCTGACTGGCCAACTTACCTTGAACTACAAAATGTCAGCTGCCAAAAAAAAAAAAAACCTTTATAGATTGAAGATACATTTTAATGATCGGTTGCCTGTGAAAGCCAGAAAGATCCAAAAATATAAAGCGTCACAACATAAACAAGAAACTTGTTAAATTATGAATAAAATAGAAACAAAGTAAAAATATTTCCATTGGTCCGAGTGGGACAATGGCTACGCCAGCCACCAATCTACATACTCGTGCATCGCCATGTCCCATTAAGAGGCCCTAATCCATGAAGCCGTGGAACATGTGTAAACCAAATCATATGCAAATCCCAATGGGAATGCTAATACAAAATCGGATTCAGGTTCGGTGTGGCTCTTTATGTGTCCAGCGATGCGATACGGAGAAGGAGATTCTCCTCCTCCTCCTCCTCCTCCTCAAGAAATACAACATTTTTAGTACAATTTAATTTCACATTTAATCAGACTTTGGTTTAAACTTAATTCTATGGTGCATAGGATATACATATGTGTACATAAAATATATGATTGATTTGTTGAACTTCCTTCATTTAAATGCATTCGAAATTCCATTTCCAATTCCAATCTTAGGAATTTTTTGTTTTCGTTTCAGCTTCTATTTCTAGGGCCCTGTAGTCGGGGGACAGTCTCATCGTTTTATATGCTGCGCTCCGCTGCGATCCTATCAGACTTTTGTAATGATATGGGGACTAGAAGGATTTGCTGGGGGAAACTCAAAAGAAAAATGAAACAAAATGGAAAACAAAACCAAAACAAATCAAACACAAAAATAAAAAACAGAAATAAAAATGTCAAATGTTGATTTTATACACATTATTACTTTATTTTGTCTGGGGTTGGGTTTGGGTTTCGGGTTGGGCTGGGGCTGGGTGGTGGGTGGTTGGGGGGTGGCGTTTGCAGTTCAATTTCTGAGCCGATTCTGCGGTGGAAATGCAACTGCAGACGCGCCTTAAGCTAGAGTATATATTTAAACATAAACATAAACGTAAATAAACGTAATACGAATGGATCATGACAATAATAGTACAAATAAAATACAATTTTTAAAAAGAAAGCAATGGCTCGACTTCATTTTCGACTAAGCAAAATACAACTGTAGAGCATAGAGCAGCAGTCGGGTCTCGTCGAATGGGCCCACAGCCCTCATAACCCTCTGCACAACTTTCGTGGGGCACTATCCCATCCATTACTTTTAAATGCAATTCGCTGCCGCCTCTCACTCTGTACAAAACACATACAAAAAAAAAAAAAACACACGCAACAAACTAAGGCGACAATATGGAACGTGTCGAGCTCTAAAGGAATTTCAAATTTGGAGAGTCCATATAAAATGAGTGAGTGAGCGAGTGAGCGAGTGACAGGGTGGCAAAGAGAGAGACAGAGAGAAAGAGAGAGAGAGAGAGGGGAGAGTGCTGAGAGTGAAGGCTGCAGCGCCATCGAACAGGAATACAAATAAATAATTTGTTTAGCTTAAGAACTAGAACATATTGGATATTTAATACTTAGATGTAGCCTTTTACACAAACACACACACACACACACACACTTAGAAGTCTGTGGCGAATTTTTCGCTTCGTTTCGATTCGATTCGTTTTTGCTTTTCAGCTTAGTTTCGTTTCGATTGATTCATGTCAAGCTCTATATATATATATATATATGTACATATATATATATATATGTATGGGAAGTTGCATTTGCTTTAAGTAACTGATTGTTCATCCTTCAGGGTTCCGCCTCCTAGTATATAGTATATAGTATAGTGTCTATGCTAGTATATATACGTTTTAAAAGAGTGTTCTTTAAATGGAATATAAGTTAAAGCTTTGTAAAAAGGTCTAGAACTTAGCTTGATTGATTGTTTGATTGATGATGAATGGTTGATTGGCTGATTGGTTGCTCTGCTCTGCTCTGTTGTTGTAAGCGGGCTCTGACTTACAGGATAGGATATGCTCTAGGTATATAATCTATATCTATATCTATATTGTATATTGTATATTGTCTATTGTCTATTGTATGTGTTCCGTTCACAATTCTTTGCATCTTTCTCTTTTTTTTTACAATTACGAACAACGTTTGGACAATCTGATTCGCTGCACAACAGCAACAACAACAACAACAACAGCAGCTAAATAAATTATAAAAAAAAAAAATATATATATAGAATTGTTACAAGGCATCAAGTTATAAAATCTATTGAAATGAAGCTGAACCCCACCCCTCTGCACCAGTATAATGGCGCAAGAGGAGGAGCTGCGACAGGTCTACCTCTATCCGATCCGATCAGATCCTCACTTAACTAAGTACAGCTCTCTCCTGATTGTGGGCTGGGCTGGCCATTGTGCTGAGTGTGTTGCCACAGTTGCGGTTGCGGTTCAGTGGAATAGCATAGCAGCATACAATATAGTATTTATATTTATAAAGAATATATAGTACAATCTAAGTGACATATCTATGGTTCATGGTTGATCCGGTGCCCGCTCTGACGTTGCTGCCATCTTTTATCTGCACTTTTCTTTTAGTTTTGTTTGTTGTTTTGTGGGTTAAAGAAGCGTTAGACGAGTAGCAATTGCCTTTACACAAAGAGTTTAGTTTAGTTTCAAGTTGAATTTAGTTTCGATTGTAAAGTACTCGGGGAATATATGGTATATATCTGCATAGTTCTGTTCCAACATGTGTGGTTTCTGTTGTTTAGCAAGTGTTTGGATAGTGTTTAAGCGTTAATTTCAAGTACCGTTGTGTAGTTCTAGTTTCAGGCTGCGGCTTTCTGTTTGCTGCTGGCTGCGGCTGATTGCTGCTTGCTGCTTGCTGTGTTATTTCGCTGGAGACTCTCTTGCCTCTAGCTGGGCTGTGTCCTGGTCTTTGCTGGGCTCATTTCAGCGATGAGTTGGCTGGTAGCGTGGCGGAGCGTTGCACGTTCGCAACAAACGGCTTGTAGGAGGAGCGGGTCGATTGGCTGCCAATTGGATGAAGCGGTGTTTCCGATGCAAATACAAATATGATGGTGCGGATGATGATGGAGAGATGATAATGAAGATTAGCGAGCAAGAGACAGGGTGGGGGAAGAGAGTAAAAGAGAGAAATACCATTCTAGATTATTGACATAAACACGGAGGGAAACACAAAAGCCTGGGGGTTGCACAGTGATTAGTTATAAGCTTATATTAGTTCAGTTAGTAGCGGATTCTGGCCTGGCCTCGCCTTATTCGGAACGGAGGGGAGGGCGATTGCAACGTCACGGTGCAGGCTATCAGGCTACCAGACTATCAGGCTACCAGACTATCAGGCCACCAGGCTCTCTTTACCTGGGCGATATCTTGCTGCCATCGGTGCTGTTGTTGTTTGACGAATTCGCCTTGTATCCACTCTTTTGGATACGCTTCAGCAGACGGGCCACCCACAGCGATTGCTCCTCGGGCGTGGAGGCCAGCAGCAGCATATCGCGGGCACAGCGCGGATCATGATTGAGCTTGCAGGGCGCCAGCGGATCATGCTTGTCCACATGCTCCTTGTGTATCTTGTTGCGGCATCTGAAAACAAAAATCGAATAGATACGGATCAGTTGAGGCACAAATTCGGTATTCAGTAAGCACAAACCTCTTGCATTCGTAAGCCGCCGGCGGCTTGAACATGTGCCACAATGGCCTCGGGCACACCTCGCACGCTGTGGGCATGTGGTAGGTGATGTGCACAAATTCATGACCTAAAAAGTAAACAGTAAGTAAATAAGGATCAAAATATGGTTAACGCGTGCTCACCCTTGTGGATGATGGTGCCGGGACGCTCCTCGTTGCTGTTGCCATGCAGCACGCTCACATCCAGCTGGCTCTGCTCGTCCGGACGATGAGAGGCGCCCTCGCCGGCATACAGCAACTGAAAGATGCGCGGAATCTCTTTGGCATCGGCGCGTATGACATCGCCCTGGGTGACGCTGCGCACGTGGTATACCTTGCTGCAAAATTTTGAAACGAAAGCGAAAGAGTCAAATCAAGCGCAGACAAACACACAAGCACACAGGATGTGAAGCTCACCTCAGATCCAGTATGAGCACAGCGTCCGTCGTGTTGTGCTTGTCGATGTCCGAGTTGTAGAAGATGATCTTGCGCGAGGAGACAATCACATACTGGCGCTTCCAGCCGTGGCCGCGCCGACGGTTCTGCTTGTTTGGGACACTCAGCCAGCCCTCGAAGACCGAGTCCTGTGTGAGGGAGAGCAGAGAGGAGTGCTAGAGAAGCCCAGGAGCGCGTGTGTGGTCGGAGTTTGTGTTTGTGTGAGTATGTGTCGGATTGGCAGGATACGTGTGTGTGCGGATACGAGGATCTCACTCACCTGACTGTCCTCGGGATCGTTGTCGGCGGATGAGAGCGAGGCCGTCTCGTTCAGCTTGCTCTGGAGATGCTCAATCTCGGTGGCCTTGCAGTCAATCTCCATGACCATCTTCTGCTTGTGCTGCTGCTCCTCGGCGCACAGCTGCTGCAGGTCCTGGTGCTTGAGCAGCAGCTGATTGAATTTGTCACGCTCCTGGGACAGCTCCTGCTGCAGGCGGCGCATCTCCTTCTCCTTCTTGCGCAGCTCGGCCGTGGACCGGGCCTTGCTCTTTTGCTCTGTGGGGAAAAGGGGAAATGGAATAGCTATCGTATATTTGCGGAGGATATAGGGACTTACTCTGCAAGTCCGAGTCGCGTCGGTTCATCACCTCGGCCAGCTTGTTGACGGCCACCTGCTTGAGCAACACCTCGGTCTTGCATTTCTCCAGCAGCTTGGTGATCTCCTCGTCCTTGGTGGCGAGCAGCTGGCCCAGCTCGTCCTGCTGCTTCTTGTGCTGCTGGACGAGATCCTCGTACTCGTTGGCCATCTGGCCGAGCTTCTTGTGCAGCTCTGTCTCCGCCTCCTTGAGGGTGGCGAGCGTCGCCTCCTTGGCATTGATCTCGTTGCGGTGCTTCATGATGAAGTCCTTCAGTTCCAGCTCCTTGATGGTCTTCTCCTTCTCAAGATCGGCCACCGTTTCCTCGGCTATCGAGCGGGCCAGGGCCTCCGAGTCGGCCCGAGCGACGGCCACTTGCACTTGGTGCTTGAGCGAGACGCGTTCCTCCTCCAGATCCTCGATCTTGGCCAAACGCTCGGCGCTCTCCTCCCGATTCTCGTTGGCCTGCGTCTTGTACAGCCGGGAGAAGCACAGCTCGGCATCCAGCTGCTCCTGCAGCTCCCGATTGTTGGCGAGGGCCTCGTGGTGGGTGCCCTTCAGCTGCGACAGGTCCTCCTCGAAGCGCCGCTTGGCCTCGCGCTGCGTGGAGAGCTCTTTCTGCAGCTGATTCTCGCGGGAGCGCAGATGCGCCACCTCCGAGCTGAGCAGACTGAGCTCCGAGAGCAGGCCGTTGCGTTTGCTGTGCTCCTGGTCCAGCTGCGACTGGAGGGCGGCCACCTTCTCCGATTCCTGGCGGCACTCGCCCTCCAGCTTCTGCAGCCGCAGCTGGATCTGGCGGTAGTCCACGGAGAGCATGTTCAGCTGGCGCTCCTTCTCCTGCCAGTTCTGGTCCGCCTTGATCCGGGCGGACTTCTCCTCGTTCAGCTTGGACTGCAGGGCCTTGACCTCCTGCAGATTCGCCTCCTCGCGAGAGACCAGTCGCGACTTTTCAGTCTCTTGGTGGGCCTTGACCTCCTGCTGGTAGCGACCCTGGGCCGCCTTCAGCTCAAAGTCGAGACTTGCATGGCTCATCTCCAGCTCACTGATCCTCTCCAGCAGCACGCGGTTATCCTCTTTGGCCTTCTGCTCGCGGACCAAGGTGCGCTCAATGTCATTGGTGAGGGTCTGCATCTTGTTCTCCGTCTCCTTATGCAGCTCCTTCAGCTGGGAGCGCATGTTCTTCTCCTGCACCACCTGCGCCTGCAGATCGGCATTCTCCTGGCCCAGCTCCTCCTTGTGCTTCTGCAGTGTGTCGATCATGTCGACCATGTCGCGCACCTTCTCCTCCTGCGTCTTCAGTGTGAAGCCGAGCTCCGCGTTCTGCTTCTTCAGCTTCTGTGTGTTCTCCGTCTCGCTCTTGTAGCTGTGCTCCATCTCCTGCAGAAGCTTCTCCAGCGAGACGACCTTCTCGCTGATGTTGAGATCGCGTGTGCGCGTCTTCTGCTCGTTCTCCAGATTGCGCTGCGTCTCCACCAGCAGGGCCTCCGTCTTCTTGCGCAGCTCGATCTCCTGCTCCACCTTCTGCATGGCCACCTTGTAGTTGTTCTTTCGCTGCGCCAGATCCTTCTCGTACTCGGCCGCAATGCGCTGCAGTTCGACCTCACGCTTGCCGCTCAGCTCGATCTTGTGCCGCAGGCTGGTGTCCTGCTTCTCCAGAGCATCGGCTCGGCCGCGCTCCCTCTCGAGCAGTGCCTCGAGCCGCTTCAGCTCGTTGGAGTTGGAGGTACGATGGCGATGGTTGTGCCCATGGCCGTGGGCATGGTTGTTGCTGGCGTTGCTGTTCACCGAATTGGGCTCCTTGGCCTCGGCGTCGACGGTGTCGCTGGACAGGAGCTGGTAGTCGCCCGTGTAGGTGAAGCCGATGAAGGGCAGGTGATTGCCATCGAAGCCCTTCGGTACGGGGAACACCTCCTCGGGCTTTTCGTCCCTCTCGATGTCCTCAAAGTTGCGCGTATCGTCGTCCGAGGTTAGCTCCGGCACAACCGGCGGCACACTCTCCCTGATATTGTCAAAGGACCAGGTGTCGTTTCTGAAGAACGGATGCGCCTTGATATCATCGATGCCGTAGCGGCCCAGACGCTGCGTCCGATCTGTGAGGAATGCCCGGATCAGGGCCTTGGCCTGTTCGCTGATCTCCACCTCCTGGGGGAAGCTGAGCGAGTTCTTGTGGTCCATGATCTTGCCGTAGGTGCCCACCAGTGAGTCCGCGTAGAAGGGCGTCTCCCCGAAGAGCATCTCGTAGAGGAAGATCCCCACCGACCACCAGTCGCACTCGCGGCCATACTCATTGTCGACACCCTGCGACTGCAGCACCTCCGGACTGATGTAGTCCGGCGTGCCGACCGCATTGCTGGACACCACCTGGCCGTTGGCGCCCATGCGCATGCAGGTGCCGAAATCGGCGAGCTTCAGATGCCCGTAATTGTCGAGCAGCATGTTGTCCGGCTTCACGTCACGGTGCACAAAGCCCATGTTGTGAATGGTGTCCAGGGCCAGCACCACCTCCATTGTGTAGAAAATGGCCCATTTTTCGGGTATATCGTAGTCCCCCATCAGCGAGACGATGTCACCGCCGGGCATAAAGTCCATCACCATGTACAGGTATTTGGAGTCCTGGAATCACATACGATTAGCTTGGATCTTATACGGAATGCTCCGGACACTCACCTGAAATGCGAAATGCAGTTGGACAATCCACTCGGAGTTGGCATGGGCCATAATGTGACGTTCCTCCCAGAAGAAGGCCGAGTCCGGGCGCTTCATCATCTCAAATTTCGACAGCCGCTTCATGGCGTACACCTGGCTGGAGGACTTGTGCCGCACCAGTTGCACCTCTCCAAAGGCCCCGGCGCCGATTAGCTTAATGAAGTCGAAGTCCTCGACATTCATGCGCAGCTGATTGATCCTCTGCGCCAGGGGTTTATCTGTGGAGAGAGACAGATAGAGAAGGACTTTATAGAATCTCTGGTTGTTGGACGGTGGATTGGACTTACATTTGGCAGCATACTGTTCGATGTTTTTCAGCCGCTTGAGGGTGTCGTGGTCGCAGTCGCTGACCAGGGCCGATACCGTATCCAGCAGGCAGTCCACATTGCAAATGCTGGTCGGATCGCGCATCTCGCGCTCGAGCGTATTCGCTCTGATCACGGAAAAGAGAGAGACAGAGAAAGACATGGTATTAGAGTCCTAGAGTCGGTTAAAATGAGCAAGAATCCTCATTTTTGCGTGCAATTTGTTTATTATTTCCATTGATATAAGTTATTTAGTATTTGTACATATATTATTAGCCTTTGGAGTCCGTGGCATAAATAAACAAAGAAACAAACAAAAAAATAACTACAAATGTGCGGAAAGTGCGCAAATTACTCATGAGAATGGGCTGGTGATGCTGCCCCGCCGCACCTGTTCCCCGTTGCCGCGAGTGGAACAGTTGCAGCCTTCAACACCTCTTCTCTCACATGGAAAAGTAAATCAAACAAAGGGATAGGCGGGAGAGAGGGAGAGGGACAGACGAGCTGCTGTCGAAAAGCTAGCGCCCATTCAGCGTTAGTGTGAGTCAGAGAGAGCCATAGGTGCTCGGTCTGGGAATGGTCCCGTTATGACGAACTGCAGCGACAGCGTAAATCGTAGACAAATGGGCGACAGCAACAGAGACAGCACATGTCAGCCATCGCCATGATGGCCAGCTGGACGCTTTATCATACAATAATTAGGACATTAAGTTTTATTCAGCGAAGGAGACAGCGCAGCGCAGCGCGCACACGACCAACTTTGACAAATAGAACAAGGCAATGGAGAGTGTACACAAGATGAGTGCTCCCATGCATAAGTATTTGAGGGGGGGCTGGCAGCAACAGTGGAAGGAGGCCTTGACTTTATCGCGCAACTCTGTTGACTTTGATAAATTGTGGAAAGAATGCAAGCCATGCCGAGAGTGCCTTCCACGATGACGGAGACAGCGACGGCTACAGCGACTTCGACGTTGATATGGCTTACTTTTGCGTTGCGTCTGCTGACAGACAACAGTGAGATTTTTCTCTTTTGCTTTGGTTTTCGTGCTGCGTTTGTGTTTTGAATGAATCCGAGAGAAGAAAAATCAGCAGCAGCAGTAGTACTATCCAACCTGACCCCTTCCCTACTCTCCCCACCCCTCCTTCAGCAGCATTCATTGACACATGCAGATGCAGATGCACATGCACATACATACATGCAAGCATACATACATATGCATGTATGAAAATAAGAGATCAGCATTTGGCAAGGCTGGAAAGAAGACAAGAGGGAATGCGTGTGACTACTCCACTGAGTGCTCCAAGCTAAGCGAAAATAAGGTAAGGCCAGTCCGAAAGTGCCTCAATTGAGTAGCCAGTCGCTTAGCCAGGATTACTCGGAGAGTCGGAATGCCTTGCTATACATTCGTATGCCGTGCTTGGCATGGGAAAGCGCTCTCGCCCTGGAAGGATCTTAGGCTATTATAGGTCATGGAATATGCTACCTGGTTACACCCTTAGATTTAAATTCAATTAGCTAAAACGAGAGGCAAATATTTGCACAACGCAATCGGTACAGAGAGATGAGAATAGAGCCTGAGGAGCATCGAGGTTTGGAGGTATGGAGGGGTCGGCCAGGCCAAGCCAAGCCAAGAGTCGGTACCGATGACAGTCGTCGGCGCTAAAAAAAATTGATACTAAAAGGTGTTTGAATTGTTGTGATTTCATCATCGCCACTTACGGCATGACAGAAAAGCCAAAAACAAAAACAAAAAATTCAAGCAACGGCCAACAGAAACAACAACAAACGCAAACAACTTTGGGAAAGTGGAATTTTCAAAAAAAAAAAACAAAAAAAAAACGCTGCGCTGTTTTAGCCATAGCGGCGAATGCCAGCAACAAATACAACATTTTTATTAACAACAAAAGCAACAATCATAATAATACATAATCACAGCAACAGCAAAAGCAACAACAATGGCAACGACGACAACATTATCGTCACCTATAGACAATATAATTTTCAATTTAATTTATACGTCGTCTTCCAAATAAGCTGGAAAGCATTTTACCCGTACGTTTAATCGTACGAACAAATTGAAAGCTTCAATCCAGGCTTCGGAGCTTTTCGGAAAAAGAACGCTGAACGAACGGGATACAGCATACGGGATACGATCTCTCGCGTTGAAAGCGCGGGGGTGGTTGGGCGCATTTTTTGCGTTCCCGAATCGAATCTCTTTCACACAGAATTAATTTTTGCAATTAGTTTTTATAGAGGCTTTACGACCAAATGCGCACACTGCAATTGCCAATTGCCAATTGGCGTTTAGCAAATTTCTGCTTTTCTTGTTACGCAAATATATGTATGTACGTATACGTACACATGTGTAAATACATATATATAAATTTTGTTGTTTTTGTTCACTTATTTGTACTTGGAGCAAACCAGAGATAGCTTTTTGGGTAGGAGAATTGAGTGGATGGCGGAAAATGAGTAATAAAATTGAAGAATTTATATGCATCGCAGGCAGTCCGAAAGCTTCCGTGAAACTGTTACAGGAGGCCCGAGGGTGTTGGTGGGAGAGGGAGTGGGGAGTGCAAGTGGGAATAGAAGTGGGTGTGGATGTGGATATGAATGTGGAAGCGTGAGCGTGGAGAGCAAGAGCAACATACCGTTCCAGCTCGCTCAAATGGAGTGCGGCCGGCATTCGCCATGGCCACATGCCCTCGCCCTCGCCCTCTGGGATTTTCAGCGGTATGGTTAATGGTGGGTATGGTATTGGGGTCCTGGTGCTAGTCTTGATTTTTGGCTTTGGACCAAACGATAAAAACGCACGCTTCACGCATCCGATGCAACACAACACTGCCCGTGCCTGTGCAACAACAGCGGCAGCGGCAGCAGCAGCAAAAGCCGCTGCTGGCCCGCTTCGGTTCGGTTTGGTTACAAATTTTAATGCGAAAATGGCAAATTTATTATAAAGTCGCCCCCCGTTTTGTTCACTCGCTTGTCAATTTGATTGCCGCTCTGTCGCTGTCGCTGTCGCTTTGAACATGAGATTATGGAAGGTGTTTGCTGCCAGCGCGGTCTATTACTTTTTAGCTATTTTGTTGTTTTGCCATTGCAAAGCTCAAAATTTGCTGCCTAACAAATCGAACAAATCTATGGCTGCCATTCAATTCAGGTGACAATTAATTGAGTGTAGCACAGTCGCTTTTGGGTCGCCATCTCATTCTCATCTCGTATCGTATCTGGCAACGCGCAGCGTAGTATCTCGTGCACATTCTCACTCACCGACGCCGCCTTTCCACATCCATGGCTAGAACGTCCCAGTTGGATAGTTGCCGTCGTTGTTGTGGTCACCACCAAGCATACAGCCGTTGCTGTGCTCCTGCAAATTAATTCGCAACAGAATCGGAATGAGTAATGGCAGTTGTATGGGATAATGATAATGGTGGAGATTGCCTCTCACCTGTATAGTCCCGCTGACGAGCCGCTCTCGTTGCCCTGCAAAGGTGTCGAAAATTTTTGATTATTTATGGTACTACTCGCGTACTATTATCAAACCTTAGAAATCGAATTTTACCTTTTTTTGAGGGTCTCACAATAGCAGGAGGATCAGTATTTGTGGGAGTGTGAGTGAGTAGGTAGGGGGGGGGGCACGCTTTAAGCTGCCGCTGTTGATCGTTGCCGTTACTGACGATGAGGTCACGAGCGTCGCTTGCTGTTTGTTTGTTCACTGCTGTCAAACCACATCCACTTGGGAATTGGGATTCGGCGGTGCTGGGTTCTTTTGCTGGAGTACCGCCAACGCCACATACGGACGACACACTGGCGGGGTCACCGCGAGCTCACGGCGTTCCCAGGTGCGTGTTAGAGTGTGCAAGCACTTAGCCTAGTTCGTTGGGTCTTAATTTAGTAAATTTTGTAAGTTTTGCTTCAGTGCTTCAGGTGCGTAGCACAGTTCCAGAGGTAAGATCAGGATTTAGCAAAGTCCTCCTAGTGGGGGCTCCGGTGGTATCGGTGCGTGGTGCCTTGGATGGGTATTGGCCTTGGTTCTCGGTTCGGCTTGGCTCAATGCTGCGCGGCGCGATTCAGCATGCAACAGTTGCACGGGAACGGGAACTGGCTTTGGCTTTGGCTTTGGCACGGGGCACGGGCAAGGGCACTGGCACTGACACAGGAGCAAGCACGGCACAGGCACATACAATCTTCTGGCCTGGGCCGATGGAGGCAGCAACGAAAATCTATGGTGCTTGTTCAATGTTTTCGACTTTTCATTTGTTGTACATTTTTACGATACCTTTTCACACACACACACTGGCAAGAGCGCGGACACACACACGCGAAACACACACTGATATGTATACGTATACAAATACAAACACACTTTTTTTCGTCGGAACGTCGAACGTAGCAAAAGCAAATGCTACAACAACAATAACAAGGCACGGTGAACACCGACGTGCGTCACTCAAAGGGAGACGAGGGCGGCAAAAAGGCGCCTATTTTGTCCGCCAATTTGGCAATTTCTCGGACTTGGCTGCGGCCAAATCAATCAATTATCGAAATTAATTTTAATTAGACGCTACGCGTTGCACTTCTTTCAATGTTAGCCTGCAACAGTTGCGCGGATGTTGATTAGAGTTGTTTCGGTCCAAATTGAACCAGTTCAATAGTCCGCGGCTCGATAACGTCCCAGTAATCGGAACACACAAATCCACAGTGGAGTTGCTCACATAGGTTTTCAATAAAATACAATGACAAATTAGTCAGGAGCAATTAAATATAAAATTGTATAATGCAAGCATAATCATGTATTTTTTCAGCCATGTATTTGAGGTAGAACGAATGCGAACCGGAACTGGAACTGTGGGACCAGCTCAAAAGAAACCAGTTCGATTACCCTAGTCAATCACAAAGACTTGTTACAGCAATGTATTTTGATTATCGTGGTTTGTTTAATTCGATTTTCAATTTTGTCTTTGGCCTTATATTTATCACAAAAAATGTCAAAGGCCCATCCTCCGGAGCTGCAAAAAGTATGTGTTTTTATGTCCGAAATTTAGCGTAATACACATCTGTGCTGCACCTAGTGGTTTGGGTACATGGACAAGCGGATGATGCTTAAGTTGAATGGAATCACCGGCATACTCCTTTGAATGGCTCTAAACGAAGCCTTTGAGGTGTGCAAGGAGAACACGAAAACCACCATCACATCGGAATGTTGGGAAGATAGATATATTGGCTGGCACCAATCTTAAAAGCTGCAAATAATTCCTACACGCTTCAGAAATGAATGGTGTACATGGCTGGAGTCTAATTTCTGGTAATACGCGGCAACAGCATTGTCATGGTCGAAGCATAAGACAGGATCTAACGCACCGACACCACCTTCAGAAATACCGGCTAAATCTGCCGGTATTGCACTTGAGCAATAATTTAAAATATTCATTTTTGTACAAACATCACACACTGTATACCTTCAAAAAAGCTGCTAAAATCGTATATTGTATAGATGATTTGATTTTATAGCTTTCCCAGGCTGCGCCACAAAAATAGGGACCGATGAATTCCCTCGCCCATTTCGTGACGCTGCAGGGCAAGCATGATAAGGGATTAGACCTACAAGCATCTTACACCAGACTTAGACCAGTAATATTGCGTTTCAAGTCGATATAGGTGCCCAAATTGGCAGAAGATATCCCAGCATTTCCAATCAGGCGGCACAAATTGAACTCCTTTAGAACTGATGTTGAAAAGGGACGTGGAGGTTCGATTATTTGGTCACAACAATAAGTGGCACACATCGTTTTTTCGCTTGTTATGGTTCATTTTAATTTTCCCATTTCTGAGAACACGCTTCAATCAAGAAACGCTTAAATAAAAAGCTTAAAAATGTTTTAGACTTCGATTGGATGTGCGATCCACGTTTACTTGGAAATGACAAGGGGACCCGTCTGCTTGGCGGCATCGCGCTGCTTGACCACAATCTGGTTTGCGATGCGATCCAAATCACGCTGTCCGATGGAGCTGAGCTTGCGGCCACCCTCTGGGTGCTTCTCGACAAGGCGGGCGTGCTCGAGGGCCTGGAGAGCCTTACGGGCGGCACCGTCAGCGGCACGGCAGAAATGCGAAGGGTGGACACCGTTGCGCTTGCGACCACCATAGATCTTGGTGATGGAGCCAACACCAGCGGGACTGCGGTGATACAGATGGCGCAGGATCGAGGCGCAACGCACATAGAACCAGTCGGGATCGTAGGGGGCCAGCTCCTTGAACTTGGCCGTCTTGATGATGTCCATCTGGTCGGGCACCTTCAATTTGCCAGTCCTGCGAGACCATACACAAACAAAACAATTGTGAGGTTATGTGTTGGAAACAGTTGAAGTTCGTACTCACTTCTTGAGGAAGACGGCAACCGCCTTGGTAACGGCATGCTGGTCAATATCCTTTACTGTGACACCTGGCATCTGAAATACAATTAAAAACGAACAATAAGAATCGCCGTCGAAAACACGTTCTAGCTCCCCATCATCGGGAGCCATGCACAACGCACACGCACACGCACACACACTCAAGCAAATAGAGAGAGACACAACAAAAACTGCGAATCCACGCTGATTTGCTACAATTGAGTGTTTCGTAGAAATGTCACAGAATCTTGGCCATTTGGCTCGTTCCTTCATTCACCACCCGATTGGGCGCACATTTTTATTTAGTTTGTTGCATTTTAAACATACAAAAATTTAGTTTCACTTAAAAGAAACTCGGGCACAACCTTTCTTGTTAAAGTCAACCGGAAAAAAGAACAAGGCGCGCGAAGTTGGCTGCGCTTTTTCGTTCTGACAGCGCTGCCACCCGATATGTCACCAGAGTTGATAACCAAGAGTTGCACTGTCGAAATATCGATTCGCCTTAGTCAATTACGAATTTTAGTTTATTTATGCCAACATATAATTAACAAAGCGCTGCAGGAATGCAAAGATTGACCAACGAGACTAGCGAGAAACGGACGTCAAATTTGCTCAATTTGCAGCTTAGGCTGCCTCGGTACAATCGAATTTTTTCCAGCTTTCGGCAAACGACTTCACTTTCACAATCGACTGCTGCTCCTTTCGCGGCTTACGCCAAGTACTTGGATTCAGTTCAAGCATTCCACCAATAATTTCCTGAAAGTAAATATCAGTTGAGTACATCTGTTTTATACAGTATCCATCTATCTCTAACCTGTGCGAAATTCGCTGGGAAACGATCCTCATCCTCGATGACGTGGGCAAAGCCCGAGTCCATGCCAAAGTGTACCCAGACGTAGGGGAGACCCTTGGGTATGACTGCTCTCAGCGATTTGTTACGCAGCGACACCAGCTGTTTGTTGATGCACCACTCCTGCTCGGACTCCTCAATGGCCTTCTTGAAGTAGAAGGGCGCCATCTCGCCCTGGCTGTCGGGTATGGGTATGCAATGCACACTAATATGAGGTCGCCTGTGAAGTTTGTTGGCAATCTCATAGAATATCACATCCTTGCGCTGGGCAGCAAACATACGGGTTAGGGCCTTTCGAAAGTCGTTCAGCTCCTCCCAACCATCCTCGTCCAGCTGCGTGGAGCAGGAGATGTGCTGCAGGGTGGTCAGAATGCAGTGGCCACCCTGCAGACCCACATGCCAGGGCAGACTGAGGTAGATCATCTTCCCCATCGAGACCATCAGCTGCTTTTCCAGCTTCGGCGAGTCGAAGCAGCGTTCGCAATTCGTCAGGCTGGTCTCCAGCCTGTTGGCCTCCCGTATGGCACTCTGGAGCTCTCGCTTCTCGACATCTGCCTCGGAGATATTTTTGCGAACCTTGTCCGCAAATATGTCTTCCAGGTCATCGTTGGGGTTCTTGTGCTTGGACACAATGTCGGCGTACTGCAGGTTCGATTCGGCGGCCGTTGCATGCTTCTCACGCTCAAACTAAAAAAGAAACAAAGCGGAAACGATTAGAGCCGGATGTTTAGAGCTATGTTTGGATCAATCTTACCATCTGCTTGATGTCGTAACGATCGTCGTCTGCGAAGTATCTCACCCGTTGGCCATCCACATGGGTGTCGACCTTCTTGTTGCGGCTTTTTTGTCCCCTGCGGCCTCCATATAGCGAGTTGGGGTCTGTGGCTGTGCCTGACGTGGACTGTACCAGGGGGCGTACATTGCCGCATTGATCGGTTTTGGTGAGCAGCACATGTTCCGAGGATGAGGATGATGCCTTGGATTTCTTTGGCAAGGCGGATGTTTTAGGCGGCATGTTGCCAGTGGCCAGGAAGTCGGCCCGTACTTTGCGTGCTTCTTCCAGCTGCTGGTTGAGTTCTGCTGCACGCTCCGTGTTCCCCATGATCTCTGCTTTGATGGCTTTACCGGCCAATTCATTGATTTGCTCGTCCGTTAGGCAGGCAGGTAGGGCAGCAGCCTTGTCCGCAGTATCTTCATCAGATGAGGCACTTTCTGAAGAAGATCTGCTTCTCGGCGCGGAGGGCCTATTTCTATGGCTATGCGACTTGGAAGAAGGCTTCTGCCAGCCTCGTGTCGAGGAGCTTTGCCTCGAGCTGTGCGAATTTGGCTCTGCCACGCGATCAACATCGTCCTGTGGTTTCTGGAAGCCTGGCAGGCCTGTTCCATTGCTCTTCCAGTAGGGATTCAGCTCGCGTCCGCTCTTAGCCGGATCATAGGCATCGATCTGCTGTAGCTTGTCGTTGGGCTTGGTTGGCTCCTTGCGTATTCTGCAGAAGGTTTTCAGCAAAAGGTCGTCACTGGTCATCCAAGTGTCGCGCGCTACTGGTGTATCCTCCACCTTATCCTTGCTCGTATCGTTATCCAAAACGGGAGTGCGTTCCACCCACTCATCTTCGTTGTGGCTCCTTTTAGACTTCTTTTTCTTGCGTACCTTGCGCTGCTTCTGGTCTTCGCTGGATGAGGACGAAGAGGAGGAGCTAGAGCTGTCGCTGTCACTGTCACTGTCACTATCGCTGTCGCTGCTGCTCTGAACCTTCCTGCTCTTTTTCTTCGAAGATTTCTTTACCTTCGAGGACTTGGACTTCGATTTGTGCTTTCCTTTCTTCTTCTTGGCATTTTTCGTTGAGGAACTTGAGGGCTTGTCCAGTTTCTTGGCCACCGCTGGAAGCATCCAATTGCTTTCACCCCGTAATTCCTTCTGGAGCTCCTTCTTCTTGATAAGGCCGGCTCTCTCCTTGGCCTGTTCGAGCATCTCGGCGCGGGCTTCCCTTATCTGCTGGCGAGCCTTTTCTTTGTCGCTGCCACTTTCAAATTGTATGTAGCTCATTGCGTTTTACTGTTTCTATTACTCAAAGCAGCAAGAAATTCAAATATTCGAAAACTTTGTTGTTTTGACGACCATAAATGTTGATACTGATTAGTGGTGGTAAATCTGCGATTTGCTGCGACAGCTGATGCAGATTTTGTTATCGATGCATAGGATGTTACATATAAGGAGAACTTTGTGCGCGCAATAAAATAAATTGTGCGCTTAACAGCACCAGATTTTTGCGTTTAAAATAAGATAATTATTTTGCAGAGCGGTTGAATGAAATAATGTTAATTACTGCTTTTCATCAAATACTAGGATTAATTTAAATAAAATAAAGTAATAATTACGCAAATGTTATAATTGTACTTGCAATTCAGGACCGTATAGTCGCCACCGTAGACTGTTGCGCCTAACAGCACCGCCTGCTTGCACCTTACATTTGCCATTTGGCACGTACCCTCAATCCAATCGCAATTAAAATAGCTTCAAATCGGCCGAAACCAGCTCCTCAAGATGCCCATCTACGAGAGTGTTATGCAGGATAAGCCCCCAATCATCTTGGACATTGGAAATGCCTACACAAAGTGAGTAAAGCAATGAGATGGACAAACTGTTCTGTTGTGTTGTAGATGATATCATCATTGGCGTCTGTCTCTTGTCTATGTTTGAAGGCTGGGCTTTGCTGGGGAGGCGTATCCACGGAAAATCATGCCCACGGAGGTTGTACTGACAACGACTGGGAAAACGAAGCGGCTATTTGACTATGAACGGAAGGAGGAACTCTACGACCAAATTGTAGACTTTTTGCAGACGATATTCTTCAAGTAGAACAAATCGATATTATGCGTTAAACAGAACTAAACTAACCATATGTTGCACCGTTTCTAGGCACCTGTTGGTCAGTCCCAAGGAGCGAAAGTTCGTGGTGGTGGAGAACATCTTCGGCCAGACGGTGGTCAGGGAGACGTTGGCGCGGGCACTCTTTGTCCATTTCGATGTCTCATCGGTTCTGTTTGTGCCGGCTCATCTTATAGCGCTGTCGACGCTGGCTGTGGCCACTGCCGTGGTCGTGGACATTGGGTATAGCGAGACTAGCATCATGCCAGTCTTCAGTGGAGTTCAAATCATGTCCGCCTTCAAGGACCAAAGCTATGGAGGCAGTGCCATTCATGCCGAAATAAAACGGCAGCTGTTGGAGACGGGCGTCAAGGAATCTCTGCTCACAGAGAGCGTCCTGGAGGACATCAAAGTACGTACGTGCTTTGTGACCACCATGGAGCGGGCCCATAGTCGTTCCAACGGAGACGAAAATCAGCCGACGCCGCCGCCCAGCGTTGACTACATCATCTGTGATATTGATACGACGGTCCAGGTGCCCGGCGCCCTTCGCGAGACCGTCTACGAGATAATGTTCGAGCCGAACAACGAGCGCGACAGCCTGCCGCATCTCATACTGCGCTCCATTCTCGACTGCACCCTGGACGCTAGGAAGCCCTTGGTCGAAAGCATATTCCTCATCGGCGGCGGCTCCATGGTCCAGGGCATGCTGCCACGCCTCCAGCAGGAGCTGCAGCACCTCCTCAAAAACGATCCCTACTACGCCGAGCGCTTTCACGGTAATCTGCAGTTCAAGTTTTTCAATTCCATTGGCAAGCAGAACTTCACCGCCTGGCTGGGTGGCGCCCTGTGTGGCGCCACAGATCTCATCCAAACACGATCCCTGGCCAAGGAGACGTACCTGAAGAACGAGCATGTCCCCGACTGGAGCAATCTCTGTGATAATAGGCATGCGGGCTCATAAAGAGGGAGGCGCTTGGCGAAAAATATAAATTATTTAAATAAATTCATTTTGATTTTATCTGTATTACGTAGACTAAATAGATGGAAGATATTCTATAATACATACCATTAAAAGATGTTTTTTTAAAGTCCTTTAAGGGCAGCAAGCCAACATTTCTATATGCGTTGAGATGGATTCCTCTCGAAGCTCCACGAGAAAGCAGCATCATGCACACGTCATGTATGTTGTTTTTTAAACTTTAATTTCCTTTTCATTGGTCCTGCGTTCTGTAGGTCATCCCCACGTATCCCCCGATTGAAGTTTATGAGTGGCAACTCTTCGAATTTGTAAATTTATTTCAAATTTTTGTATCTTATTTCGATTTTGTGTGTGTTTCTGTTTTGGGCATGGGCATGGGCATGGGAATGGAGATGGGGGCCATAACGTGCTTCAATTTTATTTAGTTATAAATGATATATATATATGTAATATTCCCAGGAATATTAAACATATATACTGCATGCAACTTGATTTTAGGAATCCCCATCTGTGTGTGGAGAGGGGGGGATGGATGTGTGTGTGTGTTTATGGGTTCTTTTCATATACATTTTGATATATTATATTATATAATAATAATAATAATTCGTAATCGTTGCCTATCAACTAAGCCTAAGCGTAATTTCATAAGTATTCCCTTCATAAGTAGTACAATATATATATACATATCCATATATATATATATATTGCATATGCATGTATGTATATAAACTACAATATACATAGGCATATATTATGCACATATTGAAATTTAGGTAAACTCTATTATACAAAGGGGGTGGGGGCTGTGGGGCGGGGGCTGCGGGGGTGAACCGGGGTACGAGGACAAATTCATTCATTATTTTTTGCCTATATATATAAAAAGTGTTTGTGTGTGTGTGTGTGTGTGAGGCACAGGCGGATTAAAGGGCCGGGCTTAATGGCTGTACGTAAGCGTTTTTCGAGTATTGGCAATTGGTATTATCGATCCTATCCGACTTCCCTCTCCTCTCCTCTCCTTTCCTCTCCTCTCCTGTCTCTCTTTGTGCAGGCAAATTTAACAAATTCCGAATAATAAATAACAAGGCAGTGGACAAGTCCCTTCTTCACTGCATGATTTACAAACAAAAATATATATAGGAGCGATGGCTGGGGCGTGGCGCATGGATTGGGACTGGGCGCTGGGACCTAACTAAACTAATTTTACAGATAATTAATATAATAAATAAATAAAATTAAAATTTGCTTTTGTTTTAAAGACTGGACTGGGGGCGAGGCGGGGTCTTGGGTCTGGGGTCTGGGGCTGGGGCTGGGATGCGCCGCCATCTGTTTCACGCGCGCTTCCTCCTCTCCGGAGACGGAGAGCAACAGCGGCTCCATCTTCTTAGCTAGTTAACTATTACTTTAAGTTCAGTCGTCACTAGTTTGGCAGCCGAGGTGGCCGTGGCCGTGGCAATGGTTGTGCCCGTGCCCGTACCCGTACCCGATTCAGCAACTGGGACTGGAACTGGAACTGTGGCCACGGCTGAGGCGTTTGTGGTGGTGCTGTTGGTGTTGCTGTTGATGTTCTCGATGTTGATGTGTTTGGTGACGGTGACGGCAAAGGGTACGGCTGCGGCAGCGGCTGCTGCTGCTGCTCCTCCTCCTCCGCTGGCACGGGGCTTCCTTCTCCTCCTCCTCGGCCCCTGTCACTTATCCGAACCAAAGAGCTTGGTCAGATTGGCGTTTTGATTGCTGTCCATGATATTGTTGCCCGTGGACTTGAGCTTGTGCGGCTGCATCGGCGGCAGATTGGCGATCTGCACCTCATGGCGGAAGAGCTGGTTCACACTGCGTCCCACCAGCTGGGCCGTCAGCTTCTTGAATATATCCTTCTTGGCGCGATCGACCTTGTTCCCCTTGACGGGGGCCACGGCGGTTTTCTCATCGAACTTCTGAATGTCGGCCGCATTCACGCTGGGAATGTGTTGTAGCACCTCGCTGAGGATCGGAAATTTGGGGCGCAACAGCTCGTAGAACTGCACACCCAATGTGATCAGGCCGGACTGGTTGGCCTCGTGCTGCCCATGCACCTGCATGCCCTGGAGGACGGCCGTGAAGGCGCTCACCGCCTTGTTCTCGTCCATCAGATGTTCGGCGGCCAGAAAGCGCATCACTGGGGCCGCTATATTGACGGCCTTCATGTTGACCATGCCATCGTTCCAGGCGATCGCCTTCAGCAGGGTCATCAGGATGTAGTTGCCGATGAGGGCGTTGCGCAGCAGCTTCCCGCCCAGATCGCTGATTATGTCCGAGAGGAGGGCCGACTGGGAGGCCCGCGACTGGGGGGCACTGTCCATCGAGTGCTCCTCGTTCTCCATGGCCACGACATTGGCGGTGCCGCCGCCGCCGCCAGAGGCCACATGATCGGACCCGATCTGGCCACCCACCAGCGCTATCTTCAAGACATCGAGATACTCACGCGTCAGGGTGCGGTTCAGCTGATCCTCGAGCACCTCCTGGGTATCATTGACCTCGCCAGTGAGCTGACCGCTCTCGTACAGAGATGATATGTATAGCCAGCGTCTGGTGAGGCGTTCGCACATCAGCGGCGTCAGATGCGCGAACAAGGGCACCAGCACGTCGTCGTAAAAGATGGGCGGGCAGGAGTAGACGAAGGGCTTGAAGAACACCCGGATAATGGGGCGCATGCGGTAGTCCGGAATGATGTCCATGCAGCTAAAGACATTCGTGATGATGGCATTTGCCATGCCATTCAATTGATAGAGATCGCGCCCCAGCGATGGTCCCGCCGAGCCCATCAGATGGTAGCACCCCTCCGTGACCAGCATCATGAATGTCTGCATCTTCTCGAAGGCGGTCGGCTCCCGCTTGATGGTGGTGTCCAGAGGATCGGCTGGCAGGGCACAGATGCCCATCAGCAGCTTCTTTTCGTGCTCGAGCATGCCGTGTATGTTGCGGTATCCTTCGGAGAGGGCGGCCAACGCCTCGGGGGTGAACATCTCGTTGAGGACACGCATCAAGGTGAGAACGTGGGAGAGCACCGGCACCACATGCTTGGTAGCCGGATTGCGGCAAATGGGATTGCCCACCTCGGTGCAGGCGATCACAAAGCCGCCGCGCTGTGCCCGGTCCGGATCGTCGGGCCATGTGCATCGCTTGACAACGCCCAGGACCACATGCAGGGCGTCTATGATTCGCGTCCGGTTCGGAATCGAGGGATCGCTGTCAATGGCAAAGACGGGGGGCTTGTCCAGGCCCACGAAGCGCATAAAGTGCAGCGCCGACTTGAAGGCATCCTCAAAGGAGATCCACTCGGACCGCTTCTCCAGCACGATGTGCTCAATGAACGCCGTCTGACGTTCGTAGTCGCAGAAGTGATTGGAGATGAGGATCAGGGCCTCCTGCAGGGTGGTGCGCATCACGCGGCACAGCTGGTGCCGGTTGGGCTCCTTCAGCAGGAGCTGCACGTGATTGTTGATCTGATCGAAGACGGGCAGCAGCAGCAGCGGGTATTTGTGGGCCAGCTTGACCAGCAGCGAGGCGGCATGGCGGCGCAGATTCTTGGCCGACTTGACCTGCACCTTTTCCAGCTCGTTGGGCGGCTTCAAGACGAGGGCGCGAAAGATCTTGTCCAGGACGCGGGGCAACAGGGTGACTCCGTTCATGGCCACACAGTTGTTGGAGGTTATCTGGCACGAGGACATGCTGAGAAAGACGAACAGGGCCGATATGCAGGACAACAAGATCGAGTAGATCAGCGGATTGGTGGTCTCCAGCTTCAGGCAGTCCTCCAGCAGGCGCAGGCCGGCCGGCACCGACGGACGCTCCGAGACGAGCAGTATGCGGCTGAGCACACCGTCCAGTACACTCACGAGGGCATCCCATTCGAGGTAGACAGGATCCAGTACGCTGCACGACATCCCGGCGCTCTCGGCGACGGCATTGCGGAGCCGCGACTGCAGCCACTGCTCGCAGAAGCCGTACGTGATCAGGGGCTGGACGAGGGTGGCCAGGCGAAAGATCTCCAGGAAGTCGGTGCGGCAGCGAAAAAAGTACAGCGTGAACTCCTCCTCGCTGTCGTAGTCCATGCGGATGTACGACTCTGTGGTGAGGCTCGTGGGCGAGCTGGCCGGCGGATACGGCAGCTTCACAATCCTCGGGGCAATCGTGTGGATCAGTTTGGGAATGTAGTTGATCATGGCAAAGTCCTTCGAGCAGAGCTCATGCTTGAGCAACAGCTGCCAGATCTGTGCGGCTCCATGGGCGACGCTCAGCGATGGATGCTGCACTAGCAGCAGCAGGCACTCGAGCATTATCTCCAAATGCACTGGACGCTGTGTCGACTCGTCCTTGCCCCACAGCGCCACCAGCTGCTGGTTCATGCCATTGAGCACCGCCAGCAGCTTCTTGAGGAACAAGTGCTGCTGTTCGATGGCCAGCGAGGAACTAGTGTCGGCCGGTATCTGGCTGGATGAGAAGATGTAGCGCAGCGGCTCCTCGTTGTACAGCTGCATGAGGGGCTTCCGCTCCTTGGCCTGGCCCTTGCGATTGGTGATCTGGGCGAGGCATTCGGCCGCATTGCTCTGGAATGCTTTGTCGTTCAGTAGAATGCAAAGGAAATGCATCAGTTTGCCATTGTTGGACATCACGTGCTGGATGCTGACCCACTCCACAAACCCGCTGAGAGTGAGGAGAACCATCTCCACCACACGGCTGTGGGCGTTGGCCTTGTGAAAGTTGCCCAGACGCGTGGTTTCGCGAAAGGCCGTCACATGCTGCTCGACGAGCCGCAGAAAGAACTCGAAGATGTCGTTCATGTTGTTGTTGAGGGCCTGGTACATGTCCTTGCGGCGCTGATTCGACTCGATGGTCTGCAGCAGGGCCACGTCCTCGACCAGACGCAGAAAGACCATCAGGACCAGCTCCGTCTGGGCCTCGCCATTGGTGCAGGCCTGGCTAAGCTCGGGCAGCAGGTCCGACCACTGCTGCGGCCATTCCCGTTTGATCATCTCGACAATGATCTTGGACAGGGCATTCTTAAGGGGCATCAGAGAGCGATCTTCCGCGGGGCCCACACCGATGTTCAGCATCTTGATGGCATTGTCTTTGATGTAGACCTTCTCTTCGTGGGTGATGCAATTCCATTTGTATTTGATTGTGTACTCGATCAGCTGCAGGCCGAAGTGACGCACCTGCTGATTGAACTGGGGCGAGCCGGCCAGAAAGAGGCCGACCTGTGCACACAGCGGCGACTCCTCCTTGAATCGCTCGCAGGCCATGTATGCCTCCAGTCGAGAGTTCTGCTGCGTCATCGGATGCATTATCACCTCCACAGCCTTGGCCAGTTCGGCAGCCAAGGCCTCTGTGCCTGCCTGGTGTGCCATCGCTAGCTGTTGCTGTAGCTGTGGCTGCCTCTCTGTGTAAAGTGGAAGTGGAAGCGAAAGCGAATGCGAAAACGAAAACGAAAGAAAGGGAAAGGGTATATGTATATTCATTCAGTTGCACTCTCCATAGAGCAGAGCATGTGATTTCTTTAGCCCAGCTTTAATTTGACTTTAATTTCAATTGGCAAATGTGACTTACCTCTGCTTGCCCCTGCCCTCTGCTCGGTATTATTTGGCGCCCCGTTCCTTCTGCTGCTGTTTTGGCTGCCTCTTTGTTGTTGTCTCTTCGTCGGTTCGTTCTTTCGTTTTTTTCCCCCAATGCGGTGCGGTTAGGGCCAGGCAGCGCCAGACAACGTTTTGCGATTAGAAGAGCAGAGCTGTGTGCTTTGCAATGTGTGTTTGTTGTTGTGGCCTCTCGCCGTCGGCCTGTAGTTGTGGCCCGTTGTCTTCTCTTCACTTCACTTGGGAACGTACTGATGATTTTGGAAGGGATATGAAATTGGGATCGCCCGTTTGCTCCAGTGAAAACCTCGTTGAATGGCAAGTATTTCACATTTGAATTATATATATAGCCTACTCAAAACTCAAATGCCTTTTTCCGGCTAGGTTCGGTTTCGTGTTAGAACAATGTGCAAGCAAATCGCACAGGGTCGGCAGGGTTGACAATCGAAAAGCTCCCACCACTATCTGCGCCGTGGCTCCCATCTATATTTTTGCATCAATATCTCGATATTTTCGCAATCCTACAATCGTTAGGGTGTTATCGAAACCCGCCTAAAAATTATTTTCGAAATATTTATTTTTATAAATATATATATACTATACTTTTAAAATGTCGCAGGCACAGCAAAATCCATAACATATGGAATTTGAAAATTTAATCGGCATTTGAAAATTTAATCGGAATTTGCAAATTTAATCGGAGTCTTATCCAACCCTGCAAACTGTCAAACGTGCGTCGTGAATCAAAAAAAAACAACACCGGCACTGCACAAAATCGCACATCTACTACATAGAAACACATATCGCCATTGATGTTGCGGAATTTGCCAGCTAATGATATAGTGAAACATGAATTGGTACGAAATTGATGCAGATGAAAGACGCAGCTCGGGATTTCCAGAGCGCGTAATTCCTGGCTACGGCCATCAGAGTGACAAACATCGTAAGTATAGCGCGACGGGCGACGCGGTGCACGAGCCACAGTCTGTGATTTTCATTTTCATGCCCGCCATTCGTTTGCCGGTGTTTTTCTAATCCTGCCTCCCTGCAGCGGATAACTTTGGTGGCGGCATCATCAATGGCGGCAAGTGGGGATGGATCACAAACAGGTACTCAAACGATGCCACTCTGTTGATCTGTTCGCTGAGGGCGGGCAAGTGCATTATGCGTCACATATTCTGGAGAGAAGAGGCCGAAAGTAGCCAGCGCTGCAGCATCAGTTGTGTGGAGGAGCTCTTCCCTGGCCAAAAGGACGGAACGAAATGGCTCGCCGTCTGCCTGGAGACGTGGAACGATAAGGAAAGCCGGCCCGAGAACTGTGCCAACGCCAACACACAGATTGCCATCTTCTCGACAGCCTACAATCAGGTGCTTCGCTGCATCGATCTGGACGGCCTCTACTGCAGCACCCTCACGTTTCTGGACACCCAGATGTGCCAGCGCACGCTTCTTCGCAACTTTGATGGCTGCCTGGCGGTGGGCACAAATGAGGGGGCCGTTCTGCTGTGCGACATAAAATGCAACATTCTGATGGAAAGTCGCAGTCAAAACATTAGACTGCCGCTGAGTGAGATCATTTGTGGGCAGGTGGTCCGAAGGCAATCCTTCGAGTGCTCCACGCACGCAATAAATACTTGGCTGAAAGAACAGGAATGCAGCCGCGACTGCTATGGCCACTTGGCAGTGGAGGTGGATGGTGAGTTCTTTGTGTGTTAAATGTGTTCTTTGTGTTTGTGTTTCTAATGTCACTTCTTTGATGCTCATGTGGCATAGTGGGCACGAGCGAGGTGCGCTGCCTTATATCTGTTAACTTCATCACTGGCTTTGCCGCTGGCCTCAAGGATGGCCGCATTGTGATCTACGATCTGGATAGTTTCCATATCACCGCCGTACTTCAACCTCCCGGGTTTGTGGTGGCCAGTGTTGAGCGACTCTGCTGCGTTGTGCCACGAGATGATCCCAAGCCCTGCCTCTTCGTATTCGGCATGTACGGTGGGGCCACCGATATGACCACCCTCCTCCATTCCATCCACTACAGCCACTCCTATGCGGATGACGAAAGCCAGGAGATCCTCTTTAAGGTCAGCCCAAATATTTTCGACTCCTAGGGCGAGCCCCTCTTTGAACTCGTCCCATTCTATTCCACAGAACATTAGGAGCACCGCAATCTGCGCTAATCTGCTGCTCGATAGCGGCCCCTGCTCCATCCTTGGCTGCTCAACGGCCTCCTCATTCAGCTCTTGCGGCGACAATGGCACCCTCCTGGCCTTATTCAGCTGGTACTCGCACAATGAGGGCAGGAACAAGCTTCTACTCTTCGACATGAATCAGTGGTACAAGGACGAGATGCCCACCTGCCTGAACCCGAACCAGAATTTCAACTTTCTGGCCGGCTATTCACTGCCTGGCCAGGCCCCAGGCCTGAGCTTTCACCTGGACGCCGCAACTATTAAGCATTTCATTTCGTTGCAGCGCTACGATGAGCATTTCTATCCCATTTCATTGAGCTTTGGTAAGATACTCGTACGAAGGCAAAGGCGATGTCGATGCCGATGGCGAAGTGCTTAATGTAATGTTTTCTTTTAGATTTCTCCCTGCTAACAGCCGGGGGCTGTCAGTACTATGTCCATGAGGGGCTGCAGCGGCGCTTTCTGCGAAACTTCCAGGCGGAGAAGGCCCCGCTCTTCTTGATGGCTGAGGAAACACACAAGAACATTGTTGGCCTGCGCCTCATGCCTCAGTTCAGTGAGCTCCAACCCGATGCCACATTCTCCAAGGTGAGAGTCCATTCTACGACTATACGACTCTACGAGTATCTATCTTGCACCTTTTGCATCCCTCTGCTCTATCTCTCTCTCTCTCTCTTTAGATGGCCATCTATGAGGAGATCCTCTCGGTGGCCCTCGAACACGGATTAATGGGACTGCTAAAGAATTGTGCAAAGAGCTGGATCGATGGCAGCTACCTGCGCAACCTGCGGGATCCCACAACACTCTCCCTGTCGACCCTCACCAACTGGATAATGAAGCGCGCCGCACAGATTAAAGCGCGCTGCTCGGAGCTGTGCCAGGGCATCTTTGACTACGGCGGCTATCCCCTGGACGAGCGCGAGCACAAGGAGTTCAGCGTGCTAAACGGCCAGTTGGGCAATCTGGACAGCCTGCAGTCGTACATCGCGAGTTTGGGCAAGCGCAGCCTGGCTCATTCGCTCCTCAGCGAAATCGAGACCAATGGACAGATGCTCCGCACAGTCCATGCCTACCAGAAAGTGCTACTGTACTTCATTAATTGGGGACTGCTGCCAGAAGGCCAGCAGCTTGAACAGAAGGAGGAGGACGGGCAGCAGCATTCGGCCCTAGTGAAGATGCGACGCGACTACGCAGAAAGAGGCTTGTCTAGGCGTGGTACTCTCTACATCGATCGCCTGTTGCAGCGTATTTCCCAAGAGAGCGGCGGTGTACCCGTTTCCCTGGAGTATCCTCCAGACACGCAGTCCATCATGAATTTGATGCTGTCGGCGAACATCGATATGGATCACAAGCATGAGGTCATTTTGTACTTGCTGCTCGATCTGGATGTCCATATGCCGAAAGTGAAACCCAGCAGCAGGTTTAGCACCGGATTCCGTCTCAAAAAGAATCTCGTGTTGCGCGTGAAGTCCCTCTGGGCCCTGGATCACGATGATCATTCGGTAAGTTTCGATTCTCTCTTCAAACAATTAGGCATTTAAGTCAGCTAAACCAGTCACCCAAAGATCACAAAAGAGTTTACAAAAAATCAAAGCCAAAGAAAACGGAGAGCTACATTATTTATTCAAGGGCTATCCCAGAACAGGATACATTTTTATTGCAAATTTTGTTGGAAATAAATCGGTTTTTTTTTAATTTTTGGAATACAATTTGAAAATAAATTTGGAATAAATAAAATCGTAGACTAAATTTAATTTTTTTATAAGAAAATTAAATTAAATTCACATTTTTAATGTTTTTTGGAAATAAATTGTATACCTCTTATATTTAATTATTATAAAAATTAAAAAAAACATCGGCTTTTTTAATTTTTAAAATAAACATTTTAAATCAATTTTAAATTAAATTACAAATTAAAAAAAAAAAATGGTTAAAACTAAAAATAAAAATTAGTTTCACATTTTAAATGTTTATATTTAAAAATTGAAAATAATTTTTATTCCAAATTTTTATAAAACAAAAATTATTTAATAAACATTTTTTTAAAAATTTGAATAATTTTTTTCTTAATTTTTACTTTAAAAAATTTAATTTAATGTACCATTTCCAAAATTGATTTTAAATGTTTATTTTAATCAGTTTTAGCGACAATCTACAATTTAATGAGTATTGGATACAAAAATTATTGCATTAAATTTGTATTAAGAAAATTAAAAAAAAAAGCGTTAATATGGGGATTTTTTATGAATAATATTCAAAGTCCGAATTAAATATTTATTTCATTATTTATATTTAAAAAAAAAATAGAATCCCAACGATCCCTGCTGGTTACTGCTGATTATTTATTTTTATTGCATTTCTTTTAAATTTTAATTTGAATCTCCCATCTGATTCCTTCCAGGCATGCATAAGACTGCAGTCGAGCTCGAATTGTTCGGACTTTACCTATCTGAACTGGCATGTGGAGCTGCTGGTGGAAACTCTCCTGGCCAAGGGCGCCATCACGGAGGCCATGAGCGTGGTGGGTCGGCCACCGGGGCCGCTTTCCACGCTGACGCACCTGAAGGTCCTGGTGGCCAGCAAGAACATACCCGAGGCCTTCGAGTATGCCCGGCGCAATGACGACGACGTAACGGGCCGGCCGCTGCTGGAGTACTTCTTCCGGCAGTGCATCGAGGACCGGCAGTTCAAGGCTCTGGCCCAGCTGTGCCTGCGCGAATCGGAGGAGGAGCTCGCCCTGAGCCTGCTCAGGGAGTGCAAGACCCCGCTGACGGATAGCGTTCAGCTGATTCTGCTTCTGCATAAGTCCAAGTACATTGAGGCGGTCTCCTTGATGGACGAGGTGGCCGCCGAGCGGCAGATCGCCGACGATTCCACCCGAGCGATTATCTCTGCCTACCGCTCAACGATGAACCCCGTTTCTCAGACCCTTGCCGGCGACTACTTCCGCATCCGCGAGAATCTGGACGTGGCGCCGGCCGAGAACGTCCATCCGGAGCCCTTCAGCAGTCAGCTGGCCAGAAACCCTTTCAGGGGACTGAAGGGCAGCGTCTTTCAGAGCTCTGCCCTCGGCGCCCACTGGGCCACGCACTACAACATGGACTCATCGTCGAAGGGCAAGGCGATCCCCTGCCACCAGGTGCCCTTCCTGCGGAGCTCGATGTACGGCATGAGCCAGCTGCCCCGTCGCCGTCGCACTTTGCGTCCCGTGCCCCACCAGGCGGTGAAGAAGCGTGAACGCGAGCAGGAGGAACCTGAGCAGGCCGGCGGCGGCGGCTCCCAGTTGAACCTGCAGCCACCCAAGCGGCGCCGTATGCTGAGCGAACACTTCGTGAAGGGTGTCTGCGACTTTGTTGGGAATAAGTTCTATCCGAAATCGGATCAAGACCAGACCGATGATGATCAGCAACCCAAGCCCAGTGAGCTGCTCCAACTGCCGACGTTCCTGCAGGCAAAGAAGCAGCCGCCGCTCCAGCAAAAGACCACTCCACCGCCAGTGACCATACTAAAGCGGCGACCGGGCCTCGACGCAGGGGCCGGTACTCCACCGCTGGCCACGGCTAAGCCAAAGCGGTTTTGCTTCATGCCGCCAATGCCATTGCAATGCCATGGCTTTCCCGATAGCGACGCCATGGAGGTGGATGAGGAGGAGCAAGATGAGGAGGAGCAAGAGGAGGAGGAGGAGACTGACGAGATCATTGTGGAAATCGAGCCGCCAGCTGGTTTCCTACCCTTCGCCTCGGACAACAGCCAGTCGGATGATGATGAGGATGAGGATGAGGATGAGTTTATGTCGCCCCTGAGTTCACCATATACTTCGATGGTCAGCCCGAGATTGATGCCAGCTCCAGAGAAACATCTCGAGAAGTCTCCCCGCCCCATGGCTCCGCCTGCTGGGCCGCAGCCCCGCAGCTCGCTCATCCAGGCTGGAAAGAGCGAGAGCAGCAGCGGATTTGGGAGCTTTGCCTCTATCCTCACGGCCGAAACGGCATCCCACGAGTTTGCCCCCACCGTCTGCTCCTCGAAAATGGGAACACAGTCGATATTTTCCTCAGGTACGGCCACCGCAACCTCCACCGCCACCACCTCTGTTAAGATCTCAGAGCGTACCACCATATGTGTTGAGATGGATGATCCCGAAACGGAGCCAGAGTCAACAGCATCGGGGGGCAGGTCCGACTGGTATGCGCCATCAGTTAACTTGCAGGAGCAGGAAGAGGAGCAGGAGCAAGAGCAGGGGCAGAAAGAGGTCCAAATGCTGGACACCACTCTGGGCATGTCCACATACGATGTGACGACAGCTGAGCAGCGGGAGGAGGAGTCGCTTTTCTCGCCGGAGATCGAGGATGAAATGATTCTGGCGGAGGTCGAGGCGGAGCAACTGGAGAAGGAAGAGGAACTGATGGAGGAGTATCTGCAGGAGGCCCAGGAGGAAGGACAGCTGCAGGAGAGGCCCAGCAGCTACAATCGAACGTACATGGGCAGCTCCGATGATCCGCCGCAGGAGCGCAGCTCCTCGCCCTCCCTGAGCCTCAGCAGCGAAATGTCGAACCTCTCCTCGCCCCGCACCCTGCCGGAGACCATCCAGGGTGGCGATGGCATGTACTCGATTGTCATTGAGTCGACGGGCTCCATAACCACATCGCGTTCGGTCACGCACACGCCCACATCCTTTCTGCCCAGCGACACAAATGTTTCCCAGAACTCGAGTCCACGGGCAACGCGCGGCACTGGCGGGGATGGCTCACCGCGTGCCCTGTACCGGGCCAATAGCCTCGAGACCGTGGATGATCTGGATACCACCAAGGGCTCCCTGGAGGAGGAGGAGGAGGATGATGAGGACGACTGTGTGATCGCCCTGGACGGCACCCGGGTCGGTGACTATGTGGCCCGCCCCTCTCAATCGGCGCCCTCCAGCAGTGCCGAGCTGTTCGCCTTCAAAGATGAGACCCAGAAGGAGAACGGCCCTGGCGACGGCCCCTCTCTCTCAGTTGGAGCTACGGCTACGGACACATCAATCGTCATTTTGAGCAGCAGTGAAGATGAGGCTGAAGATGAGGCTGAAGATGAGGCTGAAGATGAGGCTGAAGATGAGGGTGAAGATGAGGGTAAAGATGAGGCTGAAGATGAGGCTGAAAATGAGGCTGAAAATGAGGACAAGTCTCCATCGAAGTCAAGCTCCATAGCAGCCTCGGACTCGGGTTCAGGATCAGAAGAGGGATCAAGCTCAAAATCAGAGACGGACTCGAAATCGTCAACTTCATCGCAATCTAGATCATCCCCGACGCAATCCAGTTCTAGTTCTAGTTCTACATGCTCATCTAGTAATGACGCAGCATCACCAGAAAAGAAGATGCATCTCGCCACGCTGCCCGAAATTGAGGAGGTAGACGTTGAGGTCGAGTCGGAGGATGAGAACGATGAAGCCCAGCAGAACGTTCCCGAAGAGAAGAAGGAGGATGAAAACGATGAAGGTCAGCAGAACGTTCCCGAAGAGAAGAAGGAGGATGAAAACGATGAAGCCCAGCAGAACGTTCCCGAAGTGAAGAAGGAGGATGAGAACGATGAAGCCCAGCAGAACGTTCCCGAAGAGAAGAAGAAATCTGAATCAAAGGACGAGCAGCAGCTGCAGGCCGAAGATGAGCCACAGACGACGTCCCATGAAGACCATGACGACTCCAAACTAAGTCTGACGTTGGCCTTCTCCGACAATGAGGACGAGCGGGCTCCAACAGTAGCTTCGCCAGTTACCTCACGTGTCCTCCGCCCGCGGGCCCACCCTGGGAACAGGACGCGCCTGCGCAGTGACGATGGTCCGCCCAAGAGCTCTGCGGGCGGCTTCGAACGAGCCGTGTCCACACCACCTTTGTCGATGCCAAAGCGCCGCAACTCGGGACAGCACAAGAATCCGCTGGAGGTGATCGACGAGCAGAAATCTCTGGACTCTGGTTCTCCGATGCTGCGCACATCCGCGCGCACCAAGCGAGCCACCTCCACAATTAGGGAGGCGACCGGGGAGACGAAAAAAACAGGCGAACCCCGGCGTGGCCGTGGTGCCAGTGAGCCACCCGTGAATTCTGGAAAGCTCGGAAAGCAGCGCCGGACAAGCGGAGCCGAGGAGAAATTGCCCGAAGATTCCACGCTTATATCATTGCCTCGTCTGCGGCTTCGAAGCACCAGCAGACGCTCCAGCTTGGCGATGAGCGATCAGGAGTCGCCTGCGACCACCCCCATCCCGCAGACAACTGGACGTGAGCTCCGTCCTCGTCGCATTCGAACCTCGTCGGAATCTGCATCGTCGCCAGCCCCGCGAACAGCCACACCAACTCCGCAGCAGGGTAACATTTCAGGGCATACTGCTTTCGGGCCAATCATTAATTCCTGATTTTCTTTCTTTTTCTCTTGTCTAGTGAACAGCGAGGCCAATGTGCCCCTAAAGAAACGCCTAAGATCAAAGCCTGTGGTCGACGGCAATGGCGAATCCGAAAAGTGAGGGTAACGCACCGCTGAAGGAGGAGGAAGGTGACACACACCACAAGCAACGTAGCAGACACTAGAGACTCTTGTATTATTGAATGGTTACGCCGCCACATGGGCTTTACTTTATTTTTGTTTTTTTAGTTGTATTGACACAAATTGCCAAATGGGCAGATGTGCTTTTCGAGTGTTCAATAAATAGTTAGAATTCCCCCACATGGCGGACACGTACATATCTATCTATCGATTTTCTTAATAGGGGATAAAATCATTATCAATAACAATATTGATAGTTTTGTATTGTTTCCATTGTTTGCAGAGCGAGAGAGAATGCTGAGGCAACACTTTCAATGAACAATATTTGTATCCGATAAACTAAACTTACCCTGCCGCGCGTTTGCTATCGATATCGCCGAATCGCCGATGATCCCAGCGCGCGCGTCCTCTTTTTGAACAAGGCGCCCTCTATACCCGTTTGGGTGTTGCCGGATCGCTCATTTTTACGCGCCAAAATTTAATTTTTTATCAGCTAATTTTTTGTTTACCACCACAATGTAAAATACACATTTTTGAGTAGAATTTTAATTTAAAATTAAAATTACATTTACTTCCAAGTCGATACTTAAAATAGATAGATATGTACAGATATATACAGCAGTTGTCCTTATGAAACTTATGATTGAAAATCGGCAAGAAGGGGACATTGGCAGCAGCAGCAGACCAACGTTTTACGGTGGATTTCGTCTACGTCTACGCCTAGGTCTATGTCTGTATCTACTAGCTAACGTCTAAAACTGATTAATCAGTGGGTTAGGTGCGCTGTGCTGTGCTCGTCTAGACGAGCGTGGAAAGCTCGTGCAGCGAGATTGTGATGTTGCTCATGTCGAGCGTGGGCGGGATGCCCGGACTGACTGACCCGCTGGCCTCGCGACCCACCAGACAGCTTCCGGCTCCCCCGCCTATGGGCTTCGGCGTGGGGGGCGTCGCCGTGGCCGGGCGGACAAGAAATGATGAATTGATGGCTCCACCTCCGCCACCCATGGTGTTGTTGCAGAGCAGGGGATTGAAGCTACCGTGCGAGTGGTTCGGCGAGACAGGTGTCACCGAGGTGGGCTGCAGCATGCAGGCATGGTGGCCCTGGTACAGCTGCATTGGTGGCGGGGCCAGTGGTGGCGGAGAGGCAGCATGGAACTGCACTGGCGGAAGAGAAAGCGGCAGTGGCAGTGGCAGCTGGGCCGCCGATAGCAGCGACATGTTGTGTGGCAGCGATCCCACAAGAGTCCCGTGCAGCGGGGCACTGCGATAGCTGATGGTCTTCTCCTTTTGCCAGACGAACACATTGTGGACCATGGCGCCGCCGCAAAAGACGATACCCACGCCGATGAGGACGCTGGTGATGATGGCGGGCGTCGAGTGGAAGTGATTGAAGGTGTAGAGAATGATGCCGGTGAGGAATACCGGGATGGAGATGAAGAATCCGCTAACCGCACACGTGCGACTGGCACTCGATTTCTCCAGATACTTGTTGTCGCGCCCCTCGAAGGCTGGCGAACGCAGCTTAACGGCGAACAGGAACTGAATGGCGCAGACCAGCAGGCAACAGAGGTTCAGGGAGAGCGACAGGGCGCACAAGGCCAGGGTCACGTCGTAAACGATGATAAAGTCCTCGCTGCTCACGCCCCTGGACAGGGCATCATCGCGCCCATTCGGCGAGATCTTCAACAGGAAGATCAGCGAGAGCAGCGCCAGAAGCAGGGAACCTGAAAACAAATCAGATGGTCAGATGGTAGACGAGACTCCGAATGGTGTGTGTTGTGTGCACTCACTCAAGCACAGCAGACCCAGGCTGGTGAGGGCTTCGCGAGGCGATGGTCCGGGCTTGGACAGCTTCTGGAGCATCGGATTCCCCATCAGATTATTGCAGTTGCTGTAATTGTGCTGTTGAAGTTGGCTGATATGTTGCGGCTGCTGTGGCGATTGGGGCTGCATCAGGGAGTGGGACAGCTGAGGCTGTGCCGGCAGCGGCAGCGTCTGTTGCTGCTGCTGCTGCTGGTGGTGGCTGCTGGCCAGGATGTGCTGGTTCGTGTAGGTGTGATGGTGCAGGCTCCCATTGCTGTTGCAGTGTCCATTGGGAGTGAGGGGCGTCAATGGCGTCAATGGCGTCAGCGGTTTCAGTGGCGTGGGGGTCGTTGGCATGGCAATGTTAAGAAGATTGGAGGCGGCATTTGAAACTCGGCACCCGCCATTGAGAAGGGTGCTGCAGGTGGACGCATTCAGAGCGGATATGTTCAGGGGCTGTTGCTGCGGCTGTGGCTGGGGCGGTCGCAGGTGAATGTTGCGTGCCGTGCTGGCCAAGGCAGCTGCTGCGGGTGTTGGCGAGCCTGCCCCGGCTGCAGCAGTGGCTGACACAGGGCCATTCGTGGTGGTGGTGGTTGCTGCTGTTCCTCCTGCTCCTGCAGCGGCTGTTGCTGCCCCTGCTTGAACGGAGGGTGTGTTGTTGCCGCTTCCACTGCTTCCGTTCCCGTTCCCGTTGTGGCTGTTGTTGTTGTTGTTACTGCTGCTTGTGCTACTGTTGGCACAGGCTGAAGCGGTGCGCAGCAGCTGTCCATTGAGCGGCAAAGCCACTGTAACCGGTGGCACGGGCAGCGGGACGGTGGCAGAGGCGGAGGCGGAGGCAGAGGCACTGCTCGCATTGGAGGCGTGCTTCAGCATTTCCTGTAATTGGCTTCAAATGCGGTTCAACGCTCGCTAGATGGCGCCACGTTTGCTTCCGACTCAACGGCGCTACACATTCTGAGCGAAACAGGTGTATTGGATGGATGGATGGATATGATGGACAGATATGTAGATGATGATTCCAAATGAAGCAAAGATGCAACGCTTTTTCTATCTGCAATGGAATTCGAATCGTGTATGAAAAACATATTCAGTAGTGATCTGTCTTTTGCTTTTTCCATTCGCTGCACTTTCACATGCATACATATGCATGCTTATTAAACTTTCCCATAAATTATGTACAAAAACTACATTAGTGTGGGTATATTGAGTAATTAGTTGGCGGATAAGTTCTTAGTTCTTTAGTCTTGTAATAAAAAGCAAAAGCAGAAGAGAGCTAAATATTCTCACGCTTGCATCGAAATGGAAACTTCAATGGGGTGGAGCGAGACGCCGAGAGTGCTGCCCTGCTGCGGCAATGGACAATTGTAACGGTTCTTCTGCATTTCAGCAGAAAGATCACAACGACCACAACAGAAAGTAGCCATGTATGTGGCTGGTTCCCAAAAAGCTGCACCGATTCTATGGAACTTTGCATTCAATTACTCGGAAGCGATATAGCTGATTATTCCGCTGAGCAAACGGTTTTCGTTTCTCCACAATTTATCACAATTTAGAACTTTCCACAGCACAAAAATAATGAAAAAAAAGACAACACACTCGCGGGATTTATATTAATTTTCGGCCAAAAAGCAAAGAAGACAAAAAAAAGATCAGAGAATGGAGAATTGCAATTGGCAGGTTTGTAAAACAAGTTTACCTCTGTATTCTGTTTTTGGTTTTTGTTAATTTCGGCTCTTGGCCTGTGACATTTACATGGCGGTCATATCCATTTTCATATCAAAAAAAAAAAAAACAAAAAACTGCCGAAACATTCCGATAATTGGTAATGAATGTGAGTGAAATCAATTTTCAGGCTGCCGCCTGGAGGCGTCTCCAGTCGACACAGATTAACCAAACAAAACGAAACATAGCCGCCGTGGCCGTTGTGCAGGCGACAAGTGAACGATGTGATGATTATATGTACATACTATATGTATATACTATATTACTATATGGTTATTTTTTGAAAAACATCAACAACCGACGACCGAGTGACAACTACGACTATCCGTCGCGGCTCTTAGTCGTCCATGCCGTAGTCCGCGTCGCATCAGCCGTTGATTCTAGCCGCCGGGGGCCGATGCCAGCTATTCGCACAACCAGTTAACAAGTGAACGGGCGGGCACACAGACGTGAATGTACAGGTGAGCGAGGGTACGAGCCAACGGCAGACAGACACCACAAAAATACCAATACCAATGAGGATTCCAATCGTTGCCACAGTGTACAAAGATCAGGCTGTCACTGGATAGGGTGCCGCACCGTGGCAAGGAAGTTGCGTTGCCCGAATGCGGCCCACTGTGCAACAAACCTGATCAGCACATGGATACGCGCAGACAGACACAGCTTTTGTTACACACACACACACACATGCACTGATACACAGGTAAAGAAAAACGATACAAGCAAACGATATCAATGGTCGCAACGGCTTCCAACTTGCTAAGCCGCATTCCACGAGCCATGGCTCTGGGCCTGGAAGGCTGCTGTCGGTTGTTTTCTCCTTCTCCTTGCATACCACACATTCACGGCATAGTAGTAGTTCGTGCATTTATTTAGTATGTAAATGTGCATGCAATACCTTGTGTGTCTACAATAATAACGGCTGGTTGGAAAAACCACACACAGTGGCTTGTCAATAATTAACAAACATTTAAACACCAAAGTTCCACTTGGCTAGTTCGAATTTTCTTACAGTTAGATTTAAAATTGCCAATGAAATTGCGGCCAGTGCTGCCAGACAGATTTTAGAGTGTTGTTGAACATCAAATTTTATAATCGATAAATATATATAATATATATCGCGGTAGTACCGATATATCGATAAGTAGAATTAAAAGACGCGGGCATTCGTTGGTAATAAATATCCATATTGTATAAGCTTTTTAATACTAAATATCACCACCAAATTTATTATTATATTATATTACATATGCTGGCAGCTTAGACACCAAGCTCGAGCACCATGAACAAGTTTATTCTTTTCATAGTATTTTCTAGTATTTTGCTAATCCAATCATGTAGAAATCGTGTAGAACTGCCAAAATATAAATTTTTTTGAAAAAAGGGCCAATCATTTTTCATTTAACATTTAGTAATTACATTAATATGGAGCGAATGTGTAGTTACCATGTACAAACATTAATTTAGTGATAATTGTTGTTGACCGTTTTTGCTTAAACCTTATTTTATTGATAATTTAATAAAGATGAGAACTTAAAGTTCACCATTAAAGTAGAAAATTGATTCCTAGGAAAGGATATTATAGAATTGAGAAAACTTGTGTCATCCCAGGCAAAAACAGTTTAGTCTCTGTTTTAAATATCACAACGATATGTTACAGTTTTTTGTCTTCTTGCAGAGACCAATAATAGGTATCAGGATCGAGATCATATACTCATCACTCATCATATACATGAATATGTCTAAAAAATGTCAATTTGAGAAAAGGTGTTTATTAGTTACGTTTTATCTTCATATCATTATTTATACTTTTATATACAATTATCAAAATAGAGTATACAAAGGCCTATACTTAGGCTTACACGCAACATAGCGATGGTTTTTTTGTTGAACTTTTTCGTTTAAACCTTTTTTTACAATAAATACAATAAAAGCAAAGATTAAAAATAAGCCAGTTAAGTAGAAAATTAATTTATTAATCGGATAAAATTATGTGGGCATGGCTAAATGTTCTATCTGGCTTATAATATTTGACGGAACATTAAAATTAAGCAATATGGTTTCCAATCCTTGATGGAGAACAATTAACTATTATAAGCCAAGGGGGTATTTAAATTTTCTACCGAAAATAATGAAAATTTAATCATTTTAGCGTAGTTCAGGTTGAGTTCGTGGGTTTTTTTGCAAGTTAAAGGGAAGGATAGGATGAATCTACAAGAAGAATTTACAATCGTTAATAGTTTTCGCCATTTACCTCAAGTAGCTGAACTATTTAAATAGAGGGGGCATAAGTGGGATAAGTTCGGTTTTTCATCATACGAGACGGTGTATTGTAGTTGAAGAGCATAAACAGCAATTGCCGTAGCAAGAAAACAAATCAAGTATTTAAAACAAACCAGTCAAGTAGAAAATTGATTCCTTAATCGGATAAAATTATGTGGGCAGTGCTAAATGTTCTTTTTATATAGTAATATTCCACAGAATATCAAAAACGAGGAATATGTATAACAGAACTTGATTTCGTCAGTATACTTACGGTATATTTTTAAAACGAGACGGTATGTTTCGGTATATTTCTGAGGGTCGGACCATATCGATAAATCCGCGGTCACACTGACCGTATCGATAAACCTGCGACGAAAGTTCTTTTGCGTGGAAATATTTAAGTGAATTAAATAAAGTTAGTTTTTGTCTTCGGTTAAAACACCTTGCTAATTCTATTAAAAGTAAGTAATAATCAATACATTTTGATTGCGACGTCGTACTAGCTTTCTGCTCTATTTGCGTGGAGCTTGCGCTGAATTTTGGTCTGTGTGCGTGTGTGATTCGGTTATATAAGAAAGAACAATCTAGGCAAAGAGCCGGCAAACCGTGTTTCTATAACATTATTGGTTGCTTGAGGACATTTTACTCGCATTTATTGGGAAATATGAATGCTAATACAAGAGATTGGTCCTCGCACACACACACACATTGTCCACTGAAGAGAAATGTTCGAGAGCCAGCGCACATGGTTTTCCTCTGATTGCCGGCATATTAACACGATTTCACATTTGTCATAGCGACTTGCATGTGGCCACTGGGTAGGCCGGGCATCGGCCACGCCTCCTCGCGCCGCATTCTAGTGTTTCGTAAGAGGGCCCCCCTCGGATTTAGTTGTATTTATTCTTGTATAGTGGGTTACATAAACGATTTCTTCTGGAAGGCTCTGTGATGCTTATGATGGTGTTGACCTCGAACAATCGCTATCAATGGCCGCTGTCATTGGAGTGGATTGGTGGGGAGGGTGGGGGCTTGTATCTCCTAGAGTGAACTCTCGGCAAAGGAGTCCATTTTTTTATGGGTTGTTTTCATTTGCAAATAGGATTTTTCTCCGATCCAATGGGACTTACATCATTTTGAATAGATTCGTACGGATGACGAAACACCACTGTACCTTAGCCGCCCGCCCGCTTATCAAAAAATTAAATATAGTAAATAGTCCAAATTGAATATGCTGGCATTAGGCAAACAATAGCGAGAGCACGTGCACGAGCTTCTTGTTGGTCGGTTCTTGATTCTCATCACCCCATTGATCTCTCTCCCTAGATGTTCCGCTTACCTGTTGCACTTGCACGCACCTCCGTCAGCCGCCATCTGGCGATGCGGGGCTATGCGAAGGACGTGAAGTTTGGCGCCGAGGTGCGCGCCATGATGCTTCAGGGCGTAGATGTGCTGGCCGATGCGGTGGCCGTGACGATGGGCCCCAAGGGTCGCAACGTCATCATCGAGCAGTCGTGGGGATCGCCCAAGATCACCAAGGATGGTGTGACTGTGGCCAAGTCGATCGAACTGAAGGACAAGTTCCAGAACATCGGTGCTAAGCTGGTCCAAGATGTGGCCAACAACACGAACGAGGAGGCTGGCGACGGTACCACGACTGCCACAGTTCTTGCGCGCGCCATTGCCAAAGAGGGATTTGAGAAGATCTCCAAGGGCGCTAATCCCGTCGAGATCCGCCGCGGTGTAATGCTGGCCGTGGAGACCGTCAAGGATAACCTCAGGGAAATGTCTCGCCCAGTGAAAACCCCCGAGGAGATTGCCCAGGTGGCCACCATCTCGGCCAACGGCGATCAGGCCATTGGCAATTTGATCAGCGAGGCCATGAAGCGAGTCGGACGCGACGGTGTCATCACCGTTAAGGACGGCAAGACCCTCACGGATGAGCTGGAGGTGATTGAGGGCATGAAGTTCGACCGTGGCTACATCTCGCCCTACTTCATCAACTCTTCGAAGGGCGCCAAGGTCGAGTTCCAGGATGCTCTTCTGCTGCTTTCGGAGAAAAAGATCTCCTCAGTGCAGAGCATTATTCCCGCACTGGAGTTGGCGAACACGCAGCGCAAGCCCCTGGTGATCATCGCCGAAGACATCGACGGCGAGGCCCTGAGCACTCTGGTCGTGAACCGCCTGAAGATCGGTCTTCAGGTGGCAGCCGTCAAGGCCCCCGGCTTCGGCGACAACCGCAAGTCCACCCTGACAGACATGGCCATCGCCTCAGGCGGCATTGTCTTTGGCGATGATGCTGATCTCGTCAAGCTGGAGGATGTCAAGATCAGTGATCTCGGACAGGTGGGCGAGGTGGTCATCACCAAGGACGACACACTGCTGCTGAAGGGCAAGGGAAAGAAGGATGACGTGAAACGTCGCGTTGACCAAATCAAGGACCAAATTGGCGAAACCACCTCCGAATATGAGAAGGAGAAGCTTCAGGAGCGCCTGGCCCGTCTGGCCTCCGGCGTTGCCCTGCTCCGAGTCGGTGGCTCCAGCGAGGTTGAGGTGAACGAGAAGAAGGACCGCGTCCACGATGCCCTGAATGCCACTCGCGCTGCTGTCGAAGAAGGAATTGTTCCCGGTGGTGGCACTGCCCTCCTCCGCTGCATCGAGAAACTTGACAGCGTGGCCGTCCAGAATGCCGATCAGGTAATTGGATCAGAATTCTTCTTCAGAACTCTTTCACTTATATTGTGATTAATCTTTTCCAGAGCCTTGGAGTGGACATCGTGCGCCGTGCCCTCCGCATGCCCTGCATGACCATTGCCAAGAATGCCGGCGTTGATGGAGCCATGGTCGTGGCAAAGGTGGAGACTCAGTCTGGTGATTATGGCTACGATGCAATGAAGGGCGAATACGGCAACATGATTGAGAAGGGCATCATTGACCCCACGAAGGTGGTGCGCACGGCCATTACGGATGCCTCCGGTGTTGCATCTCTGCTGACCACGGCCGAGGCTGTTGTCACTGAGATCCCCAAGGACGATGCTGCCCCGGGAATGCCCGGTATGGGTGGAATGGGCGGCATGGGAGGAATGGGCGGCATGGGTGGCATGATGTAAGCGAATCAGTCTATTTTTTAAGCCATGATGCAGGACGCCAGCAGAGAAGAAGCGAGCTGCACCATCGCCGGCTCCGCAACACCAGCCGTCGCAGCGAGCCCTGCCATTATCCATTATCCTTTATTTCGGTGAATCCAGCTATTCTCATTCGCTCACACACATTCTCTTCCTTGATGGAATTTAGTTTTGCTTTGCATTTACCCTTTGGCAAACATGGGAGACCCATCAAAAGGCCGGATGCTGGCTCGCCCTCGTTCGCTTCATAGTCTGCCGTCGCCTCCATCGTGCTCTACGTTTTTTTAACTATTCCTTAATTACTATTTTTTTACATGTTATATATGTAAAAATACCGTTAGTTATACAATCTAAAATAAATCAGAAGTTACATTGATGACACATCTATACACATAGCGAGACTTTCAAGGGAACGCCATCAAAGAAGCATCTAGAAGGCCGTACAGTACGTACATATTGGACGGGCTACCGGATCGATTCGGTGGGATTTGGGACTCGCTTCGTTTGATCTAATAGGGATCAGCGATTCGGCTTTCGCTCGCCCAAAAACGGACCGAATGTGGCGAATCGCGTCAGTTTTTTTCTCGCTCACTCTATACTTGAGAGAACGAGAAAGCAGCACACAACCTTGGTGGATTTTTGCTGAAAATATTGTCTGTCATTCATGCGTACTATACACAAATGGGTTCCGCCATAGTATGTGCCGAATCTTTTTAGAAACATTCGAATCCGTAGTGCTCGTATTCGGTTTTTACTGAAGGCTGAAGGCGGGACTCGTATTGATCGAACGCATTGAAGGGGCACGAGTATAGCTGTGGTTTCATGAATACTGTGGATTAGATCCCCGTTTTTAGATTGAATTACACTATTTCCTTTGCCTTTGTGACTTCTCGTCCAATTTGTATTTCTTGTAGTCGCTAAATCACTTTCAAACGAGGGGGAACGTTGTGAGTGGCTGCGGAGATCGCAACTCTACATTTATACCCGATACTTAGTCCGTATGGCTCTCCTCCGGCAGACGCCGCTACTATTAAACGACACGACAAAGAGTGCGTGCGAGAGAGACAGAAAATCAGTCTGAGAGCTGTGTAGCGACCGAAAATTGATTTCTTACTTTTGGCTACAATAATAATCCGATCTGATCCAGATTCGGCAATCTGATAGATAGGGTCATTTTCTATGATTCTGCGTTTTTGCCACAGACTTTCGTCCTTTTCGGGGGCGGCACTATTACAGAAGTTTGGATCGAAAATGTCGTTGCTCTAGCTATTATAGACTTTGAGCACTAGGCGCTCATAGGGACGGACGGACAGACAGACATGGCTCAATCAACTCGGCTATTGATGCTGATCAAGAATATATATACTTAATGGGGTCAGAAACACTTCCTTCTGGACGTTACACACATCCATTTTCACCACAAATCTAATATACCCCTATACCCATTTTGAGTATTGGGTAAAATAATAATTATACAATAAAAATCAAACATAATAATTATACAATAAAAATCAAACATAATAATTATACAATAAAAATCAAAAATAATAATTATACAATATAAATCAAAAATAATCATTATTCAATAAAAATCAAAAATAATAATTATACTTTATATACGTTATATAACTATTATTTTTGATTTTTATTGAATAATGATTATTTTTGATTTTATTGAATAATTATTATTATAATTATTATTCTTGATTTTTATTGTATAATTATTATTCTTGATTTTTATTGTATAATTATTATTCTTGATTTTTATTGTATAATTATAATTCTTGATTTTTATTGAATAATTATTATTTTTTATTTTATTGAATAATTATTATTCTTGAATTTTATTGAATAATTATTATTCTTGATTTTTATTGTATAATTATTATTCTTGCTTTTTATTGAATAATTATTATTATAATTATTATTCTTGATTTTTATTGAATAATTATAATTCTTGATTTTTATTGAATAATTTTTATTTTTTATTTTATTGAATAATTATTATTATAATTATTATTCTTGAATTTTATTGAATAATTATTATTATAATTATTATTCTTGATTTTTTATACCCGATACTCAAAATGAGTATTGGGGTATATTAGATTTGTGGTAAAAGTGGATGTGTGTAACGTCCAGAAGGAATCGTTTCCGACCCCATAAAGTATATATATTCTTGATCAGCATCAATAGCCGAGTCGATTGAGCCATGTCTGTCTGTCCGTCCGTCCGTCCGTCCGTCTGTCCGTCTGTCCGTCCCCTTCAGCGCATAGTGCTCAAAGACTATAAGATCTAGAGCAACGATGTTTTGGATCCAGACTTCTGTGATATGTCACTGCTACAAAAATATTTCAAATCTTCGCCCCGCCCACTTCCGCCCCCACAAAGGACGAAAATCTGTGGCATCCACATTTTTAAAGATACGATAAAGCCAAAAACGAAGAATCGTAGAGGATGACTATATGTTCTAGAGTGTAAGATCTCAACCAGATCGTATAATTATTATAGCCAGAATCAAGAAAACAATTTCATTCTTTCTCGCTCTGTCTCTCTCTAACACACAGGTTTCATGGTCGGCTTTGCCAATTGCAAAATATGAGTTCAAGGATCTCAGAACCTATAAGAGCCAGAGCAACCAAATTTGGTATCCACACTCCTGTGATATCGGACCTTGACCGTTTCGTGTCTAAATTTCGCCACACCCCCTTCCGCCCCCGCAAAGGACAAAAATCTGGGGCATCCACAAATCTCAGAGACTATTAAGGCTAGAGTAACCAAATTTGGTATCCGCACTTCTGTTAGATCTCACTATAAAACGTATATCTCAGAATTTCGCCCCACCCCCTTCCGCCCCCACAAAGAACGAAAATCTGTTGCATCCACAATATTGCACATTCGAGAAAACTAAAAACGCAGAATCTTAGATAACGACCATATCTATCAAATTGCTGAATCTGGATCAGATTGGATCATTTTTGTAGCCAAAAGCAAGAAATCAATTTGCAGTGGCTACGCAGCGCGTGACGTCACGCTCAGACTGATTTTCTGTCTCTCTCGCACGTACTCTTTGTCGTGTCGTTTAATAGTAGCGGCGTCTGCCGGAGGAGAGCCATACTGACTTAGTATCAGGTATAACTGTAGAGTTGCGGTGTCCGCAGCAACTCAAAACGTTCCCCCTCGTTTTTATTGTATAATTATTATTCTTGAATTTTATTGTATAATTATTATTCTTGATTTTTATTGAATAATTATTATTATAATTATTATACTTGATTTTTATTATATAATATTTATTTTTGATTTTTATTGAATAATTATTATTATAATTATTATTCTTGATTTTTATTGAATAATTATTATTTTTATATATTGAATAATTATTATTCATGAATTTTATTGAATAATTATTATTCTTGATTTTTATTGAATAATTATTATTATAATTATTATTCTTGATTTTTATTGTATAATTATAATTCTTGATTTTTATTGAATAATTATTATTTTTTATTTTATTGAATAATTATTATTCTTGAATTTTATTGAATAATTATTATTCTTGATTTTTATTGTATAATTATTATTCTTGCTTCTTATTGAATAATTATTATTATAATTATTATTCTTGATTTTTATTGAATAATTATAATTCTTGATTTTTATTGAATAATTTTTATTTTTTATTTTATTGAATAATTATTATTATAATTATTATTCTTGAATTTTATTGAATAATTATTATTATAATTATTATTCTTGATTTTTTATACCCGATACTCAAAATGAGTATTGGGGTATATTAGATTTGTGGTAAAAGTGGATGTGTGTAACGTCCAGAAGGAATCGTTTCCGACCCCATAAAGTATATATATTCTTGATCAGCATCAATAGCCGAGTCGATTGAGCCATGTCTGTCTGTCCGTCCGTCCGTCCGTCCGTCCGTCTGTCCGTCTGTCCGTCCCCTTCAGCGCATAGTGCTCAAAGACTATAAGATCTAGAGCAACGATGTTTTGGATCCAGACTTCTGTGATATGTCACTGCTACAAAAATATTTCAAATCTTCGCCCCGCCCACTTCCGCCCCCACAAAGGACGAAAATCTGTGGCATCCACATTTTTAAAGATACGATAAAGCCAAAAACGAAGAATCGTAGAGGATGACTATATGTTCTAGAGTGTAAGATCTCAACCAGATCGTATAATTATTATAGCCAGAATCAAGAAAACAATTTCATTCTTTCTCGCTCTGTCTCTCTCTAACACACAGGTTTCATGGTCGGCTTTGCCAATTGCAAAATATGAGTTCAAGGATCTCAGAACCTATAAGAGCCAGAGCAACCAAATTTGGTATCCACACTCCTGTGATATCGGACCTTGACCGTTTCGTGTCTAAATATCGCCACACCCCCTTCCGCCCCCGCAAAGGACAAAAATCTGGGGCATCCACAAATCTCAGAGACTATTAAGGCTAGAGTAACCAAATTTGGTATCCGCACTTCTATTAGATCTCACTATAAAACGTATATCTCAGAATTTCGCCCCACCCCCTTCCGCCCCCACAAAGGACGAAAATCTGTTGCATCCACAATATTGCACATTCGAGAAAACTAAAAACGCAGAATCTTAGATAACGACCATATCTATCAGATTGCTGAATCTGGATCAGATCGGATCATTTTTGTAGCCAAAAGCAAGAAATCAATTTGCAGTGGCTACGCAGCGCGTGACGTCACGCTCAGACTGATTTTCTGTCTCTCTCGCACGTACTCTTTGTCGTGTCGTTTAATATTAGAGGCGTCTGCCGGAGGAGAGCCATACTGACTTAGTATCGGGTATAACTGTAGAGTTGCGGTGTCCGCAGCAACTCAAAACGTTCCCCCTCGTTTTTATTGTATAATTATTATTCTTGATTTTTATTGAATAATTATTATTCTTGATTTGTATTGTATAATTATTGGTGATTGGATTCTTATTTTTGGAAGGGAAAGAGCGCTTGGATGCTGTGTATGGTGACTAGTCTCCTTCGATGACGACCGTCAAAAATTGGTTTACGAGTTTCAACATGCTCCAAGTGAGCTTGGGGGCGGGAGGCTCTTATCCCCCCCCCTCCCGGCTACCGCCTTAACCTAACCTAACCTTCAACATGATCGCACTTCGGCTTGGGATGAACCTCGGCCAGGTGCCCCGAAAATGGCTACCACCGAGGATATCCTTACAAAAATCCACGATTTCGTACTGGCGGGATAGCTGAAACAGTAGGCATCTCCTGTAAAAAATGTTGGGCATGAGAAAGCTGTCGGCGGAACTGGTGCCGCGTTTGCTCATTCCGAACAGCAAGTGCAACCACTTCAGAGCAGTCTTTGAGGCTGTTTAAGCGCGATCCGAAGGAGTTTCTGGAGTCCTGAAGGAAGTCCATCCACCAGAGACCAAGGAACAGTCGAAACAGTGGACTTTACCGGATGAACGGGCTCTGAAGAAGGCGAAGACTGTCTTATCGGCCAGAAAGGTGATGGCACTAGTTTTCTGGGATTCACAAGGTGTGTTCTACACCGACTAGCTGGAGAAGGGAAAAACGATCACAGGGTTCCAATATAGCCCTATTGGCCCCATTTTGGCGAAGGTAAAAGTGCTCTTCCACCAAGACAACGTACCGGCTCACAACTCCGCCACACCTCACACAAATTGATTGAACTTCAGTACAAACTGCTGCCCCATTCACCGTATTCTCCAGATTTAGTCCCATACGACTTTTCCGAACTTGAGAATGTCAATGGCCGGACAGAATTTCGAGTCGTATACGGAGGTGGTCGCCGTCACGGAGGCCCACTTTGCAGACCTCGAGAAGAAGTATTTTTCCGATGGGTTAAAGACCTAAAAGGAGACTATGTTAAGAGATGTATCGTTTTTCCTTTGAGATACTTATCGGACCACCCTCGAATATATATCCTGAACGAGGCCTGCCCAATGCTCCGAGGATGTGAAGATGTTCAAAGACATGCGGCGTTTTTTGACTTGTTGTGCTCAAATGTATGTGTATTTGTTGGTTTTTCGGTTTTTTGTTTGCTTTTTGTTCGTTTTATTAATTATAAATACATTTAATAAAAAAAAAAAACCTAAATAATGTAACGCTTAGATGTTTAAAAGAAAGAAAAAATATTTTGTATATACTCCGCAAGCGGTTGCTGAGGGCCCCTGCCACCTGCCGGAAAGAGGAGGGAGGGGAACGGAGAGGGAGAGGAGATGCTGCTCGATGGCGATGACGATGACGATAACGATAACGATTAACGACGACATAATGGCAGTATGTGATCGATGGCAGCGATATATTGGCTGCCCGCGCCGCTGCTGCCTTCTGTGGGCCTATGGTATGGCTAATGGCTGTGATTTGACTTCAGTTCCGTCCGCTCCCCCCGTTGGAGCTCCAGCTCCGGCTCCTAACACTTGCGCTTGGGCGTCCGGCGCTTCACACCGCAATTCTCGACCTTTTTACTGCCCTTGGCGATGGCCAGCAGCTTGACCAGCTTCTTGTGCGAGTCCCCCACTATCCAGCCGTGCTTCTGGTACGTCTCGCTCTCCTCAAAGTGCTTCCCCGCCGGCGGCTCTGGATGCTGTCGCTCCTGTTTCTGCTGCTCCCTCAGCACCGCTGCATCTTGCTCCCCATCGGCCTCGACGCGCCCGAACTCGTCGTCGCTGGAGCTGCTCCAGTAGTACAGTTGCTTCTCGCTCGCCGGTCGCTTTCGCCTCGCCGGCGACTGTTTATTCGCCTGGGATTTCCGCTTCGTCTTCAGATTCTTGTTACTGCTGCTGCTGTTGTTGTTGTTATTGTTGCTGCTGCTGTTGTTGTTGTTGTTGTTGCTGTTGGTTGTGGCGGTGGCGGTGGAGGTGGAGCTGCTCCTGGCTGGCGGAGGCGGTAGAGGCGGCAGAGGTGCTATACTGTTGCTGCTGCGGGACTTGGACCGCTGTGTGGTCGGCGTTGGCGTGGGCAAGGCCTGCGGCTGCTGCTGCGGCTCCCGCTGTAATGGCTCTTCCCCCAATGGGACGTCGAGGGTCTTGGTCTGCTGCCTGGAGCTGCGCGTCCTGGCCGGTGGCTCTACTTTGGGCTCAACCGACTTGTCCCTGTCGTTCTCTATGCCGTTGCCGTTGCCGCGCCTCTTCCTCGAGCTGGCAGACTTTGTGGCCGCTGGAGTCTTAACCTTGGTGGGAGCTTTCGATTTTGATTTAGACTTCGTCTTCGGAGGCGGCTCTGGGGCAGGGGGAGGCCGAGGATTCGGCTTAGCTCGCTGCCGTGCCTTGGCTGTGGTCGCCGGCTTTGGATGCTCCAGCTCCGCTGGCGGCTTCTTCGCGGCGCTTTTCTTGCGCCTGGCGATCACGGAGGGCGTTGGGGTCTTCTTGGGCGTCACTGGTGCCCAAATTGGCTCTGGATGGGCGTTTGCCTCGCTCGTTTTGCGCTTGCGGCGCTGCTCCTGCTGTTCCTTTTGCTCGATGAGGGCTATTATGTCCTTGGTGGACAGGAACTCCTCGTACTCGTCCGAGCTCCACGTCTCCACCAGCTTCTTGGCCCGGTTGGTGGCACAGCGGCGCTTGGACTTGCGCTGGCCCTCGTCGATCAGCTGCTCGATCTCCTCCGGGCTCATGCCCAGCTCCGACTGCAGCTTTGTCAGATCCTTGCGGGGCTTCCGAGAGGCCGGGGCTGTGGCGGGGGCAGTGGTCGCGGCCGACACCTCTGGCGGCTTGCTATTGCTACTCTTGGGGGAATTAGCCGGAGGACCTGTTTTGGCCTTTTTGGTCCTGCTGCGCGGCAGGGCACTTGGAGCGGGCATGGCTGCTGGCATGGTCGGCACTACCGGCGCCGACATGGGCTCCTGCTGATGGTGCGGCTGGGTGTTTGGGTGCGGGTGCGGGTGGGGGTGGGGGTGGGGGTGGGCATGCAGTTGGGGATGATCCCCATCCCGATTCCAGTTCTCCAGACCCACTGGGGACTCAACCTCTGGCACCTTGGCCGCCCCTCCACCACGGAGCTCATCAAAGATCTGGTCCAGATTGGCCTGGTTCTTGGGCAACGCCTTGTTCTTGGCCAGCGCCGACCCGGCCATCGGAGTGGAGAGCTGCTGCAGCGGAGTCGCCGCTGCTGCTGCTGCCGCCTTGGTGCTGGCGTGCTTGAAGATGCGGCCCATGATCAGCGACTTGTTCTCGAACGTCTTGGCCGTGGCTCGGCTGGAGCTGCTGCTGCTGCTCCTGCTCCGACTGCGTGTGTTCTCCTGCGTCGAGGACGAGGACGTCGACGAGCTGGACGAGGACACAGCCCTTGCCCCAGCCCCCGGCGGCCCCGCCACCGCAACTCTAGCATCCGTCCTGACCCCACATCGGGCGTCTGGCTCCACCATCTGCTCCTGCTCAGGCTCCGGCTCCACGTCGCCGTCGCAGCTCAGCGTCCCGAAGTCATAGTCGTCCCGGTCCGAGTAGCTGGCGGTGGAAACGCTGTTGTTGTCCTGCTCCTGGAGCAGGTTCACGCACGTCTTCGGCTTCTGGAACGTGATGCTGGCCTTTTCCTCCAGCCCGATATTCTTGAACGGCCGCTCTGGTATGATGATCCGACCGCAAGCTGGCGGCAGTGTCGCCGAGCTGGCCACGCCCGCCGCAGCCTTGATGATGGACGCGTGCATGATCGTTTTCGACGAAGTCGAGCTCTGCTGTTCCACCGGTCGCGTCGGCGTCGTCGTCGTCGTCGTGGTCCGAGTGTGGCCTGTGGGCGTTGGCGGCGGCTGCTGGTGGTGCTGCTGCTGGTGCTGGTGGTGCTGCTGCTGCTGCTGGTGGTGGTGCATATGGTGGTGGCTGGCCGACGGAGGCGTAGCCGCTGCTGTAACGCTGGGACCGGGCAGAACGCCTTGTGAAAGGTGCGGCATGAAGTCGCCGCCAGGCTTTTCGCTGCCCAGGGCGATGTCCGCCAGCTCCGTGAGCTTGCAGACGCCACGCCCGGTCTTGACCAGCTCCACCATGTCCAGCTGCAGGTTGACGTTCTCGTAGCCCTTCATGGCGGCCTTCGTCTTGAACCGCGAGGTGGTCGCCGAGAACTGCGAGATGGCCGAGTAGCCGGGCGACATCCGATTGTGGTTCCTGCTGGGAGAGACGGATGAGGATGATTGAGAAAATCTAGGAGCGAGGCAGCACCAAGCATGACTTACGTGGGAGTTGTTGTGGGTGTGACAGCGGGCGGATTCCGGAACAGCTGCTGGATGACCGGCTGATGGCAGACCACCGCCTCTAGCGCTGGAGGCGGCAGCGAGGGCGGCAGTGGCGACGGCGACGAAGGTGGCGGTGGAGATGGCGATGGCGACGGTGAAGCTGGCGGGGATAGCGAGGAAGAGGGCGAGGCAGGAGGCGATAGCGAGGGCGATGCTGGAGGCGGTAGCGGTGCAGGTGGCGGAGGCTGTGGCGGTGGCGGCTGTTTCCGCCCGGCAGTAACGATCACGGACGTCGTGGCCGGAATGGCGGTTGAGGTTGGTTGAGCTGGAGCGCCCGCACCCGCACCCGCCGTGGTGGAGCTCGACAGGCGAGGCGTCTCGGCGCTCTTGAGGATGTTGCAGCACTCGTAGAAGAGCCGCTCGTCTGGGTTGAGATTGAGGCGGGCGGCGGAGGTTCCCGAGGGACTGTGCTGGTTGTCGTGCAGCCGCAGGCTGGCCTCGGTGATGACATGATGCACTTGCTCGTTCAACTGCTGCTGGTACTGCTGCTGCTCCGGCTGGTGCTCCACATGGGGGATGATCTGGGAGGGCGGCATTAGAACTGAGGCCCGAATCTGCTGCATGGGCGGTGGATCTTGCTGGAGCTGGTGTTGGTGCATTTGCATTTGGCCACGCCCCTGGTCCAGGTCCAGGTCCAGGTCCAGGTCCAGGTCCGGCTCCACCTCGAGGTGGCGTGGACTCGATGGCGCCGTCTGCGACTGAAGGTACTCCTGCTCGGACAGCTTCGAGACGTGGGCCAGGGTCATGTTGTGCTTGGACAGAGAGGTGGCCGTGAAGAAGCTTTTGCCGCAGAGGGAGCACGAGTACTTTTCCGCATCGACGAGGCTGCGTTGCGTGCGCTTCTTGGGCCGCGTGAGGAGGACGCTACGCCGCCTCCGGCGTCGCCGGCCACGCCCGCCGCGACCCAGGTCCTGCGAGTAGCTCGTGTAGACGCTCATCTCGTCGTCCAGGTCCATGTCCATCAGCTCCGTGTTGGTGTTCTCGTCGCAGATGGAGCCGAAGTTCGAGTGCTCGTCGTTCAGGTTGGGGGCACTGCGCACACTCATGGACGTCTGCGGTCGGTAGAACTTGTCCTGGTCGGGGTCCATGCGGCCGTCCTGCTCCCCCTGGTCGAACTCGTCGTGGGCGAACTCGAAGTCCTCGTTGGTGGTGGCCGACATGATCTTCTCGTTCACGTTCTTCGCGATCTCCGTGAGGTAGTTGTCCTCCTCCTCGACGCTGTCGCCCGCCGCCGGCACGGCCGCGGCCAGGGCCGAGGTTGTGGCCTGCACATGCTCCGGCTGCTCCTTGTGTATGTTCTTGTTCAGGCGAGGATCCCGGCTGAAGGTGGCCGCCGTGGCCGGAACTGCCCGCTCCTTCTCCTTCTGCAGCTCCAGCTCCAGCTCCGCCTCCCGCTTCTGGTACATCTGCTTCTTGGCGGCGCTGCTCAGGATGCTCGGCCGCAGTATGGAGGCGGCCGGCGGCACTGCCGGCTGGGCGGCCGCCTCTTTGGCCTCCTTCGCCTCCTTGGCCAGCAGCTGCTTCTCGATCCCGATCGAGAAGGACTCCAGGGTCGACTTGAGCATGCTGATGTTCTCGTTGGTCGCCTTTCCGCCCGCCCCCTTGCCCCGGCTGCGGTAGTAGCAGCTCTGTCGCCGCTTCGGCCTTCCCCTGACAGGAAGGGCCGGCGCCGTCGCCGTCGCCGGAGCTGGAGCCGCCTCTGGCGCCTCTCGCGCAGTCGCGTTCCGAGACGGCTTCGATGTGGATGCGGTGGACAGGGCGGGGGCCATGGCCGCGTTCCGCTTGGTGCTGGACATGAGCAGCATGCCCGTCAGCAGCAGGTCCTCGCTCTTCTCGTAGGCCAGGTTCTCCAGCTTCTTGAGGTTGTCTCGGCGGGCGTTGTCGATCTTAAAGCTCTCCAGCAGCTGGTCGGCCACAATGGCCGCCAGCTCGTTCTTCCTGCGCCGTCGCTGCTTCTTTTTTGTGACCGGAGCCTGCTCCTCCTCCTCCTGCGGCTGCTCCTGCACCTGCACCTGCTCCTGCGCCGGCAGATCTTCAGTCGCCTCCAGGGTACTCGCCGCCGTGGCCGACTGATCCTGGACGCTGGGCAGCTCGGACTGCGCCAGGCTGTGGAAGCCCGAGGAGGTGTTGTTGTTCATGTTGCTGCTGTGCTCCTCCAGCAGCGAGCTGCAGTTCGTCTCGACCGTGGGCGTCGGCGTCACACTGCGCGGAGGCAGGGGCGGCAGGGCTGGGAGTGCCGGAGCAATGGAAATGACGGACACGGCCACAGAGGGCGCCGACAGTGGGACCATCTCCACGACAGGCAAAGGATCAGCAGCAGACAGAGCGGGCAGCTCTGGCTCGGGCTCGGGCTCCACCTCCACCTCTGGCTCCAGCTCCAGCTGCAGCTCTCTCTCCAGCTCCGGCTCCGGATCTGGCTCCGGCGTATGTTCCTTTATGCATTCAACAGGCGGAGGAGGTTCCACAAGCGTCACCGGTGCCTGGGACGCGGGTGCGGATACTTTCGAGTAAACTGCAGGCAGACGTCCGTCCGTCTTGGTCTCTCCATTGACTGGCGGCAGGGACTGGACGCCATACAGCTGTGCTTCCACTGGAGGCTCTTCCGGGGCGAGCGAAGCGGAACGGCAGTCGATGGTCTTGGAGCGCATTGAACGCTTCTTTGGCGTCAGAAGAGCCTTCACTGATGCTGCCGTCTGGGGTGGAGCGGGAGAAGGAACAGCCGGAACAGTCGGAACGCCGGCTAAACTGGCCAGACCCTTCTCCCCCATCGAGGTCGGGGCAAATATCATGCCAGCGGTGGTGGCTGTGACGGCAGCTGTGGCGGCAGCCGTGGCGACGATGTAGTTGCTCGGCCTGCTCGGATGAAGGACTTGTGGCGGCGCCTTTTCGCTCTCCTTGTCGTCGTCGTCGTCGGGCAGACTGGCTTGGACCGCCAGGATGACCGAATTGATGGCGTCGTCAATGTGATTGTTGACCACCTCGTCCATGCGCAGGCATCCCTTCGGCAGGCCCTTGCCGCCGTACTCCTTCTTGCCGCCCGACGCCTCAACCGAGCGTTTCTTTCCGCCCGTTGCTTTGGGCAGATGCACGGGGATGGTGGCAGCGCCACCGAGGATCACATTGGATGGGGAAGCCCCAGTGGCAGTCCCCGTGGCAGTGCCAGTCCCTGTGCCAGTGCCAGTGCCAGGATTGCGCACTTGGGGTATCTTGAGCAGGTCCAGGTTCGAGTAGTAGTGCGAGGCCAATGAAACCGGCCCGAGAGCTGCACCAGCCGCTGGCCCGAGAAGAGGAACTGGAACTGGAGCTGGAACGGGCCCTGGAAGAGCTTGCAGTGGAGGAGCAGCTGGTCCGGCAGGAGCTGTTACCAGGGGCAGCGGCATCGGCATCGGCAGAGGCATCGGAATCTGCATGGGCATCGGCATCGGCAGCGGCATGGGCATCGCCATCTCCTGGGGAACCCGCATTGGAGCCGCAACCGGCGCTGGTGAAGATTTCCTCGCCGACTTCTGGGACAAGTCGAGCGGCTTGTCCATGTCCATCTCCAGGGCCAGCACGTTGCGTGCCTCGAAGCCGCAAATGGTCTGCCGCCGGGCGGGCATTCCACTCGAGCGATGGTGCAGTCCCGTGTGGCAGCCGTCGCCGCGTTCGGTGCTCGGCAGCATTGGCTTCTGGAGGCATCCGCGCTGGCTGGTCAGGTTCAGCGGCTGCGGCTCCACCACGTACATGATGGGATTGACGTTCGTATTCGGATTTGGATTCGAATTCGGATTTGGGTTTGCGTGTGGATGGAGCTGGGCAGGCGGCAGATACAAGGGCAGTTTCGGCAGCAGATTCATGTTGCCATGAACGGACCCCGACGGAGCACCCATCCCCTGCAGGCCCAGAGGCATGGGCCCAGCGGCATGGGGCACGGGCACGGGCAAGGGCACCGGTGGGGCCAATGGCTGTGGTTGCTGTTCTGCTGGATACAGCTTGAGGGCAGCCACCGTCGGCGAGGGGGGCGTCGGGGGGACTGCCAATTGCTTGCTTGCTGCCTTGGTGGGGGTTCGCCGCGGAATGCCACCAAATGTGGGAGCTGCAGAGGTCACGGCAGCAACGGGAACTGCAAGAACCATAGAAGGAGCAGGAATGGGATGAGGAACGGGAACAGGAACAGGTGCAGGAGCAGGTGCAGGAACTGCAACAGCCACAACTGGCGCTAGTTCTGGCGGAGAGACGGCAGCGGGCGCTGGGACTGGCACTGGCACTGGCTCTGCAGCCGCAGCCAGAGGCTTCTCCTGCGGCTTATCCAGCGGCTCGGCTTGCTCTGCCTCGTGCCTGGGCCCCAGTGTGGCATCCACTTTGATGATGCGCCGCGACATGGCCTTCCGCTTGGGCGTTTTCGCCTCCGGCAGCTCCTTCTCTGCAACAGCTCTCGGGGTCAGCGTCTTGCAGTCTTTCTCCTCCTCTTTCTCGGGCGCCGGCGGTTGTGGCGGCGGCGGCGGCGGCGCTGGCCTTGGCGGTGGCGGCAGCGGCACCTGCTCAGTCTTCATCTTTTCCTCGAGCTTCCCCGTGAGCATGGCGATGCAGTCGCTAATCCTCTTGCTGCGCTTCACCCCCACATTTGAGCTGGGCTGCCGACTGCTGGCGGAGGAGAGGCGCGGCGCCACTGGCGACGACTTGATGGCCGGAGCAGGCGTGGTCGGCGGCGTGGGCATCAGCTGCTTGCTGGGCGTGGGCGAGGCGGCCTCGCGAGCATCGTGCCTTGTGCATGGCACCAGGTCCAGCTCCAGCTCCAGAATGGGCGGTGGAGGCACTTTATCGGGATTCGCAACTTGAAGGAGCGCCAGCGCCGGCTTGGCCTCAACGAGAGATCTTGAATTGGCAGTGAATGTGGCTGGGGGCTTTACCTCCGGCTGTGGCTGTGACTGTGACTGTGGCTGTGGCTCCGGCTTCGGCTGTGACTCTGACTCAATGGCTGACAATGGAGTGGGGGATTTGGCTCCTCCGGTGGCCAATTTTGACTTTTGTTGCTGCTGCTTCTTCTGCAGTTGCTGTTGCTGTTGTTTCTGCTTGCGGCGGCATCGCTTCTGTTGCGATGCTGCCACGGCAGCAGCGGAGGCGGCGGCCACCACCGAGGACCGGGTGTTGCGTAGGAGGTGCTGATTGTATATCTTCTTTGTGCTCCTCTGCTGCTTCGACATGGATTTGGACTTGGACTTGGACATGGACATGGACATGGACTTGGACATGGACATGGACATGGACTTGGACATGGATTTGGACATGGACTTGGACATGGACTTGTTCTTCGACTTGCGCTTGGCCTTGTTGTCCACAGGGAAGATCTTCTTGCAGACGCGCTTGGGGGGCAAGTTCTCCAGCATTTTCCGTATGGACTCGGCTGCAAGGGGGGGGGGGGGGGGGGGGGGGGGGGGATAAGAAAGCGGAAAGTTGAATCAGTTTCGGGGTCAATGCTGCATGGAACTGCTGGAAACTTACCATCGCTGGGTCTCTGGCGGGGGGAGTTCTTCATCTTCGACGAATTGGAGCCGCTCTCCTCGCACTCGCCCTCGCCCTCCGCCTCGCCATCGCCATCGTCCTCGTTTTCGGCCTCCGCCTCTGCCTCTCCCTCGGCGTCGCCCTCCAGAGAGTCCTCGAGCTTTTCCTTCTTCCGGCTGGAGAACTGTTTGAGCGGCCTCTTGGAGCAGGGGCGACGCTTCTTGGTGCCGCAGTAGTAGCGGTATTTCCGCTTCTTGGCCAGCGACCAGATGTAGTCGCCGGAGCAGTCCAGCATGTGGCGGTAGAGATCCATAAGGCCGCTGCACTTTCGTCCGCACTTCGTGCAGCTCAACGGAGCCGAAGAGGACGACGTGGTGGCCGTGCAAGTGGAGGTAGAATGCGAATGGGAATGGGAGTGCGAGGTGGAGTTGGAGGACGAGCTCGGCGAACAGGACGAAGAGGAGGAGGTCGTCCCTGTCCCGGAAGCGGGCGATGGCTGCTGGTGTTCCAGATTGGACATGGGCGTGGGCGTCGGCGTCGGTGTGGAAGCCTCGAACGATGATCTGGAGGAGGTGGACGAGGAGGTGGTCTCCTCCTCGGGCTGCACGCGCTCCTCCTGCTTGTGCTGCGGCCAGCGAACGCAGTTGCTCTCCGCCGCGAACCGGCCCAGCGCCCGCTTGGGTATGAAGAGGTGGCGCAGCAGGTTCCCCGCCAGCAGCTCCCTGCCCACCACCTCGTAGTGCGTGGCATAGATGTGCGAGTGACGGAACGTCTTGTGCTCCTCCAGCGATTTTCGCTGATCGAACTTGGCCCCGCAGCAAATGCACAGATAGAGGCGTGGTCGCGCCCACTCTCCGCTCAGCACCAACGAAGAAAATGTCATCTTCTTGTCCTGGTCCTGGTCCTGGTCCCGTTCTCGGTCCCGTTCCCGTTCTCTGTCCCTGATCATGATCCTTTCGGGGCTGGTCCCCTGCCGCGGCTGGAGCTGGAGCAGAGAGAGAAAACTCTCGTCGGCGAAATTCTGGGCCAGTAGATCCTCCTGGATCGTCCCCTGGACACATCCGTAGTCCGCCAGGTTGGGGTCCTCCTCGCTCTCGCACTTAATCACCGCCTGCTCGTTCTGCTCGAGGATGATGTGCGGCAGCAGACGGTGGTCCAGTATGAGATTGAGCTGCTCGAGCAGACGCTGCTGCTCCAGCTGCCTGTGATTACGGTCCCTATCCCCATACCCATCCGCCCCCCCACCGCCATTGCAGCTGCGGGCGATGGCGAGCGAGACATCGTGCTTCTGGCGCATCGTGAGCTGCGTCCACATGTCCAGCTTTGAGAGATCGCGCAGGCCAAGGAAGGTGGGCTGCTTCAGCTTCTTCACCAGCCGCCCGCCCTCGTTGATGATCGTAAACTTCTTCACATAGTCCCACTTCCACTTCCAGCTGTGCTTCGTGTGGGGCCGTCGCCGGAACTTTGCCGGCGGCAGCAGCTCCGCCGTCGAGCCGAACTGTTCCGATGTCAGCAGGGTCGGGTAGGTACTGGCGTGGCTCGTTTGACTAGAACCATGCAGCATAACCAGGTCGGATGTGAATGTGGCTGTGGCTGTGACTGTGGATTGGGATGTGGATGTGGTCATGGAGCCAGAGCCACAGCCAGAGGCGCCACTTGATGCTGATGCTGCTACTGACGCTATGGGGGAGGTGTGGAGCCGTCCATCGAGATAGTTCTGCAGATTCTGTTGGACATTCAGGATGACATCCTTGTAGAAGTTCTCATCAAACACATGCGAGTTGGCGCTGCCGCTGGAGCTGACCGCGACGCAGGCCGAGGTGCTGGGCTGCCGGAAGACAGCGTCTGGAGCTGCGTCCGGATGGGATTGCCCATGGTTATGGCCTTGACCCATGGGCTGAATGGCGGTCGCCGGCATGTGCTGCTGCTGCTGGTGCTGTCGCTGGGCTGCCGCCCGGCTGCTGCTCCTTGACTTGTGGGGCATGGCCAGGGGCGGCTGCTCGTCGTCGCCTGCCCGCCGCTGCCGGTTCCGGTGACTGGGCAAGCGGTTCTGGGTGAGACCAAGGCGAAAGAGCACCGGCTCGTCGGCTCCCATCAGTCCGGGTTTCGGCGATGGCGGCTCCTCGAGGTGGTGGTGCTGTCGGCGGTGGCCGGTGAGCTGGTCCGCATCCTGAAAGCGCAGTCGGCACGGCTGGCAACCAAAGTACTTGTCCGCATGCATCTGGATGAGGTGGAGGAACAGCTGATCCAGATGCTTGACGGGCAGACATATCTGTGGCAGCATCGAGTGCTTCCTGCTGCCGGAGCAGTGTTGGCAGCCGGGAAATCCTCCGGTTGGATGCGAGCTTCCGGAGCTGCTGGTGGACCGACCGCTGCAGCGCCTCTCCTGCCGCTCCGTGTGGAACTTGTCCACATGCTTGCCCTGCAGCTTGCCAGAGGCGAACTTTCTATCACAGTACAAACACAAGACTTTCTTTTGGCCGGACCCCGGGCCAGAATCAAGGTCAAGGTCTCTTTCCCGCGGCCGGTCCTCTATGAGAATCTTGAGCTTCTCCACCAGTCGGGGCAGACGTTCCAGGGGTAATCTGCAGATCAGTGATGGCTGTTGCTGAGCACTTGACCCCTGTCCCTGTTCCTGTTCCTCTTCCAGTGTGAGTGGGAGTTGGTGTGGGTGTGGGTGTGGGAGTGGCAGTGGCTGTTGCTGCTCCTCTTCCTCGTCGTCTTGTTCGTGCCTCAGCTGCCGTTTCTTCCGTCCGGATGAACCAGCTGGCGACGGTCTGATCGCCGCTATTGGTCCAATTGGATTCTTGCCATTGACCTGCTCCTCGGACAACTTGAAGCCCCGGCGCAGGCCGAAGCGCGACATAGTCTTCATGGGGAAGCCACTTGATTAACCGTTTCGTTGCACAAATTTTTATTTATATTTCTGGAAAAGGAGCAAATGCAATTTTAGATATATATTTTTTTTTTGTTTTTTTTGTTGACAAATAAACCGCAAATATGAGAAGAAGCAGAGACAGAGGCAAATTGTGGAAAAACAAAAACTACACACGCACACACACACATGTACACGTGCATACACACGCACATATATTCCACTCAGAAACAACTCTAAAAGAGTGCTTGAGCACACAGTCATGGGTGAAATATGAACCTACATCTTCTGCACACACACACACACACACACACACATATATATCCAGATATGTCCAATAAATATTTGATTATGTTTTATTTTGTTGTGTTTACCCGTTCACGTTAATGATTTAGAAACGACTGCATGTGCCGCCTTCTGTTTCAATTTGTTTGTTTCGATTGGGGCTCGTTTGATTCCGTTTTATTTGTCCATGCCCCTGTGGTATTGCACTTTAATTCTTCGTTTCCCTCCGTGTGGCGGCCAGCCCACTTGGACCGGATATTGTATTTTAGTATTTTCTCAAATAAAGAATCGCACAGCATTGCATTTGTTTTATTTATTATGTACTTATTATTTTTTTCCACCCTAACAACTGCGTTAGGAGGTATCTAACGTTCAGCCCAAATCGATGCGTGCGTAGAGCAAAGGAACGGACAGGGGCAGGGGAAGCAGACGACGACGGCGGCGATGGCGATGGCAGCAGGACGACGATACTGTCACTGAGGAGTGTGGCAGTGGTGAACAAGAACGATTTTTCTCTCTTGCACAAGAAGCAGCGGCGGCTGCAGGTAGCATTTTTATCCATTTATTATTATTTAACGCTATCCCATTAATGGGTGCGTGCACTTGTTATCCACTAATTTGATTTTAACTATTTAACTCATATTTATATATTGTTCACGCACACATATCAGATTTTGTATACTGTCGAGTTAAATGTGTTTTTCTTATGAGAAGAGTGGGGCTCCGAAATCGCGTCAAAATGGTCGGGTTAGCAGTGTGTACACACTTTCCCATATCCAGGTTCAGCTGAAATCATCGAGATATCGATACTCTTCAAATATCAAACGCAGCTTCTTTCAACTGGATAATGCTGTAGATTAAATGGCTATAAAAGAAATTTTTTTTAAATGCATCATTCATTTACTAATTGATTCTGTGGATGCATAGATGGTTTAATTAATAATTAAATTAATTATTGCAATAGTTTCTTGATCTACTTTGATGATGATTATCGATAGCCTCGGTGTTGCCATAAAGTTGAACTCTTGGGCTTGTTTTTGACGAGTCATTTTCTCTTCTCGGGCCGAATTTGTTAATAAAAAATAGCTTCGAACTGAACAGATATGCCATACAACATGGACATACTCATGCCTGAGAAGGTAAATATACGATCTAAATAAATAAGTTCATAACATAACAAACACTTTTTATATATTAACCAGGACGAACTCTGCGATTCAAAGCCGAAAGATGCGCACAGCTCTTTGGATGAATTGGACATTGATGATTTGTATGTGCGTTATAAGGTAAATACGCATGCAATTACTTCCGTTCTCACAGATCAGTGACAACCGAACCCAACCCTGTTTCAGAAACTTCAAAAAACCTTGGAGTTCATAGAGGTGCAAGAGGAGTACATCAAGGATGAACAACGTAATCTTAAGAAGGAATATCTACATGCCCAGGAGGAGGTGAAACGCATACAGTCGGTGCCGCTTGTGATTGGACAATTCCTGGAAGCTGTCGACCAGAACACGGGAATTGTTGGCTCCACAACAGGCTCCAATTACTATGTCCGCATCCTGTCCACCATCGACCGTGAGTTGCTAAAACCATCGGCTTCCGTGGCTCTGCACAAGCACAGCAATGCCTTGGTGGATGTGCTGCCACCCGAGGCGGACAGTTCTATATCAATGCTGCAGCCCGACGAGAAACCAGACGTCAGCTATGCCGACATTGGCGGCATGGATATGCAGAAGCAGGAGATTCGCGAGGCGGTCGAGCTACCTCTAACCCACTTCGAACTCTACAAACAGATCGGCATTGATCCCCCCCGCGGTGTCCTCATGTACGGCCCGCCTGGTTGCGGCAAGACTATGCTGGCCAAGGCTGTGGCTCACCACACAACCGCCTCCTTTATCCGTGTGGTCGGATCTGAGTTCGTGCAGAAGTACCTCGGCGAGGGTCCTCGCATGGTGCGCGATGTCTTCCGTCTGGCCAAGGAGAACGCTCCAGCCATTATATTCATAGACGAGATCGACGCGATTGCAACCAAACGTTTCGATGCCCAGACCGGTGCCGATCGCGAGGTCCAGCGCATCTTGCTTGAGCTGCTCAACCAGATGGATGGCTTCGACCAGACCACCAATGTGAAAGTGATCATGGCCACCAATCGCGCCGACACCCTGGATCCAGCTCTGCTGCGACCTGGTCGTCTCGATCGCAAGATCGAATTTCCGCTCCCTGATCGCCGCCAGAAGCGTTTGGTCTTCTCCACGATCACGTCCAAAATGAACCTCAGCGAGGATGTCGATCTGGAGGAGTTCGTGGCGCGTCCGGACAAGATATCCGGCGCCGACATAAATGCCATCTGCCAGGAGGCGGGTATGCACGCGGTGCGGGAAAATCGTTACATCGTTCTCGCCAAAGACTTCGAGAAGGGCTACAAGAACAACATCAAGAAGGACGAACAGGAGCACGAGTTCTACAAATAGATTTAAGTTAATAGTCCCCCAATATCTTCCCTTACCCTTCGTACCAACCCTGTCCCTAAAGTTGTATCAGTAATAAAATAAACAGCATTTCGCTTCAATTTGCAGCCTTCTGTAGTCTCGTATCCGGGGGCCCGCAAAAAGTCCGACGTATTTTCACAACAGACAAAGGGAAAAGGAATTTTATTTCAATTGTTCAAACAAATGGGAAATGGAATAAGATAAACAATAATCAAGCAGAGCAGAGCTATATGTAAAGTAGGTTAGCATCTAGGCAGCGGAGATCTGTCTAGATTGCTTCACATGGATATGGATGCGATGCGGCTTCATTCACTCATTCATTCGTTCATTCATTACTTCATAAGCGAGTTGACGACGGCATTCACATTGATGGCTTTGAGGTCCGCATAAGTCTGGCCCGTGCCGACAAAGACGATGGGCTGGCCAGTAATGTAGGTCATGGAGATGGCGGCGCCCACTTTGTCGTCGATGGTGTCGAATTTGGTGAGGACAATGCCGTCGATGATGTGTGGATTTTCGTTGGAGGAGTAGTCGGCGAGGGACTGGTTGAACTTTACCAGCTGATCGACAGCTTCGTTACCGACGAGAGCCTCGCCCACGAAGAGCACCAGATCGGGATTGTTCACCTTGATCAGCTTGGAGAGGGAGCGCATGAGTGGCTCGTTGTCCTGCATGCGGCCAGCGGTGTCCACCAAGACAACGTCCACCTTTGTCTCGTGCGCAAACTTGATCGCCTCCATAGCAATGCCGGCGGCGTCCTTTCCGTAGCCCTTCTCGTACAGCTGGACCATGGTGCGGTTGTTGTGGTTGGTCGGCGGGTGCAGGGCATTCAGATGGCGTGTGTGGGTGCGCAGTTGCTCGACGGCTCCGGCGCGGAAGGTGTCGCAGGCCGCGATCAGCACGTTAAAGTCGTTCTCGATCAGCCAGAAGCAGATCTTGGCTAGATTCGTCGACTTGCCCACACCGTTCACCCCGCAGAAGATGATCGTGTACGGTTTGCCGCTGCGCTTGGACTCTAGGGCATCGCGTATGATGTCGATGCGCCGCTTGGGCGACAGAATGCGGACCAGCGACTGCGTCAGTGCCTCCTTCACCAAGCTGGCAACGCTGTCGAAGGTTCCCACCTGCTTGCCCTCGAGGCTGGTGGCCACCGAGTCGCACAGCTTGACCGCTATCTCCGAAGCAACATTTTTTGATATCAAATGATCGCGCATCTTCTCCAGCGCCGGTTGCAGGTCGGCCAGCGACATGATCTTGCCCCCAACAATTCCCCTAAAATAGGACACCAAACCGCCTCCGCGCTTGCTCTTCTTCAGTGCAGGTGATTGGCTGCTCACATTGTCTTCCTCGCTAGACGCCTCCTCACTGTCCACATCATCCTCGCTCTCCACATCCAGGTCAGGGATGACGCCCTGCATGGTGCCTACCAGCTGCCCAAAAAAAGATCGTGATTAGTTATAGTTATACATTTTTTGATTATGGATTACACAAACGTGAATGAGTCGCACATCCCCAAGAAACGTGCCTTTTGCGAGAGTCCCGCTCAAAAAAGTCTCACTAAAGATATCGCATGCGAGATTTAACCGAACAAATGAGATAGAAATACTCGTACTCGTATGTTTGCGGCAGGAAATGTTTCGATTATAAAAGTCGCAAGATATACTGGCAGCAAGCGTTTTGCGAGACAATTTTTCTCGCTTGCGATAGAAAAATGTATCGCTTGTACACAAGCGCATGGTATGCATATCCCTGTAGTATTCGCTACCTATTTCGCCTCTCAGCAATCTAGTTCGGTACCCATTTCACTACCCATTCGATGGGTACCCATATCACTAGTTCGCGGTAAACGATGTGGTGTCCCCAATGCCCCCATGTCCACGGTTATTGCGGGTAAAAATGGAAATGATGAACAGAGTTTTATCTGTTTGGGTTTGTCCGGGAAGTACTGGTGGTCTGTTAGTAAGTAGTGATTTCATCACCACTGAACTAGTTCCCAGTACTACTATTCTTGATCCCTGATCAGCATTAATAACCGAGTCGATATAGCCTAGATCTCATAGATCACACTGAAACACGTGTGTCTCGAATTGTTGCCACGTTGTGGCGTTGTATGGTGTTGTTAAAACTTTAAAGATCATAAAGAATCCAAGGATCTAAATAATAATATTAGCTCTCGTTGCGATTGATCGGACGACAAGTTGAGTCCCCTTGCCCCGCAAAACTCTCCATCTCTTTCTTTTTCTTTTCCTTCACCGATCGTAGTGTTTGCTCACCTCATTGCTGATACTCTGGTACTGAACATCCTCGGGGGAATCCTTGGAGCGATCGAGTAGGACGGCATCTTTCGAGTTGCCGCCAAGGTCCCATACTCTGGGCTTTTTTCCGGCTTTCTCTGAGGCACCCTGCTTGGCAGAAGACTTGGTATCGGCCGCCTTTTTGGTGGGCGTAAGCTTCTCGCGCAACTTTCGACGGTTTTCCTGTATAATGTCCTGTTTTGTGAGTGGCGGTGATGAGGGCTGCGATTTAGACTGCGTCGGACTCTCCTGTATATTGACACGTTTCTCGACGGGCTTTTTGTCATCCTGAATCATGGATGCGACGGTTTTCTTCGATTTCTGCGACTCATTGTAAGAGCGCATGGCCTTGGGGGCCTTGACCTGTTTCGAGGATGCTTCTTCGGCCGCAGAGAGCACGCTGCGGAATTCGCCATCGAAATCGTATTCACTGCCTAGGCGCTCCAGGGCCGGTATACTGCCGAACTTTTCCTTAAAGGCGAACTGCATGTCGGCCAGAAAGGCGTCCAAGTAATTGAGCTTAATAACCTTCTGGAAGACAGCCGCGTACACCAGATCCAGCTCATTGTCCAGCTTAAACTGCACCGCCAGGTGGTCCTCCTCAAAGTATTTGGACTCTGTATTCCGGTCCTGCCAACGAACAACATCAATCATCAATATGCATGAGCACAGCAGCTACAGCACAGCTACAGCAAAAACAGTGCTTACCTCCAATATCACGCCACGTATTAGGCTGTTTATGCATGACGAGAAGTTGATTCCAGAGGTCTGCGAGTTCCAAAGTACCACGCCGCCTTTCGTGAATATCACTACAAAATCTAACATTTTAGCTACCAAATCCTGCTATACAATCATACGAAACTTCTTCGTTCAAGCATTCCACGTCACTTGCCCTACTGCTCGGCTGTGCATCGGGTGGCAACGTCAAAATGTTTGTTTATGTTTTTATATTCAGTCTGGCAGCGCCGGTACAGGGTATAACAGAAATGTTTCCACGCTCTAGTTCAGTTTTATTATCGACCATTCATTATTCCACTGATAGCAGGAAACACTGCCATTCCACGTTACAGGGTATATTATATGCTGAGCTGCGCCACCGGTCGAATAGAAATCATAGACGAATCATTGAATTAGTGGAAAATGTGTCTCGCATTTATTAATGAAAGGGCACGCTTTGGGTGAAAAAATGTCACCCATTTATTTTTACAATTGGTTCTTATTGCTAACGCGATCGATCATTCCTTTAAATATAGAAACATGAATGAAATTTTAAACCCTTTCGCTTTCGCATGTATGAAAAGGGGAAATCAGAAAAGACATTCGCTGAATGCACATAGGTTTTGTATATATCGAAAAAAAATCTATTTGATGTATGCTGATTTTGATGATTGTTATTGTTCTGGCCCCTCGCAATCTGCTCCATTTACGATCCCACAATAATGTTGTTGATGGGGATGTGTATCAGCTTGACGAAAAAGCCAATGAAGCCCATGATGCAGAAGCCAATTGCGGTGGCAATGGCGATCTTCTGGAACTCCTTGCGGTCGGGCTTGGTGCAGCGTTTCACGAGACGGATCGAGTCCTTGGCGAAAGCGCGCCCTGGCTCAGCGAACTTAACAACTTTGTCCATGACTTTTTAAATTTGATAGAAACTGAAACGAGGGTAAATTCAAAATTAATGAAATTCTTACACTTTCACACGAATCAAAATACGAAGTCGGCGTCGGCGTCGGCGTCGACGCCAACAACAGTGACGTTGGCGACGTGGCAGATGACGACAACGTCTCTGGTGAAATCTTGTTTGCTGTTTCTGCTTGGACCTTCCAATTGAGTTGGAATCGGATATAAAGGTCCTTAGACTAAAGAGTTCAATTCAAAATGATCACTAATATTATGATTTAAACTTAATTTCTTTAAATTATGTGTACAGAGTGTTTGTAGACATGTAAGAAAGGTGAGAATGCACAGCTCGAAAACATAACAAAAAGAGGTAAGTGCTTGTGGCCATATCGATTTAGCGACGTAAGAATTCTTTTTTGTTTGAAGAATTTTCTCCATTAAATGTATGCTTTAATTAAAAAAACTGAAAATAAAGAAGCACGCACCTGTAAACTGCTTGAAATTTTTCACTGGAATGAATGGTTTCGTTTCGTGTTGTCGTGTCGGCCTACAATCGTGCCAGTTCCACGTCAAAACGTCAAACACCAGAGTTGCTTTGGTACATAGAGCTGCCACTTATTGCAGATGCAGCGGCTAAGACTGACATATCACCGATAGTTCATGTTCGTTCCAGAATTTCGCTACTAGTTACTATTGGCGTCACTTGAAACAGAGTACCTTACTTAACTAGTTATTTAGCTTTGAATTTGGGTTTTTTCCTTTTGAACTTCATGTATTATAACTTAAAAATCTAAAGATGACATTGGCAGTCGATAGTATCGATAGGTGGACTCGAACTAGTGATGTAAATTTGAATGAAAACATCGATGTCGATGTCCATCGATGTTGTCAAAATCAAACATCGATGTTGGATTGATACATCGGATTTATTCTTCGATGCATCGATGTATGACCGCGAAACCAGGATATGAAGACACGGCGACAGCCTCTGATGATTGCGATGGGAAAATTAGTGACAGGCAGTTGTGGTACTGTTTACTGATACTGAGTTTTATTGAACAAATGGATCTCCTTATATAGCTAGCAGTGGTACTCTTATTGTATGGGAAGGAACGCACAGGCTCCATGTGAGTGTATTTTTAGATAGGGTGCACTTACTCTGTGCGGGGGTTACATTCAGTGCATTTACTTAGGTACTTGGCAGCAACAAAGTAAATAGTTTATTGCTTCATCCTTTTTGGTGGGTTCGAGTTTACAAGTGCAATTGTCTATTCTTAGTTGCTAATGTAATTTTCGTGTCGTCATATTCATTCACATGAAGTGACATGGACAATTGTATTTATGAGTATTTGTGTATGAGATTGTACTGTATATTCTGTAATATTAATAAGGTATATGTCTGTGACTGAACAGTACTCCTCATACCTTCCCAAACACACAACGGGTTGCCTTCGAATGATGTTAACGGCGTTCGCAGTTTCATATTTAAATAAATGTATACCATCTATAGTAAATTTGATTCATTTTAAGTCAAATATGTTTACTTACTTTGGCATTGCTGTGTTGCTGCTTACAGAAGACAAATACGCAATGATTTGAATTTAAACGATCGATGTTTTGCAAAACATCGATGCATCGCTCAACATCGGTACCAGCACAAACACCGGAAAACATCGGTAAACATCGGCAAAAAAACATTTTTACATCACTAACTCGAACCCAACACACAGAAATCGTTTTCTTGTTGTTCTTTAAGGCATCAAGCTACTAGCGTTTTCATTCAATCGAGAGTTGTAAGTAACAAATCACGTTGTCCGGTTTCCTTCCGTTAAATGATATGTTTTTTCCAAGATCCGTGCATACATACATATAATTAGTATACATTTTTACATGCATATTTATATCATTTTATCTAAACAAGCAAATTGAAACAAGAAACTGAAATGAGTGCGCAGCCGAGTCCCTGCATGAATCCTCAGCAGCAGCAAAGTGAACAAGAGAAGGTAGTAAAGCGAAGTAATTTAAACGGATACAAATTAATTTTTACCATGGTTTGCGTTATTTAGGTGTACCAATGGATCAACGAATTGGCGCATCCGGACACGCGCGAGACCGCTCTCCTGGAGCTGAGCAAAAAACGTGAAACCGACCTGGCTCCCATGTTGTGGAACAGTTTTGGAACCGCGTGTGCTCTGCTTCAGGAGATTGTTAACATATATCCGTCTATAACTCCGCCCACGCTGACAGCACATCAGTCAAACCGGGTTTGCAATGCCCTGGCCCTGCTGCAGTGCGTCGCCTCCCATCCGGAGACACGCACAGCCTTCCTCCAGGCGCAGATTCCCCTATACTTGTACCCCTTTCTGTCGACCACTTCGAAAACCAGACCATTTGAATATTTGCGTCTGACCAGCTTGGGAGTCATTGGTGCCTTGGTTAAGGTTGGTCCCGTCCCCACCCATTCGCTATAATGCATTACTAAGTCTTCCGATCTTTCAAGACCGATGAGCAGGAAGTTATCACGTTCTTGCTGACCACGGAAATCGTTCCACTTTGCTTGAGCATTATGGACAGCGGCTCGGAGCTAAGCAAGACTGTGGCCACATTCATCATTCAGAAGATCCTGCTTGACGAGTCGGGCCTGTCATACATCTGTCAGACCTATGAACGCTTCTCGCATGTGGCCATCACCCTGGTAAGTATCCATTCCATCGATCGATGCAAACATGCTCAAGTCATACCATATACCATATACCACTACAGGGAAAAATGGTGATCCAGTTGGCAAAAGAGCCGTGTGCCCGTCTGTTGAAGCACGTGGTGCGTTGCTACCTACGTCTCTCGGACAACACCCGGTATGTATTAAGGCACTATATGAAATGCAACAAATTTCTGACTATTTTTGTACAGCGCTCGCAAAGCTCTCGGACAGTGCTTGCCGGATCAGCTGCGCGATGGCACTTTCGCGCTGTGCCTGCAGGACGATAAGTCCACGAAGCAGTGGCTTCAAATGCTACTCAAGAACTTGGAGCTGGGAAACACACCACAGCAAATCGGCATGTCCCCATTGGGCTCCTAGATCATAGACATGCCGAATCTCAAATGTCCCAAGTATTTAATAGGCTTCTTGCAGGCCTGCCTGCTGCCTCCCCACTATGCTCCTTTCAAATCGCTAATAATAATTTCATTTCATCTACTAGTTATCAGAACGTTAACTTGGCCAGAACGCCTGGATAATAAGTTTTCACGAGGTTGCCTGAGCCTAGCCGCCTAGCGTAAGCAAAAATGTAATATACAGATGTATGTAATTATGAATACAAGCAAAGTAATGTTAATAAGTTAAGCAAATTTCTCTGCTACTAGAATATAACTTAGAATGTAGATAAATATTATATAAATAAAGACACATACCGCGAAGCTAGTGCTCTATCGCTCTCACGCGTACACTGGCAATGACTCCTGCTCATGCTTCTAATATATGCACCTAATGCCATCCTGCTCTGATTGGCGTGCTCGGATGGGCGTCGGGTCGGTGAATTGAATGCAAGGCTGCGTGATGCCAACCCTGAAATCCCACTACCATTAAAAAGAGACAATCTGCAGGAACGGTAACGCACACGTTCACATACATTTAATATGGACACACTTATATATTAGACTTGCAATAATTACAACAATTACATCTACAAATATACAGTTACAGGCGCTGCGGGCGCCAAAAGAGAGAGACCACTATGTAACATTAACATCATTAAATCGCCTACAACTACTACTACAATGCTCCAAGTAAAGGATATTGTACGTACTACGTAGGTGCACACATATAGACTGTATTAGTATTACACCGAGAACATACATTTAAATGTGTATATATATATATCAATATCAATAAATACGCATATTTATACATGTGCATGTTCCAAGATCACATGTAATAGACAGGGGCAGAAAAAAACACTGAGAACACTCAAATGTGCTGAGAAAATGTCAAATTTCGAATTCCCAATTTAGTTGGTCGGCTTGGTTGGACCGGCGACTGCCGATGCTCGCCGCGCCATCTCTGCCTGACCCTCCGCGGTCTCAAGGTCGACTTGCGAAACTTGCATCTGCGGTAAAGCCAGCATCTGTTCCATGAGGTCAAAACCACTCTTCCAGACCAACAAGTGCGCCCGTAGCTTCAATTTATTGCGGTTCCGAATCAAATGCTTCTCCATGGCGAATCCCTGCCGGGCGCAGGCAAAGTCGCAAGCCCGCTGTCGCAGCACGGGGCAGATGTCGTTGTTTCCGTCGCCCACGTAGAAGACGTGGTCGTAGCGGATACTACGCCGCAAGTCCTGCTCAATGACAAAGTGCTCAAGGACGCGCCCCTTGCAGAGATTGCTGGCGCTCAGCTTGCACTCGCTCTGCTGATGGTGGGGCCGTACCTGAAGCTGCCCGTTAGAGTCGAACTCGGCGGGGTTGGTGAAGATGGCCACAAAGCAGTCGGCCAGGTTGTGCGCCTTTACCCACTCATCGATAAAAACACTGTTCGAGTCACTAATGATGATCATGTCAAAGTTGAGTTTCTTGTGTAGATGCTTGATGAGGCGCACGAAGCCCGGGACCTCGGGTATGACTCGGATGGTGTCGCGAATGCGCGCCTCCGTGACTTGTTGCTCATGCAGCAAACGAAAAACCTCAGACATGTACTCGGTCCAACAATCGTTCTCCACCAGCTCGTTGAGGGCCCGCGAGCTGACCACTTCCGTAGGCAGCAAGTCCCTCACCACGGTGTCCGTATTTTGGGCCACAATTGTATGATCAAAGTCGAAGGCTGCCAGTCGTCGCCGTTGCTGCTTTTCCAGCCTACAGCAGGCTACGGCTTCAGCGACAGCTGCCGACGACGAGGACATCTTTTGCTTCTCTCTCAATGCCAACTACAGGGCAGCAGCTCGATGCGTTGTTCTTTTGTTTAAACTTTTTCTCATAAACTTTATCCAGCTTTCTGGAAGCTTAACATCATCAGACCCTCAGAAATATACCAAAATATACCGTCTCATTTAAAAAATATACCGCAAATATACTGACGAATTCAAGTTCTATTTTAGATATTCCTCGTTTTTGATATTCCGTTGAATAATGCTGGCTAACTAAAACCCTTAGTTCTGCCCACATCATTTTAGGCCGTTGATGAATAAATTTTCTTCAAGATTGGCTAGTTTTTAGTCCTTGCTTTTATTGTATTTCGGCTAAAACAAGCCTTAAACAAAATAGTTTAAAAAAAACAGTCGCAATGTTGCTGGTATTTGAAGACATTATGCGTGTATATCATTTTTATACCCTATTTCGTTATTTTTATATGAAGATGAAACGTAATTTATAAAGACTTTTTCTCAAATTGATATTCTTTAGACATATTCAAGTACATTATTAGTATCTTGTGTATATTTATCTCGATCCTGATACCTACGGAGTCTTGGATGACAAACATTTTCTCAATTCTATAACATCCTTTTCGCTAGGGTATGACCAGTTATAACGAATAATTCCTGGTTATTCTTCTTCCGTCGAATATTCCCAGCTATATAGATCTCTAAGTTTTGCCCAGATAATTTTATATGACTGATGAATCAATTTTAATCAGGATTAACTACTTTTAAGTACTCGCATGTTTTTTGTTTTGACAAAAACACGGTTTCAACAAAAATTTTCAATAGTCGCAGGTTGTGAGTTCAATGTGGCTGGTATTTGCAGACTCATTTGTTGTCAACCAGGGTACGGGCGTTTGTATACCCTATTTCGTTAATATTATATTAAAATACTTTTTTCAAGCTGCTTTCAAATGTAATTAATAAAGGCCTTGTTTTAGATTTAGTTATTTGTATATAAAACCTGATCCCAGTACCAGTTCTTGGTCTCCGTAGACAGACGATGAGCTGCAAAATAACGTTTAAAACAGAGACTGACTCGTTTCTGCATTAATTAGAGCATGGGATGACACACATTTCCGCAATTCTATATCATCCATTTCCTCCAGGGTATGTGTGCATGGAATTAGCAAAATGTTTGCGTATTTCATAAGCGTTATCCAGCTTTCTGGAAGTTCATCAAGCCCTCAGAAATATACCAAAATATACCGTCTCATTTTAAAAATATACCGCAAATATACTGACGAATTCAAGTTATATTTCACATATTCCTCGTTTTTGATATTCCGCGGAATATTCTCAGCTATATAGCACATTTAGCCATGCCCACATAATTTTATACGATTCATGAATAATTTTTCTACTTAACTGGCTTATTCTAAATACTTGCTTTTATTGCATTTTGCGTAAAAACGGTTTTAGCGAAAATGGTCAAACAAATGAAACGTAATAAAACGTAAGAGAAAAATCGTTCCAATTGCTCAATTTCTTTATTCCGTTGAATAATGCTGCCTAATTAAAACCTTTAGCTTTGCCCATATTATTTCCAGCCATTAATGAATACATTTTCTACAAGATTGGCTAGTTTTTAGTCCTTGCTTTTATTGCATTATTTCTACAACAAAGTTTTAACAAAAAAGTTCGACAAAAAAACCGTCGCAATGTTGTCATGTCATGTTGCTGGTATTTGAAGATATGTTTCGTGTAAGCCGTAGTATAGGCCTTTGCATACCCTATTTCGTTAATTACCTTCTTGGTCTCTGTAAGAAAACAATAAGCTGCAAGATATCGCTTAAAATAGCTTTTAAACAGAGACTGACTAAAATAGCTTTTAAACAGAGACTGACTAGTTTCTGCATTCATAAGAGCCTGGGATGAGAGTATCCCTAGAGTATGAAAATTAGTGTTGCGCGCAACATGAATGATATTAGAATGAAATTCGTCAAAAATGCATTTTAAAACTTGTTGCTGCAGCTTTATGTTTTTAGAACATTTTTGGCGATTTCATTAGCCGAAAGCAAAAAAAGCGTTCCCGTTTTAACCGTTTGTATTTGGCGGTATATTTAAAAAAAAACTAAGTTTATATGGATATATTATAAGTGGTGTATATCAAATACATATTAAAACTAACTGTTTACCACCAATTTCAATACTAGTCCTTGGGCTCCGTTAAGGTGACCAACATGGCAGTACCCTGCTGAACAGCGGGATGGGGAGGCAACGGCCGCGACAGAATGTCCGATGTATCGTGTTAATATTCCCCAATAGATCCGGCATATTCACTCAAGCGACTCCAGCTTCTCTCCAGCTTTCTTATATTATTATGTCGATCCAAGTACAGTAATTTAAGTACATAATTTAAAAGTATGGAATAGGACTCATTGTTGACTAAAACATGGTTTACAAACCGGTCAGTTCAGTCAACAAAAACGAAATGGCAAGACCCAACAGAAAACAGAAACCAAAAAAACAGTTCAACCGCTAAAAACGAAAAAAGTATACAATATACAATACAATATTGTGTGTGCTGGCTGGCTCATGATGACGCCGGAGCCGGAGCCGGAGCCGAAGACCCTGGGATCTAATCCAGAAAGTTCGCTTGCAACATGTCTAGCCCTTATCAAATACCTATTTTCGATCAGCATCGATTCCTGATCGATGGAGATACATTTTTTTCAAAAATGACCCCAGTCCGCTAAAATCGTAAAGCTTTTTTACATCTTTATGTAGTTGCCAATGTAGTATAATATTTCCAGGTTCCAGGTTACGTTCCTCGTCAGGTGGTTCCATAGGAATTTCATCCCTGTGCAGCATGTAGCATGTATCACAATTAGTTCAATTTTTCGATGTTTTAAGTTTAAACTTTTAGCCCATAATTTTGCATTGGCCCATCGGCCAATTAGTTCAATTTTTTGATGTCTAAAGTTTAAACTTTTAGCCCATCATTTTGCATTGGCCCATCGGCCAATCTTCTAAAATTGATCAATTTATCGAATAAATTAAAATTAAAATTTTGTTGCTATTTTCGAAATAGAGTTATGCCACCGCCGAGCTCTGCATTAATTGATCGCCCAAAAATACCGATATTTCTCTGAAAGCTACCCTGTCCATCGATAAGTAGAATCAAAAGTCGGTACATCTAATCTAACCACTTAAAACAACAGAAAGATAGTGTGGATTGGTCCCTAACTCATATTTGATACGTTTATATACCCCACAAATATATAAAATTTCTGTTTTCCGGCCAAAATAATATCACCTACAAATATATTATACAAAAATATATCGATACATCGATATCAATGTATAACATCCCTATTCCGTAGCATTACTTTTTCGACGTCGGAATCGAAAAGAAAAAACACAACTAGCCAGGCGAAGCAAAGCATACAATTTAATAATGAATTCTTGAAAGTGTTCTATGCGTGCCGATCAAGTCTGCTTACGCATTCGCGCGGTTAAAGCAGCAATTTGATTTTTTTTAAGACAGTTTCATGCGATGTCTTCTTGCCTGTGCCCAAATCGTTAAAAGTGCGTGGAAGTGTACGAAACCAATACACGGAAAGTGGGACAACGGCAACCGAGAGAGCTCGTTGCGCTTGTCTCCGCTGTTTGTGTGCGACTCTATACATGTGTGCGTGTGTGTTGGTCCACAGTGAGTGTATGTGTGACTACAGTCTTCTCGGCCCCCGTCTCCCCTAGAGTGCTTAAAAATGTGTTTTATTTCTTGTTTAATATTTCCACTACAATATCAAATGCAAAAATAAAAAAAAGTGCCTCAGAATGTCGCACCCATGAGCTGGCCTATGAAGCAGACAAAACCATAATATGTCCACAAATAATTTATGTCAATGCTGAGAAGGCGATTGATTTCCTCTACTCCATCTTCTTTTGTCTGACTCTGACTGACGATTTTGCCGCATGGTGAGTTCGCTGTTGCTGTTGTTCTTGGGTCAGGGTTTCGGCGTCGTTTTTTTGTTTTTTTTTTTGCTTTGCCTTGCACATTTTTGTTGATGTTGCTGCGTTATATGCAGACATTTTTTTACAGACGAACGCTGACAAGCTGCTGCCCAGGGGAATTGAGTTGCGGGTGTATAGTGCAGATGCTTGCATGTTTCGTTTCAACTATGTGTGTTGTGTGCTTGTGTGCGTGTTCGTGTTCGTGTGCAGCGTGTTTTTGCTTGAGTGTGTGTATTTTCTCCATGCATCCAGCCATCAGTGAAGAGCAGCAGCAGCAGCAGAAACAACAACGGTGACTGTGGTGAATTTCATTGGGATGTTGAGTTTACCCCGTGCGGTAGCAGTGTTGCCAACACACATTAGAACAGGCCAGAGCAGACGTTTGGCTTTCTCAACAATTCTTTTCTATGCTCTCTCCCTCGCTCTGTCTCTCCCCATGGCTCTGCTCAGCCTACTCGCTTCTCGCCTCTCGCCTTCTTTGCAGCAGCTGTGTGCGCATGTTCTCAACGCTTATTATTTATAAACTGTGCTTGTTGTTGTTTTTCTGCGAGAGTTTGCGCGCATTTTTTTTTTTCTTTTATGTATTTCCGTACAACAAGTATATTTCCAATTGTTGCTGTTTCCTTTAAAAAATAGCAGTATCAATATTGAAATCATAGCCATGCTTCTCGTACCCAATGCTGCCCCTAGCAGTAGCCTCACCATCCTTACCCTTTTCCTTTCCCACTCGGTTGTGGCCCTTGAGTGTGGCTTGAGTGGGAATTTGGTTCTTTGATTGATTTACCTCTCCGTAATGGATGTATGGATGCATGGTGTGTGGGATAGTTTTGAGTGTTGTTTGTCTGCAGTTGAAAAGATGGCTTGGGAAAACCCCCCCCCTGTACGTACTGTAACGAGGAGGATAATCACATTGACGCTCTTCCTTGCAGGCTGGCGACACCCGGCGGCAACAGGATAATTGGATATAGCAATGAATGATTTACGTCAGCAGCAGATGGTAGCAGCGACATCGTCATCAGGATCAGGAACGGGAACGGGCATAGCAGTGGGGTCAACAGGTCGAGTCAATTCTAGCGTGAAATCTGCGACGAGCACCACGAGCGAGGAGGAGCAACGCGTGAGCTCCACGTCATCGCCGGCACAGCGGGAGCATCAGTTGAATGCAGAGCAGCAGCAGCTGGGAGCCGAGGAGGCACTGCAACAACAGCAGCCGGGTCATATAACCAGCACCACAGCATCGCCGCCGCCGCCGCCGTCGACGCCGCGCGACGATGCCCAAAGCGCTGCTGCAGGCACTACTGGAGCATCAGCAATTGCAATTGCAGCAGCACCGAGGGGAGCCGCAGCCATGGCTGCCACAGCACTTGACGTGAAGGGCGAGGAGGGAAGCAGGGGCGGAAGCAGCCAAGGACACAAGATTATCCTCAAGCTATCGAAGCACTCGCATACCGCTCCAAATGAATCTCAGTCCGGGGGAGACGAGAGACGTGTGGAACCATTGCGCATCCATCTGCCCAGCAGTATCAGCGGGACGGGGGCCAAGCCGCAGGACGCCTCGGACGCGGACGCCTCCTCGTGCTCCTCCTCCTGCGCCGAGGCGGAGGAAGAGCTGAGCAGTCTTAGCCAGCATCGTCCGACCCCGAATCCCCGGAGCACACCGCACATTGTGCCAAAGCTTACTATCCGGGCAGCCAATGAGGAGCGTGTGGGCAGCGTTGTGCCCAAGCTGACCATCAAAATGCCTGAGAATCCCGCTGCTTCCTCTGGCACAGGATCCGGGTCCGGGTCCGGCTCCGGTTCCTGCTCGACAGACGGCAGTCTGTCCAACTGCCTTGGCCGCAGTCAGTCAGCGACGCCGGCCAAAAACGAGGCACATCTGTCTAGCCTCTCGCCCGCCTCCGCCTCCTCCTCATCGGCCTCGTCCTCCTCCTCCTCATCGTCGTCGTCGTCCTCGCTGTCGATGTCGATGGTGGAGATGCAGACGGTCCCCAAGCTAATGATAAAGACCACCCTGGCCGGGAGCAGCTGCATCAGCAGCAACAGCGAGGATCAGCCGCAGCAGATACCAAAGTTAACCATCAAGACGGGCGGCAGCGGTCAGGAGCACATGCACACGGTGATCATGACGCATGACCTCAGCAACGCTCAGAGCATACCCAAGCTCACAATCAAGACCAAGTCCATCGAGATCGAGGACCCCGATGGCGGAGCACCACTCGCCAAGGCCGAGCAGCAGCAGCAGCAGCAGCCCCTACCCAAGCTAACCATTAAGAACCTGTGCTCTCCGAAGCACAAGGTCCGAGCCGTGCTTGAGGAGAAGCCGCCCTCAGCTGCCTCCAAGCTGGCCACGCCCACACCCACACCCACACCCACACACACACACACGTCCATGCCCACATCCATGCCCATGCCCATTCCAATAGCGAACGGCGGCGAGTCGAACAGCAGCAGCCAGGAGTTCTGCGGCTTCTCCGATCCGGATGGGGAGCAGATGATGGTGGACGAGATGCGGCGCAACTCTGACGACATGGACATTGACGAGTCCCTGTCGAAGGAGCACGATCCCAAAATGTTTCACAACCTGCCGCCCTTGCAGCCGGCAGCCAGCAATGGCCTGGCAAGTGAAACCAAAGCCAACAAGTACAAGACGGCTGCTTCCAATCCTAATCCGAATTCGAATCCGCTACAGCACCAGCAGCACAACGTCGTGGATCTAGTGGATCTAACATCATCGCCATCGCCATCGCCAGGGTCCTCGCCGGCGCATGCAACCATAGACTTCTCTGGTCGCATCACGCCGGCCCATAATCTTCACCTGCCTCTCCGTCTGCACATGGCGCCAGCCGGCACAGCGCCCGGCCCTGGGTCGCCCAACTCCAACATTCTGCTGAGCCAACTGACGGGTCCGGCAAAGACCCACTTCTCCGCTGCCCCCGTCAAGAGCAATAACTCCAGCAAGTATCCGCAGCTGACCGAACAGCTGATGGCGAACGGAGGAGGTGCTAGGGTCGCAGCAGCTGCAGCAGCGGCAGCAGCAGCAGCAGCAGCAGCAGCAGCAGCTGCAGTAGTTGTCGTAGATGAGGACTGCTCTCAGCACTCGGGCGTAGTTCCTCCAGCGCGCCCTTCCAGCCCCTCCCAGTCCATCATCGATTCTATTGAGATTCTGGACACCCCGGAAGGCAGCCCGCACATCACCTACATGGATCATCACCAATTGGTTAAGAATCACCACGCCAATCATCAGCAGCTCCTTGGAGAGCACGACGGGATCGAACAGGATCGCCAGCCGGGGGCCGACGGAAGGCTGGAGGAGCTGGACAACAACAATGAGAATCACTTGAAGCGCAACAGCAGCGACGGCAGCGAATCTCCCAGCGTAAGTGCTTTGCCTTTCGGCTTTGCTTTTGTTCAGTTCCTAGCTCTAATGCTCTCCAATTCCTCCTCTAGATCCCGCGCAGCAAGCAGCGTCGATTGGACCCAGACAACGATGAGAACGATCAGCAAACGCATAACTGCCATGAGGCTGGCAAGAAATCGAGTGCCAGCGAGACGATGCAGATGCAGTTACAGATGCCGACAGTGCAGCCGTCCCACCGCTCCCGCAAGCAGAAGCACGAGAGAATTCTCAACACAGACCTAGAGGACGGTCTGTTTCCATCCGGGACAACAGGACCCGGTTCTGGCCCTGGCCCTGGTCCAGGTCCAGGTCCTGCCCAGCAGCCCCCCTTGGCATCGTCGGATGGAAACCAAAATGGAACTCCCTTCGCGGTGTCTGGGGCCGCGGAGGATGTCAACTCGTTGGAGTTGAAGCCAGAGCGGCAGAGAAATCCACCCGCTCCGACAGAGGTGATGACTACACCAGCACCGACGGGCAAACGACGAGGCAGACCGAAAAGGAATCAAACTGGAGATCTGTCTGCGCATCTGCTACCCGCCACGCCTGCCCCTGCCACGCCCACCCATGAGACCCACGACAGCCAGGATACCGTGGCCAGTAGTGCGGTGAAGTCGCGACGGGTGCAGCTGCTCCGCAAGCGGCTGGCCATCGACATGGTAACTACGGGCCAGGAGCAGCTGCCGGAGGCGGCGGCCATCGCCTCGATGGACCAGCAAGAGGACCACCAGGGGAGGGTCGACGATTCGCCGAGCGCAGTGGGAAAGGTGATTTGTCGCGATCATCGCCAGCTGAGAGCCACGAGGCGCACCCAGACCCCCAACTCGAAGGCGTTGAATCCATTTCAGCCCAATACTCCCAAGACCACCAGGAAGCGCCAGAGCAAGGCCAACGCCAGCAAGCTGTCGCTCCAGCAGCAGCAGCAGCAGTCGCAGCCGCAGCCACTTTCTACCCCAACGCTCAGTCTGGCCCAGTTTGGCGAGACGGAATCGAACAACAACAACAACAACAACAACATGGCCTTTGCCCTGGCAGCGCAGATAGATCTGACCATGTGCTCGTCCAGCTCGTCGACGTCGTCCGGGGTGCCAGCCACCAGCTGCCAATTGGGGAGTGGCAACGGCAACGGCAGTGGGAGCAGCTCAACAATGTCCATGTCATCGATGCTGCCGCCCACAACGATACTGTCGTCGTCGGATCCCCTGCCGGATGTGGTCTTCCAGCCCAACGACTTCTCCTCGATTATGGCCACGCAGCAGCTGCGCTCGCCACGCCCGTGCAGCATGAGCGGGGGCAGTCAGCTGGACTCCCACGACGAGGACAACTATAACAGCGCGCTGGAAAACTCTGGCGGTAAGAAGAGACTTCTAAACGCAAAGAAGCCGGGGACGTGGAGAATATGTATCCTTAAACATGTATTTTCCTTCGCTTTCAGACGAATCCGGTGCGGTGACGATGCAAATGCTTTCGATGGGAGCTGCCAGCGGCGGCGCCACTTCCACACGGGGACGCGGACGGGGACGTGGCTCGAGAGGCGGTGGCGCTGGTCGGAGCAGCAACAGTGGCTCCTCCTCATCCAATCGCGCTGGCGGCAGCTCCAGCAACGCTTCCTCCACGGCCACAACGCAGCCGCGGGCGCCGCGCATGAGTCGAGGGTCCAGTGCCGTTGCCAAGGCCATTGCCATGAGTCGCCCCCGCTGCGTGGGCGGACTGAAGCACACACCCGATCCGGAGAGGCTCAAAGGCTTGTTTAGTCCGGTAAGTGATGGAAGGACACACACGACTGTTACCAATACCCTTGAGATAGGCATCCTTCGGGCCATAAGCGCGACCGATGGGTTGGACAAGCCTGGTTTCCCATTAAATCGCTAGCAAACCGGTTCATATGTAAATATGTACATATTTCCATGCACCCGAGCCAACGATGGTTATTATTATGGGTCGCAGGCCATTAAATCAGCTGCGATTGCCGATTTGATTGATTATAGGACGTTAGTGTTTGGTTCTGACTGGCTGTGACCCGCCGCGGGCGACATGTAACAGGTACAAATGGTTTGTGTGCAGTGCACGGATTTTTCTCTCATTTCGGTGCACGGTGGGGCAAAAGCGTTTACATTTTGCCTCGCTGTTTGCTAGGGGCTCTGTTACGTAAATGTTATCGACGTTTACAGACGCCCACTGATGCAAATGTCGTATCGTTTCGTAATTAAAATCAAAGTCGCGCGCAAATTCGTATGTTCAAACCAGCATACATCCATACATCGGTACATATATATATGTACATAGATGAAGAAGACCATCAGCTTGCCTGCGATTTTAATCAGCTGAAGTTTTTGTTTGGCTCACGCCCACACGCACATACAAGAAAGCGTGTACGTGTGAGTGCGTTGGTGATGCACTTATTCGCTGGGGAGTCCACCTTCACCACACCTGCTGCTGATTTCTGTGAGCATCGCTGCTGGCTTTTCATTGTCATGTGCGAACATTTGCTCTCTCGCTCTAGCTGCCCCTATCCGACGAGCACTCTCTCGACGAAGCTTTCGGGCTCTGATTTTTTTTTCTGCACACTGGCAATGCCGTGCACGATTGTTGCTAGTGCTGCTGCATGTCTGAACATGTGCAAATGCAAAATGCAGTTGCAAAAAAGCTTCAAAATATACATACGTATATACCCACACATGTACATATGTATATGTGTGCCATTATTTCCTATTCATTAATAATTTGATCAATTTGTAAATATGTAGATATTTACCATGTACACACCTGATAAAAATAAAACAGGCTCTTTATATATGTATGTTTCTTTATTAATATTAAATAACAAATTTACTTGCTTTAAAAAACACAAAAAAAAAAGAAAGAAGGAAATAATATTATTCGCCATTCATGAAAACTTATTCGATTCTTCGGGACATGCATACTAAACCCATACATACCCAATGTTTTTGCATTTGATTTCCAGAATCGGCGTTCAGGTCCAAATATTGGGTGTACGAGTTTAAAACTTGCCATTAATTTTTGTTTTTTAAGATAAATATATAAAGAAATAGTATATTATGATATATATTTAAACTTTCTCCTTTATTGAATACTTCTCTTCAGTCGCCCCAAGTTTTTGAGGAGGACACCCGCATGAGCGCCGATCTTGGGAACAGCAACCAATCCATGATGGGGTGCCTAATGGAACCGCCTCTGACGCCTCAAAAGTAAGTTTCTAACGAGTAACGAGACCCCCCCTCTAGGAGGGAGAAACGGAACTACATTGTCAGATCTTTCCCCAGGCAACCCGATTTCCTCAACAACGAGGAGTCGCAGTCATCGGTGGTGAGCAACGTAAGCATGCTGGACTCGAATCAGGGTCAATCCGTTGACGCCATCCTTGGGTCTGCGCAGAAACGTCCAAAGAAAAAGAAAATGGAGATTTGTGTGGCCGAAGAGTAAGTGCATCCTTTATCACCTACTTGCCATCTCCATAAACTAACCTTCTGTTTCCTTCCTTCCTTCCTGATATTGCGCGTGCAGCACGGACTTTAAGGCATCCAACATTGCCGAGTACGATTGGCCTCCACCGAAAGGCTGTTGCCCGTCCAAGAATCGCGATACCTTCATGATCCAGGAGCAGGTGGCCCTCTATCTGGGGATAACCAGCTTTAAGCGCAAGTACCCGGACTTGCCACGCCGCGCCGTCGATATGGAGGAGCGCAACTGGCTGCAGGAGAAGGGACTGGTGAGCGAGAAGATGTGCGACCTGGGAATCACCGCCGTGTGGGCCTCCGACATACTGGACATAATGTACGCAGACTTCTACGACAAGTACGAGGAGTACAAGGAGTATATGCGTCTCAAGCATTTGCGCGAGATGGAGGCCAAGCAAAAGGCGCTCGGCATCTCGGTTGCCCCTGGCCGTGGACTCCAGGCCAGAGACCGAGCCATGCTCTCGGCCAGCAAATGGAATGTTTACTTCAACAAGACGTGAGTTCAACGACAAAAACAAAATCCCACAAGAGAGAGTCTGAAAATGCTCGTTTTCATTTCGAATCTATTCAGCCGCAAAGACGAGCGTCTGGCCTGCCTAGACCTACAAACTTTTACGATGAACCAGCCCCAGCTGCAGACATCGCCCACGACCACCCGCCTATATCGCACTGTTGCAAGTGGTGTGCGGGCGGCAGCCAAGGCGGAGAATATGATGGTGCCCCCGGACCTGCTGGGTTCGCGAAACTACGATGAAGCTTTCTGTCGACCGGACTATGCGTATCCACTCCCCGTGGTGCCGGACCAGTTCTCATTCGCCTACCGCAAACTGGATTACGTCGAACTGAGGTAAGCCCTGACCCCGAATCCTTTGGATCGCAAATTGCAAACCACCAATTCGTCATTGCAGAGCCCACCCATTGGATACATCACTGGACAAGCCGCAGACACAGTCACAGAAGGCGGGCCTGGAAGCTCAGCTGCTGGAGCGCATCAACGGCGTTGTCTCTGTCTCCGCAACCGAGGATCAGCCTGCAGCCAAGCCAAAAGTGTCGGTTTCTGTCCGCCGCAGTCGACGGGCCACGCGGCAGCAGTCGGACAAGGTGCGCACGGCCAGCAACTCAAGCACATCCTCCGCAGCCTCCCTCTCATCCTCATCCAGCGACACGAGCAGCAGCAGTGATACGGTAAGTGATTCTCTGCAGTTAGAGCAGTTCGTAAAGCTAATTCCTACTTTCCACTACAGGACAGTGACGATGAGAGCGACTCGAGCAGCTCGAGTAGCTGCATCTCAACGGCTGCCTCGAGTGCCGCGGGCAGCGACAATGAAGGGAACGAGTCAGCCCGTTCCCGGCTATCAAATTGCGGCGTGTGCCTGCGCACGCAGCACCGCAATGCCAGGGACGTGCCCGAGGTCTTCATACGCTGCTACAGTTGTCGACAGCGTGGTAAGTCGCCACCCCTTCCCTTCCTCCTCCATTCTTTTCCGCTCGAATATGCCTAATCATCTGCATTATTACTATTGCAGTCCATCCGAGCTGCATTGATATGCCACAGCGCATGGTGGGCCGCGTGAGGAACTACAACTGGCAGTGTGCCGGGTGCAAGTGCTGCATCAAGTGCAAGAGCAGCCAGCGGCCCGGAAAGATGCTGTACTGCGAGCAGTGCGACCGAGGCTATCACATCTACTGCCTCGGCCTGAAGACGGTACCAGATGGTGAGTAACGAACATCCAACCAGCAGGAGGTTGGCTAATGGCATGGCTAATTGCTAATCTCCGATCTATCCACATTGCAGGGCGTTGGAGCTGTGAACGTTGTTGTATCTGCATGCGATGTGGCGCCGTTAAGCCCGAAGGCCTGCCCCAGGTGTCTGAAATGGCATCGCCCGGTGGGGCCGAGGCGACGAAGGCCTCGCCGCGACTCAAAAAGATGAAATGGATACACGAATATCGCATCGACCACATCACCAAGCTGCGGGAGCATGCCGCCATGTTCTGTGTGCCGTGTGCGCGGACCAAGCCGGCAAAACGACAGACTGGACAGGCAGAGGCGACAGTCGGATCGGCAGTATCGATCACGGTACCCCTGATAACAAGTCCAAGCTCAAGCCCCACGGCCAATGGCAGCCAAGTCCCGTCTCCATGGCCAGTGGCTGCGCTGAGTCCCAAATGCCCAGCGGTGGTGGGTCTCGAGGAGGAGGCGACAACAACAGCATTGGCCATGACAGGCAGGCGACAACAACAGCCGCATGGGGCAGCAGCACCCAGTATCACCACGATGGAGTGCAGCAGCTTCAACCGGAACGGAGTCAGTGAAGTTTCAATAGCTGCCAGCGCAGCTACTGCGACGGCTACGGCCACAGCCACAGCCGCTTCCTCGCCTGTCCTCACAGTCACGTCTGGGACTGGAGCGGCCACGGGAGCTGCCACAGCAATCGGCATAGCGCCGCCTCCGGTTGTTGCCTGAGTGGGGGTTATTCGTTATTGTGGCAAGCGCACTTTAACGGACTTATAGAAAGCGCCGGACGCGGGTTCAACCAACCCCTCCTCCCCAAGCTCCAGCCCCAATACCAGTCCCGCCCCCGCCCCCAAAAACATAAACACACACATGCATAGTATTAACGAATGCGAGAAAAGGAGAGGAAAGGAGAGGAGAGAAAATGAAGCGAAACTAAATAAGGATTTATAATTATTATTATTATAGTTTACTGTCAGTACAACGTACTATACTAATTTTACTTAACGTTGCTACCTAATGTTACAAACACACCCACACAAACACAGACACACACACACTCACACACACATGACAAGCACACACTCACTGCACTCGGTGGGCGGAGCGCATGTGGAACTCTTCGCATATCGCCCGGCCCGGCCCAGACAGCCAGCCCCTCGTATTTCACACTTATGTACGTTTGTTTATGGCGATTCACAGAAACTAAATTAGTTCAATTGCGTGCATACATGGACATGTACATACATGTATATACAAGTGTATTTATATGCATATGTACGTGTGCTGGCATATGTGTACATTTCATTATTAGCTTAATACCGGAGCTGCATGATTGAGACGCTTTTTGGAAACGCTGGATTCAAATAGCTGTGCAGCGGCATGTCAGCAGTTTCATCCTCGTTCATGGGCCACTGCATCCAGCTATGGGCGCTGTTCCGTGTTGGCTTTTTTTGTTTTTTTTTTTTATCGAAATACATAGTGTGTTTAATGTTTGTATTTAAGTTATCGTAATGTGTCTCAGCCCTACTCCCCCTTCCCCCTGCCCCAGCCCCAGCCACCATTGCTGTACTTTATAGATTTACATATATGTGTACGGAACACTCTTTGATTTTGTAATATCTTATGCGCCGAATTTTTCAAACTGTATGTGTATGTATCTATAAGGAGATAAGGATTGTAGCAATGTAAGTAGTTAAGCGCATACGCCCGGTAGCCTCTTGTGCTGGACTACTGGGTAATTTTCAGTTATCAGTTTTTAGTTTTTTACCGAGTTTCCCCTTTGTTCCGGTAGTCTGTAAGCCATGATTGAGTTTCGTTCGAGGCTCAGACCTCAGACCGAGCAGGTTGAGCAGTTATTCTGTATTCTGTAATTTAAATGGCTAAGAAGAATGTATTATACATGTAATTTATGCTACCACAAGCGTACACACACCCAGATGCAAACAAATACATGCAGATATATTTATAACTTTAAATAGTAAGAGTAAGCACATGAGCACAGAACAAGTACGTACGGCAACAAATCGACTAGAAAGAGGGCAGAGATCAGAGCAGTTCAGAACCGTTCAGAGCAGAGCAGAACAGAGCATAACAGAGCAGATTGAAAAGGTAAACTATGTGTGAAATAATTTTAGATTCCATATCTAATATCTGGTACCGCCGCAGCAGCAATAGCAATAGCGATCGATAAATAAATAAATAACTAGTTAGTAGTAAGCATCAAATCTACTTAACCAGAAGCGGATGCAGAGTGCAGTTGAGCATTCGGTAAAATTCTACTTTTCCATGAAATCTAATGCTTAAGTTTTTTTTAAGTGAATAATGATTGTATGCGTACGTGAAAGATTTATTTTTAAGTCGAATAAAACAGCAGAATTAACATTAACCACTCCCCTGCCTTGCTACCTACACACATCATGCACATATCAAGCGATTCTGGGCAGCAAGTGCTCCTCCAGCTCGTGCCCATCGCGCCACATCAGAACCGAGCAACTCAGCAAATTGCTGTGTGCCGCCATCCTGCCGTGCAGCTCAAACCCGTGCCGTATGCAGGCCACGTCGCCGGCGCGGAGACTCTTCATGGGGCACAGATCATTGCAGCTGTCACCCACGTAGACTACTTGCTTATAGAGATCGCCACAGCGCATCTGTTGCAGCACGCCGCCCTTACACAGATTGCGGACACAGAGATCACAGCCAGTCTGGTCTTCGTAGGGCAGCACCAGCAGCTTACCGTCCGCCTGGACGCAGCCAGGATTGGTGACAATGTCGGTGAACAGGGACCTGATGCCGTACGATTCCAGCCACTCGCAGATGAAGAACGAGTTGGCATCGCTTATGATGCACATGTCCACGGTGGGATTTCTGTCGAGGCAACGCATCAGATGCAGCATCCCTGGCACCGCTGGAATGCTGCGCACTTGCTGGCCGACTGCTGTCGCCCTGGAGTCCAGCTGGTGGTCTTCATGCAGCAGCTGGAGCACGCGGTTAATGAAGATCTGCCAGCCAAACTTCGGTAATATTTCCAGCAATGCCATGTTGCGCCTTTCCCCCGGTAGAAGTTGGCTCACGGCCAGGTACGAGTCCTGCTGAATGATCGTCTTGTCAAAGTCAAAGGCGACCAGAACGCGATTCTCGACAGGCTCGCCACTCTGGCACAGGGGTCGCGGGCAGCGCCACAGCCAGCTCCCTATAGGTAAAAGGCTTTTCGAAATGATAATCATCTTAAATTTGAATGAAAAGGAAACAACTCCATTTTGATTTAATACACGTACAACAGGTCAGAGCACATCGATATCTATAGGCTTAGCTTATGTGAATGTCTAGACGTCTATATATGTACATAAGAGAAACCATGTTTCCGGCCAATATCCAATCAAGCGGGCCCACACACAGTATTGGCTGACAAATGAATCTTTAACATGCAACATTGATAGCGTAAATTTATGTATTGTCCCCGGAAATATGCTTATGTTTCATATTCAGCGAAAAATTCGTTTCCAAAAGGTTCAGTTAAATATGTAAAATACGTTTATAAGTAGTCGAGTAGATGCTACTATCTAACAAACAATGCAAATGCGTATAAAGCAGCAAAACGCGATATTTTACACATATACATATGTATATAGATGCACGTATGTGTGCATGTATATGTAATCATTGCGTAACAATAAAAATTTGAGTTTGGTTTCTGTGCATTAGGCGCACTGCTCCTGTAACGCACTGTAACGCTGACGGCAAATGCCAATTTAAACTGTCGTCTGAACATTCTGAACGGCCTTGGAGAGTTCCACCTTGGAAGGTATCAAATAAAATGCAGGCGACAATGTCTCACCGCAAGGACACTGGCAGGCTGCAACGACATAATTAAAGGTATATTAGCAGAGTATATGATGGCTTTATAATAAAACGAACCATTGATCCAGCTAAAGTTGCCCAGCTTTTGCTCACACTTGGGGCAGTATAGACGTCCCTGCGTGTTGAGCATAATGCGGTGCATCCAGGCAATGGGTTCTATAAACAACATGCTGCGGCAATGGTTGGGTGTGCTCTCGAGATTGGGCGAGCCCAGGGAAGATTGGCGTAGGCGCTCAGCAACTTGTTCCAGCATGCGGGGTGCACTGATGTTGTCCGCCTGGGTCTGGGCCGGCGGCGGAGTCTCACCGCTGGCATCTTCATTTGGGACAGCCGTCGATGCTCCCTCCCGAGGAAGCTTGTCGCGCGGCTTGTGCTCGAGGACATGCGACTTGGAAGCCAGAACGCGACGGCAACGTCGGCAACGAAAAACAATTGGCTCGGGATTTTCGCGCGTTATGTCTGGATCCGGACGCACAACGCTGTGAAAACTCTGCGGTAGAATCTTGGCCTTCCGCATTTGCTCCCCAGCAAGGCGCAGGCGATGCATTTTGTAGCGCTGGTAGCTAGGGTCGATTTTGCATCCCATGCGCCCGAACAGCTTCAGTTGAGTAATAAAACCTGAATTCGGTTGCACAAAGCGTCGCTTGCCCCTGACCAGCTCATAGGCGGGTTGGAAGTCCAGATTGTGTCGTTTCATCATATAGGCAATAACCGTTGAGGAGCTACGGCTTACTCCGAAATAGCTAGTGGGGCAACGGGAAATTATAAACTGATTTTCATCTCGTGCGGAATACGCTGAATCCGATATGCTTACCAGTGCACCAGCACATTGCCCTGCTGATCCAGAGCTGAGCTAATAAAGTTCACGCAGCTTTCCAGATGCTGCAGGATGTCCTCACGCGGCATGTCAGCAACTGAAAAGGCACAATTCAGTGGGGGACTCGAACGCCTTCTGGCTGCACTTACTTTGAATGTATTTGGTTGTGAGGAAGCTAGCCTCTAAGATGTGCTGCGGCAGTGGCACCGAATCAAGCGTGAGGATGTGCGTGATTTTAAACGACTTCAGTGTTTCCATATGCGTGGCCGCCGTCAAGTTGCCTAAGCGAGCAGCCTGATTGTGACAAAATCAAGCGTTGACCAGCAATAATGCTTACCCAGAAACAAGCCCGTCTCGATTTCGTCGATGCTGACAGGCCCACCATCGAAGTCTTCACGTGTCAAGGAGCCAGAGTCCTGCGGCTTGCCCGACGACCGTGTCTGCTGTTTTTGCGCCATTTTTATTGACCACTGTTACGCTCGGGGATGCAGTCTACCCAGTGCTCACTATTTGGAATTGGGATTACAACCATTCTGGATACAGACGAATCGATCAGGTATTAGAGTCGAGGCCATTCTACCTTAATTCCAATCCTCGTCGTCCGCACAGAGTTCAAGAATTGTTGCTGCTATATCGATACACCGATATCTCACATATCGATAATAGGAGGCCTTGGATTCATCTACGTTTTCGCATCTCTACCAGATGTTTGACTGAACTTAGTAAATTTTCGTCCGGTTAGCTGCTCTGCCGATGTATTGAAATCTCAATTAGTGAGAATGACTACGCTGAGACCCTTCACTTGTGACGATCTTTTCAAATTCAACAATGTGTAAGCTGCGTGTGCAAAGAGGAGCGAGGAGGGCAAAGACTTAACCAACTGTATTCACGTGTTTATTTAGGAATTTTGACCCACTTACGGAAACCTACGGACTCTCCTTCTATACTCAGTACCTGGCGAAGTGGCCGGAGTACTTTCAGCTGGCCGAATCCCCTAGTGGTCAAATAATGGGCTACAGTAATTCACCCACCACGGAATATTCTACAAAAACATTCCTATATAATTTGCCTATCCATTGCAGTTATGGGCAAAGTAGAGGGACACCTGGACAACTGGCACGGACATGTGACGGCTCTAACTGTGTCGCCCGACTACAGACGGCTCGGTTTAGCTGCCCTACTGATGAACTTCTTGGAAGACATATCGGAGAAGTAGTTACTGGGCCTTGGTCCCGCAGCAGGGAAAAGAGATCAAATCATTTAACTGCATTGTCTCCCTAGGAAGCGGGCGTACTTTGTGGATCTGTTTGTGCGCAAGAGCAACCAGGTGGCCATTAACATGTACAAGAACCTAGGCTACATCATCTACCGCACCATACTCGAATACTACTCGGGCGATCAGGACGAGGATGCGTATGGTAACCGATTTGTGTACACTGTACTGAGGACTCGCTAATTTATTTGCCTCCCCCACCGCAGATATGAGAAAGGCCCTATCGAGGGATGTCAACAAGAAATCGGTGATACCGTACACGCAACCTGTACGATTGGAAGATATAGATATGAATTGATATGAACCCACTAGTGCCCGCATTCGCATTTATGTCTAACTGGTCGAGATTCATAATTTCAAAAGGGCACGCGTACATTAAAACGCTATCCGTTGATTAGTATTTAGATACAATTCGTAAATAATCTAAAACTGTTAGCTTTTTCCGGTGGTAACAAGAAAATCTATCCCATTGACTGCCTGCCTATGCCTATGTACAATGAGATCCACCAAAAAAAAAAAACCCAAATTACTCTTCATTAATACCTCTAGTCTATCTAAGGCCTTGACGTTTCTATAATTTTATTGAATTTGAAATTATTTAAAGATTTCTTAAGCCGCATCGGTAAATAACCATGTTTGAATAGAATGTTCAACACGTCTGAAGGTAAATAACGTAAGCAACTAGTTCAGTTCAAATCTGTAAATCACAACAAGTATCTAACACGGCCGGCGTATCCTTATGTGGAGCGTATGTATGATTTTCTCTAATTTTCTCATACCTTTCTTCCAGATCACAATGCGCGAGCTGCGCCACCAAACCAATCACTAGCTCTAGCAGCAATACACCTTAGTTCACTCATTCAAATACATAAACGTATCGTATATTTGTAGAAAACAAATTCCCATTACGGTGTTTTTCGACGATTTCTGAATTGTGAAAGACTATGTTTTGCCCAAAATTGTAACACATAAGTACATATGTATTTAGTTTTTAAAAATTAAACATGTTCAACAGCAGTGCAGCAGTGTTTCGGGTGTTTCCGGTGTTCCTTCGGCTTTGGATGCCTTTTTTTCAATACCTATTTTCTTGATTTATTTTATATTTTTATTTGGTTAACTGTTATCAAGTACAAGAGAAATTCCATATTAATTTTTTAAATAACAAAAAATAATAAATTAATATGGGTATATAAGCCATATAAAATTTGAATGAAAACACGTTTCCAAGGAACAAGTTTCAAGGAAAATTAAGAGAGTTTAATAATTAATGGAGTTGCAGCCTACGGGGTATTAAACCTTGTCTCATTCTGCAACGATCGCTTGTTTTAAGTCCTTCAAGGTATCGTACTGCCTTGTACAGGCCGAAACTTTAGCTGCCCGGATGCCTCACAGATCCGGACTCATTGCCGGCCACCTCATCAACGGTATATTCTGGCCCATTGCAGCCCGAGAAAACATGAATTGGCGTTTTATCCTGGTAAAATGTCCTTCTCGCTAATATATCCGTGTTCTCTTTAAGGATGTTATTTTATAAAAATGTTGAAGCTTAGCTAATTTATCTAATTAACTGATAATTTCATTAACTTTGATATGAAAAAAAATGCACAACATTTATCAGAACTTTCGCTAAAATCTGTTTTGGAATTGATCGCCACAAAACCACTTTTTGTCCACTAATCAATAGCTACTTTTTAATAGAAAACTAGTAATATTTTGCAATAGGTACGATTGTCCCATGCAAGAATCGCTCATATGGCATACGCTGTATGCTCGACAGCGCCGTCAAAAAAAACCAATACAAACAGGCAGACCTCAAATTTATGAGAATCGTGTGCCCACATACAGTTAAATCTCATCCTCAGAGAGCGTCTGGCTCTCTCTCTGGCTTTTCAAGAGAGCCTGGATCCAGCTCTAGAGCCAGGCAGAACAAATCGGCGTTACTCATCTTACTTATTGTCTTTGGCTCAACAAAAACCGATTGGGAATGCATGTACATAGATATTCTATTACTACTACTACTGCTACATATATCTAAGGCGTTTTTTTATGGACATACTGTTGTACTTTATTTATTCAAGCACATTCATGAAGATGCTGGCGTTTGGCATTGAAGAATTGTCTTCATGACAACCATAGTTTAATCAATATTTAATGTTGCACTAAGTATGTACATATGTATGGATGTTGCTGGCGATGGAGTGAATAATCATGAATCAGTGTGCGGAAAATGGCAAAGAAGGGCGGAGTCCAACAGCTTCAGGCGGACATCAGTACGGACGAGGAGTTTGAGAAATTCCTGCAGCGATCCGGGTTGCTCGGTAAGCCTTGGACTGGGACTTATGTATGATTTATGATGCCTGTGCAATCGATTCTCTGCAGTGCTCGACATATACTCGGAATGGTGTGGACCCTGTCTGGGAATGGTGGGCAGTCTGCGGAAGATCAAGCTGGAGCTCGGAGGCGACAACTTACAGCTGGCCATCGTAAGACCTTGCCTGCTTGCCCACACTTGACAAGAACGGATATTCTCATTCTCTCGTTTGCTTGACCAATAGTGCAAAGCTGGTTCCATCTCCTATCTGGAGAGGTTTAACAAGAAGAGTGAGCCGACCTGGATGTTTGTAACGGTGAGTGAATCTGTCGGCGAGAAGTCTAGTTCTGGCATCTGGTATCTGGTACTTTATAGAGCGGAAAGGCCATCAATATCATGTTCGGCACAGACGTGCCCAAGCTGGTGGCCATTATCACCAAGATGCTGCAGTCAACCATTGCCAAGGAGGCCCATCACTGCTACGAGATCACCGAACTACAGCCCATCGAACTGGAGCAGCAGGAGGTGAAGAACAAGGCGCTGCGGCTGGCCGAGGACATTGAGCTGCAAGAGTGCAAGAGGAAGCGATTAGAGTACCTGAAGTCTGTCACTGATTGCATAATGCAGAACCTTCCCGATATTGGGATAACTGTCTTTGGGCCACAAGTCAACCGGGAAATGTTCAAGAAGCTCTCGGAGCCGGCCGATCCTCTGAAGATCCAGTGCAAGGATCGCAAAGTCTTTGCCATAACGCCCAATGACTTCACCACCGTGAACTTTGCAGCTGAGAATCCACTGGCGAGCGACGTCATCGAGCAGTTGTACGACAAGGAGCTGCTGATGTGCTTCTGGAAGGTGGAGGAGGCTCTTGGCAGTCCGCCCAACGTGCTGCGCCAGTATGCCCATGAGCTGACCAAGGAGACTATAAAGCCCCCGGATGAGTTCAACGAGGAGGAGATCACAGTACCACCCATAATAGTGCCGCTCGAGGTTAATGTTGAAATCCAAAGAGAAGGTAAGTGCTGAGGTGCTGGTGTTGTGCCCTCAACTAATGTGGGACCTTCAACAGTGTCCGAGAAAGAGGCAGAAATAGTAGGTGTCGAACAGCGCAATGAAGAGAATATGGAAGAAGACGAAGGCGAATGCGAGATTGACAACAAAGCAGTAGAGGCTCAGGACGAAGTGAAATTGGAGGATGCTAAAACTTATAAGACCATCCGCATTCCTCCGATTTGGGTGCCCAGTGACCAGCGCACACATGCAGCTCTAATTTACACATATTTCCGGGGACAAACATCCACTTTTCTACCGCCCGATCCTGTCCCGGAGCCACCGCACATTATAATGACATTCGACGCCTACAAGAAGAAAGATTTGGACAATATTCTTGAGTCCTGCAGAGAAGACATTCCGCTTTATGGCTTCTTCACCAGCGACAATCCTCAGACAGCGGTGTTCATAGCCAATTCGGTCGAGAAATACAATGCAAAACCCTACGTACCGTAAGTAAATACATACATATCTCGGTAACTGCCGCAATTAACTTAAACCGTCGATTTTTGTACACGCACGAAGCACCGATAAGATCGTCCTGAAGGTAAACAAAGTCAATACCCCAACTCTGCCGATGTTAATGGCTTACGGTCCGAGCTATGTAAGCACCAACTCGGTCGTTGGCCACAAGGAGGCATGTCAGTTTTTCCCGGACAATTACAAATCAGCATTGCAGGAGGAGGCTGAACTACACGCAGTAAAAGCTGAAAAGCCAAAGAAACGCAAAAAGGTATCAAATTTGTTGTTTTTCTGTGCCATAAATGATACTAGAACAATTTCACATACATGTAAAGAACAAAAAGGGAGATGGTGCAGCGGACAACGAAAAGGAAGACGTTGGTCCCTCAGAAGCCCAACACGAATCAGATGAAGCGGCAAAGACCACGCCAGAAGAAGGGGCCTCCACGACAAGTAGTGGGGAGGACAGCTGTGAGAGTCGCCCACCCACTGCTGATGGCACCAATTCCTCTGCAGACCGCGGCTCAGGTGACATATTAAAATGAGGAAAATATGTATCATTCAACTGAATGTTCCTCAGTTTATAATTGTATTAATTATTATCAAAGAAGTAATATTTAATAAACTGTTAACTGTCCACTTAGTGCATACGATTATTATTATACGATTTATGATTCTCATCTCTATATGTGCACATACTATCGGTATATCGCTATACCGATGTCACTGTTTGTAGACTGACAACATTCAACCAGCTGTTTTCCCAATCGCAGGGACTCACAAATTTTAATTGTTCTATTTCTGTATTAAAACCCAACTTTTTTGTTGATCTTGGCTTAGCGATGGATCCCAACTTGCGTAATGTAAGTACTGTTCACTGGTAGAATGTGCGGTAGTCCTAACTACACACTCGCTTGCAGATGAAAGACTTTCTTACATTATACAACAAAGTGACCGAGTTGTGTTTTAACCGATGCGTCGATAACTTTAATCAGCGCGAGTTGGGCGGCGAGGAGGTGAGTACAAATGTCCGCTTGCTAATTCGTAGTCCACACCTTATGGTATACTTCCAATCAGGACACTTGCGTGGACAGATGCGTCACCAAGTTCGCTCGCTTTAACCAAAATATTATGAAAGTATACGTGGATGCTCAAACCAAAATAAATACACGCCGCATGCAGGAAGTTGAGGAGAATGCCCGAAAGTTAGAGCAACAGCAAAAGGAAGACCGTCAAAAGGAGGAGCAAACTCAGAAGGAAGCCTCAGCCGCCGGCCCTTCTGTGCTGACGCCAATTCCTCCAAACGCCCCTGGAAATCTATCCATGTAGCACCAGACCGACTCCGGAGTGGTATGCCAAGCTGCAGCTGTTCCTTGTACGAAATAGTTAAACAAACCAAAACATACACGTAGAAACCGACACTCAAATACACACAATACCGACAAAGCAACACACGATGCCGCCGAAAATTTGTCTGCTTGCGCTCATTGGTCTGCCAGGAGCGGGCAAGTCGTCGCTCAGTAACTGGCTCCTAAGTAAGCAGCAGGATGCTCTGCATGAATGTCAAATTGTTCACCTATGCTATGACGACTACATCAATACCCACATCAATACAGAATTAGCCTATAGGGAGCAGCGAATAATTATTATACAAATTTTAGAAAAACTAATAGCTTACATCCAAGGTGCGGCCGACTGGCCACCAGAAGTTCGCCGACCGACCAACAATAGCAGAAGCTGTGATTACCTCATCTTGTGCGACGACAACTTTTACTACCGCAGCATGCGCTATAAGCTCTATCAACTGTGCCGCACCTACGGCTGCATCTATTCGCAGATTTTCATTGCGACCCCGTTGGCTAGCTGCCTTCAGGCGAACTCAACGCGGGGAGCAGACTGCGTGCCCGAGCTAGTTTTACGTAAAATGAACGAACGCCTAGAGCCACCAGGTCATGAGGCCTGGGAGTGCAGCAGCCTAACACTTCAAAATTCAGACACTGAATCCGTGTCACAGTTGATTCTTACATTCATCCTTTCTTTATTCCATTTGCCCACGGCGCTGTCCCCTTTAGTCCCTTCGCCCACGCAAACTCAGATGCAGTCCCCAGCACATTGCTTGGATTTGGCCTTGCGGGCAAGCATAAAGGTGCATCTACAGACTCTGGTCGATGCAAAAGCTAAGAAATTGATAAGTATGAAACTAAATGAGAAACGAAAAGAGATATTAGTACAATTTCGGGCTAAAATGAGCGACAAGCAGACAGATCCAGATAGTGTGGATTTGAATTACTATGTAAATCTGTTAAAATAGATTAAGATACACTAATTTTGGTTTTACGGCACATGATAGAAATAAATGTTCTTTTTGTACTAGTACTTCTGCATTTACGTCTATGCGGGACACACAAAGTGTATATTAAAACTATTCATTTATTTATCCAAAAAATAAATTTACATTCTAGCGTGGGGTTTCCTATACACTTGCGACTTAGACCACCTTCACTTGGCTGATGTCGCGCTTCTCAATCATACGCATCTGCTTCTTCTTCATGCGTTTGATCTTTGAGGGATTCTTGATGACTTGGACGATCTCTGAACGACGTTCGTTGGCCAAACGACGCTCTGCGTTTTCCACGCGGCGCTGGTGACGCTGAACGGCCGCTTCCTTACGTTGACTTTTAATTTCCTTTGATTTTTCCTTGATGTAGCGCAATTCATCACGCAGGGCTACCTTCTTTTCAAACGACAGACGGTTCACGGTCTTCTTGATTGTGCTGAATCTAAACAAAACATTCAAAATCAATCAATTTGATCACATTACATCGCAGCAAGACTCCTCACTTTTGTTTCGGAGTTTTCCAGGGCCGATTGGATTTAGGTTGACCGCGCGGCACATTCACCGGCAGTTTTGATTTCTTAGAATTCGCTTTTTTCTGTGATGTGGTTTCGACGCTTGCAACGTCCATGGTCTCGGCTTCAGGTTTGCTCATAGCTAAAACTTAACTTTTTTGTCCAAAACGCGATCTAAACAATGCACAAGAGTGCACGTGTTGGTTAGTTATCGATATATCGATGGCACTAAACATATGTTCCAATATGTAATCGGCAGTCACAGTGCAGCACTTGGTCACACTATCAGACGAGCGCCGCTTAAACATACATATTTCAACAAAATTTCGTTGCGTATCAAACACACCATTATACTTTGGAGACTACAGTTAGTTGCTGTCAGAAGAACACGATCAACCACATGGCAATTAAACCTTTTAATTTTTTATGCAGACAAACATACAAATTGAAGAACCTTTTCGGTAAACAAGTACATGCGTTGCTATTCAACAGTTGTCCCGCCACTTCCACAAAACAGCGGTAAATTCTTTATATACGACCTTGTTGGTTTTTTCGTTGTTTTCACACAATTTATTTTGATCTGAACAGATAATGGCTCCGCGCCCAACATTAGAGAAACGCCAATTGGTCATTACACATTATCAAAATGGCTTCTCATATGGCAAGATCGGAAATATGGTTAATATGGCGAGATCGTCAGTGCAATCAATTGTTACACGTTTCGTCCGAGAGAACCGGGTGTGCTATAAGTCCAGGAAGCCACAGAATAAAATTTTTACGCAACACGAAGAAACATTGATAGTTGTAAAATATCATACCGTATCCAGTTCATTGAAGGATCTAATTGAATATGTGGAAAAAACATTTAACAAAACGTGTAGTTTGAACACAATTCGTCGATTGCTCCGAGCGCGAGGTGTATTTAAAAATAACCTGGCGTTATCAACCGATGAGCATAATAATAATAACAAGGACTTCTCAACCATAGAAAATAACAATAATAACCAGGACTTCTCAACCATAGAAAATAACAATAATAACCAGGACTTCTCAACCATAGAAAATAACAATAATAACCAGGACTTTTCAATCATTGGAAATATACCGAGTCGGCTCTCGTTTGCTAAATATCATTTGTCGAAAAACTCGGATTTTTGGGACTCTGTAATATTTACAGGCGTAGCTTCGTTTAGTCCAGTGTACTCAAAAATCGGACTTAAGGAACACCATGAGATGAAAATGAAATACAAAGGTGGAAAACTCGTCGTTTGGAGCTGTATTTCCGCGGCTGGGATAGGAAACTTGGTGTTTTTTGATCGAAAAATTACCAAAGAGATGCATCTTTCAATACTGAAAGAAAATGTTGTCCAGCATGCCCAGAAATTTGGCATAACGAAATTTCACTACTACCAAAATAATAATATCGATCATGATGCAACTGTTCAGGACTGGACTATTTGGAAGTGTCCACACGTTATGAAACCACCTTCCTATGACTTGGACATTAATATAGTTGACAATTTATGGGAAATTTTGGATCAAAACATGATTAACCATTCGGTAATCGATGAAAATGACTTAAAAGCAGCACTCTCTCAGGAATGGAACAAAATAACGCCCGAAATGGTAAACAGCTTGGTTAGGACCTTACCTAACAGACTTCAATACATAGTCGATATGGCGGGATAACCGATCCCTGGTGGAACATTAAACAATTTTCAATATCATTTCGTTTACATACATACCATTAATTAAGAACGTAAATTACACACTATAATTTAAGAAACTAAAGCACTGCGACCTTTGAAAGCGTGTCGACAATTTTTTTGTTCTTTTTTTACAGACGTATGACGTTTGATCTCTTAAATAAGAAGATTTTTGTTTTTTTTTTTACTTATAAACTACCTAGTATATATAGAAATATATGAAGTCTTTTTTTTTAATTTCAAAAAATACTTCGACTTTATTTCTGCGTGTTGGAAGATAAGGTTTATGGAGGGGAGGGGAAAAATACATATGTACATGAATAAATTCTTGAGAAAGAGCCAAAAACAAAGTCGATCCTGCTGTGTCCGTCCCTATGGGCCGCCAGTTATGCATGCATGCATCTATCTAATATATATAATAGTTTTGGCTACCCCACACACTCCCCAGTACGGCTATAAATAAACATTTGTATGCTGCAATTCAAGTTTGTGCCGTATCAAAATAATATTTTGATATATTTTATTTTGTATCGGGTGAAAAATTCTAAAATGAAAAAAATGGCGCCTTCTTTATTTCTGGGTACTTATGGCACCCGTCCATAAAGTTTCCAGCAGAAAGCGTAAGGTGTGTTGCCTCTTATTTCGTAGGGACAATGCTTCCGGGGTTCATGCATAGTTCAAAAAGAAAATAACAAAAATTTTGCTTCACTATACAATTTACCAACGCGTTAGGGTTCGAATAACCCCAGCAGATAGCTGCAATCCAGCGATTCGGTTGCATCTTTGGCATAATTTACACATTTATATACATCTAGAAGGAGTGGGGTATGGCAGCGACGCTAGTTGAACTTGTCGCACTTCCCTGGGGCCGAGTCCAAGCCATGGGCGGCTGCCGTTGTCCTCCGATTGTGTGGTATCGCGAGAAGCGCCTCATTGTGTTGGTCGACGTTGTAATGGTAGAAGAAGGACTTGCCGTACTCGAAGGATGAAATCATGATTGCACAGGCGGGCGCCACCTTGAAGAGGCGCGGTCCAAGTCCAGCGAAAATGCCGCGTACACCGCCCAGGCGATAAATGCTAGACAGGCGAGCCATCACCGACTTTGTGGCCACGCTTCTGGGTGGATTATCTGCCGTAATGCAAACCGAACCATTGTCAATGCGTGAGGAGCTTGTTGCAGCGCCCGAGATAGCAATAGGTTTACCTGAGAAAATAAACTTCTCGCCAAATTCGATTTGTTCGTGGGTTTTGATCACATCAAACGGTGTGGTAACCATGGCAGCGACCTAAAATGTTTAACGTTCAATTAATTACCACTAGTTCGAATCTCAATACTTTGTAGCAACTTTGATTGACATACCGATCCCGATATTGCTCCCGCTGTGAAACTGAAGCCAAACGTTGGTTCGACCACATTAAAGATGCTTTTAAGGTACTCATAGCAGGTCCAGTAGATGCCCGAAAATGGGACGTCCCGTAGTATTGTTGGCGGCAGTCCACGCCACAGTCCAAGAAGTCCCTGCGACTGTACAACCTGGCGGATAGTGCCAAACATTTCGGCGTGCGTCATCTTCTGAGACTGCATTTTGGTGCGTATCAATTCTACAGGACTGACGCAGGTCACGGCCAGAATGCGAGCTGTCACGCCAGCCAGCAAGGGAACAAGCATTGGAATGTCACGGACATCGGATGAGTCTTGAACTGGGTCCAGGTTCAGCAAGTATTTGTAATGGAAGTCGGTAAAGCGAGCTTTCAACTGTTCGTAGGCCACAAAGTAGATGATGGTCGAGGGCAAGGCCGAGATGAGCGTAGGACTGAGTCCAGACCATAGCGAACCAATTCCCTCTGCGCGACTTATCTTAATAAACGCGTCCTGCAAAATCACAGAAAACTTGTTAATACTGCACACACTAGACTGTGCTATCTATTGTATACTTACAATGGTGCCAGAAAAGTGCGGAGCAGGCTTGGACAGTGTCGGGCTTGGCGTGCCAGGACCGCATGGACAGATGTGATCCATGAGGCCGTTGCAATATAGGAAGCATTTATTCGAAAGCAGGGCCGACTGTTGAGCCTGCAAGCGTGTCTTGATCACATCCAAGGGTGTCACTGCAATAATTAAAATCATGAATACCAACAGCTCAACAGTTTCTGGAACATTACACAAACTTACTAAAGCAGGCGGTGACCATGGCGCCAGTGCAGGCCGATGCTACTTGCTGAAGGGGTCGTATGCGAAATCTGGGATCTGTCATTTTGGCCTTCGAATGGGTTTGCGCCGGTAGTACTCCACATAAGCCTGCCGCGGCCGCAAAAGCCCCACTCGATTCCCTCATGGGCATGGTTTTAATTGTACGCGAGTCAATGAGTTCTGTTCTTCTGTAAGCTGATTATATGTGAAGTTGTGTGTTTGCGCACGTTGTCGCGTTGCTATTGTCATCTATTGTACAAAACCGGCAATCAGGCAAGCCTCTTAATCATTGTGAAATAGCTTCCAGGTCAAAAATAAAATATCTTGTCCAACCGATTTGATTCATTTCGATTCCGTACATTCCCATGGTGATGATGCCGAACAGCTGTTGCCATGTGACCGGACTATCGATTGGCACAGTCGATACTATTTTGCCTTTTTTAAAAAAAGCTTGGGTACATTTTTAACTGATAAAACATTACCGTCGTGACAACTTTGGTATAATTGATCCTACTTTTGTATGAAACTTCACCTAAAAACCTTCAAGCTTCGCTTGAGCCTCACCATTCGACATAAAAACGCTAACGTCTAGGCGCCTGAGACACCTTCCAGTTTACTTCATATCGAGGTTATGGTGAGAAAAGAAGGCTTTGCTGTATTCAAACGTTGAAATCATGATGGCGCAGGCTGGCACCACGCGCAGGATGCGAGGCATAACGCCCATGTAGAGCCCACGGACGCCTTGCTTGCGGTAGATCTCTGCGAGGCGTGAGAAGACCGACGGTCTGGCTTTTTCTGCATTTTTTGTTTTGCCTCCTGACGACAAATCTTTATAGAGAACATCCTGGCCCAGCTCAATCTGCGTGTGCGTCGTGATCAAATCGAACGGCATCGTCACGAAGGTAGCCAGCTGGAAAGGACAGGAAAGGACACAATCAAGCAACGTGGGCTAAAATTCTCACACCACCACCCACCGCTCCGGACACTGCACCCGAAAAAAAGCTGAACCAAAACGTAGGCTCAGTCACGGCAAAGCTCCGTTTTATTGACTCATACGTCGCCCAGTACGTTCCAGAAAAGGGCGCGTCCCGCATTACTGTGGGCGGCCAACCGCGCCAGAGGCCCAGCACGCCGTGCTGTCGCACCAGGGTGCGCATCACTCGCCACAGCTCCTCGTATGTTATGTAGCCCGATTGCATCTTGATGCGGACCATCTCAATTGGCGTGATTGCCGTTACGACTATGGTGCGCGAGCAAATGCCGGAGGCCATTGGAACAAAATACGGCACCGCCAAAGGTGCATGTGCCAAATCAAATGACCCCTTATGGCCTGTCTCCACTGTTTGACTGCTTTGACGGGAGTTCGTGTAGAGTTTGGAGAACGAGCTGTTCAGGTACTCGTAGGTGAGGAAGTAGATAATTGTGGAAGGCAGGGCCGATATGAGTGTGGGACTCAGGCCAGACCAGAGGCCGGCAATTCCGCTGCCGCACACTATTTTAAGTAGCGCATCCTGTGGCATATCAGAATTAGATACCAGAGAGCAATCATGCCATGCAATCACCATTTTCTGTCGCACTTACCATGGCCCCGCGTAGCGGACGCATGTTGTTGATGTCCCTTCCGGGTTTTGGCACGCATTCGGTGTTCCGTTTGCAGACATGCGTCATCAGGCCATTGTGGAAAACGTAGCACATCTTGGAGATAGTCGGCTTATGGCGCATCGCATGCTGGGTCTGGACCCGAGTCTTTACCACCTCCAAGGGCGTCACTGGAGGTTAGCGTGCACGAACGTAAGATGTAATATCATAGCCACTACGCGAGCTTTGCATATTCAAGACAAGACCTCTACTCACCCACAATTGTCGTAATGAGTCCGCCGATGAGTGCGGATATAACATATTCCATGGGTTTGATCTGGTATCGCGGCTCCTGATTTGGAATCTGTGCCGGTAGATGCACCGGAACTTCCTCCACCTCCATTCCCCCCATGCGCGTATCCCCTTTCCCCATCTTTCACTCGATCTGTAAATTTTGTTGGTCGGGACTTTTCCCCAACTTTATATCTCAGGCCGTACGACAGCCGTCACCCATTCAATCGCTTCATATAACTGAGAGACTAAGCTCTTATTTGGGTAAAGCTACAAAAAATGTGGTTTCCTAAAATGTATTATATTATTCCCAAAGCATCTTGATTTGGACATAGAAAAATAGGCACTTTTGATCTCTCTCCACAGCTATCTCAGTTTTGAAGGTAGCTAACCAGCCGCCAGCCACCAGTTTATGTTCTTCGAGACTGGGATGGGATGGGATGGGTTTTCTTTTGAGGAAACTACTATGTAGAATACAGTCCGAGTGCGAATACGACAAAAATGATTACGTTTAATTGCGAAAATTATAAATATGAATTAATTTAATCATTTAATCAAATTTAATAATAATTTGCATTACATTTAAGTTAATTATGAGTAGTAAGTCAGTATCATATTATAGCTTTAAGTCAGAACCAAAAAAGTTAATCATTTTGATAGGATAATCCAATATTATCGGCGTGACGATCTGATCTGATCCTTCATCTCTCGCGCCGGAAGGTGGTATGGGATTGGATGGGATGGGATGGTTTGATGGCCTTTACTTGTGCGCAATAGGAATCAATGTCTCGCCGGCGGTGAGGGCTGGCAACGGCGCATCCACTGTTAGCACTCCGTCCTTGCTGAGGGACGAACGGATGGACTCGGGATTCACGCCCTTGGGCAGTAGAAATTCACGGTTATATTCTCTGTATACGCTCTTTGTGTCCGACTTCTCTTCGTGCTTGGCATGTACCTAAGCGAAAAACAAATTCATAATTAGCAAGGCAACACAAGAAGCCGAATATCCTCTTGTGCTTACCAATAGCTTCTGGTCAACGGTCTTCACAACAATTTCCTCGGGCGCATACTGGCTGACGTCGAAGCGGAGCTTTAGCACTTTGTTGTCGCCCTCATCCTGCAACCAGACAATAGAAGGTTAGATCGAAGTCAAACCAAAATCGAAGCGAGCAATGGCATGGATGTACGTACCTGTATCAAGGGTGAACTGATGTCGGACACGTAGTTCTGTTGCTTGGGGATTCGCGATGGCAGCGCCGAGTTTGTCGTTGAGCTAAAATAATAACATAAGCCAATAGAAAAGTTGCAAATCAATCAAATTAAATGAAAACAAATAGTTTAAAATCAAAATAATTATCCACACTGGGAGGGGGAGTAGGAGGGAATTTTTTCGTTTTTTGGTGTGTGCGAAAAGTGTTGTGGAATGTGCGCCTAAAAACTATTTCCTTACAATATTTTCGATCAAGTTATAAAATTAAAAATAAAACCTGAATTTAATGTGCGTCCGTTTTTTGAGTACACTGGAGGCCACTCATGGATCAGCTGATAGAAGAATTCAATTGGTAGCACAATCAAATAATAAATATATGTACATACTATGTATGTATGTATAAAGGAAGACTACAATCAAGTGATGCAAATGTGGTTTCGAAAAGTTATTCTGGGCTTCACTCGGCAATTGTCGAATATTGTACATATATGTATATGTGTTTTCGTTTTTATTTGTTGTGCAGGGGAAATAAATATACATTTACATATGTATGCAAATCAATCTCTAGTGTGGTGTAACTTATTATTAGACACGAAAACTAAATACAACGAAAACTAAAGAAATGATGAACATTTAAACCATTAAAAACAGAAACAAAAAAATAACCTTTTTTAGTTAGATATTTCTTGTACCTGGTTGTTGTTGTAGTTTTTTTGGTAGAGCTTTTGTTCGATAGAAGACGAGATTATCATAGTTATATAAAATGATTGCGGTAAATTAATTCATTTCAAGCAGCATGTAAGGCGATAAAAAGAACGGGAAATATAGAATTATAGCAATCAAGATAAATACACATCTTCATACACATACATCTACATATAGATATATGCAAATATATTTACTGATCGATTAGTAGAGGGCAACAGTACAAGATTTCGAGAAACTCCATGGGTAATCATGTGTACATACATACATATATTGAATGTATGTACTTTGCGCTTTTTTTTCGCACTCACACCATGTCAGAATGGCCGATCCAATTTCACCGACTAGCGCCAGCTAGCGACGCACCTGTGCGGGAGAAACTCATGTGCATGTGTACATGTATGTGGAAAATACATATGTATGTGTGTGCGAGTCGTGGCCGAGCACTTACGCTACAATCCCCTCCACCTCTCCGTACCGATTCACGTCGAGCTTATCAGTCGAACCGTTGGTTGGTCTCTCTTGGATGGCGCCGACCTTGCTGGGAGTGCGAGGCTAATGATCGCCTGTACAGGGGCAGACCAAGGTGAATTTAGTAATAAGGTGACGTCTCTCGGCTCTCAGAGAGACAATCGCTAGAAAGCGATGGCCGAAGTTTGCATGCATACTGACAGACGGCTGGTCAGCAGATTTGGCGACGGCGTCACCCTATTACTAACTCATCTTGCGCAGTCATGTGCAAAAAAGTTGACCAAACCTGTCGCGCGAATGAACAATCCAATACCCGTTAGATTGGGACTGCTCGAGGCGTCTAATCAACAGGGAAGGAGAATTAGGAAAAGGGAATGGCAATATCAGAGGCAGAGACAATCACCTGCAAAAACGGTAATGGTGCCTCTCGCTACACTCGAACTGGCACACACACACACACACACACGGGCGCCCTATTCTCTTGGCGGACCTGACAAATACACACACACACACACACCAGCATGCTGGCACTGGCATTCGGTGTGTTGGCAAGAGTGTGAGTGTGCCATGTTCTCGTGCCTCTATCTCTCCGGCATCCGATGGTGATGTCATGCATATTTTTTCGTTATTGAAAATCCAAACGCAAGGAAATTAATGAAACGGGAAAGGGAAGAGACATGAGAAGAACGGGCGTAAATAAAACTGCGTTATTTTTGTTGTTTCCCCTCTAAGCTCGAATTTGTGGAAATGTGTGTGTGTCTGTGTGTGTGTCAGCACATGGTTGCAGGGTACAAATTGTATGTAAATATTGATTACTGGCAACAAAATACCGATCATGTCAAAAAATTATCATGATATCATCTTCTCTCGTTCATTATCATCATCAGCATCGCAGCGAATAATGGCAAGTATGTAAATCATTCATACATACATATGTATACATACTTGTGTATGTACATAGTTGTGTGCTCATTCTCCCTTGCACTCCGTACCCACAGCGTGCACGATGATATTTTAACGTGAATGGTTGTAGGAGGATATATTTATATTTATTTATGGATGTGAACTATGTACTATGTACATGGCTAAGATCGATATTCCCTGTATTTATACATTTCGAAAGCTGGTAACAAATATTTATTTGTATTCACCACTCTATCTGTCTGTGTAACGTACAATTGTGCGGCTCGTGGGGATCCGACGGAATCTGCTGATCGAATCAATTGATTTTCAAATTCAATTGAATCGCTAAAAGCGCTTGTGGTAACTAAATGCGGGGGCGCTACCGGCTATGCGGTTTATATTGAATTGAATTGAACAGGTCCCGATAGGTGCTTCTCAATGCACGACTCAGCTGAATGGACAAAACGGGTGGCGGATTGAATCAATTACTTTCAATTTGGGTTAAGTACAAAAGATCGAAGAGCGAGGCAGCTTTTGAGGCCAAAATGTCTGGACATTCACCGAAACAATTCAAAATATATTTGTATCGAATCGGTTTTGTGTTTACATAGAAACATACACATGTATGTTCTGCTATGAACATCTGACACAAATTTTTTAAATCAGAATAAGAATTATTTTGGCGTAGAGTGGACAAAGTATTTGGAAATTGCGGGGGCTAGTGTGCTATCCCTGTTAAACGATTCGGGACTTGGGCTCTGTGAGTCATCCCATTAGCCTGGTGCTTATTTATCGACGACACGCCACAGTCGCTGATGCCAAAGGTCGCCACGCATCAATAATTTGTTTTAATAGTCTCCGTCGCCACCCAGCGCACCTGCAGGCAGAGCCACAAACAGAGTATGTATGTATGTATGTTGGGAGATGCACAGGTGGGGCTACGTGAACAAACCAATTTGGGTTAATTTCCTTTTGTTAAAAACTTTGCTTTCGGTCGGCCTCCGCGAAAGTTGAGCAGCGGTGGGTGCGTTGGTAGGGAGTCGTACGCTCGGAGTCCGTTTGCCATGTCCTGCAGACAAGGTTTGTTTTGGACTGGAGCCTAGATTTTTGATGTGGTCATGCAAATGAAGTGGCATCCACGGCAACGCCAATATCAACAACAGCTAGCGAGCAACAGTACACACATCCATATGTATGTATGTCGATTATGTCATGGGTCGAGGTCGGAAGCAAGAAAGCCAGAGATGCTCGTGTCCGTGTCGACATCATTTCTTGCTTGACGTGAGCTCTTAAAACATTTTTGCATCTTTTTTTAAACTGTAGTGGCAGCATTGTCTTTTTGTTTAGTGAATATTCAAATTTAAATCATATTTACACACGTGTATATGTATCCACACAGACACGCACCTCAGGATGAGCATTTCTGCCATGGCCAGACTATGGCTGCACACATACACACACACATGAACATGTAGAAGGCTGCGATGTTAGAGAATTCCGTTATGCCCCATAACAGCGGTTGCATAAACAGAAGCTCCCCGGGGGGACCAGGTCGTTTGCTAGCCAGAGATGGGGCCGTTCATCGCAAGAGGGATCGTAGGTATACATATATAAATTTCGGTGATCGGATATATCATATGGCAACCCACAAAACGCCTTTGAACTGCGTGGGTGGGTTGTGATCTGCACTCGTGATGGCGGGTGTAACGCCAAATACATTTGGGGTTAGACAGTTGTTCGGGGGGGCAGAGACTGCAACGGATAATTTAGACTGATGACTCATCCTCCCCCAGAGCCAAGTGGCAAGAAAAAAGAAAAGGCCTTGCCTTGCCTTGCCTTAGCCAAGTGTGTGTATGTATTCCAGAGAACGAGAAGGTCGGGGTGGTGGCAATGTGGCAAGATGTGTGCCTATATTTAGTGCCAAGAAAATATGAGATGAGTTCGCGTCGGCCGACGAGCGGCGAGAAACCGGCCACCGATAATGTAGCACAAGATACATTGCTGCCAGGCAGGCAGCGTAGAGACCAAAAGTGCTAACGAAACCTTTGAAAATACACACGCACATATACACTTGTAAACATGTACATATGTATGTACGCTGATATCTGTACGATTATATTTGGTTAGCGTGCCCGGCACCCCAGATCCATGAAAATCCAAAACCGTGGCGCTCACCTTGTGGACTCGAAAAAGTTTGCCTCCCGGTTCATCAGCTCGTGGCGGAACTTGGCCATCTCCTCCTCCATTTTGCGCATCTCGGAATCGAATCTTTCCCGAATATTGCTAAACTCCGTATCGATGACGCTGAAGTCGCCCAGTTTGATGGGGATATTCCTCTTATTGGCTTCGGCCATTTTTGATTTCCTCGAGTTTCTGTGGTGGTTGCGTTGAGCTACAAATAGCTCAATAAAAACACACGGCGAAGTTGTCGCTTCTGCTTTTGTGGTGGTGGTGTTTTCTTTAACTTGGACCCGTTCGAAGAGCTCCCGAGTTTATGCACTTGTAATCAACGGACTTGACGAAGCAACCAACAAAAAAAAATTAAGCAATACAATGTATTTTTAATATTTATATATGTATGCACGTGTATGCGTGTCAGCGCGTCGCACGATTTGCCGCGTTTTAGTTCTGTTTAATTTAATTTAAATTTAATTCTGTATCGTGCTGACGCTTTTATAGTAAAAATGTTGGGGGCATGCCTTTTCTTTCAAAAACACCCGCAATGTTGCTGGTCGAAAATACACATGTTGCTAGTAAACATGTTGCCAGCAAGGCAAGAAAAGGTATGGACAACAAGCAAAACGAGCCAAAAAATCAAACGCTTGCAAGGTAAAATCCACCCCAATTCATAATATACCGTGATTTTGTCAGGGCCTGTACAAAATCGTACTCTCTTTCTCTCACTCTCCCACTCTCTCAAGAATCCATTCAACCACTTTTAGGGCTGCCGATTTCGCTTTTTTCCCATTAGATATGGCTTTTTTGCGGATACTACCGTTTACATAAAAATTTAGCAGGTTTATCATTATTTTTGATCGACATTTGCCAATACCACTATTAGTTTACCAGATAATTTCGAAATTTCCGTCAAAAAATCGTGTGCGCTAAGAAAAATTAAATAACCGCCATTTTGAAGTATCTTAAGGCTGATAATATTCAGAAATTGAACGAAAATAAGGCCAAATTCATTTAATAAAATGGGAAAACATCAGCGACACCAATAAGTGTTGGAGTGAGGTTTACTTTTATAAAGATTCTGATTATGTTATCATTGCCGTGGTCAAACGCAAAAATCGATTATTATATATATCAATAAAATCACTTTAAATAAATAATAAAAAATAACCATTGACTACGCTTTTTTTCTGAAATATTTGAGCTTTTTTTCGTGTTCTTCAAGCTAAGAACATATTTTTTTCCTGCTGAAAAGTTGACAGCACTGACCACTTTACTCAGTTTCTCTCTCTCAAATGTAACAAAATAACTGAATTCTAAGATTTTAAACTACTATTCAATGACACATTAAAGACACAAACATTAGATTTGAAAGGAAAACCGTATCGCGTTTTAATTTTGCATTATTCGTTCATACTGCGAGAGCGCGGGAGAGGTGAAAAGAGAACTAATAGGCGAGAGACTGAAAGAGAAAGCCAGAGAGCGCAAAAAACAAAGACTGCATGGCAGCAAGCAGAGACACCCACACACATACGTACACGTACAGGAACTCTCGCAACAAAACCGCAGTGTCACAGTACAGCTAAATATGTACATATGTAAACAAACTTTGTGTTTGGAAAAAACAAATCGCAATAGCTGCAAAAATCAACCCTAGTGTAAATTTATCGTCTTTCAGACTATATTGGTCCTGAGGTGTAGTGGAATACGACAATAAGCAACCAATTTTATTCAAAAATATATTTTTTCTTACATAGCTGCCTGAAAAATAACGGCTATCGATAACAATACTCATATATTTTATGGCCGCATTTGCATTTTCCAAGCACAACATTTACAGTGACGACAAAACGAACACTGATATGTATATCTAGAAGATGCAATAGTATAAAAGTGCATATTGGCGCTGCGGTTTAAGCTTTAATTAGAATGGAGTGGGCAAAACAAAAAGAAAGGTTGAGCCAAAGACATTCGAATTACTCGAATGGCCACTTTGTGTATTCTATCATTAGCATACATATATGATATATATATATGTATATGTACATATGCAAATGAGGCAATGAGTACATTCAAATGAATTCGAAAACAGCCCCTCACTCCCACTCATTTCATTTCTACCTCTTCGTCCGAGGCTAACGTGAGCTTACTAATTCACTCAAACTATCGGCGAAGCATTCTATGTTACTCAAATCATTTTGAGTATTGTTGATTTGAATGCCGGTTTTTACCATTTATGACGACCAATAGTAAATTCGTGCATACATACATACGTATATACACATTTGCGTGTCATTCATGTGTGTCTGTCATCCAAGTGCATGCCAAACTAAGCACTCTGCGACACTTCCTACTTCACTTCTCCACCACTTAAAATAGGCAAAGATTTACACAGATGAACTGATATTGTAGCTGTTGTTGATGACCGACGCGTAGGGTCCATATATTTGTATGCATGTATGCTTCAGGTGACAATGCCAACCGGCTCGATTTAAACGCTTCGTGCCGTTTTAGGGCAGAGAACGTTTGTAATGCTGGCAGAACTCCGAAGCCTCAAATTGGTCAGAGGCGAGCTCTCCGAACAGGCCACGTGGGTGTCGGCGTTGGCGTTGCAGGTTAATTTCTACGTTGTCTCGGATTGTTAGTAAACAAATGCAAATTGCGGTGATTAAGTGGCGATACAGGAGGACATTCGAGAATCGTGTGTCGTGCACCGATTTTTCTTTTTATGGAGTGACGGCTATGGCAAGTCAATGAGCTGCAACAGTGCCGCTGCAGTAATTATTTTTGAGCTGGATGCATACATATGTATGTACATATGCAAATGAGTCATTCCTGGTTCCATTTTGAGTTCCTACGGGGGCAACGAAAACCAGTCCATCAAAATACAAATAGATTAAGTCATGAATTACAAAAATAAAATGACAATCATTTGCGATCAGTGCTGTCGCGTTCGCCGTTGCTGCCGCTGCCGCTGCGGTTAAGGTGTTTTGGTCTTGGCATCGCCCACATGGACGTGGCTGTTAATGCCCCTGTCCAAACAATAAACATATTTTCATCGAAATTTTCGACCTTGAAGGCGACAAAATCTCAACGAAGACAACGGGCCAAAAGCTAACAAAGCAGCAATCAACAAGAATTCAGAGGCTACAACGCATCCATACATTTTAGGTACATACATATGTATGTATGCATGTACATAGGCACGTAATTATAGATCATCTGTTGTGTGTGTGTGTGGCGTGTGGCTCATGAGGATCACTGTGCCGATTACCGTATATACATACATACGATACGTGAATATTCATCATATCTATGTTTGTTTGCGTGTAGAAGTGTTTTTGGTTGTTCGGAAAACAAATTTTCCCCGCCAAACGAGAACATTCGAGTTTCGAATGCCTCGGTCTAGTCATCAGCATCATTCTAGTAGATTTCGCAAAACCAGACGAAAGAGAGAAAAATGATTCCACAGATCTATTAGTCATAGTTTGTCATCCCACTGCCAGACCCTCCCCCACCCATGCACAAATCAATCAAAATTTGCCCGCGATGATTTAGTATGGAATTTCTGGCTGAGGTATGTACATATATACATACGTATACATAATTCACTAATTTCTCAGCGTGGGCAAATAGCGCAGCCCAGGCAGTGGATATCTCTCTGTGTGCGTGGGCGCACGGAGAGTCGCCATCCATTGGCATCGTTCTCCCATGACGACAGCTCGGAAATTTGCCAGTCAACAACAGCAACTGCGGGCAACTGTTAATATTCGAAACAGAAGTACGCATTACACTCACACGTGTACATATTTTTATACAATGCGTGTACATATATACATTATGTGCACATGAGAATGTATGTATGTGGGGGAGTGAAAAGTACAAATAGTTATTTATAGGGAGACGAAATCTAACAAAATTGATGGATTGTTGCCGTAGTAATCTTCTGCAAATAACATAGTCTGTACTGAAGGATTTGGGGGTATATTAAATTCGTGTAAGGAGTTTTCGACCCCATAAAGTAGTGATCATCATCAATAGCTACAGCCCTTTTTTGTCTCTTTTCCTTGTGAGCTTGCATCAGCTAAATTGATCTAGAAGCCGAACGGCTCAAAATCGCAGAAAGAGCTTTTATATATAGATAAAGGAATTTTCAAATAACATAAACAACAAAAATCTCAAGTCAAGTCAAAGTTGAAAAACAGCCCAAAAATTAAGTTTTTCTTTAAAACTGTCCATGCAATGGGCCAGTTTTTTAAATTGAGTTTTTTTTATTTTTTAAAGTTTTGAAAAATTCTCTATTAGATGCGTTTATTCATTTTATCCAAAGCTAGGAAAACGGCTTATTTGTGTGTTGACAAACACACAGTTCATTATATTCGTATATATTATTATATTATAATTAAAAGTAAATTAGTATGTAGGGTATACAAAACTATTTTTTTCTTTTGATATTGGGGGCAAAGCTTCTTCAAAAGCTGTCATAATACTCAAAAATGAAATTTGAAATTTAAAATACGATTTTAAATATATCTTGGCGCGAATGATTTTATCTTGCCATTGATTGCTTTTTAGTGTTGCATTTTTAAGCTATCGGCTAAATATCGCATAGAAAAGAGCGTATTAGGAACATCCCGGATGGGATGGTAGACTAACTGAGACTAACTAGCTAGCAACATTAAGCCGAATATAAAAAATAAGGACAACGATACAACTTGAATACAAATAATTCCTCAGTATATTTACGGTATATTTCGAAATTTGTGACGTATTTCGGTATACATCCGACGGTCAGACCGTATATTTGATAGAATCCGCGGTCACACTGATGCGCATTGAATAAATAAATGCGTGTGTACACACTATACATACATACGTGTATACATTAGTGATGTAAATTTGAATAAAAACATCGATGTCGATGTCCATCGATGTTATCAAAATCAAACATCGATGCTGGATTGATACATCGGATTTATTCTTCGATGCATCGATGTATCGATGTTTGAAAACTTTCCCATTTGATTAAATTATTATTATTGCGTTATTATTATACAAAAAATCTTAAAACTAAAAAATTGTGTTGTCGGAAGCTGGGTTGTATTCGGTACATAAACCGTCTACAGTTTGGTCGTCGCAACTAGAACTTGAACCAGTTGGACTGCGGAGTGGGTATCCTAGATAGGGTTCACTTACTCTGTGCGGTGGTTACATTTCATTTCATTACTTGGCAGCAATAGAGTAAATAGTAGTTTATTGCTTCACCCTTTTTGGTGGGTTCGAGTTTACAAGTGCAATTGTCTATTCTTAATTGCTAAGGTAATTTTCATGTCGTCATATTCATTGACATGAAGTGACATGGACAATTGTATTTATGAGTATATGTGTATGAGATTGTACTGTCTATTCTGTAATATTAATAAGGTATATGTCTGTGACTGAACAGTACCCTTCCCAAACACACAACGGGTTGCCTTCGAATGATGTTAACGGCGTTCGCAGTTTCATATTTAAACAAATGTATACCATCTATAGTAAATTTGATTCATTTTAAGTCAAATATGTTTACTTACTTTGGCATTGCTGTGTTGCTGCTTACAAAAGACAAATACGCAATGATATGAAATTAAGCTACCGATGTTTTGCAAAACATCGATGCATCACTGAACATCGGTATCAGCAAAAACATCGGAAAATATCAGTAAACATCGGCAGAAAAACATCGATGCTCGATGCCTCGATGTTTTTTTACATCACTAGTATACATACATACACAAGATACTCATCAGGGTTTCATTGTAAAAAAAATAAACAACTGCTGAATAATAAAGAATAATAATAAATAATCAAGAATAAAAATAAGAAAAAACAATGTCCAGCTACTACAGCCTCTACACACGTGACAACTATGACGACGAGTCCATTGGAGACGAGCGAAGTGAAGAAGGTAAGTGCGTAGTGCAGCTGTGTTACCCGAAACAGAAGCAGACTTGCAAACGATTTATCAGTAAGAAACTAGCCGTAACGCTTTAAAACTCATTCTGTAGATACGGACGACGCGAGTGAAACAGAGTTCCGGAGTCCCAACCGATACGGTGGCACTAACGGCACATCAAACAACATCACAAACAACAACATTGGCAGCAACAGCGAGCTCAAAGAGCAGTAAGTCCGAGGAATCGATTTTTATAAGCGATTGAAATTGCTTACTCATTCTGTGTTCCCTTTTCCACAGAATGTACCAGCACAAGCTTCTCAATCTGCAAAAGCAAATGGAGGAACTGGATCAGCTCATCCATCCAGAGTATATAAAACGCGTTAAGAAGCTGGACAACCAGCTGAAAGAGCGACGTAGGCTGAATGAGATATATAAGGATTACATGCGGGAGTGCGTCGAACGGGATTATATTCTGGAGAAGAAGGCCGCCCAGAAGGAATACGACGAGAAGATGATGGATCTTAAGGACAATCTGATATCAGATTTTGAGGACCGAAAGCGATTGATCGAAAACGAACGGTATAGCTTGGAGCTGACCAGCGATTCAATGGAGATCAAAACGACGGTGACGCGAAAGTTACGCCGACGACCGAACGAACCAATGCCGGTGATAGAGAAGCGTCGAAAACCAGCCACCGGGCAGCTCCTAGTCTATCAGCTAGACGACAAGGAAATCGAATCTGATCTCAAGGTTATACAACGCGGCAAGCCCTTGGGCCCAAATGCCATGCAGCAGAACGGCCTTGTTTCCTACACAAATGCCCAACAGCAGCAGTCACACATGCTACTGGCCGACCCACCGGCCAACAGCTACGTGGAAACACGCATCGAGGACAACAAGTTGCTCTACGAGCGACGATGGTTCTGTCGCGGCCAGCAGGTCTACGTAGAGGGCAAGGAGCTGAGCAAATTTGCAGCTACCATCACGGCCATCGGTAACGAAGTGGTACGTACTCTTCTCAGCTGTCTGCTTTTTGTTTGGCTAATCGCTTGCCACTTTCAGGTTTGGGTGAAGCGCACGAACGAGAGCAAGGTCAAGCTCGCCATGTCGCATCTCGCCAAAGGAAAGATATCGATCAAGCGTCGATAGCCAGCAGAGTGCCAATAACAGTTTTGGTTCTATAGGTCGAACAATTAGCCCCTCAGACAAGCACCACCTTCAAGTTCGTATGCTAGAAAGCTTTTACATACAGCTGCAGATCGTTACTCCCAGATAGAATCATCTCTGGCAGCACAGCCAAGCCCAGTCCTGTCAGTCTGTTCCTATACCATTTACTTACTGTGTTTATTTGTTTGTATCCTAGGTCGGATCGACCGTTTTAATCATCAGCAGCCTATCATCATTGCATTCGATTAAGTTGCCATTTTCGATTAGTAAAATTTATTCAAATGTGCGCCTGGCACGTGCTTATATTTGAAAAACCAAATTTTAGGTTTCTGCTGAAGGCAGATAAGCACACATTTTCGGTTTTAAGTATATCAATTAACTAGTGGAACTGGAAGGGTACACAAACATCGGCTTGCCGGGGTTGGCTTTCACGCATTTCTATGTATTGCTCGGTGCGAACTGAGCCGTAGGTTAATTACAAAAATGCTTTTAGCAAGCTGTAAATAATAAAAAACTCTTCTTATAAAGTAGTATTCTTTATTTCATTTAATTTCCATACTTCAGAGGATCGTGGTTTACAAAGGCAGCAGGAATATTGGAATCGTATTCCACTAGCCTTCAAGTCATGGCAGCAAAAGAAATCTTCTGTAGCTTAGATTTGCAATCTATTTTATCTGCTGACAGGCCAGCAACAGGGAAACGATAAAGTCGTACTCTGAGTTAATAATGTGAACCAACAAACCACCAGAACCACACGACCATCAGGCCTTAATATGTTTATGGCTACATAGAGCGTCATTGTGTCCGAGATTGCATCCTTACAGCCAGATTTGGCCAAGTCTTGGCTGAGCTGTCGGCGTTTAGTGGATCCTAGCCCAGTGGAAAACCAGTACTTCGAAGTAGTGTTCCTGTTTAAATAGCAGCACATCGATGTCGGCCTAGCTAACGGGACAAATCCTAAGAGAAACAATGTTTGTTAATAGAGAAACGTTTTGGAGCCTCCAGCAATGACACTATGCAATTCTTGTCGAAGCGGAAATCCCCGGTGGGCTGTGCACAGAATGTTCCAGCGGCATTCCTTGGTTTGCACACAAACATTTAAAAAATAGAAACGAAACGTTGATTTTCACTTGCGTATGTTTTATAATTTATCGTCTTTCATATCATAAAACATGAACACAACTCTTTTATGTTGTTGTTGCGGACTGATGAAAACCTCTAAACATCCTCATTTGTTTAATGGATACATAAAAAAAGAAGGGCGCCGCGTATTTAGTTGCGCGAGCCACGACCGAATCCGCCACGGAACTCAACCTCTCCAGCGCCGGGTCCAACGTCTCCCTTCTTGTCCACACCGCTGCCGCCGGGGGCGCGTCTGTAAGCCGAGCGATCCTCGCCAGTCTTGGAGGCATCACCAGTACCGCGTGGACCGCCAGCAGATGGGCGTGGGCGCACAGTTTCAGAGCGAGCAGGGCGCTTCAGGGTCGAGGGCACGATCTCTGGGGGCAAGTGCAGGTAGCTGCGGAGCTCCTCAATGCCCTCGTTGGTCAAATACCAGTAGTAGTGTCTCCAAGCAAACTGCTCCTTGACAAGGCCGCGAGAATGCAGCGACTGCAGTGCCTTAATGACATGAAGGTTGGGAATTGACTCCAACTCGGGGTGCTTCTGTGCATGGAAATCCTTTTTCGCCACAATGACGCCCTCCTTGAAGAGGTACTCGTAGATGGCGACACGATGGGCCTTTGGCATGAACATGCTGCACAAACAAAAAAAAAAAGAATAAAAAACTTATTAGTTTGCTTTTGTTATGGTTGTTGTTGTTCGATCTTTAGGAGTAGGGGGTACAGGAGGCCCAACCAATGTACATTTTTAGCACACATAAACAAAAAAAGAGCACAACATTAATAGCAATGCCACCGGTGAATGCCACCACAGGCACTGCTAATTTCTTTAATTCATCACTGCTTCGGATTTCGTTTTAAATTCAAGATTACTTTCAGCAATTTAACGTACTTTGCGTCTTCTATGTAGCGGAGACCGGAAAGAAAGGAAAAGAAAATTGACAGCCAGTGTCAGTGGCTAGCTGATATCGGACTTATCGATAAAAATACCGTCCGACCGTCAGAAATATACCGAAACATACCGTCTCATTTAAAAAATATACCGTAAATATACTCACGACTTCAAGTTCTATTTTACATATTCATCGTTTTTGATCTTCCGTGGAATATTCTCAGCTATATAGCACATTTAGCCATGCCCACATAATTTTATCCAATCCATGAACCAATTTTCTATTTATTGCTTAGATTTTTTTTTGCCTCAAATTTGGTGCCTCAACAGCAATATCGCGTATATCGATAAGAAATCGAACTTAGAGTACTTAACCCCTTCTATTTAAACAGTTGAACGACTTGAGTTAAATGGCGGCATATATTACTGATTGTAAATTCTTCTTGTAATCCATGCCAATGGATTAAAATAAACATTATATCTTTCACCTGAACTGCGCAAAGTTTTTATTATTTTCGGTGGAATATAATAATATACCGACCTAAAAATACCGAAAAGTATTAAAAGTACTGTAAGCGGTCACCGTGTGACAACGCTTTTCTTCGTAGCCGCGCACACAAACTCAGAGTTGCTGCGATAGACTTTCAGCCCAATATAGTACCTCCGCTTCTCTCTAGATGGCGGTAGTACGTTGGGTTGCGCTTGGGAAAGTTATGTCGTTTGGCTTCAATTTCTTGTTGGTTTTACCAAAAAACAGCCTGTACCCCAGCACAGAGTACACAGAGTTCAATTTATTAATTTAATTAATTAAAAATATATTAACTATACAAACACAACTATCGGTTGGAGTGCAACTTTTAAACTTAAATTTAAGCTTATAACCTTTTTCCATACAGACGTCTATATCCCAGTACCATTAACCATATATATATGTATTATGTGTCATTCATAAAACGAAAAGTTTCAAAAAGAATTTTTAGCGAGAGTTTTGAGCCGCGAGCCATGTCTGTCTGTCCATCTGCCCGTCCCGATTGGCTCATAGATCTCACAGATTTTTAAAACTAGAGCAATCCAGACTCCTGTGATATCATACTGTTAAAAGTGTATTTCACACCCCCACAAAGGACGAAAATCTGTGGCATCCCCAATTTGAAGATGCGAGAACACCAAAAAGACCCAGAATCATAGAGAATGACCATACCTAGCAGATTGCCGAATGGATCAGACCGAGTCATTATCTTAGCCAAAAGGAAAAAATGAAATTTATTGGCTACGTAACGCCTTCCAAAACGCTCCCGCTTGTATTCACTTGGCATCTACAACGCTGATATCCATAAGAATTGATGGATCCTTCTGGCTGTTATATAAATTTAACAAAATTGAACATATCCCTGTACTCTTTAAGCTAATAATAATGTTTTATTCATAGAAAGAACATTTTCTTGCGGCCTATTTTTTGGCCCACCATTGAGGATCTAATTTTTAGATCCCTTTCATAAAATAAAGTTACGCAGCAATAGCAATAGATTACAAAGTTTGTTTCAATTTTATTTACAAAACTTAACTTCAGTTTTTTAAAGATCTGCCAATGCACACTGGGCGGAATTCCCAAATAAGTGTCATAAAGTCGAATAAAGCAGATATCGAGCTGAAACTTGGTATATTTGATAAATATAGCACTCTAAATATTTGAACAAATTTTTAAGTTCATTTGACCACGCCTACCCCAATAGCCCATACATGGCAAAAAGGCGTATACGTGATCACAAAGGAAAGTCATGAGAGCTATAAATAAAGTACTACAATTTTAAGGGAATGGATTATTTTGTTGTAATTTTGATGTAATAATAATAATAAAACAAATTTGTTGATAAACAGTTCTTATGTTGATCAAATTCTTACTTAATAATCCGTTCATAATACTATTTAACTATTTCTAAAAATGTATGATAAATTTTGCATTTAGTTGTTTTGTACAGCTAATTCAAGCGAAAATGGATTTATATAGTCTATTTCCCACTCATCCGAGTCATAATCAAAACTGAAATCATTATTTAAAGGCTGCATATTTTTGGAAGACCTTAACGAAATTACGCGGAAGGGTTTGTTTTTTATGTCAATCTGCTCTTTTCTTAGTGGATATACTTGAGATAAGGGGATCTGAAGAGTACATAGATCTTTGGAATACATCCATCATATTATTTACCCGCATTAGCCGGTCACGCTTGTGAAATTTATTATATATGTAAATATAATAATAAAATAAATATAAATTAAATATAAATTAAATATAGTCTAGCGATAGACATTAGCCAAAAAGCTTGATCTTCAAGTTAGTTTCTTTTAAATACTTTCGAATTTCCCCTGCAACTTTAACAATTACCTCACAAATTGATTTTCTTTTAAAGATTAGCAATTACATTAAATATGAGCGTAATTTATACTGTTCAAAGCTGACAAAATAAATCAAAAACCACTCTGATAGGACTAAACTGTACAAAATTTCGGTGGCTGGTTGCCATTCTCTGGGCACAGCCCGATCCCATCAAATTTGCACGAGAAAAATCGGGTTATGTGGAATCAAATTAAAAAAAAAAAAAGTATTAAAGCCACACTGAATGGCTGTAAATCTTTAGCTACCAGAGCAAGATGCTGACGCTGGCGTAGAGCACAGTTTTGGCCGCCTTATATTATGTCCCAGTCCCCTGTTTGCTTTGATACGCCAACGCATAGCAGTCTATGCCACAAAAGAAATAAAAACATAGCATTAAGTTTTTAAATTCATTTAAAATAAATTTATTATAAATAGTTCAAGGACTCCATTATATACTTTACATACATCATGTTTGTTTAAAAAGTTTACCATGCCCCTAAAATCGCCAAATCTTGTAACATCCACCATTTTTAAGGGACGATATCTTGTGCCCCATATTGAGGAATCTGTTTGCGATTGTATTATTAGAGCTAAGTAAAAAATGTCCACAGTAGCATTAGAAGTTTACAGTAAAAGATGAGTTTTAATGACTGGCATATACTCAATGATACCTTTCTTTCTGAACTCTCTCACTAGGAATACTCCTCCAATGTACTCTATGCAATGCAAGAGCTTCAAAAAATGCGCTGGAATCTAGGGACTCTGGGTCTGAAAATGCTATTTTTGGTATAAAACAATAAAATATAAAGTTGTAGCCCGATTCGGCAACGTTTAGAGGTGCAGACTTGAGCTCATAGTTGATAAATACGATGTTTTGCCGATGGTTCCAATGGCAGCAGTACTATGGATATATCGCTTAGGTCGGATTGGGCTTTTTTTTTTTAAATTGTAGTATTAAAATAGAATCTTCTTTTCTGTCACTATGGATGTATCGCTTTGGTCGGATTGAGTCTTTTTTTTTTAAATTTTTAGTATTGATATCACCTCAACGGACCTTCTACAGGTCCAAGTGAGCTTGGGAGGGTTTCATCACTCCCCCAGGCTACCGCCTGAACCTAGTATTGATATACAATCTCCTTTTTTGTCTGTATTTGATTATAGTCTTTTCTAAGTTCAACAGCCCGCTCGACCGTATCATTAACCACTTTTTAATACTTAAATACTTACTTAGTAAATCATTTTGATAGTCTTCATTACTAAGCCATTCTGAAAGATTTGTGATTACAAAGGCCTTGGAAATATTAAAACGATCGAACAATTTTGCAGAATTGGGTGTTACAAAATCAGATAATCTGAGACCCTGACCCTAAAAATTATACTTTTATAACATGGCTGTATCAAAGCATAGTCTACTTACATATGTATGTATGTATGTTTTAGTGGTGCTTGTGAAAGATCCAAAGTAGAATATTTCACGTGGACGGTGCTTGGATCCAATAAATTGCGTTAGTCGGTACTTGCTGATTAGACACCTGTCAATGGCGCTAGTGGAATTATCCGATCGGCTCGAAACGATGACGAAAGCGTCCAGACAGTCCCAGCTGATATAGGGTAGACTTTGCTATCAGCTGCACTTTAAACCGCCGAGACTCCACTGTACAATGTTTTCGTCTTGGGGTCTAGTAAAAACTCACTCACGGTGAGCCAGCACGAATGTCTGGCACATACATATGTAGATTCTGTTCGAAGTCAATTTGCATCAAATTTTTAAGTACTTTTACTTTAAATATCATTTTTTGTGACTGACACGACTGATACGTTATAATCGCCAACATTTATATAAAATATGTGGCATTTTCTGTATGAAAACTTTGTCTTGGTCTTATTAAGAAAAGTGTAATGATCAAAGGGTCTAAAAATCCCAATCTGACTGAAGGCAGGATTCGTGTTGATCGGAAGCATTAAAGAGGCATCAGTATAGCTGAGATTTTATAAATATTTTGGATTAATGCGGGACTTTAGTATCTGTTATCCCTGGTTTGGTTTCCCTAAGGAATGGGCCCCCGAGAAGTCCAAGTCCACAGTTGGGAACCGACTCCTACTCTTCCTCGTCCCAACAACTTCTGCAGAAATCATTGTAAGGGATTGACAGTCTTCTTTAGGCGTGTGACCCAGTCCCAATCTGCCAGTGTCCTGTGATGTCTCGGGCCTGCTTTCTGCTGAATATACATATATCTTCCTGCCGAGCATTTCTTGGATCGATATGGCCATAGTGTATGGCCATAGTAATGGTTTGCTTCCATCGCTTGTTGGCATCTCTACCCATTCGCTCTCCTATGGGATAGGGGTGGTAGTGCCCTGCCCAGTCAGTTAGGCGGCGGATTCATTCCCATCGCTGTCCATGTGGCCGGGTACCCACATTAGGAAGAGGTCTAATTGCTCTACGATCTTAATAATAGACCTGAGGCAGTCAAATACAAATACTAATGAACAAGTACGGATTTGATAGCGAGCAAAGGGACCGCGCCTTTTCGCTCGTTTGTTATAGTTATAAATGAATTCCATTGAAAGTACCTTGATATTGAATATTGGACACTTACACAGAACTAGAGCTAAGGGCGAACTCTTTTCCACAAATAGGGACGTGACTAGTTAAGAAAATCACAAGATCATATTTACAAAGCTCATTAAAAAGTGTTAAGTGCTAAGTACTACTTCTGTTCATCTAATTTTAGATATTTTTCGTTTAAAATTTTGTTGAAATAAACAGTAAAATTACGCTTATAACAATTTTTCTAGCATATAGAAAATTTATTAATTTATAGGATGCAATATATTTCCTGTAAAAATCGCGGTGTTCCATCTCTTAGAAAAGCAGCAAACTGAAACCGTCTTGCTTTGCTAATACTTAAGTTCGTCACTGTATTGTACATCTATTTTATCATAATACCATTGTCTGAACGACTTCATCCAAGACATCTCTGTACTGTCCCAGCGGCTTGTGTCTGTCCTCCCGGTAAACAACGAACAAATTTTGGGCACTCTGCAGAGGTAGGCGAAGCGATAATTTTGTAGGCTATAAGTATAAATTAAAATGTAATTTAATTTGTATAATACAAATTAAAAATAAAATTTCAGTTTAAACCTTAAAATTTTAATTTGCACAAACTCATTAAATTGTACCTTAAACTGGTTGAGAAATATAAGGGATCAGAATGAAGGTCTTATTAACATATAGCTAGAGCTAGTTGAGAAATCTAAGCTCTCGGAAAAAAATTATGTATTTGGCACATACAGTCGAACTTCCATATAGCGAATCTCAAGGGAAATTCGTTGTACGGATAATTCGTAACATAAAATTCATTTTTGCAGATCTTAATCTCGTCGCTAAAATGAAGCGAAGAGCGGTTTACAAGGAATGCAAAGACCAACAATTCGTTCTTGTATTTTCCAAAAGAGCGTAAAATCGTCCTGTTGTCAGGTAAAGAATAAAATTTGTTTGGCTTTTAAAACAGTATTATAACTAATCTTGGCTTGAAAGCTGGGGAGGAACATTTTATTCAGTCCAATAACTTTCCAAAAACGTTTGAGCAGCGATGCAGCAGTGCATTCGGACTTTAACAGAAGAAAAGTGGGTTCAAAAAAATATATTTGGCTAATATATAATTTTACATTTTGCATTTAAATTATAAGTAAAATACTACAAGAGAAACTTAAAAAACTCCACCATTTGCTTAAAAAGAAGGGATATGAATTGTGAAAATTTAAAAGCATGTTATTAAGGTCAGAATGGCGGTCAAATAATTTGGTAAATCATCTGAAAACAATTTTTACGGATGGAAAAATTTTAAATCTCTAATCTTGGACAAAAGAAGATATTGCTGCAACTTTGGGCACATAGAATACACATTTCTGCAATTCTTCAATCCGTTGCAAAAATCTTGTACTTGTACTTTTAAAAACAAAGAATTGCAAAGAGTGCTATAAATTGGTCAAAACAATAACTATCGGCATCAATAATTTCGAATACACAGACCAAAGATTGGTTCGATCTACTAAAGATACACATATGTATATGAGGATGAGTGCAAATGTGCTTGAAGTTCACAATGAAAACACATTTTAGGTCTGCCTGCTTGTATTGGTTTCTTATGACGGCGCTGTTGAAGCATACACCCATTATTCCCACCCAGAATTTATTAGAGAATTGCCTCTATCATTGTCACTTTTTGAAGAATAATTGAATAATAATTGTCTCTAGGGTCTCTAGGGTATTCAGCGTGCGTCTGCCTCAAATTTGCTATGGATCGAAAATCCTTCAGCGAACTTTCAAAATTTTTTTGTATTTCAATTAGTGCTTATTACTAAGAAGCTCAATATGAATACAGAGAGTATAATTCTCGAAGGATTCTCGAAGAAATTACATAAACATATGTTTTCGGCTCGGAAATCAGCTGCTTCTCGCGTACTCACACAAGCAAAGGTTATTCTATTGTTAGATCTGGGTGTCTCTCTTGTGGTCGTGCGAGCTAGACAGCGCGGTTTTCGTCATTTCCAATAAACCTCGCTGCATATGACCATTGAAATGTATGGAGGTTACTCATCTTACTATTTATATGGTCTTTGGTATGACAAACCTTATGAAAGAGATAAGATCTTTGAGTGTTTACTCAGGTTTGAAGAGGCCTTACGAAGTGGCCATCAACACATCCAAAACATAAACAAAAAAAAAAAAAAAAAAAAGCCAGATCTTGTAGCGTAAACAATGATGATTTCAATACACTTTCTTAGGTTCCACCTGAAATTAAACAATCAAATCTGTTCGATCGATACCAATCGGAATAAATCCGAAGCGGGTAGGGTGGTTGGACGTTGTAACTTCTGGGGTCGACAAAATACTAACTGAAATGTCGACCGTTGAACCAAGCCGCTCTGCGACAAGTCCATTCTTGATTTCGTGGAGTTTGATTTAGAATACAATCATTTCACGTTCATCGCCTATTAACTGATACGATTCCGCGTATTTTTTAAACTTGAAACCACGGCCGTATCAGCGGGATACAAACAAACGGAATAATAATTCTAATTAATTCCTAAGCGAATATGGCTTGTTGAGGTGTAGAGGAGATTATTTCCATAACGTGGCCCCCCGATACTATTCGATGGAACTCAAGGGTGCATACTTGTGATTGGCGTGTTCCTTATTACTCATCTACTGTTATCAATAATCAATATTGATAATTCATATTTAGTCCATCTGGTTTTTTTTTTCGGTTCATCATTAGAATTCTTTTCTAAATATTAGCTGGCAAAATTGAAGCCGATCAAGGTCCAGGCTCGTTTAGTAAACAATATACAGATATTCAGAGCCTTAACTCAGTCTGGAGTCTAGACAGATTTTTTATTGGGGCTTTGGTTATCGCAGACTAACTAATATCGTAGAATAACAAAAGAAAATGGAGTGGCGGATGAAGAGAAATGGAGTAGTGGAAGCTTTTCGCATTGGCTTGATCGGGATGACTTTGGCGTGTAAAAGAGCCTAATCATACCCACTACTGAGCACATTTGTGCGATAATCTTAGGAACCGACTTTGCCAATCTCGACCAGACATGACTAACGTAGCCATTGCAATCGGCTCTTCAGATAATAGATTACCTATTAATTGCTCCGGTGCTTGGCCAGATCTACGGTGGGTTCTGTGGAAACAGCGACTACAGGTGACCTCAGCCTTATCGGAGTCGAAGCCCTCGGACATAAAAGCAGAAAAATGCTGGTAGTCAAGCAATCAATCGCTAACTGCAGACCCAGAGACATGGGCCCCACAACCCTAGTGATCCAGCTACTGCTGTGCTCTCTGGCGCTCGTCAGCGCCAGCGCCGGCTCCAGCGTCAGCCTTGAGCCCCAGCACATACCCATGGCCGCAGGGAACTATGTGGCCACATCGAGACTTCGTCGCTTGGCGGTGGAGTTCTTTGACTACTACCAGAATATCACGCTGGCGGACATGAGTCGGGATCAGCGTGCCCTTCCTACCGCGCAGGATCTGGAGTGCCTGGCGGACCTGACTCTCCTAACACAGGATGTGGGCTCAGCAAAAATCTGGGCACTCAAAAGTACGTTTCACTGCTGCCTTGACCTTGTAGGACCGTGTGTTTATAATTTGTTCAATTCTGCAGTGATCGACTCGTGGGGCTCGTTGCCCTCGGGAGTCCTCTACGGAAACCTGAGAGATCTGGGAAACTACGACGAGTGTCTCAACGTTGATCACGCTGTCAGCGCCAGTCACAGCGTCCAGGGAAAGTACTGCTTTGCCAGGCTCTCGCTCGCCCCCAGCATTTCGTCGCTGCTCAGCATAAAGACAGCGGTCTGCTTTCCCGCGTCCTGCACAGCTGCCAACATGGACACGCTGCTGCGACAGCTGTTCAAACAGCTGCTCAACGTCGAGATCAGTGCGGACCTGCAGTTGGTGGACGAGAGCACGTGCCAGACTGCCCGGAGGGAACCCTACGACGGACTCACCATATTCACCATGTATGTCCCTCTCTGTGCTGATTTTACTCAGTAGATTTTCTTACCCAAATCCTTGCAGAGTCCTGTTGTCGGTGCTGTGTGCCCTGATGGTCCTGGCCACGTTGTATGACTATTTCTTCGTTAAGGATGCGAGTAGGTGACTGAATAGAGAGCACTTTACATCTTTTGCTAACTATTGCCTCAATCTTCCTTCGTAGGAACACTTTCCCCGGTGGTGAAGGCCTTCTCGGCGCGTGCAAACTCGCGGGTACTCTTCCGGGTTGTAGACACCAAGTCGAACCCCAATATCATTGACTGTCTTCATGGAATGCGCTGCCTGTCGTTCATCTGGGTGGTCTACGGCCATGACTATCTGGTGGCTGCCTTGTCGCCCAATCTGAACTTCATCCAAGCGTACACGGTAAGCCCTGACTAATTGCCAGCTGAAGTAAAATCCATGCTCAACCCGATTATTCCTTGGCCCAGTGGACCAGGTCTGCCTACAGCATGCTGATACAGTATGGGGTTTTCTCGGTGGACACCTTCTTCTTCTTGAGCGGATTGCTGCTCGTGGTAATCGCTCTGCGCACCATGGAGAGGTATGTTTTGCTTTGCCTACCGTCAGGCTTGTGTCCAGCCTATTGACCGCTCTTTCGCTCATTAGAACCAAGGGAAAGCTCAATGTACCCATGATGTATCTGCATCGGTATCTGCGACTTACACCCGTGCTGGCCCTGGCCATTCTCATCTACATGAGGATCTTGCCCATTGTAGGTGACGGACCGCTCTACGGATCAGTTACCTTTGACAATTACACCACCTGCGAGGAGACCTGGTACTGGTCGCTCTTGTACGTTCAGAACTATGCCACGGAGAAGATTGTAAGTTCCCCGGGACTGTAGTATATGAAGTCATCTGATGATGTTCTCCGAATCTTTCAGTGCTTGAGCCATTCCTGGTATTTGGCTGTGGACATGCAACTGTACATAATTTCCCCTCTCCTGCTGATCGTCCTGTACAAGTGGGGCAGAAAGGGAGCGGCAGCCATCTTTGTGCTAATGCTGCTGCTGGCTGCGGGCCTCTTCAGCATTATGGTCGTGGGCAAGCACTCCATGTAAGTGGAAGACCTTGATAGTTACAGTATCGGTATCGTCATCGTTTCTCCTTCGCTGCAGCTTCTCCCACACCGCCGATGCCATGCCAAGGATCTACTTCTCCACGCACACTCGGGCCTCTCCCTATCTCATCGGTATCCTCTTCGGCTACTTCCTGCACGTGAACCGGGGCAAGTCCTGGAAGCTAAGCCCAGTTGTGGTTTTCCTGGGCTGGCTGGTGAGCCTGGGCCTGCTCTTCACCTGCATTTTTGCGCTGTACGGGTACCACAACAAAAGTGAATCCCTGCCCATATTGGACGAGGCCTTCTACCTGACGCTGTCCCGCATCGCGTGGCCCCTGGGGCTGTGCTGGGTGGTGTTTGCCTGCATGCACGGCTACGGCGGCCTGGCCAACAGCTTCCTCTCGTCGCCCCTGTGGCAGCCCCTGTCGAGGCTCTCCTACTCCGCCTACATCTTCCACATGTTCATCGAGAGCCTCAACGGCGGCAGGACGCGCACCAGCACCTACTTCAGTGACTACGATGTGGTAAGCTCCAGCAGGGACAACTGATCATCAGCCACCATCACTGATATTTACCTACTTTCAGATGCTTCGCTTCTGGGGCGACTTTGGTTTCACCGTCCTGCTCGCCTTCTTCGCATACATCCTTATCGAGGCCCCCTTCGGTGGTCTGGAGGCCATCTTGCTGCCCATTCGCAGTGCCAGTCCCAAGCCTGCCCCCGTCTCGCAGCTCAAGACTGGCGAGGCACCAGACGTCAAAGCACCAGCGAAGGACTTTGAACCTGCTCCACCTCTTGCGAGGAAGCGATCCCTGCCTGAAGTAAGCGACACCTTCGAAGCACCAGCGAAGGATCTCGAACCTGCTCCACCTCTTACGAGGAAGCCATCCCTGCCTGAAGAAGGCGCCAAAGAGGCTGCGCCTACGAACAATTAGGTTTAAGTTTTAAATAGCCGTATTTATGATAGCTCTAGAATTATTCATTCCTTTAAGTATATATAAACGAAAATATACGAAACAATATACATATGTATATTTTATAATATTTGTGGGCCAGGATCGACAAAAAGTCCCCCCAAAGAGCCCAAAGTGCACATCACTGGAGTCTGGTTGCCAAATTTGGTTGTTCTAGGTCTTATAGTCTCTGCGATCTCTGAGACTTGGCTGTATTGACTCTGCTATTGATGCTGATCAAGAATATATATACTTTATGGAGTCGGAAACACTTACTTCTGGGCGTTATAATACAATATACCCCTATACTCATTTTGAGTACCGGGTATACAAATATTCAACATTTTCCACAATATTATCGGGTATTTCGGAACACCTTATATAAGCTAATCCACTTTTAAGAATGCCAGACCTAGCCTGAAATATCATCTATAGCATCTAGGGAGTCCTCCTTGTTCCCGAATCCTGCTAATGCCAGGGAGCAGGTCTCCTTATAGCCTCCGCGAAGACTACTCACTCTTATCCGTCCCTGATCGTTGAAGCACTCAAAACGTAGACAAGGAGCAGCAGATAATGACAGTCTGGACGAAAGGTGGGTGCCAGGAGGTCTATTAGTGGAGTCGGGTCCCGCCCCTATCACGAGGCAGTACCAGGCCTCGTGATGTAAATGTTCTTGTGTGGAAATAAAAAAGACCTTGTAGATCCAAAAGTATATTTCGATTTTAAAAGCGCTTGAGTTGACCCCTTTGGGGTCCCTGGGATGGCGACCATTTACCCCATTCAGTCATGCATGTACGAGCAATGTACATTGATTCGACCAGAGGACCACACTTGTATTCGGCTCACGCATAATTACATTTGGCCAAGCCCCCTAAAGGAGCAGCCCAGCCCGGTACATGTGTGGGAGCAGGCCAGACCAAATCAGTGGCCAGACTCGTAGTGCCCGGACGGGCATTACTGCCACGACTCCGTGGGGAAAACAATTTGAAAAATGCTTTAAATGATTTCCGCTCATTAATCTTGCTGGCCACATACGAGTAGGTACTGTTGAATTTATGCCTTGCGGTTGGGCTGCCCTTGGTCCTTGGTCCTTGGTCCTCTTGGCGAAACGCATTTCTGACAGCTTTAGTTTTGGCAATTCAATTAGGGCAAGTTGAAAACGTGTTGAAAAATGGATTTGCTGCCGACTCATATTAACCCTTAGCTGCCGCTGTGTAATGTGTGCTGTGTATCTGATGGCTTATCCCGTTGCCCGTCTAACGAGCGATGCAAATTCCTCCCCAGCAATTAATCATTCGTTGTTCGCTAGTCGTCGCCTTTGCCATTGCCATCGCCATCGCCATTGCCATCGCCATCGCCATCGCCATCGCCTATTCGATGTCGCTACTGATGTTTTTGCTGATGATTGGCGTCTTATTCCATAACTCACTTCCGGTTGGCGCCGGAAACGCGTCTTCGACACTAGTTGGCAGCGCTTTCGACTGTGATTGATGGCATTCAGATTGCCACTGACATCAAATGGTATAACTTTTGACTTGAGTGAAACAAAAGGTTTTCACTAGGTCGATAGTTTGATATTAAATATTTTCATTCATGCCCATCAAAATGTCCTCTTTTTGTTTGTTCTCTGTTTTTGCCAAAAAGTCCACCATGCCAAAAAACATTAAATGTCAATAAAAACAGATTTTCTTATATTTACTCCTTTATTTATTAAAAGGTTACTAACTTAGCCAATTGACACATCATTTCTATTAACTTTCCATTCACTCTTTCGGTGTTTTTTTGGTATTTTTGCTGTAATGTTTTCCCAACCGACCGAGAAGCGCTGCCGCATGACACGTGCCGCGTATAACCGAACCGATCGCGTGCAAGCAGGAATGATAGATGGGGGAAAATTGGAGTTAAACAAAATACAAATACCATTAATAATTACGAGAAAAGTATGTGAAAATTAGTAATTTAAGAAGAGGAAGGGAATTGGTGGTGGCTATAATATGGTAGAGGGAACTATAGTCTGAGCAGAAAACCCTTGTCGGTTCATGCAAGGAATAATTCGATTTACAAAACGGAAGGGAACAGGTCAGGAAAGTCAGGCCAAGTCAGGGACTATCTACGAGACCCTTGCTCAAGTTGGGCACAAAAATCACACTAATAATGGAAGGTTTATTAAAAGCAATCTACTGCATCCTAGTTAAGGCCCCGCAGAGCTAAAAGTAAACGTTTTTTCTTGACTGATTCTATAGGGTATTCTATTGTACTTTGTATTGAGCCGTGTTCTAAAATCGGAAGAACTAGCGAGATCCACATACATGAGTACTCGAGAGTATGTTAATACCGACGGAAAGTCATTAATAAAGAGTGTAAACAGTATGGGGCTTAGAGGGCTGCCCAATGGTGCTCCCGAAGTAACCTTAACTGGTGAAGAGAGGAATTTTTTGAGACCTGGAACAAAGGTAGATAGAAGTCCATCTCAGGAGGTTGGTCCGAAACCCTAAAAGGTCAAGTTTACGTGCCAGAAGGAAGTGGCTTACAGAGTCAACTGCTTTACTGAAGTCGGTGTAAATAACAGCCGTCTGTTAAATTATAAATCCATGCTGGGCTGGAGATATAAGCCATTCGAAGAGCTGTTTCGGGTCGCTGTCAGATGCCATCAACATCGAGAAGGTACAACCAGAGAGCCAAGGTGCCCAAGGCGCAGCTTCCGGAGGAGTCAATCCGTCGGTTTCAGGCGCTGGTGCGTCCACTGGTGTCGTGGTCAAGCAACTGACAGCCGACCTCGATAAGTCATCAGCCAATCACAAGCAGAAGGTAAAGGACAACAGCGTGGGCTCAGAAATGACGGTGATATACGTCTCATGGAACAGTGCCAGGGCGGGAGCAGGTTCTCCAACAAGGCTCCACCAACTCGATTCTGAATGCCCAGGCCAGCTGGAGTAACGGGGGAAGGTCCCTATTCCCTATATCCCTATATCCCTATCAGTGTCCCTTTTGTCCATTTAAGTTCTGGAAGTGCGGAAACATTCGTCCATATGTTGGGGTACCATACCATAGGCTTGTGAGAGATGTGAGAAGCACGATACGACACCAAGTGCAGAACGATTGTATAAGGGTGACTAAGGTTTTAGATATAATCCAGAGATGAGCACGATTTTGGTCATTAGGTCAATCCGGTGTGCCTTCCGGCATGACAGGGTCCTCAGCGTGAGCCGAAATACGAGGGCGTATATGCTCGGATCTATACTTAAAGAAGAGCACGTAGATGTACATAGTATATATAATCGCCTTACACCCTAAACCCTATGCTGCTAGGCTATGTAGCTTACCCCATCGAAGCTCTAACTAAAGACTATATAAATAGTTGGATGAGTAACTCCCATACATATGATCGGTATGAGATTTTGTTAGCGTGGCCTTTGGAAGTGGCTCCATTATCTCTTTTAAGAATCGATGCAATTACTGCACCATCAAGTGGCCGGTGTGAGACCAGCAGAAGGCTGTTACGCACGGATTCCAGGCTTAACGCAGCCGTCCTCCCGAGGGGCGCTGCCGCATGACGCGTTAACCGATTCGAACGCTTTACAATTACTAATTACTAGCAAGATGTGTAAGGATTAGTAAATTAATAAGAGAAGGGAATTAGTGGTGGATATAATATGGTAGAGGGAACTATAGTCCGATCATAAGACCCTTAACGGTTCATGCAAAAAATAATTCGATCTACAAAGTGGAAGAGTCAGGTTTATATTTTCTAGTGTATCTAATAGGAATCGTGAACAGATCTGGGCTATTATACTCGAGAGTTGGTAACCAAACGAAGGAGGCATCCCAGAAAGTCTAGGAACCTATACAAAATTTGTTCGGTTTATGGTTTGAATTAAAATTTACATTTTCGAAAAAAATATAGAACACCTGGTATTAAAGATGTGCCTACAGCCCCGCCTCAGCCTCAAAAAAATCACGAAAAAAGTGTTCAAGTGGATAGATGGAATCTTTCAGACCACTGTCGAATATCATGAGCCACCGGATAAATCCGATGCCGACAGGAAACTGTACCGAGCCTTAAGTCTATCGAATGGATTGCGTGCCATGCTGATATCAGTTCCTCCGCATAATATAGACCAAACACAGGATGTAAAGCCCTCAGTGGGGGACAGTGGCAGTGAGAGTTTCAATCCAGCGGTGGAGCATTCTAGTGGAATTACAGCTGCCTGTGCGGTGCTTGTGAACGTGGGATCCTTTAGCGAGCCGCGCCAGTATCAGGGAATGGCACACTTTCTGGAGCATATGATATTTCTGGGCTCCGAGAGGTATCCGATTGAAAACGAATTTGATGCGTACTTAAAGAGAAACGGCGGCTTCAGCAACGCGCACACAGAGAACGAGGATACGTGCTTTTACTTTGAGGTGGAAGAGGCCCATCTCGATAAGGCCGTGGATATGTTTATGAGCCTGATAAGAGCACCACTCATGCTACCCGATGCCATAGCCCGCGAACGTTCTGCAGTTCAATCGGAGTTCGAACAGGCCTATATGCGGGACAGTGTGCGCCGTGATCAGATACTGGCGAGCTTCGCCAGCGATGGTTATCCCCATGGCACTTTCAGTTGGGGAAATCTAACATCACTTCAGGATCAGGAGGATGACAAACTGCTGTACGAGGCGCTTCATGAGTTTCGACGAAAACATTACGGATCCAATCGCATGATTGTCTGCATTGAGTCGCAGAAATCGTTGGACGAACTGGAAGAGCTACTGGTCCGTCATTGTGCCGATATACCCAAAAGCCAGGAGAATGCCCCAGATATGGACGGCTTGAATTATCAGAAGGCCTTCAATGAAACGTTATTTCGCGACGTGTTTCTTGTCAGGCCCGTGAAGGATGTGTGCAGATTGGAATTGACATGGGTTCTGCCACCAATGCGGCCTCATTATCGGTGCAAGCCAGATTCCTTTCTCTCTCAACTGATCGCCTACGAGGGCGTGGGCAGCCTGTGCTCCTATTTCCGACGCCGTCTCTGGTGCACGAACGTCTTTGCGGGTGTTGGATCAAGCAGTTTCGATTCGAACTCCATCTACTCTCTGTTCAATGTCTGCATTGCCCTTACAGGCGATGGGTTCAAGCACATAGATGAGGTACTGGAGGCCACGTTTGCATGGATTAAACTGCTCAATGAGAGCGGTGGGCATCGAGAGGAGATGTACAAGGAGTTTCAGCAGCTTGAGGAAAACAATTTTCGTTTCGAAATCGAACTGCCTTCGAGGGACAACGTGCAGCGTGTGGTGGAGGGCATTGGGTATCTGCCGCCAAAGGATGTCCTTACAGGACCACTTCTGTACTTCGAATACGATGCAGCTGCTCTACTGATGCTGAAAGAGCACCTAACTGCGTTTCGCTTCAACATAATGATCTCCTCGGTCCGTCCATATATGGATCATATTTTCGATCAGAGGGAGAAATGGTTTGGCACGCAGTACACGACGATTCCCATGCCCCCCGCATGGAAAGCCATGTGGCACGATCCAGCACCACTGAAGGAGCTGGCCTTTCCACCATCCAACCCCTTCATAACCACTGACTTCACGTTGCACTGGCAAGAGGCTGGCAGGCCACAAATACCACGTCATCCCAGGGCCCTTATATGGGACGATTATTGCGAGCTGTGGTTTCGACAAGACGATATCTTCCTACTACCCGATGGCTACATAAATATGTACTTCGTCACACCTTTGGTGCGGGAAAGTGCGAGGCATTGTATGGCTGGCGAGCTCTTCACCGAATTGGTGGAGTTCAGCATCGCCGAGCAATTGTATCCCGCCTTAGAGGCCGGTCTGTTCTATGACCTCCGTATGGGTGAGAAGGGACTGGTCCTGCGTGTTGATGGCTACAGCCAGAAGCTGCTTCTTGTGGTGAAAATAATCATGCAGGTGATGTGCACTCTAGAGCTGGATCCGGCTCAAGTGATTTCCTTTAAAGTCCTCAAAAAGCGTCAGATTTTCAATAGAATCTTAAATGGAAAGATATTAAATCACGACTTGCTGTACAAGGTCTTGGAGAGTAAGGGATTCAGTATGCTAGAGGAATATGAATCAATCGATACTGTAACCGTGGACGATATCGAGCACTTTAAGGATAATTTCCACAAGAAAATGTACGTCCAAGGACTCGTACAGGGAAACTTTACTCAAGAACAAGCGCTTGAGGCAATGCAACTAGTCCTCTCCACTTACAATAGCCAAAAATTGGAGAATCCATTCTCACTGAGCAACAGCTTAGTGCAGATACCACTCGGATCGTATTACTTGCGGGCAAAAGCCCTAAACCGCGAAGACACAAACACGATCGTAACGAACTACTATCAAATGGGACCGGGTGATCTCAAATTGGAGTGCCTGATGGATCTGGTAGAGTCGATTGCGGGCGAACCCTTCTACAGCCAGCTGCGCACTCAGGAACAGTTGGGCTACAGCCTGAGCCTAGACCAAGACACCGACTACGGCGTGCTGGCCTGTGTGATGACGATCATCACCCAAGAGACCAAGCACTCGGCCGACCATGTTGACCAACGCATCGAGGCCTTTAGGTCCCGCATACCAGGGCTCGTGGCCCAGCTCAGCGAAACGGAGTTCGATGATGTGCGCGACACGCTGATCAGTCGCAAAAGGAGGGGCGACAGTAGCCTGGACGAGGAAGTATGTCGGAACTGGAGGGAGATCGTAACTACTGAGTACTTCTTCAATCGCAGGGAAGAGCAGATCCAAACTCTGAAGGGCCTCACAAAGCAGCACGTTCTTGACCTCTGGATGGACTACGAAAACAATAGCTTTCGAAAGCTTTCAGTTCAAGTGGTTGGTCGGAAGAGGCCACCATCTCGGTCTCTGCTGTCCATCTCGGATGCTGTGGCCGTGAGGCAGAGCTCAGAAGCAGGTTTCGGTAACCCCAGCGGATCCTTGGCGAACTTACTGGAAGATGTGCAGCGTAATTTGAACGATGAACAGCCGGGCAATAAGATCCAGATAGAGCTGATGGGAAATGGCCAGGATCCCTCGCACATACTGGATATTGCGGTTTTTAAAAACGGTCTATATGTGTATCCATTAATTATCACTAATCCGGCATCTCCTAGAAATAACACAGAATACTAGATACTTTTTAAAATAAAGAATGTAAGCCACAGGCATTAAAGAAAGGGATTCTCTAGAGATCCTGGCAAATATCTCGAGCCAAAATCTGTACAGTCCGTACAGGCAGTTGTTCGCTTCTCTGCCTTCTGTCGATAGCCGTGCCACTGATCATGGACATAGTTTTTGAGTACTGGCTGCAACGTTTTTGCATCTCTGAAAGATCCTAGATGAAGCCTTGTCTTGAAGAGTTCTTGAGTGTTGAAAAGTGCTGCGAAAATGTGTTCAAATAGGCATTCCTTTTCCTGGAGAACATTTTGAAAAACAATAAAACCACTTTCAATGTTACGCTGTTGTTTATTTACTATTACGTTAAAAATATATAAGAGATAGCTCACAGATGCGCCTAGTATAGGCTTCTCTAACCATCCTAATAGCTAATTTAGGTCCAATCCTCTACTCCTGTACGTCAGAGGTGGGATCAGGAGCCGTCTTTTTCGTAGGTCCTTCAGAGAATGTCGCAGCCTCCTCAGGCTTTGGGCTGGGCTTGCGAGTCTGCAGCAAATGGCTTTGTAGGCTACCGAAGGGCGCCTCGATCAGGATGTGCATAAGGAAGGCGAGCAGAACAGTGAAGGCAAAATCGGACCAGAAGCGGAGCATCTGAGGGATAAAATAACTTCAAGAGCTGACTCGTCAGGGAGGTCCTAGCTTACCATCTGGTAATCACTGAAGTACGTGTTGGTTCGCGTAATGCCGGCGTTGAGGGCCTCGATGACCATGTGGAAGATGTAGGCGGAGTAGGAGAGCTTCGACAGGGGCTGCCACAGGGGCGACGAGAGGAAGCTGTTGGCCAGGCCGCCGTAGCCGTGCATGCAGGCAAACACCACCCAGCACAGCCCCAGGGGCCACGCGATGCGGGACAGCGTCAGGTAAAAGGCTTCTTGCACTATAGGCAGCGAGCCGATTCCCTTGCCATACACTGAAAATATGCAGGTGAAGAGCAGAGCCAGGCTCAACAGCCAGCCTAGGACCACGGCGGCACGGCCTAGCCTGAACGGCTTGCCACGGTTCACGTGCAGGAAGTACCCGAACAGGATGCCAATGAGATAGGGAGAGGCCCGAGTGTGTGTGGAGTAGTAGATCTTTTTCATTGGATTGTTTTCCTGGGAGGCCCTGCAAGAGAAGCAAACACACGGATACATACTAGCGGGGGCTCACAGTCCATGCTCGGGCTTGTACTAACATGGATATGTTTTTGATCACCATCATGCTGAAAAGGCAGGAGGCCAGCAGGAGCATCAGCACCAGGATCCCGGCCGCTCCCCTCCGTCCCCACTTGTACAGAGCAATCAGCAGAAAGGGTGACACGATGTACAGTTGCATGTCCACTGCCAGGTACCAGGAATGCGACACACACTGCAAGTTCAGGATGGGGCAAGATGGTGAGTACTCATCATGTACTAGGACTTACGATTGAGTCCCCGACATAGTTCTGCACGTACAGAAGCGTCAAGTACCAGGAGTCGCTGCAGCTGGTGTAGTGGTCGAATGAAACGGATCCGTACAGGGGCCCGTCACCCAGAATGGGCAGGATTCTCATGTATATGGGAATCGCCAGCGCCAAGAGGGGCGTGAGGCGCAGATAGCGATTGAGATACATCATGGGTATGTTGAGCCTTCCCTTTGTCCTAAAGAGCAAGCGAGCGGTTTAAATGCAGAGCACGAGCAGAGCAAAATCATACCTCTCCATGATGCGTAGGGCAATCAGCACCATTAATAGGCCACTCAGGAAGAAGAAAGTGTCCACCGCGTAGACCCCCTGCTTTATGAGCATGCTGAATACCGTTTGGTACCACTAGAAGAGAGAAGGTTTGAGTCGAGCTTGGGCTTACCGGCCAGCTTACCGTTAACATATCGACGTAGTTCATAGCGGGCCCCCTGGAAGCCACCAGATAGTCATGCCCGAACACCACCCAGACGAAGGACATACAGCGCATTCCATGGAGGCAGTCGATCACATTGGGGTTTGACTTGCTGTCCACAATCCGGAAGAGAGCCCGGGAATTAGCCCGCGCCGAGAAGGCCTTAACCAGCGGGGAAAGTGTTTCTACGACAATAGATAGAGGCAATAGTTAGCAAAAGATGTAAAGTGCTCTCTATTCAGTCACCTACTCGCATCCTTAACGAAGAAATAGTCATACAACGTGGCCAGGACCATCAGGGCACACAGCACCGACAACAGGACTCTGCAAGGCTTTGGGTAAGAAAATCGACCGAGTAAAATCAGCACAGAGAGGGACATACATGGTGAATATGGTAAGTCCGTCGTAGGGTTCCCTCTGGGCAGTCTTGCACGTGCTCTCGTCCACCAACTGCAGGTCCGCACTGATCTCGACGTTGAGCAGCTGTTTGAACAGCTGTCGCAGCAGCGTGTCCATGTTGGCAGCTGTGCAGGACGCGGGAAAGCAGACCGCTGTCTTTATGTTAGGCAGCGACGAAATGCTGGGGGCGAGCGAGAACCTGGCAAAGCAGTACTTTCCCTGGACGCTGTGACTGGCGCTGACAGCATGATCAACGTTGAGACACTCGTCGAAGTTTCCCAGATCCCACATGTTGCCATAGAGCATACCCGAGGGCAACGAGCCCCACGAGTCAAACACTGAATAAGAGAACTCGTATTGGCCACATTCCTTCGGAAAAGCACCTTTGAACTCACTTCTAAGTGTCCAGATTCCGCCCGAGGTCAGCTCCTGCATGGTAAGGGCTAGATCTGCCAAGCACTCCAGATCCTGATCCGTGGGTAGCCGCGGATGTTGATCCTGATACAAATTCAGATCCGCCAGCGTAATATTCTGGTAGTAGTCGACGAACTCAGTCACCAAGCGTCGAAGTCTGGAGGCGGCCATGTAATAATCCGTGTCCATGGTGGGTGTGGGCTGAAGCTCATGGCTGACGCTGGATCCGGCGCTGAGGACCGCCAAAAAAAACACCAGTATGGGGCTAGCCATGTCCCTCGGTCTGTGGTAAGCAATTGATGGGCTGGCTTGCGTCGGCCTTTATGTATACATATTTCTATACATATTGTGGGAGTGTTGGGCTTCTTATAGTCGGCGTCAGGCAGGGCACAGAACGATAAGCAGAGTGGAAGCTCTTAATGGCAATCTTTCATGGAAGTGAAATCTGACGAGGGGGGCCAAAACTGTTAGTCATAAGCACTCCTAACCGTACTCAGTCAGTAACTACTCATACTATAAGTGTGTAGATGGGTATTACCTGATAAAAAGGTTCTTATGATGTAGGGAATATTCATAAGGAACAGAATACACAATTATACATGCCGGAAATATCAAAGTTTATTATTCAAATTCGTGCGAAAATCATCTTTGCAATGAGGGAACGGTGAGCCCTTCGATCGAGTCCTTTCAAATAATATTACTTTAAAAACAAAAAATAACAAACAACATGCCTAGCATGCGTGATATCATACAACCCGATTAGAGTTCGACAAAATTCGACTTTAATTATCATCAGAAACCACAACTTTGATCTAAGACTATCAAGTTCTGTGAACCAGTGGTTCCTATGGCAGGCATTTAACATAGTTGTTTGATTTGTATGAAATCCTACTTATAACTTATACTTGGAAAAGAAAGATTGTAAAGTAATCTTTACAAAGACAACAATAGAAAAATTGTTCTTGTGATATTTGTTATGGCGGTTCCGACTTGACTGTCTGCTACTAAAACCATTCGGAATGACTCTGAAAAAGGGCAAGACACGCTAATCAAAGATCATGAAAATTTTACTGCTAAGCCACTCTGTGTGTGAGAAATGGAACACCATTTGCTCGAACTCATGTGGTCCGTGGAAACTAGGCGTCAACCGGCACAGACATGGCCATATCGACTCGGCTTTTGATGCTGATCAAGAATATATATACTTTATGGGGTCGGAAAGGCTTCCATGTGGGTGTTATACAGCCCCACAAAAGGATGTCTCAATGTACATTATTGGATCGGAAACGCTTCCTTCTTAATATGTATATATGCATTGTAAAAAGTAGACGGATAGGCTTTACTCACCTGTTGATGAAGAATTTTTAGACATTAAGAACACTTTATACATAATACAGTTCGTCAGAAACGGGCTATCTGCAACAATCCGTCGCATTGACTAGAAGGCCATTTCGTTTGATAGTCAAATATAAGTACATATTCAACTTTTAAGTAGAAACGCTTCAGATAACCTTCATTTTTCCGCCTTTGGCGATTACACTGGCGATTAATTATACCCGGTACTCGAGGAGTATGGGGGTATATTCGATTTTTGGTAAGAGTGGATGTGTGTTACACCCAGAAAGAAGCGTTTCCGACCCCATAAAGTATATATATTCTTAATCAGCATCAATGGCCGAATCTAAATAGGCATGTCCTTCCGTTATTAGAGCTATTAGAACAGCAATTTGTGAGCAGACTCCTGTCATATCATACATAAAAATGAACCACTTAAAGGAAAAATGTGCTTTCCACAATTTTGAAGGTATACGAAAAACCGAAAATGCTGAGTTATAGAGAAAGACCACATCACCCTGATTGGTTCAGATCGGGTGCTTACAAATCGATTTGCTGTGGATACGCTACCCCTTCCATGCGCTTACCCTCTCTCTCGTACAGTGTCTACCCCCTATCAGATCGTAGCAAGATATAACGGCTGGTATGGGTGTGAAAACTATATAAACTATTATAAAATTGGAATCAAATAGGTCAATAGGTGGAAAGAGGATAAGCGAAGTGCAAGAAATAATATTATAAAATAACTAGCGGTCGTGGTTTCTCTCTTTCCCTCCATGTTTTTGCCATCTCTGATGACAAGTGTGAGCCAAAATTAAGAGAGATCGCGGTCTGCTTTGGCTGTCCTACCAAAATAACACCTTTTGCGAACAGCGGCCCTTGCCACTGCCTTTTGTCTGGGAACTTCGGTCTGCAACCGCTTTGGTTATTGAAACAAAGGCCTTTTAGCTCGTAACAGCTGAAAAAAAAGGTGAAGCTGAAGAAAAGGAAAGCATCTCAAAATGAAAACAGACCCTTTTGGTTGAAAACGCAAAAGTAAGTGAAAGGCGGAGCAAGCCTGATTAAATAAGATCCATTATTTTGCTCCCTAATTGCACAATATTGCTGTTTTGTCAATCCCTGTTCTAAAAAGAAATCTATTGCTTCGTTAGCAGCAATTTTTATTGGCTGGACATACAGCCATACACATGCTCTTGTCTCGATAGCCACATATGTATATTCTTGAAGCTGATCAATAGCCGAGTCGATATAGCCATGTCAGCCAGAGACTATAAGAGCTAGAGAAACCAAATTTTGTGTGCAGACTCCTGGGATAACACACTAAATCAAGTTTGTTACCAGTTTTTGATCTCCTTATAGCCAGAACTAGCAAATCAATTTTTCATCCTCTCACCATCTCTTTCGTGCAGTGTGCGCCCTCTGGCGGAGCGAAGCGAGATGTAACGTCTGGTGTTGGTGTGAGAAGTGCGAGAGATATGTAGATGTAGCGGATTAAGAAACGGAAATACTTATATTGTGTGAGTTTCATAAATCATAAGCTCACATGTCTGTACACCGACTGAGTACCGGGTATACCCTTGTCGCGGCAGACAACATTTTCGCTCGTTTTCATATAGTAAGTGCGTGCTCAATGTGATTACATCATGTTCAATCGATGGACATGCTCTTTCAAGCTGAAATGCTTGACCTAGGTGTCCTATTTGATTCCTTCTGCCAGTATAAAGGACCTGTTAGACGGGTTCTCTCGGGTTGCTCATTAGGTAAAATAGTTAAGACTGATCTTTTAGAATTTTCCGTGTCCTACCCCCCACCAGGAGCAAGAAAGAGACTCGTTTCTGTTAAAGGTGTGCCACAATCGTTGCAACGACTGGTTTGGTGGGGAGCTGGTGTTAAGTAGTTCGGCCTAATTCACCAATCAACCTCTGAGGAAATCGATAGAGCTGACGCTTTAGTTGTAGGGCTTCCTTGGCCGATGCGCTGCCACCCCCAGGTCCCAAAACTAGTGGCCACATCAGCGAAGCTCAGTCGTTGGGCACCATGGAACGTTGGCGCAACAAAGTGGCGGTAGTGACTGGCGCCAGTGCTGGAATTGGTGCGGCCTGTGTGCGCGCCCTGGTCGGTGCCGGTCTGGTAGTTGTCGGACTGGCGCGCCGCCAGGATCGTGTCGAGCAGCTGCGGGCAGGACTACACGAGGCAGAGCAGGGGCGGCTGCACGCGCTGAGGTGCGACGTTACGCACGAGGAGCAGGTACTGGCAGCCTTCGACTGGGCACAGCGCCAGCTAGGTGGCGTGGACGTGCTGGTCAGCAATGCAGGCATCATTGCCACCGGAGAGCTAAGCGGTCAGGGCAACACGGCGGCCATGCGCGACACTATAGAAACCAACGTCATGGGCAGTATTTACTGCATCCGCGAGGCCTTTCAATCGATGAAAAAGCGCGGGGCCGAGGGTCACGTGGTCATCGTGAACAGCGTGGCCGGACATCATGTGCCCAACTTGGGTCCCCAGCTACCCTCACTCAATGTCTATCCGGCCAGTAAGTTTGCGCTCCGCGCCATGAACGAAATATATCGCCAGGAGTTTCAACGCCACAAAACCCCTGTCAGGGTGTCGGTAAGAAGGCTCTTCCCTTTACCTTCACTCTAGCAATGACATCATTGGAAAACCCTTGCAGACCATCAGTCCTGGCATTGTCGACACGGACATCTTGCCCCCGGAGATCTCGGCGTGCATCAAGCAACACATGCCCATGCTGCGCTCAGAGGATGTTGCCGATGCGGTTCTCTGGACTATCGGCACTCCACCCAACGTACAGGTAGGCTTTTCTTATGGCCCATGCTCTGCCCTCATATTGTACTTACCGACGTTCGTATTCTTGGCAGGTGCAGAACGTCACCATCAAGGTGCAGGGTGAAAAGTTCTAGCCTAAGCTACGAGGTGGCACTCCAAAAAATATACATACAACACAATAAATAATATGCTTCTCATGGTGGCATTGTAGAAGGCCGAAATCTAAGAAATCTATGAGAGATTACACTATGCAACAGCATTTTTACTCAACGAACCAAACCGGCTTTTTCTGACTGATTTGGGGCTTTAAGTTGCTTAAGGAATTATGGTTTTTATACCCGATACTCAAAGAGTATAGGGGTATATTGGATTTGGAGTCACACCAAGAAGGAAGCGTGTCCGACCCCATAAAGTATATATGGGATATAGCTATGTCTGTCTGTCCGACTGTACGTCCGTCTGGCTTGAAGTCTAGTTCTCAGAGACCATAAGTCCGCTTCCGTCACCACAAAGGACCTCTGGCATTCACAATTTTGAAGATACGAGAATATCAAAAACCAAAAACCATAATAGAGAATGACTATATCTACCAGACTGCAGAGTTTGAATCAAGTCGGATAACAATTATAGCCAGAAGGAACAAATGAAAATGAAATTTGAAAGCAAAGTTAATAAGCGAAGAAAGGTTTAAAAATGGACTTGTAATCTAAACATATCTTCGTATTCCATGTATTATAATCCACCCAATTGTACAGTCCAAAAGGAAACTTAGTCCATGTGACTCTGACGAAAGGGAAAACAGCCCTAGGCGTTTAAGTCATTGAATGCGTGGAAAGTGCAGATGCGATTGTCATACAAATGACATTGGCAATCGGATTCAATTTGACACAAAAGCGGAAACTTCTAAATAATTGCCACCCACTTAAAACGCAAGTACAATCACAGCTGATTGGAAGTTTATAAGTCGCTGTTGGTTTAATCGCGGAAATTAAAAGGAGTGTTTGGTTTGGCCCCAAGAGATTCGTGGTGCGAACTCTGGCAAAATTTAAAAACTGGCATGAATGTTGCAAGGCAAGAATAACATTACAAGGCCTAAAATCTGGCTGCTCCTCGGCAAGTAGCTATCGGTGGGGCTCTGCTCCAAACAGGTATTATGAAGGGCCCATTGAGGTCTCGAGGATATAAGTTATAGGATGTGACGCTTTTACCAGGCGCGACTAAGCTGCAGAAAGTTTGAGGCTCTGTGGGGAGTGTTTCGTTTTATACGGCGTGTTTCCTGAAAACATAAGATATTATGAAGATCCCAAGAGTATTCCATTGTAATGTTGTATTGGAATAAGTTTTATGTACCATGTACCAACGGAACGGAGGGAATCTGGACCATGAGTCGGGATCTTCCATTGATGTTTTAGAGTCTATTGAGTTGTCGGAAGTGATTGATTCGTTTGAGTTTGTTCTAGAGTTCATTGTTACTTCTAATATAAGAGCGCGAGATTGTTCTACTATTTCAATGCTATTTTCAAAGTTTTTTTAAGAGACTGCTGGCTTAGTAGAGATGTAAGGTGTCTTGGGAAGGTTCTCTGAGGAGGTCAGAGAGCTGTCATGAGCGGAGTCATGCGAGAGGTAAGGAAATGTGCTAGATGCAGTGTTAGGAGTTGTGGGTGCCATTGTCGAGGAGGTCGGGGAGTCTGCTGGATTTTATGTGGAGGAGAACTTTTTATACCCGATACTCAAAATGAGTATTGGGGTATATTAGATTTGTGGTAAAAGTGGATGTGTGTAACGTCCAGAAGGAATCGTTTCCGACCCCATAAAGTATATATATTCTTGATCAGCATCAATAGCCGAGTCGATTGAGCCTGTCCGTCCGTCCGTCCGTCCGTCCGTCCGTCCGTCCGTCCGTCCCCTTCAGCGCCTAGTGCTCAAAGACTATAAGATCTAGAGCAACGATGTTTTGGATCCAGACTTCTGTGATATGTCACTGCTACAAAAATATTTCAAAACTTCGCCCCGCCCACTTCCGCCCCCACAAAGAACGAAAATCTGTGGCATCCACATTTTTAAAGATACGATAAAACCAAAAACGCAGAATCGTAGAGGATGACTATATGTTCTAGAGTGTAAAATCTCAACCAGATCGTAAAATTATTATAGCCAGAATCAAGAAAACAATTTCATTCTTTCTCGCTCTGTCTCTCTCTAACACACAGGTTTCATGGTCGGTTTTGCCAATTGCAAAATATGAGTTCAAGGATCTCAGAACCTATAAGAGCCAGAGCAACCAAATTTGGTATCCACACTCCTGTGATATCGGACCTTGACCGTTTCGTGTCCAAATTTCGCCACACCCCCTTCCGCCCCCGCAAAGGACGAAAATCTGGGGCATCCACAAATCTCAGAGACTATTAAGGCTAGAGTAACCAAATTTGGTATTCGCACTTCTGTTAGATCTCACTATAAAACGTATATCTCAGAATTTCGCCCCACCCTTTTCCGCCCCCACAAAGGACGAAAATCTGTTGCATCCACAATATTGCACATTCGAGAAAACTAAAATCGCAGAATCATAGATAACGACCATATCTATCAGATTGCTGAATCTGGATCAGATCAGATCATTTTTATAGCCAAAAGCAAGAAATCAATTCGCAGTGGCTACGCAGCGCGTGACGTCACGCTCAGACTGATTTTCTGTCTCTCTCGCACGCACTCTTTGTCGTGTCGTTTAATATTAGCGGCGTCTGCCGGAGGAGAGCCATACTGACTTAGTATCGGGTATAACTGTAGAGTTGCGGTCTCCGCAGCAACTCACAACGTTCCCCCTCGTTGAAACTGATATTGTGGCCATGATGGTGAGGAAGCAGGGTGATCGCCGTTGCGTTTAAGGTCTTTCAGTGCTTTGATGAGTGTCCTAATAATTGGCATGACTTACAGCTCCTCGGATTGGGGATATATGTATTCCGTTAGCTTTACAGCGTGCCAAGAAACGCAGGGAGCGTAGATGGTGCCTTTGAATGGGGTAAACAAGTAACCTTGGTGAATCACGGACTTCCTAGGAGTTTACCAGCATGGGAAGGAGGGACCCTCCATTAAAGAAAGTGAAGATCGAGAGATTTCTTTGATCGGTTTCCATATAGACTTGGAGGAGCTTTGTGATGAGACGACTATAAATCTCGGTTGTTTTGTTTTGCCGATTTACAGGAAGATCGGGAAAGTCAACTGGAAATTTTTCTATATAACTGCAAAGCTGTTATCCCCTAAATTAGGTGGCTCGGGAGCCGTGGTTCTTTCTAGTACAGACTAGAAGATCAATGAGAATAGCGGTAAGCCGGGCGATGTAAGCACTACTATACTGGCAGTAGGCCCCGCGAAATGGCAGTATATTCAAGGCAACAGCACAAAATTATTATTCGGAAATTCATTTTTGTTCAAGGCCAAAATTGTATTCTAGAAGTTCAAGATCCAGTATGTACCGCGACCGTGACCACCAACTGACGGAGAGCTGTCCCGAGAGCGAGTACAGCCGTCTCGAGTGTTTCGCCGGCAATGTGGATACGGATGGCCCGGCCTCAACGGAATCTACGGAAGTCCCCGTTGAGCTGGGCAGCGAATGCGCGATGCCAGTGAAACACGTTGATGTACGAAGCGCACATAGCCTGGGGTAAGTCCCTTAAGAGCATCTCGCAGATCACAGCCCTTTTGTATCTATCGTCTGTTACAGTCACCCAAGTCCGGGTGCCTGCCAGGAGGTTTACCCCACCATAGACCAGCGAATGGCCGAGATTAAAGCCAACATCTGGAGCGGAACTCCATCTTACTCGGCCCCGTGCTCCTATCAAAAGCCCAGTTTTACTGTGTTCCGGCTGCAGCTGCGGAGCCCTCAATGCCAAGACTCAGAGAAAATTAATGCCGGCAACGATGCCCTACAGACGGCGCGCTCCAGGTCGAGTCTAAGGACTATGTGCCAGGCTGTCGCCATTCCCCGACGCGCTGAGGCCCCCCGGGCGGTCACTGAGCCGCGCCGCTCAACCCGCTTTTCCGACGACTGGAGCCTGGAGCTCGAGTCCAGTACCATCATTAATCACCACGCCGACCAGAGCGGCATCTCCCGTACAGATGCGGGAGCCGATGATGAGACATCGTCCCCCGCAGAGGAGCAAGATATGTCGCTGGGGTCTGGCATAGAAGCGGGCAGCAGCTCTTTTTGGGATGAACATGAACCGCACGGCTACCAGAGCCACAATAGAAACACGGCGAGAGCGAAAAGAATGGCCAGCTACGGCAGGACTCGTGATAAGGGGGGCAGGAGCTATGAGGAGTGGTTAACGTTGAAAAGGTAAGTCTAGTACCCAATGGTAATAGTCTGGCTGTAGACCTTAGTGGGAAGTGAAGGTAGAAAGAACGGGAACTCGGCTCCCCTCCGCCATGGTGCGCACATTGCACGAGGAAGAGTGGGTGAGAGAGAGAGACAGAGAATGAGTTAGCGCGTGGAAGGAAATCTTTTAAATATGAATGTGTGATTTTAGAGCACAACATTTGGTTGCTCTATCTCTTATAGTCTCTGAGATCTAGGAGTTCATCGGGACAGACGGTAGATTGCAGTCCATCTTGGCATCTTACTGAACTACAACAAATTGTAATACATTTTTCTTTAACCCTTTTACCCAACAGAAAGGAGGCCTCCCAGCAACAGCGCCAAGAGCGACGCGAGGCCCACCGCCTGACGGTGGCCGAGAGAATCCGCAAGCAGCTGTCCGACAAGAGTTACTCGAACTGGCTGGCATCCAAGCAGCAGCGTCATCTGGGAGCCCGGCTTCCCGTGCGGTTTGCGGTTGGGAGTGACGGCGCAGGCGCGGCCGATGCTTTCACGCATTTGAAGTCGGCGCACCTGCCGAAGTTCGTCCAGGTAAAGAGCGCCCCTCGATTCAGCACGTTGGTGGGAGGGAACGGGCGCAAGCCGGCCCGTTCGCCCGAGGAAGTACAGCGACGGGTGGAGCAGTGGGAGCTCAACAAGATGAGGGAACAGGAGCGACAGCGGTCGGCCAGGCAGCGCGAGAAGGCCCAGCTTCAGGCCATGGCCGAAGAGCGGGGCCGCCAGTCAAAGCTGGCTTGGGAGCGTTGGATGGCCCGGGTGGCTATTAAACCGCGTCCCGAGCCACTCAATCGCCGCCCCGAGTCGCTGACTAGAAGCACCGGCTCAATCTACGTCAGTCAGAAGATGTGGCATCATGGGAGCCTTGGCGCAGTACCCAAGAGCCCAGATACCCGGTTTCAAGGACGGTCGCCTGTTGCTCTGATGTCCAGTGCTCAACGTGCTCTGCGGCAGCGTCTGGACGAAATTGATGGGGTGCGGATGCATCGTAGGCCAAAGTAACATCCGGTAAATGCAGTCGTACCCGTTCAATTTCTACCTCTTTGTCCGTTCGACTTTTAGCTCCTGCCACAGAGAGCTTCCAGAAGGCCCAATGCAGTAATTTTGATAATTGTAACCTCAAATCCTTCATAGACTATCTGAAATTACACTATCCAACACAGGCAGTGACGGTGTTTGCTTTGGGCTTCTCTGATCAACGTAAGAGGGATAGTGTTTTCACTAACTTTTTAGCTAAATCGCGAAACGTTTGCACTCTTGCACGAAAACGAAAAGTGTTGTTGCCCCGACCAATTATTTTACAAATTATGTTTAAAGAGGGCACAAGCTAAATTGCCCTGGCAATGGAGTCAAATGTATGTTTATGATAAAATAAGTCGTCTACATTTTTCCTTTTGCAATTAAGATTCGTTTTGTTGTAGTTTTCATTTCGTCGAGGGCATGTTTTGTGTTTAAAAAGGAAGAATTTTTGCGGAAAATCGGAAAACTGGGGAATCCAAAACGGAGCATCATCTTATGTTCGAATTTATGTGCCCAGTTTGTTCCTGGTTCAAGGCGTACGTATGGCTAGGCTATCCCTGGGGGCCATTCCCTGCTCCCACTTGTAGTTTTAATCCCTTTTCAATGTGCCTCAAAGCCAGGCGACAACCCACTCAGCCTGCCCTGCTGTCCTCCTACACTGGCAGTGACTGCAACAAAATCGACGAGCACTTAGCTAAAATGTATGCCCAGCAATCCATCCATGTTCTGGGCAGTACTCCGGCCCTGCCCCACGCTCGCACAGCGGCCAGACCCCCGAAAGCCAAACCTACAGTGGCTGACGATTCGAATGCAGGACAAAAGGATTCCACATTTTTTCGGAGTTCATAGTTACAGTCCCAGAGAAGCAGAGACCGAACTTTAGTGGGTTCAATAAGGGCTTTTCCCTCAAATGAGCCACTCTTTATGTCTGCCATTCGATAATCCTAGCATCAGACGCACTTTTTCTGATGGAATTGGAGCCCAATTTCCATTGGATTATGGCGTAATCGGTAATCGCTTCCTCCATGGAAGTAAGCGTATTCAAGAGGTGGTTCTGTGTATAGCTGGAGAGCTAAAGATATAAGCTGAGAGCAGAACCACATCTCCAACGACTCAATCCGGCCTGCTGGATCGGAGTCCTATAGAAAGCACCCTATAGTTCCGTAAAAGCCCCTAACGGTCCAACGATCTTTCTGCTTGACCTGCTTGAAACGCCGACGGCCTTCGGCTTCAGGACTGGTCGTCGTGCGCTTACCTGGTAACTAGTTGCGTAAGTGGTTTCCCCTGTAATTGCCACCTCTTTCTGGTACTCTTTCGCCAAGTATAATTGGTTCATTGAGCATTTTCTTAAGCTTTTTTTCGCTCTGCTGTCATATCCGTATTTTGTATGTCATCCGTGCTTGGCCTGGATCGGCCATTTGGGGAGGATTGGGGGCTGCTACGCGGAAAGTTTCCGGGTGAAGGTCGGCATATCAAGTATTTTTCGTTGTCAAAAGATAATAAAAGCAACTATACTTTTGTCTTTTGCTGTCCTCCGTACCCGTTCCTCCATCCATTCGACACTGTGCAACAATTCGCTTTTGTCGTCTAGTTGCTTCTGCTGTTTGCTGCTTGATGCTTGATGTAGTTGATGTGGGGGCGTGGGGAAGGGGAGGCGCAACAAAGATACCCCCACCCGTACCCGCACCTGCTGCACCTTCATCTACAATGCTGAAATACTCGTATCTCACTGCAGGCCGTTCTCCTTTCACTCGGGCGACATTTATTTGTTTTATTTTAATTGCAGCTATGCGGCTCCAAGCACAGCGGCAAACGCAGCCAGGGTCGCTTTGAAGGGGAGCCACCATGGTGGGCGGGGGTGGGGGTAGCGGCAGCCCCATCTTTCGGGTCTGACTTTGCATTTGGCTTTTGCCAATGCGTTGCATCTTGCAACGGAGCCCGACACCCGACACACGGCGACAGCACAGAATGTTAATGAAATTTTAATTAAATAAGAGCTCGACTTCTCTTCCCACCATCCCCATGCCAACCCACCAGATGGTTATTTTGTTTCTTTTGTTGCGAAATAATATTTCTACAAATACAGAGGTGTCGTATGCATATTAATTGGCTTGTACTACGATTAATCTATTCAGACTTGGGCAAAAGTTTATATGTACCACTAAAAGACGGTAGTGGGGAGTTTCTAGATCGGAATTCGAGTAATAATGATAGATTTTTCTCTGTTTTAAGCTAAAGAACTCCCCTATTAAACGCTCTTCCTTAAAAAAGTTTCTTAAGGTATGAAAGATCATTGTTTATACCCCCTGGAAAAACCCTCTGATTATAGACCCTAAAGTTTTTGTTGCCTAGTGTTATTCGAAACACAGCATACTAGAAGCTTATCCCGAGATTGCATCGTTACAGGGCCGATAAATTCAGTGGGCGGTGCTGGGGGGGGGGGGGGGGGGGGGGGGTTTGGTATAATCTGATTGAATTCCGCCGGCAATGTAGGCAGTGCAGGAGGGTTCCCACATAAATCGTCGACTGTGGCGGCTCCAATTGCAGCCACAGACAGAGCGTGGAGCATAAAGCGATGAAGTGTGTACTTTTTCGGCGAAAATGGCATGGCTGTAATTGAAAAACTGCGCCGTTGCATACTTTTAGGGATTATTTTAAAAGAACGCAACACCAGTTCGGCCTTGGCTGGTCGGTGGGTGGTGGTGGGTGGGTGGTGGCTGGTGGGTCCACGTCATCACGGGGATTGTAAAAAATGTCACGCCAATCGCTGAGGCAAACAATTTGCGTTCTGCGGCTACTTCGGTGGCTGTTGCTGTGCCAGCAGTTTCCAAACACATTGTGGGTGGGGGGGTGTAGGGGTGTGTGGGTGTGTGGGTGTGGGAGTGTGTGGGTGTATGGGTGTCGGTGATGACTGCCTCCTTTGCTGTTTTTGTATTGGCCGTGCGTCGAAAGGCAATAAATGTGACCACAAACAAGCGAATAAACGCAGAGACACACACACGCACTCACACACACACATACGAACAGCATGCGCCTGCAACATGGAAAGCGAGCCGTGTTTTTGTGTGTTTACAAACGGCAGCAATGGCGCGGCGTTAATGGCCAACAAGCTTGAAAAAGCCGCCGAAGTAGCGGCATTTAAATGCATTGAATCCTTTGTGCCCCCAGCACGAGCACGAGAAAGCTCCCAGCCATAGCCCCAAGTCCTGCATGCGGAATCCGGATATTGCCATCAACATGGAGTCCCATGGACGATCCAAGGCTGGCCAAGGTGCACTTTTTGGCTTGGCTCCCGGCCAGTCGGTTCCAGCGGTATCTTCTGTCCAGAGGCGGGTTGGTGGTCCCCTTCCGCTTCTGAGGTGTCCCTCTCCCTCTGAGGCAGCCCGTCGGTCCTCCGCCGCCTCAGCAGGTGGTAGACCTGAAGAGCCCTGGATGTTGGGATGTCAACAACTTCTACCCCGGGGTTCTGCGGCTCCTCAGTGAGCCCAAGGCGAGGGCAGGCAATAGCCAACTCTGCCTCCGACACTGAGGGACTAGTGATACCCGATTCCAGTTCCTCTAAAACCTCTTTCTGACCCTTGATTGTGGCATTACACGAGCTGCTACCTCGGGCTTCCTGTTGCATTTCTAGGATATCGAAGCCGCACCCCCAATCAGCGCAGGTACTGGGTCTCCAACTCAAGATAGGATTAGTTCTATCCAAAAGGCATAATGTGTTGAAGGCTGCAGTGAACGTGGATCTTCAAACCCCTTCCATGATCCAGAAAGTCAAAACAACCAGGAGAAATAGCAGAAATCCCAACGACCCAACTCGAAAGGGAAATTCAAATTAGAAAACTTCTCTCCAGCTTCCAATTTAGCTCCGAATTTACCTCCCAGCAGGCCCCCTGAAGGAGCCTCGTCACCCCAACCAAATAACAACAAACCAACAAATATTTGGCCCTATGCCCTCTGGGGCTGTCATTAGCATCAGATTGCAGCTTGTCATTCCCTTCCACGCACCACAAGAGAGCAGTACAGCCTTCCCTTTCATAAACACCCACTCCCCAGGCAATGCACCTGGAAAAGGTAAAGACACTTGCAGGACTACGCCTAATAGAGACCGCATAAACAACCAAATGCTGCAGCACTCACCCCACTGCAATAATATTTTCCATCCCAATGCAGACAAGACAAATCTTAACCCCTGCTTGGCGAAAATACTGGACAAAATAATCTCGAACAGACTGTGGTGGCTCCTTAACAGGGTTTACAAAGGGCTCCAGGCCTCCTACCAGTCCTCTCAACCAAAAACCACATATCTCTCATATCACTGGACTTCACACAATGACCGATGAACTCAAAAACTGGCAAATACAATCTAGATACCTCAACAACATTACAAAGTTTCTGTCGCACCGCAAAATCATAGTTACAGCTTCCAACAGCCTACAACAAACTGAACAAAACAATAGCGAAACACACAAAACCTATGAATTTACTTCATACGCCGACGATAACTCAATTAAAAACAAAAATACATAAAAATACCTACTCCCTTGACAGTGACAACCTCTTTTCTGACATCGACTCATGGTGGGAAATGCAAGCACCTTGGCATACTCCAGTCAAACTTGTTGGCATTAGAAAACGAAAATAGACCAAAAAATACAAATGGAAACATCGTATCCACACCCTCAGCCCACAAATATCTTTATTTTTTCTGTTTGATCGCTTTTGGAGCGAATGCAAGACGATGAATGTGCATATTTGTATACGCACTTTGTATACCTTTTCGAAAATTAGTTTTCATTACACTTTAACCTAAGACCTCTCAACAGTTCACAATTCAAAACCCGACTGATTAAAATTGATTACAAAAATGTAATCAGGTCTTGGCGTTTTTTTTTCAATTTTTGAGAGATTTAAAATTGTTATTAATTTGGTACTCGTTCACTGCACGTGCTTTTCGATAATAGCAGCTGGGTTGAACAGCTGATTTTGGGAATGTGGCGACATCTATGGAAATTTATGGTACCTAGCCTTGATGATCACTCTTTTTCTAATGCAGAGGGATCAAAACCAGGTTTTGACTTTTAAAAATTAGGATCATAGTGCATAGTGCCAGCAGGGGTGTAGCGTCTCTAGGGATGGACTTACACTGATTCACTGGTTATCGTAATCGTTGTTATCGATGTTTTTTTTTATAGCTCTCAAAGGCTCGCAAGATGGTATAACGATGTTATGTTCTTTCTACAATATAGTTGAAAGGAGAAGTGTGGTGTGGTATCAATTATACACTTTAATGGTTTTAAAGTGTAGTTATGTATATGCTCTTGATTCTAGATAGCATTCCAGTGTGATGTATGAAACAAGTTTGTTGTAAAATAATATGTAGAGCATCACAGAAGGAGTTGTGGGAAGAAAGGTCCCTTGAAAGTGAAGCAACGAAGCAACAAATATCAAATATTATCAGCAATTGATATAACTGCAACACCAAGATAATTCTGTCATCAACCCAATTCTAATGTAAAAAGTAGACTTCAGCCTGCAATTTTACGGGAACTCCTATCTTTTATCTATAATTTCTTCGAACTACGCCTATCAACAACTGCAACTGCCATTTTCTTCCAATAGAAGCAAGAAAAGCTATACCCAACACCAGACACACGCCCCTAGAAACCGCCTACCAGAAACTCCTCAATTCCGAAAAGATACCAAAACTCCACTCAATACTTTTCAGCTTTGCAAAAGCCTTAGCAGCCACATACCCCCCTCTAACACACAATTGATCAACACCCATCTCCATCAATCAGACACTCCATCAATAATGTACAGATCTAAGGGTCCTCGAGCTTCAACAGTCTCTAAAGGAGCACCAGCTCTTATTCACAGACACATCTAAAAGCATTTTTGACACCTCGTACAGCAACATTAGAAATTGCAATCTGTACAGATTCGCTGTCTGCCCGGAAATCAATACGCAATCCTAACGATACGGAATACTACCCCTCATCCATCAGATACCACATATCCCCAGCAAAACCCAAAATTGTTCTGTTATGGGTATTGGGATACTTCAATATTCCCGGCAACGAACTGGCTGATCATTCAGCCAAAGAAAAACATAAATTCCCCCTCATCACAGAGGCAAATTACACTAATCCGACCTCCTTAAACGAACTAAAGCCTACAAAAACACAATCTAGGACAACACATCTCACCACTACAAGACCGAACAAAACTGACATTAAAGACCTAATTACCACAGGACACCTCCGCCCCGATTAGGACTAGGACACACCCTCATCGCCCACAAACATATCATAAACAAAACCGCCCCAACAACTTGTAAGCCACCTTTTTGTTTGGACTGCCCCTTAATCCAAAAACAAACATGGATTTCCCCGAACATGCCCTTAGAAGAACCAGAAACATGTCGCCAGCAACTTCCTTCCAAAAATCAAGCACCGAACACAACAGGAAAAAAAAATACACTGAAGTTCTATTAAAAGAACTTGCAGAAAATTTACAGAAAAATTAGGTATACTTTGGGCATATTCTAAGTATAGTCTGAGCCATGTAAATAGAATAACATCCAAGTAAAAATAGACATAGTCTAGCTTAAGGCCTTAGTGGTTAGAGCCTCATAGGATTGATTGTAACTCGAATTTGCATTCAATTTTGTGAAATAAATAATAATAAGCGAATATTTTAGGCATCAAAAAATATTTTCTTGTTTCTAGGAAACGCAGTATTCGAGGATGGGAGGATAAATAATCGCCCAACCAAAGAAAACACGATTTTTCTTTTGCTTTTTTCTTTTTTATGTTTCAACATAATCTCATTTTTGAACGGTCCTCTATTTTTTGTAATACCTTCCACAAAAATGGACTTGTCCAGGTCCTCAAAATAGGCGCAGGTTTCGCAGATACCCTGTTCATTCGACTCGTTCAATATATCCTAGAGAAATCCTATATTAAAGTACAAAATTTTGTCTAAAAGAAAAGAAAGTAAGTCTTTTAAAAACCACATAAACGGCAAGGCTCAAGCCGGGTCCTACACATATGAAGGCCTTTTATGCTGAAGGAGAATATATGTATGCTTTTGGGGGGCTCCCTTCTAAGAACTGTTGCGACTAAGGTGGTTCGGTCGCTTCGCCTTTTTAGCGATCCAAATGAAACCACAAGACAAATCGCTCCCGGAACCGCGAAGGAGCTGAATCATGCCGCTGCGGATGCCAAAGGATGGCCGTATTGTCGCACCGACATCCAAACCTCAAAAGACATGGGGGGGCAAGTGTGCTGCTGCCTGTACTTTTCTGAACATTTACATAAATTGACAAATTTTATGACACCAATAGGCAGAGCGGCATCGCAGCCATCGACGTGACAAAAAGTACCAAATTTCCGGCGCCGCGTTGAGCGTAAAGTGGCGCTAAAAAGCCACCCATTGATACCGAGAAAGAACCCCAGCAAAAATGCCGAGTGCCGTGCAAACGGCTACTGATAATTTTTGAGTCGTGCACCGGGCCGTGCCGTGTGACAGCTTCCGGTGGCAAACAGGTGCTGATAGGCCCTCCAAATTTTCGTCGTCTGGGGTCCAGCCAAACAATATTCTTATCTGCCTGCCAAGGAGCCCCATGCCTTCTAGATCATTTCTAATTGGGGACACCACCCAACCCCCTGCTGCGCCCAGTCGAGAGCCTGTTGTAATGAGCCAAAAATCCGCTTATTGAGATGTCGGTAATGAAGTCTCATCGGCATCAATTCATAATAATATTGCTGATTTTGTGTCCTATGGCATTTCATTTACAAATTTAAATTAAAGCATTGCGTGTGATCTGCCGGTACAGGTTGTTCCTCTGTAAGTCCTGTAAGACCTGTAAGTCTAGCGCTCATCGGATGCCCCATTGCCCCTCTTGGTCCAGCACAACGACCAGAAGCACATCCCGGACAGCTTTGTTCAATCTGAGGATTGAGGATACACGACCTCTTGGAGAACTTCAAAGACTTACTCTGCACTTAGAGCATCTGGAGTCAGAAGTTGGCGAGGTTCAACAACTGAAAGATCGGCCTCTGGAGCTTGAAACCGAGTCTGGAGTAGTGCAGGCTCTTCGAGGTCATATATGTGAGATGGAGGCAAAACTGCTCTATTACTGATGCCATTGATCCAACAATAATCATAAAACTGGAACATGTACGTGATACTTAGGGCCGCACTTCTGCGAGCAGTTGGTAATTAGAAACCGCTTACCCTGCGGTCTTTGGGCATCAGTTCTGGTGCAGATTTTTACATTAACGAGGAGCTATCAAGGGACACATATCTTTTATCTTTAAGGAGATCTTTACGGAAGAGATAAGAGAAGAGCAGGAAGGCAGGAAATATAAATACTTATGATGGTAACTTTCTCTAAATCACTGCTCTCTTTGATCTCTTTTGTGTTATACCAAATACTAGTTCTGTTCAAAATATCATACATGTTTTAGATACAGATAAAACATCAGTTTTTGAAAATAATTACAGCTGATGTTAATGAACTGAACAGAAAACTTGTGCACGCCGTAGTAAATAATGACTATGATAATTGCTTTAGTGGGGATGCCACACAATCCACAATTTTGAAGAAACGCGAAAACCGAGTAATCCGAATCATAGAGAATGGGTGTATCTAGCAGATTGCCGAATCTGGATCAGATCGGATCATTATTATACCCAGAAACGGCTACTCATTTTCTGTCTCTCTCTCTCACATACTCTTCCTCGTGCAGTGTGCGGCTCCTGGCGGAGGGAAGCGAAATAAAACTCCTGGTGTGGGAAAAAAGAACAGATGAGAAAAATATTTTTAAAGAAAAATCTAAACCGATAAAGTCGAATATATAACGAGCGGGAATGTTTTGGGCCGCGATTTGGTTCGCCCGATTTTTATGAAATGTTTTTTTTTTTGGCAAAAAAATCAATTGCGAAAAGCGAGACCAAACATCCCACAGTTGTGTTTGTTCAAACTTTTCAAACTCTAGAAGGGCTGTGGTGATTTTCATGGCTTTTGATTTGTTGTATTTGTAACTTTAAAAAAACATTGGAAAATTCACGAAAAAAGATGGAAAATCCAGAAGCGGACCGTGGCTTTCGGATTTATGAAAACGCAAGTCAGAAAAATGAAATCAGTCGGTTTAGAATGTTTATAGAGTACCCATGAAAATGAATATATGTTGAGAGCGATTTGGCTTATAAAATAGCAGTTTTGTTTCAGATATAACACAGGTTTAAGTGAGTGAAAAAGTGATTCAAAAAGTTGGAAAATTGTGTGGAAAGCGTTACATAAATTTGCCGCTACCAAGGAGATACAATCTTTCCCAACGGAGACCACGAAACATTGCGAATCAATTAACTTAAATGCTTCTCGAACACAGGAACAGGTTTAGAGCAGACAAATCGTAGAGCTAATCGCTGAGATAGTCTTCGAAGTGCAAGAAGAAATACTTCAAGTGTTCAGCAGCGTTTCTATGCGATTGCACAATTGAATACAGAGCACTTCCCTTCGTTTGCATTGGTCTAAAGGGGACCACCAGAGCCATTGCATTGGAAAATTGGCGCCATACTGCATGCTTTGCGCACAACTTAAACATCATTGGACAAAAAGCCGTAGGACAGTGTGAGGGCCAAAACAAAAACAATCGCAGCTCATCCGGATTCAAGAAGCTCAAAGATATCCAAAGCCAATTAAAGCTTCCCGAGCTTAAGCTGCCACAAGATGTGGCCTACACGTTGGAACTCAACAGACGACATGTTTCAGGGCTTGTATGGTGGTCGTTTCCCTTCTACGCCCTGAACAAGTACTGGCCCAGGCAGAATGGGATATTATTGATGGGGTGCTGAAGCCATTTTTTGACATTACAACTGAAATTTCGGAACTGAATAATGTCACCTTATCAAAGGTAAATATAATGGACTCTTTGCTACAGCAATCTATAGCCTATTTTCTAAGGGCAGTCAGACAGGAGACGACCGTAAATTTTTGAGGGCTTGGAGGATAATATTTTGCATGCGGAGAGTACCTTATACTAGTTAAACCCAAGATTTAATGCTTTAAAAAACCAGTTGCAATGTAAAATCGCTCAAACAAGATTGTTTGAAAATATTACTGATGATCTGTCTTCACAAATCAAAACTGTCAAAACTTCGCCAACCAAAAGTTGCCTTTGAGACGAGTATGACAAGCAGTTCAACCAAGTAATCCATCAGAGAGGTAGATAAACACCTAGCAGCGGAGTACATCAATAGAAAGCAGGACCCTTTGACCTGGTATACGAATGTGCCTTGAAACGTCTTTCTACAGCAGAAGAAATAGTCCGCAAAAGGCCAACACTCTTGACGCCCAATAAGATTGAAAGCCTTATGTTTTTACATAGTAATATGTAAAATATTTAAAAAACGTGTGTATCTTATAGGTTTTGATATTATAATGGACAACATAGGTAAAATTGTTGACTGGTTTTCAGCACCGACCGCATATATGTATGTACATAAAAAATGGAAGATGGGATAATTAAAACTGTGGGTTGTGCCCTAACGATATCAAGTTCTCAGTACAAATGAAAATAAATTTACGAAGTTATAAGGTCCATGAATTGTAGTGCATTTACACATAGGCTTAAAACTAAATATTAGACTTCAAAATTGAACTAAGAACAAAAAAAACCAATGAACAAAAAAGAACAACCAAAAAAGACAAATGAACAAAAAAGAACAGACAAAAAACAACGATGAACAAAGGAGAACAAACGAAAAAGAACGATGAACAAGAAAGAACGATTAAGATAGATGAACAAAAAAGAACGAACTAAAAGAACGATTTAGTTCACGAACGAGCTTATTCAGTAAATTGAACGATGTTTTGCCCAACACTACTCCTCAAGTCATTGATTTTTTCGACTGTTCGCAGGAACAGCAGCCACGTTGTTCGAAGGATGCTGTACGGCATCGCTTTAAATCTTCAAATAACTGAACAACCGAAATCCAACTTTGAAAAACACTCTCCAATGGCAAAAGTTTTAGTGGGCTGAAAAATAATCATCTGGGACGAATGAAAAATGGCGCACAAACGCACATTGGAGGGTCTTGATCGCGGCATGTTCATGGGTCGGCAAATCATCCGCTTTATTTGTTCAAGGTGCTTCAATGAAGGTAGTTAAACCGAGTAATGGGAATAAAAGTAGAGCCGCTACCCTTGCCGCGACTCACAAGGCCCATGCGACACCCAACCGAAACAGAAACGCAGTCCGTCGCCGATATTCAGATAAAGGCCGATATGTCTACTGGAATATAGAATCGAGTAGAATATTGGATGGATGGGATGGTAAGGAATGGCTTTCTATGGCCCATGAAAGTTCTATGTTAACCACTTAAGATCATCATGTATTACATGTACATCTATGATGCTTTTATGACATATCTATGTTCATACATATAAGATTTTCTTAATTTGTTATCCACTCTCCTCTATAACCTAACATATGTAAATATTTATTTATTTAAAAGTGAATTTGCATAGTACAGGGTTCGTTCCTTTTGCTTTAATTTACTTTTTCTTTACGATTGCAAATATTTACATACATATGTAAATGCATTTTACAAAAAAAAAATCGGCCGCCTGAAAGTATGCTCGATTGGTCGGGAGGGGAATGTGCAGCGCTACGCTGCCGCTTCAAGCCAAAGATCCAACATCAAACATGCTTGGCAACAGGCACCGCAACAATTGCTGTAGCCGTGATTAGGTTTGGGACAACAGCAACAATTTATCAACAATCCCCTGAGAGATGGTGAACACGAGCACGACGTACGAGCACACACACATGCACATAGAGTTCTCGCTCATGTGACGCAGCTGCTGCCCTACGCTTCGAACATGTTGCGTTGCGTGCTCGTGTTGCTGTAGTCGGCTCTCGACGTAGCGACGCACAGTGGCTGTATGAGACGAATAAGAAATGAATAAAATAAATCCAAGAAATAAAATGTATTGGACAGGAAAATCTTCCAACTTCCATTAATATTGATAATAATGAATACACCTAATAAAAGACAACAACAAGATAATCATTCTACCTTAAAGATTTCCGCATGTACATTCAAATTAGTCAATGCTTTCATTCAGAAAATTACTTTTGCCGCCGCTGACGTCCCACTGTGACGCGAGTCGCGCCCAGTCGTATTCTGTCTGATTCATGGTCGGAACCATCGAGCCGTGAGAGGGAGTTGAATTGAATTTGAGAGAATGTTGCATGTCAGCTGTTGGACTTCGGGTCCACGCCTGTGTGCGTGAGAGTCTAGGGCTTGTGTGTGTTGGTGGCCCGTCGAACCAAATGGTTCGACTCGAACACAACAAACGAACATCGACCGGTCGAGTGGAACATCGCTGCTTCAATCTGTCTCGGAAACACCAGAAGTATTGTCGGTTTTTTTTCCGTGAACGCCGGTCGCAGACGCCTTTGGAGCGAGAATTCGAGAATCCGTGAATCGAGTGTTTGTGCTGTTCCTCTTGGTCACGTTACGACCCGCCGCTCAACCAAATCCAGCTGCAGCTGCAATCGAGCCGCAGATCGTGCGCGTGTTTTCCGTGTTTTCCGCAGGCTGTATAAATTTTTTTTTTGGTTATTTGCCAGTGAGCGTGTTTTTTTTTTTTCTGTGCCCGTGCCCGTGCCCTCACTACCACCCCCTTTTAGATCGAAAATAATCACTCGAAACCAAGTCTGTTTGACACGCTCAAAGTCAGCGAAAACCACTCGGCGCGCTGAGTGGAGTTAATTGGGGTGTCGTTGAGAACGAACCGAGTGGATCGACGCAGCGAAGAGGTAAACCAATGCAGAACTCAACATACAATGTGTGTGTGTGTGTGAGTGTGAGATAATGCACCACAACCCGTTGAACCGGTTCGACACTCACCTCAGCCTACCTGTAAGCCAACAACAAAAAAGAAAAAAAAGTGCACGGAAACTCAAGCAGCAGCAGCAACGACAACGACAATATGAGCGAGAGCAAAAAATTCCATCGTATCGTTTGGTGTGCATCTGCGGTGCGGTGCCGAAATAGCGACCCGCAGCGAAAAGACAAGAGTCGGGGCACCCCCATTAACCCCGCTATGACGATCGGTCCGGCAGTTGGCCGTCCGCTTTCCCAGTGTTTCCCAGAAACAGCAACAAAACTTGCAAGCGGAAGGCACTGCAATTGAAGTTTGCCAAATATGACAAAAACTCTTCGTCGGAAGCCGAAAGTTCTCTTTTGAAGTGCATGGTGGGAAGGGGGCGAGGGGCTCCTGTCAGTACAGTTAGTCGCTAACGAAGGACTCCTTCAGTGTGGCTTTGTTGGCGTTCATCTACATATGTATGCAGCAGCCCTGCTGTATTTTATTTTGTTAATGAAATTATCTTCTTGCGAAGAAAGGAAATGCAGGCAGGTGGAGACACAAAGAGCAGTGAAACAAAAACAACAAAAAATACTTTTAGCCGCCACAAAGATGCTCCCAATCGGAGAGTAAAAGATCCGACGGTGTCTCTCTCTCTCTCTCTCTATCTCTTTCTGTGTTCTCTTTGGTGGATTCTGAATTCAATTTTTGCGGGCACTGACCATGTCCAAGTGAACAAACACACATTCACACGAAGTCGTCTGAGTGTTGTTGTGCTGTGTGTAGTAATTTCGGGCTCAGGCAGAGCTTAAGCTGCTCTCAAGCGTTTTCCAGAGCAAGAGAAAGCAGCACAGAGAGGAAAACCAGATACGAACATTATGACTGTTGGATGAGTGGAAAAGAGGAGGAGGCGGCGGTGCTGGTGGTGGTGGTGGTGGTGGCAAATGCCAAAAAGAAGTCGCTGCCTGCAGCCTACAACAAATACTCACGCACACTCTTACAACCGCTGTCTGCGTGTGCGTGCGTTTGTGTACGAGAATACATTGTGAAGCTGGAACGGGAACGGGAATATGGGAGCCAGCAAGAGCAACAAAAACTCAACATACACTCCTCGCCACTCGAATAGGACCCTCCATACAGACACACAGACATTTCTTTTTGGATTTAAAGTTTATTAAATTTAATTTCACCAAAAAGGAACAAAAAATATTAAGGAAAACGAGTCAAAACTCGGGGACACTAAGAACAAAAATTGTAATCATCTTAAATCAATTGGAATTGGAAGATTAAAAATAAATATGTTTAAGAGTTAGTTGAGGAGTCACCTTTCTGCATCGGGTTTGGAAGATTTGTATACAAATTGGCCTAAATATTTAGCCATATTGTTGGCCAGCTTAATAGCTCCACGTTTTGGCTCTGTTTATACGCCTTAACAATCCAAAAGGTTTTTAAAGTGTGGAAAAGTATAGCTAAAGCCATCAGAGTCCTCCAAATTAATTTGAGATGCCACTCCAAAGACCTTGCGCCTTTCGAATCGGGTTAGGAGGTGGGCTATATGGTATAGGGGTATATTCGATTTGTGGGAAAAGTGGAGGAGGTGTGTAACACCCAGAAGGAAGCCTTTCCGACCCCATAAAGTATATATATTTTTGATCAGCATCAATAGAAGAAGCGATATAGCCTTGTCTGTCCGTCCGTTTTGTTTGACGCCTAGTTCTCAGAGACAATAAGAGCTAGAGCATCGAAATTTTGTATTTCAAACGCGCCTTCCGCCCCACAAAAGACGAAAATCTGTATCAATCAACACAGAACCATAGAAAATTTAGCAGATTGCCGAGTCTCTATCTGATCTTATTATTCCAATAGACAGAATGAACAAATTAATTTCCAGTGACTACGCAATGCCTTCCAAGCGCCTAATCATGCTCTGTCTCTCTCTCTCTCTCACACTCTTCGTCGTGCATTGTGTGAGCCCTCTGGGGGAGGAGAGCCTTACTGACTGGGTAACGGGTAGAGTCGCGGCCCTAGCTTTGACTCACAACATGCCTGCTCTTATTTGCTTTGATTTTCGCCCAAGAATAGTGCAATTTCGATGCTTTTTTCAACAAAAGTCGCTATACGCATGTGTGGGTACTTTGATGTTACAAATTGGCTTTTAACCTGTTGGCTTCTGTGGATTTTTAAAGCTATTTTAGCCAGCCTCCGTGTAGGCTTTAATTTTTCTGTGACTCCAACAATTTAAGTGATATTTGTAACAAAAATAATCCTAAATGAAACTAAAATATGTGTCGAAGACAATGATTAAACTGAAAGCCTGTCACATTCACCGCCTATTTGGCATGTTATTTTATAAATAATTTATTCAAATAATAGCTTAATCTTCCTTTTGTGGAAAATACAATCATTCAATAAAGTTAAGTCTCCAAAGTGCTGGGCTTGTGGGGTGTCTGGGAGTGTACATGTACATACATATGTACATATGTATCTTTAATTTAGGGATACCCTTGTTCTTTCAAATGCTACTGCTTGTATTCTATGCTGCCGTCGTAAGGTAATAATTCAAATAGAAATATGAGCCAACAAATAGACACACGACCACATATATGTATTCCATCAATAACATAACCATATATTTTATTCAAAAACGTATATATGTATGCCCTATTTCCCTGTGAAAGGGTGTACAAGAACCTGCAGGGCATTCTAGAGCAGCGGTGAGAACAATGCTTCACTGCTCCACTCTGATGGGCGACGGCGAGGGTGGAGGGCATGGATCTGGCACCATCAATATGCTCCCGAGTGTATGAGTCCGATTCTGTTGTTAAATGTGTCCAACAAGGATGCAGCGGATTGCTGTGATCTGTGCCTTTGGCTGAGCAGAATCATTGCATCTGTAAATGTACAAGAAAACATATGTGGAAAGCACTGCCTTGGGGCAAAATACAAAAAGATTGCTTTAAATTTGTGATTAATTTTGTATTTTCAGTTGTTATTTGAACAAGTATTGTATGGGGGAATCAATAGCCATACTTTGAGCAGCATACATAGGCATGAGTGTGGGGGATACGATACGCGGAGCTCTCCCAAGAGGCCCGAGATAATCCGTATTAAAACCCGTGATTTGTGTTAAAAATGTATGGTTTTTTGTGCGGAAAAGTCGCAAAATATGTATCCCGTAAAACATGATCATGTCTCCAGTGTCGATCACTTTTGGCATGGAATGGAGTGGAGTGGAGTTTGGGGTTATCGTTAAGCCATAAAAAAACACTAAAAACAACAACAACAAAAAATATACCACAAGCAAAACTCGTTTTTCGCATATTTGTATGTATGTATGTACATATGGGGCTCCCCAGCAGAAAGGCAGCTGGAAGTGCTGGAGTTGAAGTTGGAGCCAAATGAGACACGAAGAAGAACGGTTTGCTGCCGAACTGAGGCTGAGGTAGGAGCAGCTCTGGCAGCGGTACAGTTTGACCCGTCTCGATCGATAACAATAGAACATTTTGAGGCAACAGCGAAAGCACCCAGAATTAAGTCCAAGGACTCTCAAAGGCAAGCCGAAGGACAGAACAGTAACCTGGCTAATGGCTTAGCTCTTTGAAAATGGGATTTAATCTAGATTTAAGACCTCCTCTTACAAACATACATTTGGTATGCGCCGTTCGTATTAATTTTGATTACCTTTCCGGTGCTTTTTCTTTGCTATCTCGCTCTTTTTTTTTTTTTTGGTTCTATTGTTTTTCACGCCCACGCTAACCACAAGAGCGGTGGCTATCTGTTCCTCTTTGTGCCAATGTTTCTCCCGCTTCGTTTTGCCTCATTGTTTACTCCTTTTGTGGCTGGTATTCGCTGCTCGCTCTCTCTTGCGGTCTCGCGGTCTCTTTGGTTTTTCGGGGATCGAACGATCAATGTTCGGTATGAGTCGAACTCAAACTCGAACCCAGTTCGAACAACAGCTGCTAACCGTTTGTCCCCCTCTCTTTGTCTTGCAGCTACACACAGACAACGGCACGTACTCACCGATGGGCTAATCACAGGGCCAACCGTCAACGGCTGAGTTGCAACAGAAATCATATCAGGTAAGTCACAAAGCTACCCCCCCATCCCCAGCATTTCCCAGAGGAGGTTGGAGCTCTTTAAGACTGGTGTTTTTTTCTCTCTATCTATCTCTGGGTCAGGCAAAATAGGTAATTATCGTAAGAGCTTGCCTCACCCTGCATAAATATACCACGCTCGCTGCTGCTTCGCTTCGGCTCGGCGCGGGCTCGGCTCGTCTTTTGTTGTCGGCGTTAATTGCTTTTTACGACAGCAACAACAACAACAACAACAACAAGAGCACAACATATTTTCGGGCTTAGTTACTGAACGATCGTTATACGCTCGAGTGGAAAGAGAGAGAAACAAATCGCATTTCTGTTGAGAGAGCGGCCGATATCGTATGACGCGAAAACACACATGAACTTCATGTGAATGTGTCGCCGCCCTGCGTGTGCGGCTGTTGAACTTCTCAATGCACGCACACACACACACCAGAAATGCACATCCACTCAAGAGAAGTGCCAGCCAGATCATGGGTGGGAGCAGAAGGGGACATACTAGAGCGTTTCTATATACCCAATACATATGTATGTATGTATGAGGCATGTTATTGGACCCACTGTGCCAGCAATGCAATCTCTTAGGTGTGTGTGTGTCTGTGTACGTTACTCATATATCATTTGCCCATAAATTTAAACGTCATTTGACAAATATGGCGTCACCCGAAATATCGGAATTGAATGATTTATTTTCCCATGGACAAGGAACCACACGATTGGGGTGGGGGGGGTGGACTTGCTTGCTTATAATGTTTAAATATAATAACAAACTTGGAAGACACGAAACGAAGCTCCTGTCTCGTGTCTTGCTGCCATGACGGGGACATGCATTTGCCGTCGGCATTTGTTTATTGCTTAATTCCAGCGACGGCATTCGGCATTCGGCATTCGGCATTCGGTACAAATCGCTGTTTGATGACTGAAATTTGATTCCAAGCCCACACACTGATAAGGAACGTATGTGTGTGTGTGTGTGTGTGTGTGTGTGTGTGAAACTTTTCGTTTGGAATCGGAGCACAACATTGATTCTTTTCCCCATTACGGAGGGGTGGGGGGGTCAACCAACCCATTTGGCCGCACCTCTCCGCACCCCCTCCCCCCCCTCACTTGTTGCTGCCTAAACGAGCGTCGGAGACGCAGCCCCCGGCCATAAATCAAGTGCACAAAACTGCAGTCTGCGCAGCGCGTTGTCTAAGGGAAAGGCGGGGGGGGGGGGGGGGGGGGGGGGGGGTGCCACGAGCATCCTTCAGACACAATGTTGCTGTGCAAATTTGCATACGGCCAGACATTCGCGACGGTACTTTGTCGCCCTTAATCATTTCCCCAAGCCCCAAGACTCCAGGCCCCAAGCCCCCAACCCCCTAGCCCCTTCCCTGCACCCCGTTCCAAGGGGCTGTATTGACCCTCAATGATGTCCAAAGATGATGGAAAACCTGGCTGGAGCACTCAAAGGCCAGGGCTAGAATGTATCTATGTATCTATGTATCTTTGTATCTATGTACCTACAAATGTATGCAAATATGTATTTACATAGTTTACCAAAAAATATATTCCGTTTTTTTTTTTCATTTTCACCATCTCTGAAGAAGCAGCTGTATTTGCATCTGTATCTGTATCTGTGGCTGCGTCTGTTTTGTGTATCTGTATCTGCGCTTGGTCCTGCAACCCGGAGGAAGCCATCAGCAGCAGCAACAAACTTTGGTTATTTGTTGGTAGAGTGAGTGCTTCAAGTGCCTGTCCCTGCTGCTGCTTCAGCTTTTACTTTTGCCTTTGCTTTTGTGGCATGCAGCAAGTTTTTACGCGCACAACGCTGGCCCTTCCTTTCTCACACAAACACACACAGACACATACATACATATATATACTCCGTAATGAGGTACCACGGAGTCGAGTCGAGTCGACCAGCGCTCGTGGTGGGATATTGTTTTGTTTACTCGCCTCGCCTCGCCTCGCCCCGCCCCGTCCCGCCCCTGCTTTCACCCCACTCCCCCAGCTGATAACACAAAATCAATAAGTAATAAGATAACGTAACCCCAACTCCCTCCCCCCTCTCCCACTCTGTCCCTTTCCCAATCTCTGTCGCTGTCTCTGTCTCCGTTCCGTCCGTGTTGTTTGCCTTCTGATAAGCCCCTGCCCCTGCCCCTGCCCCTGCTCCCCGCCCTATCGGCAACACGAAAGTGCAAGAAACATGCTCCCGTTACGTTCCGTTTCGTTTCGTTCCGTTCGGTTCGGTTTCCAAGTGACAATCGCAATGAAAATGTTCTTGCCACCATCGGAACGACAGGAGGGGGGACAACGTACAGCATTCAACATTAAACGGCAACGATGACAGCAGCAAACAACCCGCACCCGCACCCACAACCACCCCACTCCACCCCCACCATAACAGCGCAACAACGCAATACCGCATCGCCCCCCCTCTTTGCCCACTCTTCCGCGGCCGCATCGCCCCCCCTCTTTGCCCACTCTTCCACGGCCGCATCGCCCCCTCTTTACCTTCCTTTTCACGGCCCCATCACACCCTCTTTTCCCTTCTCCTCCACGGCCGCATCACCTCCTCTTTTCCCTTCTCTTCCACGGCCGCATCAGCATCATCACCTTCCGAGTGAGAGGAGAGCAGCGTGTGCGTGTGCACAGTGCACAGTGGAGTGCGCGACACTTCCCGATCCTGCCGTCCTTCCTGCCTGATGCATCTAGCAGGATCGCTTCCTAGATCCCTATATTGCACCTCTTCAGAGAGGCGTTCTTTGGCACTTGGAAAATCACACGAGTAACGGACGGAGAAACCCTTTCAGGAGCTTATGCTAGGCCTTTCTCGAGGTCCTTGCTGGTTTTAGCTCACTTCGGGATCCACAATAATCGTATTGAGTTATTAAATGATGAAAAATCCACTCGTTTGACTTTAGTCCTATGGAAGAATTGGTCAACGCGGCTCTTCGGGTAGAAGCTCTCACCTTTGGCTCGCTTCGGCTGGCAGTTCTCACCTTCGGCTCTCTTCGGCTGGCAGCTCACACCTTCGGCTCTCTTCGGCCCTCTTCGGCTGGTAGTTCTCCCGCTCGGCTCTCAGCGACGCACTTCAATGTATGCGTTCTGCGATTCTTGGGTTCTTTGGGAGGTCCTTTCCGTTCTCTGGCATGTTTTGAGCTGTTCGGTGCCCACTGTGCCCCGATGCAGTGCATCCCCAACCTTCCCCCAAGGTGAAGCCTCTCCTCCCACAGCGACATCGTCTTCGTCGTCGTCGTCGTCGTCGTCGTCGTCGTCGTCGTTATCATCAGCATTGATTGTTGGAACCTTGTCAATAGTTGCCATTTATGAGAGAGAGACCGCCCCGCCACGACTCCGTCACTCCTCTGCGCCTCAAGGTGGAAAATGCGACGACTCTATTTCCATCGCCCCACCCCCGTGCCCCTCTTGCCTCTCGAGTGTCGACGTTTTTCGATTGGTCTTTGGCAAAGTTATCCCCTGGCGTTGGGGACACGGGTCTGTGGCCTGTCTGTGGATGGAACCCCTTTTGGATTCAGTTTCGACTCTAGCCGGCGGCATTTTGCAAGCTAAATAACGTGTTTATCGCTCCCCCACAGACCTGATAACAGATATACAGATACAGATGCAGATACAAAGACAGATACAGAGACAGATATGGATATGGCTACAGATAAGGTTTGAAATCACTCGAATAAGTGTGGATATCTTGCTCTGTGCTTGGCAGACCCTTCGTGGCGGCCAGTAGCTCCACTGAATGCATGTGGAGACCATACGGAACTAGCCTTTCGATGGGGTTACCACACGCTGGCACATTCAGGCATTTCCCGTGGTCAAAAAGAGCCATTAGCCGGGCAGATTTGGTAGCTACTTTCGGGCGTTGTCCCCTTTCTCGATTGCCATCTGCAAAGGCTGCTCTCTGCGAAAGGCAGACAGCAGAATGCCGAAGATTTTGCACTGCTGGCAGGCCTGTAGTTACAGAGGCAGAGGCACAACCAGAGCAGGAGCCAGAGCCAGAGCCAGAGCAGAGCCAAAGCCAAAGGCAGAGCCAGAGCCAGAGAAAGAGCCAAAAGCACAGCCAGACCAAGAGCCAGAGGTAGAGGCACAGAGCCACTGGCCATAGCCGACATATTCCTGCAGATCTGAAAAGTTGAGGTCGATCTACCTCCTCCCTCCACATTCAGCCAAAATTTGGCACCATCTGTGGATCCACTGGTCGACCAACGCCTCGAAAGGGAACAGAAATCGAAAGGGACAAAGAGAGTTGTCAAGGATTCCACGCAGTAAAGGACTAAGTCATGGTTGCTGCTCTTCGCTTTGATTATTAAATATTAAAATCCAACCCCAGGGGGAAAAGCTAGGGGCAGTGGCAGGGGCTACAGTGGCCTGCCACGTACTCGTGGACCATAAATGTATATGTTGTACAGCTGGGTGTGGTGTGGTGCAACCACAGGAGCGAGCAGATGCGGCGTCCGCGAAGAAGAGCCATGGAATGCCAGAGAATGTGTGATGGAACTGCATAAAGATTTACAGAGAGTCAGTGGCGAAACAATTCCGATGTGGAAGAGGCTTGGAGCTTGATCATACTCCAAAAGAGTCTAGGAGTCGATTCGTCTGTTTTCTCTGACTTCTTTGAGGCCTTCTTCTCAGAGACTCGGCAGAGCTAGAGCCACCAAATTGGGCGTACAGTCTGCTGTGACAACCCACTGTTAGAGCATGACCAGATCTAGCAGATTGCTGAAACTGGATCAGTTTGGATCCATATTATGGCCATATCTCTCTCCCTCACGCGCACTCTTCCTCGTGCAGTGTGCGCCCTCTGGCGTTGGTAGGGAACAAAAAGTGGAAACATATAGAATGGAATGTATGTATAAACACCTCCCAAATGGCGGTGAGGACATTCCATAAAACACTACCGGCCATAAAAGTAGAGCCGCGACCCTTGCCGCGTCCCACATGGCTGCCGTTCCGTTTTATTTACTCAAGACGTGAACTGCACACCCATGCAAAAAGCACACACACGCACACATATGCAAATACATGTGGTCCATTCATAATGCCGCAGGATATGCGAAAGCGTTGGGAGAGGGGAGGTGCCAAGGGGGGGGGGGGGGTGAGCCTCGTGTGCTGTGCGTGTGTTTTATCTATTGTCCTTTTAATTTCAATTCCCATGTGGGCTTTACGCTTAGTGCACATTATTCATTTATGTTACCCGTCTCTCCCCCCCGCCCCCCCCACACCCCACCCCCAGAGCCCCTCCCAGCCCCCCTCCCGGGGCCCAGTGTGTGCGTTGAGCTAATTTTTGCTTTCTCGTTGCTCGTTTCTCGTTTCTCGTTTCTCCATTCGTTTGTTTTATACCGTTACTGCTGATCGCTAATCTGTTAATTTATCATACACACAGCCAAAGCAGATGTTCGAGTGTGTGTGTGCTCCCTCTGTCAGGGGGGAGGGGGAGGGGAAGGGGAGGGGGGTGCCCCCGAGCACGCAGCCTATTTATCATGGCGCTTAGCTGCCCGTCCGAGTCCCCTGCGATGGCTGTGTGACACGAGACGGGTCGTGCACACGCCATGCATATGCTTTTGGGCCCTGGGAGTCGTGTCACGCCCACGATTTCACTCTGGACACGCGAGGGGGTTTGTTTTAAAGCGATTTCACCTTGGAACAGCCAAAACCGAGGAGGGTCCCCTGTCTTCACATGCAAATCGAGAGCCGTCTGGATGGACTGGGCCTGGGATGTCCTTGGGGGCTGCCTTCTAATCACGAGTGGAGCTTGTGAATTTGCTTATCCCCTTGGCGGAGGCCAGAGCATAATTAATGAGCGGAGGCCCCGCCGCAAGATTAATGATGTGCGAAGAACGGGCCGCGGCTCTCCAAAGCGTCTCAATTGCTTCACTGGAGATTGACTGGACGTCTGGAGACGCCCCCCACTCCACACTCCTCCTCCTCCTCCTCCTCCTCCTCCTCCGGGGATTAGCTCGTGTGTGTCCATGGGGCGATTGTCCGGCTCGTTGAGCGCCTGGACTGGACTCGAAATTGAAACCGTATGCGCGAAGCCAGTCGGTAAATTAATTTGATTTACTCAAATCAAATGCTGCCCCAGAAATTACCTGCAACCGACTCGTTGGGCCCGCAGGCTTATGTTGTACTCAGATGGGGATGCGAATGCGGATGGGGATGCTGCCACAACGGATCCATAATATTTGACGGCGGCTCCTCGTGGCTGGCGTCAAATGGCTCATGTGTATGAGTAAATCAATTAAAAGTTTTAATTGAAAGAAAGATTTAAGAGAAATTAAATTGCCACCGCTCTGGCATCCCCTGCCAGCCCCGGCCGTACAGTGCGCGTCATCTCCAACCCTCCCCGGATTGCCTGAACTTATTCCATTTGTGGCTGTTCTTTCGAATCCTGTTCCATTTTCGTTTTTTTTTGTATTTGAGCAGTTGTTGCAACCAAATGCGTTTGTTGCAGCTCAAGCGGTTTATTATTACATTACGGGGAGTAAAATAAACTAAAGAGAGAGCGGTGTCTATATATCTGTAGGATTTTGTAATCTCCGAACGGCTCTGAACGGCGGTGAATGGCTGTGAAAGGCTTTGAACGGGTCTAAACGGCTCTGAACGCGCTCTGAACCGCTCTGAACGACTTTGAACGGCTCTGAACGGCTCTGAACGCGTTCTGAACGGCTCTGAACGCGCTCTGAATGGCTTTGAAGGGGTCTAACCGACTCTGAACCGCTCTGAACGGCTTTGAACGGCTCTGAACCGCTGTAAATATCTCTGAATGGCTTTGAACGACTCTGAACGGCTCTGAACCGCTGTGAACGGATCTAAAGGGCTCTGAATGGCTCTGAACCGCTGTGAATGGCTGCGAACGGCTCTGAACGGCTCTGAACGGCTCTGAACGCGCTTTGACTGGCTCTGAACCACTGTGAATGGCTCTGAGCGTGTCTGAATGGCTTTGAACGGCTCTGAACGCGCTCTGAATGGCTTTGAACGGGTCTAAGCGACTCTGAACCGCTCTGAACGGCTCTGAACCGCTGTGAACGGATCTAAAGGGCTCTGAATGGCTCTGAACCACTGTGAATGGCTCCGAACGGCTCTGAACCGCTGTGAATGGCTCTGAACGGGTCTAAACGCCTCTGAATGGCTCTGAACGGGTCTAAACGCCTCTGAATGGCTCCGAACGGGTCTAAACGCCTCTGAATGGCTTTTAACGGCTCTGAACCGCTGTGAATGGCTCTGAACGGCTCTGACATGAAATTGGGAAGGACACCACGAATAAAATGACTTCTTTCGTATGATCTTCGGAGACAAGAACATCTGTTGGATTGTCCTCATAGCAGTCTTCATGGGAAATGGGACTTGGGTGATGGGGGGGAGGGAAGCCATCCATCCCAATGGCCCGCCAATCGACAGGAAGTAAGGAAACCTCCCAAATCCCTTTGTGGCCTGTGCTAATACCGATGAAACGCACTGTACGAAACCATACATGATTTTGGACAGAAAAAAATTCAGCCGTTGATAGAAAGGACAATGGCCCCAAGGGAGGAGGGAGGTGGGGAGGGGAATTCTTATGAAATAAATCAAAATTCCGAATTGACAGCCAAAGAAGGTCTCCGTGGAGGGGAGGCTGAGGGGCTGAGAGGAAGGCATGCCACCCGCAGGAGTCAAAATAATGGTTGGGGGTGGGGCTAACGCCTGCATATGTGTGTGTGTGTGTCGGTATGTAGGTGTTAGAAGGAGGGAGGAATGGGGATTGGAGTACGGGGAAGGGCATTAGCTCGGTTAATTATGCAACTCGGAATGCCATAATATGTCTGGGCCGAGAATTTGTTGTAAATTATACGAAAGTCGAGTGGAGTGCGATATGGAGGCCTTGAGTGCACCGGCATCCCCCACAACTTTCGCATTTACCCGTTTTCTAATTAAGATACATTTAATCCATGCAGATATGTATCTACCTCTGGATGGGATTCCATTTAGTAGTGCAGTTTTGGGGTTCGGAAACGCTTTAATATTGGGTATTTTCTATGAGAAAAAATTCGCTTTTCAACAATATTCGCGAATATCGGAATACTCGCATCAATCTGTGTTGCACATTGAGTGCCCTGCCACTCGTATGCCCACCCGTTCAACCATTTGAGGTCCAATTTCCATGTAACTTTGATCTGAAACCCCTTAAAAAATAAGCAAAATTTCAATTTTCGGTATTTTCTTTGGTATTTTTATAGTAATTTTTTTACCTCCACTAAAATAAAGAAGAAATAAAAAATAACAACAAAATTTTAACATTTTGGTATTTTTATAGTATTTTTTTTACCTCTACTAAAATATAAAAGAAATACAAAAATGAGCCAAATTTCAATTTTTTGGTATTTTTATTGTATTTTTTTTGCATCTACTAAAATAAAGAAGAAATAAAAAAAAGAAGCAAAAATTTAAATTTTTTGGTATTTTTATAGTAATTTTTTTTCCTTAACTAAAATAAAAGACAAATTTAAAAAAATCAAAAAAAAAATTTTTACCTCTACTAAAATAAAAATGAAGTAAAAAAGAAGCAAAATTTCAATTTTTGGTATTTTTTGGCATTTAAAAAAGATAATTCTTAATAAAAATTTTCTCTAAAAAGTCTTAAACAAAAATCCCAGAAAATATTTATAATATTGTAATGTTTTTACGGTTCGTATTTTACGGGTGGGGAATATAAAAATAGAGGGTTTTTATACTATAGAGAGAGACCTTATTTTGAAAAGGTTTTTTGTGTGTTGTTTCAAAAAACTCCGAGCAAAGACTGACTATTTCTAATAGGAGATTCTATTCATAACAATATATACAACAAAAATATAATATAATATATTTATTAGCACGGAATTTGGCAACGTTACCCCACTGAACTCCGTGGATGAAATACCAAAAAAAGTAAAACATTTTTCTATGCCATAACTTGGAAAATGAACACTAAATATTTCCTTAAAAATGCACACAAAAATATTGTACAGCTTAGGGGTCCAGAGTCTTGCAACTTTGTGCCAAAACGTTACCAAAAACCCCTCCCGTCGGGTCGTATCTTTTTTTTGCTACTATCTTTCAAACCGTACTTTCGTTTGTTGTGATTTTTGTTGGGGGAATTATAGAGCTAACTAATTCCTATGCCACTGGATTAATTTTCTTTTAAAATTTCAATTTTTCATCATTTTGTAATGTAAAGCCAGAATGGAAATGGTCATTTGTGGATGGGGGATGGCTGTATGGAAGATAAACAAAAGCCAAAGGGGAATGAAGTAATGTGTAATTTTGAGAAAAAAAAAAAAAATGCGTGGTATGGACACGCATCAGAACGGACTTTGACTTGGGATGTGGAGGAACTTTTGGGATGTGGGGCGATGCCTGGAACGGACACGCTCCTCGGACCTACCTGACCCCTGGGCCCTGGCGAGGGATGCGAGGGATGACCTTTGCTGCTACCTGGTCCCAACGCAACCACCCCTGGCAGGCAGCAGAAAATCGGCAAACTTCGACTCGACTCGACTCGACTCTGGACTGGGAGAGTCAGCCAAGCGTGTGGCCGCCGGGGGCTGTTTGCCTTGGCCTCGGTTTTCATTCCACATTTCTATGCCGCTGCGCCTCGAGCGTCACATCCTCCTCCCTGCATGTTTGGTCTTGGTCTTGCTCTTGGTTTTATTTGACCCAGAAGGCACGCGGAACGGGACGGGACGGGACGCGCCATGTGGCCGGGCTGTGGAACAGCTGACCCATGAACATGCATCCCCTGCCGCAGTTTCCACTTGCATATACACACACACACATATGCACTCGCACACACACATGCATGTATGCATATATGTATACATTTTTATGCGAAACATCTGCGGGTTGGCGGCGTCTAAGTTGGTTTTTGTTTTCGTTTTCATTTTCCATTTCCATTTCCATTTCCATGCCAACTGGCAAATTTACTTTCAGCCAAGCAACCAGCCAGCCAGCCAGCCAGCCAGCCAGTTAGCTACTTAGGCCCCAATCCCCAGTCCCAGTCCCAGTCCCCGTCCCAGTCGCCTGCATCCACGAGATACTTTCGCGACTTGGCGACTTGGCGATGCATTCAGAGCAATTAGCGAGGCCCTGGGTGGCTGGGCGGCTGGGCGGCTGGGCGGCTGGGCGTCTGGGTGGCAAATTATTGACGGAGTTTCCAGCACAAATTCGTGTTAAAATTATTTAGCGTGGGTGTTTGTTGGTGGTGGTTCTGGCTTGTAGTTGGTTATTAAGCCACTCGGTTGCTCTTGGCTTGGGCGGGGGTGGTGGTAGGGGGCAGCCACTTTCAGGTGTCAGGCTCTTGGTAGGAAGTTGGCCCGCCAATTGAGGGCTGGGCGGTGCCGAAGGGGACTGATTGGGCCAATCGCGGTGCTCCTGCGAGTCGAGAGTGTAGAATGATCATCAAAAGGAGGCCGCCCCATGCCAAGGATGCACTCTTGCAATAAATTTTTCGTTTAATCCAGTTTTAAGAGCTTTTCCATTGCGATTTTTAAGGGGAAAATAATTGTATCCGTTTAAGGAACCAGTTTTTTGGAACCAGTATGATTGGCTAACTTTTATAAGCGATATTTTATGGGATTTTTATCCTAAAATTATTCTCAGTGTATTTTGGTCCCAGAATCCACTACGAGATTTTTTGCAGTGTTATCTGCCGTTGTCTATCGTTTGTTATTGTCCTCTGCGTGTCCCGCTGCTCCATCTGTCCCCTTGCCGTGTAGGTGTGAGTGAGAGAGAGAAATCAAAAGGGACAAGATGAAGAGAGCGCGTTCTTCTGCGACAATGCGTGCGGGTTAGAAAGAGAAAGAGCGACCACATGATAAATATCAATCAATTCACGAAAACTCTGTCGTGCACTGTCGGCGTTTGAGATGCCAAGCTTTTTGTCGATTGCTCGCTCTTATGCCCGGCCAGATAAATGTTCGGTAGGTACGAGATCTGCAAGCAAACCATGCGAAGAGAGAGACGGGCGACGCCGGCAGATCAAAGCAAGAGCCGAAGCGGCGGCTGCAGAGCCCGCTTTAACAGAGAGAGCGGCCTTTAACAGAGACAGCCTCCTTGAGCAGAGGGATAGCGCTCTTTAACAGAGAGAACGCACTTTAATAGAATGAGCGTACTTTAACAGAGTGCGTTGTTGAACAGAGGGAGTGCATTTTAACAGAGAGAGCGCCCTTTAACAGAATGAGTTCTTGAACAGAGGGAATGCATTTTAACAGAGAGAGCGTCCTTTAACAGAGTGCGTTATTGAACAGAGGGAGTGCATTTAAACAGAGGAACTGATCTTTAACAGAATGAGAGCTCTTAAACAGAGTGCGTTCTTTAACACAGTGAACGCACTTTAACAGAGAGACCGCCCCTTAACAGAGTGCGTTCTTTAACAGAGTGAGTGCATTTCAACAGAGGGAACGATCTGTAACAGAGTGAGAGCGCAGCAGCGCTGCCGAACGTCAGCGTTTGCAGTGCATTGATGATGGCCCTCTTGCTCTTTCGGGTCTTACTTTACGCTCCGAACGACTGAAAGCGCTTTGACAGGAGAGACAGAAAGAGAGAAGAACAAAGTCTGCCGTTGCACTGCGCTGAATAATACCCGAAAAAGGAGCGCGTTTCATCATGTCGCCGACAATGGTTGCCTTTAAGGGAATGAAATGGAAACAGATCCAAATTCAAATTGAAACGAGATACACAGGCAGTTTCCATTTGCTATTTTTGACTTTTTTCCGGCTTTCATTACCTCTTGTTGCCGTTGTCGCTGTCTTTTGCCAATTAATTTCCCTGCAGGCACTTCTTTCGACTGTATTTTCAGGTAATAAACCGGCACGGCGGACGGTGGCGGGGGGTGGTGGGCCGGGGTCCGTGCCGAAACTTGGATTAGATACATCAGTGAGGCATGTAAACATTTTTAAATTTGAATTACGTGCCGTAGCTGCCAAACGAACGGCTGCCAAAGCCATCGGAGCCATCGAGCCATCGTGGCAAGTGCCTACGAAAATACTTTTCAAATGAGCAGCGAAACTTTCGCTGTGGTGAAGGAGGGGGAGGCGGCAGAGGAGAAGGATGATAAACCGAAGAGCAACAAGCAACGAGCGCCGCTCGACCGAAGCTAAAGCGTCTTACGGCCCGAGGGCCCACAAACACACACACACACACACATATAGTACATATGGAATGGTGGGAGGGTTTTTGGGCTGCGATGTGTTGGTGTGTTGTCTTTTGATGGCAGGCACACGCGTCTTTGCGAAGAAAAATTACAAAATTTATTAAAGTGTTTGGAAAGAGACGGCGGCAGAGAGATACCACACACACACACACACACACGAGAGCACACATCAAATGTAATTGACTTGGAAATCTAAGACAAATGTGCGAAAAAATACATAGAGCGAGCGAGACAGAGATACATATGTATCTGCTGATGGAGCTGTTACACGTGTGGGGGTGGGGGTGTGGGGGTGTGGGGTTTTGTGGGGTTAAGCTCTGCCGCCGGCTACCCAACAAAAAGTTTGCCCGTTTTTGGCGCCTAGATGTTTTTCCCGCTTTCGCTCTCTCGCTCTCTCGCTCTCCCTCTCTGTGGGTGGGGGTGGGGGTGCTGCACAAAGACGGGGAGGAATACGTATCCGAATACGAGTACGGGGCAGCTGCAGCCCAAGTGCTGCACAGTAGCCGGAAATGGTTTAATTGTATTGAAATGTTTTTCCGGATTTTCGGAGGGGAGAGCCTCCACAGGATAGGGAAATGTTTGGGCTTCAAATACCTCTAGGGATTTGCCACAGTAATCCCACTCGAAATGCCTTCCCGACCCACTGTGCGGTGCCACGAAAACGAAAACGAAAAAAAAAAAAACAAAATGCGTCGCCAAGATGTCTCGAATGGTCTCGACTGTGGTGTGGCGTTGGCTCGGGGGTGGTTGCAATGCCAGCCAAGAGGGGGTGGTTTCTGCCCGTAAAGCCAACCCCTCTAACACGGTCCGGCGATTGGAAATGAATGAAATCGTACGAGGGTAACAGGGTGGGGTATCCGCACCTCCCCCCCTCCCCCTCCCCCACAATATGTTTCCCATTACGTAAGAGAGGTGGTGAGGGGGGGGGGGGGGCAGGGGTCTAATGCGAAATTTGTATGCAGCCCCAACGACGAGAGTCGTTTCTTTTGTTTGGTTTTTGTTGCTCCTGGGCTCCGGCTCCGGCACCGACTCCGGCTCCGATTCCGGCCTACGTTCAGATTCCACGCCCTGGCAGTCCGGCCAATTGGCGCAGGCAGGAATAACAATCAAATTAAATGGCTTCCAGAGTGGGCTTCAGGAAATTAAGAATTCCCATCGCCCCCCCTCCTCTCTCTCTCTGCCCCTCCGCAGCTTTCAATCGCATCTTGCCCCCAACACTTTCGGCCTTTTATTGTCTTAATTTGCAGGGCGTGAAAAAAAATACTAGCCGTCGATTCATAGACTCCCCTTGGCGGCCACACACATGGGGCATGTGGCACGGGGCACGAAAAAGGGTCAAACGTCAGTGAGCATCATTTAAATGAAAAGCTCATTTCAAATGTCATAAGGAAGGCTTAAGCATTGGGGGGGGTTAAGGCCTGCCGGCAGGACCTTGGGAGCTATGTATCTGTATCTAGAAGATACTCCCTCCTTGGTGGCCCTACCCCCTGCCAATTTGGCTTAAATTGGCATTAAAAATGGCTCATATGTGTCTTTAATTTTGTATCTTGTGGCCTCCCACCCCCTCCCCCCTCACTGCGGGCGCAGGCCATTAAAAAATGCGAGGCAGACGCTCGGCGGGGCATCGAGACCCTTCTGGCTTGTGGCTCCTGGGGACTGCGTTGGCGACGTGTTTGCGCCTCTGCGGTTGTCGGGGGGGAGGGGGAGGGGCGGGGCCTGGCACTGGGCCCCGGCTGGATGCAAGAGAATCGCATTATTATGGCCTGCGTTTAATTTTTGCTACAAACTCAGACGCCCACCCACACACACACACACAGATACAGACACCCACACAGATACAGACACCCACACAGAAGCGGCACAGACACAGATGATTGTTCTGCGTTGATTGCGTTCAAGTGGTGTCAGGTCTAGGGTCTCGTCTCGGTCTCGTTCTCGTTCTCGGTCCGTAGCCAGGATGCAGGGGCCCCAACCAACCCCAAGCTGCTGCTGCTGCTGAATGCCGCTTCATTATTCTCGAGATACCGCTCGGAGAGGGGGGAGGGGGAGGGGGTGGCACGGCCCCCAACACTCGGAGAAAAATGGCACTGTAAACAGGAACATGGCCATATTTTTGTTGATTCAATCAAAATTAAAATAAATAAATTTAAATTTAAATTAAAATCCAAATTAAGTGAAATAAAGATTAAAATAAAATAAAAAGTAAATTTAAAAAAATTAAATAAAAATTTAATTTAAATAAAAATTAAATTATAATAAAAAATTATATTAAAATAAAAATTAAATTATAATAAAAATTATATTAAAATAAAAATTAATTAAAAATCAAAATTAAATAAAAATAAAAATTAAATAATATAAAAGATTATATATAGAATATATAGAATTTTAATAAAGAATATAGAATTTTAAATAAGGAATTTGTGGGAAATATATCGCATAAAAAAAGAGAAAATATTTCATTGAAATATGACATTTATTCCCCTTGCATTTTTGCTCAAGCCTCGAGCCTCGATCTCTCTCTCCCTCGCTTCAATTGTGTTCTCTCTCTGACGTGCTCTCCTTTCGCCATTCCTTTTTGATCTCTCGCTCGCGCCAGACTCGTTCGAAACGACTCTCGCTCGTCAGCCTCCCTCTCGCTCTCGCTCTCAGCGCAAAGGCGTACTGAAGGCCTAGCAGAACACTCTACTACATGGTTGCTGTTCCGTTCTCTCTTTATTATTATTATTTCTTATTTTATTATTTCTGAATTCTAGAAATTTCTCCTTACAGCATTCTCTTCCGATATATATCTATATAAATTTTAAATTATGTTTTTGTTTTATTAATTTCTTTATTTTACGTCGGTTGCTTCTTCTTGTCGATCGTAGAATGAATATCCCATTAGACCTATCGGGATTCGGTCAGGCTTAATATCGTGATCTCGTTAAGGGTACTCATGTCTTGCCTTAGCAATCAAACAGTTTTATATTCATTATTATTAGTCGATATATGACCGATGGCTGACCAATTATTTCCGAAAAAAATTTGAGGCTAAAAATTGTGTATAATTTTTTTTGGTAAAGTTTTGGCGTAAGCGAAAACCAGAGACTACCTGAATGAATATAGTACTTATAAATTCTATAAGTAATGCTAGTCTTTCGATATCAACCATCGTATATGTATATTCTATAAGTATTGGAATCAGTATCGCATGCTTGTCTTTTGTCTCTCTCTGTCTTTTGGGCATCAATCAATCGAATCGAGAGGGAAGAACTCTCCTAACAACGTAAAAAGAAAGAGAGCCACCACCGAACGCTATCGATTCCGTTTAAAATCTTTCCACGTAATGACCTTTTTGACCTATTTGACCTGTGCTCAAATCACTTATCACTTATATGCCAACATTCTGAGTTCAAACCCATGACGAGTCGAATATATCGAAATCACAAACTATCGAAAGCGATAGCTGCATTTGTAGTGCAGTGAGACTCCAGCTGAAGCGCCCAAAGCGGTTGAGTGGGAGGAGGGACGCTGCTGCTGTTACTGTTTCTCTGTTATTTTCCGCTTGCCTTTGCGTAAGCAGGGCGTCGTTTAATTGACAGACAAATCCCCAGCTTCCCGCTCCAGCTGTTGCATATTTGCGCCCGAGTTCCATGACCCCGACCGCACGCCAGCCAAATGGCGGCTTACCCACAAGGCTCGCCTGCCGCGATTTTGAGCTTGCTCTGCTTCTGGCTCTGCCTCTGTCGCTGTCTCTGCTTCTGGCTCTGCCGCTGTCTATGGCTCTGGCTCTGCTTCGGCCGCTGTCTATGGCTCGGCGTCTCTCTTTGGATCTAGCTCAAGCTCTGCGGCCCTCTCTGTCTCTGCTTCTGGCTCTGCCTCTGTCTATGGCTCTGCATCTCTCTCTGGCTCTAGCTCTAGCTCTGCTTCTGGCTCTGCCGCTGTCGCTGGATCTGGCTCTGCTTCTGTCTATGGCTATGGATCTTGCTCTGCTTTGGCTCTGCTTCTGGCTCGTGCTCTGCTTCTGCTTCTGTCTATGGCTCAGCGTCTCTCTCTGGCTTTAGCTCAAGCTCTGCGTCCCGCTCTGCCTTTGCTTCTGGCTCTGGTTTTGCCTCTGTAGCTGTCTCTGGATCTTGCTCTGCTTCTGGCTCTGGCTCTGCTTCTGTCTATGGCTCTGCTTCTGCCTCCGCCTCTGCCTCTGTCTCTGCGCGGCTTAGCGGCAGATTCCAAACCGCAAAACACAAATCGTGTCTTCGGCTACAAAGCACGAAGCCCCTTTAGCCGCAGAATCGCCGCAGCTCCCTTCAGACCGCGATCATTCATAGAGAGACATAAATAGATTCGACATTTGAATTCGCATTCCCATTCCCATTCACTGTTTCCTGTCAATTTCTCTTTTAGCACTTTCAACCAAAAGAGTGAATGCCTCCACTTCCACTTCCACTTCGACTTCTCCTTCGACTTCTTCCTGCTCGGCTGGCACTTCCTGTCCCCTGCCCCGAGACCCGTCGCGTTCCTTAGTTTTCGAACCAAAAATAACATTTTGTGACAGTAATAAACGCAATGAAAGGGAGTCCTTTCCCATTCCATTCAGTACCTGGCCACGCCCTTACTTATTTTTGTCCCTCTTTTATGGCCCTCCCCAGAAAGAAAACCAAACAAGGAGCTCGGGATAAATTTATACAGCACATTTCATGCGATCAGCACATAAATATTATTATATTGTGGGATATTTATGCGAAAATACACGCGTGCCTCCATATAAACAAATATATATATATATATATATATATTTATATACTATATATAGTATATATTTGTGTGTCGCCGAGTCCTTCTGTGGCTGTGTGCCACGATACAAAGGAAATATCTCGTTGTGGGAATTATTTATTCCACCTTCGCCTTTGCCAAGGCGCCAATGAAGGGTGGACAGAGGGGGGAGAGAGTGAGGGGGGGGGGAGGGAATGGTGTATTAAGTGCATTTTTGGGATGAGGATGGGATTCATAGTTGAATGCGAATCAGTCCATTCAATGGACCAGGGACCAGGGACCAGGGACGTTCTCCTTTCTCTGTGACACTTTTCCCCCAGCATTGACGCCTGTCTCGTCTCTCGTCTCACGACTCGAGTCGACTTACCTCGGGGCATAATCAACGCTGCCATGCAGACAACACTCCCCTCTTCTCTATTTTTTTGTGGTGCCGGGTGCCGGGTGGGGGAGGGGGGGGGGGGCGTAGAGGGGCGTTGAAGGACTTGTGGTATTTGGTCGACCCGACCACAAAGCACAGAATGCGTGTTGCATACATAAATTCGAGTCGAGGACGGCTTTGCTCACGTTTTCTGCTGCACAAAATAAATCGTCGACCGACAGACAGACGGACGGACGGACAACGCCTCCTCATTAACTAAAGGGCTTACTGGTGGCGACAGGGAGGGGGGCGTGGCAGAAGGCAAAGCCAAGGTGACATAGAAATGGGGGAGGGGGGACGACCACCCATCCGGTATCCCATTTACAGCTACATATCTGACAGGACCGGACCGGACCGCTTCAAATAACGAGCAGGACATTACCCGGCAGTACGAGCCATCGATGGCCCAGCCGATGACCCATCAAGGTCAGCGATGACCCGCTATGCGCGGAGCTGGTGACATCAGAATGCAGAGGACCTAGAGCAAAGTCGAAGATTTTAGTTGCAGTAAAGCTTTCTAGATTGTTGAAGTTTGATTTGAATAAAAAGTCGAGCGGGCTTAAGATAATAGGCACAAATTATTATTGTATGCAGAGCGACTTCTTCAAAGAACTAACGAAAGAGAGCGCTGGATTAGCTCGGACCTGCAGCTAAGCCGAACATGAGTGAAAGAGAGCCAAGAACTAACAAAAGAGAGCGCTGGACTAGCTAGGGACTGCAGCCAAGCCGAGCACGAATGAAAGAGAGCGCTGGAGTAGCTCTGGGCTGCAGCCAAGCAGAGCTCGGGTGAGAAAAAAAGCAAAGAACTAACGAAGAGAGCGCTGGACCAGCTCGGGACTGCAGCCAAGCCGCGGACGGGTCAAAGAGAGCAAAGAACTAACGAAAGAGAGCTTTGGATCAGCTAGGGAATGCAGCTAGGCGGCGCGCGAGCGAAAGAGAGCGTTGGATCAGCTCAAAGCTGCAGCTAAGCCGCGCGCGATTGAAAGAGAGCAAGGAAAAGCTTAGAAGTTGCAGCTGCAGTGACGAAAAAAAACGAAACGAAGGTGGAAACGAACGAGACGGCCGAACGAACGTCCGCTGCCGTGCAAAAGCATATGCGCCCAGCAGTGCCAGGCAGGCCAAAAACAGTAAGGATTTACTTTAAGCGGTCGAACCAACGAAAGCGATTCACTTTGTTGTTGGATTATTGGTTTAATAAACTCGAACCTGAATCTTGACGAATAAAGTTGTATTAATCTGGAATCAAGGCAATAAATTTCGTTCCGTTATTTTGATCAGCCAAAGCGCCAAGGGCCGTGGATGGCTATGATAAGAAGTTGGCGGAAGGGAAAGGCCAAAAAGTAAGCCGCAAAAAAGAGTTGAGTTGAATAGAATGAACAATGGGCGGAACAGAGCGGAACAGAATGGTATGGCAACGACGGAAGGACAAGTTCAAGAGAATAACGGAGGGGGGTGGAGGAGTCACATACATACATGTGTATGTGTTTTTGTGTGGGTGGTCCCCGCTAGTGCCGCTGCTGCTTCTAAATTTGGTGCTGCTGCTGATGATTCTGCTGTTTCTGCCTTTGCTGTCGCTGCTTCTGCCTTGGCTGCCGCTGTTTCTGTATCTGCTGCCGCTGCTGCTGCCTTTGCTGCCGCTGCTTCTGCCTCTGCTGTCGCTGATTCTGCCTCTGCTTCTGCCGCTGTTTCTGTCGCTGTTTCTGCTGCTCCTTCTGCTTCCAGCTCACATTTTATGATGCTTCTTCGCTGGAGTGTGCGAGTGCGACTGTTTAGAGTCCGTGTGAGTGCTATGTGTGTGTGTGTGGTGCACATTAATACAAATGACTGTCGCCTGAGCGTCATAAAAATGATGAAGAGTCGGCGGAGCACGGCGGCGGCGGCGGCGGCAAACAGCAAAAAGGCAGATCTGATCGTCCTGAAAGAAATCATGTGAGCGATTGGGTGGGGCGGCAGCGATGCCGGCGTGACACGAGCTGAAGCTAAGGCCCTTTTGCGTGACACGCATCCTCCCGGCATGACGGCATCTCTGGCAGGTAATACGGAGACGAAGACGGAGACGTAGAGGGAGATGGAGACGTAGAACCCATTCGAATTGAAAGTTTGGCTTTCCGCAATAACAATAGCAGACTGTGGGGGCTGTGGCTCTGTGGCGGGCTCCGGTGGGCGGGGACCTGGCACCGCCCACGCACTTCCTCCGACATTTTTGCGCTATTAATCCATCAATGAAATATGCTCTATGTGTGCGTGTGTGTGTGTGTGTGTGTGTGTGTGTGTGTACGGCAGTAAAAGTAAAAGTAAAAGTTCTTTGGCCAACATTTGGGGGGCCTTTGAGGCCCTAATGCCTGATGCCATTTAGTTTTGGCTGCCAAAAAGCCAAAAGCATTCGTATTGTTTTACTGTCATCTGCCATCGAACGATTGCAGTACGTGTGCTCTTTCCGGCGTACATTCGGGGCCGGAGTGACAAATAAATGACGGCGAACGAGTTGCTCTGAGGTTTTGCCCTGCCACAAAACTTTGATTCGCTTCGAGGAAGGAAACGAGCGGCAGGGGAGGGGCCAAATGGCAATGGATGAAAGTTTCTCGCTCTCAAATGAGACACACGTACTCCCCTCTCCCCTCTCCACTCTCGAGGCCAGCCGTGAGGACACTCTTTTTATGGGCACTCTGCGCAACTCTTGGGCTCAAACCTTAACCCTTGCCAGTCGTGGGCATTCAAGGGTTAAGCTGCCCCCGATACAGCAGGCCTCCCCATTAGCCATCAACAAGCGGCGGCCCTTGGCTTACGGAGTTGATTATCCCGGCTTTTTCGGCTTTAGGCTTCTAGGCCGTACGTAGTCCATACGCCGTAGTGTGCACGAGGGCTGTTCCAAGAGTCCGGGCAGCACTGCTTGGCCCTAATGTCCGGCCCTCAAAGTAGACTACGGTCCGGCGAAAGTCCCGGACTCATTGAACAGCCCTCCGGCCATCGAAATTGTTTCCATCGCAATTGCAATCGGCCAACATAAAGATAAAGGTACGAGAGACGAGAGACGAGGCTGGCTGACAAGTTGGCCTAATCTTTGCTGACATGAACGCATGGCCAAGGACTGAGCCACAGGGTGACAGCCCGCCGGCTGTACCTCTCTCTCCGGCAGAGTCGAAAGCGTAATCCCAGTCATGTAAAAAACTCCAGTAGAGCGCCAGTAGGGGCCATGTTTTGTGTGTGGCAGAAGGCAGTCTTAATAGATTTTGGCTGTCGTTTGGCAGCTGACGGATCGACGAGGGAGGGGGAGGCTGGCACTTCCGACAGCCTTGGGCGGGGCCGGGGGCCCTCGACCACTGGTGGTTTATTCGAAACGAATGAGTCCTTTTTGAGACCAGAAGGACTTCATTTTGATGTGTTCGATTTGGCACAGCAGAACGCCGATTAAAGTGCAGCATGTCCGGCCGGATGTCGGGGAGTGCGGCGCATAATTGAGATTGAAATGACGGATCGGCAAGGCAAGGCCTAAGCAACACATCGCCATGCCACGCCACTCCGGGATGGAGAGAGAGAGGGTGAGAGCGGAGGCGCGACCTGTCCGCCGGAGTGGGGTTGGGGAGGTGCCATAAAATGTTGAAATGCAGGAAAATAGATATGAATAAAGGAGAAACGCATTAATTTATTTAAATGCGTGCTACGTGTAATGCGGTAGGCCGGGGCGGAGCCGGCCTAATTGCCAATCGATGTCAGGCCCGGATGATATGCCGGAGTCGGAGATTGAGTCGCAGACGGAGACGGAGTCACGGCCTGAAAGACCTTTAATGACATTCGCACTCCTTTAATTGTATCTCGTTTTGCCATTTGATTGTTTGTTGTCCGGAGAAACGGATGGAAGGACGGACGGGACAGGATGGGACGGACAGGATGACAGGCCGATGGAATGGCTTGCCAAGATTGGCAACGGTTTTTTCACGCACGTCTTACGGTCTCTTGCTCCGCCTTCTCCTTCCGCTCCTCCGCTTTCTCCTCCTTAACCGCCTCCTCCTTCCGCTCCTCCGCTTTCTCCTCATACTCCAGCTTTCTCCTCTTCCTCATTCTCCTCCTCCTCTTCCTCCTTATACTCCTGCCCCTCCTCTTCCTCCTTCTTGTCCGCTGTCCATGGAGCACGACACGTGCATGGGGCAGGCAACACGTGCTTAAAATTGCATTCATTCCGCCGTTTGAGGAGCACTCTCTCTCTGTGTGTGTGTGTGTGTGTGCAAGCAGTGCGTGTATGTGTGTGTTCAGGTCGCACTATCGGTAGCCGAAACTGCTTTATCCGTTTCACTGCTTCCCTCGACCGCGCTCTCTGCTCTCTGTCTTCGCTGAAATATGCATCACGCGGTGCCCAAGGCCCTAAGAGAACCACATGGCACTCAGCCGGCAGCGGCAGCGAGAAAAATAGCGGAAGAGGCAGCGACAGAGGTAGCGGCAGCGCGAGAAGCAGCGAGAAAGGTAGCGGACAAGGCAGCGACAGCGACAGCGAGAGTGGCAGCGGGCGAAGCAGCGGGCGAAGCAGCGGGCGAAGCAGTGGGCGCAGCAGCCGGCGAAGCAGCGCACGAAGCAGCGGGCGCAGCAGCGGCACCGGCAGCGAGAGAAGCAGCGACATTACTTATGAGTAATTAATTATGCTTGCAGTACAATTTTTAAATTGAGTTGCACGCCAGCAGCCGTAGTGCAGCGCAGCGCATCTCCTTCTTTTCCTTCCGCTCTTGCTCCTCCTTCCCCTGCTCCTCCTCCTCCTGATGCCGCTCCTTGAAGCATAGCGGACGTCTGGCCGTGACTTATGCACCACCCTTCGCGACCCTTCCTGCGACGGTGTTGCCGCCGCCGCCGCCTGCATAATGCGAATGGATATTCGGCGACGCGTCCGCCAGAACCAGAAGCAGATTAAGGTTTTCAATTTGCACTGGAGCCAGGGCGCCATAATGGAAGGTTTTTTTTTTTGGGGGAAAGGACCACAACTATCGGCTCTACCAAAGGATTGCTACGAGTTGCTCCGGATTTACATGTACACCACTCGACAAAATAATAGGTGCAAGTGGGGTGCAAACCAACTTTTAGTTGGAAAATATTTATAATTTTAGAGAATTTTTCACTTGAAATATAGTATCTTTTGAGATCGATTAAGACGCTTCTACAAAGCGAACAACTCAAAAGCGTATCAGCATTTAATCAGTTTTCGACCAATAAGATCCAAAGATGTATTTTTTTTTTTTGGTATAAGGTTGAAATTTTTTCGCAAACGACTCGCAATCTCGATTTTGATTATGATATTTATGATAGTTCTATAGATATCTTCTATATATAGAAACTCAGTGATGTCATTAAAAAAAAAAAAATGTAATGAGTAATAAATTTCCATAATTATTATTTATTAAATATCAATAATAATTTTTATTAAATAATAAAAATAAAAACAATAATATAAAAAAAAAATAATAATAATAATATATATTTAAAAAAAATTATAAAAATATTTATATAAAAATAAAATAATAATAATAATATTTATTAAAAAATAATAATATTTATTAAATAATAATAATATTTCTTAATAAAAAATCATAATATTTATTAAAAAAAAAAAATAGTATGTATTAAAAAAAAAAAAATAATAATAATATTTATTAAATAATAATAATATTTATTAAATAATAATAATATTTATTAAATAATAATAATAATATTTATTTAAAAAATAATAATAAAAATGTTTATTAAATAATAATATTTGTTAAATAATAATTAGCTACTAAATATAATGATTTAACAACAAAATGCAAGAAAAAACGGTTTCTGGACCATAGCGATGGTCGGTGGGTGGTCCTGGAGGGTTGTGGGGGTCCAAAATTTTGAATTATTGTTAAAATTATTGTATGTACAAAATTTTAAAGATCTAACCCTAATTTCGAGCACTGTGCTAAAATATACCGCGGGAGGGTAATAAAGACGCGGCCGAATCTTAAACAAAAAATTCGAAATTTTATAAAAATATTCCAAATAAATGTGCAAGGTCTCAAGGCTCTAGCTCTGCCACAAAAAATCGAATTCTGTACCACATTGCAGAGGGCCTAAACGAGTTGTTGCCTCGAAGCCCCACGTAACCCCCACGTAGGTCGCGTAGACACCCGTAGGTCGGGGGGTTCCCGATCTATTCCTACTCCTCGACTGGTGCCCACCCAAATAAATGTTGTTGCATACTGGAGCTTATTTTGTAAAAATCTGCGCTTTATATAAAGTTTTTTTTACTGTTTATTTAGGTCCACAGATATCCCATGGGTTATTACCCTTATCCTGCATCTTATGCTCCTCATTCCCAGATAAATCCTAGCGCCTGTTGCGTATTTATTTAGGCCCCCAGTGCCACTTCCACTCAAAATCTTAGCGCCTTACCGCCGACTATTTACTTAGGTCCTTTCCTTTCCTACGATTTGTTTAAATCATGTGTGAAAAACATTTTTCAAGGCACACAAAAAAAATTCTTTGTACGAAAAATTCATAAAAAGAAAAAGTTTTGAAGTTTATTTTACTTAAAAATAATTCGCAAATATTTCAAGGAGGTTAAGGGAGGCAAAACCTCCCCTACTGCAGTTGCCAAAAATGCCCAAAGTGCCCCAATGCCACTGCCTCCACCTCTACATCGACTACAAAGCGGGAAATGATGCAGACCTGGAGTTAGGGACTTCCCCAAGTACGAAACTGCCTTCAAAATTCGTCATAGGATGATCGAAAGCGAGTTACGGCCGTAGAAATATTCGCTATAAGGAAATTTGTTAAAGGGAGAGATCAAAACCTTTTGAAAATTGCACGATATTTAAGGGTTCTGGATAAAAATCCTACATAAAGAAAACTTCGTTGTTGGGAAGTTTTTAATAGAGGTGTGCGACTGTACTAGTATTCGGTAGATCCACCCGTTTTGGGGATTCTCTTTGGCAATGAAAAGCCACAAACCTTTAACCGAAACCTAATCAAATCTGTATCAGCACCAGCACAAATTTGAGCTCAGAATAGACTTAAAAAAGGGCTTCCCCACTTTCATTTTTGATTGAAACATCTGTAACCTTTCGATATAAAAAAACATTCAAAAATATGCGAGCTATTTCATAGGAAACTCGCAGGATGCCCATGTATTTATTTATTATTTTGACCAGTGATAATCCATTTATAATCCATTGATAACTAACCAGAAATCCTTTCCTTTTTTACTCTCGTTCCAGGTAAGATTCGTGGCGGTTTGAGTGCGACTGGAGCTCCCCAAGAAGCCACTCTATTTCCCATAAAAATATACATGTTTCTGGTATTCCGTGCCACGCACAAGACGGATGCCTTGGGGCTCGATGGGGTGTCTGGAGAGAGTGTTTTGTACTGCGATGCACGAAGCAAAGATGATCGCTTTGGTGTACATAGATACATAAATGTGTAAATATACTTACTAACACAGTGAAACCCCGCTATTAAAAACTTCCGTACAACCAAGTCTTCTACATATGAAGCGAATTTATTGCAGGAACCCTGAAAATTCTTTCAATTTTCAGTAGGTTTTGATCTCCCCCTATGACGAATTTCCCTATAGCGAATATTTCTTTATCACAATATTTTTTCTATGCCCTTGACTCCACTGCTCGGGCGCTTTCGATCTCCCTATGATGAATTTTGTTATTCAATTATTATATGATGAAAAAATCGAATAAAACGATAAACTGTTTACGAATGAGATGATTATTACTCATGTGCCTGAAAATTTATATTTGTATTATATTTTCAATTTTTTATTATAATTTTATTATATTATTTATATATTTTATATTATCTATTTTTTAAATTTAATTTTATTCCAATTTTTATTTTTATTATATTGTTTAATTTTATTATATTTTTTATTTTTATTATATTATTTTTTTATTATTATATTACCTATTTTTATTATATTATTTATTTTTAATGTATTATTTAATTGTATTTTATTTTTTATTTATATTAGATTATTTATTTTTATTATATTATTTATTTTTATTATATTATTTATTTTTATTATATTATTTTTTTTATTATATTATTTATTTGTATTATATTATTTTTTTTATTATGTATATTTATTTTTATTATTATTAGCATTATTTATTATTATTATTTTATTATGTATATTTATTTTTATTATATTATTTATTTTTATTTATACTAATTTATTCATTATTCGACCACGGAAATGTTTGCTTACTTTAAAGTCCTTGAAGTTTTCATTGGAGAAAATCAAACGCAAACAAAAACTATGACTAAAAATCATTTCGAATTTTTACGTATTTTCTGTGCAACGAAATTTTGTCCCTTATGGAAGTTCGACTGTACAAATATATGTACATAAATGTGCTGGACCGAGTGCTCAGATTAACCCAAAAAATCATGCACACGCACTGCCTGCCTCCCCCCCTCTTCCCCGAGACTCTTCATCTTCATCTCCGTCTCCCTTTTATTTTCTGATTCATCCGCGAGGCGGAGACCAATTAAAATTCCAAAATGTATTCTTAAAACGAAAAACAAAAAAACTCGCTGGCGGCGGCGGCACCCCGAGCCGAACCGAACAGAAAGCCATAATTTATATGTATCTGTACATCCCATAGATACTTTCCCTACTGCTTCATTTCCTACTTAAAGTCGCGTTTGTATTGGTGTGTGTGTGTGTGTGCTCCTCTTTTTTTTGGTCACTTTGTTTGTTGCATTGTTTATAGCCCCTGCCCCTGCCACGCCACTCTGCCCCACTTGATAGTCGGGTCAAATGAAGTGAACGGGTGCCGCCACTGCCACTTGAGCGGCACAGAGTACATATACAATATATTTCTGTATATATACGGTATGGTATATGCTGGGGCATCGCCACAATTGTGCTCGTAATTGTTTATCCAAATCGACTGCAGACTTCACTTCAAGATACACAACAGCCCGGACTGTACGCTCCTCTCCAAACATCCCAAACATCGCGAACAGTGGGCCACAAAAGTACTGCTGTGGCAGACGCCAACTTCATTGAAGATGGGGAGCGATGAAGATGGAATAGGCAAAAAGCCAAAGCGTTTACACTAGTAGTACCAACAGACTGTGGCTATAAGGAAGATGGATGGCTAGGAGCTCCTGCGGAACGACCGTCAGGTCCGTCTTCCTACTTTCGAATGCATCTACGAGTGTTTACAGGGTGTCTTTTAATCTGTGCTGCCAGTTTAGCATATTTCACGCTAGTTCTGGCTTTTTTTTTAAGTGGAATAGCTTTTCAATTCTGCAAATGGCTTTTAAATGCTGATTAGCATTTTTAAAAAATAAATGTAGCTTTTTTTAAGCTTTAAATGTAAAAAGCATCTCTTTTTGGTATTTTTTTAAGCTTAAAAAGTATCGGAACTAGTTTTTTTTTCTGTGCATTTCGTATCAAGAACTTTGTTCCGCTGCTGCCTCTCTGTCCATTTTTCATAGCATAAAATTATCCCATAATATTGTGGAAAATTATGAATATTTAGTTTTAATTTTTTTTTTATTTAATTTTTTTTGTATTTTTTATTTTATTTAATTTTTTTTAAATTTTTTTGTAATTTTTTTTATATTATTTTTGTAATTAAAAAATTTTTTAAAATTGTTTTTAACATTTTTTTTTTTAAATATTTTTTTGCTATTAAATTAACCATTTCTTTCCAAGTTTTCTGTATTCACAAACCAATCCCAAAAAATTTGGTTTATTTACCAAAAAAACGCATACCTTTGGCCTTCTTTGGACCATTTTAAAGACCAGTAACCTCGTACCTTCGGATTTCTTTGAACAGCTACAAAGATTAGTATCTCTTTTGGTTGGTATATAGTGCCACCAAAGATTTAAAGTCCAAAAACAAGATCATACCATTAAAAATACTATAAGACATGAAGACATGTACATGATACAATTTTCAGTGATTCAGTTTTTGCTTCATATAATCTTACACATCTTACACATAAATTACACATCACTATATCATTACGAAGGGCCAAGACATTGGATATGTCACATGTTTATTTTTGTATGTCTTTTGGGACCATTTTAGTAAGTTGTTTGCGCTTTCAATCGCATGGTTATAAGAAATTGACACTTTCTTCATCCGAAAAATGTTGGTTTTCATCAACTTTTGACTCGTACACTGGCTGGGGGATAATCCACAAAGCAAATAAAGGAAACCCCCTGTTTTTAACCAACAAAATCGTAGCAAATGTAAAAAACAAAAACAAAATACGCTCTGGAGAGTTCAATGCAAAAAAACGGTCGGTTCTAATGCCTGGAAGATTCTAATCTCTGAGATTTCTAATCTCCGAGCGTCTACTGTCTACCTGTCTACCATGTCCGCAACAGATTTGCCCAACTGTTGATTATAGTAAATTAATTGGAAAACATCAAAGCTTAGACTTTTGACAGGCATTTGAAAAATTTCAGAAAATTAGTCTGTCAAAATTTCGCAACCAAATCAAAGGCAATGCAAAAATAAAGCAGTACTGAGCAACGCCAAAAGCATAGTTTACGGTAAAGCCCCTGTTTTTCGAAGAACGAGATCAAAACAGAGCTCCAGAACGAAATGTATAAAGAGTTTCTTGACAGTGTCAAAAATGAGTAATCATGGTTTTTTATAGTTAGTTATTTATAGTTTTGTTATTTTTTTTGAGCAAACTACTTTATAATTAATCACTGAACTGTTATGAATTTAAAATTTTTTTTATAAATTTGAATCAAAGGGTATTATTTTGTTTATCTAAAGTAAAAATAATTAAATTTATTTTCAGTGTGTAAAGAGTTCCTTGACATACTGTAAATCGGCAAAGTTGGTTAAAAAGATATGAAAATTGTTGAACCTATACAGATGAGCGGCACTGCCCTTGCCCTGTGTGAAATATTCCTTCTATCATACATTTTGTTAGGGCTGCAGGATAATTCGATTTGCGAAAAATATGTGCAGTCGGTCACAAAAGTATTCGTCTCTAGCTATGCTCTATATTCAAGACCGTTTTTGGTGGTTATTTTACAACGAATTTAATCGTTTTTCCATAAAATGGGGTTAAGTAAGTATTTTTTAAAATTTTTTTTTGATCTAATGATCTATGATCTAATATTAATGATATTTACACTGGTTTACTACATATTTTAAAAGTTAAATGGTTAGGTTTATATATAAGTAAATATAGTAATAAGTAAATATTTATTTAACAAAATTTAACATACTTTTATTTAAATCTTCATCCCTTCATATTTCATTTTTTCATATAAAAACAAAATATCAAAAAAATTTGATACCACAAAAGTATTTAGTATTTATGCGGAAAAATACGTACTTTTTTTATTATCTTTTTTAGGGGCATTAGCATTTTTTTTTTTTTGCGTTTGGGATTGATTAGGACTTGGGGAAACCCTTTCGGGGAAAGGGTGATCTTTTGATCTGTCTCAAAAGGGTCGGGAATACAGATATGTAAGATCTATAATAAAGTATCGTTTATTAATAATGTTTAGATCGAAAGAGAGTACAAAGTGTATAGTTTCAAGGGTACAAAATATTGAGTCTGTTCTACCGAATTTTAATAAACTTTTTCGCTTTACCCCTTATCGGTTAGGCCTTTTAAATATCGGTTAGGCCTTATCGATGGTGTTACACTGTCCTTTCCATATAGGCATGTGTGTATGTATTGTATGTTCTTGGATGTTTTCGGATCGATGGCACATATTAATCTGTTGAATTCGAAAAATTTTGGCCGCCACTGTGCCAGCACAGACCTCGGCAGCGGGAATCCTAGGGAGGGGGGCAATGGAAGACGGAAGAACGGTGAACTATGAACTATTGGCATGCAACGGAGGCCCATAAAGAAGCGCACACACACACACACGCACACAGGCACAGACACACAAAAGACACAGACATGAAATGACTTGCATGCATGCATGCGAGAAGGAACGAAAGCAAGACTCGGCAAAGAGTACAATGAGAAGAATAAGAGAGGGAGGGAGGGAGAGCGAAAGGGAAACATAAACAGAAGTAACGGGCGGGAGTACTTCTTGTTGTTGTTGTTGTTGCTTTTGTTGTTATGATTATAGTAATTGACCCAATTTTTGGAAACATTTCGTTGTTTTATCGCTGCTTCGTGGAAGTTTTTTCCTCCCCTTAGATTTGTTGTTGTTGTTGCTTTTATGCTCCTTGTAATTTCGTTGCTCCGGAAAAGTGGCAAAGAAAAGCTCATTAAACTAAACGTTAGAGAAGAGGAAGGGGGGAGGGGGGGGGCGCTTGTGGTAGAAAGAGTGCGGTGACAGGGTCCAAAGATACACACACATATAGGATAGGCTTTCTCTCCCCCCACCCCCTCATTCACTGGCCTTCAACCCGTTCGTTCTGCCACTTCCGAGTGCCCTGCCGTTCCCAGGTTCTCTTCTTATCTCCTTCTATGACTATTACGAAGGATCTATCCCCAAGCTAAAGCCTCTAAAAAGAGGAAGAATCCCCCAAGAAAGATCATCAATCCTCATCGTTCCGCTGAAAGGATGGTTTGTATCGTCCCTGCCATCCATTGAAGTCTTTCCCCATTCAATCATCCATTGATCCCTGTGCATCAGTAGCCCTGATTATAGGGTACCCAACACTTCGATCCTCTCATTCTGGCATCTGGTTTTCGCTCGCCTATGAGTACACTGCACTGCACTACACGAGTACTATTTCCATTTGCATTTGCATTTGCATTTGGCCCTTTTGTCTTGAGCGCAGTTTTTTGTTGTTTTTTGTTTACCCCTTCCTTTGCTTTGGACTTTGGCTCTGCTTGATGTTGTTGTTGTCATCTGCCGCCGCTCGTTTGGTGCGAGTGAAATGCAAAGCAAACAACAATTTGTAATTTCCGTTGTTTCCCAGCCAAAGGAGAGCAGCGGCAGAGGCAGAGCCAAGCAGAGGCAGAGGAGAGCGCTGGCCAGGGCAGAGCGAAGCCAAGCAGAGCTGAACAGAGCGTGAGGCAGAGCGCTGGCCAGGGCAGAATAGAGCAGAGCATAGGAGAGCAAAGCAGAGGCAGCGCTCTAGCCAGGGCAGAGCAAAGCAGTGCATAAGAGAGCAAAGCAGAGGCAGAGGCAGCGCTCTGGCCAGGGCAGCGCAAAGCAGAGTCAGAGGCAGCGCTCTGGCCAGGTCAAAAGCAGAGCAGAGCACAGGCAAAGCTCTGGCCAGGGCAGAGGCAAAGCAGAGCCAAGCAGTGGCAGTGGCAGCGCATAGCAAAGCAGAGACACAGCAGCGACACAGGCAGCGGCAGAGCCCCTGGCCAGGGCTTTTCCTGCGAAAAGGGGGGGGGGGGGGGGGGGGGGGGGGGGGGGGGGGCGTCATTGCGATGCGGTGGGCGTGTTGGGAAAACTTTTCCACGCTTTGTTACGTGCAATTTTCTGCTTCAGACGGGTGAAATAAATCTCCTCTGCCGCACCCTATACCGTACCCTTTCAATCCAGATCCTTCCTGCCTCCCCCCCCCCCCCCCCCCCACACACTTTGCAGGACATCCCCGAAATATGGAACCCAAAACCCGTTTTCCCCATGCATTTTGGGGTCATGCTGCTGCCCCTCCCTCGCCACTCAGCTACACAAAATTCAATTTCTTTCAAACAATGTTTCATATACGCGTATTCTCCTAACCACAGCTGGGGTCAAAATACTAGCAGTTAGTGGCCTTTGTTCACCAATAACAAGACATGGGAAATATATCTTAGTGGATAATACATCTTAAGAATAGATAATAATAGATAATAGATCTTAAGAGCTTAAGATAAGTCCTACCCATTTGTAGAAAAAAATGAAAGTCTTGGAAAGTCTTAGAAAAGAGTATTTACCGGACAAAACTCCTCTATTACAAACTTCCGTACAACCAAGTTTTCTATATAACGAATTCCATTTCTATATCCATAACCCTGAAAATTCTTTAAATTTTTGATCTCCCCTTATGACGAATTTTCCTTATAGCGAATATTCTTTTATCACAATATTTTTTCTATGCCCGTGACTCCACTGCTCGGACGCTTTCGATCTCCCTATGACGAATTTTGTTATTCAATTATTTTGATTACAAAATATATATATATATTTGGGAAAGTCTCGAGCTATAAATCGAATAAAAATAATAAAACGATAAACTGCTTACGAATGAGATGAGTAATAAAGTGCCTGAAAAATACAAATACATACAGTAGAATCCGGTTATAACGACACTCAAGGGACCGACGATTTTACGTCTTTATATACGGAAGACGCTCTAAACAAAAGGAGCAAAAAAATATATTTTTTCTTTTATTTAATGGTTGCCATGTTTGTAAAAGTTAAAAAAAAACCAAATTAATTTTTTCATTGCTTAAAAAAATTTAAACATGGTTTTTTTTTTATAAAATAAAAAAATGTATAAAATAAAAAATAAAAATTTCAATACGATTTTACATCGTTATACCCGGAAGACGCTCTAAACACAAGGAGTAAACAAATATAAATTTTTTTGTTTATTTAATGGTTGCCAAGTTTTTGTAATAGTTTTTAGAATAAAACAAATTAATTTTTTATATATAAAAAAAATTAAAATTTGTAAATTTAAGTCAATATGTAAGATGATTTTTTTTTTTTTTTTTTTTTTTTTAAAGTCGCATAAAGAGCTGTCCGTTTTCTAATATATGAGTTTGAGCTGCTGGAAGAATTTTTGGCATTATTTCGCAGAATTTTTTGTGAAAAATATCGTCGCTAAAAGCGGGTACGTACCAAGCGGAGGATCTTTCATATAAGTTTATATGGGGACCAAGCAAATCATCGAATTTTCCTAGGACACTATAAGCAGAGTCGTTATAACCGGTTTCTACTGTATATTTATTTATATTTATTATTTGCCAAGGGAATTGCTTGCTTCCCTTAAGAGCCTTGAAGTTTTTACGAATTATTTGATAGCAAAATAAGCTTAAAAACCTTTTCTTTTTAGGAATTCTATATTAAGAATTTTCTATAAACCGTAGCCGTTTCCTTTTTCAAGGGCACCTTGAGATTGGCTAAATGGAAGCTCGACTGTATTTTGTTCTAAGTAGCCTTCGGTTTCTCTTTATGAAACTGGGACTCTAGAGAAAATCGGTTTATGCTTAAAGATACATATGCATGACAATCCATTCATTATGTTTTACAGCCAAAACTTGCCCATAAAGTATTATGGAAGATTATTTTTATAGGTAGATATAGATTTTATTATAGATACTTAGATATTTCCAAATATTCCTTAACTTTTTCCAAACGAAATTTCATGTTTTTGGGAAGTAAAAATTTTTAAAAATTTGTAAAAATTCAATGACAAGTCCCTGAGGCTCTGAGGCTTCTCCAAATGGTTTCAAGACTAGTTTTGGAGTCCGATCTGCGGGTGTTTTTAATGTATTGTAAGGGGTTACCATTTAATGGCCTTGCTGATCAGCAGAACAGCCAATGATACATCCTAGATTCCCTTAGGAATTAGTCCCTTAGGGGATCTCTATCCCCAAGAGTTGCCACGCCCCATTCGACAAGAAGTAGAGTTAAAAAATCTTCACAATCCCGCGTAGCACTCCTGAGCGCAACTGTACCAGGGTTGACATGTGATATTTATCGATAGATTTGCACCATGCAGCGCCTATCGGTAGGCTAGGGGGCGTCGCTGGAGGAAACGGCAATTAACTGAAGAAAACATAGATATAGATGCATAGATACATATATAATTGTATCTATAAATCAGATTGCCCTTCGCCGGAGGCGCCAACGAAAGGCACGGGGATGGGGACGGGGACGATTTACAGGTGATGCTAATGCGCCACGCTTGACCCGGCCTAGAGGGGGGGCCTAGGCCTAGGCCTGGTTCGTCCTGCAGGTCCTTGCACTTAAGTCAAATTAGCAAAACAAATAAACTGCCAGCTCGATGCAGATGCAGATTCAGATGCATATTAATGGAGATCTTGCCCGAGGAGGAGGGAGGGGTGGGAGGGGGGTCCTTAAGCGACGAGTATTTGCCTTTCGACTTGGACACAAAGGTCGACCATTTCGTGCTGTTACTTATCTGCTTTTCTGCCTCTCAACTTGTGTTTCTATTTGTATTTGTATTTGTCCACTATCCATGTGTGTGCGTGTGTGTGTGTGTGGCAGTCATTGAGCCGGCACTAAAAGCCAAACAAAACATGGAAACAAGCTCAAAGACCACCGACGGCCGACGACCGACTCTCTGTAGAGTATCTGTATCTGTAACAGTATCTGTATCGGTATCTTGCGGATACCAAACAATTGTAAAACGCAAGCAAATATTAACACGGACAACCGATAGGCCAGTGTCACAGATACAGATACAGATAAAGATACAGATAAAGATACAGATACAGATATCCTTAGACCCTGGCATGTTGCATGCTTGATGGCCACACTATTTGATTTACGGCCACTCGGGCTCCAGCCAGGATTAAGATACATAGATACACAGATACAAAGCTATCTGGTAGCTTAGTCTCTCTGCTCTCTCTGCTCTCTGCTCTCTGGAGGTGTGCATAAATAATTATTGCAGCGCCGAGACGTCTCCAGCCTGGAGCACGGACTTCGGCTCAGGCTCAGGCTCTGTTGAGCCCCTCTTTTAATCACTGCCTGGCACCTTTTCCGGCCTTCGTCCTGGAACATTTCGTTCGAGATTTTCGTGCCCAAGTACGCATTAAATGGTGAATTCTAATTTTGAAATGGAAATTGCCTGGGATCTTCTACTGCTCTTCTACTGCTTTTGGTCTTTGGTCAATTAGGGAAATTATTAGACCCCCCTCTGCATAAATTAATTAAGAGCAAAGGTGGCAGAGGGGTGGCTTTCAGTGGAGGATCGAAGGATGCGAATGTGAAAGTGTGTAAGCCCTGCCCGAGGTCGGTCCAGCCATTGTGTAGTGCCAACCAGATATCATCCCCCAGTGAGTCATAAGCAAGAGCACTTGAATGCCGCATGCCTCACATGCCGCAGGCCCACGTCAGGACCACGCCCAGCCAGAGAGGGACAGGGTCGAGAGCATGCACTTGCACTTCATTGATTGCCTTTGAGTGCAGCTGCAGCTGCAGCTGTCGTCTGTCGTGTGTGTTTCGTGTGTGTCACTTTGCCGCTGGCTGGCTGCATTTTGCAGTGTATGAAAATGTGAATAAAAAGTGTACATACATTCATGCCACGTAATGTGTGGCAGAATGCAATGGCCATTGAGTCATTTAAGCGGTGCACACATCGGGGATTCACGCGGGGAGTTAGACGGGGGGGAAAGCAGGGGCTGTGGCAGGGGCAGGGGCTGAGGCAGGGGCTGTAGCAGGGGCAGGGGCGGGGGCTGTGGCAGGGGCTGAGGCAGGGGCAGGGGCTGAGGCGGTGGCAGAAGCAGGGGCTGAGGTGGAGGCAGGGGCTGAGGCGGAGGCAGGGACTGAGGCGGAGGCCATATAAATTATGTATTTACTGTTTGTCTCGAGGCGTAAATTAAACGCCCGACAGCCAGCCACACACACACGCAGATACAGATACAGATACATGTGCTTGCATGAAGATGCAAAAGATAGAGATACACGAGCGTAGGGACCAATATGGACAACGGCAAAAGACCAAAGGCTTTTCCACAGCACACAGATACACAGATACAAAGATACAAAGATACACATGGCAGCGACTCGCTGGCTTCTTTGTTGATTCAATTTGAACGGAGGGAGGGGGGGGGGGGGGTCCAACATTAAAAAGCAATTTCAATGACCAATGCACACGAGTGCACACCCCCCCGTGCCCCCTACCCCCTCCCCCCTCCCCCCTCCCCCCTCCCCCCCGTGCACCTGCCAATTATAAACAATGAACCAACCCCCCCAGGGGTCCACCTCTCGCCAGCCTCCAGCTACAGCCCTCTCTCAACCCCCTGCCCCTGCCCCCCGCCTCCTGCCCCTGCCTCTTGCCCCTGCCACCGTGTGGCCACATTAATGAGCTCTAATTGAAAGCCCCCCTGCCGTATCCACTGGCAGTACGCCAGAGGGGCCTCTATCCCCACTCGATCGGCTCCTCCTCATATTGAACTTTCTTTCTTTTTTGGGGGCACCCATCCCCCCTCCCCCCAAAGACGATGTAAACAAAGCCATGAAAATGTTGTCGTTATGGTTTTCGCTTTTATGGCGCCAAAGACGAAAACCAGAGACAACTTTTCTTTTCCTTTCCTTTCGGTTTTTCCTTCTTCCGGAAAACGGTCGGCAGGGAGGGGGGGATGGGAGCCTCGAAACGAGTCAGCATTTTTGCTGGGGTCATCAAATAGCATTTAAGGCCCTGATGTGCGAATTTGTTGACAGTTTCAATTATGCTTTCCAGTGAAAAGTAGTGAAGAATTCCAACACCCCCCCCCCCACTCCCCCATGGAAGCACAAAATATAACCAAAAGTAAGCCGATTATTGCGACAAAAATTTACCCAAAGAAAAGTATGAATAAAAAACATATTGCAGGGGGTTTCGAGAGAGAGAGAGAGAGCTATGCTTTTGAGGGGGTACTGTACTTGAAAACATACGTATGTATATCCCTGTGACATAAAGCTGGATGTAGAGTATATTATATGGTCTGATTCAGCACTCATTGGGCGCCTAACTACATACATACTCGTCTATATGTACACTTAGCACATAAATATATACATATGTGCACACAAAAATAGACAAACGATGCAGAAAGCTCATTAACCTGTGACCTTAAGAGGCTCAACCATTTGCTACATGTGATACATACATATCTACATCTGATACCTACATATCTACATCTGATACCTACATATCTACATCTGATACCTACATTTGACACGTTTAATACATATGGATAGATACATATCTACATTTGACACATTTGATACACAGCAAACGAGCGGGCCCTCCGCCCGCATTAAAATTTAAAAAATTACAATTAAAAATATTTCATAAATGCCTTACATTAAAAGCGTGCCCAGAGAGATCAGAGCTACAGCCTCGCGGACGAAATGGCTTTTAAATGTGTAATTAAATAATAATTATTAATTGAAAATAAAAAACAAAAATTATTTTAAAAATATTTTCAAAAGAGCACATTTTAGGCAATAATATTGGTGAACACAGAAGCCCTAAATTCCTTTTAAATAATTTTATTTTATTCTTTTTATCAATAATAATGTTTGGGTCCAGGTTTTATGAAAATAATTAAAACTAATGATTACACAGCCCCACAGGCTGACCAGAGGTATCATATCCCTGTGTATTTTGGGTGGCTGGTCCATCCCGTCAGTTTTTCTAACCTAAAAAAACCAATTTGGTCGAAATTTGGTGGAAACTTATTTGATAAATTCAAGGGATTTGCTTGAAACTCGTTGCGCAGGGGTTTTTGAGGTCGAATTTATAGTCATTTGATAATTATCATTGGGGGAAAAACGTACAAAATTGAACGAAAATCATTACAAGGTAATTTTTAAGATATAACCTATAATGATGACGGTCCCATTTCTCTTTTTGTCTGAAAAAAAGGCATGCTAAAATCCGAGAAGGCATTCAAGGCATCAAGGCATTCCCATCAGGAAACGAATGATTTCATTTCGAGGAATTCAATGCGACCTTTAAGAATGGTAAACGTTTTATGCTGTGTTTTGAAGGTTAGTCGAGGTTGATCGATGCATCAAAGAAGAAGCTTCGGAAGATGGCGGAAAACGCTTTGCGATACCACGCGATGCCTGTTTTGTGAAGCAGAATGATGTAGGACTCATTTCAAATCACTGGGAGACAAGACTATTCCAAAGATTGTAGACTTGTAGGACTGGGCACAGTGATGTACGATGTACGAGCCCTTTAATCGCACCGATTCGTTGGGATAAGGGACTCGCTTTGATCGATCTGATAGATCCAGCGATTCAGCGATTCCTTGGGATTCGGGACTCGCTTTGTTCGATCCGATAGAATCAGCGATTCAGCGATTCGTTGGGATTCGGGACTCGCTTTGTTTGATCTGAAAGAACCAGCGATTTAGCTTTCTCGTAGCTTTGAATCGCTCGCCCAAGCAGGTATCGTCTTTAGGTAGCGAGTGTTCTCTCGTTCATTCTGTACTTGATTTTCTGGTAACGAGAAGGAAAAGGCAGAACACAAATTTGATGGTTTCTTGCGTCGCCCTCTGTGTGTGCCTTTGCGTGGGTCTTGGGGGACGAGTACGGATTGTACTGTACACGGATTCCTCCGTGGAATGTGTCGCATCTGTTCAGAAACATTCGAACGGTGCTCGGATTCGGTTTCTAGTGATTCGAATCCGACTGAAGGCAGGATTCGTATAGATCGAATGCTTTGAAGGCGCTTGAGTCTAGCTGTTGTTTGATGGCCACTGTGGCTGTGTCTCTCCCTCTCTCCGTGCCAGCTTCCCGCTTGGTGCAGCGGTGCCAAATGCAACGCACTGCCGCCGAGAGAGCAAAGAGCGGTCAGGAATTATAAAACTTTGAGTTGAAGTGGAGGTCAGGGTTCTACATCGACATCGACATCGGCAACATCTGTGACAGGGACAAAGGCAAAGGACACCAGAAGCACTTTTAACGAGTTCTGGGACCGCCAGCCCGACGCTCGGTAAGTTCGCTACGTGCCTGGGACCCCGGTTCCAGTTAAGGCAGCGATTTACGGGTACGCCGGGCCGGGCGTGACTTGGGATTCGGTTTCGGATTTGGATTCGGATTCGGCTTACGTCTCACTCAATTGAATTGAAACCGTAGGCCGGACGTGGTCCTGCTTCAGCTCCAGCGCCAGCTCCTGCCTCTCCCATTTGTTGCACACTCATTCCGGCTGTTTGGCTGTTGCCTTGGTGTCGATGGTGTCGATGGCGTCGATGGTGGTGTCGGGTTAGCAGGTCACTGTGTCTGCTCTGCTTCGCTGCCCAGTGTTTGTCTGGGCGTTCGACTTTTTTTTGTTGGATTGGCTTTGGTGCAGATTTCTCGACTCTAATTAAATTGCCAGCCCCGTGCCCCCCGCCCCCCCCCCCCGTCTAGTGGCGGTCCCAAATGACTGGGTCGCTAATGGGCAGGGAGACGTGGACGCTGTTGAGCTCGTGACGGCACACATTCGATCGGAAAGGAGACTGGGGCTCCTGGGGGCGAGCTATATTTAATTATGCATCAAATGATTGCATTTATTTCGCCATTATTTTTGTTGCTTGCACTCCACCCCAGCGCTCCTCGAACACGTGCTACCCCGTAGTACTACAAGGTTGCCACTTGCCTCGTGCCGCACACTGAGCAGGAGCTCAAGCGGAGGACGTAAGCCAGGCCAAAAGAGCCTCAAATATCGCGAGGAGCATTGGATTCCGATTCCGATTCCTATGCCTCGGGGGTTGTCATGTTTTCTTCGGGAGCTCCGCATCCTCTCCTCCCCTAAAGTCTCGCTCCTTCGCTGAACGATTCAATACCCTGTCCAGAGAATCTTGTAGCTCCCAGACTCCGAGACTGCGGTACTTGTTGATCCCTTTATTTCGATAGCCCGCACCCAAGAAGCAACAAAGGGTGTATGCCATTCGAGCAGGATTGTGTACCAGCCAGAAGGACCCCAGAAAGTCTCTCACTAGCACTGGAGCATGAAGAAATTATACAAGGTGGCCCGCTCCCGCAAAGCACTCTCTTTGCGGGTCTTATTTTGCACAGTACATCAGCAGACTTCGTTCTTCTCTCTCTCTCATCAATCATGTCGTCTAAGCGCTCTTAGTAGTGCTAAGCGCAAAGATAAGACCCGAAAGATACCGCGAAAGCCTTGCAAAAGTCTCGCCAAAGGATATCGCAAAAGTCTCGCAAAAGTCTCACCAAAGGATATCGCAAAGGGCTCGCTAAAGTCTCGCCAAAGAAATCGCCAAAGGATATCGCAAAAGACTCGCTAAAGTCTCGCCAAAGATATCGGCAAAGGATGTCGCAAAAGACTCGCTAAAATCTCGCAAAAATCTCGCCAAAGGATAACGCAAAAGGCTCGCTAAAGTCTCGCAAAGTCTCGCCAAAGATATCGCCAAAGGATATCGCAAAAGACTCGCTAAAGTCTCGTCAAAGGATATCGCAAAGGGCTCGCTTAAGTCTCGCAAAGTCTCGCCACCGATTCGATTATCATAAATGATACTTCCACTGCCACAAACTGAACGAGTGAAGGACCCAAGCATCGCCTTGCTATCATTTGCGGGTCCGAAGGCCAGCGTTTTCTCGGTTTAAGTCACGCAGTTGACTCGTTTGGGATGTCATTTACGAGCGTTTGGTTCGCTTTAAATATATATTTCAGAGGAAGAGAGGCCAAGCGAGCTATGAGGCGGTTCATCATCGATGCGCCACCGAAAGTTGTCAGCATTTGTGGTGCTGCTGCGTGGCGCCGTGCGGCGTGTCATAGGCAAAAGTGAGTTTTCATAACACATTTGATTTTTATTTATTCGTGGAAAAACCCCGTGCGTGGCACGTGGCATGTGTCGCTTGGGGTGCGGCAACAAAATCGCAAGGTGCTTGCGGTGGCGCTGCGGCATGCCACTCAGGCGCGCGTATGCGTGCCTCCTCCAAGTGTTTCTGTGTGTGTGTAAATGCATATTAATGTCAACCGACTTCATGCATATTTAAAGTCCAAAGCAAAGGCAAGAAAAGGAAAACGGAAAAGCTTCTGTCGCAACTTCAGTGTGAAAATGGTTCGGCGATGTTTTTGTAAATTGAATTTCCAGTCGGAGCCGAGATTTTCCACGGCGACAGGAAGGAAAGCAAGGGAAAGCCTCGGCAGAGGGCTGCCAGTCCTCCGTCAGACAGGCGCCGACATCAGTCCATTGATGTTTATGTTGGCATGGGACTTCGGACTTCTTGTGATGGTTGGATCGTACGCAAAAAATGACTCATTCGGATACCCTTTGATTTGCTTACTTTTCGTGGAGCTGGAATAATTGTTGAGAGACGAGAGACCACAATGGACCCTCAAGCCAATGAAAGTACAGCAAGATTCAATCACATTGATTGCCTTCATTCTGTGGGCAGGGCGGAATCGCCTACTGTTACCCCTGGCCTCCTTCTCACACCTTCTTCAGGCACTGCCCGATACTTATCCGACACTTACTCGATAGTTACCCAGTGCTTGCCCGATACTTGCTCGATGCTTACTTGATGCTTTCCCGATACTTACCCGATTCTTATCCGATACTTAACCAGATATTTAAACGATGATTATCCGACACTTACTCTATGCTTACCGATACTTACCCGTTTGCTTGCCTGATGCTTATCCGATACTTACCCGATACTTGCTATATGCTTGCCCGATACTTATCCGATGCTTATCAGATACTTACCAGATACTTGCCCGATGCTTAACCGATACTTGCCCAGTACTTGCCCGATATTTACCCAATTCTTAGCCGATACTAACCCGATGCTTTCCCGATGCTTAACCGATACTTACCCGATGAATATCCGATGCTTGCCCGATACTCTCCAGATACATGCCCGATACTTGCCCGTTTCTTACCCGATACTTACCCGTTGCTTTCCCGATACTCACCCGATGCTTTCTCTCCCCCTTGTAACTTTCGTGGCAGTCCTCCGTGCCTGCCCCATGTCCTCGGTTGACCGCCGCGTAGGTATGCGTTGGATCTCTATATCCGCTAACTGAGCAGCGGTTTGTGTGTGGCTTCCACAAGAAAAACGACCTCGACAACGGAGACAAACGACGGGGAGTGCTAAAACGCAACGAAACAAAAGGCAGACGGATGAAGGATGAGGGATGGGGGGGGTTCGACGGGCAGAAATGTCATAAAACATAATAGTGACGCCTGCAAAGTGCTTGACTAAGCAATTTTCTTAGCCATTGGTCAGTGGACAAAGGGATGCACAAGCGGAAAAAGTGTAAAAGATTCATATGCCCAGACCTAGAGCCAGAGACAGAGCCACAGCCACAGCCAGAACCAGAACCCGCCCTGAACTGAAGCTATCTCTGTCGACATCTCTCGGCCGACTTGCCCCCTGTTTCTATTCTGAGTAATTTGTTGCACTAACAAGGAGCTTGCCTTGCCTCGACTCGCTTCCATTTCATTTCATTTATTTTTCTCGGCTAACCCACTGCACACGGCTCTACAATGGGCTTTGCCCCTAGAAACTGCTCCTGATTCCATGCTGTTTTGCCGTATATCCCGGCTAAAATGTTTGGTCGGAGAACAAATGATTTGATTGCTTTTCAAAATGATACTTTGGCCTCCGCTGAAACCGATCCTCAGGGCACTTTTGCCACTCCTCTGAATAGAGGGCTCTTAATGCCCAAAAGATAGTCCCTTGTCTTGGAAATCCACGGCGTAAATGACACGAAAATGTTCATGGGTCCATGCCATTTTTCTACAGAGATGACGTTCCAAGTTCTAGGCATGTTGTGGCCCAGAAACGACAGAGTTATACATGGCAGAGGTCTTTAAAGGCAGTCCACGCAAAGCGGGAACCCACCAGCGAAGGATCGTGCCCCTAGCTTCGCGAGGCTTCCTTCCTATAAAGCAGCGGTATGTAGGACGGATATCTATGGCTTCCACAATTTTAAAGATAACCCTTTTCCGTAGCTCACCCTTCCACACGCACTCGCACTCGCTCTCTCGCACTCGCTCTGTTGCCCTCTCGTTCCCCTAAAGTGTAACGGATAGAAAAAGAAGAGAAAGGCGGGTATGCAGGAATATACTGTATAAGTTTGGAATAAATCATAAGAATGCAAGCTGAGTGCCAGGTGGAGAATGGTGTCGACCCGCAACGGTCACGGCTGGTTTGGGTTGTATGTTGGCTTTTTGCGACCAACGACCGACGACCAACGGCTAATAAAAAACTATTTCATATCTCTGTGCGCTCTGTTCGAAAGGCATTTGTTTTCATTGTTGTTGGGGGACATGGGGAGGGTCGGAACGGAGTGGACAGGGTTGCACAGATAGTGAAAGAGATCAAGATGACGAAGTGCAGGTCACGCGAGGGCCCCGCATTTTTCTTTCTCCTTCTCGTTCTTTGAGTTCGCTCGTGAGTGGACACCGAGTAGGAATAGGAAGCGGCAGCCAAGGGAGGAAGCACTTCCATAAACTGACAGTTTTCCTTGCCCTCAACTTCAACGTTTGTTATGCTCGCTCTTGCTCTTGACCAGGCCAAGAACATGCGTCATCATCAGCGGCGACCACTGAAACGACAAAGACAACGAAAACGAAAACACGACGAGCGCTGTCAACGAGTTGTTGTCCGGGTTTTTTTTTCGCTACGACAGAGCCAGATTGGTGGGCGGGGAAAAGGGGTTGGAGGCTGGGTACTGGGGAGGGGGTGCACTGCAGTATGTCAAAAAATTCCTGGTGCCCTCTCTCGGAGTTTTCTGAGATGGAATCTCAGAGTGTTTCATTCAGGCCGGCTCTGGGTTTCACTTTCGCAACAAATTTGCGATTTACTTTTGGAAAACGCAAAAACTTTGTGGTTTACTTTTGGAAAACGCAAAAACTTTGCGATTTACTTTTGGAAAACGCAACCAATTTGCGATTTACTTCTAGAAAACGCAAAAACTTTGCGATTTACCTTTGAAAAACGCAAAAAGCATGAGATTTACTTTTCGAAAACGCAAAAAATTTGCGATTTACTTTTGAAAAACGCAAAAATTGGTGCTCCCGTTTCTGCAAATCGCAAATATTATCCGTTTGCCTAGACGAAATTCGAGAGAAATATTCCCTATGAGGTGATAAAACATATCGATGACAAATTATTTGGGATTGAAAAATGAAAACCCAAAACCTAAAACCCAAAACGCAAAAGTAAGTGAAAACCAGAGTCTGTCTGGCTCTCAAGCTTTTACTTTTCTTTGCTGCCGTTTTGGACAAATGACCAGATCTTGGATTTGTGGTCCGGGGTCTGGGGCCTTCCCCTCGCCGGTTGGCCCATAGCTGCGGGGCTGTGAGTTCATTAAAAACCCATTCCGAAGTGCATAACTCAGCGGCCGGCCAGCAGCGACTTGTACGAGTGGCAGTCGAAGTCGGCAGAGAAGGAAGGACCGCTGATGAATGGGCGATGAATGACCCTTGTTTTGGCGGAGGAGTGCAGGGAGAAAGTGGAGGGGAAAAAGCGACACATTATCAATTATCGCGCAACAGATCGAATCGTTACGAGTGCGCTTCCATTCAGGCGAGAGGCGATAGGAAGTTGAAGGAAATCGTGATTGTAAAGGGGGAAACTGGCAAAGGGTTTCGATTCCGTTGGGATAAACGCAGCTTACAGATTCGTTCAATGTCCTGGCTATTCCTTCCCCTTCGTTGAACCTGCTCCTGGCCTCCTTCTAGCCGTATGCATTATCAGATGTGACTAAATCGTTCTTTTGCTTGTTTACCGTATCTTTGCAGGTCAGTAAATTGTGGACCCGTTTCCAGCTCATTGGAATATTGGATACTGGATGTACGGGATACGGGTTGTGTTGGGTAGAGCCTGCACTGCTTTGCACCCATCCTTGTGCCTCCACCGAGTGTTTTCTAGAGGCTTCTTCTTCTGCATTTGTGCCCGGTACTCGAAGAGTTTAGAGATATATACGTTTTTCCGACCCCTTTGCTCTTACTCTTTCGTCGTGCAATGTGTGCGAAGAGCAAGGGTAGTAGAAAGATGTTAAACGGGGACCATCTCAAGGATTCGAGGGATAGCCAGCCCAGTTGTGGCCTCTGGGCTCCTGACACTTTGGCACAACGTGTCCGAGAACGTGTTCGAGCCAGAAACTTGCCGACACCAGCCGAACCCCCCGCTTCTACACTTTTGGAAAATGTTGTATGCGTGCGTGTTTCACATTCCTGTTGTTTTGTGGGCCCCTCCCCCCTTCAATGCCTTATGTGGGGGCCCATTTTTCTGTTTGTCAGCAGGAAAAACACGACTTAGAAGAGTGATGGCCGGAAAGGGGTGGGGGAACAAGCAAGAGCCGGAATGTTGGGCCGTATTGATTAATCTTGTCTTGTCATTAAAATTTTTGCAAATGTCATTTCGAGTTGATTCGTCCCGGGCTTTCGTCTTTGCCTGGCTGTTATTGTTGTCCTCGATTGGCATACGAAATGTGAAAAACAATTTGAGACGGGACACGGAACACGGAATACGGACGGAGACGGAGACGGAGAAGGGAGACGGAGAGCGAGAGGCCACAGACACTGAAGAGATTCGGCGCTGGCAGGCAGTCGTCATCCACAGCCACAGCCACATCATCGTCATCGTCATCATCATCGTCATCATCATCATCGTAATTGCCATCGACTCGACCCAGTGGATCCTTTGGTCTTTGGCTCTTCAGCGAACTGACTGCCTGTCGCCAGCAATCGCAGACGTACCGAATGGCCCCTGAAATTTATATAATTTATAGGCTTTCGAGCCGTTTACATTTGTCATGCCACCAGGACCCAGCCCAGCCCGACCCTGCCCGGCCTCCCATCACAGCATTCATATTTACGTGTGTGTGTGTGTGTGTGTGTACGGATGGGTGTACGGGTGTACAATATAAGCCAAGTTGTCGCAGTTGGCATAACATAAAACCAGCCACGAATACAGAGAATGCCGTAATAAAATCATTAAAATAAATTCCGCTGCCGCTGCCGCTCTGCCGACTGTCTCCCCGGCCTTCCGGCCACTTCTCTTAACTTGATTTTATTGCATGTCAATCTTTTATTGCAACATAAATAGAGGAGAAGGACCCGGCCATGGCCCTGGGGGGCCCACAGCTGAATCGAATCATCAGGCAATTTGAGTGGGCGGATGCGATTACCAATTAGCAGCTCACCTGAATACCTGTCATCGATGAATAAACAAAGCCACTCAAGGCTACGCCCCGCCGCAAAAAGAGCCGCCTGCCGCCTGCCGCATGCCGCATGCCACATGTACTCGTAAATTGTGGATTGTCTTTGGGCCGCCGGAGATGACGGGCTGAAGGGCCAGGCACTCGCAAATATATCGCGAATTTTCTTTTATTTGCGCTGTATATATGTGACCGATATACCCATATTTATACCCGACACTCGGTCTTGTTTTCCTCCGTTTAATCTCGCTCTCCTCCGCCAGAGCGCGCACATTGCACGAGGAAGCGAGAGAGGGCGAATAAAGATGCGTTTTTCCTCCCTCTGGCTATAATAATGATCCGATTTGAGCGAGTTTCGGCCAGCTGCTGGATATATTTATACCCAAGGATTCTGCTTTTTCGGTTTAAAGCTTACATACAGTTTAGGGGGTCGAAATAAGGTGGCTGGCAGCTGTTGTCTCTGTGAGAAGATTACGTGCTTGGCGGCATCTACCTACACATTTTCTCCGCCCAATGAGCACTCTGCAGACTGTTCGTGCCCAAAGCGGTGGCTGGTGGCCGCTGAGTAGCTGTGTCAGGTGGTAGTTGACCTGCTTGAGGGCCATCTTTCCTTTGAACCCACATGTCGTTGGGTGCAACGTCCTTTTGGCGGCTCTTGCCGCACCGTCAGGTGCTACCGCGATCACGTGAGACTTCTTGGAAGCCGCAAATTATGCGTAGTACCAGACCAGACACCACATATCGCGAAACTATCGCATATGTAACGTTTTGCAATTGGACATTCATTCATTCCTTATTCAAGGATTAAGTACTCACCATTTGAAGATGGTCGATGTTTTTGATTTGAATGGAAAATAATTTGTGGGAGCCCGTTATCCTTTATCCTTTGGGATCTATCGAAACAGGACTCGCATAATTCTTTATAGCCGAGGTGAAGAAATAAATGCACGAAATTAGCTGTCAATTATGAAGAAAGACCGGACCGGACCCCCATGCAAGCACTGGCGAATGATTCCCGGACACGCGATGACACTAGAGGGGAGTACGGCCAGACACTTGTCCAGCCGCCGGACCGTAAATTGCTGTCAATTAGAGAGTAAAGTAATAAATAAGGGAACACATTCCCGATATTACTTCTTTTTACCCTTCGCTTTCACCAGAGCAAACACACACACACACACACACACACACACACACACACACACACACACACACACACACACACACACACACACACACACACACACATCCCTATTGTCACTCCAAAAGTCAATCAGAGCAGGATATGGGGGCAGGGGGAGGGGGGAGCCCTAAACCGTGCAAGGAAGTGCGTTTTTGGGGGTGCCGGGACAGACCGGGCGCCTGCCTTTATTGACATTTTCACGTGTCCTTCAGGACACGAAAAGGCCGGCACAGAGCCGGCGGCTGAGAGGCGTCAAGGGTTCATTGTTATGGAAGGCAGGCTGTAATATGTTATTCTTGCCAGCATTTTTATTGGCTTTTTACAGGTGGAGCAATGCCATTAAGGACCTCCGTTGCCCACCAATTCCCCGGCCACTCGACAGGCTGTATGTGTGTGTGTGTGTGTGTGGGGGTGGGGCTGGATGGATGGTGTGTCATGTATTAACTTGGATTAGATTACGTTTTAGTGAAGTTACTTGATTCCCGCAGAAAAACAGTTGCCGATTGGCCGATTGCAAGGAAAGGGGGAGGGGTGGGGTGGGGTGGGGTGGGTTGGCCTAATGGAGGTCCCCGGCAAACCCCCACAGAACAATAAAACGATAGCCTTCCACACAGACTCCAGAAATCCCGGACTATATCTGCTAATTGTGGCCACAACAGTCGTAGAAGCCCAGCACTTGCACCTGCCTCTGTGCCTGCCTCTGTGCCTGCCTCTTTGCCTCTCCCTGGCCTGTCCCTGCCGCCGGCCAGCTCATTAAATATGTACAAATAACTTCAGTTGCTGGCAGGCGAGAGGGTCCGCTGCTAAATGGGTTTTGGCTAAGCGTCCTGCCAGCTGGAAATTGTACACACGAGACGGAGATAGCGAGCACAAGAAGAAGGTGGGCTGCCCCCAAGCCAGGTGGTCCATGGCGGCGACCCTTGACGGGTTCTCCTTGTGTGGCAAGCTCAGGCTCCTCATTATCAACACGTTGACACGGGCTAGGACACGGACTCGGACTCGGACTAGGACTAGGACTCGGACTCGGACACGGACACGGAAGGCAGGGCAAAGCAAAAGCCAAACAGAAGTGGTGGGAGAGCCGTAAACTTTACGACTGCATCAAAGGACTTCGACGAAGGACGCTGGTCCGCCTCTAGGCGCGCGACAGCCACGTGAAACTAATGAGTTGTAACAACAACAAGCTGCGGCACGGGAGTACAAGGCAAAAGTGAAAGACAGAGAGCAAAAAAAAAGGAAAAGGGACAAAGGAGAGTGCGGCACGTGTAACGTGTAGCACATAATTTAATTGTCCCCCGTGCGCCTGGTTAAGCGAACGAACGAGGGAGGGAGAGAGAGAGGTAGTCCTCTGCCGCCCCTGCGTCGCGTTGTTTGTCGCCGTCAACGTTGGGCTTGATTTAGCAATTAGCTCTCGGCTCATCTCACATCCCAGCATCCCAGCATCCGCCGCTCGATGCCACGCCTCGGTAATCCGTCGCAGAAACGGCGCTAATGAAGTGCTCCGGACACGGACACGGCCACCGGCACGGCCACCGTCCACGGCAAAGTTCATGAAACTGCAATTTTTCGGATTTTGAGGATTGCGGCGTGCGGCATGCGGCATGCGGCATGCGGCGATTTAATTTATTGAAATGCACGCACCGGAGCTTGTTTTGCTGGGCATTAAAATCCTATTTAATATAATGCCATAAACCAAATGAAATATGTTAATTTACATATTTTCTGCCACCGCACAAACCAAGAGCGACGGGAAATATGCAAATTACAATCGAAAACCCAAAAACCCGACAACCCGACAACCGAGCGATCATTTTCTAGTTCCGTTGCGTTTTCAATAAACATTTTTGTAGTAAGCTGCCGCTGGCTTGCATTTGCATTTGATTTCCCCTCTGCCTTTCGTATAGCGTACAAACGCAAACTCTTCTCGTACTCCAGGTCAAAGTCCCTAAAACGCGAACGACATGGAGTAGCGCTCTCTTTGCTTTGCTCAATCTTCGCAAACTTCGTTCTTTTCTCGCTCTCTCTCTCTCAAAGCGCTTGCAGTAGTACGATCCGAAAAAGTGCTAGCGCAATGGTGAGCAGGACAGAGAGACGGCAGCAACCAATGTAAATGGCAAAAACAATTTTGCACTCTTCGGCTGCGAGTCGTCATGTGTATGTAGATATGCTCGGGGCGATCCAAAGAAGAAGGCTTCGGTGCTGAACATATTATATACATATGTACAATGTACATATGTGTATACATGTATATGAACTTCAGCGTTCAGCTAGGTTTTTTTCTGCACTGCTCTTGCATTATGCTTACTGTTCGCGCTGCTGCTTACCCAATCTGTAGTATTGCACATTTTCGTTCGGCTTTCATTATAATTACCGATGAAGAATAGCTGCGTCAAGGCAACGGAGTGCGTACACACACACACACATATGTACACCTATTGTATGCACACCCACTCAGTGTTTCGCCGGCCGCACTGCCGCTCAGCCGCTCGTTTTATATTTGACAACTTAATGGAGTTGGCAACAACAACGTGTGTTATGGGCTCATTAATGGTCGGCGGTGCTGCCCACGAGTGGACCGTGCGGTTGGGCCCCCTCGACACATTGTTGTACGCTGGCCGCTGGCCGCTGTCCGCTGCGGTCTTTTTAATAAGTTTTCCCCCCACACTCTCCCTAGAATCCTGCAGCATATGTATGTATGTATGTATGTACTAAGCAAACATTTATGCGGCTGTTTATGCAGGTACAGCAATCCATACCGATAGCTATCGCCACCGCAGACCATCCGATGATGTGTGATGGTTGCGTGTTGCTGCTCGAATGAGGAGCGTGGAGGCACGTGGGCGTGCATGAGGGTCGGTTTACACGCCACGTTTAGTGCCAATTTGACTGGAAATGCATTTGCCAGCATTTTATTTTTATTTACCTTATTGGGAAGGACTATGAATGCATTTACGAAAACTAATTTGTTGTCGAGTCCTCCAATAGCTGTACAAAAAAAGCGAAATAAAATTATAAAATAAGAGTAGAAAAACAGGTAAAGCTCATTTGGGCCATTGTCAGTCTCGGCCCCACTCGCATTTGTGCCTATAATTGCTGTATTTCCACAAAAAAAAAAAAAGAACAACTCTAATATATATTAAATATTTATTAAGTATTTAATGATACGCGAACAAAGAATCACATGTCGGAAAGCATTGCATTTAACGTGTGAAATTTTATATTTTTTCACCAGTAAAATTTATCAAACATCATGTGTCAGATGGCAACCAATTTACGTATTGAAAAGCGCCACAATGAGGGGGCTTCTGCCTTCCCAGAAATTACTACTACCAGAGGTAATAACTCTCTCCAGGCAAGGTCTATTATCACTCATACGATAGGGGTACCCCATGCACAGTCCATTATCGTTTGAACCCATAGACCGTATATTTCCTTTGCGGTTATACCAGAATCATTAGGGTCCTGATCATGCCCATGCCCCTTATAGATGGCACCCTCAGTAGACTACCGAAAGCATCGATCTAAAGGACGTGTTTTGGCAAATTCCTCTCGATCAAAAATCTTTCACCGTGCCTGGCCCTACCTCATGCCATTCGGAATAACAAACACTCCTTATAGCCTGTCGCGACTCATGGATAAAAGCATGCCAGCCCATCTACGGAATGAAATATTTGTATATCTTGACGACCTATGGAGGTGGAGGTCGCATACCAACTTTCTAAGGCCTATCTCACTATAAATGTTGGAAAAAGCTAATTTTTGCCGGAATTCTTGGTGCATTGACCCGAACATGACCGGAACTAAATAAATACAGAATATACTGTATGGTTAGAGGTTGTATTTATTTGAATTTATGCAAAATAATCGCTAAGTGAATGCCCAATGAATTTTTGAAAAAATACTGCATTTTCAGTATACAAAATATACTGTATGGTTAGGGGTTGTATTTATTTTAATCTATGCATCATAATCGCTAATCATGTGCATCAGCATCGTAGTAGATCCATCACTGATCCCTGATCAAGTGAATGCCCAAAGAGTTTTTAAAAAAATACTGAATTTTCAGTAGACAAAATATACTGTATGGGTAGAGATCGTATTTATTTGAATCTATGCCTCATAATCGCTTGTCATGTGACTCATCATCATAGTAGACCCATCACTAATCCCTGATCAAGTGAATGCCCATTAAATACTGCATAAATACTGCATTTTCAGTATTTTCTATACGCTGTAATCGTAAACAGTTCTGCAAATATTTTTTCTTATCATTTGTTATTCAGAAAAGGTCACAAAGTATCGGAACAGCTGAACTTTAAGCGAAGAAAAAGTTTAAATTGTACTCAAAAAAGGATAGGTATTTGTTTTTTTTTTTTTGCTGTTGCAAAAAGTCCTCAGTACGGGGTGCTCACTATATCCTTGACACATACCACACTAATGATTGCATACAAGTATTTTTACGAGCATAACAGCATCGTCGTGCCACATCAAAGCGTCTCGCATACAAAGCGGAAGCCAAGGAGCTGCCAGTCATCGTCAGCCAGCAGCAGCAGCAGCAGCTGAGGGGGGGGGGGGGGGGGGGGGGGATGGGGAGGGTGGTCACGGTTATCACCTGGCAGCCCGGCACGTCCTTGTCCCAGTCACAGTCCCTGTGCCCGTGCCCGTGGCCCGTCTTCCTTTGTTCTGCAACGCTCGTCTGTCCTTCTTTTTTTTTTGTAGCAAAACACACACAAATATACGTATTACGTATACGCATCGAAATTTAATATCGAATCGGTTAATTTATATTATCAATTTATCAATTTATGCGTTCGAAAGTGCTTTTTTATGGCCTCTCTCGCCCAGAACCTGCAGAGGACCCCGAGCCCTTGGCCTTTTCCATGCCCGTGCCACATCGCTTGCTGCTGAGTGATACAGAGGGGGGCGTGGGGGCCAAAGAGGGGGTCACAGCATTGGGAATTATTGTCGGACGGGGTCCTGGCACGCCACCATTCTGGGTGTTAATATATTTTCGGTACACACACACGCTATGTGTGTGTGCCATGCACAAATACATACATAAGTCAGTTAATTTTGTTGTCGACGTTTTTTTATCCTCCGCCTACAGCCAACGGTCTCGTTTTCAGTTTTGTTTGCAAATGCGTTATTTGTATTTATTGAGTTTTTATTTTTTAACTGTCGTGGGGCCAGGCATTCCGGCCATTAGGCCCTGTAACGACGGGGGAGCCGCACAGGATGGGAATATGAAACTGAATTGGATATGTATGTACATTCATATATGTGGGCCTTTGATGGATGGGTTACATCCCCCCCCCTCCACCACCAGAGCAGCGATCCACGACCTGTGACCCGTGACCTGTGACCCATCAGGGATCGCCACGAACAGAAGGGTTTTATTTTAGGCCTGCGTTTTGCAGAATTTTTGACGCTAATAAAATCGAAATAATTTTCGATTTTCGTAATTTTGTTGACTAGTGTTTTATTGGCTTTCGCTTTGAGTTCTAAAAGGGCTCTCTGGAAGGTACGCGACCTTCCATGGAGCAGTCGCTTCTGGAAGCACTCACTATTCAATCGATAGTTTTAGATTTTTGATTCGACTTTGGGTCGTTTGAAGCAGTTTTGGTTCGGGTTTTTTCATGTTTTTGCCAGAACTAGAACCGTTCTTTATGAAATCATTCGGAACACACCTCTTAGACTCGACTGGGTGTATTTTAAGGCCTCGCCAGTACATTAGGATGGCTTCTGAGCTTACAAATATGGCTCTTAAGGGTAAATTCTCAGTGTCGGGGACTATGATATGGGCGGAAAGTATCCACATGTGTGGATTATAAGAAGGTGGCCACAGAACAGAATAGATTATTCATTTCATTGTAGAGGTCTTTATAGCACTGGGTGTTTATGGGTTCAGGGTATTCGTACCAGGGGTATTCCCTATTTGGTTATTGGATGTATTGTGACATCCAAATCCAAGAATTGTGTATAAAAGTTCTCTGGGGAACTGAAAGTGTGGATCTCAAAATAACCTTAGTTTTAAGCTCAGTATTGACTAAGAGTTCATATTTCTGATTGAGAAACAGGGATAGAAACACAGAGTTGCTTTCTATTATTTGGGAATTATTTGTATTATTATTATTTTTTATTATTATTTATTATTATTTTTTTTTATTATTTATTATTCTTATTATTTTTTATTATTAATATTAATTATTATTATTTTTTATTATTATTATTAATTATTATTATTTTTTATTATTATTATTTTATTGTTTATTAATATTTTTTATTAATTTTTTTTTATAATTTTTATTATTGTTTTTATTATTTTTTTATTATTATTATTATTTATTATTATTATTTAATTATTATTATTATTTTTTATTATTATTTAATTATTATTATTATTTTTCATTATTATTTAATTATTATTATTATTATTTTATTCTTATTTTTTGTAGTATTATTATTTATTAATTATTTTTTTTATTTTATTTTATTTTATTATTTTGTTTTATTACTTCTTTTATTATTATTATTATTATTATTTATTATGTTCCGAGAGAATTTGAGTTTTTTATATACATATTAATATGTATTTGAGAATAAATGATCACCGACAAGAAAAAATACAATTATGTTGTTTACGGTTACTTTTGAGGCAATTTATACATCAGTCTAGGACACAAATTCAGTCACAAAGGTGTTTCCAAAGGAAACGCGGCACAACAAGGTAGAACGAGTGCGCTCGGGGATGCCCTATTATATCTTCTTGTAGGGCAAGGCTACTCCTGCTTCTGACTCTGCATTTTGATAGTCTTCGAGGCAGGACTTATGGGGTGACGGCGTAATTTCGATTGGTATCCAGTAGGTTGTGCGCCAACCAGTGGAACCCTGAGGTCCTTGGCTATTTCATAGGCGATACCGTACACCCCTATTCCGTACATCCCAAAAGGCTTAATCTCCCATTCGTTAAGTAATATTTTCCGAAATGAATTGTGAAACGAATCAATGAATGTCCCAGCCAGCGATCTGTTTGCAGCTCTACTCTGAAGAAGCTATTAGCTTGTTGGGGTATTATTATGGTATGGTAGGCCCAAGGGAGGCCCCAACCCCATATGGGCACAAAAGTAAAATGGATCCGAATAGGGGGTATCCTACAGTCGCCGTATCCCCTGTGGAGTTGTTCTTGTTGTGCCTTCCCTTGGGTTTTCGACTGGTTTAGTGGCCTTTTGGTTGGTCCTTGTCTTCACGTCTCCTCCTCTTCTCGTCTCCTCCTCTCCTGGTCTCTTCCTGTCTCCTCCTCTCCTGGTCTCTTCCTCTCCTCGTCTCCTTGTCGCCTCCTCTCCTCCTCTACTCGTCTCCTCCTCTCCTCCTCTCCTTGTCTCCTCCTCTCCTTGTCGCCTCCTCTCATCGTCTAATGGTCTCCTCCTCTCCTTGTCGCCTCCTCTCCTCGTCTCCTGGTCTCCTCCTCCGCTTGTCTCCTCCTCTCCTTATCGTCGTCTTCCTTTTGTTGGCTTCTTTCTTGTGGATGGCTTCGTTTATTCGTTTCATTCATTCGCTTTCCTTGCCTTGCCTTTCTTTTCGGTACATTCTTTTGCCGTAAAAATAATTTACATTGCTGGCGCACCACCCCCCTCGCCTCTCCTCCCCGCCGTCCTTTCCCCACCCCCACCACTCGGACTTTTTCCTGGTGAATTTTGGTTTTAAACAACGCACACGCCCCCTTTGGGCGTGGCATGCGTGTGATATATGGTGCACTATGTGTGTGTGTGTGTGCTCCAAGGGGGGAAAGGCAGGGGAAAGGGATGCCAGTGTAAGCTGCCGCAAATCACAAATAATGAGACACAACTGAGACTTAGACAAGCAGCTGGGGCATGGAGCGTGGGGCATGGGGCATGCGAAGGGAGGACTCGTCCTCGTCCCACGTTCGAGTGCTCGAGGCCCTGCCATATGGAAGACCTTGATTATCGGAGCCATGGGCATAGGCCTGAGGGGGAGCCAGGACCAGAGATAGAGAGACGTTGAGGGGGGGGGTGGGGGTAGCAACAGATGTGGGTATCCAATGTCAGTGCGGCGAGTGTTTAAAAATAACCGCAGCTCGCAGCAAAGCAGAATAATTGTATGCCCCTCACCAAGCACCACTCCCTGCTCCTCTCCATGCCCCTCTCCGACCCGAATACATGCATATTCATATGTAAATTTTAATTTCTATATTTGTTTTTTCAGGTATGTAGGCGCCCCTCCCAACAGAACGTGAGAAAATCGACTCCTTTGACCTTTGAGCCATACATTTTTTGCCTAACAGCCGCCAAGGCTGCCTCATCAAATTGTCAGCCTAGTACGAAGGTCTGCCAGGTAAGAAACTAGCCTTCAACTGAATGGAAATGGGAATGGAAATGGGAATGGGAATGGAAATGAAGCCAAGTCGATCGGTATCGGGGGAGAGGCCCTCAGAGATGGGGCCTCGACTGACAGGCGGATGATATGCCAAAGTGGAAAGCACACACGGCTTTCAAATTTCCGACACTGCTTAAGCATATTTCAACAAGTACTTTACCGCCGAAAGAGAGAGAGAGAGAGAGAGAGAGAGAGAGTGCCCTTGACAGATGCTGTTTTGCTTCTTTATTCAAGAATTTTTCGATTTATTTTGGTTTTGATTTGGAAAAAGAACATCTTGTGAAATATCGCAAAACCACCTGAATTGGGGAAAGCGGAAAGCAGTGAAAACCAGAGCACACAGATTTCAATTTGTACGAATTTGGTTCAAAGTCGTAATCCCAAAAATTTGCGGAAATCGGAGCACACGGATTTAAATTCGTGCGAATTCGGTCCAAAGTCGTAATCCTAAACAGTAGCGAAAACCAGAGCACACAATTTTCAATTCGTACGAATTTTTATAGAAATCGTAAACGCAAAAAATTTGCGAAAATCGGAGCACACAGATTTCAATTCCTACGAATTTGGGCTAAAGTCGAAAACGCAAACAAATTTGCGAAAACCGGAGCAGGGCTGATGTATGAACGAGTATTTTATCTACGTATTCGTCTGGATAGAGTCTGCCTCGTGACAGGACCACATTTTTGACCACTCTACTCCCCAGATTCGATTCTCTTCTAGGGGATCTCATGGATGGAGCATTTTCTCTACCAGTTTAGAGAACCAAAAGCTGTGAACGAGAGATATTCATCTTTTTGCCGATCCAATCGGTGGCCAATCGACGTCGTCTAACGATACAACGAGTGGCTTTTTGTTCAGGGAATATATGTTTCAATATCCCGATTAGATTTCCATCTGTGGCCCGCCCTCAATGGAAAAAGTTGCGCTTTAATCCGCCCGAAAGTTGCGACCGTAAAAAAGCGAGCGCGTAAATCTTCGCCACACACACACGTCTGCCAGAGAGCACGCATTACCCGGGCATGGTCTAATCAAGAAAACCACTTAAAAGTCTGCCGGTAGCACAGCCGCAGTCCCAGCCACAGATCCAGTCCTGCCTCGGTGTGGGGCTCCTTCGCGGTATCGTGTGCTTAAAAACTCAAAATATTGCCGCAATTCAAAAAGAGTCGCACTTTTTGGCGAGAGGAGGACCCGGTTAAAAGTTGAAAAAGCATTGTCTCATGTGCATAAAACTGACGGAAAAAAGCCAAAGTCATGTGGGCGGGGTGCCCCACAAGCAGTGGGGGGCAGGAGGGGGCAGAAGGGGGCGGCGGGGGCCAAGTGTGTTATGAGTATAAAAATGACAAACAGCAGCGACAACAGGCGAGCGCCGTGGGTAAGGCGTCTTCGCCATTTCTCCCACCCAACAACAAAAAAGTCAAGTGTGGGCGTGGCCCCCCAGAAGTGGGGCTGTGGGGGAGTGGCGGAGAGGTCACGGAGGAGACACACACAACACTCGCTAAGTATGATGGTCACGCATTATAATTAATTAGGAAATACAAACTCTCGTCTCAGAGTGCACAAGTATGTGTATATCCACAGCCCTCCCTGAGTCCTGAGTGGAGTGTGACGCTACCTTTCTCGCCATTATCGTGGTATTCGATGGAACCACACACAACCTCGCTGTCTCCCGATCATATTCGCGCTCTTCCTATTAGTAGAACCCCCACTTATGCCTCTCTGTATCTATAACATGACATGATATTGGAAAACTAAACACGCAGAATGCTAGAGCATGACCTTATCTAGCAGAGTGCTGAATCTCAAACAGATCGGATGTATATTATAGCCGGAAAGAACAAATGAAGTCAAATTCTTCGTCGTGCAATGTGCGCCATCCGGCGAAGAGGAGCGGCCATCGGGTATGGCAACATACTTTAAAGTGCTTGAAGTGCAGGTGAATTTGGCCCAGTCCGTGCTTGGGCTTCATCTCTCGCCAGTCACTAATTAGTAGCCGAAACGCAGAGCTGCATATGGCCCCGTCATTTGCCAGTGTGGCTCTGTGCACCACAAAACAACTCTTCCATTTCAGATGGATGGTTGCCTGAATTCAACACGTCCACTTTTTTCCACCTTCCGCCATAGAAGGGTGGGGGGTGGTGGTGGCGCCATTGAAGGCCATTGGCAGTGTTCGTGGTGTGGCGGCGGTCGTGGTGGCACTTCTGAGTGACAATTAGAGTTACAGTTGCAGTTGCAGCCACGGTTTCGGGTTAATACTGTAGGTGTACTCGCCCTGTAAGCAATTTGCAAATGTAAATAGCAGCGTGTGAAATAAAAATATGGCCATTGTGTGGACGGAACGCTTGCATTTGCATTTTCATGACTGGCGGGGGTGTTCCATCAGCGTGCCGGCGTGCCGGCGTGGGTGTGGCAGTGGCGGTGGCCAATATCATTTCAACACCGCCACCGACAGCTGCAACAACGAGTGGACTCGTTATTTGTTGTTGCTCTCGTTCTGGGTTTTGGTCTCTGGCACCCGTCGACTGCCATGGCCATTAAAGTGGAAGTGTGAATAAATAACATATTAAGGGGCAGGGAGCTGAGGAGCCACTTGGAGCCATGTGTCTCACACGACAATAAAATTCAGGCTGATACGAAGACCGCGCATCCGCATCGAAATTCGCTACCCCCGCCTGGTCCCCCCCCTTGCCGGCATACGAGTATCATTCGGTATTCGGCGGCTAATTTCCTTAATTTTGTTGCCTGACGACAACAGTCGAGTCGGCCATTTTCTGGGGGGCAAGCAGAGCCCCAGGCCCAGACCCTGGCCCCAGCCCCAGCCCCAGCCCCAGCCCCTGTCCCTGGCCCCTGCCTGTTCAAGGTTAACGCTGAGAGTGTCACGTGACTTATTCAAATTAGCAATTTTATGTTTGCACTTTCTTTATTTCGTTCACCAACACTGTTGTTTTTTGTTTTTTGTTTTGTCAGCATTTTTTGTTGGCCTCCTCCTCCGCCTCCGCCGCCTCCCCAGGAAGCCCATGTCCTGCGTGCATTCGACAAGGACGCTCGAGTAGCCGAAAAGCCGAGCACATGTTCGTTTGGGAAACCCGAACTGCGAAGGACTGCGTGACAGATGCGCCCCCTTAAGGCAGGTCGATTTTTGGCAATCTTTCGCAAGGCAGGCATCAACCTGAATAGATCAGAGAACTCTCGTACTCGTTCTATCGTACTCGTTCTCTCAAACTATCGATTTTAGCCAGAGGATAGATCATATATCTTTTGTTCTCGATCTCGTTTTTGTTCTCTTTCTCATTCTCTCGCTCTCGTACTCGTTCTCTCATTCTCGTTCTATCGTTCTCGTTCTCTCGTACTCGTGCTCATTCTCGCTCTCTCGTTTTCGTAACAATCATCGATACCATACAGTTATCGCCACAAAACCATTGATTATAGCAATAGAATAGGTCATAGATCTCTCGATCTCGTTCTCGTTATCGCCACAAAACCATCGACTATAGTCGTATGCGATAGGTAGGAATAAAATATCGACTGAGACTGATACAGCCTCAGTATTTATACCGATTAAAGTATGTACATTCATTTATACTTGGCCATCCTGTAAAGGGTATCGAGTAAAGGGTATCCCCCAATCGAGGCCGCGGAGGAGAGGCCTCCGACTCTACGACCACGATTTCGAGTATACATATATGTATGTTCTCCTTGTGTATGGCAAGCCGCGAGTGTATGTTTTTTTATTTGCCTGTCCCAAACCCCCCGCGTGGCAGCGTGTTGAATCTGCTAATAACAGGCACGCGCCCATTAAGTTTTTTGTGGTTGCCACCAAGCCACCCTGCCTCCAAGCCACCCTCCAGCCTCGCCCTTACTTTCGCCTTGAATGCCTTGCCCAAGAGGGGGACTCTGTTTGCTGTCACACAAAGAAATGAAATGCACTTGATGGAAGCACACGGCAGGCATTTTCAAGGGCTGGGGCAACCCAGGCGGCCATCAGCTGTTTCCTGTCGAAAATGTTGAAGCTGACCTTCTCGTGAGAGAATTCTCTTGAAGAGAATAACCATCTGTCAAACAACGTTAAAGCTGGGCAAATTTTAGGGGTACTCAATGGTAAGAAGCCATGAATTATGCTACGAATTGCGATCTCAGGCACGCTATTCTCCGAGGGACTATGCCGGAAAGAGATTTGAAGGCAAGGAAGGAGGAAGAAGGAAGCCGTTTCTGGCCGAGATTTCATGGAGAGTCATTTCTTCTACCATTTTCGATCATTAAAATCCACCAAGTTTCTTTTTCCCGCACACCGATGACTCCGAAGCTTGTGGATCGCTGAGTATCGGCCTCAAACCAGCGAGAGCCTCTCAATGATGGATGTAAGGGGCTGCCCTGCACATATGGCAATGACAGGCAACGAGGAGTGGCACAAAAAGAGTTCCACCTGGACACCAGGCTATAACTATAACTATAACTTATTCCCAGTTTTTCTGCTTATCGATAGTTCTTATTCGATATATATGCTATTGGCATCGGAGATAATAATTTATAATCTTTTTCGCTCCGAAAATGTCCCTCCGGTCATCTTCGGACGTACCTGGCCCTGATTATGCTGTGGGTCAAGGGTCAAGGGCTGGGTCGTATCGGGTCGGGTTACATTTACCCAAATCAAAACATCGTTTACACCCAGGAACAGGGCACAGGGAGAAGGGAGCGGGAAAGCAGGAACAGGGGACTGGGGACAGGGGACAGCGGACAGTCCCATTCATCTCCATCAAGGCCAAAAACCGAATGGAGTGGAGGCTTGTCAAGGCGCGAGTTAAATATTTAGACGCGCCTGTTTGTTGATGTGACACAAAATATTTCAAATGCCATACATCACGGCTGTCACTGGGCCCAGGGAGTGGACGCCGGCCAGTCACATGTGCCTGGGCGTGGACAAGTGTCTCTGTGTATCCAGCAGATACAGATACAGAGACGTGTGCGCATTCGGTCTGCAGTGCCTGATCTGATGTCTGCCTGTCAGAGGCTAAAGCGCCGTGACGACCACATCCACGTCCACGTCCACAAGCATATGTCTCTGGTCGATCTAACAGTCAGGGGCTAGTGATTGTGGGGTAGAGTGGCGACAGGCACCAGTCCCTCGCATCCCATATTCATCGTTCAGTCATGGGCCATTGTCGCTCCATGCAGGCGGCAGATGTCAGATGGCTCTGGCCCTGGCCCTGGCCCTTAACTAATTTTCAATAAGCATAATCGCGTTTGATAATGTGTGTGTTTGATGCAAGAAATTATATGCTGGGGGAGATGCAATTCAATTCCATTCACAAGACGCATTGTTGTCAGTGCAGCACAGAAATTGCCATCTGAAAGGCTGTGTATCCGTATCTGCATCTGAATCCGAATACTTTTGTGTATCCCAATCTGGTCCCTCTGTCGCCCTCTGTGACAAAATCTCCATCCGCCTTCTGCCAATAAATAAGCAAAAGTCCGAAGCATAGCCAAACAGAAACAGATACAGATACAGATACAGATAGAGACTGGGATTGGGTTTTTGGGATACAGAAGCATGTGCATATCCCATGGCTACGATACGCATGGATACACGTTCATTCTTGCTCGTCCAATCTGTTCCACACACATTTTTGGCAGGAACAAGCCCCCGTTTGTGTCTGTTCCCACACAAAATATTTACATACACACTCGTGCATCCATATGTACTTTTGGATACTTATGTATTCGCATTTGACATTGGCAGATGCACTAAAAGTTTTAACCGTTTTGCCAAAAACTAGACTGCATTCTATGTACAGTCATGCATGCATGTACGGCCACACTAGAGGTCTCTGAGAAGAGGTTGGAGATCGACGCTTGATCATTGTCTCAATGGCGCATTAAAGGTTATAGATATAAAAGTACAACACAAGTGTTGTGGGGAAAAGAGCTTAAGCAAAGGCGCAGATACCCTAGATGTAAAGAGAGCGAGAAATGGTCACACTGTAATATACAAGAAGGTCACATTGGTTTTGAGTAGGCGATAAACGAGCGTGGAGAAGGACGAAGCAGGCGGACATATGTGGGGTCCAGAAGATACAATGTTTTAACCTCCCTTTAGCTCATAGGAAATAAAACCCTCCCAATGAAATCAAGCGATTGGTGTTTTATCTGTTTCAGCCCCACAATATGTATCTTCTAGCCTTGAATGAAGCAAGCCAAAAACATTTGAAGCCTACAATTGAAAGCCAGAAACAAATCCACGAATTGGCATCCTGTCATCCATTCATTCCCACGATTGATTTCCTTCGTTCTGAACCGATCCCATATACCATATGATGGCTTATATAATTCCCTATTCTTTAAGTGCATTTACGGTTCCGGGCAGACTGAGGCAGGGACAGCCCCATATCTGGGGGCCTGTTGACTGGATTTGTTAGTGCTGTCCATTGTTAAGACTGCGGTCGTTCCTTTTATCATATTTTATCGTTTTTATTTAAGAATTCTTCATATTTTATATTCTTTTAACTTTTGATTAAGGATTTTCGGCTGCAGTCCGCCGTTTTCTTTTTTTTTGGTATGGGTTTCTTGTCATTTCGCTTCCTTCTGTTTTCTGCATTTATTATTTATGTAAATTTTTGCTTGCCTTTGACTAAGTGAAACCGAGAGGCAGCGAGAGGCAGAGCGAGAGGCAGCGAGAGGCAGAGCGAGTGCGGGAACGAAGGCCGAGAAGCGGAAAAATGGTTAGGCATTGGCAAACAGACCAGAAAGCAAAACAAACGGCAAACAAGCAAACAGGCAAACAAATAAATGACAAACATGGCATAAAAGGACTTCATACGCTTGAAGATGGACGGGCTTCGGGTTGGGTGGCGTTGGAGGGACACCATGTTGATTTTGAGGCTATTATCGTTTTAATAATAACCCAAAACAAAAGACACACACACACACACGACGGACCCTGCCCCTGCACAGCGCGCTCTGCGCCGGCTTAGAGGCATTTTTGGGTTTTTAATTACAAACTTTTTCGAATAGGAATGAAATATTATGTTCTGTTCGCTCTGCGAGTCGCAAACGCTGTGTGCGAGTGTGCTCGAGTGCGTCGGAATGGAGGATATGGGACTGGGACGATTAAATTTTTAAGTATTTAAATGTTTAGAAATGCATGTGGCATGCACGCTTTTTTTTCCTTTTAGTTGGTATTTTATTTGACACAAATAAAGCAAGGAAAAGGGGTAACACCGTCGCCAGTGGGGCTAATGGTATCCGCTTCCTCTTCCTCCTTCTCGTTACTGCTTCTCGTTACTCCATCTCGTTCCTAATTCCTCTTCCTGCTTCTCATTCGTCCTTCTCGTTCCTCCATCTCGTTACTGCTTCTCGTTCCTCCTTCTTTTTACTCCATCTCGTTCCTCCTTCTTGTTCCCCCTTCTCGTTCCTCCATCTCGCTCCTCCATCACAATCCTCGTTAATCCATCACATTCCTCTTTCTCGTTCCTCCTTCTAGTTCGTTCCTCCATCTCGTTCCTCCTTCTAGTTCCTCCTTTTCGTTCCCCCTTTTCGTTACTCCTGTCGTTCCGACCAAATGGCGTTGGAAGGCAGAGCAGCGAGTGGCGCGTGGTTCGGCATTGGCTAGCGAGTAGCGCATTCAGATTGAATAAGATAACTGTATAAACTTATAAATAAACATGTGATGGTAACATTTGTATACCAATCAAGTAGACCTGAAGGTTTCCCCCTGCCCTCATCAGTTCTGCTCGCCTGGGCAGTGAGCAACACGGGCTCCGACGTTCAACAAAAGACTCTTCGCCTCGTCGAGGCTTGTGGCAACCGCAAATTGGTCTGCATTGAAGTGCAACTCGGAGACTGTCAGGGGCTATTAGACGCCTCCACTTGCCATAACCAGCTGAAGCGTGTCCTCGACGCTTCCACTTTCGCAATGCCAATCCCAATCCGAATCCTCCTTTCCCCTTTGACACAACTAATCTGCATTCGACTTGAACGGCTGTGTGGCAGATATCGAATAAATAGAGTTTATAATTACATTTGATTGATTGGCATTATGCATGCGTTGGGTTGGACGAGTAAACCGAATAGACGGGGCGAAGCTCACTCAGCCATTCCGGGCAGTCAGTCGGGCAGTCAGTCAGGGAGTAGAGCTGGTCGCAGTCGTAACCCAATGCCATTAAACAGATTAATTAATTGCGATAAAAGTAAATAAAAAAGCAGACAGCAGCTGAGAAGAGCCGAGAAACTGATACCCGCGTCGAGTTCTAATGGGAACGGACGGAGACGAGACTGCCTCCCTAGCCCTGCCCTGCCCTGCCCTGCCGTTGCCTGCCTTTGCCTCTGTGGCTGAGGCCGACACAATTAGCACCCCGTTTTAGATGAGATAAGGTTCGATTCACATAACCAGATAGCACTCGTCCGACAGGATGGGACGGACAGACAGACAGACGTCCAGTCGATCTATGGGAATGGCTTTTGGTGCATTTTCCCGCTAAAAGCTTTTTGTAATTTCAAAAGCCACGGATGTCACATTTAATTATGGCAATTGAAATTTAACACGCAACTTATATTCCGGCCGAGACCGATCGATCAATGAACGATGTTGTTATGCGGAAAGTTTTTCCGGAGAAAATGTACCGCCCTGAAATTTTGAAGTCTCTCGGTAGCCTCTTATATTAGAGGCTTGATTGGTGCACAATTGATTCCTATAAATATTCAATATATTGACGAACTGAAGCTTGGAATCACACATGGTTTTTCTCTGCCAAAAGGTGCAATAAAACACACATTTCCATGTACTTTTGTACCTATAATATTTTCTATATTTTCTGTAATTTGATTAACGTGGATGTGAAAATCTATTAACATCAACAAAAGCTCTTCTTTTTGTTGTATTTATTATACCATGATGTCCTTTATTATTATTGTTACGGGGAGGTACTATTTGGCAGCACATTTTGGGGCTTAAATTTTAAATTTAAATCCCAAAAAATAAGAGCGTGTTTTATTTTTCGATTTTGAGGAGAAAAGAACTCGATAAACCACCTCGAAACAGGAAACCTGACCCCAAAAACCCCCGGGCAACGAGTCTCAACCAAATCCAATGAATTTTTCAAATAAGTTTCCACCAAATTTCGACCATATTGGTTTTTTGAAGTTAGAAAAAATATTTTAAAATTCTTTTATATGATAAAAAGAAAAAATAATAGTTTTGAAATACATAAACCATCAGCCGAGATCGGATACAGCAAATCTGACCTTGGATTTGTGTTCAGAGCCCTAAAATGCATAGGGATATGATACGCTGTTCAGCCGCACACAACCCCTTTTTTTGTGGGGCTGATAAAATACAAAAAAAAAATCCCACAAATATCCGATCTCGTCTAACGGTTTACGTATTTCTAAATAATTATTTTTTATTTTTATCATATAAATTAATTGAAATAATTAAAAACAAAAATAAAAAATAATAATTAATAAATAATACAAAAATTATTAATATAAATATAATATAAAATAAATAAATAATAAAAAAATTAAATAATATAATAATAAATCTTATTTCCTAGTTTTTTTTTATACAAATTTTGATCCTTACGGGCACTGGTATTTTGTAAATTTTATTATTATTAATGGTTTTTATACAAATTATAATCCTTACGGTCTTTACGGTATTTTGTAAATTTTTTTATTTACTTTATTATTATTAAAATGATTAATTATTGTAATTATTAATGGGTTGCGCTTAAAAGAAAATTGAAAAAGTCTATATAATCTTTGCGTAAAATCAAAAAGCACGCTCAAAATAATTCCCAAGGAAATATTGCCGCAGGTTTCTCCGATATCGGGCACCACAAAAACCATCCGTGAAAATGAAAATTTGTCAAAAATACTCCTTAATTAGGAGCTACGAATGAGTAAACACTGCGATTCATGGAACACATAAAGATATATCTATTCGACGGCCACTGTTGTTCGTTGAATGTTGAGACTCTCTTCAGAGTTTTCAAGGAATGCTGCGAGTACGTGGTATGACACCAGCCACAAGACGTAGCGAAAGCCACATAACTAGCTTTCATAAAGACGTACTATGTACAGACATGCGGACACACATATAGTACCCTATTTGCATACACGAAACCTCGGCAATACGACCTGATGGTGCGCGAAGCTACCCCTCCGATGGGGTAATCGGCCAGATGATGATGACGACGACGACGACTACGGTGATGATTATGATGAGCAGACAAGCCACGGCATGGCAGAGCGTGGCGTGGCGGGGCGGGGCGAAAGGGCAATGACTTTTAAGGATAATGACATCAAAATGCGCATAACAAATTCATTTGAAATCCCTTTCACTTTGCATACACACACGCACACATACACATAAACAACCTCCTCCCAGGCGGAGCCGGGGCATGACACACGCTGAGGCATGGATAAAGTTCAAGATGCAGCAACGGCACAGAAGCTGCACCTAGGGCTCTTCATGGTCTCCAGGGCTTTGACTTTTGGCATAACTATCGCGCCGGAAGACGCACAGTGAACACAGGCTAAGAGCACCAAGCCACAGCATTTCCATAGACTTTTTTTTAGTGATTTGCGGCTATATTTTCAAAATTTGTACTTTAAAAACTCAGAAAAAGTCGATAAAACGTCGTTACCCTAAATAAAATCTAAAAACACAACAAATATTATATATTTTCGACTTATTAAAGCCACAACTTTGAAAAAAAAAAAAACCCTCTAAAGATGATAAATTTTTCCTTTGAAAGCCTAATATTAACCAAAAGCTGAAGCTACAAAGTGTTTGGTTGCGATTTATAGCTTTTATGGGATCTATAAGCTTTTCAGAATTGCAGGTACTTAAAAAGAACCCCCACCTCTACTACCACCACCACCTTTTGTTATAGAAAAAAAAACCGTAATTCATTAAATTATTTTAAAGCCCCCAAATCTATCAGAAAAAGTTTGTTTGGCTCGTGGCGTACAAAAAGTTCGATTTTATTGCCTATATGTATATTATCCATACTTGAATGGAATGTTTAAAAAAACAATTAAATTGGAATGGGGGTAATTAACGGTTAAACTTAACAGCTCGTAAAGTTATGCGTGTAACATATCCGATGTTTTAATTTTAAACAATTTCCAAGATTAAAACGAGCAGCAAGGGCCGCGGCTCTACTTATACAACCGCCAATCAGTTTTACAATATTTTTGATACGTAAATTATATGTACAGCCATCAGAGCCGATGTCTATCTCTCTCTCTCGCTGCTCCCAAAAGGGACGAATTGATTTATTGGCTGTGGCGTGGAGCGGACAGCCAATTCAGACCGCGAACTATCTCAATTACTATCGAACTTGTCATCAGAAAAGGGGGAAAACAGAGAGAGTAAGCGGGGACCAACGACCGATAGTTACATATGTTCTAATGTCATCCGTTTATGCCCTTTCCAAAAAATAAACATTTCCCCCGCTATTTATTTGTTATTCCGCTACATCTGTTTCTCTTTTGCTCCGCTCCGCCCGGCGCACACTGCACGAGAAATGCTGTGTGAGAGAGAGAGAGAGAGCAAGAGTAAGCCTCTGTAGCCACTTGATTTGTTTGTGTTGGCTTTATTAACCATTCGCTCGGATTATTTGTGTCAAACAAATATTCGTCACAAGTGAAACCCTTGAAGAATCCTATTACAGCCCACAAAATCTGGCATCAGACCTACTTTTTCTGATAGTTCAGGGTCTCTTACATTTCTTTAATGAATTATGGCTATTTTTGATATGAAATTGTATTTGTTGAGCTACTGAGCTTCTTCAGCAGCGTAGATTGGATGGAGAGCTTGATAAATATAAAAAAATATGCTTTGAAAGAAAGATGTAGGGATTTTACAGAGTTAGAGTTAGATATAACACCAGAGCACGACTAGTCTGTTGGCCTAAAACGATTCAAAGACGAAGTCGATTGATGACGCGGGGGGTATAGAATCCAAGAAGATGCAAGTGAGTGCCAGGGGCTTGCAGACTGAGTTCAAGGGCAGGCGGGCGAGCGAGGCTTCGTCAAGAGCGCAACAGATCGAGAGAGCGAGGCTTCGTCAAGAGCGCAACAGATCGAAAGAGAGAGGCTTCGTCAGGAGCGAGGCTTCGTCAAGCGCGAGGCTTCGTGAAAGGCGCGACAGTTCGAGAGAGCGCGGCGTAGGCTTAGGATAGAGAGAAAGACGCGAGTCGAAGACAAGAGAGAGAGAGAACGGCTGCATGGGCTGCTGCCGTCCCGTGTATCGCAAAAAGCTCGCACAAGTCTCGCTAAAAGCTCGCCAACGATCCGTTAGCCACAAACTGAACGACTGAACGGCACAAGTATCGTATTTCTATCGTTTTGTCGGTTTAAGTCTCGCATTTGACTCGTTTCGTGCCCAAAACAAACAATAATAGGATTTATACTCTACTGCTGCACCACTGGCTATAATCTAAGGATTCTTGGCTAATATTGGGGCTAAAACAGTACTTTTTTCGAAGGCAAGCCCGTCCTGAAGAAGGCGCCTCGAAATATTCACATTTCAAAAGAAAAATTGTTAATTATTTGCCAGGAAACTGCCTTACTTTTACGTGTATGTATCTGTATCTGTCAGGGGGTACAGGGGAAGAAATGCGATAGCAGAAAATACAATTAATATTTATTGCCTCACATGTGCCACGACATATGGACATGCATATGTGTGGGTTTTTGTGTGTGTTTGGAAGCAACCAATCCGATCGCTCCTTTCCAGGAAACCGCGAAGCAGCCACGAGGACACACAATTGAAAGAGGAACAGCGAGAACAGAGAGAACTAGAGAGAAACTTGTTCAAATGCAACTCTGGGCAGAGAATCCACTCGAGAGCGAAAGTTCTCGACCATTGAGTGGATGCTGCGGTCGACTCCTGCATCCCTCCATGACATGGCCACTGGAAAAAACTTTGCTTTAATCAACAGCATATCGTTTCCCCAAAAAGCTTTGCCCTGCTTTAAGGGAGGGGTGGGGGGCACGACCTGTTGTGTGAGTGCCCTTTAAAGGTTAGCACGAAATCTTGTAATCTATGCTTATGTACCTAGTACTAAGTGTGCGTGGCTGTACTTGTGTTCGAAGTCATCGATCTAGGGCTCTATACTGTGACCCCCATCAGCCGCCCCTCTGATTGACACGTTTCAATAAATCATTCCAAATATTCATTCGCTGTGTATTCGGGATTTGTTCAATCTTTGAACTTTGGACACACGTGTGTGGGGGGGGGACCAGCCATTGATTATCCAGGCAAAGGGCATTCCCCAGCCACACCCCATAGCTCGAAGTGGGCGCCCTCCTTCGTCCTTGGTCGTCGTCTTTGGGTCTCCTGTGGCTGGCAGTCAAGTCGCTCTATTATTAGTGGCATGCATAAATTTATTGGCCACAACACAGCACCGCAGTCCACTTTCTGCACACACACACATGATAAATATTTATCCGCCATCCACCAAAGTGTTAATTATATGGGCGTGTTCGAGTGTGAATGGTTCGCTCCGTCGGTCGGTCGTTGCAAGTAGGTTTTTGCTATTTGCTATTTGCCACTGAGTCTATCGGGAGAGCTGGTGGCATAATGAAACCGACCCCAGCAGATGTTGGCCCCCATGCCTTTCCAGGAAAGGCCCCTTTGCGCCTTCTGTGCCACCTGGACTTTAGTTTGTGGGAATTGCAATCGAGCCGTCTCGAATTAGGGGGGATACCAGAGATGCCAGAGATACCAGAGATACCAGAGATACCAGAGTTACCAGAGTTACGGTATGCGTTTCGAGTTCATATAAAGGTCTAGTCACGGGACGATTCCATTAAGAGAGGAAGGTCCTACATGGAGAGAGCCCAACTGGAAGCAGGGAGTACCTTCCATGCACTTAATGGCTGGTTTTATCTGCCTAATTAACGTATGAGCTTTGCCCAGGAGTGAGGTCTACAGGGGCCAACAAATTAAAACACAATTGAATGCACATTTCCATTTAATTTCCTACCAAATGCCAGTAGTATTTTGTAAATTAATTGAAATTTGGTTTATTTCAACAATTGAATTATAATTCAATCAACTTTAATGTGAAAATTGATTGATATAAACACTTTTTATTGCCTGTAAGAAGGATAATACACTGTAAGTTGCACTTAAATCTAATCCGCGCCTAATTGGCCATTATTTTAAATTTGAACGATAGAAACTAACATCATTAGCCTTCGAATAATCTCCTTCGAATAACCGCCGCTGAATCTTCATAGCTTAAAAAAAGGGACTTTGAGGGAAAACTTTCATCAAGAATCTATCTTTCTTATGGTAGAAAATAGTAAGCGAAAACATGACTATAGAAATATCTAAGAAAAATATCGAAAAATTGATAATAATATTCACCACAAAGTAAACTTTCAATAAATTAAGAAAATAATATGTGGACAAAAGAATACAGTGTACGGCAACACATGAGTAACCCTAACCAATAACCCTAATACCCTACTGATATCCCGATATCAAGCCTGACGGATCCCAAAACTCTAGTGTGATAAGTTTTATGCGATACGTCTGAGGGGATATTCATACTACAAGAAGAAGCAACAGACGTAAAATATAAAAATTACTAAAACATAAACCAAGAACTGCTCCCCAATGGAAATCGGTTTTGATTGAATTTTAATGTTTTTTGGCCTTGGCCTTGCCCTTTTTGCGGGAAATATGTTGAAATGTTGGAGTACTGCTTGAATGTTGTCTGTATTCCACGTTCCATGGCCCTTTTTCTCACTTTGCAACTGATACGATAGTTCAGGTATATCGATATATTAGAGAGGAGCAAGAGCCTGAAAAGGTGTTCCACTACCAGCTCCTAATAGGTGTTCCATGGAGCTATTATCTTGTTGTGGCTTCAAAGTGGAATGTCTATATGGTGTGTTTCGACTCTAGGGAAGAGTTTACCACCGGCCTGAGCCCTATTGATCCAATCGAATACGTTTTAGATTAGTAAAAAGGGTTTTAGGGGCCTTGCTTTGTTTCAGGACTAGTTAGCCCTAGTCCCCAACTCCTCGCTTCATTCCTTGCCAGTTAGCCCGAAAGGGAACTTACTCCTGTTGCCTTTATGAATTCATAGCATAATTGACAGTTGTGACAAAGGTCACGTTACGGATCACGGAACAAGCAACACGAAAGGGGATCATCGGAGGGAGCCCCACCAGGACACGGACACAGACACGGACACGGCCAAACTAACACGCATATCGAGTACAGTCCGCGACTCAATGCTGCACTGTATGAAAAGCAATCAAGGAGTCAAGGAGCCAGCCCGATGACTGTGCAGCAGACACTCGGCTATCCCCCGTGCCCACGAATGGGGCAGGTGGATGGGACAGGTTGAACGAGTTATTCGATGTTGCGGTATGGCTTGGCGTGTCCGGGCAGACCTTTGAACCCAACAGCGACTGGCTACGTCCATCATACATGACCTACATTCATAGAAATTGAAATGTGTGTGTGTGTGTAGCCCGCATAAGGACCTGTCCGGTTGCATCTCTGATTAAAAGCAAAGAAAATAACGAATAGATTAAATTATTTTCCAATTTGCTTCCCATTTGATTGGCCCCGCTACATACTGAAATATATACCGAAATATATACCGAAGTCCTTTCAATATGTGTGCTGAATATTAATTATGTTCTCCCGTTTCGTCTGTTTCGTTTCAGGTAGTTAATGACGCTTACTTACAGAATCATAATTGCTCGCCCTTCAGTCCGGCCTTCTGGTCTTCGACCTTCGACCCACTCGTACGTGATTCTGTGGGACTTCTTGACTGCCACAGAAAACCCAATTTGTCAGATGTGAGTGAATAATACTATAATTAATGCTGATTGGCAGTCAATGGCGGCGTAAATGCGGGTCAATGGGATAGAGATAGAGTGCTGGGAGGTCGGCCTAGTCGTCCGTAGTTGTCCCGGAAATGCCCTAAAAGCCAGCCAGTTCATTAGCAGGGTAACACCCATTGGATCCCTAAATCCCCATCACAAAGAATTGTTTTTTTTTTTCCAATTTAAATTTCAGTTCCAATTCGCACAAAATTCTATACAAATTCTCTCAGTGTTGAGGACTATGAACCTATTATGCTATTTATTGCTCGCTAGTGGGGGGATGTGCCCAGTGAAACGAGAGTGGCTCCAATTCCGAGACAATAGCTCTGAACGTGCCCAACATCAACATGTGTTTGCTCGCTCATTTCCTCCCCCCCCCATGTGCCCGAGTATCTGGTATCTCGTATCTTGTATCTGGGTGTGGCCACCGCACACTGGCCCCGAAACAGTCGATCTAGCGGAAGACAACGACTCTTTTTTTTACCATATGTAACATATGTTTTCGTAGGTGCACTCACACCATTTTCCCCCCCTCTCTTTGACTTCTAGTATCACAAAAATTTATTTTTATTTGTGCATTTTGTGCCGGAGCAATCGCTTTTTAGCTTAATCCTGTTTTAAGAGCTTTTCCATGGCGACTTTCATAAGAAAAATAATTGTATCCCATAAATGAATCAATTTTCTATTAGGTGGGCTAGTTTTTATAAGCGTCATTTTATTGCACTATTTTTATTAAATTTTTAACGAAAAATGGTCTTCAATTTGTTCCACAGACTATATATTATAAATATTAAAATAATACAATACAATACTTTTTTGGTACAATTTTTTTTTAATTTAAAAGAAAAAAAAAAATTTCTATGTTTTTGTAAAAATTACGAATATTTAATAATATTAAAAAAAAATGTAGTCTGTGAAAAAACCTGCTCCTGTAAGACTTTCGTGGAGTGCATTTTTAAAACATACAATAGACTCTGACTCTGAATAATTATTTGCTTTATTCATGGGTTAAAATAGAAGTGTTTTTTTATTCATATTTTTTTTTAGATTGTTTTTATTTTTTGTTTTTATATATTTTTCTTAGGGACCGTTACTGTTTCAAATAAAAAGTTAAAAAAAAATTGCATATTAACAATTATTTCCCAATTTGTATTAAAAAAAAAAAAATCAAAAATAACACTTATTTCTGTTTTTTTTTTTTTTTTTATAATAAAAATGAGAAATAACATTTCCATTTCAATAAAAACAAAAAATCAGAATTAAATAGGATTTTTATTTTAAAAATTAAAAATAAAAATTAAATTAAATGCACAAAGTGGTGTAGGAGTCTTAATATTCGTCCTTGAAGGTCATGCGATATATCATGTGATCAAGCAGATCAAGAACCACTTGGTTCAAAGGTTCAAGAAAGGATATTCAATTTAACTTTTACAAAAACATACAAAAATATTTTTTTTTAGTTTTTAATTTAAACAAAAAAATTGTACCAAAAAGTATTGTACTGTATTATGTTAATATTTATAACATATTTATAATAAATATTTTAGAGATTATGACTTTTCTTCAGCGGATTTAATATCATTTGGGCCTGGATTCCCGCTTTCCGTATCGAATGTTACTTTGAGCGCCATAATATAGTGCCCAGACATGGTCTTATTTCTGAAAATTACTATACCGATCCCTTGACACGAGTGAAGCGATATCCATAGATAAAAGATACGATAGTAAACTGAAACCAATTGCAATTCCAATTACCACTGGAGTTAGTCATCGAAACCCGTCTGTAGATTTAGTTACGTGAATGGTGAACCCTCCTCCCTCCCGGAGGCCTGAATAATCTACTGAATTGCTGCCTTATAAATGACCACACTCGATTACGGAATTGCCGTATTAGACGACCTAATCGGATTGAGGCAACCCATTTGACCAGCCTTGACAGGCTTTGTGCGTAGACTACAGAAATAATAGTCACTCATTCGTTTTCCTCTGGCCCTTATCAAGCACACTTCCCCTTTCCCCAGGCCTTACACAATTGACTTTCCACAGAAAAGACACATCAAAGCACCGCATTTCGTTGCACGATGCTCCGGTTTTCGCAAAATTTTACGCTTACGATTTGGTACAAAATTCGTACGAATTGCAACCTGTTTGGCTCTCTGGCCTTCTTTTTGTGTAGATCTCTTTGCAAAAGGGCAGATTGATGGGGTATGGGGATGGCACGCGCTTCTCTCTCAATTTTGTCATGACTCACGCGAGATGACTGCTTGACTTCTACATTATATATTAAAATATAATGGCAATTAATAGTGATTCCTGTTTATTGGCCTGCAGCCACACGGAAGGACAAAACCCAGAAGCCCCAGCACAAGACGCACTGAAAGAAAATTGTGGAAACAGGTAAAATTCTGACAAATTGTCCACGACTTTCGCTGCGAATTTCGGCCGAGTGGAGCTGCTTTCAATTCCATTAACAATGCTGTTCGAGGGAGGCCATAAGGTACAGTTTTCCGTTGTCCAGTCCGGTTTCCTGGAGCTGCAGCTGGCGATGGCGATGGCGATGGAGCTGTAGCATTATATGGCCACATTTGGCCCCTGTCATAAATTATTTATCAGACTTCAAATGTCAAATTCCGTAAAAAGGAAACTCAGCAAGACGCTGGACTTTATTTACTGATGAAGCTGTTGTTGGCCTCTCAGCAGTGCTCCATTCGGAAAATTGGCTGCCATTTCACAGTGAGCGAAGAGCGAAGAGCGAAGAGCGAGACAACTTTGGCTGTCACTCTTATTATTTAATGTAATTTTGTTAAATGTAATTACATTAAAATGCGTCCAAGTCTCGTCTGTTTTGGCAGCCCTTCCTCCGCTCCGCCCTCCCGTTCTGGCAAAAATGTTCTACCTTATGTTTTACACTAAAGAGCGAGCCTTCAATTTAAGGTTATGTTCAGCTCCGGTGCGCTGTGGCTCTGGGGCACGGCTCTGGGCGCTCAAAAAACTTACATTACACTGCGTCTCGCCAGTTGATTGACAGCCTGCTCTTAGCGGTTTTTGGCCAAACTTTGTTTTGGCTGGTATTTTGCTGTTGCCTTTTATTATGCGGGTTTGCGGGTCCGGCCCCCCCGGCCCCTCCAAATGCAAAACTAATTAGTTGCCGTTGGAGGGCCAGCAGACGGGCCACGGGTTCAACAGCAATTATCATGTACAATTCATGTATATTGTTGCCCATTTGGGGGGCCTGTGCTGGCAAGCCTTAGAACAGTGAATATGGAGTACGGAGAGGTAGAATTGGGGCCTTGGCTGAGATATGTATATTCCACGGACGGTGCTTTGTGGAAACTGCTGGAATCTTGGCCATGGGGGGATATACGGACAGCCAGAATTGGCAAGACGTAACCAGAGAGGGCGCTCTCTCTCTCTCTCTCATGACGAGTGCTGGCAAAATGGAGATCCTTCATTGTCTTAGCTCCAAGTCATAGTCGCACGGGGCGTTATCCGGAGGATATGGAGGATCTGGAGGATATGGAGATATGGAGATATGGAGGGTCTCAGGGTCTCAAAAGTTTCCGATTGAAATATCTGAAAGTTTATGGAAGCTATAGGACCAGTATCGGTATCGGTATCAATATTTCGATGAAAAACCATGAGACCAAATGAAAGTAAAGCTGGTTTCTTCCATGTGGTCTGTCTTCTTCTACCAAACCCTATCAAATTGGTGGGCTGATGATCGATTTGATGCTCGTAGATATGTATGTACAATGTACATATTTTATATGAATATTTTCTTATGAATAGGCGCTATAGAGTGCCGCAAACTCAACATGAGACCGCCTCAAAAGAGTCTTATGAAACCTATTCCGACGAGTACTTTGAGCATCTGCAAATGAGACCAAGAAAGCGTAATGCTTGGCATTTTAAGGGCTGAAAACGACATCTATTTCTGTCCCCTGCCAAATCCTAGGTTCTCTGACGAAATTTCGAAAACGAAAATCGACTTAAGCACCAATTGTAGCTCATCAAGAGCTACTTCAAAACAGAATAATAATTGTAAAAATCCGTCTTGTTTTGAAGTTTTTATCCCTCTTTTACCAATGAGTAAGGTCTGTTCCGTTCGATATCCGGGAAATGACTATACATATACCTTTTGGAAAGGGAATAAGAAATGGGAAACATTTAAAAAGTGTTCTAAGAAACTCATTTAACGCAAGAAAATCTATAAGAAAAGCAAACCGTTGCCCTCCTGGCTGTCACGTTATGCTTTTAAAAAAATTAATAAATAGCCCTTAAAAACGTGTCCTGGAAACCACACACTTTCTTGCTAAATTAACAATGAATCAATCTATGCCACAAAAATTATTTCATATAAATTGGTAAAATGGTTCAAAAGATATAGCGATTTGAATTTTGAGAATTGAGCGGCACTTTATATGCCTAAAGTAACGGCCATGTTGTGGGCAAAGAAGTCGATGAGATGTACGTCTTTGGCTGTGATTTCTACGACTATTTGAATGAGAAAACAGAAATTGGACAATTTGAGGGTTTGACAACTGATGAGGCGGCTCCCCCTACCCCTCCCCATTCCGTTCTGGGAACTGGGAAAACAATTAACGACAAATAATTTAATTTGTTTACTGCCAAAAGCTGGATATAATTGCCTATTTCTTATAATGTTTGTATCTCTTTTTCCCCTCCATCGCTCTTAGCTCTCCTCCTCCACCACCACTCTCCTCCTCCTCCTCCTCCACTTCTTCTTTGTGAAGTCTAGGGGACTTTGTCCTCTCTGGTGTACAGTATTTGTTTATTCTGAAGTCCGCCGTCAACCTCCTCGCGCCCACGTTCCAGCACCTACCCAAAGCCCCCTGTCCCTGCCCCTGCCCCCCTGCCCCCATCGTGCCCCATCACCATTTAATGCGCTTCAACGCGTCTCCATTCGTGGATTTTATTTATTTTCATATAATTTTTTAGTAACTTTGACAGATTTATGCGTTGTTCTGGCGTAAATTATTGCATCTTTTGTTGCCTCAATCACCGACCCACCCCCCGCCCCCCTTCCCCATCGTTCACCGTTCACCGTTTATCGTGCGGTTGGCTGCCTCCGAGCGAGCAGCTTAGGTGCAAGTGAAAATTAGCTGGAAAAACTTTTCCCTCTTGCCGTCGCACAAGATTGGATTGTGGGCGGGCTTAGGGGCGGGGGGGTAGAGAGCTGCGACAAACCATAAATTCCGTTCATTATACATGGCACATATATATGTACTTAAATGTACCGATATAGTGCTCCGATTTCACCCAGAACGCAACGAAAATGGACATAATCGAGAGGGCTCAATGAAAGGTACTGAGAGCTATCACTGGGGCATCATGGTATATGTGGAATGGAAATATTTATAAGGACTTGAATGTAGGATCTGTAAACGATGAATTCCGTCCAGGTGAAGGCTAGGTTTTAGGCCAAACTTCGGCAAAGAGACCTACCTCTCCACCCAGCTATAATCTTTAGGGCTGTACTCGAAATAAATATTCTTCATATTAGACTAAGAAATGCCTCCTTCAATAAATAAATATAGCAACCATATGACACCTTCGACGTAGCTGAAGATCTACCTATCTTTGTTCTTTAGCCCACAGCGAAATCGAGTGTAGGGCTTTTAAGATACAAGCCAGAATATCACCTGAAATTTTTTCACCAAAAAAACAGCAGTGGTCTTTGGTCTGTACAACATGTTTTGTGCATTTACTCGTATATCAAATATTCAGTGTTCATTTTCCAATTCATTAAATAGAACGAGGGGGGGAGGGGGGCGGCAAGAGCTTATGCAGAGCTTATAATTTATGTAATGTATACAATATTTTTTATGTGTCGCAATCTGAATTGATTTTTCATTGACGAAAGGAAATTTTCATAAAAATCGATCGAATCGTTTGGGAGATTATTAAACAAGACTTTATCCTGTTACCATTTGTATCTTTTTTTGCACTTCTCACGCGAGCAGGGAGGCGCACATTGCACGAGGAAGAGTGCGTAGAAGAGAGGGAGAGAGAGAGAATGAGTGAGCGCGTGGAAGGACAGACATGGCTATAACGACTCGGCTTTTGATGCTGTTCAGGAATATATATAGTTTATGGGGTAGGAAACGCTGCCTTCTGGGTGTTACATACATCCACTTTGGGCAGAAATCTATTACAATCCAATTACCAAATACCGTGCTACTAAAAGCTCCAAACTATGCTTTTAGCCGAGATTGGGGCAATTTTCTGGTATTTTTTTTAGATAGTTGAATATTTTACAAAGACTTTGGGGTAATACTTTTCTCAAGAATCCTCTTTCTTAAAGCAGATAATAATACAGCAGCAAATGAGTATAAAATACCAAAAAAAATACCGCAAAAGTGTACTTTAGCTTGTTTTAATAGGAAATAAAACGCCAAACGATTAAATTAGTTAACTTTCAATGAATTGAAAACCCAATCTCGAGGATGGGGGGGGGGGGGGGAATCGTGAAGCACACAAATAAAAGTCTTCTCCTTTGTGGCTTCTGCTGGAGGCCATGAAACCCGAATGTTTTCGGACAATCTCTGTTATTGTCTTTGGCCTTAGATGCACTTTTCTATTGCCGAAAGCCGAACGTATTCTATTCCATTCCGTTCCGCTGTCAAGCTTTGTGCAGCCCTCACGTAATGCATTAAATTGGCAGCAGGTGGGCGTGTGGGCGTGGCTGTACCCGAGCACATGTTCCTGCTGGCTGTGCTGGCTGTGCTGGCAACGCTTATGATTAGTATGGGATGCAGTGGCTTGTGTGTGTCTGTGGGCGTGTGGGCGTGACTGGATGCCATGTAGGTTACACCGTGGACATGTCTGGGAAGGCATCGCAAACATTTTACGACGCTAACGGGCCACAAAGTGCCATGACAGACGAATACCAAGATTGCCAGCCATGCGGCTGCAGGAGGCACCAGGGACACAAGGAAAAGCCCCTGCCTCCATTAGCACTGCAGCGCCAATCAATATCTTGACAGCAGCCCAGGGTCAGAGGTAGTCGGAGTCGAGCAAGAGGTAGTCATAAAAATGCATGCAAACGCCCCCCGCCCCCCGCCCCCGCCGCACACAGAACACTGCAAAAAAGAAATCAAATCAAATTATATCCTGAAACCGAAATGCGAATACCCTCTACCGATGAGCTCTCTACCCTTTTGGTATCTCAAAAGCTAATGTGTGGCATACTTAATCCATGGGAAGGGGGGGAGAGGTTGTATGTGAATGCCAAAGGAGTCTGCCACCACGCAGGACTCCTTCTGTCGCATGAGACTCCATGTTTTTTGTGGCTCGAACCGCAGGAAATCAAAACGTATCTAGAACAGCAAAATATCAAGGAAAATAATAAATAAAACGTTGGAAGAAAGAGCGCAGATAGAACGATGCTTCTACTGGATTCACAGACTCCCCAGTCCCTCCTTCTATCACCCCCTTGGGGTGTGGGCGGACGTTCAGACATCGAAACTGAAATATGCGCATAAATTTCATATCGTTTTTATGATTTTTCTCCTCTCTCTCTCCTTCCTCGTCTTTATTTAGTTTTCTTCCTTCATGCATTTTTAATTTTTTTTCTTCTTTTGGCTTTGTTCGATTTTGTTATTATGGTTTATTTGCTCTTCAACCTTTTGCTGGCATTCCTGAATTTTCTGATTTCGTTACACTTTTTTCCAATTGGTTTTTCCCACTTTTCCTTCACTTTTCATTTATGGACGCAAAATCCCTGGGAGAGACAGTCCCAGGGGGCGGCGGTAGCCTGATTAAGATTCAGATTCGACACCTTCATCGCTAGGATCCGATAACACACAAAAGCAGGTGAACAAATTATCGAATTCCCATATTCGATGTTTGGCGATGATCGATAGGCACACGATAGGGCAATAGTAGAGGCAGCGTCGTGTGTCGGAGGAACGTATATCGTGCTCTTGCAATTTGTGGACTCTGTATCCAAAATTCCAAGATTTCTGTTGCAATTTGTAGACTCTGTATCCAAAATTCCAAGATTTCTCTTGCAATTTGTAGACTCTGTATCCAATATTCCACTGAATTCCTCTCTCAATTCTCATGTGTTCCTCTTTCTTTTCGAGTTTCCTCAACAAAAGCTCTTGCAACACGCTATGCTCTCAGCTACATTGATTCTAAACCAGATATATCGTGCCAGCTATCGTTCTGACTGATATTTATTGACTATCGAGTAGTTTTTCTACAGAAAAAAACCTTTAAAACCCTGAAATATGTCCAGAGATGGCAGCCCTTTAACCAGCTGATGAATATCGATCTATCGATGAATATCGATCTATCGGTAGGGATAACCCCTTAACCAGCTGATGATTATCGATCTATCGTTAGGGATAGCCCTTTAACCAGCTGACGAGTATCGTTCTAGCGTTAGGGATAACCAAGGGTATATCGATAGCAGATAGCGAGGAAACGTAGACGATTCCTCAATACAACGCCGTTTGTCGCACTTGTTTGTGTAGTTTGTGGAGTCTCTGAAGCGGATTACCACTCACTTGTAAGGAGCTCACTGAGGCTTACCGCTCTCGTCTGCCAGCTTGAGTTGTTTTGACCAAACTATCCGCTAGCCGGCCATTAGACACTGAGTAAATCTGTCAAGTTTCAAACGAATCGAGAATCGATTATGACCGCACAAGGACGAGAGTCAACTTCAAACACAAACAGAAGCAAAAACCGAAACCGAAACCGAATCAACGACTCCCCAGAAGACAGCACTCGGATTTGTTTGCCCGGGGCCCACCTAATGATTTATCTTGTTAGTGGGCCCCCGCCAGAGTCCTTTCACTGTCCACTGGCACACGGTCTCTGCAGGAGTTTCAGGTCGTTTGGTCCAAACTTTTACGACTAATATGGCATGGGGGTTTGGGGCAGGGTTTTTGAATGTTGGTGAAAAACGCATTGAAAGGAAAAAGACTCCACAGAGAGGACAGCAATGCATGTACATAGTTTGGTTTTGTTTTGATTTTTCTTTTCATTGCGCTCTTTTGAATGGGGAAAAGGAATAGACTACGTGGCGGCTGTGACGAACGGGTTGAGGCCACACTCGTTACGGCATTACATTTACGCACATTTCAATGAGGGCACATGGCATCCGTTCCGCCCAGGTAAGCGGCGTTTGAATGCAGCACGAGACGGAAGGATCCAGCGGGAGGATGTGTGGAGGATGTGTATAGGAAACTCTCGCACAGAACACTAATTAGAGGAATGTTTCGATGGCCCGATTCTGGTACTCAAATGACTCGAATCAATCAAAATAATAACTTTTAGACTCGTGTGTTTCGGCTCCCACTGCCGCATATCCTGTCGAACTTCCGGACCAACTCTCCGCCATTTGAGTGACAGCTGATATGGGTATGGTGCCCCTGCCCCTGTCCCTGCTCCTGCCCCTGCTATCCGTGATTGAAATTTCGTAACATTAGTTATTTATGACCCTTCAATTTGTTTGTGGTTTCTCTGACACATTGGATCGCCACGAAAGCCACGAAAGACCTGTCGAAAACTATTCTCTTGGCATTAGGACAGCTCCCAAGGCTTGGTTTAAGCTAGAGATCACGAATAATGGAGGATACTATGAAGGAAGTGCCTTATTTTCCTTCTTTTAATGCATTCACTTCGTGCCTCTTCGTTTGAATGTTGTGCGAACGAGTCAAGAGCCGATGACAGGATGTTTGCGTTTAGCAAGAAGACGGGACTCACGTCCGGATAGTGACTGCGATGGGGTATTATTTCTAGAACTGCAGTTGGAAAGTGCAGCGAAAAAAAAGTTGAGTTAAGAGCGAGGAAAGCCAGAAAAAGTTTTACTTCAATTTCTTTGTTTGACGCCGTCGATGGGTCTACGGGGGCATGAACTTTTCGCCCCCACGGGCCATACTTTTCACTTTGCTCGTACTTAACGCTTACTGTCATTGCAGAGTCACTCCGTCCGGGCACCCGGCTCCCGGCTCCCGGCTTCACTTTTGGCTGGCAATAAAAAAATAATTTACCATCTCCAGGTCTACCCTCCCCCCCCCCCCCCCTAGACCTTTGGAGGGTATACTTCCGGGTGCTCAAGTAACTATATGAAATATGGAAAGGAAAGAAAAGGAAAGGCGACCCTAGCCCCGCGGCACCGAACAAAATGGCGGACTAGATTTGCTACGCGTTGCGCCCACGGGGACGAAGTTTCAAGGTCAATGGGTAAAAGTTTTTCCACATTTTTCGTTGGGTAATACTTGGTAAATGCTATCTGGCATCGCTGCGGGCTGCCACCGGTTTGGGTTTGGGTCGAAAGAGCCGGAGTTATAGTCACAAAGCCACAGGCCACAGGATTTGCAAAGCCCACACATATTGCCAGACAATACGGGCGATGAATTATATTTAGAAATAATTAGACCAAATCGGCTACAGTCCTCATTCCAAAGGGTAAAAGCCAAAGCCCCAGTCCGTCATGGAGGATTCGTAGGCTCTTGGGATTCGAGTTCTCTGATTTCGGGCAGTGTATCACCATCGATAAGAGCTAAACGATGAGTGGCTATCGAACCAAAGTCGGGAGCACAGAGTCTTTAATTTCGTCTTAAAAATAATTACTAAACGCTACTTTAATATAATGAATGAATAAGTGTCTGCATTACGAGTGTACACACGCTTTGTCCAGGAGCCTTCTGGTGCGGCGTCTCCTGTTGCTGGTGAATCTTTAATCTCGGAAAAGCTTCGACCACTGACAGTAGCTAGTACCAAGTAGCTGTGTCGACTGTCGTCTGCCTCCTGCCCGCAGGGCACTTAACCCTTTGATGGACACCCTACCCGACAGCAGCCACAAAATGGGCTGGACGCAGGGCGGGCAGTGGGTGACCCCGACAGCAGCAGACGCTTGCGGCAGAATGGAGTGGAATGCAACTGTAGTGGCAGTGTAGCGCTGTGTGTTTACACAACTTTCGAGCGGCCACAAAATCTGTTATTAGTGTCAAGTGGACTTGAGAGAGACTTTGCACTCTGACCTCCATTGCCGCAACCGTCCATCTCCAGCACCAGCCGCAGCTCCAGCTTCAGCTCCAGCTCCACTTTCTTAGTCCCGTTTCCCCCCTTTTTCGCTTGTTAGTTGTTGCTTTAATAAGAATCGTTGCTGTTTTGTTGGAAAACTTTTTGGGGAGATGTTACAAAATATTAAATTGCGGTCAGCGCAATGGTCTTGCCGGTATCCGGTGGTGGCCTAAGCGGAGCTGAGGGAACGCCCACGCCCCCCATGTCCTGTCCCCCCCATGTCCTGTCCCGCCTATGGCTGCTGAAAAGTTTGGCAATTTCCACACAGATTTTGCGGCAAGTGCCGGGCGTACGTATCCAGCGTAGACAGCGGAAATCAATTTGGCTTTCGGCTACAGCGTTTTATAAAGTCCTAGACGGAGATGGAGATGGCGATGGAGTGCGTCAAAAGGGAGTGCCCCTTGCCAGTGCTTTAGAAGCGAGAATATCCCCAAGTTGTACACCATTTGCCGGCGATCCCACTCGTGGGGGTTTACGGCACCCACGGAGGCCACAGAGTTCAAGATCTCTTTGTTGATTCTCCGGCAGGCTGGTCGATCAATCAACCAATCAGCGGCGAAGGGAACAATGCCAACAGGAGGGCACTCAAAGGTTTAACTAGGCGGAGGCTCCACCACCCCCACCCCACCCCACCCCCCCACCGCCCCTCGACTGAGTGGCAGGGCGGCTGCAAAAGTGGTAAGTGCGCTCAAGACGCATTGTCGCAGCCGAAGGGCCCTTTGCCCCAGTCCCTGCCCCAGCCCCAGCCTCCTGCTTCGCTAAGCCTCAAGGCTTGATTCTAGAGCCTAGAATCTCGAACTCTGAAGCCCCCTTTCCCCTACCCGAGAGGTTGCTCTTTGAACAGCGGAAACTGAAACTGAAATACAAAACCATCTTTGTGGTGCTCAGCCGTTTGTGCGGTTTCAATAAGGAAACAACGACAACAACGACAACGATGAGGGGGAGGAGATGGGTGGCTGGTGGGGGGTGGCAGCCCATGACGATGATTCTGTTTTTGACTTTATGAGCGTATTTAATTAGCCAAGAACAGCCAAGAACAGCCAAGGAGCGGGGAGCATTGCTGCCGGGTAGCTCCACTTTGATGGCAGATGCTGGCTTTGATTGATTGATTGAGGCATTGCCTGAGTGGCAGCTGAAGTGCGGCATATTAAATTTTGGCCAGAGGCAAGTGAAAGTGCCCCATAGTCGCTGTCGAGGCCCATGCAGATGGCTGGCCATTCAAATTGTGGCTGATTTATTATGCGTTAAGACAACAGATTTACTCGAATGGTTGTTGGATGTTTTAAGTGGGCGATGAGTGTATGTACACCCCATCCAACCATCCATTCATCCATCCAGACAGCCTAGGCTCAGAATCGGCCGCCCAGTGGCTGGTTGGACGGCTGCCAGTGGGGCAGGCACAGCTGGAGGAGGCGTCGAAATCGATGAGCAACTGCCAAGGTGTCATGGGGCATAATACAGAGAAGAGGCAGTTGTCACAGTCGGATATCGGCTCCAAAACTACACAGATAATATTCGCCATTCGACGAAACAATCAATTGAGTGGCGTGCAACCACAATTTGGGGCACATTTGGCAATTGAGGGCTGGGGTGGAGGGTTGGGTGGCTCTGCCCGCGCTATTCTAGTGCTATGGGGTGCTCTGGGGTGCAGTGGGGTGCTCTGAGGTGCTGTGGAGTGCTCTGGGGCACAGTAGGGCTCGTCAAACAGCCGTACTATCAGCCCCCTTGTCAGATGGTCAGTGATTATGCCCACCACCTGGTGGAGCACCTTCTTCGCTGTCCTCTAGCCAGGATAGAGCCTTTTCTTCCTTCCGCCTTCGACGACACGCATTGAACCGTTCGATATGCCGGTCCCCCCGGGCAACACCGGGAAGAGTCCATCCTGGGAGCCGGCTCCCTCCCAGCTCCCGCATATTATTGTCTTATTCATGATACATTAGTGTGTTATTTATGGCCATTCCCAGTCCCACTCGATACCTTCCCTGCCCTGCCATGGGAAAACTTTTCGTCTGGCGTGTGAGGGACTCCACCCACGCCTTACTGCGGCGGAACTTCCGGTGCGGCTACCACCGCAGTCTCGCCCCGTCCTCGGCTGCCCGTGCCTTATCTGTGGGTGGGTTTGGGTCGTTGGCAAACACGACTCCGCATCCCGCCACCGCACTGCCACTGGCATGTCACCTTTGTGGCTCCTTCCACGCACTGTGGTCAAAAACGTAACGTCCTGTTGGTATTTACACAAATATTAGTGAACGAAAAATATTGTTGAATTCTCAAATATTTTGGTTTTCATTTTGTTTTGCTTCATTGACATCTGTCCGATTTCCCTAGGTTAAGATTTCCATTTTGATTCAATTACTTTTGGGTAGGGGTAGGGGTAATGGGGAGACCCTATCATATCCGTGCTAAATAAGGACTTAAGGATGTTGATTAGGGGGCACTGGTTTTCACTTACTTTTGCTCTTGCGCCTACCCCCGGCTCACTCGCTCACGCCGTTATGAGTTAAACATTGCACGACGACACCAAAAATTTGTATTAATTAGAGAGATTATTGGATTCAGTATAGTTTTGTAGCTCCATGCTTTGTATGTAAAATGATAGCATTTAGTATTTACTTACTCTCCTCTCGAACTATCTAATTTCTAGAATGGTTCTCTTTATTGGCAGTTAATTGTTAATTAAATACAAAAATACTGAATCGGTATTGCAATTATGTTGGCGGCCCTCTTCCTGTGGGCCGGACCTTGTTTTATTTCCGCGAGTAGGCCATCAATATTTAACATTGAATGTTTGCTCGTTGCCGGCTTTTGTTTGCCAATGCGATAGCTGGACTTGCAATTAATTTAATTTCATAATTAAATTTCTGAGTGGCCTCCGACCCCAAAAGGGTTTTTTGATTTCAGCGAAATTTCGAATGCAATTTAATGCAGAAAATTCCCAAATTAGCCCGGAGCTCCGGCAGGTTGAAAAAAATACAATTGAATATGGGAAAACCGTAAATTATTTACAATCGAAAGGGTTTTACACTCAAAGGAGGCTGGGCGGGGCAGCCCTGCTCCGGTTATCGCAAAAGTAGCGAGTTTTTTCGACTGTCGAAACGTAAGATTCTAACAGACAAAAGGGAAGGAGATACATCACCCCCCCATACTCCTTCGAGCACTCCTCCGACACGTTGCACAGCGTAAACATGTCCTTATTTGAACAAGGGTCGTATGCGTGAAGAGTCTTGCATTAGATTGATTTATTTTTGATGCAGAGGCATCAGCCACGACTGGATGCAGATGGCTTTATAAAATATTGAAATGCGAATAAATGGGAATGAAATTTATGCAAAACAGCACCAGGGACAAGGACAAATGCTATCCTTCCAGATCTGCCCAAAACCCAGCCACGAGAAGGACATTTAAACCCATTTAAAAATAATATTAGGGTTTATACGATATATATATACGATGATTTTGTGTATAAACTGTATAATCACATAAACACTTGAATAGTGAGTGTAATAGTTGCATATGTTTTTGGGGGGGGAGTGATGTGGCGTGTTGCATGTTGCTCCTGCCAACTAATCATCGAAGGTAACGAAGCGAAGATGCAGTCGATCCCTGCCGCCTCGACCTCCCGACCTCCCAACTGTGCTGCGTGCTTAGGCATACTCGTATTTGTCCCATCAAGAACATGGATGAGAACATGCTGCTGCTGCTGCTGCTGCCGTCTTTTCAATTGCACTCCATGTTAGGTGTGCGTGTGTGTGTGTGTGTGCACATGTACTCCACCAGTGAACGAAACTCGAGAGCAGACGCTGAGCGTTTCTGGCAGCTGCAGAACTTCGAACACATACATATTCATGCCCCAAACCCCCCCTCCACCGCCAGTGGCAGCACTTGTGCATATTTATGAACAATGCGAAAACTTTGCATTTTCAGTGACAAAGATTGCTTATTTGATATTCCCTCATCCACTCTCCATCTTTCTCTCTGTCTCTCTGTCGCTCCCTCTCTCATTATCGTGTTAGGGCAATGACTGGACCATTAAGTGAAGGCACTGCTGGAACAGTTGGCGTTGAATATTTTTGTATTGTTGAGAAATGGCCAGGACAGAGAGCAGCTTCTACCAGCATAAATATATTTATCTTTATGTATTTGTCGTGTTTTTGAATGTTTTGCGGGGTTTTAATGCTTACATTCCAAGAAAACGGTGCCGTGGGGATCGTAAGAGCGCACAAAACCGAGAGAGCGAGGCACAAGGCCCTGTAGCTGGCTGTTAACTGAGAGCGATAACAGGCTGTTAACCTGGGGTGCTAACAGCGCCGTTGCCCTGTTACAGCTGTTCCCCTGAACGTATTCCACTAGACTTGAGTGTAGCTTAATACAAGGCTTTAAAATAGAGCTTACAAAACCGAGAGAGCGAGCGCTAGGCAGAGGGCGCTGTAACTGGCTGTTAACTGAGAGCGATAACATACTGTTAACCTGGAGTGCAAACAGCGCGCTGCTCTAAATGCTTTAAAATATACTCTGCTCCTCGCGGAAGAGAAAGCAAACAGGTACGATCGGTCTGCAAGTGTACTGGGCCGTGCCTTAGTCTCCTTCCCCAATATTTCCACTCAACATTTCCTCTTTATCATCATGAAGGAGCGTGTGCTGGGCTGGGTAAAAGCTTTGCCTGCACTGGTTCGTGCATTTCGAGCTGAAGCTCCAGTTCGCTGCTTGCTGTTTAATGGATATTTAATTAAATACGACCAGCCTCACTTCGGGGCACACACTCGTTCGGCGGTCGCGGTCCTGTATGTTTTATTTGCAAGTATTTGTTTCAACGAAGAAGGAGCGTCGATTGACGTGGAGCATGCGAGATGATTTACTGGGCAATGCAGAGAAGCAGCGGGCAGCAGGGCACCAGGGCACCAGCCGCCGAGTGGCCCATCAATGCCACTTGCAGTGCAGACCTTTGCCCGTACAGACACGTAGTCGGGTTACACTGTTTTTGAGCAGATTTATGGGGGGAGTGGAGTACTTGCAGCCCATAAACAGCCCTGCATCTGTATGTATGTGTGTGTGTGTGTGTGTGTGTAACCTCGCTCGTGATGAATGGCTAATTCGAATACGAATTCGAATTCTGTAGAGCTCTCTCTCTCCCTCTCTCTGTCACGCCCTCTGGTGTGGATCGAGCAAAGCTGGTGTATCCGCAAAGTGGACAATGTCGCCAGCAGCTGCCGCAGCCGGAGCAACAGCAACAGCAGCAGCGGCAGCGGCAGCAATTGTCACGTTTGCAACAAATGGTGCATGACACGCAAAGTGCAAATGTAATTCCTGTATTTTAGTTAATTTCACGTTACGTGCACAATCGGCGAAATCGCAAGGCATCGGATTGACAGCCCCGACTCTCTGACTCTGACCCACAGACCCATAAACCCACCAACCCCCTCCCCCCCCACCGAACGAAAGCCAACCCTTTGGCAACATGCAACCTGCAGCCGGCGGCTTTGTACTTGGTGGAGTCCCCCCCCCCCCCCCCCCCCCCGCCCCCTTCTGGAGCAGCACCTGGCTCTCTGCGCCGAGCATTAGGCGACGCATTTGTTAGAACTTTTATGGGACCATTTTTTTTGTTCAAGATTTCCAAATTTTCGACGCTGCGAGGCGAGACTTTTAATTAAGTTTTTGAATGGAGAATAGTACTCCCCATCCCCCTAAACCCCCACCTCGCTGGAGATTGTGGGTGTGGGATTAGAGCCTTGGGATTGGGCAAAAGTTTTATAATTTTAGTTGGCTCACTTTTTGTGGCTGTTTCTACTCTTATTTTTTTTTTTTTTGCTGAGAAAAGTTGCACTCAAAATTGGAATTTGATATGCAGCAGGCAGCAGGCAGGCGGCCCCCTCGCCCCCAAACCAGTTCGAATAGTTTTGAGGGATCATCGAACTGGGGGACTAGACACTGGCCGGATTCAATCGGAGATGGCATCAATTTGGAACAGCATGTTATTTGTCCGCAAATTGCCTTGAATTGCCGGCCCATGTGAATTCTTTGCGAACATGTGAATCAGTTGAACAAGAAGTGCAATTAGGAGGGGTCGTGGGACAGGGGCCGGGGCAGGCACTCGTAACATGTTACACATTTCTTGCATGCACTCGATTAAGGCCCATCGGATGACGTCCCACACATTTACAACAACAGCATAATGCAGAGTTTTTGCTGAGATAGAGGATACAGAATGACCTCTAAGCCAGCAAAAACTCAGCTGGAAGACCTTCGGCTGGTCTGCAGTTCCATCGAAGTATTCCCCTGGCCAGGGAGATTGAGAGAGAAGAGGCTGGAATGTCCCCCGATCTAGGGGTAGCACTTAGGGGCTCAAAAGTGACTCTTCTATTCTATTATATTCCCCTTAATATACCCCAAAATCCCAAAATTGGGGGGACTCTTCTGGCAACAAAGCATCTGCCTCTTGGAAGGATCAGTCGGAGTGTTGAGCTGCCCTGAAGTAGTTTTTCTTCGCTTGATTGTTGGCCCTCAATGACAGTCATTGGCTGATCTAAATGCTGGTCGGTGCCCCCAAAAGGGGGTTAAAGAAAGACCTGGAATGCCAGAAAAAAAAACAAATAATTAGATGGCAAAGCTTTTTCAAACAAAGAAAAAGCCAACACGAGCAGAGCTCGAAACGAATCTAGCACGGATGCTGGGGCCCGAAATAAAATTTCATTCCGAGATCCATAGATGGCTGCTCGGGGAATTTCTCCATTAAGCAGCAGGTTACGGGCCTCTTTCCGCCCGTCTAAAAATTGTTCTTTAAGCACATTTGAAGAGCCCTCTATGCCACGTCGAGGCCCAGAGAAAGCTTCAGGGTGTCCTCAGTCGTCGCATAGTGTGGCCTTTAAGTATTTTGGATGGCAAAAATTCTATTTTCATGCAAATATCTTGAAAGTTCTCAAAGTCTGTATATGCGACGATACAAAGAAAGAGCTGTTGTACACTCTTAGAGTTTTTATCCTGTAGACTCCAATCTTTTCCTCTAAGAATTTAAGGATAGTGGACTTTCAGTTCAAGTCTTATTTTGGAATGGTATAGGCAACTCCATACATCTCCAATTATTGCCTGCAATGGGAAAATGGGAACTTCCCTTCCCATCCAAAAAGTCCTTCCAATTAAGCCTCATACAGGGCCAATCGATAAGAATAGATCTGCCTAAAGGAAGAGACCAAAACGAGCATCATTCATAGCATCGAGTACTTTTTATTCCACTCGAAAAGTGCGGTCTATGCATGCAAATTGAGCAATTTCATTAAGCTTTTGACTTTTGCCACATGATTTCGACTAAATCCCCCACTGTGCGTCGGGGGAGACATCAGAGTGACATCAGCGACATCAGCGACGCCATTGAAAGCTTCCAGTGTTTGGCTCGAAAATGGAGCATTGGGGACACGAGTGTCATACACATGCAGATGCATACTTGAAGCCAGAGATTTACCTTCAAGTGAGCAGCTTTTTAACGCTTTTACTTTTAGAAATGCCAGGGGGGGGGGACGATGGGGGGTTGCAACATAATCAACGCAGCAGCAACTGGAACGGCAACTCATTTAATTTGACGCCCCACCGTACTGTCACCGCACCGCACCGCACCACCCTGCAGCCCTTGCCTAATTGCCGTATATCTCAAGTCGACAGAGTCTCCACCGCCAGCCCCCCCCCCCCCCCCCCCCCCCCCCCCCCCCCCCCCCCCCCCCCCCCCCCCAGGCCCCAGGCCCCCCCGCACACACACTGCCTGCCTGCCTGCCGGCCTTTCAGTGTTTGCTGGCTCAGCGCAAAACGCTGCTGCTCTAATTATAATGAAACGATTTTCATTTCATTTTGCATTTTCATGTTGTCGTCGCTTCCATAGCCGTAGTAGTCGCCCTCGATTTTCCTGCTGCTGCTGGTATACCCTTTGCAGAGAGTATTTTTGTTGTGACAAAGGGTTTGGCAGAACAACCACAAGACCAGACCTCCACGATCCGAACTGAAGGCACGCCAACCATTTCATTTTATTTACTATTTGAAGCTTTAAGCTTCGGGATGAGAGTGGAACTCAAGCCTGGCCATTTTTGACGCGCTTTTGCACAGCCTCTCTCTCTCTCTCTCTGCAGTGCCCCTTTCGATCAGTACTCTCTCGTTCGCTATCGATTTTTCTTATCCGATATATACTATTGGCAGCTCCCACAGAGTGTATCGATAGTGTGGTAGATACCAAAGCGCGCTGTGTACTCGGCAAATCGGCTGGCTAAAGCCTTTAACGATCAGCTAGGGTGTGCGAAGCTTCGGCCTCGGCAGTAAGGCCAGCCCTCCCCTCCCCACCCCTCCCCTCTCCTGCTTTCTTGTAATCGTAGTAGTTGCTGGCGTGGCCCAAAATGAATAAATACCGCTGCCGCTGCCGCTGCCACCGCCACTGCCGCCGCTCTGCTGCTGCTTCTGTTACTGCTGCTGAGGCAAGCAAAATCCATAGAAATTATGCGAGTCTGGTGCCAACCGCAAAAGCAGATGATTTCCATTTTAATTTTAATTTTAGTTTTAATCGCAACTATGTACATACGAGTATGTTTTCGCTCTATCCATAGTCCACGCCAACAAACAGCAGCAACACTAACACCGCCCTCCTGCCTTGTCCATTCATCGGCTGAAGGGCGGCCTCTCCACTTGTGTCCAATCTAGAGATTGGGGCTGCCTACCAGCCCATACACACAGTTCAATTGGTTGCAATTGGTTACAATCAACGGATTTCACTTTGTGCTCCATTATTTATTAATGATTAGAGCTGGTTTGTGCAGTCCGTGGGGATCATAGTTCATAGTTTGACAGCCACTGGCTGGTGTTTAATCACAAGTGATTCAGAACAGAGAAAAAAGTGATTATCGACCAGCCCTAAGTCGTTCCAGCATTACACAATCTCTAACAGATTGTGGCATGAAAATTTCCAATTAATTAGAGCTGGATTCACCCACTGTGAATTGCCGGGAAGAAGTCGAGTGTACAGTTTTTTTGTACTTTTACTTTCACTGAGTGTTCCATGAGGTGTCGATTATTGATTGAAGAAGGAGTCCGCTGGCATAGTGGCGCTTCAGCCGAAATCAGGTGGCAAAAATCAAAGAAACAAGCAAAAATGTCCGAGGATCCCACTGTGCGTCGTGGGTCTTCGAGAATTTTAAGACTGCAAAAGCTTTTTGTGATTTTAGTGCTTCGAAAAACTCTGCAAAGGGGCTTTGGGTATTGGTAGACCTGTTTCTGCATCGACTTGGGTTTTTCCCAGCCTCTAAGGTTGGGTCTTGCCGCAATGTCCTTGGCAATCATTTTTCAATGCACGATGAACGGCAAAACATGTGTTCAGGCAAGCACATCTCGCAGGCGCAGGCAGTCATGACACTCGAGGAAGGCCACTTGAGCAAAAGGACACCTACTCGTAGAGTTATGAGCCGTACGTCGCGTCGAAACCGTATCTATTAACACATGTGGTACGAGTGTGCATGGCATTAGGTGTCAATTTCTTGGTTTTTGGAGGGGGGATGCAGGAAATCCAAGATGAGTCTGTCGAAAAAAATTACAATGCGCTGGATTTTTCGTACGGTGAGAACGGGGGTGGAAGGCGAGCGCCATGTGGATCGTAAGAGCGCAAAAAAGAGAGCCAGAGCGAGAGAGAGTTACCAACAGAGCGCTGTTAACAGCTTAACAGTGAAGTGGCAGCGCTGTTCTGAACTGTTAACAGCTTAACAGTGAAATGGCAGCGCTGCTCTGAGCACTTCAAACTGTTAAACCATTGAGATAATAGAATAAATGGAATGATTGAGACCAGATTGATTGGTCGAATGAATAGAGAGACCGATTGAGTAGCCATTCATTTGAAACCAAGAGGTGATATGATTTCGATATCTGAACAGCATTGGACATTACCGATTTATGAGGAAACTAACATGAAACATCAGCTTCTAGCGCCTGGGTTTTATATACAAAATATGTCTAGAAGTTTGTTCTACATATGTACGTACATGTTCTTTGTATTCAATAACTTTTATTATTCTATTAGTATATTATTGGGGGGGTCTCTGAGTCGCTTATTTGTTTCATAAATATAAACACATAAATGTAGTTCTTTTCTGTCGAACAAACACATTCTAGAGGCATTCTCCCACTGCATTGATTGGTGCACTGCTTCTATTATATAATATATATTTATATATACAATGTCTTCAAATGATTTGTGTTTTTTCTGACATTTACATATGTATTGTAACGTTCGTCCTGGCCCCCAAAATGGCCAAAATGCCTTAGTGCCTTTTGTGTTAATAAACAAGTAATCTACTGGGGGGTGCGACAATAAAAAGTGAAAGTCACTGAGTCGCAAAAGGGGGAGGGACACGCATAGAGAATTGGGTTAGGTTAGAGAGAGCGAGACAGAGAGAGACCTCACTTGTCCCTTCTAAGGGCCCATTATGTTGAAGCATAGAATTATTTCCACACAATTTGGTCTCTAGGAAGGTGTGACATTCTCAACATACAAAATACATACATAGATACTTGCCCCCCAAAGAGCTGGATGCCAGGACAGCAGAGCCTTGCCCTCCCGCCACCCACTGGCCCCTGATTTATTGGATCGCTTCGGGTCTCAGTTACGCTAATGCGACCCCTAACTGGAGCTCATTAGGCACCAGCCAGACCCGTTTCGACCGGACAAGGATCCTTGCCATGATAAATGCCCCACGCCACGCCACTAGTGGTCGCTAATTAGGCAGCCAGAGAGGGAGGGAGAATGCTGTGTTGCATTGAGCTGCATTGCCCTTTTGATTTATGCCGCGATAAGCGACGCTGCTCCTTATCTGTCGATTTAAATAGTATTATCACTGCGCGAATGGTGGCTCCCTTGGAGGCCATTAAGGGACTTAACGCCTCTCTCCATTCGAGAGAGACAGGTGTCCGGCACTGCCCGACCAGAGACCATACGCTCAATCAAAGAGTTTGGGGGCCCATTAGGTTTGTGTACACGCAATTTGGTTGTACTCTCAGCACGGGCCTCCTGGATTCCGGCACTGGGCTCTGGGTGGAGCACTGACATCCATCCTCACTTGGCCTGCTACGTGGCCCACTCCATGAGCCCTAATCGTGATGTGCAGCAAGAAGCATTTTGTCTGTCAGAGGAACAGAAGGAGCAGCAGAGGCAGTGCGCTTGACATTTTTTTGGGGACGGGACGACAGAGGGAGCAAAAACATTCGTACCACATGGCCCCATGGCGGTGGGGGGGGAGGGGTTGGGGCAACAGAAACAGAAACAGAACAGCATTAACATCCAGACAACGTGGAAGGAGCAATAAACTGGAAAAAATTTCAGCAAAGCAGAGTGATTTATTTGCATTTACATTTATTTATGATGCGGGCATGCAACATTTTTCAAAATGCGATTTCTGTGTTGCCCCTCGACGTGGGCATTGGGTACGACCTGCCCCACCCCCCTCCCCCCCGCCCCCCAGTTATCGTTGTTGGCCGTGCCTCTCGTCTGTCTTGTTCGGCCAAGTATTGGCTCAACTCTTTCTGTGGAGCCCCGGGCTCCCCCCCCCAAGAGACACGAGATACAGCCAAGCCCACGACCACGCCCACGCCCACGCCCATGCCCATGACACCTGAATGCTGCACAGTGGATGAAAAGGGCAATAAAAAAAACGGACAATAAAATATACCGTCTAAAAATATTTTTTTTATTTAATATAATATAAAATACAAATATTAAAAAGGGCAATGAAAAAACGGACAATAAAATTTATTGTCTAAAAATATTTTTTTTTTTTAATTTTATATAATATAAAATAAAAATATTAAAAAGGGCCATAAAAAACGGACAATAAAATATATTGGTTAAAAATATTTTTTTATTTTTAATTTTATAATATTAAAAATAAAAATATTAAAAGGGCAATAAAAAAACGGACAATAAAATGTATCGTCTATAAATATTTTTTTCTAATATAGTATAATATAAAATACAAATATTTAAAAAAATAATAATTATATAAAATAAAAATAGTAATAAAAAATAAATACCAATATAAAATACAAATATTTAAAAGGGCAATAAAAAACGAACAAAAAAATATATCGTCTAAAAATATTTTTTTGTATTATTATTTTAAATCTAATATAATATAAAATTAAAATAAACAAAATAAATAATAATATAAATATATATATAAATAAATAAAATATAAATAATAATATAAAAATCCCATTTCACGGTTTTTGTGGTTCAATTTGTATGCCCGATACTCAAAAAGAGTTTTTAGATTTGTGCTCAAAGTGGAGACGTATAAGACCCTGATGGAAGCCTTTTCGACCCCATAAAGTATATATAAACTCGATCAGCATCCATAGCCGAGTCGATTGAGCCATGTCTCAGATATCTCAGAGGCTATAAGAGCTAGATCAAACAAATTTTGTATTCAGACTTTTGCTCAAATCTTCGCGCCTCTCCCTTCGGCCCTCTCAAAAAGGATGAAAATCTGTGGCACGCACAATTTTGAAGAAACGAGAGAACCATATCTTGCAGATTTCCAAATCTGAATCAGATCGGTCTATTATTATAGCCAGAGGGAACAAATGAAGCGCAACGTCTTCCACGCGCTTACTCATTCTCTCTCTCGCTCTCACACACACTCTTCCTCGTGCAATGTGCGCGGCCAGGCGGAAGGGAGCGAGAGCGGCAGGGCACCCCTGAGTGAGAATGGAAAAGAAAACAGTCTAATGCAAAACAAAAATGTCTAGACAAACTAAAAACAGATCAAATGCAATCTATAAAAATCTCTTAAATATTTCGTCTTATTTTTATAAAAATTTTTGTTCAACGATGCCAAACGACGTTTAAAATATATTGTATAAATTCCACGAACAAGTAGAGCCGCGGCCCTTGCCGAGGAGTACAAAATCAACAAAGAAAATGGCGACGGAGACAAGCGTGCTGGCACATAATTGACACTCGCAGAGAAAAAAAGAAGAGAGACAACGCCAAGAAGTTCATCCAGCATTCACCGTCGCTTCGTTTCTTCGTCTCGCATTCGAGTGGAGCCCGATATTGAATATTTTGCTCCTCCGGAAGTCAATCAGCCCTAATGCCATGTCATGCGCTCAAATTGAAACATGAGTCGGATGGATGGTGTGTGTGTGTTGTGCGTCAGGAAAAACAACAGCCACCTGAAATTGAGACGCCAGTAGAACGATTGAACGGCAGGGATCAAGATTCGAATCTGTTCCTGAAGTCCATTTAAAACGACTTTGTACGGAGCATTTTTCGAGTTTCGAGGACCAAAAGCAGACTTAAATATTCGGAATAATCTGGAAAAAAGTGAACAAAACAATGGTTTTTTTTAGGACTTAACAAACAGATTGAACACATTATTAACTGATGCTAGTTTGGGGCTGGAAAAGTCTAGATACAATTGAAAACTTTGAATATTCTTAGCATTAAAGGTTGTTTTCTGCATTGTCTTTGCCTTTTGGCGCCAGGGAAACCTTTATTTGAAAGCCTACAGCTCTATAAATATCGATATTTTAGCTAAACAAAAGCCATTGGGAAGGTCCTTGATGTATGTTTCCCACTGTGTGTGCCAGCCTCGTTGCCAGTAGTTAGTGTCAGTCATTGATCGCCTTTTTTTGGGACTGTCGCAAGTGCTAATCCCGCCATCATCCTCAATCTCTCGTTCCAGATGACGTCCCCGCAGTGACCCAAAGGCCGCCCCAGGAACCGAGACTGTACCCAAGAGCTGTACCCACGGCTGCCATTCAATTCGTGACTTGAATGGAAGCGCGGACCCATAAACTTGCTCTGTTCTGCGATCTGGAGGTAACTATCTAGTGTCCTGATTACATTTCCATTTATGTGTGTCTCTGTGTGTGTTTGTGCCAGAACAAAAAGGAAATCAAATAATAGCCCCCACCACCCACCGTCTAGGTTGTTGAATATTTTCGTTTTCGTTTTGGTTTTGGTTTTTGGTCCGTTTATGTAATTTCCAAAATGGATTATGTCCTCGGTAACGCTGTCCTCGATGTTGCCATAGTTGTTGCTGGTTGTTGCTGCTGCTCTTAGCCGTGTTTTGTTGCAGTTGTCGTTTGGCTGTTGCTGTTTTTCCGCTCGCTATCATTGCTATCATTGTCCAAAGCTTAGCCACACGTTCACTCCGGCACTTCGGCACTCCGGCACTCCAGTCTGTCAGCCAGACCCCGAGCATTCCCTACCACTCCCGACCATTCCCTGTCATCCACTCAATCCACAAAACAGAATTGTGTGTTTGTTCTTGTGTGTGTTGTTTGCGAAGCATTTTGGCAAAATGCCATTATAATTATATATTGGGCTTGGGCTGTATGCACATATATACATACATATGTACATATATGGAGTCTGTGTGGTATGTTTTGGAGCAGCAGCGACGGCGGCGGCAGCGGCGGCAGAAGTGGCAACAACTACCAGGACACCGGGCTGTTGTTGCTGGCTGGCGTTTGCATGCCAAAGCAAATAAATCAAATTGTTTTTTAAATGGAATGACGAGACGAGACGGGACGAGAAAACCCCAACCAAACCGAACAAAAATCAACAAAAACGAAAGGAAACGAAAGATTTTCTCAAATTTAAAACCGAAAAGCAGAAAACGAAAGAGAAATCGAAACAGAAATCGAAATTGAAATCGAAACCGAAATCGAAATCGGAACAGAAATCGAAACAGAAATCGAAATAGAAATCGAAACAGAAATCGAAACATAAATCGTAAAATAATTCGAAATCAAGAAGAAATCCAAACGGAAATCGACATCGAAACAGAAATCGAAACCGATATCGAAATCGAAATAGAAATCGAAACGGAAATCGAAACGGAAATCGACATAGAAACAGAAATCGAAATAGAAATCGAAAAACAAAAATCAAAACAGAAAACGAAACAGAAATCGAAACAGAATTCGAAACAGAAATCGAAACGGAAATCGAAATCGAAATAGAAATCGAAACCGAAAGCGAAATAGAAACAGAAATCGAAAACGAAACAGAAATCGAAAGAGAAAGAGAAATCGGAACAGAAATCGAAACAGAAATCGGAACAGAAATCGAAACAGAAATCGAAACGGAAATCGAAATCGGAACAGAAATCAAAACAGAAATCGGAAATGAAACAGAAATTGAAAACGAAACAGAAATCGGAACAGAAATCGAAACGGAAATCGAAATCGGAACAGAAATCGAAACAGAAATCGAACCAGAAGTCGAAAAAGAATTCGAAATAGAAATCGAACAGAAATCGAAACAGAAATCGAAGCAGAAATCGAAACAGAAAACGAAAGAGAAATCAAAATCGAAATCGAAACAGAAATCGAAACCGAACACGTGAGACATTTCCGATTCTAGTATACCCAATACTCAGAACTATTCCTGTTGATCGATCGTTTCTCCGTCCTCATCCGATCAAAATCATTCTACCCCTCCCTCTGCACGTGGAACTCTCGTGGGCGACAGCTCGGAAAGTGAGCGCTCCGGGGCATCAATTAGACGAGTGGGTAGAGGACTGGGGGTCCTCTCCGGACCACACCAGTCCACGGCTAAGCCTCCTGGAGCCCGCCACCTCTGCTGGCCCAACGCTGACCTACATCCGAGGCGATGGCCATCACGAGAAAATGTTTAATTCCCCATAAAAACGCAGCAACTACTATAAAATGTATATGTGAATTTGTGTTGGCACAATGCGATTTTCTTTAATCATTTTGTTATTCATTTGCTACGTTGTGGTGCCTACACAAGTCGCTGTCGACTCCACTGCCACTCCCACTCCCACTGCCACTGCCCAAGGACTCCCGGTCGTTTCGAGGCTTGCACGCAACTCGAATGGGGGCCTGGGCGGGCATGTCCCCGACCCGACCCGACCCGACCCGACCCGCTTGATTAAATCACAAAGTACAAATCTGGAGGAAGCACAGTGTCCCTTATCAACGACGGCGCCACAATACGTTACATAAAGCACAAAACTCCATTAAGATCAGGGTAGATTGTAATCCGTTCAACTGGAAAAGCCCAACTGGGTGCTCATGGTGTGCTTATTGAGAGAGAATAAGCCTCGAATGGATGGCACATGCAAATGGTTTTCTGGGATCTCCTTTGACTCGATTTTGGGTCTCAGCACTACCATTTTGGGAGGTTCGATCCATTTCGGATGAAGTACACACGAGTATCTCTCTAAGGAGACTGTTCATTTTTATCGAGCATATTCAGGTATTCGTGTATTTTGGGCTTGTTTTTGCTCGAGTTTGGGACACATATCGCTCTAGGAAATAGTCTAAGAACAAAAGATCTTGCGAGTAGCTCGGGGTAGCATTTTTGTAGGTCAAATCACAGCAGAAAAATACTCAAAATACGTCAAGCTATGACCAGCATGAACCTTCTAGGGTTATATGCCATGATTATAGCGCTCTTGGTAATGCCTTATACCCTGAGCTATCCCTTAATATTGGAGCACTTGGTAGGTTGTATTATCCTACATTTTTACTTACCTTTTTTACGATTATTGATCCTATCCGAAAAAATATCGATACAAGCTATCGTCCGAGGGTTTTAGGTTGCAGAACTAAAACTTTGCGAAACTAGATCAGAAGAGAACTACAGATCGGAGCTGGTTCAAGGAGTGACTTTTGGTGGATCGATAAGACGAAGGGGGATAACGCTCTTCAATTGGAAATAAAATCTTAAAAACTACAACACATTCGTGGACTTTCTTAATATTTACAAACTAAAACTTAACAAATTTATATATTCTGTTCTCTCATATTCTCCCGAATTCATAGTTTGTTCTTACACCATTATTAGCAGATAATTCCTAATTAATTAATTAATTTTAAAAAAATAAATAGTTGGAAAAATATAAATTTCTTTAGGAGTTCTACTAACAAACCCATTTCTTTTTTATTAACCAATAAATACCCCCAAAAAAAGACACCCAAACTATAATCATACGATACAGATACCATATACTACAGATACAAATACTATAATCATATGATAAAGATACTATATACTACTAAATACTACAGATACAGATACAGGGTATACTTTTGTATTTAACCAGAAAAAATGGTCGACTTGGAGGTCTCATATCTCCCAAACCAAAGAATTCGACTTACTCAAAGTTTCACATTTTCGAAGGCCTTGGAAAATTCTCCATCAGAAGCGTATGCACATATATTCAAATTATCCAAAAGCGCTTGCTCAGAAAAATTACTTCTGGCAACTTTTTTTTGGGCTGAGGCGCCACTGTGCGTCGCCTGCAGCCATTTTGGGTCTTAACTTTTAATTTGGTTTCCACCTCGAAAGGTACATACTCGCACAAACCAGTATTTAGTATTTAGTGTGGGGAACAACGGCAACTGAAAAATGTACTAGTGTAATAACCATTTATCCGGAGTTGTGGCCCCTGCAAAGTGGAGCCTTGGCATGCCATACCCGGACTATGCCTTGGCACCGGCCCCCACCCAAACTCGGTCTAGCGTGGGGCCAGAGACAGGGATTCAATAGCGAAAAAATCCGCTCGGATTTAACGACTTAATCCGTTTGCCTCGAAACAGATAAACCGGGCGTAAATCTCTGGGGTCTCTTTATGTCTCTATCTCGCGCTCTGTGGCGCTGACGCCTGCAGCCATAGCTGGAGTGCATGAGAGGGAGAGAGAGAGAGAGAGAGAGAGTGCTGGGTGCCAACAACAAAGTTACATTTTTTGTGCGAAATTTTTATTGTTTTAAATTTGTGTCATTCTTCTGGGCAATCGCAATTCTCTGGCAAATAAAACAAGTGCCCATAAAAAAGCTACGGACTTAGTTTACCCTCAATACCACCTATTTTCGGAGTGCGAGCCGCGGCAAGGGTCGCGGCTCTACGGGAAATACCCGATACTCAGAGGTGTATGCAAATGCGATATATTTTATACGTTATAACCATCGCAACCGATGATTGTTCTCTCTTTCTTTTGGTATCGTTTTTGGGCAATCTCTCTCAATTTTGCTTGCCGTTGTCATGAGAGGCGGCTAAAACATAGAGAGAAAGAGAACTACGACTGCTAGCTGTGTTATAATGCTTCGCTTATTGCCTCTCCATCTACTGACCTATTTGATCAGTAGTATAGAACTATCGTATGATCACGATCTTATGCTGGGACTATGATTTCCTCTACCATATTATATCCACCACTACCTCCCTGCCTCTAGCTTTCCTGCACGTTAGCATTTGGTTCGGTTAAGGCGCCGCGTGTCATGCGGCAGCGCCCCTCGGTCGATTTTCATTCCTGCCTGGAATCCGGGTGAAAAGATCGTGGGTCCTGGGCTGTTGCAACGGCGGTGATGCACACCTTCAAACAGAACGGGACAATACATTCTTGCATTTCGCTCCCACGCACACCAATGGGCCAGTCGGAAGGGAGAGCTTCCTTTGAAAGTTATTTACATTTACTTGGCTCCAGTCCAAGCCGAGGGACGGGTGCTCGCTCCCCGAGAGACAATGAAAATGCGCGGGACCCGTGAAGGACGAGATCAAAGCACTCTGACACAGGCCCGAGAAGAGGAGCCTGGGCTCGGGCGCATAAGCTTAAGGGCCACAAAGCATGCACTTTAGAAGAAGAATGGACAACGTAGAAACAGCGGAAAAGGTTGTATACATTGTACAGCCACTCTGGAGTCTAGTCTCAGACAAAGACCATCCAATGGAGAGTCGATGCTGCTCCCCGGCCAAGTGCCTTTCGCCAATTTGTGATGCATCAAAGCACGCAGAAGAAACGAAAGTTGGGGGCAGCTGAGAGCTAGAGACGATGAAACTTTGTTGCACTCATGGATGGGACTTGAAACACGGACTGACGGACTGAATAAGTGATTTCCGAAGTGTCTCAATGAAGATTAGATCCATCATTGAATACAAAACATGGGATTCAAGATCCATCCATCTCCGCAATGCTGTGCAAAGACTCGTAAGAAGGGAAGACGTGAAGTGGCATTGAAAGGCTGATTGACACATTCCAACTGAATCAGTTTCCTTCGAGTTTCCACCTGATGTAGCACTCTCACAAGCCCATCCAATCCAGCAGAGAAAGCCTCAGTTTTCACTGATGCTGCTGTCGCAAGGGCCACATTTCCACTCCACCATCACTCCCGGCAACTGTCGATGCCTTCCGATGCCTGTGTGGCATAAACAGCTGCCACGCATATCAGAAACAGTTGAAGAAACAAGAGTCTGCCTCATAATCATGCCTCATGCCTCATGCCCAACTGTCCAAGTAGTCACTACCTCTGCGATGACCGGCCGCTGCCAATCAAGACTTCTGTAGCGGTAGGCTTCCATTATACATCTTTTAATGCACACGCGTTGCCAAAACTGTGGCCTTTAAGCCTTGAGTACTTTGTCGAGATATCTGCATTTAAGTTTACTCTTTTAAGCACGTTTCTGCATCTCTTCAAAAATGCTTCATCCACGTCCTTTCTCTCTGCAGCCATCTGCTCTAGCAGGTCGCCATTGTCAGCAGACTCATGAGGTCCAGTGAGGTGGCTCTAGCCCAATACCAAGTCAGCGATAACACGAGCAGCAAGGACAGCATCAGGAAGAGTAGCAAGAAAGCATAAGGACCTTGAATACAATCAAAAGTGGTAAGTACTTTTAAGCACTGAAAATGAACCAAAGGAACCAAATGGATCGCATAAGTTCTCGTAAATAGATGGTGTGGAATCATTCGACTAGAGATGAGTCGATAGATCGACTACTGATCAAGAATACGAGTATAAGTATGTGGGACTTTGAATCTTATGGGTAGTATGATGGATTGCGTTCGAATTATTTGCTAGCGTCTCTTTTTAGGTGAGCTTTTCTCTCTACGACTTGACATAAAAGCCTCCCTCCCGCTCACAGCTGTGCTTAGAATGGTTATCGATAGATGGTTATCGGCTGGTGATGAGATGTGAGGAGGCTTCTATCGGCTTAAATCGTGTACAGTGGAATGGTTTTGCTTTATTCAAATCAATCACAATTCTCTTGTTCCCTTACCTCTCTCTCACGCACTTTTCGTCGTGCAATGTGTGCGCCCTCTGAATGAGTAGCGGGTTTGTCCTGTACAGAGCCACACCCGCTCATTACTTCGATTGAAGAGATTACAAATGAATAGGAGAATAAGTTAGAACATTGTTTGGATTGAATCTCTTTATTGAATGTCTCGACTCTGTCCAGTGGCTAGCGTCCGTATTTCAGGAACTCCCACTCGCGATTATCGAGCGGACAGACGTGGCGCGTCTTGAGCCAGCGCGAAATGCAGTGAAAGTGAAAGGCGTGATTGCACACGCCCCAGGCCACGGTGCATTCCTCATAGGAGCTGAGGTTCGGGTTGGCCTGGCATTCGATGCAGAGGTCCATGATCGGGTTCCGGCAGATGGCACAGTTGTCCACCACTATGTCCCAGGACCACTGGGCCACCGCGTTCCACTTTTTCACCACGAAACGTACCGATCTTGGACGGCAGCTTGCACTGCACGAGGGCTGGTTGTCGGCATCCACCCTAGTATTATCTGTACTATCAAGATTAGCTGCCGTGGCCGTGGCTGCCGTGGCCGTGGCTGCCGTGCCCGACCCCGCGGCGACCTCGTAGCCCCCGCTCTTCCGGGACTGTTCCTCCTCGCAGCTCTGTTCTCTTTCGTCTTCCATATCTATGATACGTTCATAAACAATACCAATAATTTGGGCTTTTTTTTGGTTCAAAATGTTTAAAGTTTTAAGTCCATACGTTTTTGTTCTACTCCTGACCAGGGTTTCATAGGTGACTAGATCGTCTGGGATTTTCACAATCGAAAGAAATCAAATCAAGAAGCTGCCAGAAGCGGAAAAGCACTCATTCAGACGCCCAGAGGGAGCCTTGCCACGCTTCTCTTCGAGGAAGGTCCAGAAAATGTTGGAAATTGTATTAGTTTGTTGGCATTTTCACTCAGTTTTAACAGAGGTCCAGACACAGCAATACGTCCAGCCACTGAGCCACTGAACTGGTTCCATATTGATGAGGTCTGAACGGAATGAACCAGAAGCCAGAAGCAGTGTGTGAACCAACTGTTTGACCTACGTTTACCCGCCCTACGTTTGCGCTTTTAATGGAACGAGCCGCGGCCCTTGCCGCAGCAGTGGGGCATCTGTGAGCATCGCTCGGCTGAAAATAACAAAAATATATGAGCGTCAAGTTTCTTTCGCCCACTTTCCCGCCAATATTGGCTTTCTTTCCACGTCTCAAATCAGTTATCCTCAAGACACAGGCTCTGCCTATGTCTATTGCGATATCGAGAGGAAGCGCATTCTTATCGATATGTCAGCTATCGATATAGGCCAATAGCAATGCCTCAAGCATAAAGCAAAGAAGTGGCAAAGGGCCGCGGCTCTACTTTATGCCCGGTACTCAGTCAGTATCTGTTTTCATCTGTAAAATCTTCAAAAATGACTCAATCCTTGAGATTTGAATTTTTATATATTCCTTAATTATAAAAAAATGAAACAAAACAATAAATACAATTAATAGAGATCGGCTTCTTTAAGAGAAGGGCCTTAGCTTTCGTAACTCCCTCCTCAGGCGCTCTCAAAGCTCATCCTCGTGCTTTGCCCATCCATTTACGGATCTGGCATAGTCCATTATCCTAGGGGGTATCCTCTAGCCTCTAGGCATCACTGTCGCCCCTCGTTTGCTGCTGGGAGTGCTCCCTGCGCCACTGCTCCAGGATGCGCTTTTTCTGGCCAAACCAATGGCGGGGTCGCACCGTACTGGTGGGGGTGGTGGTGGTGCTGGGGGAGGTAGAGGTGGAGAGCGTTGGCGTTGACGATGGGGCGTCTTGACGGCGATGACGATGATACTGTTTTGGTTGTGTTTTCTTTTCGAGGCGATGACGGCGATGCTGCCTCGGCTTGTCCGTTAGCAGCTGCTCCAGAATGGAGACATTGCCCACCAGCTCCTCCGTCTGCAGCATGTCCTTCCGTTCCTCCTGCTGATCCTGCTCCTGCTCCTCCTCCTCGGGCTTACTGTGCCGGCTATGACGGCGATGTGTCCCGGACTTGTCCCGCCTGGAGTTCTTCTTGGCCTTCTTTGTCTTGGGCCTATGCCTATGCGTGGGCGAGGGGGGCTCTGGCCGGAAGGACTCCGGATCGATAAGCACCGGCATGCTGGGCAACTGTGTGACCTGCTCTGAACGCTCCTCGGGGCGGCGCCGCCTGTGCTGAGGAGGGGCAGCCGTCGCCGCTATCGGTACGGTAGGGGGGGGCCTGCTTCTGCAGGTGCGCACCTTTCTCTCCATCCGCCAGGCACGGGCTCAAGCAGCCAAATGAGTCCGCCCATCACCCGACTCTTTCTGGGCGCTGACTCACTCCAGACGCCAGCTTGTCGTTGTCGCCGAAAAACATTTGTTCGATCTGTGCCCGGCACAGTTGTTTACCGCTCTTCCAGCGAAATGCTGCCAGACCCTGCTCTCCGACAAGCTGTTCCGGATTCCGCGGAAAGCCAGCCCCAAGGCCTCGTCCAGGCCGGGCCAGTCGGGTAGCAGCAGTTGCGGGCAACGATCGCGCGTGAGTAGCATTTTCTTGGCTGGTTAGGATCATAGCAAACCCTCCATATCGTACATGTCTCAGACGAAGGATCGGGAGAGTACAGCACGAAGATTATTCATAAATTTATGTACTCCTTTGCACAATTGTAGCCCATTATTCTTTAACCAAGTTTGCGTTTTGGCGGCTTCTTTAAACCTTAAAACAAAAAAACCTCACACAAAAGTGGTCCAAATATAATCTTGTATGGGACAGGCCCTCAAGGCAAGGCGTTCTTACCACCGTTCCAGATGATATTTCATTACCAATTTGAGGGAAGACTTGAAGGAATTCTTTTCTGCCAGACTGACGAAGCGGTTGTCCCTTGTTTGTGAGGATTGCGTCTTCCTTCCTTGGTTTTCTGTAAGACATTTTGAGGAAAAAATACCAAGCCGAGTCCAAGACTTTTCTCAAAATATTCCCAAGACTTTTTCCTACTTTTTAAAGATTTCAAAACAATCTTCTTTCAAAGAATTTTTGTTCTTTTCAAAAGCAGCCAATCTTTAACCGAATCCCGTTCAAATCTGTACCAGCACCAGCACAAATTTAAGCTTAGGGGTTTTCCCACTTTCACATTTGGCCACACTGCAACCTTTAAAAATACAAACCATTGCCAGTCATGCATTCAACAAATATGCGATCTATTTCACAACAAACTTGTTATTTTAGCCAGAAAAGTGCTGGCCAAAGAAGAGTTCTGTATTCCCATAAATATACAGTTTTAGGGCGTGACTATGCACTTTTTTTTAAGCCAGGTGTTCAGACGGACGGATATAGCCATGCCTGAATGGAGTCATACATTTGAACAAACACAGTATATATTACCAAATATTCAAATCCGCGAACATGGTGGGTTTCAATAGTTTTCTATGACAAATTTTAGACCTTTTTTCGTTTAAAAAATTTTACAAAATAATGCTATAAAGTCAGGCCTTTAAAAGTAAGACCATCTTATACAAAAGTGATTGGAAAAGCCCTTAAAACAACAGTAAACTGATGTATCTGATGTATTATACATCTGTTCTCTACCAATAAAAGGTATCATTAAAATTTCAAACAACCAGCGCTGACAGTAGCATTGCAGGGCATAAAAAAAAATCGAAAAATACTTCCGTTCCATCCCGTATCCATGTTTATTTATTGCTCGAAAACACGTGCAAAATGTCCAACCACGGAATAGTGATTCCGTTGGCCAAAAACATGGTGTTCCCTCTCTTTATTTTGGCCGCAATGGTTTTTGGGTCATTCGCAAATAAAAGCTGGGTTTCCTTTCTTCAAAATGATAGCAGGATATGTCTGAATATTTGTCTATATTAAGTACAGTCTCAAGGGGAATACGTACGTTGTTTGGAGGTTCGTAAAAGAGATCTACAGGGACAGGGTGCCCAAATTATTCCATTTATCCAAATTCTTTATCAATCTTTTGATGAAAATATCCAATCCCTGCTTTGAGACTCTCTTTCCTTGCTACTACCGTCCATGTCCTTGTTATTACTGTCCCTGTTCTGGGGGTTTCTGTGGCTTTTGCTCTGCCAGGGCTCTAGGCTCTGTCCAGGTGTCCAGCAATCCATCTCCCACTGCCTGGGTGCCTTCTGTGTTCCAGCTTCTTGATCGGCAAGACAGACTTGGCCATAACGACTCGGCTTTGGATGCTGATCAGGAATATATATACTTTATGGGGTCGGAAACCCTTTCTTCTGGCTCTTACACACATTTAAACGAATTTCCTACACCATCTGTGCCAGGGGGCCAGGGTTGCCGTGTGTGGAGAGACATACTCGTGCAGCAAATAAAAAGCGAACAAATTTCTGAAATCTCTTCGAGTGCAAAATGCCAGCAACACGGTCCCCCCCCCCTACGCCCCCCGCGGCAGGCCAAATCGGGACTGATAATAAAAATAAGCATAAAAGTTAAATGCAGAGAAGAGAGAAAAACTGCGATGTAGGGGTTGGAGGTGAGTGGGGTGGGTTACAGGCAGAACAATGGTGGAGACTGGAAAAGTTTTTGGGCACACAAAGGGTGGGGGGGGGGGGTAGGGGGGGGGAGGGCACACTGTTCTGGGGTATATAAATCCAAATAAGCTTAGTATGTGTAACTTTGGTGGCAGGAAGATTTATTGTTTGATTGTGCAACGACCACGCCTCCCACACCGGCCCCCAAGCCCCCCCAAGCCCCAGTCGATTTTATGAATTGTTTTTAGCTTTTGTTCTGAAACCATAAAGCATTTAAATACGCAGCAGCCTTCCCTCCGTCGAACCAGTCAAATGCGATTTCGATGGAAATTGAATTTTTACGAAAGAAAGTATCAATTTTCAATGCCACTCAACCGCATGGGCCAGTCCTTCAACGCAATCGTCTTTTAAGGAGAGCCACTATTGTGGTGGGAAATCTATACGGAGTATATACGGCATCCCTAGCTTGGATTAATAATCAATGAATATACGGCCACTCTAGGAAAATACCAAAGATACGGCCACATGAAAAGGAGGTAGATTGAGGCTCGATCATTCATCAGGAAAGTAAAGACATGTTTGGGAAAGTAAAACCTTCAAAAAGTATTTCTATTCCACTCTCTCATAATCGTCCTCTGGCAGAGCCAGAGCCAGGTTGTCGATCATCAACACATTTGTGCGAGTAAATGCGCTTTTTTTGGGGTCAGAAGGAGCCAAGGAGCAATGCACATACCCAGTGGATGCCTCTCCGGCTCACCTACTCCTGCCGTGGCATGGATAATGAGCGGCGCTCCACTTGTGCTTCGCCGCAGCTTGGCCCCGTCTCCGGCCTGCTCCCTTGGAGGCACTTTGCTTGCAAATTGCACTCAATTTGCATACTTTTCGCATGCACTATGCTGCCTTTCCAGGTGCCGGTGCCGGTGCCGATGCCAGAGCCGGTGCTGTGTCGTTCGACGTATCGTATGTTTATTAAGAGGCAATACCTGCTGTCCGGACGGTGTCCTTCTCAGTGCTGGAAACACACCGTATCCTAATCGATCGATTGGCCACGGAATATATAAACCTTATAATCGATGGCATAATTGTCATATAATCCTATCAGACCTATAGTTTCCAATAGACTTGATTGTTCTTTGAATTGGATAAAGTTTTAGCAAATCTAAAAAGCACTCGGCTTCAGGCACTTCGTTGCCATTTGCCGCACTCAAACTGTGCCCATTCTCTTGTGGAACTAAGCTCTTTATGACTTACATCAAGGCCTACTTGAACTCTATCATCAGCATATGAAACACCACATTTTGTAGATCATTTACATGTAAATTGAGAGCAGACGAGGGCCATATGGAGCCTTGAGTATGAGACGAAGACCGAGAGGCGGTCATAATGGATTGGCATCTAATAGATTTCACAAGATTTTCCAGCTTAGTGCATAATATCTTGAATGCCCAATAAGTAATCTTAATCTGGCTGTTTTTGTATGTCTTTGACTATTTTAGGTGTTCATTGTAACAATATTTATTATGTGGCACAATGCAAACAGATTTAGTCGAATGTCATACCAGAGAAAGTTTCTCAGAGAGATACTTATCCCTTATCCAGCGAGACATTTCAAAGAGACTGAGGCCGATAGAAGTACATCGATATACAGGGCACAAGCTTGGGATCGATAACTCCTTATTGTCTAGGCAATGCGAGACAGTGTTGCCAGATTATTTTTGCTTATCCAAATGATAATATCGATTACATTTTGAACACAACTCTAGCTGCTATCACAGTTATTATAAGGTACGAGTTTAACCTAACTTTAGGTACTTTTGAGCCCCTACATCGGGCTCAACAGAACTCCGAGTGCCTACTCCTAAATGGTTCAGTTTTTGCCAAATTTGACCAGTGTTTATTGCTCGTTGAAAATCCAAACTATAACCACAAACTCTTAATAAACAACGATATACACACTTGATCATAATAATAGGTACACGTTGAAGCTTTTCATTAATAATTAGTTTTATCGTACTTTAAGTGTTGAAAAACAAATTTTTTTGGTATGTTTTATTTGTCGGAACTGCAACCGTGACAAAAAAATGAAACAGGGAAACCGCCGAATAACAGAGCTTTAAGCGAAATTGCGAGTTGACATCACATTTTGGCTGATCAAAATAATAGGTACAGTGTCAGTAAATTTTGAATATCAAGTGAATAATTTGGAAATTCTTGGCTTTTTGGCAATTAAACATCCATTTCATTTAACTACAGTCTAAATATAAACAAATAATTATTTTTTTTCTTACAAGAATAGGCCGAAAGTCTTATTGTACAGCCCAATTGGCTCTTAGTCTGAAAAGAGAAGGCCAATCTCTTCGGGCCATTGCCAAATTAATGAGCTGTGTGTAGGGTGTGCTGCCTCTTGTCATACGCTTGATTTCGAAGCCAAGCCACGTGGTTTCTACCTTGAGTCGAGCAAATATATTGCCAAAAGATACCGAATGTTATTTCTAAGATCTCAAGCTTCAAGATGTCAAGATTCACTCTGTGAAAAGCATTTACGAGTATTATGGTCTATGAAATTCGTGAGCCATTATCAATGTTTTTAAAGTCACTGTTCTTCCTTTTGAGGGCATATCAGGTCATGCTTGGAGAAGACAAGTACCGAAATTTCGTCATAAAGAAGTATTTTATGCGCTTTGTTGACAGAGAGTCCAGTAAATGTTGCATGAACTGCTAAAAGGAGAGGGTTGGGCTTCCAGATTGATTGCGAAGTGAGTCACCAGCAAAGACAACATCTGTATATATCTCGTGTAAGCCTTGTGCTTCGTCTAGCCAACAGTCTGGAAGCTACCAGGTCTATCATTGTCCCAGCAGGAGAAGTGACAAGAGTCATCAAGCAACAAGGCACCGAAACACCTAAAATGATCCTGAAAGCCAGGATACTAAAATAATATTAACAGCATGATAACAATGGCCCCTATTATCCTCATCAATGGAAGAAATCTGTCATCTCAAAGCCAGCCATCATCCTGCCCTGCCCTGCCAAAGAGGTCTGAAAAGCTGCTCTTAAATTATATCAGGCAGCTCCCACCCATCAACAGTGCAATCCCATGAACCTTTGAACCTCTGAGATACGAAAAGCATGTGAAAGGCGAGAGTATGGCTTCGCTGTCTTACTCCCAAGCGACACAGAACATTCATAAAGTATTGGAATCGCAAAGAAGTCCTCTCTGAACCCCAGGGTAGCGTGCTTGGACCGCCACTGCATATCATCTACCCAGGAGATGTGCCGAGAAACAGCTTCGACACTCGCTGATGAGACTGCCTTGCCCAGACGCTCCAAGTCCCTCCGAAACACTCATAATCCCATCTGGTGGCCTTGCCACTACTCTGCGGGACATACAGGCCAACGTTTATGTAAATAATGGCCATTAGAGCGCGGATATGATCTGAAAAGAATGTGCTAACATGCCTCCAATGGAGCAGCAAGTCCGCTGAGAGCTCTTCATAAAAGGGCAATAACAGTATTCGCACGCCCTTCGCCCCAAAGTTTGTGCGCCTTTGATGATGGGAGACTGTACAAGGACAGGCGAATGGGATGAAAGAAATGCGCCTAATTTTGCATCACACATTTGATGTTCCCACGGTCGTCGGCCCGGCACTCAAAGACCAAAAGAGGGATAGGGGTACATCTAATCGGATAACATTCGGGGAAACCCCGGGCCGGAGAAGTCAAGAATGCCTGAAATTTCAGAGTGCGGCTGCTTTTTGTCGCCTGAGCCAAAGCCACCGCATTTTGTGGTCGGGGTCCTGTGATATAACACGGAATCAAGGCTGTACGGCCTCCTGAAAGGGAGTACTTCGTAGACAGAGAGATGGATGGAGATGTAGAACGATAGACAGATTAGACAGATTAAACTCAAATTAATCTGTAGATGGCATAACTATCATCATCTATTAAATCTAAATAGTTTTACCACAACCAGCTCTGTGTAAAAGAACCGAAACGAAATTTAAATGCCGAAAAAACGCATAAAAAAAGCCATATCAATTAGGTTTGTTCAAATCGATTTAAGCTGACAATAGACAAAGGCTTTCCATGGCATTTTTTTTGGACAGTCCGGGGTTCCCGGTCGTTGGGGAGGGAGGGGCGCCGCCATATGCCAATTACAAGCGAAAATATAACCGGCAATAAAATGACAACGTAAAGTCCCACAGAGCAGTCCTTGCAGCACAAAGGCAACGTCAACGGCAGATCAAAATTGCCTTAGATTGGGAGCTCGTTTAGCTCATTGAAAGACAATGGACCGAAGGGCGCCGCCACAGACCATACAACAGATTCCCAAATCGTTTCTAGAACCAAGGGATTTTAATTTGCGGCCAGATCCGGGTCTGTTAACAGGGAATGGGGCCGCGATGGAACCCCTTAGAACCACTAGACAATATACATATTTACATATTTCGCTCTGGCAGGCTCCACGCCGCCGTAACGTTCGAAAGTTGTTTGAAGGACGCGGCTAATGGTTATTGATTGCCTACCAGGAAGTCTAAGGTGTTACGCCGGCTCCGCCCGGCTCTCATTGACAATCGAGGAGCCGGGGCATAGAACATTTAACAAAGCGCGCAATTGTGGAATTTCTCTCTCTCTTTTATTTGCATATTTAATTTGTTTTGAGTTTTCTGCCGCTGCCGCTGTTGAAAAACAAAAAACCGCTGACAGACAAAACAATCACGGAAATTCTTCACAAACAATCCGTGCACATCCCACATCCCAATCACATCGCATCTGGTATCTGCATCTGATTTAAGGCCCAGTGGCTTGCCCTCGAACCGACCGAACCTTTCGAGAACTGCAACAATTTGTATGAGTGAAATGTGTTTTAACCGAATGTCTGTTTCTGAGTTTCTGAAACCAATCGTTACGGTCTGGTGTTTCAACGCAGCGGCACTCCCGGCACTCTGTTATATCTCGCTCACTACGCCAGAGGGCGCCATTGTACTAGGCGGAAAAATGCCTCTTTTTATGCCCGTTACTCAAAGTTCTTGATCAGCATCAAGAGTCGAGTGGATATGGCTATATCTGTCACTATAGCACCTAGATCTCAGAGCCTATAAGAGCTGGACTAAACAAAATTTGGTAGCCAGGACGAAAGGACGAAAGTCTAGGGCATCAAAGATTTTCCAGATACAAAAAACCCTATAACGCAGAACTTTAAGGAATAGCCACTTCTACCAGTTCGCAACGGATCGAACGCTTACTCCCTCTCTCTCTCCCTCTCTCGCACACACTCTTCTTCATCCAGTGTGCGCCCCTGGCGGAGATGAGCTAGAAAATGAGAAAGAGAGACAGAGAGTCGCAGCCAGGTCCGCGGCTCTACAATGCGTCGATCAACAGTCAAGCCAATTGCCGGATAACTTTGATCCTTCGAATGTGAAATGGAGTTATCAAAGCCAGCTGAAAGAGCTCTGATTTTCAACAAAAGGGGACCAGACCTTGCTCTAAAAGATTCGATTCAGAGTTGCCTCCTGTTCGACGCATCCATCAAAATGATTTAGCTTTAGTAGCCTTTTCTTTTGATGGCAGACAAAATGTCGCTCTTAATGGAAATTACCAACCGAGAGTACAATGGGAGTCTCCAATGGGATTCCCAAGGAACCGCAAAACAAGTTTTTGACGACTCCAATGGCCAACAAATCCAATTATGGTAGTTCTTTAGGGAACCAAATTTAACGCTTACCAGCTGCGATGGAATAATTCGAAAGTTTGAAATTCTGTTGAATAAACCATGGCATTGATTTGCGTGTTTGTTGCATTTCAACGAACTTCCACTTGGCCATTTGTTCAATGCCTTAGAAAATGCCGCAGCCACAGCGAGTGGGACTAGAGATCTGCCCACAACTTCCGGTGAGCAGAAAGTTCTGAGCCCAACCGCACTTTAAACCCCTTTCAAGGGGGAAAATGCCTTCACCTGTGGATGATAGAGAGGATCACAGCGAGTTGCTAACTTTATCCAATACCATGAACCACGAAGGCTAAAAAGCAGTGGCTTATTTTAGTTAATTAAAGCCCCTTTTCGCGGAGTGTATCTATTAGAACATCTATTGGTCTTATCTACTAGTCGTATCAGCTTCAGACCAGAAGTAAAACATAGTAAAGGCATAGTGTGTGATGGAGAGAAATATATGCTCTGGTTTCGAAATCATACTCTGAAACACTGAAGCAATAAGATGGATAATAATATAGGCTGTCATTGGAGGCTTACATATATGAGAAAAGAGATACCTGGTACTCGAAGAGTGTAGGATGTGTGTAACACCCAGAAGGAAGCATTTCCGACCCCATAAACTATATATATTCTCGATCAGCATCAATTTCCGAGTCGATACAGCCATGTCTGTAATTCCATAAACCCCATACGCATTTATTAGCAATTTTTGCGCATTTGCGTCTTGCCAGACGGCCAGAATAAATCGTTATCGTCATGGCTGGTGGCGTTTCGTCACGGCTAACGGGGATTCGGAACCGCTTATTGTACGTTACATAATCCCAATCCTCTTATCTACATCGTTACGATTTGCCATCGATACATCGTTATCGTTACGTGGCGAGCCGTTCGATACAGCCGCGGGGCCGCGGGGCCGCGGGACGAGCGCTAATTACCCATCCTTAAAAATGATGCATAATCCGTAATACTTGATGGTACTTTTTTCCAATCAGACCTTTCGTCCTTCCACAAACCATCCCTTTCGAATCCATTCCTTATTGAGCAAACTAACTCTTTGAATTGTTGCGTGTTCCTTTCAGGTGGAAGTGGCAGCTGCAGGACTCGAGGACAAAAACCATTAATTAGTCACAGCCTTGTCTGTCGCACACACAGCAGCCGCGGAGGCGGAGGCGAAGGACGAGAAACAGAAAAGCAGGGAAATCCGGACCACAATACAAGCGCGTCAAAAGGATTAGCCGGCAAAAGGACGATAAACAGGAGTGGGAGATTGGGAGCTTAAAAGTTCGCGAAACACTGACACCCAAAGCAAAGCGACCCCAAACAGTGTTGCCAGGACCCACCGAGGACCCTCTTGGAACGGGGATTATCGAGTTCCACTCAAGGCCGCCACTTGGCACATGTTCAGCGGCCTGCCGCCGTGAACTGGCCCCAGCACTAATGACAGTCGGACAGCGGCATAGCCCAGGACCGAGCAGGATGGCCGCCAGAGCGTGGGTGGTGCTCCTGGTGCTGCTGGTGCTGCTGGCCCTGGCACAGGAGGCACTGGGACACGCGGACTGGATGCAGAGCTGCAGCAACTGCCACTGCCACTGGAACTCGGGCAAGAAGAGCGCCGACTGCAAGAACAAGTCGCTGGCCAAGATACCGCAGGACATGAGCAACGAGATGCAGGTGGTGGACTTCGCCCACAACCAGATACCCGAGCTGCGCCGCGAGGAGTTCCTGATGGCGGGGCTGCCGAATCTGCACAAGGTCTACCTGCGCAACTGCACCATCCAGGAGGTGCACCGGGAGGCCTTCAAGGGCCTCAACATACTGATCGAGCTGGACATTTCGAGCAACCGCATCCGGGAGCTGCATCCCGGCACCTTTGCCGGCCTGGAGAAGCTGCGCAACGTGATCATCAACAACAACGAGATCGAGGTCATGCGTAACCACCTGTTCGTCAACCTGAGCTACCTGTCGCGCATCGAGTTCCGGAACAACCGCCTCAAGCAGGTGCAGCTGAACGTCTTCGTGGGCGCCCTGCCCATCAGCGCCATCTCGCTGGAGCAGAACCAGCTGACGCACCTGCACATGGAGACGTTCAAGGACCTGCAGAAGCTCATGCACCTGTCGCTGCAGGGCAACGTGTGGAACTGCAGCTGCGAGCTGCAGGCCTTCCGCGACTACGTGATCTCGAAGCGGCTGTACACCCCGCCCACCGCCTGCCAGGAGCCGGCCCAGCTGCGCGGCAAGCTGTGGAGCGAGGTGCCCTCGGAGAACTTCGCCTGCAGGCCCCGCATCCTCGGCACGATCCGGTCCTTCTTCGAGGCCAACCAGGACAACATAACGCTGCCCTGTCGCATTGTGGGCACGCCGCACCCGAACGTCACCTGGGTGTACAACAAGCGACCCCTCAACCTCAACGACCACCGCATCCAAGTGCTCAACTCGCTGGAGCAGCTGCCCCTGCAGCAGCCGTCCCAGGTCATGACCTCCGAGCTGCGCATCTTCGGCGTGCGGGCCTCCGACAAGGGCTCCTACATCTGTGTGGCCGATAACCGGGGCGGCAGGGCGGAGGCCGAGTTCCAGCTGCTGGTCGACGGCGACTATGTGGGAGCGGCCTCCGCCTCCGACGGCCTGGGCGGGCTGGGCATGAGCGGGGCCATCGGCGCCTCCACCAGCGATCCGCAGACGAATGTCTTTCTGATCATGTGCCTGATCACCACCGCTCTGCTCTTGCTTCTTATTGTCGTCGTGCTGACTCTGTTCTGGTACTGTCGACGCATTAGGACCTACCAGAAGGACACCACCATGATGAGCGGCGATGGCCTTATATCCACGAAGCTGGACAAGACCCACAACGGCTCCATGCTGGAGGGCTCCGTCATCATGGAAATGCAGAAGAGCCTCCTCAACGAGGTGAATCCCGTGGAGAAGCCGCCCAGGCGAACGGACATCGAGAGCGTTGACGGCGGCGACGATGGACACGAGATCAAGAAGACCCTTCTCGACGAAACAGTTTACGGTGAGTAGCGCTTGCGTTCCGTATTAAGGAGGACAAAATTGTATGTAACAAGTCGAGGGGCATCGACTCGGGGTAGCCTTCGAGAAAGACTCGTATTTGGTCATATCTAGCAGATTGCCGAATCTGGATCAGATCGGATCAGTAGGAACAAATTATATTGCAGTGGCGCTCCCTCTCTCTCTCACACACACTTTGTCGTGCAGTGTGCGCCCTCAAAACTGATTTCGAGCACTCTCAGTGGCAACGACAACACCACTTCGGAGAAGAGCCAGCTACGTCTGTAGCGTTCGTGTCCATTGAGTCCTCATTGGGTTGGCTATCCATCCCACCAGTAAATAGACGTCCCAGACCCCCGGATATTGCCTTCGCAGGTACCAGGCCCCTCACAGGCCCCCCAGAGTTCACATCTAATGATGCAGCTGCCTTCAGATAAAATTGTAAGCCAGGAAGACAGCTTCCTTTACGAGAGGGAGCGTCTTCCCGACTCAATTCGAAACATCATTTGCTCTGTCAGAGCATTGATTGTGGAGTATTGGTTGTGGATGAGTACAGAGAAAAAGAAAAGGCCCCCATAGCTCTCCCTAGTAATCTGACCAATGCTCCATCCTCATCCTCCCGATCTAATTTCCTTTTATTAACCTATCAGTATGCTAAAGGCTTTCGCTCAACACTCTTTTCCTGGGAAGACGGACATCTATAGTTCTACTTTTAGACCGGGAGGACGCGCTCTGATTGGAGTGGACGCCAACGTAAGCTTCGGATATCTCCATATACGAGAGGCCCCTGTCCACTATAGAAACCATTCTGTGCTCGCTTTCAAATAAAATCCATATGATAGTTCTTGGTGACTTTAGCATGCCAGATATTTTGTTGTCTTCGATAAACGAGTCTTACTTTATCGAGGGCTATCTTGACCTGTCCCTGTCCCCCCCTCAAGTCAACCCTGCAACAACTTCCTTGGGTCGATTGCTTGATCTGAAGAGCCTTTACCATCCTACCTTTGAGGTGCCTGTGGATAGTGACGGCGACGTAGATAGCCCCAGACTTATTGAGCCTCGAGTCCTAGTGGATCCTCTCGAAGCTATACACCATTGTCCCTTCCTTTTTTGTAGATCGAGTTCTATATCAAGCAAGGGTACGATGCTCGGATAACTACGGATTTACCACTAATCCCCTCCTTCCCCTAGCTCGATTGAAACCCAATTTTACCACCTCTCTTCTTTCTTTTCTTGTCTTGCAGTGGCGAATCGGTCGCGTGACGATGAGACGCATTCAGTGGCATTGTCGGACACGACGGCCACGCCCCGGTCCAGGCACACCTACGTGGACGACGCGTATGGCAACAGTTTGCCGCCGGATCTGCTCGCCTTCCCGGCCCGCGTGCCACCCACCTCGCCCTCGATGCAGTCGTCCCAGTCCAACATACCGGACCAAGTCCTTTACGGCATACGCTCGCCGCCGCTGACCAGCCCCGTGTACGCGCACATGACGCCCCACGGGATCTACGGCACCACCACCACGGCGGGCACCCACAACGGCTTCATGACGCTGCAGCACCCCAAGTCCCGGAACCTGGCGCTAATCGCCACGGCCAACAGCTCGCGGCAGCAGCAGCAGCAGCAAATGGCCGCCGCCCTGCACCACCAGCATGCCGCTGCCTCTCCGTTCCTTCCGGCCCCCGTGGTGTACTCGCCGACCACGGCCGTGGTAATGAAGCAGGGCTACATGACCATACCGCGAAAGCCGCGTGTGCCCAGCTGGGCACCGAGCACCTCGGGGGCATCGTCCCACCCGGGCACTCAGCTCAGCGAGTTCCAGTCGCCCACGTCGCCCAATCCGAGCGAGACGGGAACGGCCACCACCGCGGAGCTGCAGGCGGAGCCCGTCTACGACAACCTGGGGCTGCGCACCACGGCCGGCGGCAACTCCACGCTGAATCTGCACAAGGCACTCGGGGCCCAGGGCGCCCAGCAGCAGTACTCGATGCGCGATCGTCCCCTGCCCGCCACGCCCAGCCTCACGTCGGTGGCCTCGGCGGCGAATGTCAGCAAGATCTACGAGCCCATCCACGAGCTGATCCAGCAGCAGCAGCAGCAGCAGCAGCAACAGCAGCAACATATGCAACAGCAACAGCACCTTTATCCCTCAGAAACAGAGTCTCTGTATGGGGGCAAGCACCATGGGATTACCATACTGCCGGGGGCCAGCATTAGTGGGGCCGGCCTGGGCTACGCCGGACCCCTGTCGCCCTCGATGGCGACATCTGGGTCCCCCACACACGCCAGCATGGGCAGCATGGGCAGCTCGGGCTCGCCGAAGATTGCAAAGATACCACCAAGACCACCACCGAAGCCCAAGAAGAAGATGTCCGTGACGACGACGCGCAGCGGGCAGGGCAGCACAAGTCAGCTGTTCGACGACGAGGGCGAGGACGGCACCGAGGTTTAATTTGGCACCCCCCCGCCAGCCCCAGCCCCAGCCCCAGAACCGAATCGAAGCTCGAAGCGACGCAGCAGCCTTCTCAGAGCAGCTGCTGGTCCTGCCTCTCGAACAGCCAACTTGGCTGCCACATGCCTCCTCTGGATGGCTCCGACGTGTGTGCCAAACGACTGATGTAAAATTTAGTAATTAAACCGATAAGCATACGACTATGCACGACTATACAGAAGCAAACAGATGACAGGCAGCCGAGAAAAACCAGAACATCAAATGTGTATATTTAAAGCAAAAAAGGAGGAAAGAAAGAAAGAACGAAGGAAAGAACGAAACCAGATGGAAACCTAGTACCCAAGTTAAACCATTTTAGCATTATCTAATCCCAAATACATATTAGCGGAGATATGTAAGAACCCAATTTACTTGCTGCAAATATATACACACACACACACACGTATATAATGATAGAAAAGAAAACAAAAAACAAAATTTGAAAAAGAAAACTCTTAGCTCGAAGAAAAAACTGTCATCGAGACACAATTACATTCTTGTTATAATTACAAAAAAAAAAAAAAACAAAAAGAAAAAACCCTTACAGAATTGTATAATAGTAATGCATACAGATTTAAATAGTAACTATTTATATATATAATTAATATACACCTAAGACGTACACACTGTATACATAGGTATGTATATGCAGAAGGTTTTTTTTTAAAGGATTCCCTGTAGAGGATTGGGAAGTATGTATTGTAAGGCGTTTGCACTCGCAACTAAGACAGAGAGGACGATGTAATTGAAACTTAAATATATACATACATACATATGTACTTGCACTAGCTATTCGAATACATACATACATACATAGTATATTAAAACGATCTGCATGTATTTCAATATGTACATGAATTTCTAGGCAGAATATTTATACGATACAATATACCATACGATATAGCCGAACCCTAAATGTTTCGAAACCAAATCGCAAAAAACACACACATACTTAATATAGACGATATACTCGTAAACAAGAAGAAAGAAACATAAGAATAACAATAGAATACCGTTTAGTCAACTCTTAATAGGTCTTTGAATTGCAAATCAATACCAAACAAAACAAAAATTAAAGATCAGCTGTTAAAGCTATGTATGTGGCCTGCGAGTAGAACAGGCACGACTGCAGTTCCTGAGTGCCCCTCCTTGGTTATGTTTTTCAATTCAGTCGTCGCGAGTCACCCTGCTATTGTGATAGCCACCTAATAGCACTTTGAATGAGCTTAATACACGCTTCCCATGTTTTCTCTTCAACTTTATTTTACCTTCATACACGCACACGTGTACTAAGTATTTATGATATGTTTACCATTTTTTTTTTTATCTATCAATTAGCAATTACACTTTCAATTGATTCATGGAACGAAACAGCAGTTATGTGTGTGTGTATTTTTATGAATAACTGCCAAGCTAAACCATTTCATGTAGTGGATTTTAAATCAAAAAAAAAACAAAAACAAACGGATAAAGTTGATTTGGGTGTTTCAAATATAGAAATCACAGCCATAGAAAACTGATAGGATATAGGAGACGTTACGCCCATACTTGCCTCTTGAACGACCTTAAGATCGCGAAAGGAGTATCAGCAGAGGCTGAAAACCCAACCCAAAATCGTTTGATTAAGCAAAAGTATTAAATATTTAATAATTATAATTAATTTTTTTTCGTACTGCTTTCCTGTTTGTAGAGATTTGAACACTACAATTGTTTGTATTTATGTATAGGATTGTTTTTGAATTTGGAGCATGCGCCAAATATTCGAAAGAAGAGATCTCTAAACGCGAAAATATATGTAGTACTTTGCAGGCATCATTTAAAATCACAACAACAGCAAAAATTCATCAGACAGACACAAATTTTTTATCAAATTAGCCAAAATCTAAACCATTCTAATTTTAAACAATTTTAAACTAAATTTAAATGATAGAAGGGCTCTTACACATAAGTTTCTTATAATTTTTGCATTGTTTGCTAACATTTAAAATACTAAAATTAAATATGAATAAAACGGATTCAACAAAACTAGTTTTTTTAATTATATTAGATCTGCTGGTACTTAGCGATCGCAGGTGTACATTCAATTCATGTAAATTCGTTGCACAACCAGAACCCATATAGTATACACATGCATATTTACATATGTTCTTGATCAGAATCAACAGTCTGCTTCTGAAGTGTTCGCCATATTCATCACCTCACACACAAAAGCCAAGCACCGTACCGACTAGGCCAAAGTCGTCTATGCATCTTCAGCACAGTCAGTTTAGTGAGCTGGGGACAATCCTTGAGGAGCCCAAGGATAGGCACTCTGCAACGTCGGCAGAGGTGCTAGACGAGGCAGCGAGCAACGAAGCTAAACGATGAGGAACGATGGCCGATAGCCGATGAGAGTCGAGCGGACGGTCTCACTAAACGATCCAGCGCGTGCATGGGAATGTATGGTACATGACGCCACCGGCCAAGAGCCGTTAATCCAGGGCAGAAAGAGGAGCAGCGAGCCTATAAAAGGAGGCCGACGGTAACGCAACAAGGCAGTCGGCAGTTGTTTTGAAGGAAAAGAATAAGCAGTCCAGAGAGGAATATCTGAAGTAGGCGAAAGAGTCGGAAGTGTGTGAAGCTGAGTGAGGACGTCCCGACACTGCCATGGCCCTCTTCCTTGCGTCCCACGCTCTTTTCTCCGCGCTTCCAGTCCGTTCGCCTCGGTACCTACTCCGCTGTTGATTCCGCCAAAGCTTCTCGTCCTTTCGGTAAGTCCTAGGGATGTGCTCCTGGCTGGAGCATACCCATAATGCCGCTGCTGTGCCGCTGAGTCGACTATGTGGCGTTCCGTCCACTGCAGCAGGGACCAATCGACTTCGGAACTGTTGGTTCACGCCCACGGGAAATAGTGACATCAACCCCCCCATTCAAACACAGCTTCGAAACGCGTAAGTGAATTAGTATACTACGAGAACAAGCAAATTTCAGACCGCCGTACCAGGCGAACAGAAATCAGCAGCAGGCAACTTTAGCGAGTGCTAAATTTTATGCTGCATACTTTTGGGGTTGCATCAAACGAAGTTACATTCTGCTAATTTCTGTTTGCCTGGTACCCAGATTTTAAATTTGAAGTCGGATTTACATACATACACATATTTAAAATTGTCTTTGGCTATATCCCGGCTATTTATGGGCCGATCTGGGCGCGGTATGTCTTTTCGTGATCGGGCGATTCCTGCCAATCGACTGCCATCGGAAAAAGGGACATCAATTTTTTCCCGATTTTCGCGAAAAATCATGTTGTTTACATCATTAAATTTGCTAAAAATCGGCCTCATTTTCGAAGTCGAGATTTTGATGCCGTTCGACGGTCTGGACCATCACGATCATGGGAGAGTGGGTCCTTCACAGATCTGGCCCTAGTTGTCTGAGATATAGTCTTCCGAAGATTGGCATATCACTAAAATACTGGTTTCTTCTGTACGCTATATCTCTTCTATACTTCAGCCGATTGGGGCGCGGCATGTCTTCTCGTGATCGGGCGAGTCCTGCCAATCGACTGCCAGTGGTTAAACCACGGAAATTAATTCTACTAATAAAATTAATAATTACTCTTGTAGGTCCATTTTATCCTTCATCTGTATTCATCTTATTTCTTTTTCTCTAGTTAATATTTATTCGTTGACTTTATTTAACTCTTCCTTCCGTTTTAGCGGGTCGCCCCCTCCCGCGGACACCGTTATGCCCACCATCGCTTATCAGGGGCTTCCCCCTTCTGGTCTTCCGGTTATTATGAGCGGGTGTGCGCTCGATGACGGACGTCCACTCTAGGTGCCTGACCGGGTGACATCGCACGGGGCCACGATGCCGTCTGCCCCTCGGGAAATGACTCCTGTCGCGCGAGGCTGTGGTCCTTGGCCTGGGTAGGATAAATGCAGAACCGTATCCTTGCACTACAGAAGCGCACACCTTTCAAGATCCGAACCCTGAAGGCCATCTTCATCCTTCGACCTGGCCATCGACAACAAGGACTTTGACTATGGCGACCAAGGGAGAGGCTACGCGGGCTACTAGACTCTAGATAGATATCGTTGTTGTTAGATTTAAGGATATACCCGTCCTTTTTGTGGATAATAGATATACGTATGCTTAATGTTGTTTATTTATTTATACAAGGCTTAGTTTTGATGAATAAAACTATTGAAAAAACATCCTTGCTGTATCCTGTTTTGGGGAAACTATCCTGATTGCAAAAAGGCGTGGCACGCCCAAAGCGGTTTAAAAATACGGAGAAAATAAAATAGTTTCTATTGGGGAAAATGTCCTTGATCCTTGGGAAGGACTCCATCAAATCAGGGGCATTTTTTCGCTCACAGGAAGCTTTGGTACGTCCCGATCGGCCCACAAATAGCCCAGAAAACGAAATATGTATAGTTGGGGTTGTTGAAGTCCTTACCGAAGGATCGAGGACATTATTCTCATCACGGCGAGCCATGGCACGCCCCGATCAGGCCACAAATAACGAAGAAAACAAGATATATATGTCTTTAGGGGTTGTCCTTGATCCTTCAGAAGGACAGTAAACAAGATATGTATATCTGGGGAAAATATACTTGATCTTTGGTCCTTGAAAAGGAATGCATTAGATCTAGGAAGCTATTCCGTACACAGGAAGCCGTTGCCCGTCACGATCTGGCCACAAATATTGGAGAAAACAAGAAAATTGTCAATTGTTGTACAACAACTTTCAATTTGCGACCGCGCAAATGGCCAAAAACGAGAATTTTCAAACTGGGATACCAGGCGAACAGAAATCAGCAGAAGGTCGCTGTTTTTTTTTAAATTTTTTAATTTTTTTTCATGTGGAAAATTTGTATTTTATTGTAAACAAGTTTACTGCTACCTTTCGTGGCAACTTAATCTAGTTTTACATTTAAGGGGAAAAACAATTGATCACAGGAGATACATACTTAAACTTAATGTTACATATATGGAGTAGGTACATACATTATTTACAATATTTACAAAAAGTTAATGAGATGTTATAGGAGGGATCTAGTAGGGAGATCCAGTGGATAAATTTTTTTATTTGGTTTTTCACTTCCGTTTTGCAAACCCCAAAAGTATGCCACATTTTTTTGTAATCGCTAAAGTTGCTTGCTGCTGATTTCTGTTCGCCTGGTATTCCAGATCTGAAATTCTCGTTTTGTGGCCCTTTGAGCGGTCGTATGTGGAGAGTTGTTGTACAACAACAACAATTTGTTGTACAACAATTAACAAAACCAACTTTTGTTGTTTTCTCCGTTATCTGTTGGCTTATCTGGGCGTGTGACGGCTTCCTGTGACCGGAAAAATGTCCCTGCTTTGATGGAGTCCTTATAAAGGACGAAGGATCAAGGATATCTTCCCCAGATATACATATCTTGTTTTCTCCTTTATGTGCGGCCCGATCGGGACCTGCGACGGCTACCTGAGATCGGAAAAATGTCCCTGATTTAGTACAGGCCTTCTGAAGGATCAAGGATCAAGGACACCCCCTACAGATATGTATATCTTGTTTTCTTCGTTATTTGTGGACTGATCGGGGCGTGCCATGGATCGCAGTGATGAGAATAATGTCCTCGATCCTTCGGTAAGGACTTCAACAACCCCAACTATACATATTTCGTTTTCTGGGCTATTTGTGGGCCGATCGGGACGTACCAAAGCTTCCTGTGAGCGAAAAAATGCCCCTGATTTGATGGAGTCCTTCCCAAGGATCAAGGACATTTTCCCCAATAAAAACTATTTTATTTTCTCCGTATTTTTAAACCGCTTTGGGCGTGCCACGCCTTTTTGCAATCAGGATAGTTGCCCCCAAAACAGGATACAGCAAGGATGTTTTTTCAATAGTTTTATTCATCAAAACTAAGCCTTGTATAAATAAATAAACAACATTAAGCATACGTATATCTATTATCCACAAAAAGGACGGGTATATCCTTAAATCTAACAACGATATCTATCTAGAGTCTAGTAGCCCGCGTAGCCTCTCCCTTGGTCGCCATAGTCAAAGTCCTTGTTGTCGATGGCCAGGTCGAAGGATGAAGATGGCCTTCAGGGTTCGGATCTTGAAAGGTGTGCGCTTCTGTAGTGCAAGGATACGGTTCTGCATTTATCCTACCCAGGCCAAGGACCACAGCCTCGCGCGACAGGAGTCATTTCCCGAGGGGCAGACGGCATCGTGGCCCCGTGCGATGTCACCCGGTCAGGCACCTAGAGTGGACGTCCGTCATCGAGCGCACACCCGCTCATAATAACCGGAAGACCAGAAGGGGGAAGCCCCTGATAAGCGATGGTGGGCATAACGGTGTCCGCGGGAGGGGGCGACCCGCTAAAACGGAAGGAAGAGTTAAATAAAGTCAACGAATAAATATTAACTAGAGAAAAAGAAATAAGATGAATACAGATGAAGGATAAAATGGACCTACAAGAGTAATTATTAATTTTATTATTATAATTATTTTCCGTGGTTTAACCACTGGCAGTCGATTGGCAGGACTTGCCCGATCACGAGAAGACATGCCGCGCCCCAATCGGCTGAAGTATAGAAGAGATATAGCGTACAGAAGAAACCAGTATTTTAGTGATATGCCAATCTTCGGAAGACTATATCTCAGACAACTAGGGCCAGATCTGTGAAGGACTCACTCTCCCAGGATCGTGATGGTCCAGACCGTCGAACGGCATAAAAATCTCGAGTTCGAAAATGAGGCCGATTTTCGGAAAATTTTATTAATTAATTAATTTAATTAATTAATTTAATTACATCATGATTTTTCGCGAAAATCGTGAAAAAATTGATTTCCTTTTTTCCGATGGCAGTCGATTGGCAGGAATCGCCCGATCACGAAAAGACATACCGCGCCCAGATCGGCCCATAAATAGCCGGGATATAGCCAAAGACAATTTTAAATATGTGTATGTATGTAAATCCGACTTCAAATTTCAAATCTGGGTACCAGGCAAACAGAAATTAGCAGAATGTAACTTCGTTTGATGCAACCCCAAAAGTATGCAGCATAAAATTTAGCACTCGCTAAAGTTGCCTGCTGCTGATTTCTGTTCGCCTGGTACGGCGGTCTGAAATTTGCTTGTTCTCGTAGTATACTAATTCACTTACGCGTTTCGAAGCTGTGTTTGAATGGGGGGGCTGAGAAGCTACGAAAGGACGAGAAGCTATGGCGGAATCACCAACGAAGGAGGTATCGACTGCGAATGGACTAAAAAGACCTGGTCGCCCAGATCAAAGGCCACAGGCCCGTGCGCAGGAGTCGGCGGGCAGTTTGCGATATCAGCCGGTCAGGCGCCTAGGGTGGACAGCCGCCATCGAGCGCACACTCGCTCACATGAACCGGAAGACCAGACGTGTGAAGCTGCTGGTATACGATGGTGGCCATATCGGTGTCTGCGGGAACGCAGGGGGTATTCCTGGCCACCAGGAGCCACCAGCTAAAATTAAGATTGAAATAAAGTCAATGAGTAAATATTATCTTAATAACCAAGGAAAACTAACCCGGTCAAAGCCGATGAGGTAAAGCATGGTATAGCAGGGAATACGTTGTCGGTAATGTATGCACCTGCGAAGCACAAGCGTGGTTCGTTGTAAATAGCTCGATGCACGCGATCGTGGATGCAGTATCGATCTGGCTACACCCAAACAGGTAGGGCCGCAGGACGCCCGGTTCAAAAAGGGGGCGCCAAATGAAATTGAAATTTAAAATTGTCGTATCTCCACTTGTAACAGAGTAATTTTAAAGGAGTCTGGATACTCCAGCTCTTATAGTCTCTGAGATCTAGGTGCTCATCGGGACGCACAGACGGACATGGCTATAACGACTCGGCTATTGATGCTGATCAACAATATATACAATTTTTGGGGTCGAAAACGCTTCCTTCTGGGTGTTACACACTACCACATTCCCCTTAATTCTAATATACCCCTATATTCTTGTGAGAATCGGGTATATAAATGGTCTATTAAATATTCTTCAACAGATTAGAGAGAAAATATACATCTCTGGTAATACATTGGCACCTTGTAAAAGGATTTGATCTATTTGATTTCTGTCTCCTTTCTATCCGCCTTGTTTGACGCCTAGTTCTTAAAGCCCATAAGAGCTAGAGCAACCAAATGTGGTCTACAGACTCCTGTGATATCACACTGAATCAAGTTCGTTTTAAAAATGTTCGACGCTGCCTTCCGCACCACAAAGGACGAAAATCTGTGGAATCTACAATTTTGAAGACACGAGAAAAGAAAAAATGCAGAATCGTAGAGAATGACTATAACTAACCGATGGCAGTCTGGATCAGATCGGATCAATATTTTGGTCAGAAGGAACAAATACAACCCCCAGCCACGCGCTTACTCACACTTTTCCTCGTGCAGTACGCGCGCTCTGGCAGAGGGGAGCGAGATAGCAACGCACATACTGACTGACTACCGGTACCGGATATTCAGCGGCAGCTTAAATGCTGAATGAGCTGTTCAGCCTCGCTCCGATAAATTTGCTGCAATGTCAGATGATCCAACGGCCAATGCGGTGAGACACTTTTTGCCAGTTCGAACTGGTGCACCAAAAAAAGTTTATAACTGCTCGATACACTTGCTGGCGTTGTCGAACATTTTCTCTGTCTCCGTTTCAATTTTCTTGTTGATCGTGCCTCTTGCGATTGAGATTCACGGAATTGCAACATGCTCACACGCAGATTTTCGTTATCTTGTTGGATTTCTTCGTCTGTCCTTCCTCCTCTATGCATTATTCATTCAGCGGTCAAAAGGTAACTGTAACTCACACACAGATTGACCAAATTGCTGTTCTTACTGATGAAAATACTGATTGAAATCCTTACAAATTATAGCTATAACTATAACTAATTCCAGGTGGACAACTAGTAGTCAGTTGCTGGCGTTCCACTGGTAACTAGGACGTAGCCAGCTGCTGAGCAACTAGCTACTGGTAATCGAAGGGTAGTCCGCTGAAACACATTGTCGGTAATCGATCTGGAACTGGTGGGGGGCGGTACCGGTGCCGAGCATGTTGTCTAGTCTACATATGCGTGCTGGTCACTGTTTTAAAGCCAACAAAGTTATATAGAGCCCCGATATTGTGCACAATTTGCACAATTGTGCACAATGTACTTTATATAAGTACTGAATTTCAGTTACGGATACGGTCAGGTGTGCGTCAGTTTTCCTCGACTTAAAGAAAAGAAATAAAGAGTATCATAGCAAGGTTTGTATTACATAAAAAGTCATTAAAAATTAAGGTTTAGATTTGCGTATATTTAATTACGACTTTATATATACAAACACAATGCGCATGTTAAAAATAGTAAAAATAAATGTATTTAAAAAGAAACAAGCAGTAGTTGTTCACATTATGGTATGGTATGGTATACCTACATACGAGTATGTTCACGATGCAGGAAGAGATATGCGACACCCGCATATCTTTCCGCCAGCACGCAGTTGTTCTATATTGTTGCTAAAACACTTGCTGTCTGTGAGTCGGGTGTGTGAATTGATGTGTTCAGGTGCTACCGATCGGCTAGGCGTGACTACATACATACATACATATAAATGGAGCGCGATCTCACCTTGTCGCAGCTCGCCCCACCACTGAATTTCTACATTAGATCTATTTCATGTTCGCTCAGAAGTTGGTTTCGATTAGCTCACGCTTTTTAGAGGTTTGTATTTCGTTAATATTGATTTTTTATTGTAGTTGCTGTTTTTTATAGAGTTCAGCTCATTTCTGTTTGAAGGGTTTTCTTTAGTTACTTGTGTTGCAATTTCTGGTGTTGGTGTTGATGCTGTGGTTGTGGTTTTTTTTGTAATGTAGCAGTCTTGTTTGTCTTAAGACGCTGTCACTGCAGTGGCCGAAACGGAGATCGCTTCACTGGAATCGACATGATTCAATTGGAGCTGTTCCTCTTCAGCGCGTAACTTGGCTGCCTCTTTCTCTTGTAGCTGCGCCTCTAGTTCCTCTATATTGCGAAAGATGCGAGCGTACTGGAAACGTTGTTGACACGCTTGCTGATATGCAGCGGTCTCCTCCTCACACTCCCCAAACACATCCCCGTCCCGCAGCGCGGTGTAGACTTTGATGGCCTCCTGTGGAATTGCAAAAATTAGTGCCATTAGTATCACCACGTTTTTGGGTTAGGTGCCACCGAATATTACCTCTAAGCGCAGCTTGTTCGGATTGAAGTTGGTGACCAGCTTGATAGCGGTATCCTTTTTACTAGGATCTAGCTCGAAGAGACTACGAGCCCCCTCGTACAAGTGCAGTATGGATGCGTTGTGCTTGGCAATGAATTCATCGTTGAGCTGCTGGAGCGTCTTGCTGCCTATCAGTTCTTTGGTAGCCTTGTCAAGCACCTGCTGGACGTGTTCGTTGAACCGCTGTTGTTTAAGAGCGCTGGACAGCGACTTCATGAAGCGAATAATGCAGCTGTGGACCTCAGGGTGCGCTGAATTGACGGCACGGGCACGCTGTATCGACTGAAGCATCAATAACGGCTTATTTTTACGATAGTACACCTCGAAGGCCAGTAAATGCGTCTCAATGCGTTCTTTGGCTAGCTGCTGCAACGGCTTTAGGAAGTCAATGGCCCTTTCTAAGGGTTCGTCCGTCCGCTCCAACTTCTCTGCCACGAGCTCGTCCAGTTGCGGCGCATCAGGGTCGGTTTCCTGGCTAGCCTGCTGCTTGGACTTCTGGTGTTGCTCGCGCTTCACTTGTGCTTGCGCGGCCTGCGCGCTTTCAAGCTCGGCTTTCTTTTTTGCTTTGCGCTGTTTGCTGCGCAGCTTCTTCAACTCAGACGGAGGAAGGTTTTCTGTTGCAGAGCAGAGAAACATGTTATTCAAAAATCACTACCTGGCATTATAACTTGAACAGTGTTAACATACCAATGCCAATCTCTTCAATAGCCGCTTCCGACTTGAGAGGTTTATCATATAAATGTAGGTACACCTCAATGGCGCACTTTGAAGCCTTGAAGTAGAACGGATGCTGGCGCAGGACATCCTCCAGCCGCAACAGGCCCACGTATGCCCGAAGCGTCATCTTGCGCATGCAGTATGTATGAAAGTCAAACTGGTCCTCGACTATCTCGGCAAAGTGACGCTCTACTTCGTGGCACTTCTTCAAGGACTCGCCCCAGCGACCCATGCGCTGGTAAGCTAACGCACACTCCGTTTGGAACCACATGCACTGCATCTCATTCAGATTATCCATTGCAGAGACACCCTCTCGAGTGAATTTCGCACAAATTTCCTCCGCCTCCTGCACCAGGTTAGCGCGCAGCATGTACTTGGCGCATTTTGAATTGATGTAGCTAATTAAAATAAAATGAAATGATAAATAACATTATCAAGGAGGATAGTTATATGAGTATGTAAATATTATAAGAGAGCAATCAATTTCTCGGTACAAACTGCAAGCAAATCGCTTTTTTCAGTATCGCATTTCACTTGGAATTTGTCTATGATTGTGATTGAGATTCCTACCGATCGGCTGTATCCATACTCTGAGCCTCCTCCAGCCAGACGTAGGCTTCAACGGCATCGCCGGCATGCTTGAAAATACGTCCCTTAGTTATAAGAAGTTCGATCAAAGTAGGCGTGTGGTCGATGGCGACATTAATGTAGTCCAGAGCGCGATCTGTGTCCCGCATGTAGTCATAGTGCTGCGCCAGAAACAGAGCCGTCCATACAAGCGCAGAGGCCGGCTCAACGGCCGCCCCAGCATCGGCGTCCTCGCGAGAGAAGTGGCCAGAGCGTGTCAGATTCTCAAAGTAGTCCAGCGTGAGCTTCTCAATAACAGTCGCTTTCTCTGACTCCTGGTGCAGGGTGCGCACGTTAACGAAAAGCGGTGGAATGCCCTTTCGGAGGCCGCGACGCAAGTACTCGTCAGCTACCGTACGGAACTCCGAGCCACTGGCAACGTTCAACGGCAAACGGCGGGGGCAGAGCGCGCGTGGATACTTCTCCTGGAACTCACGGTAAACGGCCACCACAGCGCTAGACTCTGAAACCTGCCGAGCGGACAGGTACTGTTCGTAGTAGAGGACATTTTCGGGATTGCGACGAATCAACGATTCAAAGATGGGCACCGCCAAATCATGCTGCCGTAGCTTAATGTATAAATCGCCCATTGTCTCGCGCACGGCCAACTTATCCACAATCTGTGCGTTGTACTTGTTCAAATGGTCGAGGGCCTGCTCCAGGCGCGATGATTCGATGAGTATCTGGTTCTGGTAAAGAAGCAGCTCTGAATGGCGATAGTCGTGCGCCTCCTGCCAGTGGAGTGAGATGGAAAAGATGGAAATTGGGAAACAGATTATAAGAATGGAATTAAGAGGTTGCTTTCTGCTACATACAATCGATGTCTGGGACTGGCTAAACGTTTCCAGTATGTTGTTGGCCATTTCGTAGTCTCTTAGTAGATGATAGCTCATGGCAAACCCAATCCAGGATGCGTGTTGAGAAGGCCGCAACGTGAACAGATGATGACGGGTCTCCTTGTACCCCTCCAGATCGCGCATTTGTATCTGAAGCAGCGACAGATCCTTCAGAATCTGCAGATTGTCCTTTTCCCACTTAAGGGCATTGCGGTAGCACTTAATGGCCTCGTCATATTTCTTATCACTCCTCTGGAGAAGGCCATAGACATGCCAGCAGACATGAGAGCGTAGATCATTGCGCAGACCCAAACGCACATACTTGTATGCCTCTTCACGTCTCCCCAGTCCGTTCAGAGTGAGACCTTTCATCGCCAGTGTCTCCCCGTGTTCCATGTACTTGGGGTTGGATAGTATCTGCTTTGCCAGCTTGAGGCCATTTTTGTACTGCTTTAGCTCGTAGCATTTCTGAGTAGAGGAGTAGAGAAAAAAAGGCAAATAGTAGAGCCGCAGCATTGGTTCACTAGTCAATAACATTTTATACATCCCGCCCAACGAAAAAGTTTGAGGTTATGCGACCGACGAAAACCCCAAACAACCTAACTTAGTTTAATATAAGTTGCGGATTCAAGAGTTCGCACTTCCAAGTTGGGAATGTAGCTGGTTGGGTTTCAGCTTGGGCTATTTCTGCAGCAGTGCCTAAAATAGGCACGCCATAAAAAAAGCACATGGATGTTGACGGCGAGCGCTGCAGTCGGAAGCCGGCAAGGAATTTTTCCACTAGCAAGTGGGCGGAAAAAATATTTATACAACTTACTAGTAGCTTTCGGAAAAGCGCACCCTCCTTGGGCGGCAGTGGATCACTGGAAGGCATCTCTGCAATGCTTCTTCTTCAGCTACTGACGGTTGTCTTGCCTTTACACCGAACTGAGCTGCGTGAGCTTTGTTGTTGGCAATGAAAATGCTTGGACGCGGCTGCCGACTGCGAGTTTTGCGGGAGCTGCGTGAAAGAAATGAACGAATCGGTTAATAATGTCAAAAATTTTCACACACCAAAAATAAGCACACACCGCGAAAAAAAAAACGTTTGCTAGCACGAGCAAATTTTCTAACTTGACGGTGAGACAGCAACACACCAGGAACTAGAACAATACACATGCACGCGACGTGGGCGCGTTTCCCCGTGAATGACAATGAACAAGGTGACGGTGATTCGACTTCGCATGAATCTCGGAATTATCAATTAACTTTGAGCTACAGCGGCTCAAATCTTAAACATCACGCTACCTTAAGAAAACAAACCAGCTTTACGGCATCTATCCCTTTTATTAAGAAAATATAACGCAATAAACTATGGGGGTGAAGTTAAAAGAAGAAGAAATAGCCGCAAAACTTGTTATGTAAAACGTTGGGTTATTAATTAAAATTAGCCTATATCATGAATTTCATGAAACCGGCAAACAAAATATATGACTTAAAATATACCCGCTTCCTCTTTGCTCACATTGAATTCGAAACAAAAACACAATTAAACACAAAAAATTTCAGCAGCAATGAGCCATTCACCATAGGAATCGGCATCAGCTGTCGTCATCCGCATATCGATAACTTAGCTGAAAAATATCGATGTGACCTAAGCCTTGCGTGAAGGAACCAGAAATTAACAGCAGCAGCATGAATTCTCTGGCCAGAATTGGTGGTTTCGCTTGCCAAGCCGGGAAATTAGCTGGATTTGGCGTAAGTTTATAGCAATGCCAATCTTTAAACTCTACTGACATTCGTTTGTGGTAAACCCATAGTTACAGCAAGTGCGAACAAAGTATGCCGACTGGAAGATGATCCGTGATGTCAAGCGCCGCAAGTGCGTGCAAGAGCATGCCAAGGAGCGGCTTCGAGTTAATTCACTTCGGAAGAATGACATACTGCCCATTGAGCTGAGGGAAGTGGCCGATGCGGAGATTGCTGCTTTTCCACGCGACTCATCATTGGTCCGTGTTCGGGAACGTTGCGCACTTACGTCACGGCCGCGCGGAGTTGTCCACAAATATCGCCTCAGCAGAATTGTATGGCGCCATTTGGCGGACTATAACAAGCTATCCGGCGTGCAACGTGCCATGTGGTAGAGTCTAAATCAATACAATATTCTTTGTTTATGTTAACAATTTACACAAAAACCAATAAATACATACATAAGAACCGTAAACGTATAATGGTCGTACTTCGAGTTATACTCCAGTACTCAAACGCGATACATTTATCGCTAACGAAAACTGGGATGATATTCCTATAGAAACGATAAGAAATCATCCCTGTTTTTGGGCGACTAAAATAGTTGCTACTGTTTGTTTGCCGACTAGTACACAGATCGCAAAAAAAAAATACCGATTTATATTTCCTGGGCACGAGCGAAATATAGAATATATTCTAGTGCCAGCCGGCTAGATAAATGCAATAACGATGATAAATTTAATCAAATTAAGACAGTCACATGAATGCCGATTATATGGATATTATAGTTTTCTACCCTGTTCTCATTCTATTAATTTACTACAATTTACAAAGAAAACTTTTCATATCAGTTTAATTTGGCAATACTTGTGGGTATGCACTATTTTGTGGGTTTCTGTCACTGATAACGTAATATTCCTGTAATGCTCCAGCCATCTTCAATTGATCTTCCGTTCTCGCCGTGGCCGATTTCCCACCATATCGGTCCCCCGCTACTACTCTTGATGCTTATAGCATTTTATATATAGCCTAAAACCACCCTGGGACTGAAAATTAATGTCAAGTCATGACGTTTTTAAAAACCAACGGATCGTTTTCATATAAATAGATATAGAGACAACAACAACCATTTTTATTGCATTTCTTTTCCCCAGGTATAGATTTACCCAATCTTCGCGGGGTTTCTTCGTTCATAGCCAAATACCATCTTTGCTTTTCTAGTATGTATCGTTTGCCTTTCCAGTATTAATCGGACATTTGTTTTGCTTATCTGAGCCGGCTACGAAAACTAATGTTTACGTTTCGTCTATCATGCTATCTCGCTCTTCGCACGAAATTTACCAAGCTAATTTCATACAGCTATTGATGACAATGTTCACCGGTTGGATCAGCTATGTCAAAGAAATCAAGTAAATCGCGGGGAGTGCTCAATCTAGTGGAGTTTAGTTTTTTGGAGCTAAAGGCTGAGCTCAATGGCGTTTTGAAAGTCAAAAGCCGTCAGCAGCTAAGTTTTGTCGAGAACGAGGCCGACTTCTGGAAATTTGTAAACAAATATGAGTGCATGTTGCGCAGTATGGGCCAGCCAGTACTTCCGCAAGTTTTGCAGAAGCCAGAGCTGGAAAGAGCACAGCCATATCACAGGAGCAAGCACCTGTCCATTCAACTGGATGAGTCCGCCCTGCGCCAAGAACAAGATAAAGTTAGCGAGGTGCAGGCGCAGTTCCAGCAGATACTGCTTATCTACCTAGACTTTAAGCAGAAAGAGAAGTTTAAACGTATTAAGAAATTACGCCAGGCGCAGCGAAATTTACCAATAACCCGCTTCAAGGATGATTTGCGTACGGCCATGGACTCGTCCCGTGTGGTCATTATCGCCGGCGACACGGGATGTGGAAAATCCACACAAGTGCCGCAGTTCCTCTATGATTTTGGGTACCGCAGCATAGGTAAGTGTTCTGACGCCATCCCATTAGCCAAGCTAATTCCTTTTGATAACTTTTCAGCGTGCACTCAACCGCGCCGCTTGGCATGCGTGTCGCTGTCGAAGCGAGTGGCTCATGAACTGCTAGAAGACTACGGCAGTAAGGTGGGCTTCCAGATTCGATTCGAGAGAAGAAAAACACAGCACACGAACATCCTGTTCATCACGGAAGGTCTGTTACTTCGCCAACTTGCGGTTTCTTCTAGCCTAGATGACTATGACGTGCTCATTCTGGACGAGATACACGAGCGGAATCTGTTTGGTGACTTCCTGCTAGGTGTGAGCAAATGTCTGTTGCGGAGCAAGCCGCAACTAAAACTAATCCTTATGTCGGCCACCATCAACGTGGAACTGTTCCAATGTTACTTTAAAGAGGAGGGGGCACGGTTTCTGCAGGTGCCGGGACGCTTGTTTCCCATAAAATTGCGCTACATGCCACCCCCAGCGTTGGAGATGAAAGCCGGCCAAGCCACGGCGAGGTCTAATCGTTCGCAGGGAACGCGCATGGACCCAGCTCCATTCGTGCAAGTCCTTAACCTGATCGACCAGCAATATCCCTGTAAGCCTTTCAAACCATATAATTGACGATTATATACAATTGGGACCTTCGATTTTCATTTTCAGCCACCCAGCGCGGGGATGTCCTCATCTTTGTTAGTGGCGTTAACGAGATCGACACCGTATGCGAGGCCATAAAGGAATACGCCGCCCAGCAAACGCACTGGCTCGTCCTGCCACTTCACAGTGGACTGGCACTGGCCGAGCAGGACAAGGTGTTCGACTATGCACCGGAAGGCTCGCGCAAGTGCATAGTATCGACGAATATTGCCGAGACTTCATTGACTGTGGACGGCGTGCGGTTTGTTGTCGATTCTGGAAAGGTCAAAGAGATAAGCTACGATGCAGCCTGCAAGGGACAACGCCTGAAGGAGTTTTGGGTGTCCAAATCATCGGCAGAACAGCGGAAGGGTCGCGCAGGTCGCACAGGGCCGGGTGTAAGTTCAATAGTCGACCGACAGGTCTAGTCCCAGGTCTCATGCAGGTCTCTCCTTACTTTCTGTTCTTCCAGTTCTGTTTTCGTCTCTACTCGCAGCAGCAGTTCGATGCGTTCGAGGCATATCCCACTCCAGAAATCTACCGCGTCCCACTGGACACAATGTTGCTGCAAATGGTATCCATGGGACTGCCTGACGTCAGGGCCTTTCCCTTCATTGAGCCTCCGGAATCAGAGCGCATCGAACAGACTATTCTGGCACTAAAGCAGCATGTAAGCCTCATTTTATCTGAACAAACTAGATCTAGGGTGACCTTTTGGGGTCACTACACAATGTACTACAAGATGTATGCTTATATTTTGTGTCTATCCACCATCCACTAGGGCGCCGTTAGCATGGAGGAGAAGATCACGCCCTTGGGCAGCTCGTTGAGCAACCTGCCAGTGGAACTGTCCATTGGCAAAATGCTCCTAATGGGCTGCGTGTTCCCAGAGGTGGATCAGCTGTTGACGCTGGCCGCCATGCTCAGCGTACAAAATCCGCTTACCAGCCGTGCTTACACGGACGCACACTGCGAGCGGGAGCGCCAGAGTCTGGAATCCACTCAGGGGGACCTCTTCACCCTGATGAACGCCTACCGCGAGTGGCTGCAGATGAAAATGGCCCGGGAGAACACCAGGAAATGGTGCCATCGTCGAGGCATCGAGGAGCAACGATTCTACGAGGTCAGCAAGATGCGGCAGCAGTTCCAGCGTATCTTGGAGAGCTGTAACATGGCTCCACCCAGCACTTCCGGCGCGCTGACCAGTGCCGAAAGAGCCAGCCGTCACGGAGAAGTGCGCCAGCTGAAGGCTCTCAAACGGCGCCAGCGGTTTGAGCAGCCCCGACACCCCAAGCTACTAAAACACCAGCACAGCGGAGGGCAGTACGAGGAGCCAGATGAGAACTACGAGGACGTGCGCGACGTGGACTTTCGCCTGCGGCATGATGCCCGCCAGCTCGCCCTACTTGAGCGCTCGGCGCGTCTGGAACGCAACAGGGACGTGGTTCTGCTGAAGCTGCTACTGGTAAGCGGCTTCTACCCGCAGCTGGCCATTAGTGATGAGTTCAACTACTGCAAGGGAGGGGGCCAACAGTTCTTTCACACTCGAATGAAGCCATTCATCTCCTTGCATCCGAACTCCCACTTCGCCAAGTACTACGAGTGCCTCAAGCTCGCCGAAAGTGACCTAATACCGAAGCCGGCCTACTACACACCAAAGCATCCACTCAGTGAGCGCCATCAGCTGCTGTGCTATCAGTAATTAACCGGCAACGACGCCCGAAAAAATAAATACAATACAACCAGTCACTTGCAGGTCGCTACTAGAGACAGCAAAGCCATACCTGATGAGCTGCATTCGGCTTCCAGTGGCCCACACGCTTCTCCTATTTGGCTTCGCGATCGATACGAACGCAGACCTGACACAGATGGTCTTTGACGGCTGGCTGTGCCTGGATTTCCCTGTGCCCGACAGCGGGATGAAGCTGCTGTGCCGAGCCATCAAGCTGCGGCGCCGTTGGAGCAGCCTGCTCTATAGCAAGCTTGATGGTGCGTGGCCCCTCCTGGGGAGAACCAGTTATTGCTTTTGTTTTCACGTTAATCGAGTCTTTTTTAGAGCTCAACGCTAGCGAGAAGGCTCCAGCTGTTACTTCCAAAAACATCACGCTCTGGCACGAGCTCATCGACTTCATGGGACTGGATGTGCCGTACGCCGTCAGTCGACTGCTGCCAGCTGATCTCAAGAGGCTCTACACACACCAGACTGCAATGCCGCTCCTTGAAAAGCTGCAGGGAAATCCCTTCGACATCGACTATCCTCCGAGTCCCAACATGACGAAGGGTGGCATCAACGTCTCCGAAAACGTTGTGTACGGCTGTGTGGCGGACCAGCCGTGGACTCTGGCTATGCAAGCGGCCCTCCAGGCACGGGCCTGGCAGTGCTCAAAATGCGACTTTCAGCTGGAAAAGTGTGATATGCTCGAACAGCTGGTGCACCGTCAAGAGTGCAAGAAAGTGCGACCGGCCAGCCCAGTTCACGTACAGCAGCCACCCACAGCTCGCGTGGCATCTAACTCTGGGAACTATTTCTGTGAGAGCTGCAAACGCCATTTGAATATTTGTTTGCCGATCGACATTCTACGCCATAGACGGCAGTGTGCAAAAGACAGAAAATAGTGTCCCAACTTAGAGATAATTTTAGCCATAGATATGTTCGCAGCTCCAGTTTGTTGTACAATCAGTAAATGTTTATGTCTCGGAGGAAAATCATTCTGCATTTTCCCAACCAAGCCTAATCGCAAAAGCGCCTCAAAACTATAGAGCTCGAAACATACAGGCCGACCAAGCGCTGTAACCATCCCTTAATCCAATGGTATCATCAAAAAGATGAAGTTAATCCAAAACTATTCTGGTTAAAGAGTACTGTTAAGATTTAACAAGATTTGGGGAAGGATCTTCATCCCATTGCGGTCCGAAGGGCCCTTCATTCGCCTAACTACAAATATCGTCTTGCTAGATATAAATCCCATATCTCTTAAATAACAAAATGAAGAGTTTTGGAACACTCAGGGGTGGACTAACCTCAAGGAGAAATGGGTAATTGCCTGGGGTCCCCTATTTAAAGGGGGAAACAGAAAAAATGCTGAAAGGTGTATAAATATTATTGTAGAGGACCATCATACGACAACGCATCGTCTGCGATAAGCCATCGATGTTTTTCGAATTTTCGCTTGAAATGAACCTTTTAAGGGTATGAAATGAATGTTCATATAACAAATTGTTGTTAAAAACAGAGTAAAATGTTTTCAAAAAGATTATTTTGATGTAAACTAAAAACATTTAGGCTTGAGATGTTTTTGCGGTGTCACACCGCAGGGCATTGTACTTTGTGGCTTATCGTCGTGCTTAACTAAAATGTATACATCACATAATTTGTTGGTCCCTTCGAACAGTGGGTGTAATTTCTGGTTATAAGCACCATCTTGGCACCGGTTGTGGGCACCCTGGCTTTTTTAAAAATATAATTCGCGTGCTTGTTTGAGAAGCTGAGTAATCAGTTAATCAAATCAAATCAATCAATTAATTTATTTAATAAAAAAAGAAATTCTAATGCGCTTCTGCAAGCCATTAAGTGTTGCTTACAGGACAAGAAACCTGCCAAAGGGACTGCTCAAGCATATGGTATTACCCGTTTTAACGAAAAGGATCAGCGCTGAATCGTCGTGCTTGGAACGTTAGGAGGATGTACTTACCACAGCAGAAGAGTTGTTCGACACCGTTAACATCAGCATCATTCTTCTTTCGGAAGAAATTGGTCCTCCCCGCAAGCGAATACTCCAAACAAGCCTTCGAATCGTGGAAGAAAGTCGATGCAAAGCTCCTTGCTTTCTTCTCCTAAATGCCCTTCTTCTTTGAAGGGAGCGGCTCAGCTACCACATATGCAGGCATCTGTTGCTCCCCAGAAAATGCGTGGACGGAAGGCAACACTAGCCAAATCAAGTAAACCAACCAAGCGCACCAAGGAACCCCATCCATACCATCGTCTACGCGCACCAAGGAGTACCGATCCAGTGAAGGCTCTGAAAATAAATAAATTTTCATTTTCTCTTTATTTTTGATGGTTTTTTTCATGTTTAGCGGATTTTTCAGGTATGCCCACAACAGGGTACAACATTTTTGTTTCTAAAAAAGTAGAGCCGCGGCCTTTGCCGCGGTTCACAACGTAATAAAAGTGAAAGACCAATAAGTCTTTCACATTTCTTTGCTTGCTTCTGTGCGTTATAAACTTCCGATCAAGTTTTTAATACCTTCTTCAAGGGTCCCCAAAATACATCGAAGAAAAGGCGATGCATGAAACCTCTAATGGACAGACGAAGATAAATCAACTTAACTGAGGGGAGTTTTGTTTTAAAGAAGAATGTAGGCTTTTTCAGTTTATTTATGGGTGATGTAAGATGATAACAAAATGTATCAGTGGCTATATACACGTTTTAATATTTATGATAGTTTATTTGTGTGAGATGCCTGTCACTTCTAAGTCTTCTTTATGTTCGGATCAATGTTGAGCTCAATGGATAATGTAATCCAAGTCGAATTTTGCACCAATGCGAGGCACTCGCTGTTTCCTCGCCTTTAACTGCACAAAAAGAAGAGAGAGAGATACACAGAGCGAGGTTGAGTGAGCGAAACAGCCTTCAAGGGGTTCCACTTACCTGGGCTGCAGTGGATCCTGCACCTGGATCGGCATCAGCTTCGACCGTCGAAGCTACGGCGGTACTACGTTCAGCTTGTGATGTCGATGGCTGGAGCAAAGGGAATCACATTATTGAGATTTCGTCCATGGATTGCTCTGACTCTTACCTGAATATTCAGTGTTTGCATCAGTCCGACAGTCGCTTCGTTTGGTATTTCTTCCCGATGACTAGGGCGGGAGTTCATTTCTCCAGCAGCTGTTGACGACGGCTATGAAAGAATATGATACATTAAATTACCGAAGAGATTTTTTTCGATTAACTCACCGTCTCCGTCTCTATTTGCCCAATTGGTTGAGATCGCTGCGATACCTTGGGACGATATGCCTGTATGGGCACAAAGTCCTGTATGGACGAGTAACGAGGTCTGCTACTGGCTATATCCTGCAGTTGGTGGGGATGTTGGGGATGCTGGGTATGCTGGGGATATTGTGTCTGATACTGTTGGTGCTCCAGTGTTGTCCGAGTGTTGTTGTTGTTGTAGACTTCATGCTCCTGCAAGTTGTTATAGAATGATTGGTTTCCGTTTTTATAGGGCATTTGATAAGTGTGGGGGGGTGGCATCTGCTGCAAATGCCGCTGTTGTGTCTGTGGTGGATTAGGCCGCTGCCGTGGGAGGCACTGATGATAATCTACCTCCTGTGGCTGCAAAGACCTGAACCACTGTCGGGCCTGAATGTGGATGGCCTGTTGCGCTTGTTGTGCTTGTTGTGCTTCTTGTGCTTTCTCTTGAGCCTCCTTCTGCCAAAAGAGCGGAGGCTGCGGCAGTTTCTAGGTCAAAATAAGGAGGTTGAAATTGGAAAATAATTCATCCACACACAACTGACTCACAGGCATTTGTCCAGGCATGGGTCGCTGAACTATTTGCGACTGAGATTTTGGCGGCTGCTGCTGCTGCTGCAAGGATGTAAGAGTTACTTGACCAAGTGGCTGCTGCTCTTTATTCATGCCCAGCAGCGACTTGAGAGCCAGAGTCTGTTTATCCGACACCACGAGCGCTGGCGATATTGTGGTTGGTTTTGGGGCTGCGCCAACATTGCCTCCCTGGTGTCGACCAGAACTCTGGGGCCAACTTTCCTTTGCGTCCTCCAGGTGTGAGTTAGTTGGCAATGCAGAATGGTGATGCTGATGCTGCGACACTGCTTGAGCTGTGATGGGCTGGTTAGATCTACCCGGGAGGTCGGAACGCGGCTTGACAAAATCTTCGGATATCTTCGTTTTCATCGTGATTTCATTCCAGGTCGACCCTGCTGCCGTAACGTACCGGCTGTTGGTTTCCTGCTGCTGCTGTAGCTGCTGCTTTTGTGGCTGCTGCTGCTGCTGTAGCTTCTGCTGCTGCTGTAGCTGCTGCTGCTGCTGTAGCTGCTGCTGCTGCTGTAGCTGCTGCTGCTGCTGTAGCTGCTGCTGCTGCTGTAGCTGCTGCTGCTTATGCTGCTGTTGCTGCTGTAGCTGCTGCTTTTGTGGCTGCTGCTGTAGCTGCTGCTTTTGTGGCTGCTGCTGCTGCTTTTGTGGCTGCTGCTGCTGCTGTTGCTGTTGCTGCTTTTGTTGCTGCTGCTGTTTTTGTTGCTGCTGCTTCTGCTGCTGCTGCTGTTGCTGCTGTTGCTGCTGCTGCTGCTGCGGCTGCTGCTGTTGCTGCCGATTCTGCTTCTCTCGCTTCTCCATGCGCGGGGCATTCGATTGGTTGGGTTGATAATAGCTCTGGTGCGTTTTCTCAAGCTGCAGGCCTGTCTGTTGGTTCTGTCCATTTTCTAAGCGAGAGAATTTTGGGGATTAGCAGACATCGATATCCGTGGATAAGAAGTGAAACGGGTGGGAGAAGGTGCTATGGCTATGGCTATCGAAATTTAAATCGAAATTTTGGGTAAAAGGAGAGGGAGCTACGCCGAACTACTCACCATTCAAACAAATCACAACGAGAGCATTTTCTGGTATCTTGTAAACACGCTCCTCCGCTATGCCGTGGATGTCGTTGCAGTTGGGAACGACCTTGTCGAAGAGCACCTCGCAGAAGGTGTCCACGGCATGAACGCACTCTAGTCGCACAGGATTGGGGTCGGTGACGGGGTGTACGCCGATGACGGTGCCCTTGATGCCAACCGGCACCATGTAGATGGTGCGGACGATGACGACGCGATCGAACAGGCGCACTGGGCGACGCGACTTATACACTTCGGGCAGTGTGACATTTGGCTTGATGAGGAGGTGTGGCTTCACCTGGAGCTTTACATCCTTCACCGGCATCGATCGCAGCTCCTCGACGGCGCCCATCAGCAGTTCCACGGTCTCCTTGCAAACTGTCTTGGAGCCACAGGAGATGCGATCCACCTTCATGTGCGGTTGCTGACGGACCCAGTTAGCCAGATCCTCGATATGGTGTTGGCCCACGGCGTCCGGGTAAATGTCCTCTTCAAAGAAGTACTCGCTCCTGTCGTTGCTGACGGCGAAGTAGCTGACCACCTCGGGGAAGCGCTCGCAGTACCTTTGCATGAGCTCGAGGGCTAGGCTGGAGTAGAACCACTGGTTGTTCAGGCGACAACAGTAGCCGGCCCGCTCCTCGTTCTGGCGGGGAAACTTCAGCTGCAGCCCGATGTTGTGTTTGGCCACGTTCTCCATCTTTTCGCGCCGCGGTCCGAGCACTACCCAGAAGGTGCCGGTTAGACGGCCCAGGGCTCTTCCATTGATGTTCAGCTGCCGGCAGACGTCGAAGGTGCTCATATAGTCCTTGTCGCGTTCCTCCTGCTCTAGACGCGCCTCCTCCAGGTTCGGCTCGGGATGAACCCGAATACAGACTAAAAAACACTCAGTTATTGCTAGAATTACTAGTTATTATTGCTAGAAGGCTTACCCTGGATGCGTCCGCAGCTATAGACGAGCAGTGGGTCCAGCACAGTGCCCTCGCTGCCGTAATAAGGACTGCCGATGAAAAATACCAAGCTGCCGGCGGGAAAGAGTTGCTCTATTTTGGAGAACTGCTGGCGCATGTTCTTCTTCACAGACAGCTCGCCTACCACGCCCTGAGCCGGGTATTCCGTAATACTGCTGCTCCAGGCATCCTTCATGTGCACGGTGCCCTTGGCGCCGAAATCGACGGCGCTTCCCGCGTAGGTACGCGCGTACACGAGAACCTCGTAGTTTTCGAACTGGATCCCCATGCGCGTACTGAAGCTGTGTAGAATAAAACGAATTACATGGGCATTAGAACCTGACAGCACCTGACAGGAAAGGGGAGCACTCAACTGTTCTTGCAACGCCTTGCACTCCGCATCGAAGCGTCGCGACTCGTTCGAGGACCTCCCATCCTTGTCGATGCACTGATCACGCGTGGCGATCTTCACAACCTTGGCCATTATAAGATGGGGCCATCCAATGTGCACCACCTGCTCCAAGTAGCGTGCAGCCACTGCCTCCAAGGAATCCTCTGTCCCTTGCCTTCGTGGCATCAGCACCATATTCTGGTTGCGGCTGACTTGCTCGAAGACTTTCACCCGACCGTGGCGCAGCTCAAACTAACGAAGTCAGAGTGGTGGATTGATTGTCACACAGAATAATACACTTTGAACTTACATTGAAGGCCAGATGCTTCATAGTGGGAAAGCCAGGGAAGAAGACGTGGCGCGCTGCATTCGGCATTTCAACGCAAACGCTGTGGGGGAGATTCAGGGCAATCTCTCCGGCCCAACGGGCCACTTCTGTGCAGTTCACGTGCTTCAGAGCCTTCAGCGGGGGCAGGGCTGGCATCGAGCCCACATCCTGGGGACTGTAGTCGTACTGGTACATCGGTCCGTGCCTGTTTCGGGCTCTCTCTGCGGTCGACAGATGGGCCTCGCACGGCCGCATTACGCTGAGCAGTAGGCGCTCGTCTATGAAGGGTATGAGAACGACGGCCTCCCAGTCGTGCTTCTTGCCATTGAGATCGCTCTTAAAGTCCGTGGGGTAAAATTCCGCCAAGGGGCTGGTCGGTTTCAGCATGAGGTCGTGGTAGGCAGTTGGAAGGAGCTTGAAACTGGCTGCCGGCAGAACACCAAGCAACTGAAATGAAAGTAGCATATGAGAATGTTGGACTACGACTGGAGGGGGGCAAGGTAAACCTGTTCGAAGGGAAGAAATGGCGTCCCTAGCTGGAACTTGATCTGGGCAGTCGCGATATTGTTGAGGTCACTGATGAAGGGGGCATAGTGGAAGGGGTAGTACCAGTCCCACGACTGCACGCCGCGGTAATAATAGTCCAGGATCCACTGGAGCGCAGTCACATAGTGGTGGCCCAACTCTTCGATCAGCTGATTCGGTGGCCGCGAGCTGAGATTGAACTTGTTGCGGTAATAGTTACGCTTGTAGTTCTGGAAGTCTTTTAACACGCAAGCCTCTTCGTCGCTCAGATCCTCATCGCTGTCGTCATTGTAGAGCTACAAGAGAGTCGGAAAAAACAATGAATAATGGGAAAACTCTTGATAGGGGATTCAGGGAAGGACGGTCCAACCTGTGTGCTGTCATTGATCAGGGCTTTCAGGTCGGAATCGTAGTCTTTGGAGGAGGATATCTCTCCAACGTCTATGTCGAAGGCCTCTGTATTGCCATTCGCGTACTTTAGATCGTCGGCGTGCTCCTTGTACTGCTCCAGCTCTACCTCGCTGAGAGCCGTCATGAAGATCTGCAGTCGCTGCAGGTTCAGCTTGCCGTGCTCGTTGATGTTGCCACCAAGGGAATGGTAAATGCGTATGTACGTCTTGTACAACAGCGGCAGGGCATTGGAGGAGATGTGCAGGCAGGGCAGATGAGGAATGAAGTCGTTGCCGACCATGAAGCCCATAAGGACCCAGTCGTCGATTAGCTGGGCCACATCTAGCTTATGTTGAGCGGTGTTCAGCTCGTGGAACTCCAGCTCGAGATATTCCCGAAGCAGGCCGAGATGCAAGAGGAAGAAGCGCGTCTCCTCTACGGAAGCCCGCTTAACATTTCGTCCAAACTTGACCTCCTCGCGTAGAACCACAAAGTGCAGCTCGTGCGTGCACAATCCCAGAATGATGAGATCCGCGTCCAGGCCGTATAAGCAGTGCCTGGTGTTGGGGTCAAAGTTGGGCTGGGCCTTCATATAGCGTATGTAGTCCATAATCTTGTGTTCACCCTCGCCGGGCGTCTCCTGTCCGCTGAGGATCACAGAGCACTTCTGCCAGAGTGGGTCTGTGGAGATCTTTGTCTTGAGGAAACAGCGGAGTCCCTGTTGCAGCCGCTCCATGAAATCAGTGCCTGGCGTGATGCAGTTACTATCGAAGCGCTCGTGCTCCCGACGTTCTCCTTTTTGCAGCGCCTTGGCCTCCAGCATTTCAGCCTCGCGGGCAGAGCGGAAGCGGCGGCTTCTTTGCTGATTCATTTTGGCCCGCGGGGCAACACCATCCACAGCCAGGAAAAAAAGTTTCTGCGGCTTAATCAGGTAGAACAGCTTGTCCACATAGTTGAATATATCCTGAAATATCTGCTGCTCCTCCAAGTGAAAGTGTATGTTGTTGTCATCCGGATGGGAGCAGTTGTGGACGATGCCATTCATGTCCAGGTATAGGTTGTCGAACTCAGGGATCTGTTAGCATGAAAAGGAAAGGAAACAGCTGATGACGTGGTTGGGGAGACAGCGTTGACCCATAACTTACGCTATGCTCGCGCGCCAATTCGCTCAGGCACGGATACCTTTCGCTGATATAGCGGAAAAACTTCGGAACACCCATGTCAACTCAAATAAAATTTATTTTTACTAGGAAAATCACAATCAGATTAGAATTATAATTCTATGCGATGTCGATGTCCTTGGTCACTGTCAATTTTGCAAGGAGTCAGTGATGGTCAGTGTGACCGTAGACTTATCGATAAAACATACCGTCCGACCCTCCGAAATATACCAAAATACACCGTCTCATTTTAAAAATATACCGTAAATATACTGACGAATTCAAGTTCTATATTCCTCGATTTTTATATTCCGTGGAATATTACTAGCTCTGCCCACATAATTTTATTATTATGTTAAATACTTGACTTTGATTTTTTTTGCCTCAATTTTGGTTCCTCAACAACAATATATCGTCCCGTATGATAAAAAACCGAACGTAGCCCACTTAAGCCCCCTCTATAAGTTTAACTAATTGAGGTAAATGGCGGAAAATATTAGCGATTGTAAAGTCTTTTTGTAGATTCATGCCATCTTTCCTCTGAACTTAAAAAAAAACCACCATATCTTTCACATGAAAAAAAAAAAACGATTAATTGGAACTGTTTTAGTTCGTTCACTGCAGTGAAAGTTCGTTCGTTCATGAGCGACCACACTAAACAAAACCGATTGATTTCTGTTCCAAATTTTACGTAATTCTACCTGCGAAAATGTCGCTTGTACGCCAAGTAATGTGCAGGACTACATCCTTTCAGCTGTAAGTGTCAATCCTTGCACATCTTAGAAATGCTAACCATCCATTCGTGTTTTGGTTGTTCTGTAGATTAAACGTCAATAAAATCACAACTTCCCGCTGCGCTTCTACCAAAGATACTGCTCCATTGGATCTAAAAACGGCCTTGGCCCGTCCTGAGGAGTTGGAACAGCGCAACAAATTGAGTGGAAAGATCACCGTGCCCACTGCCGTAAATCTTGGTCCCATTTCCGGAGTGCCCGGGGAGCAGCTGAAGGACCGTCGTGTGCGCATTCACATACCACCTAAGAATGCAATGCAAAGCGGCACAGACAACATTAACACTTGGCAGATTGAGTTCGACAATCGGGAGCGATGGGAAAACCCTCTAATGGGCTGGGCCTCTTCGTAAGTATCGCGATTAGAGTGTTAATGGCCTAGTACACATTTGTCTTGCTTTTTCCACAGTGGCGACCCGCTCTCCAATTTAAATGTGCAGTTCGGAACCAAAGACGAAGCCATCACCTACTGTGAACGCAACGGCTGGCGTTGGTATATCGATGGCGAAGAGAAGCCCAAGAAGGAGCGCGTCAAGAACTACGGGATCAACTTTTCCTGGAACAAGCGCACACGTGTCTCCACCAAGTAGATTGGGCAGTTTAATCACTCGATGAACTATCACTGTTGAAATACATGAACAAAAAAATCACGCCTTCAGATTCTTAATGTCCTTCTTGAGCTTCTCCATTGAATGATTTGCACAATTAAGCTTGAAGGGCTAAAGGATGTACGCGTAGGGAAGAGACATTGGGCGCGTTCACCAGCACAACTGGTTGAGTGATGGATTTCGGAATGTGGAGCGTACTATTATTACCGGCACTGTCGTACGCAATCCATCAGTGTGCGCTGAGCAAGTTGCGCTGGTTTCACCAGTACACGAAACCTAATTCAGGGCTGAGCTTCCTAGTTGAACATTCAAAATCCGTGCTGCGATGAATAATGTAGCCGTCGGTGATCCAAAAGCAGCTAGCTCTGGAGCCTGACTCCTCTGCGACTTTGCTGGTTTACCCCTCCCACGCCCTAATGCAGGCGCTCATTCATTCTTCTGCCGCCCACAACACACGCTCCTTTTAAGCGAAACTGCTAGTCATCAGTCACAATCACCGTTAGTTTACAGTAAATTCCAGTGGTAAACAATGCATGTTTGTGCATGCATATATTTACAATCCGTACATTTCAGTTATACATATACGAAAAACATTTGACTGTTGCGTTTAGGCCATGAATATGTCAGTGACATTACTAAAACTTATGGTTAGCTCCAGAAGAGAACAGTGAACGCCATCAACAGGCAAGCGGCACCGACCCAGGGCGACTTTCGCTCACCTATGCGCGCCAGCTTCCAAAATGTGCCAAGCAGGCTGAAATGAAGAGATATAATTGGTAATTGAACGGAAAGAGGTGGCTTGATGGGTCCTACCCAGTCTTTTTCCGGTCGATGATGCTGGGGAACATAGACCGCAAATAAGCACAGGTGCAGATCAGGAGCAGGATGACGGACAGCAAGCTTTGGAAATTAAACAGGGCACTCTGGGGAAGACAAAGATTTTAGGATTACTGTTTTTCGTAGGACTATGGGAATCCAAACCATTGCACAAATTTATGGGCTATCTATGGTTAACAACAGAATAGGAAACTAGTGACGTGCCATATACATATGCTTGTGAACTAGTTCGTGATCCATACAAAACAACTGGGTCGATAAAAGGAGCAGAATGGTTTATTGGACTTTTAATCTAACAAGTTGGTCTAGTGATATACTAGTGAAAATTGTTTTAGAAATCCCAGATAGCATAATATTTATTCGGATCGCCCACAGAAGTTGTTCCCACCTATTTTGAATGGTGACGATGGATCTGGTAACCTTCCAGGTTTCCTCCTATTTGAATGTGCCGCCTGTTCCTCTGTTTCTCTATTAGTTCATACAAAGAAAATGTATCATCATGAGCAAGCCCAGGAGCGAAATTTCATGTGTTGTGGTGTTACTAATAAGTATTAATTTATATATAAAATAACTGCTTAAGGATTTTCGATACCCCATCATTATAAATTTGAGGAAAATCTCAAGAGATGTTTGCTGGGCACACTTATGCACATTGATTCATGCAGGCATGCATACGTACTTAAAAATTACTTTCTTATTGACACTAGTCACCTTGAATACTTGAATAGTACACCTAATTGTTTTGTGTTCATTTCACACCCTTAATGGGTTAATTTCATGCGAAAATACGAAAAACATCGATGTTTCATGTACCATCTTTGCTATTCCAGTATGTATCGGTTGCCTTTCCAGTATTAATCGGCTACCTAATTTGCTAATTTGAGGTCTCGTCAACGCCTACTGCAAAATTGTCCAAGCTTTTTATCGTTTCCATACGATGGAAAATGCTGCTGATCTGAGTGTTAGGCTTTAGTCGGTACTTAATTTTTCTGATCTGAATACAGCGCTAAAAAATCCCACTTTTTTTTATGAACTTCCCAAATTTATTGACAAATATTTTTTAATTGAAGGTTCTCGAAAATACCCCCATAATAATTATTATGAATAGCCTCTCTTTTACTGATACTCGCCCCAGTGTGTGCAGGCTTTACAGCAAAAAAAAAAGGCTTCAAAAATACCATAGATGTGTCTCAAAAAGACTGGAAAAGTTGGCCATCGATGTATTGTAGCATTTGGAGTTCAGTAGGGACGGGGCTATCGATAAAATTAACTCTCCAGTTATTCTTCGCACGTCTTTCTTCTAAAGTTTTAGTTTATTAATACTAGGAATAATTTCGTCGTTGCATTGCATTCTATAACCGTGAAAAACGTTCGATTTGTGTCGAGAGGTAAAAGTGGCAGAAAAATTTCGTCTAATAACACATTTTTTACGTACTGTTGTCTGTGCAATGTTGTGTGCCATGTACTGCATACAGCTCTGAGTTTGATTTGTAATTGATAGTGCGAGAGAGAGAGAGAGAGAGAGGACAATTGGATGGATGCCTGCTGAGGAATTGGAGTGGAAAATCCAAAAAATCGCCTTCATCTTTTTTAAAGTCAGAAGAGGCTTCACTTCCACCAAAAACTCGCTTTTGCATCACCCAGCCAATTGTGTGCCTGTAGGGGCGGTTGTATCAAATCAGTGTCTACTTTAATTAAAAGTACAGAGCATATATACATACTTTTTTAAAATATTCGAATACGATTTCTCGTTTCGTACACTTGTGTGTATGTATTCGCACATATGTATAATATCCAGACATATACAAATGTATCTATTATTTGTTGTGTAGTGTATGTGTGTGTAACCAAAGCGCGCTGCGTTTTTTATGAGAGTTCTTAGCCGCTCGTCTTTTTGTGTACATATGTGTCTGTGAACAAAACGCAGCCCAACCATAAAAGAAAAAAACCAGAAAAGCACCTAACAGTTACACCACTGTCATGCTGATGCTGCCTCGCAATTGTTGCACTTGTTAAGGGGTAAGTACAAGAAAAGTTCCAATAATACGTGTTCATAAGAAATAAAAATGCACATATACATACAATGTACATACGTATTTATATAAGTCCCCCTTGCACATTTGTGTGTTTACCGTCGGTCTACCCAAAATGAAATTGTTCAAGGTGGTACATTCCCGCAACGTGCTCTCTTTTCTGGGCTTATTTTGCTCAGTACAGCAGCAAATACAACAGCAAGCTTCGTTGCGATTGGATGTGTGTGCGTGATGATTTGGATGTGTGTTTAATTTAAGAGTATGAAGACCACCTTGTATAGTTTCGTCGTGGGTCCGTCTCCCGACGTCAAAAGAGTATTGAGTAATGCTCTTAACAGCACACCAACAGAGAACGGAATAAATATGTACATACATACACACACACGATGCGCCGCAGCAGAGAGAACACTTTGGTCAGCGTCGGGAAAACTCAATATGAAGTGCAAAAGTGAATGTTGTGAGAATAAAAATTGAATTGAAAATTATAGAACGGGGTTCTACACATGTATGTACATATGTATTTGCCGAGCTGTTGTTGATATTCTCGGAGCCAGCCCACTGCTGATGCTATCGCTCGCTATCTCCATCTTGCTCGGCAACGACGTTGGGAGAGACGTTTTTCCAACAGACACGACATTTACCAAAAACATGTTGGAAGACCATCGATTATTAGCAGCGGCGTGGAATACCAATCAAACCACAAAATCGACAAAAAAATAAAATAAGGAAAAATAAAACAAAACGCCATTGGAAGGATTGTTCGTTCGGTTGAAACAAAAGAAATACGAAGGATAAGGTGAGCTGCATTTTACGTTCTTCAACGTTGCCTCTGACACGCGCATCCCCACACACATGCAAAAACTGCAACACACAAATAGCCCCAGAGAGGGGACACTCGAACCCAAGGAAAAGAGCTGGGCAGGCTCTCTTTATTTTTGTTTTCAGTGTGTTCTTTACTCTGCTTTCTACCATCGTGCGTGATTTAGGGAGTGCGGGGTTGATTTGTTTCTTTCGTTGCGGGTCGACGAAAAATAAATTTGCCTTTATCGGGTTGTGTATGTAATATTTTAAATTTTATTAGTTGCAAAAACTTGTTATAAGGTGTGCTATTGAGGGGGCGAAAATTTACGCAATGTTTTGACATTTCACATTTTGCCTAGTTCGTAGTCGCTCTCGTTAGCTCACGTACACAGTCTACAGGCTGTCACACTTACACATATACACACATACACTTGAACACCGCCATCACAGTATTCGGCCATTGCTTTAGTAAGTTATAGCAGTGTTGCATTTGGCGCACAGTGTTGTGTGCTGCTGGAGTGGAGCTTTTCTTCTGACAGTAGTGTATTTAAAAAAAAATGCATGTTTAAAGCGTAAAAGAGGAATAGTATAAATATGTATGTATGTAGATTCTTAATTAGCATGAAGTCGATGTAGCGATGTCCGTAGTTGCTAACAAATGTACTTTACTTGTGTGTATTTATGAAGACGACATTATATTGATGTATGATGTATGTAACAGCCAGAAGGCAGCGTTTGTCGCAAAGTTCTCAGGCACTAAGCAATCAAACAATCAACAATTTAGTAGATGCGAAAAATCGAAAACGGAGAATGTAGACTTCAGAATATCGACCAGATCGGATCGGTATTATAGCTGGAATAAAGGCAATAATTTCGCGTAGCTGAGCTCCTGCCGTGCGATCGCTCTCCATCTCTTTCTCGTCCAGTGGAGCCCACCTTGCATGGAGAGTGAGATATAAAGGTGGCTTGTACATGGTGGGTGGAAGAGAGATTGGGAGATATGTACATACATATAACGGAATGTGTGGTGTGGAAACAGCTAAAATATTTGACATTAGAGGGAAAGAGCATAGACGGAATGGAGGTATATACTTTTACAAAATTACACTTGAATTTTAATCATAAAATGACATGTACATACGTACGTATGTATGCGTGTACAGACTGAGTAACGGGAATTGTGGTGTTGCGGCTTTGGAACCACTAAATAAAATGTAGATTACATCTGTTGCTTGGATGGTTTTTTTTTTTTTTTTTTTGGCGCGCTTTTTGCTTTTATGGGAAATCAATTTTGTACGGCTCCTGGCAAAAATACATCATTCACATGATAGTTCTATGACATAGTAATCCAATCGCAATAATAATAACAATTATTTCAATTATCTTCAGAAAGACTAGTGATAAAGTTGTCTGATCTAAATCTAAACATAAATTCCCAATATCAATTTTACACATACGCTTTTGAAGTGACTGTCCCCAAACATTGTCAAGTGCACATTGCTATTTTTGTTGTTGTTTTTGTTTATTGTTCTTACAGGTACGGTTATTCATGCTATCGGCTTTGCGCTGTGCCAGAATAGAGGCGCAGCGCATGAGCGAGCGATAGCGCAGTGCCGTGTACTTGGGCATTTATTTATAAATCCAAAAGAGGTGTGTGTGTGTGTGTTTGTGTGCGAACATTTCAACGAAATCTGCACAAATACTAATTAAACGGAGATCACGTGATCGTGCTCTGATCGATTTGAAAAGAGAAGCCAGGGACCAGTCGTATCAACATATCGGCCCCTACTGCTGACCAGGGCTGCGTCTTGTCCATTTGCATCTCTCGCTTATTTTGTTTACATATATTCGCGTTTACCTTTTGTCGGTAGATAGGAAGCGTGGAGATGCATGCCTGCAGAAGCCAGGCTCAGAAGAGAGTCCACAGCTTGCTTGTCAATGCTCACTTAGACCCGTTCTCCCGCTCTCTCTCTTACTCTCCCTTCTCTCACTCTCCTTCTCTCCATCTCTCCCTCTCTCCCTTTCTCTCTCTCTCTGTGGCCTATTCAATCGATCGAGGGAAACAACTTGTCAAAAATAGTTTTGTTGGCAAGCTGAGCACCTCTGTACCTATTGGTTTGCTAATCTAATTAGAAACCCGTCCTATTCGCTGTGTGTGCACTTACAAAAAATATTTCCGCCAAGCCTAGAGCCATTTCCTCTGCCGTAACGGTACCTTACCTACTGCTATTGGAGCAATTGGCAATATTCATGTGCATGTGTATGTATATGTGTGTGTATAATAACCGTTGGTACGCAGTAGTGTGAAATATCAATTAATAAACGTAGAGAAATATACCTGTATATGTATAAAAAAAAAGCCGAAAGGTTTTTGCATTTATTCTTACCAATGTCCAATCAGAATTCCGTTGTTTTGGGTGGTGGTACTTTAAAAATCATATTGTAAATTGTTACATCCATAGAGGAAAGAAATTAGATTGCTGAGATAGTTGGCGATTTTTTTGTGCCGCAAAATATCTGAACTGGTAGCACTGTTCATAATCTGTGCCTAGACAAACCCACCGATTGCGATTACCGACAGCACAACGGACGGCGACGGCGATGGCAGCGACGGCAACGCCGACGTCGGATCGCGCGCGTGCCATTTGCTGCTCTACCTTGCCTTTTGCTCATTCCTATTTCGAAAAGCGACAAGCGACGTGTGCGGAACGGACCGCATTGCGCAGCGGTGATTTCGATCTTGCTTTGGATCGATTTGTATTTATTTTTTTCCCCTCGTGCGTTCTGTGTCTTTGCTTTATTTATTATTACTGAGACTTTCGTGTGGTCCCGCGTTGTTTTTTGTTGCTTGTTCTGGCCGTCTTATCGATAGACAACGATCTAATAAAAGGAAAACAAAAAACAAACCAAATCAAATCAAAATAAAAAATAAAAAATCAACGCTGCTCGGCTTTGTGCAGCCATGGCTCAATGCTGCGGGAGCTCCTCGCCTTGCAGCATCTCCAGTTCAGCTCCCAGCAATGCAGCAGCGCCAGCACCAGCCCCAGCCCCAGTCCCGAACCAGATGACGGGTCAATCGCTCTTGTTGTGTATGTATGGGGCCAGCTGACGGCAGCTCCAATACCGTATAAGCTCCCATTTCCTCCCGCATTTAGCCCACTTTGCACTGCTGTGTGGCTGTTTTTTTTCTGTTTTTTTTTTTGCTTTTGACGCGACTTTCTGGCATGCATATATACATACATACACACATACATACAAACACGTATTACGTACATATATAGTTTGTGCATTCGCGCATTTAGCATTTATTTGGTTAAATTAAATTTACGTTTATTAAAATACATATTCCATATTTTTTTTGACGAAGGGGCTGTTCTTCCCATTTCTGATTGAGCATCTACACAAAAAAAAAACATTGTCGTTGGATGTTTTATTTTGCGAGTTTATTTCTCGGCTGCATGCGATATTCCTCATCTTTGGAGACTTTTCGAGCAAATTGAATTCCCCATTGCTAGGCTCCTATTTGTTTAAGCACTAATACACTCAAATTAACCAGACCGAGCCGATATAGGCCTTTCCACAAAAAAGGTCCTTTATAAACAAAACTTTAGTTTATTTTTTCTTGTTTTATTCAAGAGATTTAAAGAGTTCAAAGCGCTCCTTAAATGAGATAGACATCGGGATCAAAAGTTCAACTTAATTATTTCCTTAAGTGTATCCTCTCTCCACAATTTACATTCATATATGTACATGTAACTGTTTACACAGGATAAAGGAGTGCAAGGATTAACATCCGAATACAATAGGCTTTCACGCGCTCGCTCTTTCTCTCTCTCTATCTCCCTTTCGTTCTGTCTTTCCATATTTCACACATCATCGTAGCGTCATGTCGCAAGACAATCACCCCCCCCTCTCCCCGCATTAACCAAGAAATTAATCTGGTATTTTTTTTTTTGCAAATAGCGATACCATCAGAGAGATAGAGAGAGTGCATGCGCCACCCATTGGCTCCGATTCCCATTCCGGCGTTTACGTATAATTACTTATAAAATACATTGTCTGATGCACATAAATCATAGGATTACTTATAGATATACTTACCGACGACTGAGTCAGCACAGGTCTAAGCAGAGGTGCAATGAAAATCTAGAGTCGTTAGTAAATACTTCATTTTATACTCATTTGATTTTAGGCCATATTTTTCGGCTAGTAAGGAAGTGGTTTTAAATTTAATAACTTGGGAAATTAACATTCCAGATTCGCTGATTTTTTGTTAGCCAAGTCCAAACCATTCTTTTGTTTTTTGTGACGTGTATATTTTTGCTTATATTTTAAAAATATTTATTGAAAAGTGTTTGATTTTCCATCATTTCTTCGAACGAATATCACGTGACGGCGGAAGGTGGACATGGACATTTCATGCACTATTAAGTTTCTGGAAGTTTTTTTCAACAAATATGGTTCTCTGACGGCATACGATTACTTTTTCAACTTAAAATAGATCCGCGTAATCCCCATCGGCTTTATTACTTCTTTGTTTTACTTGAAGTTCCTTTGTTAACCGGAAAAGTGTCGACATGCAGTAGAAAAAGAAGAAAGAACAAGTCCATATTGGCTTTCAAGAACGGAAACCTTCAGAATATCGAAGATATTAGGAATATGAACCCTTAAAATTAAAATTCAATTACTCAACTTGAACTTGAACTTTACTTTCGAAAAAATACATGGTAAATCTTCTAGACATCGTAGCTCCATGTACTCATGCAGAGTCCTTTCGAACATAATTTATTTCATTAAAATATCATTTTTCTTCAGAAGCTGAAATGTTCAAAAGCCCCACGTGCGTGCCTGAAGTTTGAAGTTTTTTGTAGTATCCTCACGTTAGAGTCGCAGTAAATTTAAACGAAGAGGTACGAATTTAATGAGTGATAGTGGGTGGTTGTTTCTCAATTAATTTCGAGTGCACTCACTTGTATTTGTTTTTTATTTGTGTACTCGTGTTTCAATCAGTGTTCCCATCTTTTTAGATGAAAACAAAGCGGCTTTTGTGGTAAAACATGACAAAAGCTGAAAAAAAGGGGAAAAAATAGCTTTTCAAACAACTTTTCAAATGTTGGTTTTTTCTTCAATAAATATTATAAAAATCGAATGTTTTTTTTGGGTTCAAGTTTTGCACAACTTTTGAAAAACATCGATAAATATTTGTTTATTTTTTTACATTTATTTTTAAATTTTTTTGTATTTAAATTTATAATTTTTTTTTTTATTTTTTTTTTTTATTTTTTTTATTTATTTATATTTTTTTTATTAATTTTTTTTAAAATTATTTTATTTAATTAATTTTTTTGTGCGGCAAGCACCGCGATTCTACTTTTAACCGGTACTCAATCAGTTTATATGACTTATGTAATTTATACAATATATTTTATTTATTTGTATTATCTCTGTTCGCAAAAAGGGACGAGCCGTTTGAGAGATTTTTATATATTAGATTTGATCTGTTTCCATTTTTTTTTTTTTTAATTTTGTTCTTCGTCCGCCTTTTTATTTCTTTTTCCGTCTCACACCAAAACCAGTCGTTTTATCTTGCTTCCTTCCGCTCTCTTACGCTCCCTAACGCACACTGCACGAAGAAAGCTTGTTTGTGTGTGAGAAAGAGAGAGTATCTTAAAAATTATGGATGCCACAGATTTTCGTCCGTTTTGGGAGCGGAAGGGGGCGGTACTAAATTTCGAAATACACTTTTAAATGTGTGATATTTTAAGAGTCTGGGTACAAATTTTGATTGCTTTAGCTCTTATGATCTCTGAGAACTAGACGTCAAACAAGACGGAATGAGGCATAATCGACTCGGCTACTTATGATGATGAAGAATATATGTATATACTCTATGGGGTCGGAAACGTTCCCTCCTTCTGAGTGTGACACACCTCCACTTGCACCATAAAACTAATATACCTCCATACCCTTCGACTACTGGGTATTACTGGTATTAGCCAGAACCAGCCATTAAATGGCTTTTAAAGGCCTTTTAATTGGTTTTGGTTTGTAAGTAAGAAAAACACCAAACAGAAGTACGTAAATCGATGCAGCAGTGAAAGAACACAAATAACTGAGTGTCCATGCCCTTTTTCTTCATTTCATTTAACTCATAAATATGTATGCATGTGTAGGTGACTGAATGCCGCACACTTGCACCCACACAAACTCAATTCAAATCGAGTGCATTATGTTGGAGTGGAGTTGGAGTGGAGTCCACATACAGTGGAGTCCTCATACGCCACATATAGTGGCGGGCAGCGAAATGTGGACACTCAGGCCGGGAACAATTTTTATTGTTTAGATAGATTCATTAGCTTCTAATTAACGTTTCTTTTTCTCACGTAAAATCAAGAAGTTTAAATTAAAAAAAAAAAAAAACCGATAGGGCAGCTTTGTTGGCATTGGGGTCGGAACACATTAGTTTTGCCACTATTGGCCCCAACCTTGGGTATTAAAAATTTCGAAAAACTCAGGAAGTAAGAGGAACACCACCCCAAAGGACCATCCACTTAGGATCGCATTCCGAAGCGCGAGAGCATTAAAAATCGGTTCAAAATGGCATAAGATATCGCTAGACAATTTATTCAGACAGGGCTTAATGGTCTTCGGCCAGCAAATATGCCACATTCTATCGGAAGAAATGCTCTAGAAAAGCCGAAATGGTCAAAACTCAACGAAACTTGGACTTGAAATGATTTGAGAAACGTAATGTTTTTAATGGAACTTAGATAAACGGGTTGGGTTGGCGAAAGTATGACGTATGATCGCCGCAAAGTCGGAGAACGAAAAAGAAGTTAGTGCCCAAAAAGGAACGGTAAGGCAAGGAGGCAGCAGGATGGTCTGAGGATTTTTAAATATTTTCTATATTATTATATAACGTGGTCACGTTCAAAAAAAATTCAGAGCAAAACCTCAAACCGTCCAATGAGGAGCACTTTCCGCATACTGGTGCCCTCATCCTCTGGGACGATTCCGTATTCCAGATTCTGATTTTATTTCCGGACTTAAAGCCTGGGATAAATTTTTCCGTACAACTATACAAGTGAATGCCAAAGTGAATAATTTTTGATTTAAGGATTTTTTGGAAAACAAGGAAATTTGGGTTTAAGTTTTTGGTGTCTTTTATGTGTTTTCTATTTATATTATTTAATCAGGTGGATGAGCTTTTTTCTTTCTTGAGAAACAAGACGTAACTTTATAAACACACAAGAAATCACTGTTTTTCGACTTGTCCACATTTCGCTGACCGCTACTGTATTTACATATGTATGTATGTGTGTATGCATGTACATATGTGTGCATGTGTGCGTGGATATTCCCAGGGAGTCCTTGCAAGACCATACCTAAAAGTGGAGCTGAATCATGACATGCTGTTTCGGTACTGGGATTGCATTTTTTCTAGGACGATTTCCCTCTAGGCAGAGGGACAGACAGAGATCTGTTCAAGTACCTAAATTTGAACAAAAGTACTCAATTGTCTTTCAGGTCTACACCTCTAGAGTTATCGGCACTCACATCTATTTCCCATGGGTGGAAACGCTATCATATGTACATATGTAATGGGTTCCAAGGTGTTTTGGGGTCTGCTTGGATATTTCGCACGATTGATGGCGATGGCGATTGCGTTGGCAGTTCTACTGATAAGAGCCACAGCTGTTGACCCGCCACAATATTTGTACATCATTTGATGTGCCCTTTTGGACGGCTTCAGGTCTTATCAGGGTTCGTACGGGCTTGGCTATTCATTTTGTCGATAGTGGGTGTTGTTGTTTGTTGTTTGTTATTTCTTCTGTTGGAAAATTTTTGTGTTATTTCTGTGTTTTGAGAAGGGTGTGTGGGTTCAGAGTAGGGTGGACCCTATATGTATTATGGCCGAGATGCATATTTCAAGGTCAGTGCCAAGATGTGTGCTTGTGGAAGGGTAAGAGACGAGACTAGGGAAGGACTGTGAAAGACAAAGGGTCCTTAAAAGTCAATGAAAATCGTAGCTCGTCCCGAACGAGGGAGGTCTCTTCGATGGTGGTGCGATCTGGAGGATACTACCCGTAAACATTCTCCAGGTGTCCTCGTGCGTTCAGCATTATCTGCGTTTTTTTACCTGTAGCTGTTTGTATTCGTATCCCTCCACGTCCACATATCCTTTACGCCTCTGATAGTGGGATTTCCAAGTCGCGTGTCCAATATTTTCGCTGGGGATGCTTTCAGGTCCTGGAATCTGTCCGGAATATCGCGCCATATGAAGCACCTTCCTTTGAATACTCTATGTCCCTGGTCTCTTAACGCTTAACGTTTTTCTGGAGTTTCTTGTAAGCGTTGGCCACCTTGATCCTCTTTCTGTTGGTCCTTGATCATGACCCTTCATCTGCAGCATTATCTGTTGCAACATCGCCATCCGCGGCCGGCTGGGTCTCCTCTACTGTCGATCTAGAGCCTTGCTCATCCATGAACTTGTAATCCTCAGCTTCAGTTCGGCTTTCAAACCCGCTTTTAACTATCCGTATTTCCTTTTCTACAGCTCGTATTCCGGATCGAGGAACGGAAACAGGGAGAACTCCAAGCCAAGACCAACTATTTTCCGTCGATCAGCATTCACTTTGATCTGAAAACCTGTTGAAATAATCGAAAGTTTACTTTTTCGATCATAAGAAAGCTGATTCTTGATAAAAGTGTTTCCCCAAAGTCTCTCTAAAATATTGAAACATTTCAAGCAATTTCCCGAAACATTTTGTACCGATAGTCCAAGCCAGTTCCCAGAGTTTTACAACTGTTTTTTTGCAGCGAAACGTCGGGTCATATTTTGGCTTATATCTTTATCTAATCTTTAATGATATGCGTGGTGTTTCTCGCACGGAGATGGACTAGATGTTGTTTTGAGTTTGGTTGGACCACCTTTGAATCTCCACTGCGGAGTACCCGTACCCCTCTGCCAAGCGAGTCAATGACTTCGTTTTGTAACAAAAGAAAGTTATCGGGCCCTGCTATTGTGGCACCATAGAGTTGCTGGAGATAGCGCACACACACACAGTCGTACTCGTGCGTACAAGGAAGCCGTATGCCGTATGCCTGGGGGGTGAGCACTGCTCTCCTCCTCTCATTGCACGCCCTACCAGCGTGTGATGTCACCCTCCCAAGTGTCTGACCTTGGATGGGTGGGGTATCTGGACCAGTTCAGCTTCCGTCTCGTTCCAGCCACATATGCTTCGTGTCTCGCCGTGTCAGATAGATGGGACCGATGACGCACGCGTTGGCTGGAGCGCCGCCTCTAATCTAGTATAATGGGAATCGGTATCGCGTCAAGTCAATTCGAAAAAAGTGCAATTCTATATTGTACTGCCGTACCCGATGTCCGGGCGGCGTTAAATTGCACTTGCAATCGGTTAAGATCCCTCCTTCCTTGTGGCGTCAGTCGACAGCCGTGGAAAAAATTGAGATTAATGTGGAAATGAAACGAAGGAAGGGTATATTGTGCTTCTGCAGATGGGGGTCTCGTCTCAGATGAATAGGTATCGCAGCCGAAGCCACCGATGATTGCCTGCCTGGAGTTTTCCTTATATTTATCTGTGGACGATATCTGATCTGATCGGAGGGCATTTCATAGTCGGATATAGGCTATGATATTCATGTTCGCTTGAATTGGGATTGATTAAATTCTGTTCCATGCAGTCAACATCGACATTGCCTTTGGCTGTTGTTGCCGTAACCGTGTCGCCGTAACCATCGACGTCGCCGTCGCAGTCGGTGTCGGTGTCGATGTCGTTCCCGTTCTCTAGACTTCAGAGTTCGATTTGGCAGTATATTTGTTTAGTGTTTCCGCGTTCAGCGTTGTGGCAGCTTCACTATCATTTATTCGGGCGGCTGCAGCTCTCTTCTGCTTGGATCAGGTAACTGCGAATACATACCGTCCGTAGAGCCCTGCATGAATCCATAGTATTCATAAAATCACGCAGCTGCACTCTTTCCAAGTCTCTCTCGTCGGCTAGGCACATTAAGCGGGTTTTGTTGCCCCTTACAAAATGTTTAATGTTTTCAATACATTCTCTGGCTGTATCTGAAATTCATTTTTTTAAGTGTAAGGCAAGAAAACATTCAAGCTTCGTGTTGATTGTGTGGCCGGGTCGTTCTCTTTGCCATAAAATCCAACGGAAAGTGAGTAGATTCTTGTGCTGCTAGTTGACTCAGCCTGGACCCAAGGGAAAGGTGGGAATATAGTTGTTTCTTTCACGCAGACATGGCCACCGAAATAGCTGTTTATCTTCAGTCTTCATCCACTCTGTTGTCCAAATACAGTCCAAATATTTCTTATTATTTTACATTTCAATGACTGGACAGACGCTGCCGCTTGCCAAATAATGGACAGTTATGTTAGGTCTGATTTGGTATATTTAGATGGAATATCCACATCCATTCATCCACTAAAAGGTTCAGGTTTGGGCCAATAAAGAGTCAAAAAAGTCTAGCCTCAAATCCGCGTCCCACGTTCGACGGCCGCATATGGCAATGCCGAGAGCGGAGCGGAAAACTTACTCAAAAGCTGCAAAGAAACAAAAAAAAAATGCACTGCTGCAGTGCGCTCGCTGCCGACATCTGAGCGGCAAGGAAAGCTTTGAAAGCTCGTCCAGATCAGACCACTTCAGCTTTGCGTGATCGATCCGGTATGGGATTTTAAGGTGATTATTTTGAAAAACAAAGAAGTTTTTTCGTAGAAGATCCGATCCACCCGATTCCGAAAAACTATTGGCAACTCAGCGCGGATCAAATTTTGGTTTTTTTTTTAGTTCAGCTCCGCTCCGCTTTCAGCTACAGTGTGGGCGATCCCATATGGCATAGGGATTTACGTACAGCATGCAAATGGTATAGAAAGTAAAAAATACTTTATAGATTTGGTTTATTGTTAAACAATTTGTTATGGGTAGACGATGATTTATTTCTTGGGTTTTGGACAATACTATACCATTTGCAGTATTAAATCTTTTTTTCAATCGGCTTTTCATTAGGTTGCCTTTCCTTTCACACTTCTGCTTTCCACAAATGACAGACACATACACACATACATCTCTTCTGTACCTGTGTATCAGGGTGCATCCAGTGTGTACGTGCAGCAGAGAACAGCAGTGCAGAAGCAGCGCCAGAACCCGATACTGGCGGGCACCTGTGTGGCCTGTGTTGGCCGAGAAGATCAGCTATCGCCTACTATCGATTGTCCATAGCCATCTAAAACTATCGATAGCAACAGCAGCAGCAGAGAGGCGGGCGGCATTCGTTCGCCAACTCAGCTGCTTGCTGGGCTTCGTGTTCGTTTTGTATTTCGTTTGTGTGCGTTGGCCTGCTCTCTCTCTCTGTGTCTCTCCTCGAAGAGAGCAGCGTACCTGTAGCCTCAAGAGTGTTTAAGTTTCAAACTCATTCTCATTCTCATTTGGTCTTCATTTGCTGGTGTTCACTCACTCGTTCGTGCGTTGCGTGTGCTCGCTTTTGTTTCAAGTTCAAACAAGTCAAATATCATCGATTCAGGAATACAGGAATATATGTATACAGATGTGTGTATATTTATATGTTTTTTTGTGTTGTGTGCGCGCATGTTAATTTGTACACATTTCGTGTGCCCAGATCCGCTTCGATTTCTGCTTCCATATCATTTCCGATACCCGATACCCGATACTCGTCTATCCACATACATTCATACGTGTGTGTGTGTGCACATAATCGGGCTTCTACTGCACTCAAACACACACACACACGCACACACTCTTCTTCACTGCTTCACTCCCATCCATCCCATTGCAGAAAGCTTTTTTACAAACAACAACATCAGCAAATCCAACTGAACATTTATGTAAAAATCCTCGACTTATTTCATGTCTCGCCACGCCAACAAACAACAGCAGCAGCAGGAACCAACACAACATCAGCAGCAGCACCAGTACCTGGAGCCCCTGCGTATCTTCAAGAACAACAACAACAGAAGCAACAATTGACAGACACAGAAACAACTTCTAACCAAATACTTTCAGCCAGCGAGAAGAACATCAGCGGCAGCAGCAGTAGCAGCAGCAGCGGAAGCCGGCATATAAGCTTTGAAAGTAGCCAGAAAAACGATAGGGAAGAAGAGAGCAACACCGGACACGGACACGGACACGGAGACGACGGACACGGCGACGTGATCAACGACGACGAGGACGTTGTAGGAACATTGCCATTGTCATTGCCATTGCTTTCCATTAAGAAGAAAAATACCCTCCTATCCCGTCCTTCCTGCGCACCACGCTCCTCCTCATACTCGGATCTGTGCAGCTGCCGAAACTGTGAATCAAGCGCCTCGTCATCATCAGCCTCGTCCACATCCTCCTCATCTTCCACGTCCCAGGAGTCGGGCGCAGCGGCAGGCATCCCACGATCCGCTGTTACCAAGCAGCTTGTACGCTCCGTGACCGCCACCAGCATCATGGACATGCCCTACAACACATCGCCCTCGCTACGCGTGCGCACCACCTCACTGAATCAGCTGAAAAAGACCGCCGACCTGGCGATAGAGAACGAGCTTCATGTGTGCCCCTCGGTGATGTCCGAGGAGCTGCGCAAGCTCCTGCCACCCACCTCGGAGACGGTGATGACGAAGCCCTTCCCCATCCGCGGCGAGCGGACAATCGCTGACTGCACCACCCCGCACGTTATAGCGATGGTGGGCCTGCCGGCCAGGGGCAAGACCTTCATCTCGAAGAAGCTGGCGCGCTACCTCAACTGGATTGGGATCGCGACGCGCGTGTTCAACCTGGGCGAGTACCGACGCCACGCCACCACGGCCTACAAGTCGCACGAGTTCTTCCGCGCCGACAACGAGGTGGCGATGGCCATCAGGAACAAGTGTGCCAACCATGCGCTGCACGACTCGTGCGAGTGGCTGCTGAGCGGCCAGGGCAGCATTGCTGTGTTCGATGCCACCAACTCGACCCGGGACCGGCGACAGCTCATCTACGATATCGTGGTGAAGCAGCACGGCTTCCGTCTGTTCTTCGTGGAGTCGATCTGCAACGATCCGCAGATCATAGAACAGAACATTCTGGAGGTGAAGGTGAGTTCGCCGGACTACCTTAACATGAACACGGAGCTGGTGGTGCGGGACTTCCTGCAGCGCATCGAGCACTACGAGGAGCGCTACCAGCCGATCGACGAGGTCACTGAGTCGCATCTCAGCTTCATGAAGGTCTACAACGCTGGCAAGAAGGTGGTTGTCTACAACAACGAGGGTCACGTGGAGTCGCGCATCGTCTACTATCTGATGAACATACACATCACGCCGCGCACCATCTATCTGACACGGCATGGCGAGAGCGAGCACAACCTGAGCGGGCTGATTGGCGGCGACTCGAACCTGAGCGCCCGCGGCCATCAGTACGGCCGGGCCCTGTCCGCTTTCATTGCGCAGCAGCAGATCGACGGGCTGCGTGTGTGGACCTCGTGGATGAAGCGAGCCATCCAGACGGTGGCCGACGTGAAGGCGCCCCAAGAGCGCTGGAAGGCGCTCAACGAGATCGATGCCGGCCACTGCGAGGAGATGACCTACGAGCAGATCAAGGAGCGCTTCCCCGAAGAGTTCAAGGCACGCGATGTCAACAAGTTCGCGTATCGCTATCCGCGCGGCGAGAGCTACGAGGATCTGGTGGCGCGCCTGGAGCCCGTCATCATGGAGCTGGAGAGGCAGGGGAATGTCCTGGTCGTGTCCCACCAGGCGGTTCTGCGCTGCCTCTTCGCCTACTTCCTGGACAAGTCCGCCGATGAGCTGCCCTACCTGTATGTGCCCCTGCACACCGTCATCAAGCTCACCCCCGTGGCCTACGGCTGCAAGGTGGAGCACATCAAGCTGCCCATCGACGCGGTGGACACGCACCGTCCCAAGCCCAAGATACCCGGCGACGTGAGCGAGCCCGGGCTCGACGGTCTCAGCGGTGAGCTGGTGGCGCCCGATGGCGTTGGCAAGGTGCTTATTGTTGGCGATGATGTGGCAACGGCAACGAATGGTAATGGCGGACGCGTCGATGCCCAAGCCCACCAATGACGGCGGTGGCTGCACTTGTTGCGTCCCTCGAAATCCAAGACACTTTAGGCTCAGTCATTCGTCGTGGCATGCCCCCCTCCGCGCCCTACCCCCACGCACAAGCTCTTCATCGCATAACCACAACACACAAACGGACATGAACACGGTGCCCCAGCGGGGCCAGCGGCCCCGAGGGTCGCTATTACTTAAACATTCTGTCGACCGACAGCGGTGTATACGTGTCGCCATCCATGTCCCTGACTGGATCGTTGTTTTTAAAGATATGTACATAGGTTTAAGGCCCCGAGCTCTCTTTTTGTTTTCGTTTTGTTCACCTATTCGATGTCTCTGACTGCATACAACTGTTTTATTCACTCCCGTTAACCTAGAAACCCGTAAACTCGTAAGCCTGGAAGCCCGTAAACCCGTAAACCTGGAATTATAAACTAAATTGATACGAAGCCTTAAAGGGAGCGATCTAGGTACTAAGTTGATTGTGAACTATGACCTACACTACTCTAGCTTCATATGTTCGAACATATGGACATGTATATAAATATATATGTATATTTACTGTGCGCATAAATGAGTCTTATACTTAAACTACTACTTATACTACTACTACTACTAATACTACTACTACTGCTGCAAGGGTGCTACCCCTGTATCTGAGTGTCTATTTTTGTATACAATACTTTTTCAATGTCTTGATTTGGTAGGTTCTCCTGCTATCCGGCACTTATAGGCTAGCCTATGGTACGATATACTTAATCTACAGCCACCCCCTATGTCTGCTTTATTTGCCTACATGTGTGTGTATGTGCGCTTGATATATCATAACGAGATCTAACAAATAAATAACGATTTATCAAACAAACAGCCAACAACTGCATTTTTTCATTTACCATCTGGCATTCCGCTCGTTTCCCGTTCCGCCCTGCCCTGCCAAAAGTAATTTTGGTATTTTATTGGAATTTCAATAAGCAATAATATGCTTTCACTGGGGGGCAAGCACCCGTCTCTTTTACTTAAGCAACAACGAAAGTACCCTCGATGAAATGCGATTTCCTAAAAAAATATTATGTCTTAAATGTCACTGTTGCATCCAATAACTTTACACGGCTGACAGTTCAAGAAGCAACCAAAATAAATACCTTTTTTTTTCAAGAATTTCAAGATGTCTGAAAATTCAATTTCGGGCTACGACGACGACCCAAAAATATTTTATATTTTTAGAGGAATATAAAAACATACAATTCGCATTTAAATAATATAAACATAACAATTGAAAAATAGTTTTCTAGCAATAGCTGGCCATAGCTTTTGATCCGTGACTCTTTGAATTCGCCGCCTCTTAACCGGAAGGGCATCCCTGCTTCTGACAACAGGCTTGGCATCTATCGGTTAACTCCTGTCAAAATTTAATGAAGCTGCTTTATCAATGATCATTTCAATGGTAAAAAAGTGGTTTACTGAATTTCGTTGTAGCTGGACAAGCACAAACGGTGCCGAACATCCTGCAGGCCCGAAAAAATTGAAAAAATTAACGATCGGAGATGGAAAGTGCGAGAGATTGTGGAAGCCATGGGCGGTACCACCGGCTCAGTCGTTTCTATGTTGAACGATCGCTTGGGTATGAGAAAGATGGGTCCCTCTAGATGGGTGCCCACAGACCTGGCAAAAATCCATGAATTGGGCTCCCTCAGCCGCTCTTTTCTCCGGATTTACTACCGAGAGATTTACTACTATATCTTATTTCCAAACCTGAAGAAATGGCTCGGCGAAAAGAGATTTGACTCCAAAGAAATTACTATTTGGAGGACAGATCAAAATTTTTTTGGAGGGGCTACAAACATTGGAGAAACGTTGGACAAAACTGTTTAGAGCTAAAAGTAGACTATGTTGAAAAATAAAATGATTGTTTAGCCAAAAACCTGTGTTTCACTGATTTATTGAGCAACTCTCGTGTGACTTGCTGCACGCCCTCAAAGCTGCGAAGCGAATGGGCTGGGGTATGCTTTTTAGTGCAGTTTCTCTTAAAATTTGTTTTATTTTCCAAGACAATATATCCTATACGTCCTATCCTGATTAAATGCTTGATTTTCATCTTCCTCTCGTCTCTTCTTTCTATCGGATTCATTCTGGCGGGGCGGAACTGAACAAAACCAACCACACTAGGCAACAAAATTTCCGCTTTAAAAAATTGTTTTTATATAGATTTGAGACTTTAAATTTGTTGAATAAGTTGTTTTTTCTTGGTTGAGTTTTTTTTTAATACTTTAACCTGGTTTTTTTTGTACCTTCTTTTTCAAATGCAAGGCTTATTTGTTCAGAAACAACTATTTTTTCTGTTTAAAGTTTTTTTTTCGTTGCAGTTGTTTTATATATATTTTTTTTAAATTTTTTTATAATTTTTTTTATATTTTTTATATAATTTTTTTTTTAATATATATTTTTTATACATATGTATATGTATTTTTTAATATACACACGTCGGCATAAGTATTTTGACAAAGCTCTACGCAACGTTTAGCGTTGAATTTTGACGAATTGCTACGTGTTACAGCTCTCTTATCTGATTTACCGCTAACTACATGAATGCATAAAGTATATTGCAAATTATCTTCGTAGTTGCATTTTGCGTTTTGTTAATATGCTTCTTATTCTCATTCGTAATCTGATCTTGGCTGGACAAAAGTATTTTCTCAGAAATTCAATTAATTTGCATTAATCTGCTGTTGATAGAAAGCGAAACCATTATTACGGATTATCTCAGTTTAGAGATTGTAAATGCTGATAAAAATTTTTTTCGTTTAATAATTTGTGAAATATGAGTAACCGAAAGGAATTCAGTGAATCTCTTAAAAATGAAATAATAGTGAAGTTCAACTCTTTTATTTCAGTGCAAAATATCAGTAGATTATAGTATATTTCACGTCAGACAAACTGCTATAAAAAAACAAATTTAAAAAAACCAACACTGCAAAAAACGCTACACGTTGTGGCAGACCACGAAAGACAACTGCCAAGGTAGACACTTTTAGTTTGCGGCAATTTAAGCAGGATGTCTTAAAAACTCCTCGATCGGTTGCCAATGACTTGAAGGGAACAGGAAATTTTGATGTCAGCGAACGGACAATACGTAGACGTCTTAAGGAAACTGATTTTGGAACATATATTACTAGAGCTATACTGCAAATAACACAGCGCAATAAGTCAAAGCGCCTTGAATTTGCCAAAAAATTGATCGGCAAATAATTTTAATTTTGGAAAAATTTTTTATGGAGCGATGCAAGTGCTTTTCAGTTTCATGGCTCAAAAAAAAAAAGTTTTCGTAAGAAACCTAAAATAACGTCGCAAAAAAGTAGCACCCATATGTGAAAGAGCGAGCCATGGAGGTGGGACCGTAATGTTTTGGGGATGCGTCGCCTACAATGGCTTGGGAAATTTAGTTCCTGTAGATGGCAGCAGGAATAAAGAGAAATATTTGGAAGTGCTAAACCATCACGCTTTCCCCTCTGGAGATAATTTGATTGGGGAGTCCTTTACATTCCAACAGGACAACGCCCCGTGCCATAAAGCTAAAGTCGTTACCCAATTCTTGAAGGACATTGGGGTTAATACTTTGGACTAGCCGGCCCAGAGCCCAGACTTACACATTATCGAGAATCTCTGGTCTTATATAAAAAGAAACCGGACTCCAAATTTGACAAGGAACCGTGAGGATACAATCTCAGAGGTGAAATCACTCTGGAGAGAAATTCCATTGTCTTATATCCACAGCTTAGTGGAATCAGTTCCAAGACGTCTGCAAAAGGTGATAGAGGCAAAGGGAGGGTATATATTTTACTGATTCATTATGAAAAGTTACTTCGTTCCATTCGTTTTTGTTTTTTTTTCACATTTTATAAAATGTCAAAATACTTATGCCACCGTCTGTTTACGAATAATTAATTTTCATTTCAGAATAAACGCACTTATCATACTTTTTGTACATATTTTTATAAGCTTAATATAATACCTATCTACGATAAATAAATATACTTTCTACTTAAGAAAAATAAAAAGTTACAACCAAATATGCAGTGCATAATTTTTGTCAAAATACTTATGCCGACGTGTGTATTTTTTTTTTAATATATTTGTTATATTTTTTTTTATATTATTATTTATATATTTTTTAATGTATATTTTTTAAATGTATTTTTTTTAAATGTATTTTTTTTAAATATTTTTTTTTTGTATTTATGTTTTATTTCTGTTTTTATTTTTAAAATTTTAAAAAAATTGTTGTTTTTTCTGAGTTTTACAAATGAAACAATTATAATTGGGTCGTGGACGTCGCCCGATATTTTATTCAAAAGCAAAAATGATCCCCAAAAATGTTCTGCACATTAATTCTTGATAAATCGCGGTTCATCGAGGGTATTTTTGTTGTTTCTGAAGCAAGAGAGACGGGGGTTGGCTTGCCCCATAGCTAATAATATTATTATAATAAGAATAATACTTGCGCATGGCACTGAAGAGCCGCAAAGGGCTGGAGACCACAATTTTGAGGTTACGAGAAACCGGAACACGCAGAATCCGAGTGGATATATACGAATACATTGTGTAATCGTTGGAGGAGTTTGGATCAGATCGGAGCATTGCGGTGGCTTCCAGGCGCACGTTCTCCAGAGGCTCTCTCTCGTTCTCTCTTTGTCTTTCGCTTTCTCTCCCTCCAATGTCCAATCAAATGACTTGGGCACCGTGAATTGGCTCCTCTGAGAGAGCTCATACTTTTCCAATTATTGCATCTTTGAAGTATTCACAGCTCATTCGTGCTACAGCGATACAGCGCTACATTAAGCGATTATTATTTATTTATGTTTTTTTTTTTGAGGCAGTCAAAATCTAAAGAATTCCTGCTCATTTTGTTGTTGTTCTACATTTCAGGTGCCACCAAGTGTCTTCGGATGTGCTCGAGCGTGCCGAGAGGACATCGAGCTACCACTAGACGACTGCACAGACGAAAGGGGCAGCAGGGCGACGGACGCCCTCCTCTCCTGCAATCAGGAACCACTTTGAAAGTATTCACAGAGTCCGGCATCATCTGAAAAATGTCACGTTCTCGAAACCAGGAGCCCAAAGAGCCGCCGTACAGCGAGGGCGATGTGGTGTGGGTGAAAATACACAACACAGAGATCTGGTGGCCCGGCGAAGTCACCTTGTCCCAGAACTTTAGATTCGTGAATGCCAGCCGGCCCCCATTTGCAGTTGTTGCCTTCTTCAACGAGAAAACATAGTAAGTCCCAACCCCCGATTGCACTTCTGACTGGGTTCCTGTATTCTATTTTCTGCTTTCTGCTTTCTGTTTTCAGCGAGCAAGTCGCATCAAACAAACTGATTCATCCCTTTGAATGCTCCAAAAAGGAGGAGTTTATCCAACGCGGCATCCGTAAGTAGTCCTACAAATAGTGCAGTGGGCTTCTCAAACACTTACGGAGGGGTAAACTAGTATTTGGAAAGAGTTTGTAGCGGCCTCAAAGAAAATTCACGCGCTTCTAGGCTTCGCGCAGGATCAGGCGGGACCCAGGAGAGAAGGTGGGGAGTAGGAGAATACAGTTGCCACGTACCTGTGGACCCTCCAGGAATCTAAGCACCTCTGTATCTCGAGAGAGAGGCAAGTGTGGGGTCCAGGTCCCCGGTTTAGGGTCTTTTCCACTGCCAGTGGTGTGTGTTGGCTTCGCGCCACATACATAATTGGGCCAACGGCCTTGGCCTCGCAGTGCAGAGCTCTCCTGGCCCTCAAGGATCACTGGTGTGTGGTCCTCATCGCTGAAATTTGAGACCAAAGGAACCTTCCTTTCCTAACTCACTTTTTGCAAGAATGCAGATACGTCTTGCGTCCCCAGACCTGCTTCCGGGCTAGCGCATGCCGCCTTTCAATGATGGAGACACTCCTGGTGCAAGAGAGTCAGAGAGAGGCATGAGACCCCTGAGGAGGGTAATCTCATCGGACACGAAGGCCGCTGTGCGAACGTCTTGGCCATCGCCTGGCTTTCACTTCACCTTAAAGCCATCGGCGGCCCTTCTTTCGCCTCCAGCTCCTAAAGGAGACCAAGTGCCTCTTGTCCGTTCTTGACGCCTCTATACAGGCCGCAAACGATCGGTTGCAACAGTGAGATATCACAGGAGTCTGGTTGCTCTATCTCTTACAGTCTCTGAGATCTAGGCGCTCAGGAAGATGCCCTCGGCTGTTGATGCATACACTTGATGGGGTCGGAAACAAAACAAATATATCCCCAAACTATCCCTAAATTCGTGTATCACTGCCATTCTCGCTTAACTCTCTCGCCATTCCATTGCAGGAAAAGCCGAAGCTATGAGCACGGAAATGCGGGTCAAGTTCAATGACGATGTCGCGCTGGCAGAGTCCCGTAACCATCAGCAACGGCTGAGTGCGCACACCGTTGCGCGACCGGACAGCCTGATCAAGGCGCTCCTCTCGAGCAACAGCAGCAGCCAGAGCAGCAGCACAAGCAGCTCCAACGGGCCGTCCTCGACGCCCAAGCAGGTGAGTAAGCTGGGCGCCTCCTATAGCAACTGCTAATGCCCGCCCCTCCCTTGCAGGAGTCCACGTTCCGTATTATGGACATTGCGCGCACGGCCGACCCGGTCCCGGAGCGCTTCACCGAGGCCAGCTACGAGTGCAGCACGTGCAGTTTCCGCACCAGCAGCATGAATGTCCTGCTCATCCACCGCCGCGGGCACCTGGAGTCCTCCAGCAAGTACAGCACCAGCAGCAACAGCAGCCAGGACGCCAGCACCAGCCCTAGTCAGAGCCCCAGCAGGCAGACGCGATCGGCCAGACGCGTCAACACCACACATGAGCTCGATTCTCCCACACATTTCGGAAGGCGCCGCCGGGAGAGCAGCAACCACTTCCGTGTCCACTCGCGCCACGTCTCGATTATGGTGGACGCCTCGCTGGGCGATGAGGCCCAGCGGAGAGTGGCCTCTATAGCCCAGATCACGATGGAGAGCATCGAGCGTGTGGTGCAACCCATAGTCAATAACAACAGCAACTCCAGGACGTCCTCGCCCCGCCGTGAAAGCTGCCAGAACCGTCGGAACCCCCGCAATCAGCGCATGAACAGGTTCCGCGCCACGATGCCCGCCCCTGATCAGACACCGGCCAGGCAGCGCCGCCTCACGCGCTCCATGACCCGTCGCCAGCAGGACTTTTCTCTAGCCGATGGGCAGCCGCCATCGCCGCCAACGCCAGCTTTGCCACCGCCGCAAGTGGTTCCGCGGCGCAGTGGCGCCCGCGGCCTGGCTGTTGAAAGACGCCGCACCTTGGCGGCGACCATCACCGAGCAGGCCTTGGCCGTGTCCAAGCGGGCCAGCCACTCGAGGAAGTCGCTGCTGACAACAACCGTTCCAGTCCAAGTGCGAGATCCCATCTCGCCTGAGCGCAGTGCCCCGAAAGCGAAGCGCCGCAAGAAGGCAGTCTCGAAGATCGAATTTTCGGACGCTGCTCCAGCAGTCGGCGAAGCAACGAGCTCCGAAAACGTTGCCAGCAGCTCCGGAAACACACCTGAAGCACACTTATTGCTGCCGCAGAATGAAGTTCTCCCCAAGGACTCGGCCCAAGGACCGGCAACAGCAACCGCAACCGCAACAACAACAGGAAAAGCGCAGACACCAAATGTAAACTATTCGCAGCCGCACTGCACAGACCCCGCTGCGGCCTACTTGAAGCTTCAGATGAGTCTGATGGCCGAGTGGTGCGACGACGAGTGCGAGGAGCCCTTGGGTGGCTCAATCGATCCCAAAGCAACTATGGAAAAAGCCCAGAACCGGGAGAAGGACGTGGAACAGAACAGGGGTGTCGCCTCCAAGAAGCGCATACGCAACATACCAAAGAAGGACCGTCGGGACGTGGTGCTGCAGGAGTTCCACGTGGACAGAAGGCTGGAGACGGGCGACGAACCGATCATCATTCAGGACAGCGATGCCAGCTCCAACGAGAGCGTCGTTTTTATTGAGGATGAGGTTTCGACGCGCGACAGAAGCAATGGCAATGACAAATCCAAGGCCCACAACACTTCCTCGTCCTGCTTCGACTTCTCAGAGGAGGAGGACCTGCAGCAGCAGGATGGAGCAAATAGGTTAAGCTACAGACGTCACACCAACCGCCAAGAGGCCAATATCAAGGGCACTGGGGACATGGAAGAAGGTCTCGTGTCGCCCATCCTCGCCAAGGAAGCCGTAAAGCTTCCCCAGCCGGGACAAGCGGCGACCGCACGAGCCAGATCCAAAGTCACTGCTTCCAATGACGAATTTTTCAAGGGCTTCGACGATGGGCTACAAATGACAGCCGCAGCCGCCACTGCAGCCGCAGCAGCAGACGCAGCAGCTGTTCAGGCCAGTCGAGCTGCCAAAACGATCGCCGATCAGGAAACTGTGCCTCGCTACGCTGAGCCCGAGCCAGATGAAGCAGAGCTCGAGGCCGATCAGCTGAGCTTGCCCATTAAGGAGCGCCAGAAGCGCATTTTTAAGTCGCGCAACAAATCAATACAGGCAGCGCCGAAGGACGAAAGCCCTCCAACGTCGGAGTCCGCACTGGCTAGCGACGAGGAAGCCGACGAAGCCGAGGAAGCCGACGAAGCCGAGGGTGCCGGCAGCAACGGCGCCGCCTCTCTTCACCTGGACAATGGGGGAGGAGCCTCTCCCCAGCCCCTCAATAGCGGGTACACCAGCAGCACGAGCGACAGCAGCAGCAGCAGCGGCAGCAGCAGCAGCAGCAGTAGCAACAGCAACAGCAATAGCAACAGTAGCGGAGAAAGCAGCAGCGGCAAACGTCATCGCAGCAAGCCCAGGACGGATCCATCCCGCAGACAGCAGCGGCGCTCCAAGGCTCGGTTCAAGCTCAAGCCCGAAGCAACGGTCGAGGAACTTACCAACATTTGTAGCCGGAACAGCAATAACATCTCCAACTGCAGCTCCATATCGAACACGAGTGGAATTGCATCGCCGCTGCTCAGCTCCAGCACGAGCTGCTCGATTGCCTCCAACATAGCCGTGATCTCGGCGGAGGAGGCACGGGAGCTGCAGCGAACTGCGTCGGGGGCAGGCCTCATTAATGCAGCCATTGTGGATGCCACACAGCCTGTGCAGCGCGGCGGTGTGCTAATCCTTGAGGACATACGCCTGCCGAACCTCTACGATCGCCTTCCCTTCGGCAGCCTACATTCTTCGGACAGCAACGACAGCCGGCTTCAAAAGACAAACCACGAGGAAGCGGCCGTCGAGGAGGAACAGTCGGGCGACACAGATGAGCAGGATTCGGAAGTCGAAGAACAAAGCGTACCTCATGAAGCCAATCGACAACTGGCGGCCAATGGCGTCAATATTTGCGAGCAGGTGCTGGACGAAGACCACGGGGAGGAACCGCAAGAGCCTGGCCCAGAGCAAGAGCTCGAATCTGAGCAGGAGCTTGAGTCTGAACCAGAGCAGGAACTGGAGTCTGAACCAGAGCTAGAACCGAACCAGGAGATAGACTCTGAGCCAGGTCAAGAGTCGGAGCCGGAGCCGGAGCCAGAGCCAGCGTCAGCGTCTGAGCAAGAGACAAAATTGGCGGCCGCAACTGTACTAGAGTCGCGAGAGCCAGTGTCCTTTGTGCCCCAAAAGCGGGAGCTGCTTCTGAAGAAGAGAGAGCAAGAACTGCTGCGCCAATACGAGGCTGATCTGGTTAGCGGACGGAGTGTTGAAAAGTGCCGAAGGGCGCGGGAGCGCTGGAGCCAGGTAGTACAATCCACTGGGGACTCGTCTCTAGATACAGATGAGGACCAGCCACTGAAGTCAGTGTCTCCGGACGTGGAAGCAGGAACGCCCGAGGAAGACGAAACTAGTCAAGCAGAACAGGAGCCATCGCCCTCAGATGTGGAGGCGGAGGAGTCCGATGTGGAGAAGCCATCCGCGCTGGACTCTCAAATCGATATGAGCCTTATAGAGTCGGTGAACTCGATACTAGAGCCTCAGCGCCAGCTCGCCTCAGGAGAGCTGGTGGTGCCATCGGAGCTGTCGCTCCTCGCCCGGCGCCCCAGCAGCCATTCCCGTGCCGATGCATCAGTTACCACCACCACCACCACCACGTCCAAGGGCACGGCCCTGAGCTTTGCCCAGATCTTGTGCGACGACGATGTGGCCAAAGCCCACCAGCAGCTGGAACACCTCCGTGACGCCTCGCAGCGCCGTCGCTCCAGCTCGTTGCCCACGCCGCTGCTGCAGCTTGGGCAGCGGCGCCAGCGCCGACGCTCGCGTAATGTGGGGAGCGACCCCGTCGAGACGTCGTGCGATCCGAAGGAGCAAGAGGAGAGTCCAGACAACGTAAGTGTCCCCCCAGTGTCAGGCTCCCGTACGGAGCTGAGGGTCGATGGATATACGCCTGTAATCTCCTGACATCCGCATAAGCGGCTCTCCTCTCAACTCTTTTGAAGACGCCGTCGAACACCAGAACTCCAGACAATCTGCAGGACCCTCCCTTGGATAGGGTTACGAGGAAAAACAAAGAAAATTCGAGCTTTGGTGGCTACAAAATACACATTAAGAAACTTTTTAGCCTGTTTTGGCAATACTTTTGGGACGCAGAAGGTGGTACAGTCTCTAACAGAAGACTTTATTAGCCTCTTTTGGGCGTCGAAAAACAATGAAGACTCTTTCTTTTTGCTGTCTTCAAGGAAGACATAAAGTCTACAAAGAAGCCTTTACTCGAAGGTTTGGGTGCTCAAAAAATCTGTTGGGTGGGTCGATGTATGAGAGCTCTAATTGTCGTTGCAAAGTATTTTGAATACAGACATTTCCAAGGACAATCGTACACATTGCAGGTGGTAATAAGAAAGATGGAAATAAATAAAGATGGATAGAGATGGATGAAGAGATGAATAGAGATGGAATGAATTAAGATGGATTTTCAATTTTTCTAAAATTATTGCACACTTGGCACTCAAGTCCGGCACTGGATATATCCACGATCAGCCTCAGTATCCAAGTCTCTATAGCCATTACCTCTTGTGCGCCTTGTTCAACGCCTAGAGAGAGAGAGTCTCAGAGACTATAAAATCCAGAGCGACCGTAGGCTGCTGTAGACTGCGCTGAAACAAGTGCTTATATCTCAAATTTTGTGATTATATATAGGAGTGAAGAATATATAGGTTTCAAGCTGGTACGGTGGCTCACAGCTTAAAGTGCAAGCTCTTTATTTGGTTTCCTTTAACGAGTTGTAACGTGCGCATTTTTTGGGTAGTCGGAACGTCGACTATAGTCTTTAGTGCATCTAAATATCAGTCAATGCTTGATAAATGTTATTGTTGCTCTTTGCAGCCGCCCCAGTTGTCCTCTGGACGCATCTGCGCTGTGATGACTACTCCCATACCGGGCTACAATCACACATTTATGCTGTGCTCGCTGGCCAACAACAACTTCATGCCGTTGAACAACGTGGCGCTGTACCTGGACAGCGAGAAGAACCACCTGGTGCCGGTGCCGCGAGAGGCGTTGCGTGAGCCACCGCGACTTGCAGACGGACATCCGATGTCGGCTGTCTTTGCGGACATTGACTTCCGCGGTGGCCAGGCTGTGGCTCAGGTAGTGGAGCCGGCGGACATGGAGATGGAGATGAGCGTGGACTTTGAGCAGAACAGCGACGAGCCGTTCGACTCCCTGGAGCAGCAGGTCTCGATGGAGTCGTCGGCGCAAATCGTTAATAGTCACTCGGAAGAGACCACCAACGATAACAAGCAGGTGGAAATACTGGGCATCATGACGCCCCTAAGCCAAGTGGCCAGCTTTGGTGGGGCCCTCAATGTGGACGAGGAGCTGTCGCTGCACGAGGACCAGCTGGAGCCCAACGTACTGCATCTAAATGTCAACGGCCATCGCCTGGAACTGGACCCTTCGGTGCTTTTCAGCATTGCGGAACAGCCGGACTCTTGCATCGAGCTGAATGTTACTGAGACTGATGCCAGCGGTGGCAGGGCCGTGCTGCACGCCCGCGATATACTCCAAGCAGCCCAGGCGTATCTGCAGGAGCGCGACTTGCAGCTGGTCAACGTGGAAGACATGACCTTAGACGAGGAGGAAGTCGGTGGAACAGCGGCCATGACAGTCCCCGCCACGGACCTGCTGGCCGAAGCACTGGCGGACAGCCAAGTGGTCAACGAGATCGATTATGTCAACGCAGCCAACGCTAGTGTGGCTTTGCTACACATAGAGACACGCTCCTCCGCCGCTGGCCTCATGGACGTTGGCGACGACGGACCCGAGGGCGTCGTGTTCGTCTCACACGTGCTGCCGCCAGCGCCTGCCCACCTCACGCCACCCATCACGGCTCGCACCAACGAAACGAATGCGCTCCTCAACCAGACGCCTATTATGTCCACGCTGGAGAATCCGAGCGCTGTGCAGCTGAGCTGCGTCTCACCCCTCGGCGAGGTTAACCTGGAGGACAGTTTGGCCGTCATCGGCGTCACAAGCAACAATGGCATACCCACCTCGCTGGAGCTCCCAATCACCGTCACGAATCCGGCTATAGCTCCCCGCGTGACAGCCCCCATCCCAGAATTAATGCGATTCGCCCCCTTTCAGTAGGGCGATATGTATGTCGCGAAGAAATCGTTTTTTTTTCACCCCGCAATTTGTTTTTGTTTTTTTTCATACACATAAGCGTTTCTTGTAGCCTTAGTAGATGTAACGGAAGCATTTTATGTTGAGCGTAAAAGAGGGAGATACACTAATTTTGTAACCTTTTGCTAGTTTAATTCAACATAAAGAAGCGATCAAATTGTGATGTGGCACAGCACATACAATCTCGATGTATCTGCATGAGCACGCATGGAATAGTTCCCTAACCTAAGGTTTTCGCCTTAACAACGTTTCCCCATTTACATTGCAAACTACATTGTATGTGCAGCAAAATAATAATAATACGCTAGCAAGTAAGTTACGTAATGGACACTTTGTCGCAGAAGAAGCAGCAGTATGCGAAAGAAGAAGCAGCGATTGCGTAGTAGGATTATGATGCTCCGATCCGAGCACCCACATGCAACAAGCAAACAGCACATAGAGCATATAAGATAATATTTAGAAGATAGACATATACACAACTGAACTCCAAGCGAAATTTATATTTTATATATTACGTCGCATACGTCGATTGTCAAAGAAAAATGAATGTGTAAACTAAATACCGCGAAGCATATTGCTTTGACCAGGCAACGAACTAAATAAAGCCAGCATAATCCAAACACCCACTGTAGATCCATACTGGGAACGCCTATCCAACAGGGTGCTACGACAAGCTCTAATGGATGGACGGAAAAAGGGGTACAGGTCTAGTAAATCATAAGCTCACATACACATATACTGACTGAGCAGAGGCAACGACTATACAATACCAGGATATTGCGTCAGAAAAAAATTCAATTTAAATTTTTGTTACTGGTACTGGTACTTCAATGCTCTTATAGGCTATTCTTCGTCTCCGGTCATTTTCAAGCAACAAATGCAGAGAATCTAGATCTATGTTGCATTGCTTGGGCATGATTCTTCACATTGATGGTCCAGGACTCTAGTTTTGTTTATAATGTTTATTCTGATGTTGGTTTACGTTCAAATTTAAAAAGCTTCGGGTTTTGTTAAATTGTATCCTATAGAGCTATTATTTGTATAGTTTTTGATGCATCTTTTGCACCTCCACATGTAGCCCATAAGGAACTCTTCCTAAGAAGAAATAATATTAAAAAATCCTATACAGGCAATTTATACTCTCGAGATTCGTCTGCAAATCAAACAGCAGTCTCGTTTTAGCAAGCTTCCAAAATTCAATTTTTAATGCCAACTTTTTCAAGACCGATTTACTTACAAAAAACAGCTTTTCGGGTAAGGTCTTTGGTATCTTTGGGATGGAAAAATTAGTACGAATTGAAATTTGTGTGCTCCGGTTTTCGTTGCACTTTGCCATCGAAAGTGTTCCGTTTCCAAATTGTTTGAAAACATGAAAAGAGCTGTTTTCTTTCGGCAATCAATTGATATATTTTTTTGTTAAATATGCCTTTGGGTTTCGCTATTGCAGAACACGATCCCAAAAGAAGGCGAAAAATTCACGAATTAAGGAGTAGGCGATATCTGCGGAGTAGTGCAGCCATTTTGTATTTATCGGATGAAAGGTAAGCCTTAGCTACAGACCTAAATTGCTAAAGCGGATCAAACTTAAAAAACTTCTGGAGATTTTTCGGGAAAAGCTTCAAGTCCAGAAATTACAGGACGAGCACCAAGAAACAAAGCGAGGGATACTCTAACAAATTTCGAGCAGCCCAGGCCAAATCAATTTCTAAGCAGAGCTGCTGCAATTTTGAAGGGAATCCACAGAGTAACGTTTATGGTACATAAAAAAGCTCAATTAACTAATTTAAAACTCTTAAAATTTCACAATTTAGACCAAAAGATTGCTATTTTATATTCTTCAGCTGCTTTTGACGGATGATCGATGGTGGATGGTGCTAGTGTGAATCGGGGTTTTACATCTGTCAAAAACTCCCACCGTTCCTCCTCCGGAATGGGCTCAGTGTGCATCTCGTTATTCAATCTGTCAGAGGAACTCGAAATTTTTTGTCGTTTCGGTTTATATGAGTGGGGTAAAATGATATTAGAAATAAATTTATTGTATATATTAAAATATACAAAAATTAATTTCCAATTGTATAAATATAAACTTAAAACACCAGCAAATATGTTCATACCAAATTTGATTTGGCATATAGCAACTGAATCGTTTCTCTTTTGTCCTTATGTAGTGCTAGGATATATACGGCAGCTCCAGCTACATTTCTGACGATATCGCAATTTGTCCTTGGAAAAAATGACGTGGGACTTGTATGGCGTTTACGATTTATAGCTCCTCCCTGTACCTTTTCTATTCCTCCTGAAGACGGACTGGAAGCGTTTCTTCATAGTCAAATCCTTCCTTTCGGATACGACATCTCTTCTGGATTTTACATATATCCTTGGTGGCAATTTCTGATTGTCCGATTTAGGCATCCAAGTGATTCCCAGGGTCTAAATGCTGCAGTCCTCATAAGCGGTATCCTACAGTTGTACGTTTGAAATAATTTCTTCCTTCGGAACACCTTGTAGTACATGAAAGTTGTTTATGCACCAGTTTCTTAACATAAGCCCTGATCTATGCAGGAGCTGGTTAAGTTCCTGCTGTCTCTGGCAGGGCCTCTGGTATGGAATCTGCTCATCCATCTCCCCTTTCTTTTTGAGTAAGATATTGTAGACATTTTGTGGCGTACATTGCACCTTCTTATGATATTTCAATTGAAGGGCAGCAACTGTCCGCTTTAAAAACTGTTTCTGCCTCGCTATCAGATAAAGATCATATGATGGTTCTTGGTGTCTTCAACCTGCTCGGTACTTTTCAAGCAACCTTCAATGAAGCTTGTTCCACCTGAAGTTATAAATGAACGCTTAGATAAACCAAAGTCGAGTTGAAGTCTGAGCTGACTCTGACACGCCTCTGCTTCCAACTGCTCCCCCCATTTGGATCGAGCCTCCACGATAGACAATGCCCCCGAGTGCGTACAAAATAGTCCCAAAGTAAAATGTAAACTTGTGGGATTGGTCTACTGAGTAATTATAGTCTTCCAAGGAACCGCTTAAGTAGTGGCTCCAGGTAATGGGTTTTAATTTGGTTTATTTGATTGATTTTTAACAATAGCCTGATGCTTTTTCATTACATTTAGCTTTATTATCAATAACAATTGCTTAATTCAATAGCTTGTGTTTTTCTGTTGTTTTGTCTAGCTTTCACTTTTTGTGTGTATTTTGTGTTACTGATCAAATTATTGTAACCGTTTTCACTCAACTTTAAACTTGTCTTGCTCTACACTTTCCATTAAACTCCACGAAAAGTCTGCCTTTTACTCTGTGGTGAACATTGCTGAATGCTGTTATGGAAGGTTTAACTTAACACAAAAGGCTTAACAAATCAATTTTCAATAAATAATTACAGATAACTTGTTGCATATTAATTATATAAACAATGGAGCTCGTGTTGCCGGTTGAACGTCGACACAAATAAACTACGTAACGCAAAAAAATTGGGGCAAACTAGCGAATCTGAACGCGTGCAACGCGTGGGCTGAACAAATTAAATAATATACATAAGTATTCGAACATAAAATACTTTAGGTAGCTTTTCTTTCTTTTTCATTGGTTTTGTTTGGTGGTTGGGGAAAGCAAAGTTTGGCAGAATTTGAGAAAGTTTAAAATAAAAAACCTGCGGCGAAGTTATGAGTGTTTAATAGCTGTTTTTCATACTGAGTCCATCTACGTCCACCTGCACTTTTCTGGGGCGACCTTTCTGTTTTCGTTACTGATTTTGTTGAGGCAGGTTTTGCGGGGCGAAATCTACAGCTTAGCGCAGATCTCATTTGTGAACTCGGAGCACTTGGCGCGACCGCCGAGATCTCCGGTCAAGTATTTACTCTCCTTGATGGTTTCAAAAGCAGCGCGCTCGATCTTATCGGCGTAGGAGTTGAGCTCCATGTGGCGCAGCATCATGACCGCCGAAAGGAGCAGGGCAGTGGGGTTGGCCAGATCCTTGCCGGCAATGTCGGGAGCGGTGCCGTGCACAGACTCAAAGAGCGCACCATTCAGGCCCATGTTGCCAGAGGGCGTCAGGCCGAGACCGCCAACAAGACCGGCGCACATATCGGATAGAATATCACCGTACAGATTGGGCATGACCTGGAAGCGAACGCTCATTAATAAAAGCATAAATACATCGTTTACATAGTACTAAAAGGTCTCAGCTTACCAGTACGTCGTATTTTCCAGGGTTCTGGACCATGTTCAAGCACACGGTGTCCAAATACCGCTCCTCGAACTGGATTTCCGGGAATTTCTGGGACATGTCACGGACACATCGCAGAAACAAACCGTCAGACATACGCCTGAAAGTAAAAGTCGATAATTTAGTCGGTGCCGACGCTGTACTACGCTCTACTTACATAATGTTTGCCTTGTGCACGACGGTTACCTTCTTGCGATTGTTGTTCTTGGCATATTGGAAGGCATACTCGGCTACGCGCTTGGAGGCCTCCTCGGTGATCAGCTTGATGCTCTGAACGACGCCATCGACGATCTCGTGCTCGATGCCCGAGTACTCGCCCTCGGTGTTTTCGCGGATAGTTACTACGTCCACATCATCGTACAGTGTTTTATAGCCCTCCAGACTGCGGCAGGGACGCACATTGGCATAGAGGTTGAACTCCTTGCGCAGGGCCAAGTTGAGTGACCGATGACCCTTTCCCACGGGAGTCATTAGAGGGCCCTTCAGGCCGATCTTGTTCGTGTTCACCGAATCGATGGCAGCTTGTGGAATGCCGAATTTTCCATCTGGTCCCTGTTCAAAATCAATAAAAGAATCCACAGATTTGTATGTGATTTTGTTTTATACAGGTATTTTAGTAGGTATAAGATTAGGTCGGAAAATATTTTTCAGCTTCCTACCCAACAGCCGAAATAGCAGCCGAGTGACTTTCAAAATTATACGAATGCAGGAATGCAAGAAAATTGGTTTAGTTTAGGATTATTTTTTCAGCGAGCAAAAAATTATTCCAGTTTTATTCGCATGTGTATCATATGATTCTGCTTTTGATCTCTTTTATTAGGTTTATTTCTTGTTATCAATTCGAGTATATTATATATATTATATTATTAATAAAAAACTGGTCTGGTGGGTCGACTGTTCTGAAAAAAACCATCTGTTTGATAGCCATCCAATTTTTGGGCTATTTTTCAACTTCGACTTGACTTGCCGCAAAAATAGCCCCAAACTACCCTTGATATTTTTTTTTATTGAAATGTTCCTTAATCATGCCTCTATCGAAGCGTTTTGGGTATCGCAACCGCACGAAAAACCACCAAAAACATTTTATTTCAGTTTAAAAAAAATAAAATTAAATATTAAACATTCTTCACCGATCGAAAATCAATATAAATTGAGCATTTTACATAAGAAAATAATCAACGGCCACAAAGTGCCACTTTCACAACGTACTGTGAAGCCTCTAGACATGGCAGCGGAATGTACTCGTGCAGACTAAAAGATGTCCCCCCAAATACCGCTTAGAGAACCGACGGTGGAGAATCGATTTATGCTTCTCTGAACATTGTGCTCCTCCACAGCCGCCAATTCCACAACGAATACATTCCTGCTTGCTTTAATTCTTTTCTAAACAATTTAAGAATTTTTAACAGAGTTTTATTTGCGTTCTAAAGACAGCTGATGCTGTTAATGCACAACTTGTCCTACTCTGAGGTGCCACCCTATAAATACGGGACAAATCATCTGATGCACTTCGCTGGAACCCAGCTAAATACATAAATATATGGTTGTCCTTTGCACAGCTTTGATAAGGTTTATTTCTCCTCGTTCTGAGGATATATATATATAAATAAATGCATATGTCTGTCTATATATGTTGCTCTGTTGGTTTGTAGCTCATATAAGAACTGGGAAAGTACTGCAGCGATTAAGTTGAAATTTTGACATCTCATAAAATTCAGTGGACGGTTATAGGCTATATATCAAATCGGAAACAGGACCGACAAGGCCATAATTCAGTTCGGACATTCGGAACATTGTGCATCAATCCACTGAAGAAGAACGAGAAATCAAACACAACAACCAACAAATATTGTATACCCATGCAACCACAATGCGCGCCACCACAATGGACATATATCTATGTATTATCTAAATAATCCATCTATATTTTTGTTCTAGGTAACCGTTAGCAACCAACAAATGCTTGAATAAAAACCGGCAGAGGCACAAATGTAATGAAGGAGAATAGGAGGTTGTTTCAATCAATTAAATCCAATTCGTACATTATTTTTGCCTGCATTTTCATTTGTATTTGTATGTATATGTTATGTATGCGGAAGCGGGAACGTTGTTAGCCGCGGCTTGTGAAACTCAACCCACAATTGCAGGCATGTAAACTCGTTGTGTGCCTCGGACTCACTTATACTATGAGCACTCATACTATACATGTACAGACGTGTGTATTTTCTTGATAAGGATGATGATCTGAGTCGATATTGCATATGTTTCTGTCTCTATACAAAATATTTAATCAGCTAACTAAATTTTGTGTTTGGACTCCTTTAATACCACACTGAAACAAGTGGGCACGTGTGCCGCTGCTCACAGCGTCATGACTGTTTAATTACTGTCAAATTTATTACTACGATTATAGTTATCATTGAAGATAATTTAAGCGATTTAAAAATTTTCTTTTTGAAGGTAAGCCTACTTTTTGGCATATGGGAATTTCCATTCTGGCGTTACGTTGCATTCGCATGACAGTGTTTAAACGTTTTTGAGTTTGGGGCACAAAACAGCACAACTCTGCGAATTGGGTAGGACAATATGCATAAAACATTTTTTGTGCTGGTATACGAAGTATGAAGTGTTCATTTTCCAAGTTATTAAATCTGCGGAGGCATCTGACGTACGTTACTGGCGTTACGTTACCAAAATTCCGTGCTAATTAAAGTTACACGAAGGGGAACGTTGTGAGTCGAAGCTACGGCCGCGGCTCTACATTTATACCCGATACTCAGTCAGAATGGCTGCTCTCCGCCAGAGGGCGCACACATTGCACTATGAAGAGTGTGTAAGAGAGAGAGACAGAAAACGAGTAAGCGCGAGTAAGCAAAGTTGTGTATGCCACAAATTTTCGTCCTTTGTAGTGCGATATCACACGAGTCTGGATACAAAATTTGCTTGCTCTAGCTCTTATACTCTCTAAGAACTAGGCAGAAAACAAGACGGAAGGACAGACAGACTCGGCTATTAATGCTGATCGAGGGAAAATATATTTTATAGGGTAGGAAACGCTTCCTTCTAAGCGTTACACACATCCACTTTTTCCACAAACCTACAATCTTTTTAGTATCGGGTATACAAATATGGATTTTGTTGCATAGTCTTATGAGAAACAGGTGATACTTACACGCACGGGGGTGACGTCGACGGCTTCCCATTCAATGGGCACACTCGCCGCAGCGAATATTTTTTGAACGGCTGCGGAGATCTCAGGACCAATGCCATCGCCGGGGATCAGTGTAACCTTTTTAGATCCAGATGAGTAGGCGCGACTGGCAGACGGAGTTGTGTTGACCTGCAAGCAACAATACGTTTTTAATGCACACATACATTTGGTCCATTTGGAAAAGCAATTTGAAGCTACTGGTTAGCTTCTGAAGAGGCGTTAGTAGTCATAACAAAGACTGAACTGTTTCTAATTAATTTAGAAAAAAATTTAAATATACTATAAACATACACATATGCACAGATAGATTACATAAGAAAGATATGCAAAGACAGCTGCAGCCTCTGTCCCCTGTGGGTACTCGCTATTCATCTTCGTGTCGTACTCTACCCTGGCCCTGCTGCTGCAGACAACGTAAAGTTGAGGTTAGAGAGCAGCAGTGTATTGTGTATTGTTGAGAACAAATGATTAACCTTTTGGGTACTAACTAAATTGTGCTGATAGTTTCGTTTCCAAGTGCCCATCAATCGCAACCCGATCTACGCCACTGTGTTAACACCCCCCACCAGCAGGTTTCGGCCACGCAACAAGAGATAGAACGCTGGCTGGTTATGTAAAGGGGGATCTTGCTCTTTTTTATTTCGCCAAGATAAACCAAACTGTATGAAGACATTTTCGAGTTTTGGGCGAAGATGGGACTGATTCTGACTCGGATTCACTTTTGTATAAACGAACCTTGGCTTTAAGTGTTGTTTCAGTAAAGACCGTTGACGCTGAAACTGCTGCCGGATCACGCGCAGCCGTAAGACCCAATTGATTGAGCTGGAAATGTTTTGCGTAATGTGTTGTGGTTGTATTGAGTGGATGTTTTTGAAACGCCATCCGAACGAAGAACAAAATGAGTTTATTTTCATTATTTTTGTAGACAATAACCAAGAACGTAATCAATTGTCGGTCTTAAATGCCCCAAGGGGTGGTTGCACAAGGGGGTGGGTGGGGTGGTCGAAGAGGAAACTTCGAGGCCATGTTTCGTTCAGAGAAATAATATGCTAGAACAGTGTTCAATTACATTTACACATATTCTTACAATTTTCTGTATGAATCTAGCAGCCATTGCGTTGCTTAATATATTTTCACTTGCTCCTTCGTGTATAGAAAAATAGCCACTCGTTTGTCTGTCAGTTTAGTCGCCACCTTGCGGAAAACTGGCGAATTTGCCGATAGACTCGAATATCAGAATGAACGCTATGCCTGATATCGATATTAAATGCCCCGTGCAGCTGTCTGTAAAAAACTAGCCACCTTGATTAAAAAAATGTTTCTAAATAAAATTAATGAAACTAGTAATGTTTTTTACAAATAGTTCGAACTGAAAATTCGATTTGAAAAATGTCCAATCGACCTATAGCAAAGTAGGCGAATGAATGAAGGCTGTAGCTTATTATTCATATCTATATTAAATTTGTTCCTCATGATGCAGTTTTACAATTTGAATTATTTATACAAGGGCACAAACGAAATTTAAATAGGTTTCTAACAATGGAATCATAAGTAATGGTCATATTCCACTGCACTTCAGCTTAATGCAGTGAGACCAGATATAAAAACGTTATTGGAAAAGAAAGCAGTGTAAACGATAGAATATATATGCTTCATGGCCATTCATTCCAAACAATTATTTTAGTATTTTTAGTCGATTTGTTGGCAGCAAAAAAAACATACTCCAAGGTAATAAGGTAGATTAAATAATCAGATTAGATTAATCTAAATCATCTCTGAGTGTGGGGAACCATTTTCACTGACATTTACACCACCTATCGATAGTTGATAGAATTCGTGCTAATACTTGAAAAAAGTGAGGTATTGTGTAATTGTGTTCGAGATCTGATAGGTGCGTTTGCTCCCAGCTAAATTTTACAAGTCATCCATTTTATTAAAATGGTTAATCTAATGATTTATGATTTATTTTAACGATTACATCTATATTTGCTCCTCTTCCCTCAGGCATAATTTTGACGCGCCAAGATTTGATTTTTGATCTGCTTGTTGTTGTTGCTACTAGTGGTGATAGTTCGCACGATAGGCAGGGCAGGGTTGAAATACTCGGGATATCGAAGAAGCACATCTGAATTTGCACCATAACTCAACTTTTTCCACCACTAGGCCCCTATGCCTATCCCATGTAAAAAAAGAGTGTCGCCCAAAATATATCTCCACCCTAGTGCAAATAAGTCAACCACAAATTTATCGTTTATATGTGTTTTTTAGACTAAATTGATATTGAAGTGTGGTGGAAAAAGACCATTAAGAACCTGCATAGCGACCCCCCAGTTAATATATCGAAACATTCGTATCGATAGTATATAAGTATCCTTTGCAACCATGGTTTTTTCAGCCTTAGTTTAAATTATATTCGGGCATTTCGGCAGTTTTTCATATATATTGTTAAATAAATTCCAGTTTAAAGATATGCTAGATTGAATTCGCAAATTGTAAAGTTGTACGCGGAACGTGCAACACAAACCACCAACGCCAAACACAAAACCAGATATATCGACAGACAAAGCTACGCTACGGTTGTATGAGTCAAAGTGCGCTGAGCTCGAACCAGCCAGAGAAGTACGCGAGCGATTTTTTTTTCGCATTTCAGTTTTGGTGTCGGTTAACTGCGCGAAACAACCCCGTCGTTTTTGTCGTGTTTTGTTGAGCGTCCCAATGACTCGAATTTAAAAAAAAATAATTTAGCCACAGTTACTGTCTGTGGTTCTGTAAATTGTAGCATTCTGTGTTCTGAGACTACGAATTCGACAGAAACGTAAGCGATAGCGAAAGTGAGCGTCCATTTCTTTTGTGCAGCACTCTAGCGCGGGTTTTCAATTGTTCGGGTGGCACGCCGCGGTCGGTCAGGCTGAAAGGTAAGTCATCCCCTCCGGGAAATACAAATTTCGTATAATGATCTTGAAAACTACGATTTTTCGCTAAATCCAATGCATCTGAACTTGTGCTGGCTTAGCCATTCGCGCGAGCTCTCACCCATGCACACACGTACATATGTATAGTTTAATACATGTCTGTTTGACAGAGCAATGCTGCGGTTGTATCAGCCAAAGTACGCACACCCTCGATGAATGCCCTGCAAACGTTTTAGAGTTTCCGTTTAACACTTATATTTTCCCCCTGGGTAATCCAGATTGTTGCAGTGGATATATGCAGATAAGCAGGATATTAACGCATCGTTTTTTTTCTTTTTCTCTTTTGTCTCATAGTGTTACTCATAGTATTACTGTTTGAGACGGCAATATTCGTTAAAACTAGCACACTGGAGAAGTTAAATAAACGCACCCAGCTCATACGGGACAAAATGGTGTTGGCTGAGCGCAACACCACGGATGTGGTGCGAAACGGACGTCGGTCGCGTGGACCCAGCCCCAACACGAATACAACTGGTGGTGTCGCCTCAAACGCAAGCCTAGTTGTCGGCGGCGGTGGAAACCCCACAAATCCCACATCCAATGAGAAGGCCTCAACGACCGTACCGGGTGCGGGCACGCCGGAGAGCTCAGACGACGACAACTGTAAGTACTTACACTTAGCCCAACGAATGAGCAATTCAGCAAGTTAACTGCTTCTTCTCTCTTCTGCAAAATCCTAGCCACAAAGCGCAACGGCAAATCAAAGACCAAGCAGTCCGAGTATGAAGGTAAGTCAGATCCTTGCTCCTCTGTCGCCTCTCATGCTAAATATTTTGTTACAGAAAAAATTCGCGTAGGACGCGACTATCAGGCCGTTTGTCCCCCGCTTGTCGCCGAAGTGGATCGCCGCCCAGAACAAATGAACGAACGCGCCCTCTTGGTCTGGTCGCCGACAAAGGAGATACCAGACCTAAAACGTACGTTGCATAGCAGGCTCGGCGGCATAACAATACCCAATCCAGAAGCTTCTGTGAATCAACATTTGACCGATTGACCTCTGCATTTGTATGCTCGATAAATTGATAGATTTGCTCTCTTGTACGCGGTGTTGTTATGTCATGCCCACCCCCTGTTTATGTCCTGGTGCTTAGTCAATTATTAATGTGAAATCCCGACGACATGCAGTCGAGGAATACATTTCAGTGGCGAAAGAGAAGTACGGATACAACGGTGAACAGGCTCTGGGCATGCTCTTCTGGCACAAACACGACTTGGAGCGGGCCGTAATGGATCTGGCTAACTTCACACCATTTCCTGATGAGTGGACCATTGAGGACAAAGTCCTATTTGAGCAGGCGTTTCAGTTTCATGGAAAAAGCTTCCATCGCATACGTCAAATGGTAAGTAATCTCTGCCGCGGTGAAATGTGAGCCTAACTTAGTTTCCTCCCCCCCCCACCAACCCAACGAACAGCTACCGGACAAATCAATAGCCAGTTTGGTTAAATACTATTACTCGTGGAAGAAGACGCGTCATCGTAGCAGCGCCATGGATCGACAGGAGAAGGCCATAAAGGTTTCTGTCAAGGATGGCTCCGAGAACGGCAGTGAAGTGGGCAGCAATGAGGAGTCTGACAACGATGATAAGGTAATTATTGGGCAGAAAGCTGCCTCTTGTGTAACGATATTAGTGTAAAGATCCTTCCCTTCTATCTCATATCCATACATATGTACAAAAGCTCTCGAACAGATATAAACGCTCCACTCATCCACTCAAACAACACACACACTCACACACATACATAAAGTGAAAGATGACGGCACCTCCCTTCCGCCACCCCCCATGAGCCCAGTAAATTATGTCTGAAAAAAAAAACACAGCCATTTGTGTGTGTAGCGCGCTCGCATTTTGAAAGAACTAGAAATCTTTTCGCTAAGACAATAGAATAGATACTTACATATTTCATAGCTGCGACTGACCTTCGAAACCTATAGTTTATCTTTCGTTTTTGCCACTTTTCGAATACACTTGGGGAGCAGCTTTTGGGGACCAATCTTAAGGGTGAACAGGGTCCTGAACCTGATTGTTTCGTACTGCTACTCCTGTCCGAACTGTTCTTCAAACAAAAATCAAATTTCGTACTTGTATGTGTATTAGTTGGGCCTGTATCTACTGCGGTTCCCAGCTCTTCGCACCCAGCTATGCGGTATACATCGTTACAACGTATGGTTCATTATTCTTTCAGATGATCGCCGTGCCTGCATACATCTCATAAACATTTAACAGAGCATACACACACACACACCCACACATACTAATACTAATGCCAAAACTAATACATTGACCAGCATCTACGAGACTTTAACGTACATTAATGATAATACTTCCTACGCGTACAAAAATGCCAGTCGAGAGCATTGCAGAGTTGACCTGATTGATTGAATGAACTATGATTTTACACATGCTAAATCGAAAGATCAGCGTCACCCTAGACTAAGACAAACAAAAAGAAAATGATTTGTGCGGTTACAAATTCTTCTTTTTTTTTTTTTAAATAATAATAAACATAGATTTGTAAATTATTTTGCATGAATTATTAAATTGTGTAAAGACATTAATCGACTTAAACAAACAAAAAAGCTAAATATAAACGTTACAATTAATCCACATACATATGTTAGAATACATATTTATATGCACATATGTACATGTGCAGGGTTGGGGTTCGGCTTAGTTGTTGGAAACCAAGGTCCTTTTGGTGTGAAACAATAAAATAAAAGGTTCCACAATGTTTAGAGGTACAGATTTGAGCTGAAAGTTGAAAATCAAGTTTTTCGAGAAGTATACGATACATTTCAGAGCTTATTCGTCTAGACAAACTTAACCACTTAAAACATATATCTAAATACTCAACAAAACATACAAAATAAAATCCCATCGAGGCAATATATAGAACAGCTGCCATAGGAACCATCGGCCAAAGATCGTATTTTCCACTTTCAGCTCAAGTCTGCCTCCTAAGCCAAACAGAGCCCTAATAGTACACATGTATACTATAAATCGAGGGTTATAGAAAGGTAGGAATGCACGACCACAAATCACAGCTCCCTTATCCCTTATAAGTTAAAGTGTCTTGTTTTAAAAAAGATTAAAAAAAAAAAGAAAACCTAAAACCAAACTCTTATGCGTGTTTCCTATTTATAGAGATGTCCATGTCCGTGTTTGCCCTTTAATTTTACGCTTACGCATTAAGCCACACAGAGACCCGATCATAAATGTTGCATGTACATAAATACATCTGTAATTCGTCATTCGCCATTGTATTCCCTGCCTAATCCACTGTGAACGTTGCCCGGTACTTAACAAGGTGGAAATTGGGAGTGTTCTACTCTTAAGGAAAATGCAGTACGCCCCTTCCCCTTCCCCCATTCGCAGAAAACACCCAAAGAGAGAGAGAGAGAGAGAGAGAGATACACAATCATTTATTGGTTCACAAACACTCAGACACACACACACAGACACACCAAAGCAAAAACAGCACAATTAGTGCGCCTCATTCTCAATTATTTGGATTTTGATTACTCCTCGGGAGATTGAGGAGCAAGCGCCTCACGTAGAAACAGATATGTTTTTTTGGAAGGGCTTTGGGCGGGTAGAGCGACCAGTGGCAAGCCGGGACACCGCAGCACCGCAGCACCGTGCGGACTGCCAATCGAGAAAACCAGTCAAGCAATCTGCCCACAGCAAACAATTCAATTACAACCTCTTCTACTTGTTAAGTGTTACCAACTGAACTAAAGCAACAACCCAATACGTTTTTTCTCTTCTCTTTGCATTTACTGTCAATAAATCCAACACACTAAAAAAAAAAAAACCCCACAATCCAAACTCAACTCGAAATTGCCCGAAACCGAAAAAATCTCTGAAAAAAAAAAACAAATCAAAAATCAAATCAAAATTATTGATCATAACGTAACGTGTGGGTACCCATTAAATTAATTCCAACAACCGAACAATCGAAACAATCGTTGCGTTGCGTTGCCTTGCATCCGAAATGAATGAAATCCTTGACTGGCCTGTGCGCCACCAGACGGGCCACAAAAACAATGGCACCACCAACACCAACACCAACACCAACAACAGCAACAGCACGAGCAGCAGCTGCATCAGCCACAACAATAACTGCGACAACAATAACGGAGGGAGCAACAGCAGCAACAACAGCAACGACGTGGACGCGGATCAATTGTGCATCTACACGACAAACGCGCTGGGCGATGATATGCTGGGCTACGGCCTGCCAGCCGAAGGCGCCATCAATGGCATCGGCAGCAACAATGGAAACGGCGAGGCCGGCACCGACGACAATTCGACGCGGCGCGTGGTTGTGGGCGGTTTTTGCAAGACATGCAACGTGGTCTGCCACATTCTGTACGGTTCGCCAATGGGGCGCATGTGCAAGAGTTGTCATACGCATTGGAGGTAGATATTATTCCATGGATAACTGTATATGTATACTCTACTTTATTTGTATATATACTATCCGCTATAAGTTTTACCAACCATCAAAATAATGCTTAGTTTTTTATCTCTCTCCTCCCTCTCTCTCTCTCTCTCTCTCTTCTCTCTCTCCTCTCCGTTCTCAAAAAATATTGCATTCAATTGAATCTTGTTTATGACAACAATGTGCCCCGCCCCCCGACCCACCCACACACACACACTCATTAACGGTGTTCGTCCCGAATCGCGACCCTGCGATAGACGCACGGGCAATCTTCGTCCAATCTCCGGTCCTGAGAGCAATGTACCCAGACGTTCTACTCACAACAGCGCCGCCACTGGGGCGGCCGATCGCTCCAAGCGCAAACCACCCAAGGGCATGTACATCAATCACGACGATATCACTGCCCTCGCCACCTGCAAGAACCGCAGCGTGTATTTGGCCGAACGTGGTCGCAAGAACAGTGCTCTGATGGCTGAAGTAAGCTCTCCCTCCCTGTCCATGCCTGACCCCTGATGCTTGCCTCCACACTCGCCCTCGCCCTTTGCCACTAGGTTAAACTAGGTTTAAAGCAGTTTATCTTATCTAGATATAGAAGGTCGTTAACTTAAGCTAAAGCTGGAACAATGCAAATATCAATCATCTTTTCGATAATCTAATGTAAAATAATCGCGAAAAGTTACAAAAATGGTCGAAATTCTTTATTCGGCGTATCACACTCGCACGGAGAGCACCAATCGAATAAGGATAATCATGAGAGTGGGGCGCACATCACTGCTTTCACATTCACCAACACGCACATAGATATACTCACCCGTTATACGTTTACAAGTTAACCAGACCCAATTGTACCTACACATTAGACCCAATGACAATTTTCAATTGAATGCCCCCTGCGCCCTGACCCATTGCAGATACAAAAAAATAGGCAGCATATGGAGCTGTTGGAGAAAGAGTGCGACGCCATCAATGTGGACGATGTTGTATCGAAGCCAGCGGCAGCGATTTCGGAAGCGCCCACTGCGCAGCCGCGCACCTCGGCTCGTTGGACTTCGGATGAGATCCAGGTGGCGCTCCTGGTCTTGCGCGGCCACGGAAGGAACTATCCGGTGAGTGTGACCTTCTTCGTTCGCGGAAATTAAAAGTCATTCTAAAGATATGCCCTTGTTGAAACTGCAGATGATAGCCAAATATGTGCCCACCAAGACCGAAGCGCATGTCCGTTCCTTCTACCTAAATAATCGGCGCCGATACAATCTCGACCAGATCGTGAAGGAGTATGAGGCTGGCAAGTCTGAAGAGTCAGGTGCTGAAGAGCAGATCGAACAGGTCGAGGATGGATCCGCACCAGCAGCCAGTGCACGCGACTCGGCGGCCAGAGCCAATTCAGGCTCAGTCAGCAAGCCGTTCGCCGCCGCCAGCAACAACGGAAGTAACCCCGATCAGGAGTCACAGGCTAAAAAGGAGGAGAAGCCCGAACTGGTAACAGCTTCAGCAAAGAGCGACAGCAGTGATACACCAGTTGTCACTGCCATTGCAATACCCGCCGCGACTGTTAGTTCAGACAGTAGCCTCGTTGCTGGCGCCGCCGGCGACAAGTCTGCTACAATCACCATTTTGGATGAGTCCGATACAGCCACTAACTGGAGCAACGATGTGGCCACCAGCAGCACCAATACCGGCGTTGGCGCCTCATCCTCGTCACTGTCGAAAGCCAGCACTCCACCCGCGCCAATATCGGTTGACCGCAAGGAGCCCGACAGCGAAGAGCTATCCACACCCAATCACAGTTCATCTGACGCAGTCGCTGCTGGAGCGAATGAGGCAGTAAGCACAGGTGTGGCCAATGCCAAACGCAACAGCTCCGCCGTGGTAGGTCCCCCCACCCCCCCGTGCCGCTCCAGTAAAAGCATTTCTTATCGCCACTTCATTTCTTGTCTCTGTCCACAGACGTCTGCCGAACAGCCCCCAGCCAAAAAAGTAGCACTCTGCGTCAACGTGGAATCCCTCGGGAAGTGAGGGACCTACGCAGCTCGGTGACGTGTTCACATATGATATATATATATATATATATATACATTTAAATATATACCGATACATACATATATAGCAATCTGTTGTGCAGCCGCCTCGACCTGCACTCAGCTGCGACATCCTGCTCGAGCCGGAACCGCTGGTTATCAACACTGTGCTGGCTGGTTACTGGTTACCATGCTGTCAGTCTGGGTGTAGGGGGTATTTCTAATGTTTTTTTTTTATTATTGAATTGACTACATTTATTTCGTTTTTGGGACGCATTTACTACATAAAAAGCATCACAGCATGACCTAGACCTAAAGCAATTACATTACATTCGTATTCCGAATTACACTGAAATTGATTGGACAGGTGCAGATATGTGCATACTTGGATTGGAGTTGGATAAATGGGGTCGCACACGTAGATAAAAAGATGAAAAGTTTTTTACAGAAGTTTCAAAGGTCAAAGATGTGTTTTTTTTAATGGCAGAACGGTTAAAATACTTTCCTATAAACTTATAAGTGCTGACTCGGGGCTGCGCAGACCACAAAAACTAACGAGAAGTGCCCAGGGAAGTTACTACAGAATCTGTGCGTAATATTAATATAATTTTAATACGAGTATAAACGAATTACACAAGTGTAAATTATAAACCTTACTGTCACACATTTTTTTTTTTGAGCTGTAATTAGCATGTAACGAAGCACTTGGCACAGTCTTGACCACATCAACAGACAGCAAGACAGCAAGATGGATCTATTCCGAAAGAGATGGGACCGCTGGATCCAGTCTTTCCACATACGAGAACGGCAAAGAGATTGCTCGACTTCAACAGCTATTAGATAAATTACAATATAACTGGACAAAATGTATACAAAAGCGAAATCCACTTAAGATCATACAAATAAATACGTTAAACTAAATAAAATAAGGTCTTTTTTTAACAGAGATCTGCGTGGCTCTACTTAAAACACAAGTCAAATAGAATGCATTGGAATTGAGTTGAGTGAAGTGAAGGCGATAGTGTGTTGCGCTTCACAGCGTTCGCCATTCAGTTATACGAGTTGGAATAAGCTAGATAGAACGGCGAACGGTGGGATTCGGTGTTCGCTTCGTTCGATCTGGCCCAAAACGGACTGAGCCTCTGCTAAAGTCTCGGTAATTTTTACTGTGTCAGATCTCTCACCATCCGCTTGATTATCTTGTAAAGAGAACAAGAAAGCAGCACAAATTTGCTGGTTTTTCGGCTCTCCTTCGGCGTGCGTACGTTTCCTTACTTTACACTGAACAAAATGAATATCAGATATAGCAAGAGGAAGTTTTGCTAGGTTGTTAGTGATTCGGAGTGATCCGGAACTGACTGCAGACATAGCTGGGGGAAGTGTGCTGGTTGTGGGCACCACCGAAACTTGAACAGCAAGCAGGTGCTCTGGTGATTTTCCCGCTTTAAATCAGTTGGCGCACGCGCTCTCTTTTTGAACCGGGCGTCCTCCGGCGGCCTTACCCATTTGGGTGTTGCCAGATCGATACTGCATCCACAATCGTGTGCATCGCGCCAGCAACGCCTTTTACGATGTACGACGCATGAGCCTTGTAGGTGCATACATTACAGACATCGTCTTCCCACCTGCACCATGCTTTACCTCATCGGCTTTGACCGGGTAAGCTTTCTTTGTTTCCCCCCTATTCATCTTTTCCATTGACAATTTGTACTTGGTTGTTCTTCTTTTATTTTTTATTTCCACAAGCTCTATTGGCCGAGACCCTCTCTGGCCACAAACTGCTATGCCGCTTCCGGTTCATATGAGCGAGTGTGCGCTCGATGGCGGCTGTGCACTCCAGGCGCCTGACCGGATGACATTTCGAACTCCCCGCTGACTCCTGCGCACGCGGCTAAGATGCCGTGCCTGATCGACGGCGAAATTGATGGTTCATGCTTACGGGAATAATGTCAGCAACTGCCCCATTCATACCCCGCCGAATCAAGCGGTGGGATGTATTTAAAGATCATCACAAATTCCATCACAGAGGACTTATGTAACCTACGCATTGCCATAAACCAAGGCGTATCCGATTTCCCTCCGCCAGACGGAGTCCTATCCAAGCATTATCGAGGCGTATTCGAGACAGACCGAGTCCTATCCTAGTCAGACAGAATCGTATCCCAGCAGGACAGAAGCTATCATCATCCTTCGACCTGGCCAACGACAACAAGGACTTTGGATTCTCTAGATAGATCGAGGTAATAATTGTATTGAAAAATCATCCTTGCAACGAATCGGGGGAATATGACTGGCTGGAGTTGTTTGAGTCCTTGCCAAAGGATCAAGGATATTTTTCCAATAACAGGAATATGTTACATGGAATACGTTTCAATATGGAACGGCGAGATCGGAACACAAATAACGTAGAAAACAGGATATATGTTGTATATGACTGGAGAAAATATCCTTGATTCCTTGATACTTCATCTTCATCTGGTCACGGATGTCACAACGATCACAGGAGCAACATCCACTTTTAGTTTAGTGGCACTTAAAACCGAGATTTTTCTGATTCCAAGCGAACAGAAATCATTAGCAAGAAACCTTAGCGAATTAAGCAAAATTTGTTGCATACTTTTAAGGGATTCAAAAACGGAAAAATTATTTTTCGTGGGCGTGAACCAAAAATTCCGCTGTCGATTAGTGGTCCCTGCTGCAGTGGACGCAACGCCACATAGTCGACTCAGCGACACAGCAGCGGCATCATGGATATGGCCCGCAGCAGGACAAACAGTTGCTGCCACAGTCCAGCCAGGAGCACATCCCTAGGACCTCCCAAGAGGACGAGGAGCTACGGTGGCGAGCGGACTGGAAAGGCGGAGAAAACAGCGTGGGACACAAGGAAGAGGGCCATGGCAGTGACCCAAAGGCCCAGGCCAAAGGCCAGAGGCACGGCATCATGGCCCCGTGCGAAGGTGCCGGAGGGGAGATGGCGATGTCAGCTGGTCAGGCGCCTGGAGTGGACAGCTGCCATCATCAAGCGCATATTCGTTTATATTAACGAAAAGACCAGAAGCCACGTGATGCCACTGGTAAACGATGGTGGGCATATCGTTGTCCGCGGGAACGCAGAAGGTATTTCTGGCCACCGGAAGGAGTGACCGTTAAAATTAAAGGAAGAGTTAAATACAGAAAATAAATAAATAATAACTGAATAACTTTACCTTGGTGGGATAAGAGGACGGGATCGCGGCTGAGCAGTTTGTGGCCAGAGAGGATCTCGGCCAAAAGAGCTGGAGGGAATAACAAAATAAAAGAACCCATAAAAAAAGTCAATGGAAAAGATGAATAGGAGGAAACTAGGAAAACCTACCCGGTCAAAGCCGATAAGGTAAAGCATGGTGCAGATTCCGGATAATCTTGTGGATGTATGTAACGCCTAGAAGGAATCGTTTCTGGCTGCGCATGTCTCTCTCTCTCACACACACTCTTCGTCGTGCAATGTGTGCGCCCTCTGGCGGAGGGGAGCCATACTGACTGAGTATCGGGTATAAATGTAGAGTCGCGGACGTAGCTGCGACTCACAGCTTTTCCTCTCGAATAAGGCGTTTTACATTTTCCAAACTTGCATTAACACCACATTCTTACCTGATTTTGATGCAGAACGTTGGGAATTATAAGGATAAGTCGCCTGGCTACGTGTGCTGAGGCCTTCCTTAAATACTTTAACCATATTTTGCTTCAGTGCAAATAAAATCACGAACTTCCCTTTTGGAATCGTTTGATTTTTGCGCCGATGTAGTATAGTCGTATAGTCTCTTTATTTGCCCGTTTTCAAATTCGTTCAATTGCTTCTGGCGATCCATTTCACAAGAAAACAACGGAATATACATACCTTGAATTCAAATAGGAAAAAACATTGACATCGGTAACTCATCATGTGTAGACCACAAACTAAAATGATTTCCCTTGAACCTATACAGTTGATCCTTCGTGTATCATTAATAATAATAATCAGTCAAATCAAATTATCTCATCAAAAACGGTAAGTTGGTTGAAAAGATTTAGAGGTTTTACTTTTGAAAATTGTTCCTATTGAACCTATTCAGTTGAGCGGCACTGTATTTTATCTATATATTTATGTATATATTCGTACTGTAAAACAGATTGCCAGAAACCAAAATGTATGAGTATGTGAAATCCCAACTTCTAACACAATTCGGCACGGTTTAATGCAATTTTAAAAACAATTTTTTGAAATATTAGGATATATTGTAAAACATAAAAAACGAAAAATACAGGAAACTGTAATGTACATACTAGAGCCCTGCATGATTCCACAGTATTTATAAAATCTCAGCTATACTCATGCTCCTTTAACGCGTTCGATCATTATAAATCCTGCTTACAGGCGGATTCGAATCACTTCGAATCACTAAAACCCGAATTCGAGCAAGTTTCATTCTCATTTTTCTAAAGAGATTCGAAACATACTACGGCGGAATCCAACATTATAGCACACACGGAAATGGGTATCGTGCATGCACAAAAATCTTGTGCACTCGGCACCCACGACTCATACAAAGGCCACACACAAATACATTTTTTTAGGCAAAGGACGAAGCAAAAAATCACCAAGTTTGTGTGCTGCTTTCTCGTTCTCTTTACTAGAAAATCAATTAGAGAATGAACGAGAAAACCAGCGAATTGATTCGGATCTGACACAGTAAAAATGACGGGACTCGCTTCATTCGGTCCGTTTTGGGCGAGAGATTTGAAGCTACGAGAAAGCTGAATCGCTGATTCAGTCGGACCGAACGAAGCGAGTCCCGAATCCAAGTCCCAAATCGATTCTGTTTCCCGCTCATGCAGGGCTCTAGACATAGGTAACATATAATGTTTCATACCAACTATAAGAAAAAATTTGTATTAAAATTAGTCGAGCCGTTGAGAGGAGTTGAACCATAAAACACCGTAACACTATTAGATATATTAGATTATGTACATATAGATTTTGTTTTTAAATTGTATTACTTTTATTATTTCCATTGATGGTGTGTCTGGCATAATTAATTAAAAATTACTTTTGTAGTTTTGTTTTGCTTTGGGTTTTTTCCTATTTAAATATACATACAATATATGGTATATGTACTTTAATTGGTTTCGTGTTTGGACTTAGTTAGTATTACAATTTAATTTAACTTTTTTATGAATTGCTTAGCTAAAAAAAAACCCCTTAGTATAACTAAGTCGACACATCTTGATATAGTTCGAAAGCTTCATAGTTTTTTACGATAGCTTGGTTTGGATTCTTCGGGCCTTATCTCCCTTGATCATCGGGGAGAACGAGAACGAGTTGTGTGATAGTAGAGTGGGCTACTGGGGAGGATTTTGGACCTATTACGACCTACTATGTACGTATGCTGCACGAGCGAGTATTCGATATTTGGTATATAGTAGGCAGGCAATTAAAAATCGTTGAAGAATGGAGAATGAAGTTTCAGTTGGAGCACTGATCACTGATCACTGATCGCTGAGTCAGTAGCAGATTCGATCAGACCATACTTGTCTGCTTTGTGTGGAGTGGAACATACTTAATCCTATCGCTAATGTGTATTGCTATAAATATATATACGGTATATATATGTATATATATTTATTCGTGATTTTCGGTTTACTTTTATTCTTAATAATGTCACGCTAAAATCTCAATACACAATTTAATTAAATCCTATGACTAGTTTCTTATTACAGTATATTCCATTTCTATTTGTTTACCTTCGCGTCTGGTTCGGCTTACTCGCTTTCCTTCTAAGACATTTAGTGCACAAAAAAACAGGATAATATCAACAAGTCTTATAGGTACATCTAGCATGGAGCTAGAAGTGTAACCGAACGATTTGATCGAACTGCGATCTGACCGGTTTGGTTTGCTTTACGGATCTGTACTCTAGAGCTGGGGCGTAGGGCTGAAAGCTACCGACTGCCGCACTCTCGTATTTATACTATATACATATATACACAGATATATGCATAGATATAGATAGAAGTATTCACGGATGCATGCGTGTGTTGCGGGACACCATTTGACGTACTCGCCCTTAAAACACCGCACATCAACCGCCCACGACTGGGCGGCTGTGGAGCGATCTTTTAAAAGAAGTCGTCAAAGGTTTTTGATTATGTCTGGTATTGGAGCATTGGTGCCGATAGGTTCGGATGATGCGACGAGTTCATCCGTAGGGCGGATAGACTCTTGTTGTACCACTCATCTTCCGGGGACATGCCTGAAAAAGACGACAAAAAAAAAGGCACAAAATCATCATCATTTTCAAATTGATTAAATTTACTTCGGTCAGCTTTGTTTGGCAATTGTTACTGGTGTTTTTCCAGGCTTTTCTTTTGTAATGGAAGAACATTTTTTTGCTGCCCAAAGACACCGTGAGAAGGGTCGATACGGCGGCAGGGCAAGGCCCGGAAATTCATTTCAGATGCTAATATCCGGCTAGGCTCTTAGCCCCCATGCTCTTGCCCTGCCATGCAAAAGCACCAAATTTCCTTGCACACGCTTCTTCGATCTAAATAATCCGGTAAATACTACGATTATGGAAGTGCCATTGTCGAAAGCCTATAATCAAAAATCGCCTCCACAGCGGTAATTCCCTTAGATAACACATTAAGCAGGTGGCGATGGAAGGAGAGAGAGGGAATGGCATCTTCGTGGTTGGATCGTAAACTATTCTTTGAACTCTAAACGAACTCGACTCAAAAGTCTCTCCTGTTGGATGCTCTTTCGAACTGAAAACTGAGCATAGATCACTCTACCGGTCGCAGATGAACAAAGCCAAGTCCAAGGAAAGTTCTGAGATGCTGCCGCGGGGATATATAGATACTGTAAGTAGAGGCTTACCCATCGAGTCCTGACGCACGCCAACAGACCCCATGTTTGTGCTATGCGCCATTGAAAATGGTTGCGTCATGCCCGGATACGAGGAGGCGCCCATTTGGAAAAGATCCTGCAATGGATATACACATACGGGATTAGTTTACGTTACTTTGTTTGCCGAATTCCCTTTGTGGCCTACCTGGGGATACCGGTTCATGGTATTGTGATGGGGATATGGCTGGTACCCACGCGACACACTGTAGCCCTGAATATTTCGCATCATTCCGTTGCACGATGGGATTACAGATGGTGCCAGCGCCTTCTGGAGCTGTTTCTCCTGCTTGCGATACTTGGCGCGTCGATTCTGAAACCAAACCTGCGAACGGAAACAAGCAAGAGAAATAAGTAAATTTATATTCAAGTTTTGGCCCCTTTAAGCTGCTCCATCCCAATTTGATGTCTCCCCTGCCCGTTCCTTTCCGTTTCCGAAAACTCCTTGGAAAAGTCTGTGGTGTGTGTGTGTGTGACGGACGATGAAGGAAAAGAAAACGGCGAAGCCAAATGGCAAACACTGAGCCCTCTGTCGCTACGTATGCTTCTGCCTCTGGCTTTGGCAATGGCCCTGGCCGCCCTGGTCCGTCCTGCCTGAGACGACGACGCCAACGTCTTCTGAGTGAAAAAATCTTCTAAATTGAAATTGAAAATAAGTTGACGGTGCTATTTGCTTCGAGGGTCGGGTCCCGCCCCAGCTCCGGCAGCTGGCAGCTGGCAGGGGGGGACGACTTCTCTGCTCAGATATTAAAAAAGGTGGCCCTCATCCTGACGTCGCCCGTGTACCCTGTCCTTATCTGGGATGGCAAAAAGAAATTGCTAAGATGAAAGCTGTGCTCTGCCCTAGACAACAGCCAGTGCTGCCATGGAGGGTGCACGAGGGCCCGGGGTTCGGCGGCGTTGTGAAGAAATGTCCGACATTTTGAAAGATGCTCAGCTTGCTTTGAGTTACTTACATAGGAAGGCAAGAGGTTACGGTGTACGGGGTACGGGGTACGGCGCGGAAGGGAGGAGGCACAAGTAATGGCGGCACTGAGGGTGGCGTCTGAAGCGCGGGGGTGGAATGTTAATGGGGACTGGAGGGCATCACGGTGGTAACTGTTTCTTTCTTTTCGCCGCTTCGTCGTTTCGCCGTTTCGCCGTTTCGTCTTCTGGTTTTTTCTTTCATTTATTTATTTTTTTTTCATTATTATTATCTTTGTCCATGGCTATGTATACGCACTATATAAAAATTAATAAGTATATATGTGCATAAATACATACATATGTACATATGTTTCTGGGTGCGTGTGTTAGCTTAAATGAAAAATACAAGCATGGTCATGTCCGGGCCCTGCTTGCTTTCAGGGGTTGTTTTCAGTGCCCACTTTATTGCTCGTTCGGTTTCATTTGGTTGGCTGCCAGCATAAAAATTCCAGTCAGAGCGTCATCGTATGTACATATGCTTGTTTGCTTGCCTGTGCCTGTGCTGGTGCCTGTGCTGGTGCCCGTGCCTGTGCTGGTGCCCGTGTCTGTACTGGTGCCTCATGTTGTGTGTATGCGAATGTGCTGCTGCTAAATAATGCTCTTAACCATGAGCCATGGATGGCGCTGCCAACTGCTCCTCCTGCTACCTCGAGTTCTGTTCGAGGGATGAAAAGCGTTGTCTGAATGTTTCTCTGTCTCTGTCCGAATGTCTATATGCCATTCAATTTCTAGCTGCTTGTGTGTGTGTGTGTGTGTGTGTGGGCGGAGTAACTCAATTAAGGATCCATTTGATGGCACACATATATGTATGTATGTACATAGCACATACACATGAATAGGTACACACACACACACATATTCTTACATATTTACGAGTACATGCAAATAGCAAAAACGTTATCCAATATTTTTTTCCATGGCCCGTAAGGTCTCATTTCTTAAGGCTTTAACTCATCTGGCTTAAAGCCGTGACCCCCGGTGGACCGACCAGCCAATCAAGAAAATTTACAACAAGCACACAAACCCATAACTCCGAAGGAAATGCGACAATTAAATTTATTGCTATTTTTATTACCATTATTATTTATTGGAATTTTTGTTTTATTCATTAAGAGGGAGAGACGTTTCCAAAGCATTTCTGACACCATTGGGTATAAGTTTTGAGTTTACGGCTCTTTGAAGAGCTATTCCATTGCGATTTTCCAAAGAAATAAAGTTGTATCCGATAAATTAATCAATTTTCTATAAGATTGGATAGTTTTTATAAGCGTAATTTTATTGCTTTATTTTCTATAATTTTTTAACGAAAAAAGGTCTAGAAGAAGGGGAACAAAAGTATTGGCACACTTAGCATTTACAACATTTTAATGAGTCATTTGTTTTGGACAAGGATTCACACCTATGTAGCTCTAGTTCTGTGGAACTGGGCAATATTCAGTCGCAAAATACCTCCTTTGGTGGCCAGAGACGTCGCCTTTGAGTGGTATCTCAAAAGAAAATCATTCTGCATTTTTCCCAAAATTCCCCAATTTATAAATAGAGCTACCGATACCCATTCGGAGCATCGTTCAATGTTCAATGCTGTGCCAACATCTAAGTCCGGCACATACAATATATGACATCACGACAAATCACGACATTTATAGACAATTTTGCCTATGCTGCCAGTAAAGCTTTTAAGGTCTTTTGTGGTACCGTCCACAATAATAAAAAAAAATATGTCCAAGTGGTAACTCCTTCGCGTACAACAAGCACGCAAGCCACTTCGAGGATCGATTAAGATTTGCTTCAAGTTTAAACAGAATTTCCATCACAACCAATTTCCACAAGAGAAGAACGATATTCTTCTAAAAACCCGACCATATTATTCCCAATTGTGGCTACGTTTACCGAGCCCATTGAAAGATGAGCGATCTACTCTGAGCCCGGCTCAGATATTTTCGAGATAAAATATATTCTGAGACAGGTCATAAATACAGTTTTGTCCCTAAGACCTTCAAAAGGAATAGCCTTCATAGGTTTATTCGTTGGCGAACTATTTGGCGACGAATCTTATGCGATTATAATTTATTTTTTATTTGTTTCCTCTTTTTTCCCAAAAGCCGACGAATTTGGTAGCAAGAACACCACAAAAATAAATGTATCTCGGGATATGATATTTCAATCTTTGGAGTCTACAGATTTAAGGACACACAGAATCATAAAGAATTACCATATCTGCTAGATTACCGAATCTGAATAAATCAATTTGCGATGACTCGTTTACTGATTATCTCTCTCTCTCCCTCGCTCACACTCTCTTCTTCGTGCAGTGTGCGCTACACGTCACAAAATTAATATACGTGTATCCCCAAACTTTTCGAGTACTGGGTCCTTCTGGTGAAAAACAGTTAATGTATACGAGACTTTGAAAGTATAATTATCTTTATTTTGCTGGGGGTGTGAGCACCGCGGAGACAGTCACCAAAACTTGAATAACCCAAAATAGCCCAAAATATTTCTCTATATTTTCTATTAGTGTCAAGAATATTAGCTGTTAAATTTATATGCGCAGTCTATAATTATGAAGTAGATGAATTATTGAACCGCCGGATAAAGCCTTGTTTTTCGAAAACTCGTTGCAAATAATCTAATTTGTCGTTGTTGCATTTAGCAAAGCTTTTGTTGAATAATTAAATAATTCGAACGTTTGAAAACGTAAAGCTTATAATATTTATAACTAAATATTTATTTCAATATTTATATATTTATGGTTGTACAATCGCCAAAAAAGTGGTTAAAAGGAAAGAAATTAAATCCATGTCTGTGGAAAAGTACCTATGAATCAAGGTAATGAGCTAATGGATGCTTGGAGACTACGTTTTTTTCGAAACCGATTGGCATGCAGCCTGTAAGGTAGGAGGCCTTGTGTGGGTATCCTCGATATTTCGAAAAAAAAACCTTATCCTTCAGGCGAAACATTTTTTTAAGTAGAAGCGTTTCTTCGACATGCCTCCATAAAGATTCGCTGGATCCGATGAAGCGCTTTCGTTCAAAAAATACTCATTTTAATGCTCTTGGGAGATTCGTCGTAAATTGGTACATATATCTATATTTTTTTAGTTTTTTTAGTTTTTTTATTTTCTTTGATATTCTGATATCTATCTATCTATGAATCTATCGCACACGCGGGTTTTCTGAATGCACCTTCCTTTAAATTCTCGATAGAGACGACCTAGTACAGGCAGACTTTAGTTTGAAAGCTTTAAAAACGATTCGATACTATCTATTGTCCGGCAAAAAAAAATGGAAGATATTGATTGGACCCAGACCTCCAGATTTGAGGCCTCCGGGCTTCTTTTTGGTATCTATGGGGGCAAAGATTACGCCAGCAAGCCTCATACCATTGAGGAGCTCATACCGCCCGAGAAGCTCGAAAAAGTATTGGAAAAACCTGCAAAAAGGGCATGTTTTATTGTGTCCAATAAAGGTGGCCACTTGATGGATATTGTGCTTAAAAACTATTCTGAATAAATTTCAAAGAACCAAGCCATATAAAAATACCTCGTATTTTAAAATCGGTTGCTTTCTTTCAAAGTTATTCGATGTTTACATGACGGACCGTGAAGCATTTTGTATCTCAAGTTTACCGTCGGGAAAATACAACGTTTCATTTGTTTTTTTTTGGGGAATAATTTTTGTTGTTTTATATTTGTTCGTATGTGTACGTTAATTAGGTTTCGGTTAAGGTATCGTTTAAATGGTTAAGCTGCAGCCGTTATCACATTTTGTCGTTACCATTAAAAACAATTTGAGTTTGACTGTTAAAAATAGGTTAATTTTAATGTTTTTCAAAAATCAAGTATGGAAATATTTCAAAAATTATGATATTTACAACATGCTTTGAAGAAGCGAACCGCTGTGCATCGTTAGTAAAAATACTTGCCATCATTTGTGGAATTAGTTTGATGAAAATATCGAGCTTCCATTACTTGACAATAACGTTCCCAAATAATTAATAATGTTAACTAGTCATTGAAGACAAGCTTATATCCATTTTAGCTGATTTTGAATTTCTGAATAGTCTGGAAATTAAGATATTCGGGAGAGCCACAGAAAAGCTCCACTCTTTTCCAATTTTTAAACAATTTTGAAGCCGCAACATTTGAATCAGAGCTCTTGTATGACATATGCTTTCTTTTGCGATTGTCCATGGCTGGCAAATATAATTTATTTACATTGTTTGCCAGCCTTCTTGCCGGATTTGCTAGCCAGATAATTTCTAAGTAAACTTAACCTGCATAAAGAAGCAGTGGAGTACTGGAAAGCCCCTACTTCGCAGCACAGATTTTGATAAAAGTTTCGCCTATTTTAGTCTAATCAAGGAATACGTCCCATGATCACATATTTTAATTGGCAAGGACAAGGATTTGACACTAGGCAATCAGACAATCAGGCGAACAGGTGGACATCCACAAAAGTTTCCACATTTTCTCTCCATAACTTTTTAGTGTGTTTTCTCAATAATAAAATATACCAAAATTCAAACAGCAAATAGAGAAATTTACCCTTTTTTTTTTTTAATTTGTTACAAAATATTATTCTTTTAATGGCTTGGTACCCAGAAAATTCTAATGTGTATTATAGTGTCGCGACTTCAATGGTTACGGTTAGATTTTTTCTATCAAAAAAGTTTTAAACAAAACAAAATTCTTTTTTTGTTAAAGTCATTAAAAAAAGAAAACGAGTGGAACTGCCTATAATAATGATCCGATCTGGATGAAACTCGATCTAGATAAACAGATATGGTAATCTTCAATGATTCTGGGTACTTGGTTTTCTTGTATCTTCAAAATTATTGATGCGGGCCTTCTTTGTGGGGGCGGATTCAGTGATTCGGTGCGATATCACTTGAGTCTGGATAAAAAATCTGATAGTCTCTGATAACTAGGCGCCAAGCAAGACGGACAGACGGAGACAGACTATTGATGCTGATCAAGAATATATATCCTTTTTGGGGTCGGAAACGCATACTTCCGTCGGTGTTTCACACATCCACTTTCACCACAAGTCGAATATATACCGTATATACTCTTCGACTGCCGGGTAGAAAAAATGCAACATAATAATTCAATATAATTGTAAAATATTCTTCAACCATGATTCAATATCTTTCATGTCCATCAAGGACGAATAATAAGGATCCTACTAAATTCCATTTTTCTTCTCTATTTTTTTGTAGTACTTATGGGCAAACAAAGTACCACTACTAAATACAGATACTAAATACATACTAAATAAAAATACTACAAAGTTATCTCAATTATGTTTTTTGCGACTTTTGCGACTTTTCGGGTGTTTTATTTTTAATTTTTCTTTAAAACATTCAAAAATTTCCACTATAATTTCACATATGTAGTTATATTTTGTCAGATATTTAGTTAGGACGTTGCATTGCATAAGTTTAACTTAATTTTAGAAAGCACAAATCAACTTTTGACCAATCCTTCAAATGCCGCATTTTGTGGTTAAACTCCGTTTTATTCCCCGATTTATGGCAAAAAAACAGCAAAACTTTTATATTTAATAACGTGCGAAATGAACTCTCAAAACTTTATATACTAGCCCAAAAATGTTATACCTGCACAACTCGCACAGTTTTTTTTAATTTTGAAGCCCAAACTAAAAAACCACTTCTGTTTTTTGTAACGTAACTTCAGGTTATAAAATATTTTTAGTAATTGTTTTGTAATTTTTTTTGGTGAATATAGGTTAATTATGTAAATTACTGTCTAACTAGAATAATTTGTTTTTGTTTTCAAAATTCGACTTTTTCGTTCGTTTTTTAACCTTTTTTTGTGCGAAAAAAACGTAACGCAAGAGCGGAGATGCGTAATGTATGAAGGTGTTTGTTTTTTGATAAAATCTAGACGAAAAGTGGTGAGCTTTTATTTGAAGATATCGTCTAAAGAAAAATGTGGTTTAAATAGTTTTAAAATTGGGAGAGTTTCTAGCATAGAAACAGTCATGATGATCAAGTCTATTTATACTCGTACTTTATGGAGATGTCTCGAAATTCTCCCCAATTTCAGGAAGAAATACTCCTTCAAGAGGGATACAAAAAGTCACATTTTGTTACCTAGTTTCTTTATGGTGTTCCCATGATCCAAAAGTTATATGGAAACCCTTCCCTCCTGACTCCCGGCTTCAAAAATAGAACTTCTTTTATTCCCTTATCACGTAGCACGCACTCGTCTTGAAAGTGGAACACAGTTATACAAAATAACAAGCAAATTCGAGTGTGTTTGGTGGAGAGGGTATTTGTTTGCATTCAGTGAAATTTTGCAATTGAGAAACAATTTTGGTTGACAGATTTTCCGGGCAGATGTGCTAAGTAACGCCCTTTCATCTCCACCAAATGGAGTGGTCCCTGTCGGGCCACCCTCCTCCTGGCCTGCACAAGTCCAATTTCAGCAGGCGAGACGACCCCTGGGCAGGCCAGACCGGGCCGGAATGAGCATCAAATTTTTCTACGATGTAAAATTTGTCGGCCTCTGCGACATCTACGAAAAGTATGATGTACCCGTAGACACGGACTCTGTTAGTGTCTCTGCTCTTGTTGTTGCAGCGTGCTAAGTGAGTGCCAAAGTTAAGTTGTAAGCGACGTCGAGAACTAGTCAAATTACCAGCAGCTCTGGCCGAGGGGAGAGGCCATGGGCACGGCTCGAGGGCGGGGAAGTAAGACGTCAAGGAGTAGGCGAGGGGAGTGGAGTGGAGTGTGTATTATCGCGCTGCGGTCGCGCCCGGCACGAGGGTTGCACCGACTCGTTCCAGTGTAAATATTTGAACATTTGTAGAAAAATATGGTTTACGAGTTGTTAATAGGCACACGGGGTCTGTGTCTGGGTCCGGAATCAGGCCGATGCCTGTCATTTGATCGTGAACAGTTGTTTGGAACCGGAGAAGGGGCAGGGGTAGCGGCAACGGGCAATGGATAGACTCAGATACAGATTACGGTTCCCAAGTCCATCTGTATATAAATTTGTCATCAGTTTTTTATTACACACAGCTCTCGTAAGACACGACCATATGCATTAGCATAATTTCAACAGATCCCCCCTTCTACGCTTTAAGTCGTACCCAAAGATGATCCTAAGTATTTAGATCTTGCTATTGATCCATATTTATCAACTTTTTGATAGATTTGGGGTCTTAAAATGTTTTTTATGAATTATAAAATTTTAAAAAATAAAAAAAAACCCACACCATGAAAAATAAAACGTTATTATTGTAAAGATCAATTCAAATAAAAACCTGTAAAAAGGAAAATGTAATTTGCAAACCTTTTTGGTTCCATCTTGAGTGATAAAACATTCTTTGATGAATTTTAATGTACATATTAGATGACTAAAAGAACATCCTGTTTTTCAACAGTAATTGAAATTTTAGAAGTTAATTTTCTACTTTGCAAACTGCAAAAGGAATGGAGATTTTATCTTTGAGAAGTTTGATATGTTTCCAGTCCGAACGCGAACGCGACGATATACGTTTGAGACGAACGAGCAGGGCTGCAACCCTCCGTGGAAATTGTCCGGACAAACCCACCCCGTCAGACATGGGCAGCCGGGACCGCCGCACTCACTTATTTCGCAGTCATGATAAAACTATAAATTAATTATTGGCGCGGCGCACTTGAAAGCGCAGCAGAAGCAAGCCAAACCGAGCCGCTTCCAGCAGGGAGAAGGCCTGGCCGAGTCGCCGAGAACCCCAGGGGCATTCGACGAGCACTTTAGAGCAACACCAGGCGTGGGCCGAATTCAGTCGGTTGGAATAATCGCACGCTAATCGCAGACCAAGATCAGCCTCATCAGCCTCAGCGTCGTCTTCGTTGGGGGCTTGATTCTCAAACCGATTCTAATTCAGATTTCGACTCAACAACTGTTGAAATAGGAGTAATTGGCTTTGTTCAAGGAGTGGGCAGAGGGCAGTGGGCAGAGGGGAGAGGGCAGAGGGAGCTGTCATTGATGATGCCATGTTATTACTCACTTGAATCCGTGCCTCGTTCAGCTTTGTTGTACGCGCGAGCTCCTCGCGACAGTAAATGTCCGGATAATGCGATTTGGCGAATGCAGCTTCCAGTTCCGCTAATTGTTCCTGAAAGTAAAGTTTATAATTAGCCCATTTTGTTGTGCGGTTCATCGTCATTTCCCTGTTCTATCTAACTATCTTTTCGGTGGACTTTCACTCCATGCAGGGCTTGCATTTAAGATGGCCCTATTTCGGGCACTCTAGTAAAATTTAGTAAGCCTCGAAGAGCTGCCCAAGGATGCCCTTTTGCTAATGGGGCTATGACATTAAACTTTGCCAACTTTCGCAAGGACAGAGATGGCTTGAGAGACCCAACGATAAATAAGTGTTGGTAACCGACTTCAGAGCTATCGAAGAGCCGATGGGGTGTAGTGGGGTCACCAAAATGGGATCTGCTTGCTAGGCTTTTTCTGTTTTCCAGTCTTATGTCATACGGCCATGAGCGGGTCTACACTTTCTCGGGCTGGTGCACCATTCTTTCCTGGCATATTACACTATGCAACAAAATAGAGAGTTTTTTTTATAGACTTGGGCCTCAAAAAGTTTATTTTCTGCATTATGATTTTTTAGGTGAAAGATTTTTTTTTAGTAGTTTTTGTATGTAGCATTCTTCAGACGATATAAGACCTCAAAATAATGACTATAATGGCACTCAGTTAGTGTCAAAATTAATATGTTTCCTACGTCTTTTTTATTCGATAGGTAAAGACTCATTAATTAGTCGTCATTTAGTCTACGTTCCTTTTCAAACTACCAAAAAATTAGCAAAAAAAAATGAAAGTGACTTGGAATTTAGCGTACAGATGAGGTTGCACCCAAAGCGTACTCATTTGTTTCCACCTATTCCTATCTATAGCTATGCCTCAGTTTCAGTATGGTTCAGACTTGCTTGGGTTTCTTGTAAAACTTAAGGCAAACATTCGTTCCGAAATCAACGCTACAACACCAGAGATGCTCGAAAAGTTAATGGCAAACGCAGGAAAAGAGCGCAATTTGTAATTGCCACTTAATTGATATTGTTTTCAAAACATAGTCTAAATATATTATAGAGAAGCAAACCAAATAAAAATACCTCACTTATGGAAATCGGTTGTTTTTTTTTTTAAGTTATTCGATGTTTTCATACCGTACTAAAAGATGGCGCACCCTGTATTTCTGTAATTTATTAAAACTAAATGAATTCTTTCAATTGACATATAATTTCATTAGCTTTGATGTGAAAACCTATCAAAGTAAGCGAAAGTTTACTTTTTCGGTATTTTTGTGGGATTTTTATAGTCATGTTTTCCTTTTGTATTATCTCCCCTAAGAAAGATGATTCTTGATAAAAGTTTTTCCTCAAAGAGTCTCTAGCATATGGAACTATCTAAAAACAATCCCAGAAAATCACAATCTCGGCTAAAGGTATATTTTTATCCCCCCAGGAACGTACGTCTGAGGCCTCCGCGGACTTATAAGAAAAAATGCCCTTATGTGCGATACATCTACGCGAATCTAATATGTAGTCCTGCAATATACTCTTTAAGTGCTGTTGTGGATACTTGTAGCCCCATACTCCCATACTTGTAAGCCCTCTTCTCTGTTTCAGAGTGGCTATAAGCCATGATCCGCTACATAAACAGGACTAGTTGGCAGGAACGAAGAAAAGTCTGTATGCTTTTACTGAAGCTTGACCTTCCTTTTGTTGTTGCTCTTGTTGCTGCAGATTCAAAGTTTTAACTACAAGAGTAACCTTAACGAAATCTAATTAAAATGTATCATTTAGGTAGGACGGAAAGGGGGGGCGGGATGGGAATGGGAAGGGAGGGGCATGGGTATGGGGCAGAGGGAAAAGGAAAAAGGGCCTTCAGTGAATTCTGACCTGTGTGAATGTGGTTCGATGTCTCCGCCTGGCTGGCGTAGGGCAGGATGCTGTGGTTGGGGTGTGGCCAGCGTGCTGACTCAGCGTTGATAATCCGCTTCCGGGCGACGTGATGCCGGCGGAAACTGTCGAGAGGCCGCTGTTGGGTTCCGGCTTAAGCTTCTTGAATGCACCTTCCGCTGCAAAATAGCACACACGTAAAGGAGAACGCGTTAATTAATGTTAGAAAATGTCAACTAAATCCAGATACCCATCCAGAATCCGGTGCCCGAATGTGGGGAGTGAAATCTGCTTAATATGCGTAAAAAGTTAAACCTCAGGGCGGCGCCCAGCGACTCCACCTGACCCCTGACCTCTGACCCAAAAATGTTTCATAATTGCCAAAGACAACAGCAACCGCGATGCGGCCACAAGATGCCGACGCTGTCGCCGCCGGTCGACGACGGCAAAGGCAAAAAGGTGAAAAGTTTTGAGCTTGGGTCACGTCGTTCACGTTGGCGCCGTTGACGATGGTGACGATGATGCCAGTCGCATGAATATGCAATATGGGATAATTTATGCAAATGTCTAGCACATTAATATAGGTAGAAGTCCCGGGTCCCAGGTCCCAGCTCTCACAGCTCCGACCGGGATGAGGCTTGATCTGCTGGCCACTTCTGCTGAAGTCGGTTACCTGCCGCGTGCCCAGGGCCCAAAAAGGCGTTAAACAACCTGCAAACGTCACAGTAGGGACACAGGACCTTGGACACTGGACGGAGCACGGAGGACGGGGGACGCAGAACCTGACCTGTTGCTTTTGGCGTTTAATTGGCTCGCTTAGCTCGTCAACAAAATGCAAACTATGTAGAACATTTTGAATGCCGTCTCACTAATTAAATCACATACAATCTCCACCGATACCTCGGACCACACCGCCAATACCGTCATTTATGCTGTGTCGCCGGCTAACGCAATTGACCTTGTTGGGGCGTGCCGGGATGAGTTCCAACTTAATCTGGCCTGGTTGCTGTTGCCTTTCAACCAGGGTCAAACGATCTCAAATCCAGATCCAGATGCAGATAGCCTGATGCACATATGGGTCAAAGATTTGACAGATAAACCAACGGATGCATCCATTATTGGGCAACAGTAAAAAAAAGGGATAATTTGGACGATAAAATCTCTGAACAAGGTGCATGCCGAATGTACTGATATACTATCCGTCTGTCTGTACAGATACCAGGATCTCGGATACAATTATATCTGGAACAACCTAATTTTTAGCGCCTTTACGTCCCCGAGATTTAACGAAACCAAAATCAATTGAAAATGTAAAAGATATATGGTATTTTTAAGAACAGTTATACATATATTCGTGGATAGGTATACCTATACAATTCATCTACCGATTACAGGAAATGCGCCTGAACTTCAATTTAAGGCTAGCTTTTCAAATTTTCCGAGCATTCGCTTCCATGAAAGTTGCTATGAAAAGGTTTCCCAGTCTTGAAACGGCTGAAACCGTACCCTAAATATGTAATTAGGGACCGCCAAGTTCAGGTAGAGTGCTGTAATATATATACCGCGTAATCCTCAATAGCTAATGCACTTTACTTTAAAAACTATCCCCAACTAGTATGTAGTCTAGGCTAAAATCGCTTTCAATCAGGCGGGCTCCGGTTTTCACTTACTTTTGGGTATACTTTTCCAAATAAAACTTTCCGCTTTCACTTTTAGGTGCTCCCGTTTACGCAAATATTTGTCATCGATATGTATCCGATGTATCGAGAACCAAATCGGGCCATGACAGCTGTTAGCACGAAAACGTAAAGTGTTGTTGCATTGCCCAATTATTTCAAAGCAAAATTTGAGGTTAAAAAAAAGCTTTATCCTCCGGTACTGGTGTCAATTAAATGCTAATGCAGTCATTAATAATATAATTTGCATTTTGGGTTTGGTTTGTGGCATTAAATGCCGTTTACTTTGTATTTTGGTAAGAACAAAATTTCCGTTCTGAAACGTGCGCACCAATTTTTGCGATTTCCAAAGTAGAACTGAATTTTTTTGTGAAAGTGAGCACCGGAGATTGTTTGAATATATATTTTTGAATACTTTCTTTAGTAAAAATTGTAAATGTTTCATCATTCCTCTTTCTAGCGGTACGACAGAGCTCATCGGGATTTCGTCCCCAATTTTCTGCAATTGCTACAAATCATGTTTATAGGCTTTTGTATTTTCCCAGCATGCATCAGATCCGGAAATAATAGAGACTGGTTTATCCAGCGGAAAAAGGCATGCTTTGAAAAAAAAAAGACTTTTCCATAAAATGGATATGGCTCCCAAAACCATAACAGATATCGTATTTTGATACCTCTCAATTGCTCTCTAACTAGAATGTTTACCGTGCAACCTAATTTTATCTGATCTATGGTTTCTCTACAGAAGGAACAGCTGTCCGCTTACCAGGCACTAAAGAGTCAAACTGCTTTTTTCCTGCGACACTTTTTGCTAACTCCCAATGGGACTGGGGATACTCCTTTTTGTAAGCTTTCAACGCAAGCTCTTTTGGACGTGTGGCTCACTTTAAAAGTGTCCTTTTTTCCTACAAAAACTGGACAACTTCTCCCTATTGGCTCACTGATTTCTTCTCTCCTATGTGTGATATTTCAACAGTTCCAGATGCCCTAAACCAAGCTTCAGTGCAGTAAAAAATCCTTGCAAATGCAAATTTTTTACAAAGGCTAGCTTAAAGATAAAGTAAACAAGAAAGGATTAAAGGATTCACTCAAGAAAAAATGTCTGACTGAGTATCTATGGACAGTCCAAGCAGCCCACAGACCAAAAGAATGCAATTTGGAGTGCAGCTTAGAACGCGACCTAATAACAAAATATATAAACTTCAAGAGAGTAATACTAAATTGGTGAGAAGTTTAAAACGTACAGAGGAAGGTCTCATCACCGACCTAATAAAGTAAACAGAACATATATAGCTTTGTTCATGAAATTATAAACGTTTTCTACAATGTACTTGAGAAACTTTTCGATACTTAAGTTCAGCTTTCTTGTCTGATTAGATCTGGAAAGCTCCCTTGGCTCACCAAAGAGTTATCCAGTCTAAAAAAATACAACATTTCAAGCCGGATCCTGGCGGAGTTCCCGGCGGTCTACTCTACTGCGCAGAGGCCTTGGGTTCTGATCTGAAAGTAATCGTGTATAGTTCCTCTCCATAAGAAAGGCAGCAAGTCTGACGCAAAGAATTATAGAGGTATTTCTAAGTTATCCGCTATTTCTAAAATGTTTGAGAAGGTTTTAACTCCGCACCTGCACCATCTCTACAAATCACTTATATCTCCAACTCAGCCTGGATTTATAAGGCTACCACAATTGCCACAAATTTATTAGAGCTCACCTCTTTCATCGTCAAAGGCTTTCAATGAAACTCACAGATGGATGTTATGTACACTGACTTCAATAAAGCATTCCACTCTGTAAACCACTTCCTTTTAGCACAGAAACTTGACCTTTTGAGGTTTTCGTCCAACCTCCTGAGAAGGACAGAAAAGAGTCCCTCTTCCTCTCCTCAGCAGTAAAGGTACCACAGGGCAGCCATCTAGGCCCCTTACTCTTCACCCTCCTTATTAATGACCTGCCCTTGGTACTAACAAACTCTCGACTCTCTCATGTATGCGGATGATGTTAAGCTCTGTATTCAGTATCAGGGTATTTCACTTCAATTTCACAGTTGCGATCTCAATAACTTTCAGTCATGGTGTCGTGCAAATTTGTTACACCTTAATGCCTCGAAATGTAAAGTAATGACATTTCATCATTCCAGCCCCTTGTTGGCTCCTTATACCCTATAGCTTGGTTGATGATCTCGGTGTTTTATTAGACCCCAAGTTAATGTTTTTTGAACACATTTCTACCCCGGTAAATAAGGCCATGGGCGTGCTTGGGTTTATAAAGAGGTGGCCAAAGGTATTCTATGACCCCTATATAGGAAAGACTCTCTACTTATTTCTAGTTTGCACGATTTTAGAATACAGCTCTTATGTATGGTTCCCTCAGTACAAAGCACTCCAGGACCGTATAGAATCAGTCCAGAAAAACTTTTTGCGGGGCTTTGCGGGGCCTTAATGGATGTGAGAATGCCATCTTACCCTAGTAGATTGCCTTTAATAAGTTTCACGATTCCTATTAGAAACCCTAGAAACTATAGACCGTTGTCCCTTCCGTTTTGTAGGCTAAAGTATTCGTTGCACGATCCGCTTAGGGTCTTCTGATCGGATTATAATTGTAAAAAGTGAGACGCTGGCTTTTTATTTTTTTGCAAAATTTAAAAAAAGGGAAATAAAAATATATAAAATTTTGAATCGTGGAAAAACTGTGTTTCTCGTCTCTTATTATGTTATGCTAATGATTTTTCTTTAAATGAAACTAGAGATGGGTGCGGTCCGGGCCGGACTTAGAGGCTCATGGGCCTCATCATGAAAACTGCGGACTTCGTGGCTCATAATCGAGAAGAGCACGAAGTCGTCCGGGCCTAAGCTAAAAGCCCGAATAGGCCCGAATAGGATCAATACATCAATATGCTAGAGCGAGACAAGTAATCAAGACGACTTCAAAACAATATAATAGACGTCCAAATAAATTTAGCCACTCCTATAAATCTTCCACCGATACTCAAATTTTAAATTTTTGGAAAAATGCTAACTTTAAACTTTTGGGACGAAAAATGTTAGGGGACAAGCGTGACATTCCCAATGATAGGCGAACCCGGCTCTAGTTTGGATACAATTATATTCCTATATAAGAATATCTTAATGGATTTTTCTCGTTTATTTTTAAGAACTTAATAGTTTTTTGACGGGCCTTTGCTAAATATTATATATTATTACCGGGCAGTGCCGGGCCTAAGAAAAGCGGCCCGTGTGCATCTTTAGTCGGGACTTAAACAGAATAAGCTAATTTTATTGTAGTATTCAGCCGAAGGCCTCAGCAGCCACGTCTCAAAACCTGTGTTGGCCTGCATTTTGCAAATATTAGCAAACTTTCTCAAATAATACAAAAATATATTGGAGTTCTCTGCGGTGGTCACGAAATCAAAAACAGAAAAAACCCTTACACGTGAAGCTCGAGTCAAGCACGTAGATATTTTGGCGCGAATTTTCATTTTCATTTTGGAGAAAATGCACAGCCCGGCGCTGATCTAAAAGTCGAACAGATTTGAAGAATTCCGAGCAAAAGCAGGCAAAAAAATAAACAAAAACATAATGAATTAATCCATAGCCATCCTAAACAGCCCGCAGAAAAGCTGATTCACAAGGCAATTAACACAGAACAAAGTTAAGTAAATAAATAAACAATAAATCCATGACTTTTTTTTTTAAATTCAGCGCCTCTAAATCCATGACATCGCTTATAAATCTATGATTGCTAGTCATCACTTATGTCCTAGGACCTCTTCACATTAGTGCCATGAATTCTGCCTTCAGCGGCGGGTCAGGGTCATCGCTGTAATCATTGGGTGTGGTGACACTGTCATCGATGTGTCATCTGGTGATACGGGAGTACGCATGATACATGAGTACCTACTGAATGAGTGAGCAAGTTCCTTCTGGCTATCATTCTCTACCATTCTGCGTTTTTGTCGCATCTTCAAAATTGTGGATGCCACAGATCTGCCTCCTTTGTGGGGCGGAAGGAGGAAACAAACTTGATTCGATGTAATATCACAGGAGTCTGGACACACATTTGGTTGCTCTAGCTCCTATAGTCCCTGAGAACTAGGCATCGAACGTGACAAACAGACAGACATGACTATATCCACTCGGCTTTTGATGCTGATCAAGAATATATGTTCTTTATGGGGTCGGAAACGCTTCCTTCTGGGCGTTACACACGTCCAAAACTCACCATAAGTCTAATATACCCGTATCCCCATTCAATTCGTTCCTCTTCGCTTAAACGTTGTGCGAATGAGTCTTCCGGGAGGACCCATTCACTTAAACTCTATCTGCGAAGCACTATATTTCACTCAATTAATTTTGAACATGATTGACTTTGAACTCTTTGAATGCAAGACATAAAAAAGAGAAAGGGAATCAGGAATCCACGGGGAAACTTTCGAAAACAGCAGGACAACAATAATGTGAATTTTGAACAGTACTTGACAGTAAAGCAACGGATGCTGAAACGGTAAACCATGTCATATGTACGTATGTACATGTGAAATCACGCAGTAAAAATCTGTAGTCTTCGTCGCTATTATCTGTTAAGGTCCGTGGAGTTCCAAAGGGCGCCGAAATCGGTTCTATTCTAGATATTTTTAATTTACAGCTAAATTGTAAGATTTTCCAAATGTATGTAAGAATTCATGCTCTCTCCATATGTATGAAGAGACGTCCAAAGGTACGTAGTCTGCCCACTATCTTTAGTTTATGAGTTTACCGATGTAAGAGTGTAACAATAACCTTAATTACGGCAAAGGCCGCGGCTCCCGATACACATTCAGTATATATTAATATATATCTTTTGGTATTGCTTCTTGTAAAAGAGACGAATTGATGCGATGGCTAATGCGGGGGGACTTGGATCCGCGATCTCTCTCAATTTAGTTCGACCTTGTCACGAGAGAGAGGAAAATATAAAGGTAAAGAGGGGAACCACGACCTCTAGTTATGTTCTAAGTATTAGAACACTCTGTTTATCATCTTTCCACCCAATGACCCATTTGATTCGAATGTGAGAAGAATATTTTGTCTGCTTCCATTTTTCCGCTACACCTGTCCCTCTCTTACGCTTCTTACGCCACCAACAGAGGGCACACACTGCATGAGGAAAACTGAGAGAGAAAGGGTAAGGGCGTATCCACTGCAAATTGATTTTTTCCTTCTGGTTATAACAATGATCTGATATGATCCAGATCGCCTATCGCCAGTCTAGTATCTATGGTCATTCTTTACGCTTCGTATCTTTATCTCTTGTGAATGACACAGATTTTCGACGCTGTGGGGGGGTGGGGCGAAATTTGTAAATACACTTTTAACCGTGTGATATCAGCGGAGTCTGGATACAAAATTTGGTTGCTCTAGCTCTGATAGTCTCTGAGATCTTGGGGCACATCGAGAAGGATAGAATTACGGGTCGGAAACGTCGAATAATATAATCGTATGTATCTCTGGCTTCTTCGAGTTCCGGGTATAGTTAGACCCGACAGCCTTTGAAGTCAAGCTCAAGAACTATCGCGTCTATCGAATACGTATAAATAGTGCAAATAACCTAAGTTTTTGTTTAGCAAAACATTGATTTGGAGTGACCATATCCGCAGGTCGATGGGGAAAACTTATGGCTTACTCAGGCAACTAGTATATCCTACAAAATATTGCATACCGCTAACATTATAACTACTCATGGGCAAAGCTAACTTAAATTGAAAGAATATCCGATTTAATGGACTAGCCACTACAGCGTTACAAAGAAGGAAAGATTTCATTGTCCTAAGATGCAATCTCGTAATCTCCGAGACTCAAGTCTTTGTCCATGCGGTTCGACCTTGGAATCAAGTCCCCAAGTAAAAGGAAATGAAATAATCAAAATGAAAATTAAAATGTTTAGATACTTTGCAAAGATCGATTGCATATTAACATTCGTACATTCCACTTCCACATTTTACACTCAATAGAGTAGATCGATTGGATCTGCCTCCGTCCTTCATCGCCCAAGTTTGTTTTGTATGAACTGCGAAATGGGTCAGCCCGTCCCTATGCAGAATGTACATTTGACATCTTGCCCCATGAGTCAACCATTGTGTTGGGCTGGTGTGAGATGTGTGTATTGAGATGTTCTGAAAGGGCTGGCAACTGCGGGGGACACTGGAGAACAGGACATGTACGCAGACTATAAGCCAGGAACAAAGGGATAAAGAGTACTGGGTAATAGTAAACCAGAAATGGTAGGGGCAAAGGACAAAGGCCAAGGCAGAGGCAAAGCTGAAGCCAAAGGGTTTCGGGTGTTAAAGGATAATTCCATGGCCATATCCATTAGGCTATTGTGTGGCCAGATAAGGGGGAAATTAGGGGACACTTACAGGGACACTCACCAGATATTGTGTGGTCGGAGAGTCGTGAGGGTGGCGTGTGGGCCGGAGTGTGATGGTGCGAGGATGAGTCCATTCCAGGTGTGGGCAGGCCTGAGTACAGCGCACTGAAGTCCTCTGGCGTGCTGCTGCATTTGCGTTGGTGGTTTAGCGACGACGTGGACGACTTGTCCAGCGTGGTGATGGGCGATCGCGTGTCCTGCACGGACGTGGCGAGGCTGAGCAGACGGTTTTCGTGGGAGCCGCCGATGCCCATCAGTCGCTGGTCCTGGAACGACATGAACTTGGAGTCCTGGACGCCTCCGTGCTGCATGCTGGCATGATCCTCGAGCAGCCCCTGCTGCAGGCCCAATAGCCCGCCTACCAGATTCGGGCGAAGCTCGTCCATGCTCAGCTTGCCTGCCTGCCCGCCCGACGAGAAGTTCAGTTGCCGGCTGAAGATGGCCGGGAAGATGTTGAACTGCTGCGAGTCAGCGCTGGACTGCGGACTGAGGCCGAGGCTGTGGGGCGCCACTTGTGGTATCGAGGCGACTGCTGCTGCGGCCGCTGCGGCTGCTGACACGGCGCCCGATCCTGATCCCGTTCCGGATGAGCTCGGTCCGTTGCCGATCAGCAGAGTCGGGGCGACGGACACTCCGCCGCTGTTGATCAGCTGTTGTTGATTGTGCTGCTGCTGCTGTTGCTGCAGCAGAGGCGGGGCGGCGCCCACTCCTGCGGGCAAGTGTTGCGACTGCTGTTGCTGGGGCCCGGAAACGGATACCGACGGCAACAGACCGTGATGGCCGTGTGTGATCGCTAGCGCTTGTCCGTGGGCGTGGGCGTGATTGCTGTGGACGTGCGGGTGGTTGTGGGTGAGCGACAGGGCCGAGCTGTTGCTGCTGCCGTTGCTCGCGCTGTTGCCGCTGCTGATTACTGATTGCTGATGCTGTGTTGCTGAGTTGGTATTGCCGCCGACGACGACTCCTCCAGCAGCGCAACCACTACCACCACCGGAACCAGGGCCGCCGGCACAACTTTGATGTTTGAAATCCAACTTGTGGCCGGCGTAAAACCGCTGCGTATCGATATACGTTTTGAAGAAGTCAATTGAATAATCCAACTGAAAGCTGTTTCGCGGCGAACGCGGTCTCGTGGCGTGAAAAAAAAAACAATTAGCGGGTAGAGGAGTCGGGAGTGGCGCTGGAGATCAGATCGCACTGAAGCTGACTACGGCTTACGGGTTATATTATGTTCCGGCACAACTTGCGTTGTCTCTAGTCTCGCTTTTTTCGTCGTGCTCTTTCGATTTATTGCACTGCAATTCGAATTCCACTCGAGTCAACACTTGTTTCGTTGTTGCTATTTTTGTAACAGTAGGAGCACTTGAAAAAAACTACACGACACATAAAAAAAAGGATAAGCGCTGGAAAAGTTTTCCTTCTTGTGGTCGCCAGTGGCAGTTAATTGCAGTGCAGTTTTCTTTGCTACAAGCGCGCACATGTACCGTACCGTAGCGTATGCTTCTACCGTTTATGTGGATTGCGGATTGTGGATGGTGGATGGTGGATTGCGGATCGTGGACCGAGTGCTGTCTACCGTTATGACGAGAGTATTTGGAGCCACTGTGCAAATTTGCTTAGATACACGAATAAAACGAAGAATTTAAAAGCGAAAACAAAGAAGATGAGAACGAATATTCTCAACTGCGGCGCAACGTGTGCTTGTGTTTGACTGTTGGGTGTTTAATAAACTCGACTCGACTCGACTCGTCTCGCGTCTCGCGTCTCCTTTCCGCACCTTTCCCTAAGAGAGCAGTGAATCGTGTGCCCCTGTGCTGTGTGCTGTGTGCTGTTGCTATTGCTATTGCTGTTCCTCGCTGGTGCTTTCGTTGCTCTTGTTGTTGCTGGTGGCTTAGGCACGGCGGTACGTATTCGCGGCCGATCAAACTTAAAATGATATACAATTTCAAGCAACATACAAAATTATAACGAAATTAAGGATCATGTGCTCGGCAACGTCGGCGCCGACGCTGACGCATACGCTGGCGTTGCTGGCGCTGCTGTCGCTGACTCTGTCCCTAGGACTGTGCGCTGGTTCTACTGCTGGTGGTTGCTGCTGTTGCTGTGGGGGCAATTGCGGGCTACGCGCGAACGATTGGTGGTTAGCCCTCACCCCGACTCTGTGTATGTATGTGTCTGTGAAGTCGAGACCACGAATCGTTAGTCGTACTAATAATTTTCGAAAAATGAAACTTGTGTTGGTGAGTGTCTTTATGGGAGTTATAGTGTGTGTGTGTGTGTGTGTGTGCCCGTGTCTGGCTGTGTGTGTGCGTTCGTTGGGTTGCAAAGGACCACGTTGTATGAATGCGATAGCAGCACATGCTAGTTGTGCCTTGAAAGTGAAATACATATATTGCCTGCCCACTTGCACGGCGCTGTCACTTGCTGTCTCGCTTTAACTTGTTTGGTTAATTTCGTTAGTTGTTGCCAATGCCGTCGCCATTGCTGCCTTTGTCGCTGAAGTCGCCCTAGCTTCGTTTGTTTTGCGACAGAGAGTCAACACACATACATATTTATGTACGTACATACATATGTGTATGCGCATATGTATGCAGGATAAATTCTCGTGCATACATACACACACATGTCGATATGTATGTAAATACGGGCGTATGTGTAACGATAGTTACGAAGCCAGAGCTATAGCCGTATGCATGTTAAGTATAATTTTCTTTATCTAATAAGCCTTGTTACGCTGCAGCCGCTCATGAGTTTGTTGCTCACCGCTCGCTTGCCCTCGTCCAGGCGTCGCGAAAAACCAACACTTATTCCATTGCACGAAACTTATTTTTTGAATATTCCAAAAATGTCTGATTACTCACTTACAAGTGCAGCCCAGAAGAGAGCACTCCTGCACAGTGAAAGTGGCACGCCTTCCCAGCTGGCATCCAATAAGTACCCACTACCTCAATCAGTGTGCTTAAAAGCTCGCCTTGGCAATCTATCAAGAGAAGGGCTTGGGAAGTCATTTCTGGTGCATTACATCCAGTTGCAGTTGCTCCAACTGTCGCCAATATTTCTACTCGAATGTGACGACCAGAGTAGCTGCAGGTTGATATCGCAATGCATGCTCCAAATGAAGTGAGGCTTCACTCGGTGCTGGCCGTAAAAGAGAGCGAGGGAGTGCCGGGCATAGAAAGAGACAGACGTGAAGTGCAACCACAAAATCAGGAGCGAGAAGGCAACGATACGGCGTTGGTTGGCTGCGACATTTGGCAGAGCAACTCGAACGCTGCTTGTCTCTACGTTTGTCTCGCTCAGGCGCATGCCCGCTTTGGGTCAACGGTGGCGCACCAATCGCTGAGCACCAAAACAAAGTTGTCGTTTTTGTTGCTGCTGCTGCTGCTGCTGCTGCGCAATGAATTAGTCTTCGTTAAATGTGGCGACGGCAGTGGTAGCAGGGACCGAGAACGAGCAGAGGCAGCGGAGCGGCAGCGCCCAAGCACTTGACTTCCTGCGCTGTTGCCCATTTTCTTTGCCATTTTCTTTCGGCATACTTGCAGCTGCGCACCGCTGTCCTTTTATCCATCTGTCTCTTTAATCCTTAAAACAATACATTCGACTGAGAGCCTGAAAATGGTTGACTACTGCTCCATTTTCATGGAACCAACGCCGTCGCTCATGGCATGAAATCATCCAGCTCCTCAGCGGCGTCCGCCAGGTCCCGAGCCTGGCCCTGGCCTGTACCGTTAAGTTAGTTTTGCTTTGAAGTGGTCTGCGATGGGCTAATCATCGTATCTCTTGTCGTTGTCATAATAAATGTCTGTATGTATGTATGTACGTACACATGTACCTACATATAACTCGGTTCATTCTCCTCTCTCCACCCTCTCTAACTCATTTCTATCAGCATGGTTCGAAATGACTACAGCGTTTCCCCTCGAAAGCAACATAGACAGAGAGGAAAATGTTAAAGTCAACCAAAGACCTCCCCATGCACACACACACACGCATACACACCCACACAAAGCAACGGGAAATCTTAAAAATGTGCAAACTGTAAAAGGAACACGGAGGAACAGTTACGGTCAAAATTATAGTAAAAGAAACAAGACTATGTGCCCAAATGGGAACATTGCAATACATAAGTGCATACATATGTTTGTAGGTTTGGGGTAGCAGTCCATTGGAACCCACTCTGTTTTATTGGGACCTTATACAAATTGTAAAATTATGAATTTGTATCAACTGTTAGGGTTATATGAATGCATTGGTATGCTCATCATTCTATATGTACAGTGCCGGACTTAAGTGTAGGCGCAGCAAAAATTTTCTGTTACTGCTGTCATAGGAGATTTTCCATCACGATTTTCAGAAGAACAATAAGTTTATCCGACGAATTTCCTGTAAGATTAGCTAATTTTTATAGCCGTAATTTTATTGCATTATTTTGTACAATTTTTTAAACGAAAAGGGGTTTAAAATATTGGCACACTTTGCATTTAGCACTTTTTGATGAGCTAAGCTCTTGAAATTTTTGCATATGGTCATATTTTTTGGACCCACACTCAGTTCTTTGTAGTTCTGTGGGAGTGTCCGGTTTTAGATCTCAGAATACCTCCAATGCACAGTGGGTAAAACAGCCAATTTAATTTAATTTTTGAATTTGAAAGCTTAATATTTTTCAGACTGTAAGGCGAGCGATGATGATACTTCTAGCCTAGAAAAGTCTAGTAATTTGTAGATAAACTCTACAGAAGGGTGCTTAAAACTGTATATTTAATACAATATAATAATATATATTTCAGAAAAAAAAAACACGTAATACACATGCAAGGAACCATTTTAGTTTTAATGTAAAAAATGTCTGTTTATTATTGAAAATCTAAACTTTTTTGAACTGGGGGCAAATTGTTGCGCCATCGAAAAATTATGTGTACTTTGAGATCGTACTAAAAATATTAAAAAAATATAGATATATTTAATATATTTAAATTTAAATGTTTTAGGAGTTGGAAAATTGTGTTTTTATAAATTAGACTGGCGTTTCATCAAATGAGCAATGTTTGCCAAACCGCCACAAATGTATAACAATGAGAGGTGAGGACTATAAACCACAAATGTGAGAGGAAAATTATTCTGCATTTCCCCAACCAAGGTGCCGACTTCGGAGCATCGTTCAACGGTTCAAAAGGAATTCAAGTTTAAAGAGTTCGAAATACACAGGCCGACCTAACGCTTATCCATCCCTTAAAAATCGTACCTTGGTATGAAATATTCAGTGTTCATTATCCAAGCTATGAAATATAAAAACCTTTCCAGTTTAATATACCCGAAGATTTTAGGGATATATTAGTCTTCTAGTGGATGTGTATAGCCAGAAGAAAGCGTTTCCGACTCCATAAAGTACATACATATGTACAAATATTTTTGATCAGCACCAATAGCCGACTCGATATAGCTACATACATATGTCTGTCTGCCCGTCCCGATGAGCAACCAAATTTTGTGTACAAAATCCTTGTTTCAAGAATGGGCCACGCCCCTTCCCACCCACACAAAAGACGAACTTGGTGGGAACTTGCAAGGACCGAGGAAATAGGAACTTGCCCCAAAAAATTGGGGAGATATTGAAAGACTTCCCCAATGATTACAGATCGAAATTATCAAAATGATCACAGTTCCTGTGATGGGGGAAATAGTTGCTATTTGCAGCAAGCTTGTCAAATATTTTAAGAAGTCTGGATCAAACGTATATTACTTTCTCTAAAATGGTTTTGCGCAAATAGCTGGAATACAGTTTATTATTTACTGATATCTACATATATAAATAAATTAGATTAATATAAAAAATATATTAAGAGATCTTAAATTATTATTATTCAATTATTCAAATTATTGTAAGAATTAAAGGCATATGTACATTTAAATCAATTAAGTCACATTGTCCGTCTGTAAGAAGTTTTTGAAAATGTTAAAAAATCCTGAAGCAACGAACATCCAACCATACACCTAATTGATCCGAATATTAACAAATTAAAGAAAATTAAAACCTATCTGTTCGATAGCAACGATTACCCTATTATTGCATTTAAATCCGCACTACACACCAAAATTTTATCAACAGTACTTTCACACAATAGCCTTGTTTCTTTTCCTACCTACAGAAAAACTCATACAATTTTCCATTACGGAAAGAAACCTTGAAATTAATGACTGCAAGGAAATTATGTTCTCTTTTCTTATAGAAAATATGTTAGAAGCAGCTGAAAAACCTTTACCTGATGAATTTGCAGAATATATGTATAAAACTGCACCAGGTTGAAAACAACAAAGACCAAGTACATATATCATGATTGTCTATAAATAATGTCTATAAATATTTTGCATTCCTGTGAGTGGCAAAGCTCTGAGGGAACATTTTCAGATACTAGAAATTGAATAACAGAAAAGCGTGGTCTCATGGCCACCAATCCAGAAAACTTTAGTCAAATTATGTTTATCCATTAAAATATATGTAGATTAAATAAATAAATAAATTAAATATAAATTACATAAAACAAATGTTTTGTCTTTATTCTTTTCCTTAAGTACATCAAAAGCGGAAAAAAATTGAATGCATTCGAGTAAATTCGGAAACAGTCATTCATTCAATTCGTGCCGCGTCGTTTAAATGTTGTGTGTATGAGTTATACGAGGGTGCACTCACTCATTCAAACTTTATAGGCGTAGCATTCGAATTCACTCAATTGATTTCGAGCATTACTCTCTCTCTCTTTCACAGAGTGGCGCCCTGGCGGAGGTGCGCCAGATATAATGGCTGGTGTGCGAGATGAAGGATGCGGAATACAAAATGGTCGCGGAAAACTCGAAACGGATAAAATATTCTAAAACGCTTTTTGTAAACTTAAAAGCACGTACTTTACACTGATATTTCGGGAAATAATACCATAATATTTCCTATTTTCAGAGCTCAAGAAATCTTTAGTAGAGTTTAACTAAAATTGTCCATTTATGGACAGTCTAAACCAAGTCTAGTATGAGTTGATAATTTGGTTTAGTGTTTATTCACTCTTTTCCAGAATTAACAAAATCACAGTCGCAATGTTTTATTGCTTTAAAAAAAAAATTAAAATAATTTTCTGAAATCAATATTTTGATGAAAGAGCCACAATTTTTTATTTAAAACCCGATAATTTCGCAAAACTATCGGCTACAAAGTTTTGAGAGCCCATTGATACCCGCGTTCCTTAGGTTTTCAGAACTACAAAGTTCGATTTTGCAGAACCCCCTATATACTGTATTTAAAACGTTGCGATGTTCCCCGAAGCTGGCCTTACAAATGTGTGTGTGTGTGTGTGTGTGTGTATGTATGTAAATTATTGATGTGTGCGTGAGCAGAAATTGCAGCATGTTTGTGAAAGCTTTAAGATTGCATTAAAATGCACCACGCCATGTTAAGGGGTACATATGCATGCATGTATGTATGTATTTATATACATACATGGGCGCTGCGCCTGTGTTTGATGTTGTCAAAGTTATCATCCACACATAGACGCAGAGCGCGAGAGAGACAGAGAGAGAGACAGAGAGAGAGAGAGAGAGAGAGAGAGGAAAGGAGAGAGCATCAGGCAGTGGAGCAGGCTATTAAGCATCCATTTAGGATACTAATTTGTGTATCATTACAATTTGTATCTGTACAGGCAGACAAGAACGCTCTTGGCCACAACCCCCACATGCTGCACCGCTTTGCCAGCTAAGCGAGCTTTGTCGCATGCGACTTACATATATGTACATAAAAAGCGGGCGACACAAAGAACTTGGAGCATATAGGGAATCGCAGGACATTGGGGTGGGGGAAAAATCGGAAAAAACCGAAACTAAAGTGGACACAAGGAAAAACATCAGATATATGTATGTATATAGGTACGTATTTATGTACATACTTTATGTACGTGGTTATTGTTTCATGTTTCTATTATTTATCTTTATTTATATGTTACCACCATTTCAATTTGGATTCAGACTAGGTCATGGAACTCCTGAACAACTTTGCCGTGTCACAAGTTTTAATCTTGACAGCTTTCACGGAAAAAGAGTTCACTGTGGTACAACTACATGTATACCATAATATAGAAAATTCTCAGAGACTATAAGAGCAAGAGTAACCATATTTTGTATCCAGACTCCTGTCATATCACACTGAATCAAGCTTTTTGCCCCCCCTACCGGCCCTACTGGCAAAATCATAGAGAATAAGCATATCTAACAGATTGCCGAATCTGAATCAGATCGAATTATTCTTATAGTCAGAAGGAACGCTCTCACACACTCTTCGTCGTGCAATGTGCGGCCTCTGGAGAGCTAGAGCTGCTGACGTTGGTGTGACAAAAGAAAGCAAAGAACGATGTAAATAAAACATGTAAAGAAAAATGGAAACAGATCAAATCTAAAATATAATAAGTATTAAAATCCCAAACAGTTCGACCGATTTTTATGAAATTTTTCATTGCGGTAGAGGCCGCGGCTCACAACTTTCCTTCTCGTTTTTGCTTGTAGTTTCCTTTGAGTTCAACTTAATATATTTCCATTTCTAGTAATCCAGTGGAGGGGGGAAAAAGAATAGGAAAATCATTTGGATTTTCTCAAGGGATTTCCCTCAAATGGTTGTTTCTCCTACACTTCCACTCTGCCACTCTGCCACTCTTGAACCCACACAGGTTGTGGGTTGCGCACAGAGCAGCTAGGAGGACTATGAAATGTGCTACCCTACCACCCGAAATTGTCCAACCAAGAAACAAAAATGTTTCTCATTGATGTGGCTTTTTAACTTTTCATTATTTACCGCTAAAAGCAATAGCAAGAAGGAAAAAACCTGGGGGTAAAAGCGGCAATAGGGAAAAGTTTAAGGAGCAGAGCAGAAAGAAGGAAAAAAACAAGGCAACAAAAAGAAAGAAATGTGAAAATCGCTGGGTTCTTGTTAAGTGCCCGAATTCGCCTCACCATCGAATTACGCCATTTTGCCAGCGCTTTGATATGCGCCGTCGTAGGTTGCTCCAACCACCCCCCACCCCCCACCACCATGCCATCCCACTCCAACCCACGCCTCTTCTACATCACCCTCAGCCGGGTTTGTCCTTCAACTCATTTAGCTGATGCTGCTGTCATTTTTGCTTTTGTCAATTTCTCGTTCCTCATGTAACGCAGCCTGCCCAATACCACGAATGCGAACCCCAACCTACCCGAATCCGTACTCTCACCTGATGTCTGTGTGCGCCGTTAAATTTGTCTGCTATCTCTGTCTCCTTCCTCCCCCAGTCTCTCGATTTCGCCATTCTTTTTACCCATTTTCCAGTCCCTTTTTCCCGGTTTTACTTTGCACTTTTTTCCCTTGTCCCTTGTCGTGCCTAAACGCTATTAAAGGTTTCTACCTTTTGTGCGTGTCTGAGTATGTTGTCTAATTAAGTCCATTAGTTTCTTGAATGCTTTGCAATACACACAAACATAGCAGAAATATCAAAATGAAATTGGATATGGGCATTTCCATTCCGCCGTTTCGTTACCGACAAATGTACAAACAAAATGTTTCAAAAAAAATAATGAAAAAGACAAATTAAAACGGGGGGGAACGCTGTGAGTTGCTGCGGCGACCGCAACTCTACATTTATACCCGATACTTAGTCAGTATGGCTCTCCTCCACCAGACGGCGCTAACATTGCACGACACGACAAAAAGTGCTTGCGAGAGAGACAGAAAATCAGTGTGAGCGTGTTGTCGGGCGCTGCGTAGCGACTGATTTCTTAATATATAATAATAATCCGATCCGATCCAGATTCGGCATTCTGATACATATATTAATTTTCTATGATTGTGCGTTTTTAATTTTCTCGTATCTTCAATCTTGTTGCCACAGATTCTCGTCCTTTGAAATATATGTACGTGTAATAGCGACATATTACAGAAGTTTGGATACAAAATGTAGCTCTTGTAGTCTTTGAGCACTAGGCGCTCATAGGGACGGACGGACATACAGAGAGGGCTCAATCGACTCGGCTATTGATGCTGATCAAGAATGTATATCCTTAATGGGGTCGGAAACGATTCCTTCCGGACGTTACACACATCCATTTTCACCACAAATCTAAAATACTCCTATACTCATTTTGAGTATCGGGTATAAACAAAAAAGTGACTCTTGAGGTTGGGGTAGAAAATAGCAAAACGCTGTGAAGTGGGTAGGATTATCTTTTATGTAATATTTTTTGGCTAATATATGAAGTGTTGACTGCTAAATTTCCAAGTTATTCAATGTACAAACCTTTCCAGAATTTTTTGGTTATAAGTCCGCTGAGGCATCCAGCGTTAGGTAACCTAATTCCGGGGTGATAAAAGTTACAAAATTAACCGTTAGCCGAGATTGGTCAAATTTTCCGGGATTTTTTGTAAATAGTTCAATATGTTAGAGAGACTTTGAGGAAAATATTTATCAAGAATTATCTTTCTTATGGGAGATAATATTAATGGAAAACATGACTATAAAAATACCAAAATATACTGAAAAGTGAAATTTGGCCTATTTTAATAGGTTTAATAGGTCACATTAAGTTTAATGAAATTACATTTATGTCGGAAAATAATATCTGCACAAATGTATATGGTTATCTGCTTCTATTAACTACTAATGTTTTTTGGCATGATGAAGATTTTGGCGGAAATGCCCATATCCCTAGAGTATGCTAGACTTCAAGGGAATAAAAAACAGACCCATATAAAAATAGCTGTGTATGGTACTCAAGTGTCTCAAATGTATCAACTTCAAAAATAATCCTTTTTGTATAAAACAATAAAATATAAAGCCAGATTTGACAACGTTTCTTAAGTGTCGACAAAGTTGAAAAAACGATATTTGGTCAATGGTTCAACTATGTCAGCTATACTATATATCGCTCTGATCGGATTTCATTTATTTTATTTTATGATTTAGATTTTAAAATGTAATCAAGCGTGAACCGAGGCAGGGGCCGCGCCTGTACTCGGTCAGTATATATGTGAGCTCATTTATGTAATTTGAACCATATATTTCATATGTCGTTTCGCAAAAGGGACAAATTGATTTTTTGCCAATACAAAATTTCATAAAAATCGGTTGAACTGTTTGGGAGATTTGTATATATTAGATTTTATCTGTTCCCCTTTTTTTTTGCATTTTTCTTACATCTGTCTTTTTTTTTCTATTCTCCCAACAACACCCGCTATTTTATCTCGCTCCCTTCCGCCAGATCACGCACACTGAACGAGGTAGAGTATGTGAGAGGGAGAGAGTGGAAGGCGTTTCATTTGTTCCTTCTGGCTATAGTTCTTTGTGAGGGCGGAATGGGGGCGGGCCTAAATTTGGATACACTTGTAACAGTGCGATATCACAGGTGTCTGGATACGAAATTTGGTTGCTCTAGCTCTTATAGTCTCTGAGAAGTAAACAGACATGGCTATATCGACTTGGCTATTAATGCTGATCAAGAATATATATACTTTATGGAGTCGGAAACGCTTCCTTTTGGGTGTTACACACACTTCTACTTTCAGTATCGGGTGTAATAATGATCTAGTCTTCTATTAAATAGATTCCAAATCGTTACGATAAGCTTATTGCTATAGCTGTAAGGATGAAAATACATAAGTTCTCTATGAAATCAGTGCTTTTTCAACTTTTTTCGAGGGGTATTAAACCATACTTAAGTGGAAGGTAACATTTTGAACATCCCAGGGACCAGCCACGAGTGTAACCCCTGACTATAACAGCTAAAGAGTGCAGATAAAGCTTCGAGGTTTTTTGAATGTGTGTTTGTATTTATTTATTTTTGTGTGGACTTCACTGCATTGTCATTGATTGGCGGCTGTCGTGCAGGACAATGTGAAACATCATTCGACACAAATCGCTTTTGCCACCGTCTCCCGGTTCTATGGTCAGCCTCACACCTTTCAGTGGGACACGTGCCTCTAATTTGCAAGGGCCTGCAACAACATCATGAAGTCATAAAAAAAATCCAAAGAAGTGGCAAACCGGGTCACGTGTGTGTTAATTTTGTCACCTCCTGTTCATAAGAGCTTCCTAATTCGGTTCAGTATGAAAATGCCTTGGAGTCCTCCCACATCCCTTTCCCTGCCTATTTTCAGTACGATTGTTTTTGTGCACGTGTGCATCGGTGTAAGTATGAATGTGTGTCACGCCCTTGGTGGCAAAGTCTACAGAATTGATTCAATTCAATCATATTATTTGTTTAAGTATCAGTCACCCCAAACACACGACTCACACAACGTTCGCGGAAAAAACCACGATAGACTGACAAAGAATTTAAAATAGTTTAAAGGAAAAAAAACTATTTAAAAGTACATAGCTCCTAAGATAATGGACAAGATTAATAACTAGGGGCCAAGCCCTCAGCCAAACCCCATCTCACTTGCGTAAGCAGTTCAAAAAATACCCTCGATGGAATGCGATTTATCAAGATTGTTTTTCAATTTACGTGTGAAAAATATGATGTCTCAAATGACAATGCTCTAATAACATTACACGGATGACAGTTTTAAAAGTTACAAAAAAAAAACCCCCCCGATGGACTTCGATTTTTCAAGAAGTGACGTGTTGATCATTCTCACCTGTGAGATACATTTGTATCTGTATGAATCAAATTTCGGGCGACGACCCAAAACTGCAATTTCATTTATTCCGTCTGGCTTTAATACTGATCCGATCTGATTTAGACATACATGGCTATAGTGACTCGGCTATACATACATATATACCTTATGGGTTCGGAAACGATTCCTTCTATACGTTACACACATCCATTTCCACCAAAAATCGACTATAACCCCATACTCATTTTGAGTATCGGGTATAAAAAGGGAAGAGTATCATACCGCTAATTTCGAAGCTTGGGTTGCAGTATTTGGTCTTTCGTTTCAATAAAACATTGACCCTTTCAGAGGTAAGCTAGAGCCCATCTGTAAAAATATTTCTGCGCGTGCTTAGCGTTTCACGCATCGTACGCTCTGTATCGGTTCGAACGTAGTTCGAACTTGATATGTCGAGCCAGAGATGGCTTTTCGAACGGTTCTTTCGTTCAAGCGTGTTCGAATCGAACCTAATACTCTCTTTGAAGGCAGTGCAATTCAGCATTTTATTGCCGCTAAAGTAACTTGATTACGCCTGCCCTCTTAAATTGGACTCTAGAACTTAAATCCAGCCAACGTTTTGTTTGGTTCCTTAACTTAATTAAAACCTTAGACCAACATGGCTCAATATAATGATGAAGAGAGGGCAACCGTGAGCGGGATGTATGAAAGCGCGAAGCTTACAAAATTGTATAAAAGGCTGGAAAAGATATAAATCGAATGAGGAGGGTGAAATTTCGCTAAGTTCATTACAAGTTCAATGCCGTTTGGAAAACTTAGATTCCTACATTACCAAGGCAGCTCGAGATCGACATTTTAGAACTAGACAATTCGGAGAGTCCCAGTTGGAAGAAACTTGTGTGGTTACAATGTCGTTGTACATTTCGGCAGCGACGAATAGTTCCTCACAACCACATCACTCTAATTTGCCAAAGTTCAGCGGCAAGGCATTCCAAGTTTCAGATACAAACTATCCAAAGTTTGAAGGAGGTGTATGACAACAAGTGCCTACTATGTTGCGATACCCTTGCCCAGTTGTATGATATCCAGGCCACGACTAAGCCCTCCGCGAGTTGCCCTAATTCTCTGCATCAAGCTACTCGTCTGGACACCCAACCTACTGGCCAACAGATCCGACATCCTGGACTTTGAAATCTCCAAAAGAATTATAAGTTGATTTTGACCTACTTTCGGATCAGTAAAGATGCAGTAAAGGTCTGGGTAGACTTTCCTGTGGGGTTTAACAGGCGTACCACCAGGCTACTCAGAAAGAACTTCAAATATTGGCACTTTTAAAACAATGCTCGAGCAGACCACTGACACTAACGCCTGGCTCAACACCTGACACACTGTTGAAATAAAACAATTCTACAAAAGCTATGCCTGTCTGTCCGTCCCGATGAGCACCTAGAGACTCAGAGACTATAAGAGCTATGCCGCCTACCGCCCGGACAAGTCTTGAAAATGTATGGCTTTAACAATTGGAAGATACCGAAAACGAGAATGAAATTATCCACCAGATTGCAGAATTTGGATCGAAACATAATTTTAAAATGAAGAAAACAATTGCCCGTGGCTAACTTCCGTACTACTTCCTCTCTATCTCTTCAGTGGAGTCATCTAGCGGAGTGAGCGATATATAAGGTAGTGCAGGAAACAACTAAATACCGGGTACTAAAAGTGTCGAGTCACAACGCTTCGACTGGTTCTTACATAATTTTACAATTCATTAGATCTCCATTTGCTTAATATTGTTGTGGCTCTTTCTTACGTTTTGCTGATGCTGATGCGATTTCCCCATTTGTACCCCCGATGTTCGACCCAAAGCTGCATGGAAGCGGACGGGGCCAGTCCTACTCAAATTACAGACACATTGACATCGCCGTGTTCGGGAGAATGCAAGCAAATGGAAGAAAAACGGAGGAGTAGGAAACTGGTATAATTTTGGAAGATGGGGTGGCTGAGTCCTAGTAATGGGAACAACCCCAACGTAAAAAAAAATATAAACCTGCTGATACACGTCGGGTTTTTCACCGACGCTTCGTGAGAATAATGGACTGCATCATGCAAACCCTCGCGACTTTTAGCAAAGAACGCACATCCGATGAAATGGAAAACCTACTCAACTGAGGTTTTATTAATTTTTTGTAGAGTTTTTTTTTGTAATCAGACAGTATTTCGAGATAGTCCTCTATTAAGCTCTAGTCTTTCGAGTGATGCGAATAAAGGGAGTAGAAAAATGTACATCGAATACAAAAATTACGGTAGAAAACGTACTGTTCAACAGCAGTTTGGGCAAACCATAAGAGGTTTCAGTCGCTGGCTCATATTCACGCAGTTTTCCATTAGTTGTCCTCTTGCCCACTCACCGTATATGCATCCCTCTCGTTTGCTCTGGCGAGCCCTGCTCCCCCCCGCCACAATATAGTGCGACACCCCGAGGTGTTGGCTTTCGCAATCACTTGGAATGATGAAAGAGTTCTGCTCGGTGAGCGTTAGCGTCAGCTTCGACGTCTGTGGCGCTCAGTGGCGTTTATATAAGTCGTATATAAGGCGGATCCGCCAAGATCGGATCTCAATACCGTATGGCTACCATAGGAAAATTGGTTGAAAATTTGTAAATAAGGAATATTTTCTTCTGTTTTGAAAAATAAAAAAACTTTATGTTGGAAACTATAGTTTTATACCTAAATACATTCACACTTACTTGATTCACGAAACCATGGCTATTTTTATACCCGATTTTTAGTTCGATTTTTGGTGAAAGTTTGTAACACCAAGAAGGAAGCGGTTCTGACCCCACAAAGTATATATGTATGTATATTCTTGATCAGCATCAATGGCAGAGACGATTGAGCCATGTCCGTCTTTCCATCCCTAGTTCTCAGAGACTATAGGAGCTAGAGCAACAAAATTTGTATCCAGACACCTGCGATATCACACTGAATCAAGCTTGTTTAAAAATTCCACCACTTTCCACCTCCACCTCCTCCAAAAATCTGTGACATCCACAATTTTGAAGATACGAAGATACGCAGAATCATAGAGAACTATAGAAAATTAGTATATCTATATCTATCTATATTTTTCAATTTGCCGAGTCTGGATCAGATCGGATTATAATTATAGCCAGAAGGAGCACATAATTTGTTCTAACCTAAAAAAACCAATATGGTCGAAACATGGTAGAAACTCATTTGAAAAATTCATCGGATTCGCTTGAAATTCGTCACTTAAGTCAGTTTTCAAAAATTCAAAATGGTGGATGGCCCCCGAGGTTCGCTTTCTTGGGCATCCAGTACAACAATATAATTTTTAAGGTTCTGAGCCCCGGAAGGATCTCTACTTTTATACCCGGTTCTCAGTCTGTATATATGTGAGCTTATGATAAGGTAATTTTTATACCCGATACTCAAAATGAGTATTGGGGTATATTAGATTTGTGGTAAAAGTGGATGTGTTTAACGTCCAGAAGGAATCGTTTCCGACCCCATAAAGTATATATATTCTTGATCAGCATCAATAGCCGAGTCGATTGAGCCCTGTCTGTCTGTCTGTCTGTCCGTCTGTCCGTCTGTCCGTCCGTCCGTCTGTCCGTCTGTCCGTCCCCTTCAGCGCCTAGTGCTCAAAGATGGATGTTTTGTATCCAGACTTCTGTGATATGTCACTGCTACAAAAATATTTCAAAACTTCGCCCCGCCCACTTCCGCCCCCACAAAGGACGAAAATCTGTGGCATCCACATTTTTAAAGATACGATAAAACCAAAAACGCAGAATCGTAGAGGATGACTATATGTTTTAGAATGTAAGATCTCAACCAGATCGTATAATTATTATAGCCAGAATCAAGAAAACAATTTCATTCTTTCTCGCTCTGTCTCTCTCTAACACACAGGTTTCATGGTCGGTTTTGCCAATTGCAAAATATGAGTTCAAGGATCTCAGAACCTATAAGAGCCAGAGCAACCAAATTTGGTATCCACACTCCTGTGATATCGGACCTTGACCGTTTTGTGTCCAAATTTCGCCACACCCCCTTCCGCCCCCGCAAAGGACCAAAATCTGGGGCATCCACAAATCTCAGCGACTATTAAGGCTAGAGTAACCAAATTTGGTATCCGCACTTCTGTTAGATCTCACTATAAAACGTATATCTCAGAATTTCGCCCCACCCCCTTCCGCCCCCACAAAGGACGAAAATCTGTTGCATCCACAATATTGCACATTCGAGAAAACTAAAATCGCAGAATCATAGATAACGACCATATCTATCAGATTGCTGAATCTGGACCAGATCAGATAATTTGTATAGCCAAAAGGAACAAATCAATTTGCACTGGCTACGCAGCGCCCGACGTCACGCTCAGACTGATTTTCTGTCTCTCTCGCACGCACTCTTTGTCGTGTGGTTCAATATTAGCGGCGTCTGCCGGAGGAGAGCCATACTGACTTAGTATCGGGTATAACCGTAGAGTTGCGGTGTCCGCAGCAACTCACAACGTTCCCCCTCGTTTATATTGTACAATACATATATATATTTAATACGTAATTATGCGTAATCGGCGGAATTGGTATCGCAGTCGAAGACTGCCGCGTTCTCTCTTTCCCAATGTAATTTGGTACCGCTGTTCGCAACAAAGATTTTTTGGTTAATGTGGGGGGGAAATCTCTCCGCAAGTTATTGCACATCGCAAACGAAACTCTTGCCAATATCCGTTTAATATTAACGAGAGGCACGTTGTGAGTCGCAGCCACGGCCGCGACTCTACATTTATACCCGATACTCAGTCAGTATGGCTCCTCTCCGCCAGAGGGCGCACACATTGCACGACGAAAAATGCGTTGCGTATTCACTAAAAATTGATTTGTTCCTTCTGGCTATAATAATAATGCGATCTGATCCAGATTCGACAGTCTGCTAGATATGGTCGTTCTTTATGATTTTGCGCATTTGGTTTTCTCGTAACTTGAAAAAAATGGATGCCACAGATGTTTGTCCTTTGTGGTCTGCTTTTTGAAAACTAGGCAAGACGGACGGACGGACAAACATGACGATATAGACCCGGCTATTGATGCTGATCAAGAATATATATACTTTTTGAGGTTCAAACCACTTCCTTCTGGGCGTTACCCATATCCATTTTCCCCACAAATCTAATATACCACTAATATACTATATACTCTAATATACTCTTTTTTAGTATCGGGTATAACAACCTTTTAACTTAGTATGAAATGTGGAATATAAACTATTTAAAGGGCTTGTATTTAAACATATCGATCATAAATTTTCAGAGCTTATCTTAATATTCTAAAATATAAAGAAAAGGCAATCCCATCGGCCAACAAAAGTTTTTTTTTAATTTTTAGCACAAGTCTGCACCCCTAAAACATTGTCTAATCTGTCTATAACTTTTTATTTCAGTTTTGAATACCAAGAGGAATATTTTTAGATCCAGAGATCATAGATTTCGACAAAGTTTGTTCGCCTAAACAAATAAGCCGAGCCCCTATTAACAAACATACATAATTTAATTTCATTTAAAAAATGTGTATTTTTTCAAAGTTATTTTTGTAAGAGCTAGTCCATTTTTTATATCACACAACTGAAGTATCCTACATCTGGTTGTAATGCATTTTTGCAATTCTGAAAAGCTGATAGATGAACCTGAGCACTTTGTAGCTGCAGCTCACCGATTTTGTTGCCTAGTGTTTTTTTGCAATGATAAGAAATGCGATGAAAATATGGTTTAACATCGAGCTGACGTTTTAGATGACAATCGAAATCAAAATCCGAAAAAAAATGTAGTGCACTTGTGACGGACAAATGGTGATGGACCAAAATGACACCCCATTCATAGACTTCCACTACAGCAGTCACCCCGCAGCACGCCACATATAACAAGAGCGTGAAAAGGAAGGAGTGCCAGTGTGCATTGGTTCATCATTTGCAATTATTTGGGCAATAATTACTATTGTGTCTTATGCTTACATTTTGCGCTTGGCAAACGGGGAGGCGGGTGTTGGCTTTGGAGTGGGGTACACGTCTTCTCACCCCTTGGTAGCGGGCAGCAACGCCTACCCCATTCCTGCCGTCACCCTCTTGACTTAATGAGGCCTTTTTGTGCTCTTGATGGATTTTAAATTGTTGTCATCATCGCTATTTGTTTGCCAGCTGTGGCAGACGCTGAGCCGAGGGTTGAGAGGAGTCCCCAGGGGTTCTACGGGACTACAGGAGGTGGAGAATTCAGTTTGAGCATTGTACCTGCACAGGCTAATCCCTCGCAGGCGGATTGTGGTTTCGGGGCACTCTTAAGCGGATGCTGATCGGCTGAAAAACTTAATTTTTTATCTACTGACCCTGCCGATTTTTCAGATTACCGCGTCAATTGCCGACTCTAACATTCAATCGAAAAGTACTATGTGAAAATCTATTAGGGAACAAAACAAGTGATTTATATACTCTTGATCAGCTTCAGCAGCTGATATCAAAACAATAAAATATGTGACGGACACCATTTTTATATATATACATTTCTTGATATCCTAATTTAGATGGTTTATTTGGAAAACAAATGTATTATATGTATGTATATGTTATATTGGCTTAGAACTAATTAAATATACTTTTTTTATTTAATTTTTTTTTTTTTTTTTGTTATACTCGTACTAGGCGTCCAAAGTTGTTTCCAAATATTGTGAGGGTGGTTTTAGTTTAAATTGAAAAAATTATATTTTTTAATATTTTTCCTACAGGTTACCATACTATTTTATATATTATATATTTTATATATTATATATTTTATATATTATATATTTTATATATTATATATTTTATATATCATATATTTTATATATTATATATTTTATATATTATTTTTGAATTTATAATTTTGCACAGTTACGGTCTGAAGATATAATGTTTAGAGGGCAATTGATGATTTACAAGAATTAAAAAATTTTAAAATCTAAAATGGTTTTTCTTTTTTTTTACTAATATAAAAATATGAAATTCTTATCCTTAAAAGAACAAATTTTGAATTTGAAAGCAACATATTTTCCAAACGTTAAGCTGAACCTACAAAGTGTTGGGCCCGACCTAAAAATACATTTATCTGCTTTTAAGAAAAGCAAAATTCAATACAACCAGATGTAAGATATTTAAATTATGTGAAGAAAAAGCATTGGGTTAATGCTTTTTAAAAACTAAAAAATAGAACCACAACTTTAAAAAAAACATAGCTCATTCCAAATTTGTTAAGCTCCAAATCTTTCAGAAAAAGTTCAATTTTGTTGTCTAGTGTAAACTGCACGAAATTCACCTCAGACTTGAACAAAAATGTTTTGGCTTTTTTAAATTACGTTTAGCCGAGTCGAATTGGGTTAGAAGTTGTACTCAGAACTAAAAAAAAGAGGGTATGCGTGTTGAAACTTCGCTTGCAAAAAAATAAGGGACACAGTAGAGTTGAAATGTTGCTTGCGAAAAAGAAGGAACGCCTTATTAGATATTACTTATCCCGGAACACACACAAATACAAAATAGTCAAGGGAAACCTTTTAATACCTCTTATCTACCTAGTGCGAGCGCTTCCATATCGTATGGAATATACCGAGCCATGCACACCTTTTCTCTTTGGCTATGCGTTGGTTCGACCGATTGTACTTCCTCGATAAGTTCACGAATGTCAACCGTTGGGATGAATAAAGAGAAAAAAAAACAGGAAACAAAGATCAGGCAGAGTCTTCTTTCGCCCTTTAAAGTTGCAAATTGAACGATTTTTATAAGAGGACATTTAAAAGTCTCCAATTTCAAACTGTGCCGCTCATCAAGTGCTCAAACTGTCCCAAAAGCTCTCTTCGCTTGTCGCAAAGTGTCCGTTCAAAAGGGCATAGCAAGATGCGTATGCGGGAGGGGAGCACTCTAAACGGCAACGGCAACGGCAACGACAGAAACTTGACATATGTACGCCCCGAGCACTTTTTCGGAAACAGCAGGGCGACATTTTTCTCATTACACCATACCCTGTACTCAAGAGTACAGGGGAAAAGCCAGATGGAAGCGACCGACCCCAAAAAATATATATGTACATACGAGTATATTCTTGATCAGCATCAATAACGGTCCTTTTGTCCGACTGTCCATCTTGATAACCGACTAGATCTTAGAAATTTTTAAAGCTAGAGCAACTAGATTTTCCGTCCAGAAAATCTTGTCGCAAACAGTCCTTAGCTTACTTAACTGCTCGTATCTTGTTTTATCGTGCAACATCTCTATATAAACCCAAATCCCTATCTACCAGATTGGCGAATCAATATCAGATCGTATCATTATTATAGCCAAAATGAATATAACCACTTCCCGTTTCTGACTAGCCCCCTGCTACGCGCTCGCTCTTCCTCATACTCGTCATCGTACATTGTGCACCACCTGGAGGTGTAAGCGATATATAAAAGCCGCTGGTGGAAAGAGAGAGATGTACGTTTATTCTACAGGAATGTAAATGGCTGGAATATTGGTCGTTAGATGTAATAGGAATAGACGCACTGCGGGAACATGACTAAAATTAGAACACAACAGCGCTCGCTCTCTCGATATTTCCCTCATAACGGTGATGAGGGACTTCCACCATAATAAGGACAAGAAAATCCATGTCCTACCCCCTCTCCAACCCATGTCCTACCACCCTCAACGCATTAACCAAAAATTCATTCTGGGCCAATTGCGAACAGCGTGCGGCAGTCATCGGCTCCGATTATGCGTTTATCCATAATTTTGTATAAAATATATTATATATAATAAATAATATATTACACGATTTTTTCGCGTGCATTCTCTGTATTCTCTCACTGCTACATGACTATTCGTTCCTTTTTTTTACTTTTTCCGAGTTTTCAAAGTCCAAAGTTTGAAAAAATAACTTAAACGAGGGGGAACGTTGTGAGTTGCTGCGGAGACCGCAACTCTACAGTTATACCCGATACTAAGTCAGTATGGCTTTCGTCCGGCAGACGCCGCTAATATTAAACGACACGACAAAGAGTGCGTGCGAGAGAGACAGAAAATCAGTCTGAGCGTGACGTCGGGCGCTGCGTAGCCACTGAAAATTGATTTGTTCCTTTTGGCTATAAAAATTATCTGATCTGGTCCAGATTCAGCAATCTGATAGATATGGTCGTTATCTATGATTCTGCGTTTTTAGTTTTCTCAAATGTGCAATATTGTGGATGCAACAGATTTTCGTCCTTTGTGGGGGCGGAAGGGGGTGGGGCGAAATTCTGAGATATACGTCTTATAGTGAGATCTAACAGAAGTGCGGATACCAAATTTGGTTACTCTAGCCTTAATAGTCGCTGAGATTTGTGGATGCCCCAGATTTTCGGGGGCGAAAGGGGGTGTGGCGAAATTTGGACACGAAACGGTCAAGGTCCGATATCACAGGAGTGTGGATACCAAATTTGGTTGCTCTGGCTCTTATAGGTTCTGAGATCCTTGAACTCATATTTTGCAATTGGCAAAGCCGACCATGAAACCTGTGTGTTAGAGAGAGACAGAGCGAGAAAGAATGAAATTGTTTTCTTGATTCTGGCTATAATAATTATACGATCTGGTTGAGATCTTACACTCTAGAACATAGAGTCATCCTCTACGATTTTGCGTATTTGGTTTTATCGTATCTTTAAAAATGTGGATGCCACAGATTTTCGTCCTTTGTGGGGGCGGAAGTGGGCGGGGCGAAGTTTTGAAATATTTTTGTAGCAGTGACATATCACAGAAGTCTGGATCCAAAACATCGTTGCTCTAGCTCTTATAATCTTTGAGCACTAGGCGCTGAAGGGTACGGACAGACGGACGGACGGACAGACGGACAGACGGACAGACGGACAGACGGACAGACAGACAGACAGACAGGGCTCAATCGACTCGGCTATTGATGCTGATCAAGAATATATATACTTTATGGGGTCGGAAACGATTCCTTCTGGACGTTACACACATCCACTTTTACCACAAATCTAATATACCCCAATACTCATTTTGAGTATCGGGTATAAAAATTATAAATTTTGAATTTGTGAAAAACATGGTGTTTTCAAATCTAACCCGCAAGCTGACATGCGTTTTATTTATTGTCTTGAACTGGCGTTTAAACTCTTCCAAGAACTCGAGGTCATCACTTTGAACCCTGCTCTCTCCATTGCAGCTTTCCACCGTAACTGCAGCAAGCCCCTCCCTTTTAGCCGTTTATATTTAATCATATTTAATCCCACTCCCGCGCCACTTTTTACGGGTTTGCTACGCGTAATTTCGGATAGAATGTGGGTGTGTTTTGAAGGATTTCACTAATTCAATCTGCTCTTTCAATAGGTCATCTGACTCGTCGACTATACGCCTGGCTTTTGGCGAATGGAGATTATTGTAGCTGCAACTTGCATCTACGCGATTGGAGAGTCCGTGACAGATATCAAATCAAGTAACTTTAGAGGTACATCAAAGAAGAAAGCTATATTTATTTAATATTTACTTATTACTAAAACCAATAAAAGATGTTTTCCACGACACACCAATGTGCCGTGGCACACGCTTTGCTGAACAATGGTCTACACGATTGATGTGCTCACCGCCCATAAAGTATATTTGTAAAAATGTATGTTCTTTGTTTGGCATTGGCAGCAAAGAACCCAATTTGTGGTACACTTGATGTTTGATTTTAAATGTTGAATTGAATTGTTGAACATTTTCCGCCGTATTGTGAACTATTGCGAATGGACTTCAGGAACATGTTTGAATCTAGATACGTGGCGATGGGCAAGCCGTTCAATGGAGCCTGCCTGTATCTATGAATTTTGGGATATTTAGATATTTCGGTTGAGCCGTTTGGAAGCAGTTCAAACACAAACACCGTGACACGAAATTTGTATATTTCAGATTTACAAAGATATCGACCTGCAATAAGCCAAACCATGTAAGTTATTGTTATAGTTGTTATTTTCCTATTTCCTTAACGCTTCATCATATTCTTTTTTTGACAACAATTCAACTCAAGTTGGAACTACGAAAACCGCATACACGATGGATTCTATTCCTAAAATATAAAAATAAGCAAAATGAGGATTAGCTTAAAAAGCTTTTTATTGAGGAATATTAAAAAAAATTGACCAAAATTTAAAAAATGTATGCGTTTGAAATGATACTTAATTCTTTTCAAAAATATTGATAATGATTTGTAAAACATTAAAATCGGATACACAGCTTTTTAATCACGTTTTTTTCTCATATTTTCCAAAGCAAAAAAATCCAATTTATATCAACTGACTGGCTAACCCTAAGCACCCTATTCCCGCAATAAATAAATATAAAATTATAAAATTTATTTTTAAAACTGGATAATAATTATTTTTAATTTTTTTTATTTTTTCCTCAAAGATATTTATTATATTATTATTTATTATTATTAATACAACTCAAACATTTTTATTTTCATCGAAGAAGTTTTTCTTACAAATAATGAATAACTATTATTGTGTGATTTTTTAGATATATGTACCTTATAACCGTTACGATCCCTGATCATAAGTAACATATGTATTTCTGCACAAAATATCTGTACATAAACCCTGGTGTCTTACTCAAGAAAATCAGCACAATTTGTCCTAAACTTCTTGCGGCGAATATATCTCCATATTTTTGTATTTGACGCGCGGAAAAACCATTTTAAGCATTTAAAATTCAGGTGAATTCGCACAAAAAGAATATACACTTAAACAGCATCAAAGCATCATGTCGTAAAACCGAGCTACAATTTGTACGTAATGTGATTCTTCTCTGATTCTCTTGGATATAAGGCTTTCTGTTATGGCACTTACAGATCAGATTATTTTGGCTTAACTGAAGATGGCAAGCAAAAATAGTTTATATGAGATTACTGATTAGCAACAACTAGCTTTTCATGGTTTATTAAAACGATCTAATGAAAAAGATACTTTACAGCTAAATGAAAAATAATTATTGTGTGTTATGAAACACCAGAAGGCGTTCGGGAATGAAAAAAATACATGTTTAGATTGGATGGTTTTTTTTATGTTTTATACTGCTTCATCTTTTATGCTTTTGGTATCACTTTTCGCCTGCTCTTTTGAATCAGCCCATGGCATCTTTGACGCAAAGCTTTTCCATTTGATCGGAGTAGAAGGCGTTGAAGTTGATTCGGTGCACCAGATTCATGAAACGATCGGCGGTGTTCTTCTTGGCCATATTGTTGATTTGTTTGAGAAAAGATATCAACAGTCCGGTAAATTCCAGATCAAAGCGTTTTACGCGCTCCGAAAACGTATCTGTCGAATCCAACGAGCTCTCGAACTGGCAGAAGTAATAGAAATTTAGTTAAGCATTTAAATTTTTGTATTTTTCAAGATCGAAAATATTTAAACGCGTAAATTTAAGAGTAAGTCCTTAGTAAGTAAGGAAGAACTTCTACGCTTCTACGGATTTGATATACTCGTGAAGTTAAAACAATAAAACTATATCTTAAAAAAAGCCTGTTAGGCTGCAAACAAGACCGCTCCCACGCATTATACACAACCATTTATATTTTTTAGAAGATGAAAATAAATACTTGGCGATTTGGTTGATCTATCGAAACGAAATTGATTACGTCCAAAATAAAAAAGGTTTCTTCATAATCATAACTTTTCTGGCATATTACATCGATAAGGTACAAGCTGAAACAGTTTTTTGATTACATTTAATTAAGTAATTAACTAATTATGTATGTAATTATAAAGAAGAAAAAGTCACCCAGTATTAAAGTCTGACTTTTCGAAAAAATCTATTGGAAGAAATTTGACCTCCTTATCAAAATAAAAAATATTTTGTTTGAAACCCTTTAAAGTTTTGTGGAGTATTAAGATACTTTTTGAATAAGCTAGTCCCCAAAAAAACACGCTGATCTAGCGGAACGAAAAAAAAAATTTTTACTGGTAAAATCATTTAAAATCCCGCTGATAGATAGATAGATCAATTAGCTGCATTCGATGACTTTAAAATTGCTGGATTTGTTGTAATTAATCAGCATGGAGCTTTCACACACGACATATGAAAAAAACGCTGCGTTAAATATTTACATGTTTTTTACAAATGTATAGATTATGTGGAGAGTTTTTTTTTTAAAGTAAGTTTAAAAAAATGTGTCGTGATCTTGTTTTTTGTCTTCCGTTTGTGTGACCGAATTTAAACTTCTGTAGAATAAAATCGGGGCATACATGGACCGGAGAAGAAATTAATCTACTTGAATATAACAGGAAAATTATCTTGAAGAAAGCTTTTTTGTTTTGGATGTACATACGACATTTTGAAATAAATTTAAAAATTGTATAAACGTAGTTTTAATAATTACAATACATAATATTATCTTATATTGTTATTTGTGTTAATTGTTACTAATAATAATAAACGACTTAGTAAAAAAAAAATGGAAAAAAAATGACTAATGATAAATTTTAATAGTGCCTACTAATAATTTTTGGTTTTAACTTGGCGCAAAACTTGTTCTTTTAAATTTTGTAAATTTTAAAGAAGGTTACCGTAAATAAAGGAAAATAAAGGTAGGGATATGTAAAATGTCTATATAACCAATTTTCTGTTTATATTTATTAGTTTGTTTTTTGTGTTTATTGGTTTTTATCCAAAATTATAAAAAACTAAGTCATCGTGCGCCTCTATTGTGGAGTGAAAACTTAAATTAGAGTGGAAAGTTTATATCTATTTAAGGTTGAATTTTCCTATGAAAATCTGCTACATTTTGGGATTGATAACAGAAATGCTTCCCCTATTTTACACAACTTAGTCTTTTTTTGGGTTTTAAACTTGTATTTTAATATACAAATTATCACAGTTAGAAAAATAAAACTATGTTGTTGTCTGTTACTGTCTGTTTAAGCAACTTATACAACAATCAAAACAACTTAAAAAGAGAGCATTCAGATTTGTATCCAAAGAAGATTTTAGTGAGAAGCGTTATAAATGTCTATTGTCTAAAAAAAAAAAATAAATATAAGAAAATATGAATAAATAAATCCATAAAAAATAGTCACTTCATTACAATTTCTTAAAAAAAAAAAAAAAACATAAATAATGTGGTTTCAGCTGCGGTTGAAATTAACATGCAATCCAGATAAATCATTAGCAAAAAAAAAGCAACACAAAAACACTGATACGAAAAAGGCAAGTAGAAATCAGAGCAGCTTTCCATAGCCATTAATGCGTAATACCTGTGGACAATTCGAGTTTCCCTGATCAACGTCGGAGTTATTTGTATTGTCGTCGCTGGAGTCACAGACCATTGACTTGAGCTCAGCGTCGAGGAAAAAACGCTGCGAGAGCTTTAAGGTCGAATCAAGGGTGTTTGGTTTATATTCAATTTATTGCAGGCAGGCAGCAAGAGAAAGAGAAATGTAAGGAGAGGAGAGCAGAGGAAAGCGCAGAACATACGTATATAAACAGGAATAAAACAGTTATCTTTGCAGGGGCAGCACTCAATGGTGCATAGCAATTTGTGAAAGGTTCTAGTAACAGTCTCACCTGGATAAAGTCACAAAACTTGAGGCAGATCTTGCACAACTTGAATATGGCTCGATTTAAGTGCGAGGACTCAGTCAACATGCAGTTTTTGAGGCACGAGTCCAGGAAGTCCTGATGCAGCTTGAGTACATTGTCCACGTTCTCCACCTTCTTCATCTTCTCGATAAAGATGTGCCAGTTGGGTTCAATGATCTCAATCATCATATAGTACTCCAGGTTCTGTATGGCATTCATCATGCGCTGGCGCAGAGTGAACGCCGATCGATACAGTTCAGCGGCCTGCGGCGAGAACTTCTTAGCGATAGAGTTTTCTTTCCAAATCCTGCAACAAATAGCAAAGGCGAGGGCTAAGAAGCGACGTGATCTGGAAGAATAGATCTGGAATACTCACTTGCAAAGCTGACGCTCGACGTGCTTGCAAAAGAAGAGCTGACGAAACAGCATCTGGTACTTGGAAATGGCGATATGGTTGAGGACGAGCGAGACAGGCCACTTGACTTCGTAGGTGAAGGCGAAGCACTCGAGACCACTGAGGTCCAGGCGGTCCTGCGACTGCCAGTATTCTTCCTTTTGGTTCATGATCTTTGACATCTGTGTAACAAGGTCGTAGGTGAGAAGCTCGCAGTGCAAGTCGTCTTTGTAGGGATCATTACGGGCCGAAGAGAGTCTTAATGTAAGACCTAGCAGATTCTCCAGGGTCATGGGCAGCACCAGATCTACATTCTTAGATAGCTCGTCCTCACAGGCGTCCATAAACTGCATGGTGAAGTCGCCCTGGTTGAGCAACAAATAATTTTTTACCGACTGCAGATGCCCCATAAGGTCGTTTTCCGTAAGTAGTACGTCAAGCAGCATGCGGGCGGCAAAGTAGTAGGCGTCGTTGATTACATACACGTGTCGCTCGTTGGTCGGATCAAGCTGAAGCTCCATTTGCTGGGTGGGCATCACTCGCTTTCCGCACTGTCGGATCACATTCAAGTACTTGCCGGTTCGCAGTATCTTGTCCGAGTACTTCTCCAGGAAGGAAGGGATCCGATCGCGACGCACGGTGTAGCGCTTTTCCCAATAATCGTCCGAATAGTGCTCGGGCAGCTCGCCTTGGTGGACAACCTCGTTGTCCTCCACCAGAAACTCACGGTTGCGGTCTACAATAACTCCTTTTTGGATCCAAAGCTGCAGCATTCGCATGTACGGCTCGGCTGCCTGGTGCGTCAGATTGATCATTATCTGTTGGGCCGCCCTGTCCCCCTCCAGCCGTTTTATCCGCCCGTGCAGATGCGTCAGCACTGCAGCTCCCTGGAACTCGTTTAGTTGCACATTCACCAACGTCGTCCATAGCTCTTCCATCACCCAGATGGTCGGCTGCAGGTAGTACAGAAGCTTCTGAACCGTCAACTGCTGCTGCTGCAGCTCCTGCTCAGATTGTACAACCAGCACCTAGAGGGATAACCCATAAAATATTCTTTTTAGAGGCGTCAGAAGATTTAGTACTGCACACACTTACGTAGAAATCGTTGGTTAGATCTTGGAGAGCCGCATTAAGAGAGTTAACGACCTGCCCGTGGCCATCTGTGGCCGCCATCATTTTTTGAATGCCTATAAAGTACGAGGCTAGGGGAAGGATATCCTGCAGCAGCTCTGTTAGCGATTTATCCAGGTGCGCATGGATAGTGAAATATGTTTCATACTTAGCAATGCCTGTACTGTTCGCATCTGCCGGCATAGGGACAATAAAGTTCCCTCGGGTGCCACACAGACAATGGATCAGCTCTTTTAGAAGGACCCGCTGCTGGCTTTCCAATGGCAGGGCGCCAAGCTCCGGCTGCACCGTTTTGTTTCCGTCCACTTTGCAGTAATCCCAGAGCATGTGCGTGCGATACTCATCCGGCAAACCTGTCGCCGCCGCTAGAACAGAGCTAGTGGAGCTATTGGTCTTAATACTGGCGGAGGACTTCATCAAATTAACTTCTGTACTTCCCAGCGGACGGTAGTTACTCAGAGAACTGCTGGAAACTGCCATCAGCACGCGCTCTTTGATCTGGATGCAAAAGATATAAATTTTGATTAGATTTAACTAGAGAAAATGTGGCTATTTGGATAGCTCGCTCTAACCACACTCAAATCGGCGCGTTCTGGATCGGTTTTCTGCTTCTGATGGTACAGTTTTAGATTGTGGTTGCGTCGTCCAAATAATCCCCCCGTGGAGCGGACTGGGGATACTTCGCTTCTACGACAATTCATGGGAGTTGATGTGGGAATGCTTTGGGACTTTGACAATGTATGTATGGCACTATCGTCAGTTAGACTCCTAATCGACGCACTTGGCGCAAAGCTCGCCAAGGACAAGGCACTGACAGGAGAGCCAGTACTGCTCTGATTAGTTGCTGAGGGCATTTCAATCTTTAAGTGGCTACCGGCGATGTCTTCGCAGCTGAATCGTTCGATGAATACAAGCAAAGCGTACATAGGATCCTTCCTGAAAGGAAAGGAACGTGAAAAACTAGACACCCAAGGAATTATATTAGAATACTGACGTCTTAAGTATATGGGTGACCTCGGTGATCACTGTTTGAAAGTTTGGGCGCTTTTGGCTGATGGTTGCCAGTAAATGCAGCAGCTCGTTAGATGAGAGACGCTGCTCGTGTGTGGCACGAAAATGCCTCACAATGATGTCTGGCGTGTATGGAGCTCTACAAAAAAATTATTTTGGTATTTAGAGTACTAATTTTACTTGCAGAAAAATAGCACTTGCAGTTGTGCACTCGATGAGGTCCAATTTACTTACTGAGATTCGACAATGAGATTGTGTAGTACCACACGCACTAGATCAACTTTACTCATAATGGCGTGGGCGAATTGTTGCTATAATGCATTAAGCAGCGGTAAAATTACAACATTCCAATACTAGCAAAAACACAAACACTCATAAATATGCGCTTGAACTGTTCTCAATTGAAAATATCGCGTGCATTTTTGCGATTAATATATATCGTGCAGATTTATTTTGCCATTTTAGAATATCGTGTTGATTTATTTTGTCCCACCCAGTTTTATAAGTGTGCTTAACAATATCAAATTATAAGAAAATAGTAAGAAAAATGCATTTTGGTCGACCAAATGTTTCGCGGCTAACTTTTAGCATTCCAGTAGATAGAGGCGGTGAACAGATCCGAAAAAAAGTACCGATTAATACTGGATAAGCAACAGATGGTATTTTCTGGGCGCGAGCGAAATATAGAAATATTCTATCTCTCGTCGTCGAACGGGAAGGGTATGCGTACAAAAAAAATAAAGGGAAGCAAGCGAGAAAGAAGCAATAATGAAGAAAAATTTAATCCAATGGAGGCAGTCGAATGACAGCCGAATATATGGATTTTATTATTTAATTTATACCCGGTACTCATAATTTTTTATAAGGGGATAAAATACATGTTTATTGCATTTCTTTTCCGCAAAAACGTAAAAAGGACAGGCCCCTGTGACAAATTTGGTTCCTAAATGTCATATGGCCATTAGTCGTAGAGCATGTACATTTGGTCACACTATGCACAAATAGGGAAAATGATTTAATTTAATACAAGTAATAATAAAATAAACATGGGGTCAGAGCGCTTTTAGTAGGACTGAAAGAGAGGGACAGTGTAAAATATCATCATGATTGACCGGTATTGAAGTGTAGTAAAATACGACCACTAGTGAAGTACCACTAATAATTCACAAATACTTTTAAATATTTTTATTTGTGCCAGAAGTCACAGTTTAGGAACAAATTTGTATGCCTCAGTACCACCCTCCAGTGATTGCAGCAGGACACCATTACTTTATTGTTGTTAGAAATCTTTATGTGTGTGGGATGCAAAGCATCGTCAACGACCCGAGCGACTAGAATTTGACTCTAATGACACAATAATTACACAAATGCGAACACCAAACAGAGCCAGCGACATGTTTCCCTACCTGAGGAGTCCGGGGCAGCGCTTTAACCTCCAACTGCTGCAGGAGGCAGCTTACCGTGAGCTTGTACAACACTTGGATAGGATCGAGGGCTCGACAATCATCGTGCTGGACGAGGCAATGATTGGACCGTTCGAGCTAGTAACTAAGCCAAAATTCTTTGCTGACCGAGGCATTAGGCTTGTGGCTCTCAAGCCGGACTTGGTCTTGCCGAAAGATATTAGAAACATCGTCTACGTTTTGCGACCGAGAGTCTCGCTTATGGATCAATTGGTGGGTCACGTCAAAGCGTATGGTCAGGTCGCTGGGCGCCAGTTCCATATTCTTTTTGCGCCACGACGGTCTTGCCTATGCATTAACCAGTTACAGAACAAAGGCGTGATCGGCAGCTTCGGGCGCATTGATGAGCTGTCCTGGAGCTTTCTTCCGCTAGATGCGGACGTGGTGACAATGGAGTTACCCAATGCCTATCGCGACGTAAGCATCGATGGCGACACAAGCTCTCTGTACCAGGTTGCTATTGGTCTCGTTCAGCTGCAGCGCCTTTATGGCCGCATTCCAAAGATCTACGGAAAGGGTGTCCAGGCTCAGCGCGTCTGGGATCAAGCCAAACATTTGGGAATGGAGGAGAAGTCGCTGTACAACGGCGACAAAGGGGCCATCGATCAATTGATACTGCTGGATAGGGGCATCGACCTGCTCAGCCCCCTGGCCACGCAGCTCACCTACGAGGGCCTCATCGACGAGTTCTACGGCATTCGGCAAAACAAGCTAAGCCTTCCTGCCGATTTGTTTTCCTCCGATAAGACAGCAGAAGGCCGTAGGCCCGAAGAACACTTGCTCGAGACATCGGAGAAGAAAACCATCCTGATGCACTCTGGAGAGCAGTTGTATGCGGAGCTGCGCAACAAAAACTTTAACGAAGTGACTAAACTGCTTGCCCGCAAGGCCAGGGAGATCCACACCCAGATGCACGCCACATCACAGGACAAGACCGTGCAGGAGATTAAGTCCTTTGTGGAGAACGTATTACCCCAGCTGATGGCCCAGAAGAAGTCCACCTCAGAGCACACGACCATAGCCGGCCTTATCCAGGAACAGGTGAACAATACCACCTTCACAGACGACCTGGCTGCCGAACAAGAGTTCATGGTCTGCGCCGACATTGACAAGCCAAGTGCCTACATCGAGGATAAAATAGCCAGCAAGGCCGACCTACGCAACGTGATGCGCCTTATTTGCTTGCAGTGTGCCGCCGCCTCCGGTTTGAAGGACAAGCTGTTGAACCACTACAAGCGTGAGGTGGCTCAAGTCTATGGTCTGGAGGTATTGCTCACCTTCAGCAACCTAGAGATGGCCGGTTTGCTGCATCCGCAGACGGATTCTCGGGCATATGCTGTGCTGAGAAAGGTGAGCAAGCGTATATCTTCAATACCAGAAAATACCACTAAATTTTGTATCTTTAATCCTTGCAGACGCTACATCTAACCGTAGAAGATAATGCTGAGGTAGATCCGAAGGACATAAGTTATGTGCACAGCTTCTACGCTCCGCTGACCGCTCGCCTGGTGGAACTTTCTCTAAAGCCTCTGGGCTGGCAGACACTGAAGAGCCAGATTAACAATTTGCATGGGCCGACCTTCGAGGACTTCCAAGCGCAGCTAATCGGTATAGGCGGTCGGAACGCGGGCTCCACGGTTAGCGAGGGCTCGCTGCTGCATGTTCCGCGAGTTGTATTAGTCTGCTTCGTAGGAGGATGCACGTTTGCGGAGATTGCTGCCCTGCGCTTTTTAGCCGACCAGGAGGATAACAATGTAGAGTTCCTGATCGCCACCACCAAGATCATTAACAAAAACACATTCCTTGACAGCCTGATGAGCACCTGAACGCACCGCTTCAAGGTCTCGTTCACGGCCACTTATCGACTGTGTTTTGGTACGCAATCGGCGCCTTAAAGAGAAGCCTTTAATGTAGTTTTCCAAAGACTTTCAGCTGTATAAAAATATCTTTCTATCGTCTAATCATATATTACATTTATAAAAAATTGGCATGCTTAATAATAAGCATAGCAATAAAACCATGTACATATTTATCAATTTTCTAGTACATATATCTATGTTCCAAAGATAGTTTGTGACGGTCCATTGGGTAGGGAAGGCACCCCTTCGCTTCCCTATTTAGCGCCCGATGCAAACATATCTTGACCTTGTTTAATTCGATAGGAGTCTGTCGTTTATGTTTCTATGCCAACTAGTCGCTCAGTTCTAGATCTACATCAAATGAAACCTCTACATAACGTAACATAGCTTTCTTTACTGAAAAGACAAAAGTCGTTAGGATACGGTCCCTATCATAGAGTACTCGCTGAGATAGAAACGACTGATAATAACCAGAAGGTATATTCTTGGTCGGCATCCATAGTCGGGACAGTATAGCCATATATAAGAGCCTATATAAGATCATATATACACGAGTATTTCAAAATTGTTCCACGCTGCCTTCCACCTCCACAAAGGGCGAACATCTGCTCGCTCATCTGTTATCTCTCCTCCTCGTCCAGTGTACGCCCCTGACGAAGTGAGCCAGATACAACGGCCTAATGCTGATTCGTTGGATGTGAAGAACGAGAGAGGGAGATATATCGGAATGTGCACACTGCAACTGTGGAAAGAGCATATAGGGAGTGCTTAAATATATTGCCTAAGTTGCATAAATCATCATATTAAATATTTACTGACTGGGTACTGGGACTGAACTCAGTACAGCATTGCGACTGGTTGATTATAAAATCGTTGCGTGGCTGAATTATTTATGAAATTTTATGTTTCTAAGGAAGTTATTGATTCAACTTTAAGTACAAAAAAATAAAACAAAAAATGGTTTCTTCTGTATCCAGACTCCTGTGATATCGCACGGCTACAAGTGATTTCAAAATTTCGTGCCGCGTTCTTTAGCCCCCACACAGGACGAATATCTGTGGCATCCGCAATTTTAAAGATACGAGAAAACTGAGGCTACGCAATGCCTTTCACGCGCTTGCTCTTCTCTCGCTCTCTCTGTCACACACTCTCACGCGCAGTGTGCGCCATCTAGCGGTGGGAAGCCATACTGACTGTGTACCGGGTGCCAAGTAGAGCCGCGGCCTTTGCCGCCGCTGCTTACACTACTAGAACTAACATTGGCAACCACTTAAGACACTATACTATTGAATTAGTATTTTGTCGACTGTGGCATCGACCTCTGGTGCTCTGGTGCGCTGGTGCTTCCAGGTGTGCTGTCTGCGACCCCACTGACCAAAATTGAGAAATGCTTGTGTATTTTTAAATAAGTGGTATTTTATAGACATCGACGTGCATCAAATTGATTTTTGTTTCTTTTCCGTTTCTCATTTACCATAAATGCAAAAATACAATTTATTTTTATATAATAATAATTATAATATAAAATTAATCCATTTTACAGATATAGAAAATATTACATATGGTTTAAGTTCCCCATGTTGCTCTTTATCTATCTCTTTTTCTCTCATTTCCATGTGTTCCATTTCCTTCTTTTATCATAATAATCATATTTTGAATCTTAATCTGGTTGATTAATACATACAAAAGTAATTATCCAGCTGTGTAGTTGGATGCAATACACCTCCGAAATAATAATCACGATCATCATCATATTATCTAACAAATCATGCTCATCTGTCTTTCGTCTTTCTGTCTCCGTCTCTGTCCGTCCATATTTGTGTCTATCTCTAATTAATCATATGAATTTGTATTCTATGTGTTTTAAATAATTACTAACGGAAAATGCTGTAGGCTCATTTCATAATTTTATACTTTATACTGGAAATTTAATTGCTACAATAAGTGTAATTTTCAAATGTACTCGTATATGTATTAGTTAGTTTTCATTTCTTTCCTTTGCTGCTGTATGGTCGCAGACGAGAGTGTGTGCGATTGATGCGTGTCTCAACTCAGATTAACAACTGAACGAATATACTTCCCCAAAAAAATAGTTCTTTAAATAATTAAACATTTATACGGTCTAATTTTCTATACAATTTTTATTGTTTTGACTAAGCACTTTGCATTAACTCTAAAATAAGAATATTTAGTTTATGTATTTAATATCCTTTTTGTTAAAACAAAAATAAATGGTAAATAAAACATAACTCTTTGCATTTCGTCTATACAAAAATTTGGCCATAAGACTTCTTGTTCAACAAAAAAAAAGATGAAATACATGTATTATCTGTAATCAAAAATAAATTTTTGCATGTATCCAGCCAAATGAAAAAGAACAACATACACACACAGATCGAAAATATTGAACCTAACATGCAAAAATGACATGGAGGTACAATGTCCGTAAACTCTTCGGGTTAACTATAATGAATTGAAAGAAACATTTACAAATCGAAACATTCAAATGCAAGGGCAATCCGACGATGCGAATTCACGACAATTTTGCAGTGCAAAAAAAGCAGAAATGGGTAACACAACAAATTATGAATTGATTCAATTGTCCAGTAATATCAATACTAATTAAACTTATGCACTCGGCATACATACTTTTTGTTGGTTTTCTTGTTTGTTTGATTTTTCAGCTTGTGTTATTATTTGTGGTTGACTTTTGAGCTTAAGTTTGTAATCATGCAGCTAAATTGTATAATTTTACTTCGATTTATGAAATTTTTTGTTATTTATTTCTGTTGATGTTCTCGTGAATCGATTTTATCTTAATACAAAACTATGCCAGCTTCTTTCTGCCCTTTGTAAATATTAATAAGTAGCTGTTTTTGTTTTGTTTTACTTTTGTTACTACAAAAACAAGTGACAAGTGTCAGTGTTGTTTTTGTGTTATTGTTACAGTGTTATCTGCAGTTCTTGTTACTTATGTCGGATTTCTATTATGCTGTTGTTTTTGTGTTCGCTTTATAATTGCATTAAAATTTAAATAGCTCATATTAATTAACGCTTTCTTTTGTTTCCATTGTTCTTGTTCTTGTTGTTGCTGTTGTTGCTGCTGCTGTTGTTGTTGTTGTTGTTGTTGTTGATGATGAAGATGTTGTCTATGCTATAGCGAACCAGCTGGAAAGCTTGTTGAACTATTGCTATGGGCTAAACTAATCATAGATCCAGACAGACTTGCTTCGTCATCTGGATAGGCTTCACGGGATACCTCAGTGAGCGATAAAGAGCTGCAAGACCGAGATTTACGATGAATGGATTGAATGAATGCACTTCTGCTATCGATTAGGCTCAATCAAATCAAAATGAATTACCTGAAACCTAAAGCAAGTGACTCGTTATCAAATGCTTCCAATTCTCTAGCATGCTTTTCATGTTTCATTCTCAAGCGCTCGGCGCGTTCCTGATTGAATTGCTGCAACTCGGCATCCATCTAAAAGTACAGGTACAGATATAGGTACAAAAAACACGGATGTTGTTGGCTATGCAAACCTTGTTCTCGAGAAGACCCCGCCGTACGCTGACACGATTCTCCAGTTCACGACGCTCACGATCCCGTTGTTCCTGGGCTTGTTTCTTGTTCTTGTTCTGATAGGCGGTCAGCATATCTAGTTCGTACTCCAATTGCTCATTGGTACGTTGGCACTCGATCACTTGACTTTCGTCCAGTTTGTAGCTTTGACTTTGAAACATATCCGCAATGCTTTGTTCATACTACAATCGAATGGACAGCATCAAATAGATGGCTCTTTGGCTGGAGCTGTTTACTGACCTGTTCACCCAACAGCGTAAGCTTCCGATGCTTCTCCTCCTTCAGCTGTTTGATGACTTCCTTCTGTTGTTCTCTTGGTGTCGTTTGCAGAACTTGCGCCTTGTAGCGTTTGTATTGCTTCGTTTGCGTTTTGCAAGTCTCCCGAAACTGTTTACGTATCTGCAGCTCTTTTTGCTACAAGAACCAGAGTATAAACGTTTAGTGATTCAATTGGGAATCAGGAGGCTATGCGTACCTTCAGGCTTTTGGGCTGTTGTCGTAACTCGAGCGCATGCTTGCGCAGCAGCTCCTTTTTAATGCGATCCATATAGTCTTTTTGATTGTGCAACTCCGTGTCGTGTTGCTTGTTTATCTCCACGGCGGCGGGAAAGAAAGATTTATCTTAGTACATTGACTGGATGGTTGGGACGCTGCCACTTAGAATGTCTCACCTGCTCCTCTCGCAGCTGATGCACGCTCTTTTGTTGGCGATACTCCAGTTCCTGTGTCTTTTCGTGGTGCTTCAAGAGCATGGCATGCGCTTGCTCTAGCTGTTGTTCCTTCTTGCTGAGCTCCTGCAAGGGGGGGGGGGGGGTGGAAGGAAGGAGACTATTAAGATACTGCCACTGACAGACCTGCCACCTGGTGCGTGTCTTGCTTACGTCTCGTAACTGCTGATCATCATGTTCGTGATGCACAACCATGCGCTTCCGCTTGAATTTGCGCATTTCGAGCTCGATATATTGCTTTTGTGCCTGTAGCATGCGTTGCTCTTCTTGCGCCTCGTGCTGCTTCAGATTATCCTTCTGCGACTGCAAGGTAAGATCACGCTGACGCTTCGGCGTTGAGTCGTCCATGGAGAGCTCGCGTTTCCAGCGCTCCTTGTTCGCTTTGTATTCCTTTTTGCGATTCAAGTCGAACACCTTGCGATCGCCGTCCTGCTTCAGAGTAATCTCTTTGTGTAGTTTCTTCTCGGCTGCGCTAGTCTGTTTTGCCCGACGCTCCACGTCCTGCTGGTGCCTATTCTGCAATCGTTTTCGCTATCACTACGGCCCAGAGCGTTCATTTGCTGCTTTACTTACCTCGAGCCGTTCGAGATCCCTGGTGAAGTTATGCAGAAGAGTGTCGTACTCCTTGTCAAGGGCTGTCTTGTGCGCTTCCATATCGACCTTGCACTTTTCCTCGAGCTTCACGAGATGAGCCTGATGCTCGCGTCGCATCCGTTTGTAGCCCGACATTTGTTCGTGCATTTCCTCCTATTGGGAACACAGAATGATCGTGGTTACAGATAGAAAGGAATCAGAGTATGTGCCGTACCCGCCCGCGGGAGAGTGGAGGAGGAGGACAGACAGAGCGAGAGCGGGCACAAAGAAAGGGAAAAGACGGAAACGCACCTGCATGTGCTCCTTCTGCTGCTTGGTGACAATGCTGGTGGTGCGTATGGTGGCAAAGTTGTTGGGGCCGTGATCGTTGACCGCATTAGAGATGGCTTGCTGCGAGGAGGCCGAAGAGGCCGCGTAAACGGCTGCCTGGGCGGCAGGAGTTGTTAGATAGCGCGGCTGGCACACGATGGGTGGCATACGATCAGGGCCAGAGCCGGAGCCGGAGGCGGGCGACCCCCCACTGCTGCCTCCGGTGCCAAGTCCCATTCCGCTAATATGCGTGATCACGGAAAGCGTCGGGGCGGGCGCTGGCACCACAGATGCCGAGTTCGTTGGCGTCACATTGTTGTTCATGGTGTGCATGATGGGCAACGGCGGTCGATTGCGATGTCGCGATGAGTTCCGCGAAGCGGCTCCGACTGGTACCGCCTGCTGCTGTCCGCCGCCGCCGCCGCCGCCACTTAGTCTGATGGGCTGCGGCTGCGGCTGCTGTGAATGATAGTGATGATGCACGGCAACGGCCACGGCAGAAGCCGCCTGCTGATGGTGGTGCGCAGCGATATGGTGATGATTCTGTGCTGCAGCCGGTATGGAATTCGAAGAAGAGCTCTGCAAGAGGACGCATGCAAATGATCAGAGCTCCGACCAGAACTGCCGAAAGTGGGGCTGTGGATAGGCATACCTGACTACTTGCTGCCGATACACCAACAGAGTGTATGGAGTGTTCCGAAGTAATACTATTGCTCTTGCTGCTGTCACCGCCCACATGATCGTCCTGCTGGTCATCGGCATCGCCCACGGCGCTCTCCGTCTCGCACGTGTCCACCATGAGTATCTTTTTCATCTTGCGGTAGTTGAGGTTGTCCAATTCGCGCACGGCCGACTTGGTGCGGGCTATTAGTTCTAGCAGGACCGTATCGGAGCGCGGTCGTGTCACATACTCATGCATCAAGAGCTCTTCCGAAGAAGGACGTTCCGCAGGCATCTTTTTCAGGCACAGCTCGACGAATCTACAGAACGCATCTGACCAGTCATTCTTCTGAAGCAGGAAAGAAATTTGTGAATTATTGTCAATTTGTGGACAAGCCTGCCTTCAGGACTACAATAGTCGTTGGCATTATTTAAGAGTTCTCCAATTTCTAGCTGCATTTTCAATCTAAATCTTCCCTACTTAAAGCCTCTGTGGAGGAGACCATGGTTGAACTGCAGCCGGTAAGCAGGGACGGAAGCTTGCTCCTCATAGGTTCCTCAGTGTCGGAGGCAGAGCTGGCTAAGACCTTCGACCCCCAATACGCTGACCTTGTGGGACCGAAGCCACGAGAGGCTTCAAGGCTGGCCAGGAGCTGCCGCAGTGTCGTCCCCACAGACCAGGTTCCCAGTAGAAAGATTGAAAACGTTGTGGGTTCCTCTCATTACGGAGGAAACCACACTGGCATTGATGGCCAAGATCCTTTGCCTCACTCAAGTGTGCTGTGGCTTATGGACGACAGGACGGTAGATACAGACCTCATCTATGTGCCCTGGCTCTTAGGCGAAAGGGTTCGGGGCAGCGTGTTTCTCACACCACAACCTGTGGGTGCGCCAAGAACTTGGAACGAGCTTAATGGTACTGCCAGGTACGGCAGCCAGGACCGGACGGTGGCCCCTTGCGAAAGGAAGGACGGGAAAGCCTACCTGGGCTGTAATACGAACGCCCGCCACCACCTCCGGGCACGATCTGCGATCTGCGTCGACAGCCAGGCTGCTATCAAAGCCATAGTATCCTGTAAGACCACAAGTAGACTCGTACGCGGGACTGTGCCTCGCGTCGCACAGACTCCGCGGACAACTAGAGCTCTAACGGAGACCACTGGCCCTGACGATGGGACGTGCGAGAACGAGGGCGGACAGGCAGTGGAACTCGGCCATGACTTTCAGATCTTACGCTCGCTCTGCTCCACTACAACGCCAAGCGCAGATAAGACCGATACGAGAGTGGCAGATACTGGGGACCCCACAAGTACTTCAAGTCTATCGAACAGCTCCTATGTCTGTGTCTATTCTCCGTACTTCTGAAGAAGTACTCACTTACCGGAAGCGTCGGCGACTCATTTTGGGCAATGTGATAGAGTGCGGACATGGCATTCATGTTGAAGTAGGGCGGCTTTCGTTCAGCCAACTCAATGCAAGTGATCCCCAGAGACCACACGTCCACCTTGCCGTCGTACTGGCCCTCGTCCATGGCCAGGATAACCTCGGGAGCCATCCAATAGGGGGTGCCGACGAAGCTGTTGGCGGGGCACTTGATGGCCGCACTACCGAAGTCGGCCAGCTTAACGATACCGTTGTCCGTCAGCAGGATGTTCCCAGCTTTAATGTCACGGTGGATGCGACCGAGGGAGTGCAAATAGCTCAGGCCACTGAGCACCCCCAGGCAGATGGCGGCGATCTCGTCCTCGTGCAGGGGCTTCTTGTGCACCTCGATAATATCCGAGGCGGAACCCACACAGTACTCCATCACGAGCCAGGCGGTCGACTCGCGCAGGTAGCAACCCTTGTATTCAATGGTATTCGGGTGATTCAATTGACGTAGGAAACTGTATGGGATTGAGGGGTTTCCATGGATTAGCGAGTGTTAATTTGAAACTAAAATTGAATTACACATTTACCGTATCTCTTTGAGGATGTCCTGCCACTTCTCTTGACTCTGCTTGCCCGTATACGACATCTTCTTGATGGCCACAATCTCCTTGGTGAGATTGCAGCGGGCATAGTAAACGGCACCAAACGATCCATGGCCGATCTCGCGCAAGTCCTCAAAGATCTTCTCCGGATCATGCTTGTTGAATAGATCGGCTATTTCCGGATCTTTAAGACTACCAGGGCGTACCGAAGGCATAGCTGTCTATCATGCTCCAGCTCACCCAGCTCCAACTCGCTCAAAATGGTTCCTTCCTTCCGCGCCTTTCCCTTACTCGAGCTTTATATATATTTCTGCAAACAAAATTGGAAAAAATGGTTAAAATTAACAACAAAGGTGGAGAACAAAATCGCACCCCGTCCCTGTATGGATGAACTGAATATCATTGTAGCTTGCCCTTTGTTCCCCTGATTTTACTGCGCTTCATTCACTAGCCTTATCAGCGCGAACTGAAGAACTGAAGAAGAGGAACAAACATTTGGGATATCAACCCAATCCAAAGGTAGCAGCTCCCAATTTTGGTGTCTTTCACGTGTGCAAGTGACTCAAATCAAGTGACTCAAGTCTTTCGCACACATGCGGGCATACATCTTTCAGAACTGCCCATGCCGTACGCCACACTTATCAATAATATTTTCATTATTAGATTTATGTGTTTGTCTTTTTGTGTGTGTTATTCCGGCCTGCTGAAGCGTTGCGGCGCTTTTAAAATTGAATACCGATGCATTTTGCCCAACAATAAACCCTTTTGGAAACGTCGGTCGGTAATTGCATTGAATAGAAAGGTAAGGCGTGGAGTACACACGTGACCGGCTAGCGGCCAAATGCCTCCACATTGTATAGTTCTGAATAGATGCGATGGGGCACGTAATTATACGTTGACAAGAGGAACGGAACGGAGCGGAGCAGAGCGGAGCGGAGGAACTTCATAAAAAGGGTTGCGTTTGGCCATGTTGCAGATGCAAAAACAAAAAATACACACACACACACATGCACCGAATACGAAGTGCTCGGATGTGGGGGCGTGCGTTTGACCATTCGCGCTGCCGATAGAGTAACCTTTGGAAATCAATCTTGAAGCTACACGAATGAATTTAAATTGTTCACTTGGGAGCATTTGTTAGTCTTTTTGTTTGTTGCCCATCATTTTTTTTTTTGTAGAAACACGCCTTATTTTCCCGAGCACAGACTTGCACAAAGAGCTGCCATGTCGCTCTCACAAAGACGGGTTACAAATACAAACTAGCGTGGTCATACATCCATACGAGTATGTATGCGCATAGATACGTAATTATCTACATTCGCTTGCTGGTCGGTTGTTGTTTTACATTGCATATTCCTTTCGGGACAACAATTACCTTAAAAAAGTATTTTTTGGGCTACTCTCCGCATTTATTTTTTCGATTCTTTATTTAATGTTTCTTGTTTTTTTTTTGTTTTTGGTCAGACACAACACAAAATATAAAGGCCTCAATGCGATGGCATTTGTTAATATGGGTGTGCGAAATATCTGCAGCGATGTAAATCGCTGAACAATTCTGCGTTATTTTTATACAGTATCACATCGTAAATTGGTTTCTGCATAATAAAAAGTTGCAGTCACATATGCAGTGGCACACGGAGAGCAAATAAATATGTGCAACTACAATGTATTTCGGTTCGTTGCAGTGCGCCAGCTCTTGTAACAGATCAATTCTGGCAATTTTTTTGCTAAGTGCTATGGCAAGTATTACACAATTCTAATTTAAGCAAGTTTAATCCGTTTTTCTATTTGGTGGCAGTTGCCATTTTCACTTGGACAAAAAAAAAACAGGAAAAAGAAGAGTATGTACACACACAAACACACGCATACACAAAGAAATAAAAAATGCTTAATTCATATATATATATAGAATTCTTTCGATTCAGCAGCTTACATTTTGCAATTAGTTAATGTTTTCTAACTTATCAGCGCGGATATTTTTTATTTTCGAGTAAATAAGCATTTTTACTTCATGCGTTTCTTTTATTTAATGACTGGTTTTCCCCTGCTGCGGTCATTTTCTATGCACGCAAAAGCGTTGAGCTTTACATCTTTGCATTTCATAATCATTTGAATGTGTCCATTCAGAGTTTAATTTGTTTGGCACTTCGAATTCACTTTAATTTCCAATTTCCGTTTGTTCGATTTTTTAATTAAATTGCATAAAGTTCACATACACAGAGCACACAGAAGAAGAAGACGAGAGAGGAGGAGGAGAGAGAGAGAGAGAGAAAACAATCGATATTCCTATCGATAGACGGTGTTAGTTTTTAGTTTAATACATTTAATACTCAAAAAATCGTATTTCACTACACTTCACGGCTAGCATAGTCGCATGTTCACACTAAAATCGTTGTAGACGTATGTAAATCCATATTTCATTATATATTTTATCTTCTTTATATGTATATAAGAAGGTTGTGTAAAATACTATTTTAATAACTCAAAAACGCCTGAACCGATTACAAAGCTTAGATCTTGGATACGAAAAAAGTTTTGCAAGCCAAACGTACCATTTTGTAAGCGGCCGAGTGAGACCAGATGTGCATGCCCTACCCTACAGCTACAATATTATGTTTGTTTACAAATAAAATCAGTTAGAAATTGAAATTTTGTATGAAGGCAAGCAGGAATGTATTATTTGTGGGAGCTGGATAATATGGATTTACATACGTCTACAACGATTTTAGTGTGAACATGCGACTATGCTAGCCGTGAAGTGTAGTGAAATACGATTTTTTTAGTATTAAATGTATTAATGATTCATAATTTCACTATGTCGTCGCCGCTAAATTCTACTAATTGTTTGTTTGGTTTCTATTTTTTGCCGTCCATTTTAGCGTTGAACTCAGAATACTCAAAGGCACCACTCTGAATTTAGAATTTAAGCCATGCTTCGGTTTTCGAAAATAGTTTTCGCAAATCGTAAGATTCTTACAGGTTAAAAACGGTGGGTAATGGACTTGCGGTACAAAAAATTAAGTATACATTGCACGTACATATACATTTTTATGAGCGGAAAAATAGTATAAAAACAATTGCGTATGTTTTAAGTTTAATACATATATGTTCATAATTGAAATTTTTTTGTTTTAAACAAGAAAAATTTGCGAATTTTCTTCAACAAATAAAATATCGATTTTAATAGTTTTCATAAGGGTACAGATGTCATTTGTTCTATAATTCATGAATTTTACAAATAATGCGATTTCTAAAACGAAGGCATAGCTAACTAAAATTTTTAAATGTTTTAAAGAAAAACAGAAGCATTATCAATAGGAAAATGTTGCGAAAACTGGAGCACCCAACTTTCAATTCGTGCGAATTTTGGCCAAATCGTAGTCGCAAAAGTTTGCTTTATGGCTTTATGCATGGCTCTATTTCTATAATCCTCTCGTGCCTAGAATGATGCTAAAAAATACTATCACATACTTTTTGCAGATTTTCTAGTATTAATCGGTATTTCCTTTTTTTTTAGCTGAGTACTGGTGGTGTACAGCCGCTAACAAACAGGTTCTACAGAAATTTATCATCGGTTTCATCAACATTGAATTTGTTTGCGTAATTTCTTTCCGGGTCGGAGTTCTATGATTAACCACTAACCATACAGTATATGTGTCAGTAAATACAACGAATATGCCGCAAACGAACTTTCTGGCTTGTCTGCCAGGGTCTTCGGCTCTGACATTCGGTTCCCGTCGCGTCAGAATGTGCCAGCCAGCCCAGCGACGCTTTGAATGTGTTAGTGTAACACACACAATCAGTCAGGCTCCGGTTTTCACTTAATTTTTCGCGTTTCGTTTTCGGCAAAACGTTTTGTTTTCGTTTTTACGTGCTCCAGTTTTCACAAATTTGTGTTATCGATATGTGTTCTAATCAATTCTGGCAGACAAGATCAGCTAACCTGGTTGCTTCGTAAATATACAGCGTGATAAAAATGCCTTCATTTTTTGTACGTAATATAAGAAGATCAAGACATCTTAGAGGAAACACCTGTGTTTTCAACATGTCTGACGAACTGTGAATAACAGCATGTATATCAAAAATTAAATTGGTCTGTCTTTACCCAGATGTTCTTTCACGCGCATGTTACGCGCATAATCTGAGCTGTAACGCGCACATCTGTGCTGTTATGCGTAAAAATATTTCTTGCCAATGTTTCGATAACCAAATCGTGGTGCGTCAGCTGAAAAAATTATTTATAAAGAAGGCTAAATTGCCCTGGTAATGGCGTCAAATTTATATTAATGCATCAATAAGTCATGTATTTGTTGATTTTATTTTTTGAAACCTTTTTTAATGAAAATATTTCATGGGTTATTTTTTTTATCAGATAAATATAAGAAGTTTTGTTGTTATTCGATTCTAAACACTTCCGTTACAAACTTGAGTTCTTAAATTGCATTTGTTCCACCTTTTTAAGAAGGTTTTTTTTTAAATTTGAATTTAAAGTGGCTGGCAAAAATCCTCTAGCTGAACCCTCCACGAGGGTGCCGGCTGGGCAATGGGCACTGCATTATTCCGGACAAGTGTAATGCATTGTCGCTTGCTCTGTCCGCGGTAATGCAGTGTCTAGCAAAGGCATTGGTACAGCGTCTTCCCGATCTCGTCTCGGGGGAACTGAGCCAGGGCCATGGCTAGAGGTGCCTGGCGGGTAGGCATAAAACGCTAGGGGGTGGTTCTCCCGAAAAATATCAACTACGTATGGACTTCGGGCCAGCAATGGAGTGGAAAAAGGAGCAAACACGGGTTGGGACGTCAACCCAAACGTCGGTGGAAAGCGTGGCTGCTACCACCGGCGGGCACGGGGAGGAGCAATCCTCTCTGCGTGTCGCCAGCGGTCACACCTTGGTCGTGGCGGGAGCAGGCTACGTCGGTTGTAATACTACTGCCACAAAAACGACTCGCTGCAAGATTAGCTGCGCGGGTGCTGCTGTCGAGACAGACTCGGACCTGGAGAGCGTGCTATCAATAAGAAAAACCGAAAAAGACATCATACGCTCGCCTGAACCAGGTACCAGCTCCCAGCGCAGGGAAGGGCCGAAGCGTTCCAGGGAGGGGATGAAGGCGAAAGCTCAGTACAAGGCGGCCCTCAAATTACTGAGCCGGCTTCAAGGAAAGGCAGATCTCTCCCAAGAGGAGAAATCTAGGCTAGCCTGGGCAGAGAAACAGGTAGAGGACGGTCGCAGACACTACGCGCAGCTGCCACAGATGCAGGCGGCGAATGGTGGATTCGCGAACAAGGTCGAGGAGATGTTGGCCACCAAGAAAAAACGCTCGACTGAGTGTACCGTCAAGGACACTCCGGCGAGTAAGCAGAAACGCGCGCACAAGTGCGTAGCCCCTCCACCGAAACCGGCGAAGAAGCCCAAAACGAAAGCAAAGGTCAGCAACGTGTGCAAAAGACACTTGATCGTGGCGCTCATTGACCGGAGCGACGAAAACGGGAAGATGACGGCGGCGCAGTGGAAGTTGGTGCACGCGCGGCTCGTTGACTCACTGTTCGAACGGATGGAGGAAGATCCGGCATCCCCCATGCCTACTTTCGATGGTGCTGGGTGGCTAAATGGGGTGAAAATCCTGAAGTGTAACGACGATCTAACACTTAGGTGGCTAATGAAAACGGTCTGCCAAATGGAAGCAATGTGGAAGGGGGCCAAGCTGGAGGTCGTAGACAGGGAGCTAATCCCATCCATACCAAAAGCGAAGGTACTTTTCCCCATTGCAATCGAAGGGGACCGTGCGTTGAAGCTCCTACAGCGGCAGAACGCAGATGTGCCAACGGCGAACTGGAGGATCCTCCACATTGGGAGCCCGCTACCCAACAAGGGGGGCCAGTGTATCATCCTCCAAATTAATAAGGAAGCGGAGGATCTACTCTACCCCAGATTCGGGAAGATGGCCTGGGGCATGGGTAGTGTATACCTGCGCCTCAAGAAGCGCCACCCCGGTGACAATGATTCGCACACCTTGCAGGCGGGCGAGGTAGAGAAGGACCTAGGTCTGGAAACGATCGTCGAGGTCGCCCAGGGTCTTGCGGTGGAAGACTCAGAGGAAGAGGAGGATGGTGACCTGACGATAGTAGTCAACCCGTCGAGTGTAAGAGAGCCAGCCATCCATGACGCTGCAGCTCAACTTGCATAAAAGCAAGATAGCGTCGGCAGAGCTCTTTATTGCCATGGAGCAAGGGCCCGCTGACGTAGCTTTAGTCCAGGAGTGGTGGATTGCGTCAGGCAATTTAGTGGCTGGACTAAGGTCCTCAAACAACAATCTATTTTACTCAATATCGGTAAGCAGGAGCAGAACCGCCGTACTCGTACGACAGGGAATCCATGCTCACCTTATGTCTCATTATAGCACGGATGACCAGCCAGTAGTGATGCTGGAAAGTGAGGAAAACCGCTTCTTGCTACATGGCACACGACAGGCCCGCATCACCCGACGACTAAGGAGTCTGGTGACAGAAGCCGGATCTAAAAACCACCAACTTCTTATGTGTACGGACGCCATTGCCCACCACAATGTGTGGGGAAGCCCCGACATCAGTGACAGAGGTGAGTCACTCCTAGACTTTATATTATCAACTAACTTAGACATAGCAAAAGTGGGGGAGGAACACACCTTCGTAGGTGCCACCTCGTCAAACTTGCTAGACCTAACACTCGTAACTGGGGAGTACTTTGGTATCTGGCTCGAGAGTCCTTGAAAGACCATCCTTCTCAGATCAGAAGTACATTCCGTTCAAGTGCGGAATCCGGGCTCAGTGAAATCTACGAAGGTTATAGAGAAGTCCATAGAGACTCTATCCAAGGAATTACTGGATGCGTACCACGCATAGTGCAAACCGGAAAAATCGGAACCAGGATCTTTTATTATAAAGGAACAACCTCAAGGAATTCTTTAAGATCGCCAAACAAGCGAGCAAAGATTATCAACGAGGAATACAAAATCCAGCTTAGGAATTACAAGAAGGAAATACGTAAGGCGCAACGAAACTCGTGAAGGAACTTCTGCTCCAACATCGAGGAAGTATCTAAAACCGCAAGACTCCGGAAGCTGCTTTTAAATTAGCCCACTATACAGAGTCAACTCAAGCTAGATGACGGACAGTGGACAGAGGTCAGTGAAGAAACACTAACAGAACTAATGGAGGCCCATTTTCCTGGATGCACCGAGGTCACTGATGCAAAAAAGCATCAGGAACTAGCAATCCAGGAACAACATCCCCAACTGATCTGATGACCTCTAAGATACTCCACTGGACTATAGACTCCTTCGCGGGCATAAAAGAATCTGGACTGTACGGAACATTCCCAGGTGATTACCCCTTGGCTTCCCGCAATATACTCAGCATGTCTAAGTATGGGGTATATCCCTATCCAATGGAGATGGGAATATAGCCCATGGATCGCCTTAAATCGACCACGCACACACAGCAATCAACCTCTGGAAAAAGAACCTTTCAAGCTGTAGACGGGTGCATTCAGTGTGGGGCACCGTTTCAATGGTAAATGGGTACGCAGGAGGACACCTCAAGGTGGAGTCCCTCCCGTGGAATTTGGTGGTCGCCGACTTCATCAACAGATTTCAACGGATATACGCTTGTATGAACCATCGACCCTTAGCTCCATAATGGAAACCACACTCCGATAGATATGTGAGTGGCCGAAAGAAGTAGGACTCAGTATCAACGCGGACAAGACGGACATCATCTTGTTTACCAAGAGGTACAAGGTACCTATATGGACCCCCCGAAAATCGACCAAACTAGGCTAACCCCAAAAACGCAAGGCAACTATCTCGCCACAATACTGGACAGCATACTGGCATGGAGACCCAATGTAGTCCTTGTGTTCACAAGGATACGGGCACAGTTCAATTGGCAGGAGCATGATCACATGAGCTTTACCGATTACATAACCCCCCAAACTTGTATCGACTATTAAACAACCTCATCTATGCGATCCGACGACTGGAAAAAGAAAAGGGACCAGATTGAGCACCTCAATATATATACAGACGGCTCTAAGATAGATGGAGGAGTAGGAGTGGGCTTATACTGTATAGACCCCGATATAAGGGTGGCATGCAAGATACGGTACCGATGCAGCATATTCCAGGAAGTCTTCGTCATCAAGATAGTAGTGTAGGTTGCTCAGCTTACAGAACAAGCAAACGATGTGGTCAACCTATTCGTTGACAGCCAAGCGTCGTTAAGATCCCTGCAGTCATCCGCGGTCAGTTGCAGAAGAGTCTTTGTCGAAATAGAAGGAGATCACCCATAATTAGCCGAGTTTCTCCAGCTGGGTTTTCTGGCCTTGTTCGTGATGCTATCGCGAAACGTAATGGTTTGCTTTACAGTTGTAAAGGATGCCGTGCGTTGGGAAAGGATATAGTCATTTATGAGGCAGACGCGTCGGGGCTTTAAGCTGATTGTTGGCTTTAAAAACCACTACGATCGGCTCTTAGTTATGGAGTCTCAATTTAGTGGCTTGCAACTCCTGAATGATCTACAAGTGCCAACTGTCCCTCAGAAGCTCGTTGCTGGAAAACTACCTTCGACAGTTTACGTTTGCTACTCCAAGGGAAACGACAGCTGCTGGTCGGAGAGCATGCAGCCAGAAACATCAATAAAATAAAAACCGCCGGCTTAAATCTCGTAATCTCGATCTCGTAATAATCGTTTAAATGAAACGTCTTAGAGAAAACTGAGCTAACAGTTCTTGGGATTCAACTCGGAAGCTGTTACCAAGAACTACGAAGAGGACTTGCGAATGAAGAAGCAGAAAATTCTTTCAGCTGTCAAGCGTTCATTGAGCGCATGGATGAGCTTTTGTCGCTCGAACCATCTAACGAGCTCGCACGGCCTCTCCCATTCTTTTCAATCGCCTCCCCTACTGGTGCCTCAGCTGGATCGAAAGACGCAGCAAGCGTCTCAAATAGCTTCCGCTCTTAAGCAGGCACAGACGCAGCAGGCGTCTCAAAAAGCATTCGCTCTTAAATTAACATATTCATGGTTTGGCAATTTTCACACAATTTATAGAAATTTTTTTTAAGCAATTTTTAGCAATATTTTTTCCCAAATTTTTTTCCCGTATTGAACTTATTTTCCGATTTGAGTGGGATGATTGGAAAGATGAAAATTGCGGTGAAAATGGAGAGGATAAAGACAAACTTGACACATTAGAAATTATTATAGAAAACACAATGCAAGATGTTATTGCAAAAGAAAACACTATTGAAGATGCATTGCTGGAGAGGATTATGGGCGATTACAATGATCGCGGGCCTACGATTAGCGAGGAAACAGTGCAGGAAATTTTTGGAAAAAATAAATCGGGATACTTTGGGATGGAGAAAAAATATTTTAAATGAAAAGGAAGCAAAAAATGTATGGCAAAGAGTCATCTATGGTTCACTGACCAAGGAACCAATATCATTCATTTACCAGTACTTCGATGATGAAATTTGGCAAAAAATCTGTACTAAAACCAATTACTTTGCATTGCAAAATAGTGCAGCAGAGGTTTAGGTCACTGTAGTTGAAATATAACGTTTTATTGGCGTTTTGCTGTACTTGGCTGCAGTCAAAATACCTGTATTGCGAATGGCATGGACATAAAACAAATTTTCATTTATATGGGATTATGAGAAGTTTTTTTTTTATATTTGGTTCACATCAGTAATCATAATGATGCTTGTAATGAAAAAGGAATTCTCGCAGTCAGAACTATTTGAGCCAAGAGAACCAAGAGCCCTGCCTTCTCTTGTTTCCAGAGTTGTGGACCATGTTTTGCCAGATGGTATTCAGCCCGACAGAGAAGCCCTGCCGAGAAGTACCTGTATATTTAGCAGTGGATTTTTCGAGTTGTGATCCGTGTATTGCCGTGTGGGCATTCGCATCGTTGCCCGACTCCAGAAAGTCACGACGATCTGGAAAGAGAAACAGCGAGGTTATTTGGCACATTAAAAAAAGACAGCGAATATAACTAGCGAGAGGAAAATATGGGGTTTGCTCACTTGCAGCAACAATAAGTTGCAGTTGTCTCTCATCTCGTAAATTTTTAGAATACCAAAATAATTTATCACCAACTATTGAGAAATTAGTCGCATATGCATCATCAGCCGCTTAGCTGTGTTGTTACTGCTTGTGTCCAAAACATAATTGTAACGTTATCACACGTATAGACAAAGCCCGCAGCTGCTCACGCATACATCGATGTGTCTTTCAAATCCCTTTTGCGCTACTTTTTTACGTGGAGATCAAGTTAGTAGAAAAAAAAAGTCACAACCACACGCCCGCATATCGGTGTACCGCCGCAAATCAACCCTCTATTCATATATATACATATATAACCGCCGATATTATATAATCGCTAAATATATTTAATAAAACCTATTAAAAATTATACAGTTCACTAAATCATAACTACCAACATATTAATTTAGATTTAGTTTAAATATATTTATACATAGGCGATTAAATAGGGATTTGCCGAAGGAGAGGAGTAAATTGTAAAAAGTGGTTGATGAGTGACCAAGAGATTTTTAAAGGGTCGGGGAAAACTAGGCGTAGCCTGGTGGCACAGCGCAGATACCAACCCTACAACATGCCAACGACTCGGTTACAGGACTGGAAAACCGTCAGAAGGGCGGAAGGGGTGAAGAGGTAGAAACGAGCAAGCGTTGTCTTACCTATGACATCCAGAGGCCTGTGCAGTGAGACCAAGAACAAACACGTAAGGACCAGGATGTTTTTCCCATTTTTTAAACATCGATAGTTTGGGGCAAAACATCGATGTTTAGTTTTTATGTCTTGTCCCGTTTCTATGAAAGAAAAAACTAAAGACATCCTTCAAATTTTCGTTGTTAAAACAGTCTTTTAAGGTTAGTTGGTTGGGTTAGTTTGGATGTGTTGGCAAAAGTAAAATTATTAAGCGATAGATAAACATTTCAAGAGTAAGTAAAAGAGTAAAAGGCACATGTGCTTTTTTCACATGCACTCAAATACATATGTACATACATATATGCATTTCGAGAATTTACGTATTCTATGATTTCAATTAAATACATATATTATTTCTATATTATAGGAGCATAAAAAAACTGCGAGGCTGGACTTTAAAAAAATAAGCGAGAATGCTCTAATGTTTGGCAGCATTTTAAGCGATCGAGCGATAAGCAAAGCGGAATTTGTAATTACTGTGGAAAATGTCTGCAAACAGCAGAAAACACGACGAACCTAATGGATCATTTGAAGCGAATACGTCCAAACAATGCGACTGAAGACAAAGAGCATGGACCAACGGCATTGGGGGGATTCTTGGTTCGGGATGTTTCGTATCCATCCGGACCGAAACGTTAGGAAGTAATTGACAGACGTGTAGTGCGAATGATAGCCATGGATGTGCAACCTTTCAGTGTTGTAAATGATAGAGGACTACGTGAGTTGTTGGAGGAATAGGACCCCCGCTACATATTCCGAAGCAAAACTCATCTCTGCAACGTTGCTATTCCAAAGGCATATGCAGATTTAAAAACTAAACTTAAATCGAAGTCCAGGGCAAATGAAGAATACTTAACTGTAACTTGCCATTATATTAATTCTCTATACGAGCTTAATTCAGCCGTACTGTCAAACACCAAATTTAGTATCGGAGAAATTTAGTCTGCGATGTTGGCAGCCGTGTGGTAAGTATATTTATACACGGCTGCCAACATCGCAGACTAAATTTGAGTGGTCTTAACAGAGTAAGTCCTACGTCATTATACCCTGAAGACTTTCTAACAAAAAGGAGCAAAAACAATTTTTTTTTTTGCCTATTTTATGGTCGCCCTGTTTATAATAGGTTTTAAAATAAAACTAATTAACTTTTCAATCAAAACAAAAAATTTAATTCAGTACCATGGATTTTTCCTAAAATTTCGTATACATATAATGCATATTCATAAGCATAATATAACAAGATTAAATTCTTTATGTGGTTTTTCTTTTTATTCTTAATTTAAATCAGTAATTTTTTATTGATTAGCATTGGTTTTTGACATATAAAAACGCTAAGTACTGACACATTTGTCGTCGCAAAAAGTCGAGGCTTCATATCGGATCCTAAATAATTGCCGTCTTATTTTTGGATAATCGACTGAATGTGCAGCTCCTCCACTTTTTTGGCATTCTTCGTAAAAGAATCCGCGAACTCCTTATCTTTTTAGGTTTTTTTCTGCTCACATTGGCCTTTTACATAATTGCTCAATTCCAGGGTCTTTATTAGTCATTGGGGAGAGGCATGGTTGTGGTCAAAAGCATATTGAATCCAGAAATATAACAGGCTCGAAAGATACAAAATCCAAAATTCGGAGAGCATTTCTTGTTTTTTTGGAGGTTTGCTTTTTGTAATTTTTTTCAAGATAGAAGGGTTCAAAGGGAACCAAAATTAAAGTTTTGCAAATAGACCCACACTATGCTACAATTTTAATCCGGATCCTTAGCGACTTCTTCGTGGCAGTCGCAGAAAGTTGCGATTGTGAACCACAGGCTAGTGTCATTCGGGAGCCATAGCTGTAAGCTCAGACTAAGGTACAGGTGCTTCGGGCTAGGGCTTGCCCTGACCCGAATTGGATAATATGCGGACTCTGGATACCTGACGACCTCCAGCTTAAACTAAGCTTCCCGCGGAAAGCAGGCTGTGCTTCGGGCCAATCCAAGTCGGGTGGGCAAAGGGGCGAACGAGGAGTCTGTAGAGGTCCTCGGAAAGACGGGCGGCTCTGTGCACTACGGCTAAAATACGGTGACCGTAGTCCCCTACAAGACAGAAAAGAAGCAGGAAAAGAAGCCGCTTATTTTTCTCTCGGAAATTTCAGCAATAACACATCAGTGAGCCTCGAAGGCCAGGTGTGCTTACCGAGGATCTGCTCCACATATATGGGTCATGACCAACCGGACCCTCCCCCACACGCGCATCTCCGTGCGCTCATCGCAGACTGCGAGACCAAGAACATCGGCCTCTAAGGATTGGTATTCACGATATTGTGACATGCTCACACGCACAATTTCGTTATCTTGTTTGATTTGTTCTTTCTGTTCTACTATTTCGCTTTTTTGATGCTTTATTCGTTCGACGTCCAAAATGGACCTTGCTGTTCTTACTGATAACAAATTTGATTTAAGATTTAACATTTACAAATTTTTGTGGATGTGCATCTTTATGCACTCTATTAGTATACTTACGTGCTACCTACAAATCTGAACATAAAAAAGTACAGAATAATCTGGAGTGCCTGGAGTGCTTCAATTCTCATTATTTTAGATCTCTAGAGATTCTGTGACACCTATGGATAATTCGCCACAATCAGATCTATCTTTTTATTTATTATTCTTTCATAGACTTGTTCTTCAAAATGGTAAAAAGTGTATTCCACGTTAAATTTGGAGACATAGAGCAGAACGTGTCGTTCGAGTCGTGCACATACAATGTGGCGTCCTTGCAAGATTCGTGCTTTGAGTAGCTACCCGACACTTGGATCAAGGAATTCTGTTGGCCAATTCAATCTGCCCATAAACGGAGCAACCATAGGGTGGGGCCGTGGGATAATAGCCTGCCTCATATCCCTGGGGACCGCTGCAGTTTGGCATTTGGAGATGGTGCATCCCAGGTTACAGCTCATCTGCTCTGGCCCACCGCCCTTTTCCTTGCAATTTTCTTCTTTTTTTTTGGCGCTGCTGCTGCGGGCACTGGGGCTTCTTCCTTGTGCTGGGGTTTCTCGCTTATCTTCTCCAGCGGATTAAGAGGACAGCAGTTCTGGCAGCCATTGCAGTAGTTGGGGCTGGGGTACCAACAGTAGCAGCCGATGTATGGGTCGTAGTAGTAGTAAAAGGGCCAATAGCAGGAATCGCAGTAGGCATTGCAGCAGGTGTTGAAACCACTCGAAATGGGGGCTTCTGCTGGTGCATGTTCGCACTGAACTGCAGGCGGCAATTCTTTTGGGTTCTTTCTGGGCTTGGATGATCCCGTCTGCGTGCATTCGTCGGCTCTGTGGAGAGTTCTTGACATAAAGGAGTGATAATAAGTGCTAATTAGCTCACTGAATAAAGAAACTGTTATTCCAGCAGAAGGATGGCATCGATTGCTCCGGAAATACAACAGGACTGCAGTCACTGGAACCATTTGCGGTATTCGCCGAAGCTGGCATTGATTCTTTCGATATGGGAGTGGGTAAAGCAGCACCAGATGTAGCCTTCTTACTATCTGCATCGCGTTTGCCAAGTTTGCGTTTTAGTGACGATTCCTTTTCCTTCTTGGAATCGCCCTCATCTATCCGGTTGGCAGTGTCGAGATTGACAGGCAGAAGGAGACAACAATTCTGCAGACCATTCTCGGGAAATGACAATTGCAGCGACTGAAGGACTCTGCAGATGACATTGGACATTGGATTAATGTATCGATCTCGGAACTGGGGCTTTATTTTAATACCCGATACTCAAAGAGCTTGGGAGTATATTAGATTTGTGCTGAAGGTAGATGTGTGTAACACGCAGAAGGAAGTGTTACAGGCCTCATAAAGTTATATATTCTTGATCAGCATCATTAGTCGAGTCGCTACAGTCATGTATGACTGTCCGTCTGTCCGTTTTTTTTGACGCCTAGTTCTCAAAGACTATAATTTTAAGTGTTGGCTCCTGTGATATCACACTGAATAAAGTTTGTCTCAAAATTTTGCCACACCCTCTTTCGCCTGTACAAAGAACGAAAATCTGCGGCATCCATAATTTCTAAGATACGAGAAAACTGAAGACGCAGCAACATAGGGAATGACCATATCTAGTAGATTGCCGAATATAGATCGGATTATTCTTAGGGCTTAGCGGAACTGAAATCGGAGCTCATCTAAGAGTTTTTTTTCATACAGAATCAGCCGGCAGTTGCGTATATTGTTGGCTGATCTGATTGCTGAAAGCGGAAAGTCATTGCCTACCTATGTCTCTCTCCTTAAGCGGCATCATTATAATTATTATTAATATATTATTAATTAATTATTGCATCACAGTAAGTAAAGTAGCCAGGCGGAAGTCTTACTTTTTTCTTTTAAATACCATTTGCTGACTGATACATAGTTTGACTGTCTGTTTGACACAAAACATTTCAATATTGACTAATGGCTTCCCAAGGAAACAGATTCTCTGTCAAAATTAGGTAATACTGAAATGGAACTTGGCTGGAAAACTCTTCGGGAAATCGACGAATTCTTTATAAAATTAAATTATACTGTGTACTAAATAATTACAAGGTTTGAGTTGATGAGCTTAAGCTAGCCATTTACATTCGGGAAGATCATGGCAAGATTTTAAATATGCCAAAAGACTGTTCGATAAACCGCGAAAACACTCAAAGTTTCTTCTAAAATCTAAAAGTGTTTGCCTAGATACTCTGCCTAAAACATTACTATGGGAGTGCACCCCGGAATAGGCCCATTTCGAAATCCTAAGAATAAAATAAATAGGATAGAATTATTTACTGAGAAAATATCCAGCAGATTGCCGGATCAGATGTTTTCATCGGAGCAGTATTATAGAAAAGAGGAACAAATGAAATGTCAGCGTAACCCTATCACACACTCTCCCTTGTCGGAGGAGAACGAGATGGCAACACACATTCTGGCTAAGTATAGGGTCTTAATGTAACTCTGACGTGACACTCACCGATGAATAGCATCTCTGCTGGGATTGCACTGATCACAATCTTCTCCGGTCTTCTCCTGCGACTTCCTCGATTGAGCTGATTGCGCCTCTCCTTGTCCGTAAGTCGCATTTGCCTGCACAGCTGGTTGACCATATCCTAGCAGATCTTGTGGACCACCTCCTGGAGCTTGATATAATTGAGGTGGATAACCGATTGCCATGGATCCTGGATCCTTGTACCTTGGTATTTGCTTTGTTATATATCCAGGCATGGAACCTTGTGCACGCGGAGTGGGCAAAACTTCTTCTTCACCGTAAACACGAAACTGACTGCCAGGAGCCATTCCCTGTATTCCGTGCGTTCCTGGAGCCATTCCGTGCATACCCTGTGATCCAGGAGCCATTCCCTGTATGCCCTGAGTTCCAGGAGCTATTCCATGCATACCTTGAGTTCCAGGAGCCATTCCATGCACAGGGAATCCTTCTTGAGGCGGCCAGGGAGCCGGAGGTTGTCCCATCGGACCATTAGCGCCATTAGCAAACATTCTAGTCGTTCCATTTTCGTTCCCAGTCATGGCAACTTGTGCACCCGGAGTAGGCAAACCTCCTTGTTCACCGTTAGCACCAAACTGACTGACAGGAGCCGTTCCCTGCATAACTTGAGTTAGAGGAGCCATTCCCAGCATACCCTGAGTTCCAGGAGCCATTCCCTGCATACCCTGAGTTCCAGGAGCCATTCCCTGCATACCCTGCGATCCAGGAGCCATTCCCTGCATGCCCTGAGTTCCAGGACCTATTCCATGCATACCTTGAGTTCCTGGAGCCATTCCATGGACAGGAAATCCTTCTTGAGGCGGCCAGGGAGCCGGAGGTTGTCCCATCGGACCATTAGCGCCATTAGAAAACATTCTAGTCGTTCCATTTTCGTTCCCAGTCATTGCAACTTGTGCACCCGGAGTAGGCAAACCTCCTTGTTCACCGTAAGCACCAAACTGACTGACAGGAGCCATTCCCTGCATACCCTGCGATCCAGGAGCCATTCCCTGCATACCCTGAGTTCCAGGAGCCATTCCCTGCATACCCTGCGATCCAGGAGCCATTCCCTGCATACCCTGAGTTCCAGGACCTATTCCATGCACAGAGAATCCTTCTTGAGGCGGCCAGGGAGCCGGAGGTTGTCCAGTCGGACCATTAGCGCCATTAGACGGTCCATTTTTGTCCCCAGTCTTCTTATTACTTGTCCTCTTTGGTTCATTACCCTGTGTACCCATTTTGTTTGCGCCAATACCCGGTTTACCAGACTTTTTATTGCCGTCAGCCTCCGGTTCTCTACCCTTTCTGTTTGGTCCATTTTCAAGCCTACCATTCTGCATATTTCCGTCCCCATTCGGCAGTGTGCCCTTTCTGTTTGTTCCAATACTCCTCTTAGAATTCTGTCCATATCTTTCCCCAGTAGACTGTCTTCCCGATCTGTTTGCTCCAAGATCCGTTTTAGCATTCTGTTCAATTCCGTCCTTAGTAATCTGTCTGCCCGATCCGTTTTCTCCATTATCTGCTCTATCAGTCTGTTTATTTCCGTCATCAGTCTTCTGTTTTTTCGTTCTTTTCTTTGCTCCAGTACCCGGCTTACCAGTCTGTCTATTTTCATCCCTAGTCGCCGTTTTAGTTGTATTTTTTTCTCCACATTCATCAAAGTATTGGTCACAACAATCCAGCTTGGGTGTACAATCCGACTGCTTGCACAGAAAGCATGGAATACCTATGTCCGAGAATTTGGCAAACTCCTCCGGAGAGTGGACCGGATGCTGGCAAAAAGATGTAGAGTAACATTGGGGGCAGTACGACTGGGGGCAGTACGACTGAAAAGAATTTCTGGAAAAAAAGAAATAACGAGTCATTGCTGACGAGCTATATTGTATTTATACTTACCCTCTATGCAACCCCGTGCAGCTCTCGCAGCAAATCAGTGGCTGAGGGGGGTACTCTGGGCATGCGGACATTTTGTTTAGCTTCTCACGACTACCGCTCCAACGAAACTCATGGCTAAGGTTAAGGGAACTACAAAATCAAATCATCTCGTATAGGATAAAATGACAGATTTTAAACAAGTTTTTGATTGTTTAAGCTAAGTCTAATGGGGTCTTTTTATACCCGATACTCAAAGAGATTAGGGTTTTACTAGATTTGTGCTGAAAGTGGATGGTTGTAAAACCATTTTTATGGTCATCATCCCGTATATGGAGCGGCACCAGACCACCATCAAGTGAAACGTGAAAAGTTATTTTCCTCTTATTTTTAGATTTGTGGTGTAACGCCCAGAAGGAAGCGTTTCCGATCCCATAAAGTACACATTTTCTTGATCAGCATAAATAGCTGAATCGATAGAGCCATTTTTTTTCTTTCTCGCTCTCACACACTCTTCGTGGTGAATGTGTGCGTCCTCTGGCGGAGAGGAGCCATACTGATTGAGTGTCGGGTATAAATGTAGAGTTGCGGATTCTAGATCGATTTAACTGACGCGATCTCGCATGAAAAACGGTCAAAACAGGATTTTATATTCATTTTATAAAATTCTTTGTCACGAAAGCTTTTGGGGAGAGAAAAAATTTTGAATGGATATCGAGTTGATATTATCCACATATCGATTTGACTGGAAAAATTTCGATTTCATAACGAGCTGCTTTCTTTTCCGTGTAGCTGAAGATATATTTCGTGATTGTATAGGTATGGGACTGTATCATTAAAGTAACTCTTGGTATCTGATTAAGAACCTAGCAAGCGGTTTTTAAGTTTCCATTTAAACAAGTTTTTTCCAAGAAACTAGAAAAATCCTAGTACAAAAACTTATAAGATAAATTTGTAATAAAAATGTACTCACATAGACTGGATCAGCGTCCTGACGCGCCACCAAGGGCGGCACGTGCAGTGTCGCATCCAAATCAGCCCCATACTTCGAGAAAAACTGCATTTGCAGTAAGACCAGCCACGATCCGAGTAAAGGATCTCCCTCGTGTCCAGCTCCCAAAACGTGGAAATGGTGCAAAATCAGCTGCGAAAGCTGACCAACATAAGGTACCAGCCACAACAGAGAGCCAGAACACGCTGAAAACGAAAAAAAGTAGTTTTTTCGGACGAAAGAAGGATGAAATAATTGCGAGTCAAAAAAAAGCCACGGCTATGAATGGACTAGGACGCGACACCCCCGTACCACAGCACCTAAAAGTTAAGACATCGCGTATTCTCTATACAACTGACGAGGAGGTGCGCGACGCTCTCATGGAGTTTGGAGTTTTCATCATCTTCCTTGTCCTTACATCTCTGGGTGAGTTCAATACGCAATTGTGCTGAAATTAAAGCCATACTTCAATGAAATACGACGGATGGAGGCAATCTTTATAGCAGCTTTTTTATTTTTTATTCATCCTGTAATAATGATCAGATCTTTGAAGGATATATTTTTTACATTGATATCATAGAAGTCTACCCATAATCCGCTTACGTTAGTTGTTATATCCTTTCGTAGCTTGTTGTCAAAAAATACGGACGAACATGGCTATTGGCTGTTGTGATGGCTGTTACATTTATTTAAACGGAGTGGACATAATTTTTAAATGTGTTATTATAGGCCTCCAATACTTATTGTTTTCAGGAACCAAGTCTTTTAACATGAATGGTATAAATTTTCCAGTCCTTTTCAGTTTGTTGCTTTTTGATCTATTCTATTCTATATTATTTGATGAATTTGCAAAACTTCAAGTGCAACAAAAGGAATTTTTCTGCTGTTGATTGGGTATAAAGAAACAGTTTTCTGTTTTATTAAGGCACGCAAAATATAAATCGGAGTAATAGCTTTCTATGACTTGTAAGTTCCAAGGCCCATTAAAACAACCGTCTTTTAGACTCCTGTTCCTAGACAGTTTTTGCAGCCAAGATGTTGCTGTATGACCCTTTAATTCTCAAACACTTTTTTTTTTTCATTTAATTTCGCATTTAATTTCCAGCTCTGTTATTGTTAGAAATATCAATAGTTCGTCAACTAAATTATCGGTTTTAGTTAACTTTTAAATCACTTTTAATATGTGTTCAGGTCAAGTAATATAAAAGAAGAGTTGTATGATTTTACAATCGATAAGATCTCTGTTTCTTCGGTATATCACTGCAAGTCTTTTAACATGTCAACAAAAAATTGATCAATAACATATTTGTATAAACTACATAAAAAAATACATTTCAATTTTACCTACATATATGTACATATATAGCAATAATCTGACCGTTCTGGGGAGCTATATATTAAAGTCCAACATTTGTGGTAAAGCGTTGTGGAAAATCTACAAAAATCCATCCAGATCCATATGGACTTAATTTCAAAATTTACATTATTTCTAAACTAGAAGTCATTTTAAACACTTAATTATTAAATATTTCAATAGAGAATTAACTAAGTTAAAAAAAATTTTAAAAGAATATTCCATAAGTCGGATCTAAGATGGTTTCAAGCAGATGGTGTGAAATTTGACCAAATGCAGGTCATCTAGAATGTGTATTATAATAATGCTATAAATATCTCAATAGTGTGTGTATTCAAATGCTGTCTGTTGCACATTTATTTGGGTCAGCGGTGCATATTAAATTTATGTATTTATTTGGGTCATTAAGGGAATATTTTCGATTATTTATTTAGACAGGCTAGCTATTTGTCTAGGTCTAACCATACGATTTTTTACTTTATTAGAAATTGTACCTTACATTTACCATAATCAAACCCCAATCGACTTCCTGTCTGATGATTCCTGGATTTCGAATTCGTTTTTCTTCCAGTAACTTTGTCCGTGCGTCACCCTCATATGTTCTACTTTAATGATACGATGATGAAACTGTTTACTACACGCAATCTGACTGTGGTCCCATCAGTGACGGTCTCCTTTGAGAAGATGCTCACCGTCCCAGATTGGTGGGACTATTTGGTATACAACTTTATAAATACATTGCATGGAGATATGACCAGCAGCACTTCAACAAGCCCACGATCTAAATCCGTTAACGAAGCCAAAACCGATCGGAGCTCATTCAAGTCCGGCGAAGATATCCTGTATGGGGAGGATGGGGATGTTGAACGCAATAATGAATCCTCTATTAGGAAAAGAGACACTGGACCAGGACTACCTTACGGCGAGCTCGATGAAATCGACAGGGACGAAAATCTCGATGGCCTGGACCTGGACCTTGACCTGAGCGAGCAAATCGGCGAAACCACAAAAAGTCGTAGTGCTCGTAGCGATACTGCCGAAGCTGTCCCATGGGCTGAAACCAGCCTTAATTTGACTACCCATCTCAACGGTCGCTTATTCTTGCACGAGAACCTTATGCTTGGTCCACCACGCCTACGGCAGATTCGCGTTAGCAAGAACAGTTGCCAAATGGACGGTAACTTCCCTCAGAACTTCAACACCTGCTATGCCGCATATTCCAATGCGGCCGAAGAGAACACCGAATGGCACAAAGGTACTCGATACCGAACAATGCGCGAACTGGGCGCCACCCCGATCTTGACTTTACTGGCCTTCTATCGCTCTGGTGGGTACACTGTTGATCTGACCTACGACAAGGATGAGAATCTGCAGAGCATAAATAAACTGAAAAGCGTTAATTGGCTGGATCGCGGTTCGAGGCTGTGTTTGGTGGAGTTCAATCTGTTCAACGAAAACAAAGACATCTTTCAGAGCGTTAAGTAGGGGTTTGCCTCGATTTTAATTAAAGCTTATTTCAAGTTCTTCTTCTCTCCAGACTTATTGCTGAAATCCCCCCCACGGGTGGTGTCATACCGCAGGCGCATTTGCGAACAGTCAAAGAGTATTCTTTTTTCACCGATATCAGTCTGACCATGACTGTAGTCTATATATTCTGGTATATAATGGTATTTTACTACACCATTTGTGAGATCAATGCATTCTGCAAGTCAGGATGGAAATCCTACTTTACATCATTAATGAACATTCTTGATAATATTGTGTTAGTGGTAACTATTATTTTCTGTACAGTTATGTTCCCGATCTACATTTCTTATCTATTTTTCTTGTACCCAGTTTTGTTACCTGGCCTTGTTCTACAACATTTGGCATACCTTCAGAATGAAATCCATTACATCCAAGGCCCACGCGCAACAGCACTATCAAAGTATCGATGTTCTCTGCTTATCGAATTTGATCTATGTGGATATGATGGCTGTTTTAGCATTTTTGGTATGGATAAAAATATTCAAGTTTATCAGTTTCAACAAGACACTCATTCAGTTCACAACGACTTTAAGAAGGGTATGTCATTTTATTCAAAATATTTATTGACTAGACTGTGACAATAACTGTGATTGATTTTTTGAAAATTTATAGTGCTCTAAAGATTTGATTGGATTCAGTATTATGTTTGGCATTGTTTTTTTGGCCTATGCCCAACTGGGTCTTCTGCTTTTCGGCACTGAGCATCCAGATTTTAATAATTTTTTGACCTCAGTATTAACAATGATCCGCATGATCCTCGGTGATTTTCAGTACAATCTTATTCAGCAGTCCAATCGGGTGCTCGGGCCCATCTACTTTCTCACCTATATTGTGCTTGTGTTCTTCATCCTGTTGGCAAGTTTGAGAACTTAAATACATTTTATAGGTTTTAATGTGTTGTATTCCACAAGAACATGTTTTTAGCCATCATCATGCAAACTTATAACTCAGTGAAGAATGAAATCACTCAAGGACGCAGCCAATTAGCCTCATATGTCATTAAGAAACTGGCTGGTGCCTTCTACTGGATAACTCACTGTGGCCGTGAGCGTCGTTTTCGGTTAGCCCAGCCAGCATCTGCATTCAATGAAGCTGATCAGAATTCCACGGCCACAGAATTAAAGCAGCCTAAGCTGCTGAGGAGGAGCATGACCACAGAAGAGTACATTTACTAGGTACAACTTTTAACATACATAATTTAAACTGAATATCTATTTCAGGGCACGGTATTTCGAAAATATTCCTCCCGATGTTCAGAATAGGGAATTGTTTCGGTAAGAGCCCTGATAAATTGTTTGGGTTATAGTTTATAACCTTTGTTTTTTGCTTTTTCCTAGTCTTACCAATCGCGTAAGTCTGATTGAAGAAGTTCTCGAACAGCTTGTTACCAATATTGATAGCATACTGCGACGCTTTGAGAGACAACAAGGTGTAAAGAAGACCTAAGCTCGAAATATCTATATGGTCAAAATCTTCCCAAAAACGCATGAATATTTGTAATTTTAATGTTTATGATATTTGCATTCAAAATTTAACACATAGGGAGATTTTCTGTTAATATAAAATTGTTATTAATATAAATTGTCTGATTTCAAATTTAATAACATTCATTTTATTTTCTTATAGTTAAATATTCAAACATTTACAATTATTATGTGATTTAACATGAAAATAAAAATATACAAAAATATGTTAATTATTTATCAAATTCATAAAGGTGAGGTGATCGAGTTCTACACACATACTAATTTTATTGACGTCGATGCACCCCCAGGAATTAGCCGATCCTAACGGGCACTTCATTATAATACTTCAGTCGTGGGCAGCATTCGCACAGGGGTCGGGTAATATACCCATAAATTCTTTTTGAGTATCGGGTATAAAAATATGAAACGGTTCAAGAAATCATCACATGGTTACGATAACTCAATGGGCACAGAGTCGTAAGAATACAAAATCAATACAATACATACATATATATATATAGCATAAATCTTAGAACTGTTTTCAAAACAATTAAAAATATGTGAGACTAATTAAATGTCTCGCCAGCCACAGGATCAATTGCAATTTTACAAATATCGTTAACGTCATTAATGCAATTTTATCATCGAAAGCTGACTACGGAATTTCCATCTACATGTCTTGTCCAAATATCACTCTAAAAATAATAAAAACTTTTCAAATCTCAACACAGTTCTACTGAAGACAAACGTCAATTTCTCACAGCCGAACTGCTTAAATAACTAACCCATTCAACAAATTCCTCAATGAATAACTATACAAAATTATTAAAGAAACTTAAATTTAAATTTCAAACATTTGACAAACAATTCAAAACATGCTGAAAAAAAAATATATCAAAAAATGATAGAAGACAAAAGCTACCACATGGAATCTTCAACAAACCATTCTGGACACACCACAATGGAAAGTTTTCAAAAAGGACTCCACAATTTAAAAAATGTTTCGGCTTAGCTTTATAGAATTAAAGCGAGCGGGAACGTTATGAGCCGAAGCTAGGGCCGCGACATTACATTTAATCCTGATACTCAGTTAGTATGGCTCCCTTCCATAGAGCAAATGGAAGAGTATGTGAAAGAGAGGGAATGACTAAGCGCATGGCACGCTATCGTAGCAATTGCAAATTGAGTTGACAATATAATAATAATAAAAATCCGTTCTTATAATAATTTTAGTTTTCTCATATCTTCCAAATTGTGGATGCCACAGATTTTTTTCCATTGCTCAGCCCAATGTTCACTAAAAAAAACAAAGAGGATTTGATGATGGACATGAAAGATGAGTGAAAGCAAGTTTGTTGTTCTGAGACAGACTGTTTCTGATACTGATTTTATTTAACAGAACTAATTCTATTTACAATAAAAAAAAGGTGCAAAAAGTTCTGAGTCTGTAAGAATACGGTAGTAATGAGTAATGCTCCAATATCCAACATTAGTTGAGATACATCAAGTTCGTATATCGAATTTAGTGTTTTCTTGCGCCTTGCTCTCTCTCGATGCGTTTTAGTACATCATCCATATTGGTGACCAGCTGTTCGAGAATTTCTTCAATCAGTGTTACGCGATTTGTTAGACTAAGAGATAGTAAAGAAAACCAAGGTGATTTCAAATAATAAATGGCACTAATCAAAGTTTCGGAGCTCTTACTGAAATAGTTCCTTGTTTTGAACATCGGGGGGAACCTCTTCAAAGTAACGGGCGCTGAAAGAGATATTTAGCTAAAATTAAAAAGGGACTGGTAAGTTTACTCTGGTAAATATACTCTGCTTGGGTTATGTTTGCTAGCACTTTAGGCTCTTCAAATTCTGCGATCGTGCCATCCACATCAGTCTCATTGACAGAAGCAGTTCGGCGGGTAGGCTGAACCCGTCCCTTCCGGCCACAGTGGACGATCCAGTAAATGGCTGCAGCCAGCTTCTTATAGATATATGAGCCCAATTGACTGCGCCCTTGGGTAATTTCACTCTTTACCGAGTTATAAGTTTCCATGATGATGGCTAGGAACATGTTCTAGTGGAATACAACTTATGGTAACCGACAAAACTCATTCGATGTTCAAAGCTTACCAGCAATATAAAAAATACAAGTAGAATGTAGGTGAGAAAGTAGATGGGACCCAGCACCCGATTCGCTTGCTCAATGAGATTATATTGAAAATCGCCTAGGATCATGCGGATCATGGTCAAGACTGAAGTGACGAAGTTATGAAAATCTGGATGCTTAGTGCCGAAGAGCAGAAGACCCAGTTGAGCATAGGCCAAAAAAACAATGCCGAACATAAGACTGAAGCCAGCCAAGTCTTTGGAGCACTACAAATGTTCAAATAAATCATCAAAAATTACATCTATTGAAATTAAAATATTAAAAAATACCCTTCTTAATGTAGTTGTAAACTGAACAAGTGTTTTGTTGAAACTGATAAACTTGAATATTTTTATCCATACAAGAAAAGCTAAAATGGCCATCATATCCACATAGATGATGTTCACAAAGCAAAGAACATCGATACTTTGATAGCCCGTGTGCCTCTTGGCATTTCGTGTAAGGGCACCAACTTGGAATGTATGCCAGACGTTGTAGATCAAGGCCAGGTAGCAAAGCTAGGAGTGGAAAGGTAGATTGCGAAGCGATGATTACAAAAATTGTTACCACTAGTACACTAGTACTGTCGAAGGAATGGAAAGGTAGATCAGGAAGCGACCAATAATGTTAATATTTACCACTAATACAATAGTGTCGATAACATTTAGCAACGAGCTGTAGTAAATTCTTATCCCCGACTTTCTTAATCCATTAATCTCACAGATAGTATAATAAGCGACCATGATATACCAAAATATATAGATCACAGTCATAGTCTGACTGGCATCGTTGAAGAAAGAATACTGCTTGACAGTTTGCAGATGCGTCTGTGGTATCACACCACCCGTGGGGGGGATTTCGGCTAGAAGTCTGCTTGGGAGAGAAGCTTTAAATGAGCTGAACTTTAAATCGAAGCTGATCCCTACTTGACGCTTTGAAAGATGTCCGTATTCTTGTTGTACAGATTGAACTCCATCAGACATAGCCTTGAGCCGCGATCCAGCCAATTATCGTGCCTCAGTTTATTTATCTTCTCCAAATTATCGGTCTTGTCATAGGTCAGATCAGCGATGTAACCACCAGTACTATAGAATGCCAGCACTGTCCAAATCGGAGTCGCGTTCAGCTTGCCCATCGTGTAGAACTCTGTACCTTTGTGCGTACCGGTTTTCTCTTCTATCCCCGCCGAATAGGCGGCGTAGCAGGTGTTGAAGTGTCGTACGAAGTCGTCGCTCACTTGGCAACTCTCCCTGCGGACACGAATCTGCCGAAGGCGCGGGGGACCGAGCAGAAGGTTCTGGAGCAGATATACGCGACCATGGAGATGTGTGGTTGCTTTCGAGTTTTGTCTAGTACTGGCAGAACCATCAAAACCAGCTCTTTTGTCGTAGAAAGTTTGCTCGTCCAGCTCGAGGGCTTCAAGCGTGGCGGCTCCACCGATGTCTTCAAGCCCGGCATCTTGTGGTCGTTGTTCAAATTCCCCGTTCCGTTTCTGGGATTCATCATAATCGCGATCCACATACCCATCCTCCACATTCCAGTGATCCTCGCTGGCCTGACGCAACGCTTCAGCGTTTTCTTTACCGGTTGTAGTGTCATTTTGTTCTGCTGTAGTTATGGTCAAATCTCCGTGCAATGTTTTTATAAAGTTGTATACCAAATAGTCCCACCAATCTGGGACAGTGAGAATCTTTTCAAAACAGACCGTAACGGATGGAGCCACAACCATTTCGCGAGTGGAAAATAGTTTCTTTATAGTATCGTTAAAGTAGAACATGTGAGGGTGACGCACAGACAGAGTTACTGCAACAAAAATTATTTTAATCTTAATAGCGCTTGAGTTTAGAAAAATAGATGCAACATGTTGTTTGCTGACTTTTAAGATCATAGAAATGGTTATCGTATTTTAATCTTATCCGAGGTTTCTGAAGTAAGCATAATTGTTTTTATTAAACATGGAAGAATATTTAAAAACATTTTTTTTTTTTGCTAGAGTTGTTTGAATTTGCATACATGATTGATTAAACATTCGAGTAAACTTTCTAGTAATTATATTGTAATATTTATATATCAGAATATATACCGGTCATTATACCTTACGGATGTAAACACCTTGAATGTTAATCACCTACTCACCCAATGATGTCAGAACAAGAAATATGATGAACACTCCAAACTCCAGGAGAGCATCGCGCACTTCCTCATCAGTGGTGTAGAGAATGCGCGTTGATTTTCCTTTTTGGCCTTGGTGTATGTGGACTTCGCGTCCTAATCCATTAGAAAGTGAACCACTTTTCGGGGTCGCAACCAGTATCCCCTTTTTTCGTCCGAACAAGCCGCGTCTTTCCTCTTTTGCCGTCTCCTCAGTTACACCAGAAGAACGGGTCTGATCCAGAGGTGGATCTCCACCGGGTTCCGGAGCCTGACCACGGCTCGCGGCTGGTTTCTCTTCAAATGCCGTATCTTTCGCGGAAGGCGGCAGCGACACTGCACGTGCTGACCTTGGAGGCGAAATAGGACTTTGAACCTGTCCATCCGGTCTTTGACCCTGACCCATTGACGCCATTTTTAATGCGAACTTTTCTAAGATATATTTCAGTTAAAATTATGCCCCAATTTGTTTGCAAAATCGAGTAAGGACTAAAATAAATCTTGAAGTTTAAGTAAAGATTGCTTGGATCTGGCCCAGGTACTCAGCAAATAAAACCAAATCCAGGAAACAACAAGCCGTGTGTCTACAAAAATGCAGAATCGTAGAGAATGACCATATCTTTAAGACTGCAGAGTGTGAATTGGATCGTATCATTATTATAGCCAGAATAAAGAAAACAATTTCATTTTTCATAGCCGGCTTTGCTTAGCGTAAAACATTAGCGCCTAGATCTCAGAGTCTATAAAAGCTAGAGCAACCAAATTTTTGATCCACACTCCTGAGATATCGGACCTTGACGAGTTGGTTTCAAAATTTCGCCACACCCCCTTCCGCCCCCGCAAAGGACAAAAATCTGGGGGTATCCACAAATCTCAGAGACTATTACCGCTAGAGTAACCACATTTGGTATCTACACTCCTGTTAGTTCTCACTATAAATATAAAATTTCGCAACACCCCCTCCGCCCCCACAAAGGACGAAAGTCTGTGGCATCCACAATATTGAATATACGAGAAAACTAAAAACGCACAATCATAGAAAATGGCCGTATCTATGAGATTGCTGAATCTGGATCAGATCGGATCATTTTCATAGCCAAAAGGAACAAATTAATTTTCAGTGGCTACGCAGCGCCCGACGACATGTTCAGACACGATTTCTGTCTCTCCCGCACGCACACATTGTCGCCCAATGTAGCCATACTGACTATGTATCGAGTATAAATGTAGAGTTGCGGTCGCCGCAGCAACTCACAACGTTCCCCCTCGTTTAGTGGCAATGCGTGGTACTCTTGCTCTTGCTAATTTTGACCTGGTCATACTAAAATAGCCCAAGCTTCGACATCCATTAACTTTTAATATTTGCCCATAATAATCCTTCACAAACCCTAGGCAACTCAGCTCCTGAAAACATAGACACGAATTCTTTCATTTTTGCCAAAATCCAATGTCTTGCAATCAATATGAACGAAGATGCACAATGTATATGAAAAATAATCTATATTTAGATTCTTTTGAATTAAGATATATATAGACATATGTACATACATATATGTAGATATATAGATATACTATGTAAACTCTGTAAACATTTTTTAATACTTTACTTTTCTTAATTAAGCACTTAAATACTTTATCTCAATTGGGACAGAAGACCTAACGCCGTTAATGTTTTTTTAAACTCTACTAGCTTGTAATTTTGTATAGCCCTTTAAAGAGAACTATAAAATAGGATAAGTTTCAGTGTATCCATAGATCTAAGAGTAGTCTGAGATACCAACAAAGAAACTCATCTAAAACTTCACACCTTTTTTCAACTAGCTTGAGTATGCTACATATTTTTGTTAAGATTTTTGCAATTTTAACTTCCTTCAGATCGAATCTATTCACTTTCGCTTCGTTGAAAGGCTAACCATGATCAAGAAATAAGTGTAATAAGCTACGTTGCGTACGTACATAAACCGACTTCAGTTTGGTCGTTGCAACTAGAACTGGAAAGAGTCGGACTGAATAGGTGGTATCCTACGTTGTGAAAACGAGAGTCTCAAGACACGGCGACAGTCTTTGATGATAGAAATGAAAGATGAGTGAAAGCAATTTTGTTGTTCTGAGACAGTCTGTTGATACTGATTTTATTTAACAGAACTAATTCTATTTACAATCAAAAAAAGGTGCAAAAAGTTCTGAGTCTGTAAGAATACGGTAGTAATGAGTAATGCTCCAATATCCAACATTAGTTGAGATACATCAAACTCGTACATCGAATTTAGTGTTTTCTTGCGCCTTGCTCTCTCTCGATGCGTTTTAGTACATCATCCATATTGGTGACCAGCTGTTCGAGAATTTCTTCAATCAGTGTTACGCGATTTGTTAGACTAAGAGATAGTAAAGAAAACCAAGGTGATTTCAAATAATAAATGGCACTAATCAAAGTTTCGGAGCTCTTACTGAAATAGTTCCTTGTTTTGAACATCGGGGGGAACCTCTTCAAAGTAACGGGCGCTGAAAGAGATATTTAGCTAAAATTAAAAAGGGACTGGTAAGTTTACTCTGGTAAATATACTCTGCTTGGGTTATGTTTGCTAGCACTTTAGGCTCTTCAAATTCTGCGATCGTGCCATCCACATCAGTCTCATTGACAGAAGCAGTTCGGCGGGTAGGCTGAACCCGTCCCTTCCGGCCACAGTGGACGATCCAGTAAATGGCTGCAGCCAGCTTCTTATAGATATATGAGCCCAATTGACTGCGCCCTTGGGTAATTTCACTCTTTACCGAGTTATAAGTTTCCATGATGATGGCTAGGAACATGTTCTAGTGGAATACAACTTATGGTAACCGACAAAACTCATTCGATGTTCAAAGCTTACCAGCAATATAAAAAATACAAGTAGAATGTAGGTGAGAAAGTAGATGGGACCCAGCACCCGATTCGCTTGCTCAATGAGATTATATTGAAAATCGCCTAGGATCATGCGGATCATGGTCAAGACTGAAGTGACGAAGTTATGAAAATCTGGATGCTTAGTGCCGAAGAGCAGAAGACCCAGTTGAGCATAGGCCAAAAAAACAATGCCGAACATAAGACTGAAGCCAGCCAAGTCTTTGGAGCACTACAAATGTTCAAATAAATCATCAAAAATTACATCTATTGAAATTAAAATATTAAAAAATACCCTTCTTAATGTAGTTGTAAACTGAACAAGTGTTTTGTTGAAACTGATAAACTTGAATATTTTTATCCATACAAGAAAAGCTAAAATGGCCATCATATCCACATAGATGATGTTCACAAAGCAAAGAACATCGATACTTTGATAGCCCGTGTGCCTCTTGGCATTTCGTGTAAGGGCACCAACTTGGAATGTATGCCAGACGTTGTAGATCAAGGCCAGGTAGCAAAGCTAGGAGTGGAAAGGTAGATTGCGAAGCGATGATTACAAAAATTGTTACCACTAGTACACTAGTACTGTCGAAGGAATGGAAAGGTAGATCAGGAAGCGACCAATAATGTTAATATTTACCACTAATACAATAGTGTCGATAACATTTAGCAACGAGCTGTAGTAAATTCTAATCCCCGACTTTCTTAATCCATTAATCTCACAGATAGTATAATAAGCGACCATGATATACCAAAATATATAGATCACAGTCATAGTCTGACTGGCATCGTTGAAGAAAGAATACTGCTTGACAGTTTGCAGATGCGTCTGTGGTATCACACCACCCGTGGGGGGATTTCGGCTAGAAGTCTGCTTGGGAGAGAAGCTTTAAATGAGCTGAACTTTAAATCGAAGCTGATCCCTACTTGACGCTTTGAAAGATGTCCGTATTCTTGTTGTACAGATTGAACTCCATCAGACATAGCCTTGAGCCGCGATCCAGCCAATTATCGTGCCTCAGTTTATTTATCTTCTCCAAATTATCGGCCTTGTCATAGGTCAGATCAGCGATGTAACCACCAGTACTATAGAATGCCAGCACTGTCCAAATCGGAGTCGCGTTCAGCTTGCCCATCGTGTAGAACTCTGTACCTTTGTGCGTACCGGTTTTCTCTTCTATCCCCGCCGAATAGGCGGCGTAGCAGGTGTTGAAGTGTCGTACGAAGTCGTCGCTCACTTGGCAACTCTCCCTGCGGACACGAATCTGCCGAAGGCGCGGGGGACCGAGCAGAAGGTTCTGGAGCAGATATACGCGACCATGGAGATGTGTGGTTGCTTTCGAGTTTTGTCTAGTACTGGCAGAACCATCAAAACCAGCTCTTTTGTCGTAGAAAGTTTGCTCGTCCAGCTCGAGGGCTTCAAGCGTGGCGGCTCCACCGATGTCTTCAAGCCCGGCATCTTGTGGTCGTTGTTCAAATTCCCCGTTCCGTTTCTGGGATTCATCATAATCGCGATCCACATACCCATCCTCCACATTCCAGTGATCCTCGCTGGCCTGACGCAACGCTTCAGCGTTTTCTTTACCGGTTGTAGTGTCATTTTGTTCTGCTGTAGTTATGGTCAAATCTCCGTGCAATGTTTTTATAAAGTTGTATACCAAATAGTCCCACCAATCTGGGACAGTGAGAATCTTTTCAAAACAGACCGTAACGGATGGAGCCACAACCATTTCGCGAGTGGAAAATAGTTTCTTTATAGTATCGTTAAAGTAGAACATGTGAGGGTGACGCACAGACAGAGTTACTGCAACAAAAATTATTTTAATCTTAATAGCGCTTGAGTTTAGAAAAATAGATGCAACATGTTGTTTGCTGACTTTTAAGATCATAGAAATGGTTATCGTATTTTAATCTTATCCGAGGTTTCTGAAGTAAGCATAATTGTTTTTATTAAACATGGAAGAATATTTAAAAACATTTTTTTTTTTTGCTAGAGTTGTTTGAATTTGCATACATGATTGATTAAACATTCGAGTAAACTTTCTAGTAATTATATTGTAATATTTATATATCAGAATATATACCGGTCATTATACCTTACGGATGTAAACACCTTGAATGTTAATCACCTACTCACCCAATGATGTCAGAACAAGAAATATGATGAACACTCCAAACTCCAGGAGAGCATCGCGCACTTCCTCATCAGTGGTGTAGAGAATGCGCGTTGATTTTCCTTTTTGGCCTTGGTGTATGTGGACTTCGCGTCCTAATCCATTAGAAAGTGAACCACTTTTCGGGGTCGCAACCAGTATCCCCTTTTTTCGTCCGAACAAGCCGCGTCTTTCCTCTTTTGCCGTCTCCTCAGTTACACCAGAAGAACGGGTCTGATCCAGAGGTGGATCTCCACCGGGTTCCGGAGCCTGACCACGGCTCGCGGCTGGTTTCTCTTCAAATGCCGTATTTTTCGCGGAAGGCGGCAGCGACCCTGCACGTGCTGACCTTGGAGGCGAAATAGGACTTTGAACCTGTCCATCCGGTCTTTGACCCTGACCCATTGACGCCATTTTTAATGCGAACTTTTCTAAGATATATTTCAGTTAAAATTATGCCCCAATTTGTTTGCAAAATCGAGTAAGGACTAAAATAAATCTTGAAGTTTAAGTAAAGATTGCTTGGATCTGGCCCAGGTATTCAGAAAATAAAACCAAATCCAGGAAACAACAAGCCGTGTGTCTACATTCATACCCGATACTCAGTTGGTACAGCTTTTTTTACATGTGTTTCTTTTTCTCAATTCCCATATTTCCTGTTTTCTATTCTCACCAGCCGTTTTATCTCATTTCCCTCGGCCAGAGCGCGCACACTGCACTAGGAAGAGTGTGTGTGATAAAGAGTATACGGAGAGCGTAGCGTAGCCAATGCAACTTCATTTGTTCCTTCTGGTTATAATACTGATCCGACTGCAATCTGGTGGTTATGATTCTAAGTTATTTAGTTTTTGTATCTTTAAAATTGTAGATGCCACAGGGGGCGTGGAAAAATATTAAAGAAATCCTAATTGCAAAAGATAAAAAATACATGACTTTGTGATGCATTAACATAAATTTGAAACCATTTTCAGGGCAGTTCAGCTTGTGATTTCTTTATAAATAATTTATTTTTTAACCCAAACTAAAATTTGGCTGGCAAATAACTAATCAGGGTAGCAACACTTTTCGTTTGTGCGCTTACAGCTGACGCAACCCGATTTGGTTATCGGAACGTTGGCAAGAAATATATTTTTGCGTTTAACTGTTCTGGTAACAGAAAAGCGGCCTCATCTAATTCAAAATTTGTTGACCTTTAGCAAGTTAGGCATTTTATGCAAACAAAGGCATTTTTATCACGCTGTATTACGAAGCAACCCGCTATTTTTTTTTCAGAATCCATGACAAAATGATACTTATTGATAAGAAATATTTCTGAAGACTGAAAACTTATTGATAAGAAATATTTCTGAAGACTGAAAACTAAAATCAAAAACGAAAAAATAAAGCATAATAAAGCAGAATTTTGGTTGGAATTTGTAGGTGATAAATTGAATTATAATCTGAGATGATCTGAGTTCGTACGCTTTTAATGTATATAAAATATAGAAAACAAATATTGTATCCTGGTTTTTTTTTAGTCGATTCGATAGTCTTTTTTTTAGTTAGCTCCATGTTTAGTAAAAAAGATGCGATTCATCCAATTTTTTGTTTTCATAACGATAACAATAAATATGTGGTCGCGAACGTACGACTAAGGCTTAATCTAGTAAATGGAAAAATCTGCGAAACGGAACGGAATATTCGAAAGCAGTTCATTTTTTTTTCTCTATTGGTGTTTTTAAATTGAATTTCAAAAATAGTATCGAGAAAAAGTAAATGGTCAGAACATATATTTGATCGATAATGTCTAATAATATTATTACACAATGCAGCAAACAAGAGAACAACAGCAGGCGGCAGGGTGAAATGGAGTGCCGCGCTTGAGAGCCTGCTGATTGACATATGGCAGGAGAAAATTGAAGATTTGCGCGGACCACGCAAAAATTCAGATGTGTACATGGAGATGGCCGAGTCCATGAAGGAGGCTGGGCCTGAGCTTGGATGGGGCGAGATAAGGACAAAGCTCGAGAACATGACCAAAAAATACAGGTTAATATTATTGACTCTGCCAAATAAAAGATTGTGAAACCTACTATTTTTGTATACTTTGCAGGATTGAAAAAATAAAATTGGACCGAGCGGGGGTGCTCCATCTGGGTGGCAACATTACGATAAATTAAACTCATTTCTGGGGTGCTACCGGATAAACAACATGGAGCAGAGCACATTGGACAACGACAGTAAGTTTTATTAATTTATTGCTAAAAAAATATATTTCATTTAAGGTGTTCATTGCAGATCCTGATGAGTACTTTTCGGATATTATTGAGATGGACCTGGACGGATCTTGTAGCTCCAGCACCTTGTCTGGGCGTCCGCCAAAGAAAAAGAAAAAGACCGACATTTCGTGGCTGGCAGAGATCGCCCAGGAGCGTGTCGAACAACAAAAGGACCACCACAGATAGAAGGAGGAGCACGACGTTAGGCAGGAGAAGATGGTGCAGGACTTGATCAGCACCCAAACAAAATTCGACTTATTAGAAGTTGTAAAAAATAAAAATAAATAAGTTTTTAATTTTCATTACGGTCTACACAATATTTTGCGATTGCAGATCGTATCTGTTCTGCTGACTGATTAAAGTCAGCAGAACTGTTGCTGGTATCGGGCTCTTCGCGCTGCTCATTTGTTGCAAGCTCCCAATTTGCATTAATCGCGCTGTTGTGCATATTTAATATATTGTGTAAAATACAACAGCTCATTATTATGGCGCTGTTATTTTTGTGGTGGCTATCAAGACCTTTTCCGATTATTCGAAATCTGGCTTTTAAATGGCCAAAAGCATTTTCCACCACTCGCCTAGCTTTGGAAAGGTTGTCGTTAAACGTGCGCGGTTCCAAAGAGGCGGCTGTGGAAAACGGGTAAGGTTTCATCAGCTTTTTTGGAAACCTAAATGCCGAGTCCCCGATAAGCACTACAGGGGCGTTCACGCCGTTTATTTCCTTGGCTTTCTCTTTGAGTAATGCCGATGCTTCGATCTGTTTTGCAAGGCTTGACTTCTGGTATATCATCGAGTCATTGCACCTTCCTGCAGAGCCGATATTTACATATGTAAATCTGTACCTAAAAAGAATCGGATTTAAATAATTTAAGACATTAAACCAACTTGATAAATACATATTTTTGTGCAAGATATTTGCATACCTATAATCCACTAGGGCAAGCAAGACTGTGGAATACCAGCCCTTACAGTTATGGTGGTCTACTGCCTCAGCTGCTGGTGGTTTTATTTCGATGTGGCATCCATCTAGAATAAAAAGGAAGTGTATATGTAAACATATTATGGAAGTTCTTAGTAATTTCTTACCAATTGCACCTAGGCACTGAGGAAATCCAATCGCTTCGAATCCCTTTACGCACTCATCAATTTTGTCGGAAGTTAGGTAATTGGGCGACATGTACTCCTTCGAAAACTCGTGGATAAGTGCTCTGCAAAACTCGTGAAGGAGCTGTTTGGAGCCACACCGAAAAGCCTGCCAACTGTTCGGTACTCAGAGGACGAGCCCAAAGTGTATAGCGCAATGGCGATGCGCTTTTCCAAAGGAATTGCAGCTCGGCAGTTGGTGTCCTTCTTTCGCAGCACTTCAAGCCGATTCACTAAAATATCAAAGCAGGGCCTCTCCATTCGGAAACTCTCTTTGAAAAACGCCTCGTTGTTTTCTGGTACATCTTTCTCCCAAAATGTCCCGAACCGCTTCTAAAACCATAAAATATGTCCTTGTACTTTAAACTATGGTTGAAGTTAGTAGAAGTACTCACAAACGACCATAATCTTCCTGGCTTTTGTGTTTTTATGGCAGTTACCCAGTCAAGCATCTCATCCTCGTCAATGTTAAAGTCATCATCGACATCATCATTATTCATTGACAGCAACATTATTAGTTGGTGCAAGAAAATATTTTGCTGTTGAACCACAGCCGAAATAATTGCTATATCTTCATCATCCATTATAAGAACCAAGAATTAATAAATCTTCCGCGCAAATCTAATGAACTTGTTATTGGCATCAGCTGTTTTTGACGGATGGTGGATGGTGGATGGTGGCAGTGTGAATCGGAGTTTCACATCTTTTAAAAAATCCCTCCATTCCCCCGGGGATGGGCTCAGTGTGCAGAGCCTATAAATATCCTGAATATTTGTATACTTTTCACAGTATTTCTGGTATTTTCCAATATTTTTTAGGACGCGACTTGGTCCCACCCTCTTGTCCAATAAAAAAATGTAGAAATCGTGTAGAAATTCCAATTGGATCCATGCCCAGGCCACATCAAATTAGTATTCGTGAACGGTATCGAGTTATTTATTGTTTCAATTTCAATCTCTCAAAATGTCTGAAACAAGGCATAGAAAACGGTAAGCGGTAAAAAAGTAGACAAAGGAGGTTTTTCACACTGGCGCTTCCATGCGGATTATATGGAAAAAAAACCGTCAAACGTTTTTTAAATATATTATATAATATTATATAAAACTATATTTAATTTCATATATCCGCTAAAAAATGGCCAGTTTGTCCAAGAAAAAATTCTATGTATTTTTTCCACTAAAGTTGTATGGTAGTAGCCATTCAGAAAATACGTTAATAGAGCGAGCTGAAAATGCGCAAAGAATACCTTTTAAGCTGGAGGATAACCTATTCAACCGCCAATATGCATTTGATAAATGTATGGTGTTATACTTTTTAATGGATTAAACTTAGTTTAATATAAATTCTAAGCGGTATATAAATAAGCACCTAATATGTAGAAAATGTGTAGTTACCGTGTAGTTACCATGTAAAATAGTTCATTTTGTGGAAATTGTTGTTGACTTTTTTTGCTTAAGCATTTCAATATAAGCAATAACTTAACTTCGTCAATCAGATAAAATTATGTTTTCAGAGCTGAGGGTTCTGCTAGCTAGTAATATTCAACGGAATATCCAAATCGTAGAATATGATGGAATATGAATACAAATAATTCGTCAGTATATTTTTGGTATGTTTCGAAACTGTGAAGTATATTGCTGAGGGTCAGACCGTACATCTTATCGATAAATCCACGGCCACACTGAGCTCTATATAAACAAATTGTCTGCCGTACGGTTTAAGGAAACTTCCTTATTAGTTTATTCAGTGCATAGCCATGATGGAGGAACAGTCCGACGATGAGAACTCGGAGCCCACTCCAAAGAAGATAAAGCGGGAGTGGGTGAAGAGCTACTCCAACAAGGCCATGGAGATGATGAAAAAAATGGGCTATGAGAACGATAAGGGTTTGGGTAAGAGCAATCAAGGTCGCTTGGACCCCATTATAGCTGTCCAGCTGGATGGTCGTCGCGGTTTTGGCCTCAAGCTGGACGCAGCCCACTTAGCCGCTGGGCAATGGGACCCCAACTGCGAAGAGCTAGAGATGCCAGAGACATTTGCGTGGCTGACAAATGTGGGCTCGAATGCCAGTCATTATGCCATGGATCAATTGATGCGCTCCGTCGTGTTTGGTAAACGCAAAACCAATCTAGATGATGAGACCCGCTATTGTAATCCAGCAGTCCTCCATGACATCCTTACGGCGAAGTCGGCATTTGACGATCTTAACGACATCGAGAAACGCAGGGCCCGCTCTCGCTGCAATCCATTTGAGACCATACGCAGCTCCATTTTTCTCAATCGGGCCGCCGTCAAAATGGCCAACATTGACTCCATGTGCGACTACATGTTCACCAATCCCAGAGATCTCGAGGGCCGTCCTCTGGTGGATCCCAAGGACCTCCTCTACTTTACAGACATGTGTGCGGGTGAGTTAATGCCAATCGGGTGATTCCAGTTGGAGTTCTTCTGAATGTGCTCCTCTTTCCCAGGCCCCGGCGGCTTCTCTGAATATGTTCTGTTCCGCAAATTGTGGGAGGCAAAGGGATTCGGATTCACGCTGCGCGGTGCCAACGATTTTAAGTTGGAGAAGTTCTTTGCCGCCTCCCCCGAGTCGTTTGATACCTACTATGGCATCAAAGATGATGGGAACATATTCGACGACCAAAATCAGGATTCATTGAACGAATACATACGCCGTCACACACCCGATGGCGTGCACTTTGCCATGGCCGACGGAGGATTCTCAGTGGAGGGCGAGGAGAACATACAGGAAATTCTGTCGAAGCAGCTTTATCTCTGCCAGTTCCTCACCGCACTCAAAATATTGCGCAAGAACGGGAACTTTGTGTGCAAGGTGTTCGATCTGTTTACACCGTTCAGCGTAGGTCTTATCTACCTGATGTATAAATGCTTCCACCAAATCGCAATCATCAAGCCAAATAGCAGTCGTCCGGCCAACTCGGAGCGCTACCTTGTCTGCAAATACAAGCAGGAGGATACCTCTGCCATTACTAATTTCATGAATAAAATCAATATTATGCTTAACGAGGAGCGCGACAGTGATAACGACATCCTTGAGATATTCGACGCCAACGAGATCGCTGCAGATGCAGATTTCATACACTACATCATCGACTCGAACAATGCCATTGGAAAGAAGCAGATTGTGGGTCTGCGAAAGATCGCTACCTTTGCCAAGAACACGGATCTGAAGGAAACACGCCAGTCGGAGGTACGTCAGGAGTGCCTGAAGCGCTGGGTACTGCCCGATAAGCTGCGTCAGGCGCCAGAAATAAAACCAACAGATCGCCTGCTCGAGGAGCTGCTCGTCGATTGGTGGCAGGATCGCAGCTGGCTCAATTTTGCGCCAAATGAGATGAACAATGTGGCAGCCCTCTCCAATACCGTGCAGAATGTCAGGGACTGGATATTCATGCCGATCGGGCGGGAAGAGACCAACATCAATAGCTGCAGCCTCTTCATGTGCAAGTCACGCGGTAATCTTCTCCGCTACACCGAGCACAAGAAGTGGGAGCTGGTCGAAACGTCCTTTGAGGTGCAGGCTCGTTCCATATTTTTCGGCCAGATCGTCTTCGAGTTCTATGGTGAGGGGCGCACCATTCAGCGCGTGCCCGCTCTGCACATCATCGACGGGATCTGCCTGGGTGGCATCGACATCCGTCGTCGTCCGCTATGCGATCGCATCAGCATGTGCGATAAGTATGCGCGTAGCTTGAACAAGCCGTACAAGAAGGAGCGCAGTTGCGGTCCCTTGCGCAGCAAGCCATTCTTTCGACTGCAGGACATGAACACCTTCTTTAGCGAGATGCGCCACTATGTGCTGAAAGACAATTCGCAGCGCTTCGGCTTCTCCCTCGATGACAACAAGTTCTTTGTTCCCGGCAGCATTCTCATGCTCTGCGAGTTGAACCAAAGCTATGTTTCGGCCAAATCGCGCTCTCGCAACCAGGTCTACTATTTCAACACCAAGAACAAGGAGTCGTATTATAAGGATAATATACCCAGCAAAAAGACCTCCGAAATCTTTGCCTCCTTTCGCCAAAGCTACGCGCGCCGTGCACTCTGGAAGTGGACGAACCTGCGCCAGGTCGAGGAGCATGCCCACGAGGACAATCCAAAGATATTGTTCCGCAGCCATTTCATTAAATTTATCGCGGACAAGTTGGCCCACGCGTAAGCAACATCTGCAATTGCATATCCATATCAAGAATGGACATTGCCCGTAGTAGATCTTAATATTATCTATATTTAAAAAGAAAGTACATATTTTTTCGCCTGCATAGGATTTATCTGGAGGTTTTACAACAGATCCTGTATTTTACTTATACGAATTAAGTATCTGACGAACATTTGTCCCCAGGAGCTGTTCCAAAAATTTTAATTTTCTGTATCTGACGTTCATATGTAACTATATACATAATTATTTGTAAATTTGTGTCGAACCGAAATCAGAAGATTTTTCGTATGGCAATAGATCATACCAAAAAGAAGACAGTCAAGGTTTGGCATGCCCTTGCCGAAATTTAGCTAGTTTTAATTAATGTTTTTTTTTTGTGTTTGGAATGAAGAACCCTGAAATTGTGGATGAAATACCACAGAGAATCACTTTAAAAATATATATGTGAGTTTCGAGTTTCAACTCAGATTTTTGACAAAATACCAATTATCTTTACATTTAACTATTTGTGTGTACCCCCCCGAATTTTGTATACCCTTTGAACGGTTTGAACACCCCTTGAAGAAAGCGAATGCATGGCACAAAATGAATCAAGCATGCATATCGTCTCTGTATAACTCTTATTATGATTATTTTTCCGCAAGCAAAACCAACCAATAATAAACAAGTTTGCGTTGCCGGAGAGCATTACTGGATAAATAATCAAACAAATGAGAAGAATTGTAAGCATCGAAGATATGCTGATTCTTAAATTCGTACGCATTATACACCATCTCCCTCTGACACCATTGCTTTTACAGAATTGTTTACGAGATCTTATTATTTATCGGCTGCTTTGACTTCTGTCTAGAATTTTGAGCCCCAGAGGCACCCCTTGCACCACACCCACTCTCCCATTTATTTCATTGAAGTTTGTAATATTATAAGTGTAAATAAATGGAAATAGCCAACAATAAATAAAACGAGGGGGAACGTTGTGAATTGCTGCGGAGACCGCAACTCTACAGTTATACCCGATACTAAGTCAGTATGGCTCTCCTCCGGCAGACGCCGCTAATATTAAACGACACGACAAAGAGTGCGTGCGAGAGAGACAGAAAATCAGTCTGAGCGTGACGTCGGGCGCTGCGTAGCCAGTGCAAATTGATTTGTTCCTTTTGGCTATAAAAATTATCTGATCTGGTCCAGATTCAGCAATCTGATAGATATGGTCGTTATCTATGATTCTGCGTTTTTAGTTTTCTCGAATGTGCAATATTGTGGATGCAACAGATTTTCGTCCTTTGTGGGGGCGGAAAAGGGTGGGGCGAAATTCTGAGATATACGTTTTATAGTGAGATCTAACAGAAGTGCGGATACCAAATTTGGTTACTCTAGCCTTAATAGTCTCTGAGATTTGTGGATGCCCCAGATTTTCGTCCTTTGCGGGGGCGGAAGGGGGTGTGGCGAAATTTGGACACGAAACGGTCAAGGTCCGATATCACAGGAGTGTGGATACCAAATTTGGTTGCTCTGGCTCTTATAGGTTCTGAGATCCTTGAACTCATATTTTGCAATTGGCAAAGCCGACCATGAAACCTGTGTGTTAGAGAGAGACAGAGCGAGAAAGAATGAAATTGTTTTATTGATTCTGGCTATAATAATTATACGATCTGGTTGAGATTTTACACTCTAGAACATATAGTCATCCTCTACGATTCTGCGTTTTTGGTTTTATCGTATCTTTAAAAATGTGGATGCCACAGATTTTCGTCCTTTGTGGGGGCGGAAGTGGGCGGGGCGAAGTTTTGAAATATTTTTGTAGCAGTGACATATCACAGAAGTCTGGATCCAAAACATCGTTGCTCTAGCTCTTATAGTCTTTGAGCACTAGGCGCTGAAGGGGACGGACGGACGGACGGACGGACGGACAGACGGACGGACAGACGGACAGACAGACAGGGCTCAATCGACTCGGCTATTGATGCTGATCAAGAATATATATACTTTATGGGGTCGGAAACGATTCCTTCTGGACGTTACACACATCCACTTTTACCACAAATCTAATATACCCCAATACTCATTTTGAGTATCGGGTATAAAAACCAACAAAACCGCAAAGGAGCTCGGTACTCCTCTTAAAGTACCGGAGGGACAAGCCAATCCCTCTGCACCAGCGCCTGGAAAACCGGGTCCAAAGAAGACGGGGAAGGAGACTGAGTCGGTCCACCGTCTTCAGGCAGCAGCCGCAGCGAGGGGGGGCCCGAAAGGCCAATCGGGTCCTTCCAAGTCGGGTGGCTCCAAGGGCGAAGCGGATACCGGGGTGGCTGCCAAGCAGAGCGTAATCGCGGCTGGTAAGCGCACCGGGACCGAAGAACCCATGGGAGCCCCGGCGGGCAGCGTCTCTGCACCACGGGGAGGAAAGCCGTCGTACCAGGACAGGAGACGAGCGGCTTTCATCCTGTCCAACGAAGACCCGAACTTCAGGGCGTCAGCCGAAGGAAAGGAGCAGAGGCTGTGGGCCTCCTCAATCCTTCCACTGTTCCAGCCAGCCAAAGCCGGAAAGGGCGCAGCCAAGGCCCCCAACAAGCGGCAACGCTCAGCGGAGGACCCCGCAAATCAGCCAGGCCAAGCCCAGCAAGCCAAGCGGGTGAAGACCCACCTCACGAACCGGTCGTTCGCTGAGGTGGCGAGGGGCAAGACCCTGATCGGTGTCCTGGACAGGGGCGCCGAGGACGGCCATGTCCCTCGCGATAAGTGGCACCTGGTGGAGAACGAGCTCCAGGACCGGTTCCTACTGGAACTGGAGGAGAACGGCGGACCACCGCCAAAGTGTGAGGACGCAGTGTGGCATCAAGGCAAGGTGAAAGCCATCGCCTGCAAAGACGCTCGCTCTGCGGCCCTCTACATGAAGGCGGTGGCGGCCCTCAAAGAGGTCTATCCAGGGGCGAAACTGGAGGCCGTGAAGTGGGAAGATGTCCCTAGTCGCCCGAGAGCCAGAGCGTGGGTCTCGGCTAAGCCTGCAGAGCCTGAGAAGATCCTCAGGTTACTGCAGGTCTGCAACCCCCACCTTCCTACAGCCGATTGGAAGGTGGCAAAGGTGGAGGATATCCAAGGGCAGAGGCGCCAGATCATCCTCATCCTAAATGAGGAATCCATTGATCTCCTCGCAAAGTCGGACGGTGTAGTGGATTATGGCTACAAGAAGGTCACCATATCCACTTACAAGTCCGATCGCAAGGGCAGGCAAGCGGAGGTCGAGCCAGACCCGGAGCTGCCGGAGATCCCGAAAGAGGGGGCCTCGTGCGAGGAAGACAACCCGGCGTCGGATGCGGCGTCCATGATGTCGGACGACATCTTGGACGACTACGCGTTCGACGAGAGCGACCTAGCCAGAGGTCTCAGCCACATCGTTGTCGGGGAGGAGTCGGAGTCCCCTGACAGCGATCTAGAAACAACAATGGTGGAGGCGAGCCTCAGGAATGTCGTTGACGCTCCTGCAGATAAACCTCCACCATTGTAAGGCAGCATGCGCTGCTCTACTGCTCCACCTGGCCAAGGGTGGAGCCGACATAGTCCTCATTCAGGAGCCCTGGATCCTCGGAAACAGGGTCTCCGGTCTGAGGACTTCTGACTACAAGCTATACGTAGCTGAAACCGCAGGTAAAATTCGTACCTGCATTCTTGCAAAAAGAGAGTTGCACTTATTTTTGCTCCCAAATTTCAGCAATGAAGACCACACCGCAGTGAGCCTCGAAGGCCAGGAGCGCTCACTGAGGATCTGCTCCGCATACATGGGGCATGAACAACCAGACCCCCCTCCACACGCGCCTCTCCGGGCTCTAATCGCAGACTGCTCGGCCAAGGACATCGGCCTAATTGTGGGGTGCGATGCCAATGCACATCACTGTCAGTGGGGAAGCACTGACACAAACGAAAGGGGTGAGTACCTTTTCAGTTACTTACTGACCACTCAGATGGTCTTATTAAACCGGGGTAGTGATCCCACCTTTATTATTAAAAACCGCAAGGAGGTCCTGGACCTCACGCTTGCCTCTCATGAGATACAGCGTAACATTGTATCCTGGAGGATCCTGGAAGAGCACTCCTTCTCGGACCACAGGTACGTGGAAACTGTCTTCTCCTTCTCAGTACCGAAGCCAGTCCGATTCCGGAACATCAGGCGGACAAACTGGACTCGGTACTCTGATTACCTCTGTCGTGTTCTCCCTGAGCCCCCATCTGAGGAGGAGCTCTCCACGAAGGCCACGACTCGTCATCTTAAGATCTTTACCGACGCCTGCAATAAGGCGCTCGACAAAGCATGCCCCTCTGGCAAGAACAGAGGCCGGAAGAAACCTGAATGGTGGAATCCGAAACTGGGTGAACTCCGGAAAGCCTCCCGGAGACTCTTCAATAAAGCTGAGGCTGAAAACGTTGAGCAAAACTGGGCCGAATACAAGGCCAGTCTGTCAACCTACAACAAAGAACTTAGAAAAGCCCAGCGCGCCTCCTGGCGTAAGTTCTGCAGCGAAATCGAGAGTAACTACGAAGCCTCACGCTTGCGCAGAGTTCTCTCGAAGACAACACCCACCCTGGACTAATTGAGGAACACCGACCAGTCGTGGACTACGTCCAGCGATGAGTCGCTAAATCTTCTCCTAAATACCCACTTCCCTGGCTGCGATGAAAACAGACCCAACTACCTCGCGCCTCCTTCTGTCGCCTCAAATGCCATCCTGAGACTGCTAAGCCAGGAGAACATCTCCTGGGCGATCAGAAGCTTTAAACCCTACAAGTCCGCGGGGCCAGACGGCATTTTCCCTGCCCAACTGATTCACGCGGGACATAAAGCCATTAACTGGCTCAAAATAATTTACGAGGGAATCTTCTCCCACGGGTGCATTCCTGACACCTGGCTTCAAACCAAAGTCGTATTCATACCCAAGGCAGGCAAGCCCTCGCACACTGCCCCAAAAGATTTCAGACCCATAAGTCTATCGTCTTTTCTTCGAAAGGCGATGGAGCGGCTCCTGGGGCTGCATCTCACGGCGTGCATTCCGTCCAGTCTGATCTCAGACTCCCAGCATGCCTATCGGAAGGGAAGATCCACCGAAACGGCCCTACACTCGATCACATCGATCATCGAAGCGTCCCTTAACTTTAAGGAGTACACCCTAGTAGCCTTCCTCGACATAGAAGGCGCCTTTAACAACATCCTTCCGACCGCCATCACGGGCGCACTGACGGATCTGGGCGTTGACTCCAGGACGGTGAGCCTGATCGATCAGATGCTACAATGCAGGACGGTTGAGGCATCACTGGAGACGTCAACGTGTACCAGATTTGTCAGCAGAGGCACACCGCAGGGCGGAGTCCTCTCGCCCCTTCTATGGAACGTGGCAGTGAACACACTGCTGCGGGAGATAGAGGGGGGTGGCTGCCGTGTGGTGGCGTACACGGACGATGTTGCCATAGCATTCTCCGGAAAATTTCCGCAGACGTTGTGTGAGTGCATGACAAGTACTCTCACGAAAATGTCGAAATGGGCAGACAAATGCGGGTTAGGCGTCAACCCGTCTAAAACGGAACTGGTGCTTTTCACTAGGAAGTACAAAGTTCCGGTACTGATTCCCCCAAGACTATGTGGGGAAACGCTAGTCTTCAGCAACAACGCCAAGTATCTTGGCCTAATCCTCGATAGAAAGCTCGATTGGAAATTGAGCATAGAGGATAGAGTAAAGAAGGCCACAGTGGCCCTCTATACTTGCAGGAAAGCCATCGGACTAAAATGGGGAATGACCCCCTATATAGTTCGGTGGCTCTACACCGCCATCATACGACCAATCATGCTCTATGGAGTGGTGGTATGGTGGCCAGCCTTAGACAGAAGGACATGCCTCAATAAACTCAGCAGAGTTCAACGCATGGCAGAGCTATGCATAACTGGCGGGCTACGCACTACTCCAGGGGAAGCGCTGGATACTGTGCTGGACCTCCTCCCTGTGGATCTCATGGGAAAGAAGGTGGCAACACTTTCCGCCCTCAGAATGAGAGAAGCCAGACTGTGGAAAGCATCCGCGGTTGGGCACTCGGAAATCCTGATGGGACTTCCGCAATTACCAGAGAGGACAGATTACTGTATTCCTAGTGATCACCTCTCGACGCCCTTCCAGGTATCAATCCCACCTAGGGAGGACTGGGAGATGGGCGAACCAGGACCTGCAAATGCGGTCCACTTCTACACTGATGGCTCAAAGCTAGACGGCCGCGTGGGAGGCGGAGTCTACTGCAGCGAGCTGAACATCAGTCATTGCTTCAGGCTCCCGGATCACTGTAGTGTGTTCCAAGCGGAGGTTGAAGCCATCAAGGCCATTTCGATCGTCTCCAAACTACTTCTAGATACGCACTTAGTGTGCGTCTTCTCGGACAGTCAAGCAGCTATCAAAGCTCTAGGCTCAATATCGTCGAACTCAGCGACTGTAAATGGCTGCACGAGATCGCAGAGCAGTTAGATCTCTTCCTTATATGGGTCCCCGGCCACAGGGACATCGAGGGGAACGACGCCGCCGACGAGCTAGCCAGGCAGGGTACTACGATTCCTCTCCTATCGGAGAGGGAGCAAGTAGCGATGCCCTTGGCTACGTGCAGGCTCCTAACGCACGAATTGTTCGAGCAAAATGCCAATAGGAGATGGCAGCAAACCGTTTCCTGTAAAGTCTTAAGATTGATACAGCAGAGCTGTATAAACTCAGCAGAGCACAGTGCTCTGCAGTTACTAGAGCCATTACGGGACACTGGCAGATCGGCACTCATGCCTCTAGACTGTCAATCCCTCATAACGACTTCTGCAGGAGTTGTCGCGACGAGGAGGAGGAGGAATCGGTCCCCCACTTCTTCTGCCACTGCCCAGCCCTTGGAAATCGTCGTCTTCGTATTCTCGGGGCCGCTTTCCTCACGGACATTTCGGACCTGTCCGAAATCAAACCAGGGACCTTGTCCAAATACATCCAAGCCACCGGATGGGACTGCCCTTAACCTGCAGTAGTATGCTCTCACGGTTCGGGCAACGCGAAGGGGCACTTGCCCATGCGGCAACACAACGGACCTTTTATAGGTCCAAGTGAGCTTGGGGGCGGGAGGCTCTTATCCCCCCCCCTCCCGGCTACCGCCTTAACCTAACCTAACCTAAGTAGATTGGGGAATTCTTTAGTCATTTTGGCGTTGACTACATATTTAAGCGCTTTCTAGTTCAATATTTTTAGTAAATCTTTAGCATTGTCTTTCTATTGGTGGGGTCCAGGGTCCGGGGTCGGAAGTTGTCAGCAGCAGAATTCGCTGCATCCGTGTAGCTTAATTAATCACCCGATAAATGGACGAAGAGTGTGGCCCGGACGCGGATGCGGATGCGGATGAGGGGGCCCCAGTGACTCTGTGCTGTTTACAGTTGGAGCCAAAAAAGCAAATGGTCCGCTCACGTCCCCGCTTTGGGGGCAATGCTTCTGCAATTCATGCCACACACAATACAGTTACACATTGAAGGAGGCGCAGAGGTGTGAAGAGCGGCTCACGAATGTCCATCGGACATGCGCCAGTAATTAACGTCCCATTTTGGGTTAGATTATCCATGAATAATTGGGAATGACGATGGTCGCGCCTGTCCAATCCCTGGCCATGGCAGCTCACAGTTAGGTGCAACCATAATGGATGGAGGAGCAGTCCCCGGTTGGGCTGAGCTGGTTTGGGCTTGGGTTGCGCAACTGCACCAGATTGATGATGGCCCGGCAAAGTGTACGAGTGGTCCTCCTTCCCCACCGTGAGTGTTTTGGAGACTGAAAACTTTGCTAATTGCTTTTTGGCTACGGCAATGGCGATGGCAATGGCGATGGGAATGTTGATGACGACGAGAGCGGGGCTTCAGTTTTCAGTTCAACTGCAACGCACAGTGGTCCATCGGGATCCAATCGATATACAGTGATAAAACAGTGCAAGATATGTGATATGTAGATCGTTGCCAAATTATTTTTATACCATCGGCTTCTGTTCGAATTAAGATTGTTTTTTAGACGTTTTTTTTCTTAGTTAAATAATAATACAATAAAACTTATGGATAGAAAGGAAGGCTTTCTCAATCCAATAACAGCCGATTATCAAGTATATATTTTCTTATAAGTATATCAAGTTTTTTTCGCAATATTTTCTGTACAAATTGTGTAAAAGTTCTACAAAAGAAATGTGGTTTAATGTTAAATTACATACAGCCCCCCTCCAAAACTATTTACTATCGCATTCTGCTCCTAATCTCATTGAAAGTTTCAAGAACAAAGCGCGAGAATCAACCTGGGACCAGTGTGCAGTGTGTGGCATGTCCGGGCAAGCTGTGGGCATTGTGTTTGTGCTGTGCATTTAATTGTGCTTTTTTGGTTCGGCCTACGATTGCCGAATCAGCAGAGAGTTAATTACACACACAAACGGAGGACCAGTTAATAGTTTTATAAATTTTGCACACTTTGCCTGCTACGAGCATCTTCAATTGTCAAAACAAATTTTTGCAACTGTGCCGTTCATTTGTAACGGAATTACGGACAGCCCCAGAGACGACCCTGGCTCTCCCCATTCTTCTAACAGGCGCACGCTCCAATCCACTCCACTCCACTCCACTCCACTCCAGAGCTGTCGGGCCCTGCTCCCTCGAGGCCAGAGCACATGAGACCTCAGTGGGAGTTGAGTCGCACTAAAACTGGACGTGGACCATGGTCTGGGTCTGGGTCTGGGTCTAGGTCTGGGGCTGACCGCTGCCCAAATGCAAATGTCATTTTGTGGTCATTCGAATGAATAAACGAAATTAAATGCCAAGAAACGGAAAAGGAAAGAGTTTGAATGGCAGCCCAAGTGGAAGTCGTAGCTGAAGCCGTAGCTGGACCGAACCCTGGGCCACCCCTGGCTTCAATAAACCATTTGGGACCACAAATGATTGACACATATCGGAATCAACCTTGAACTAAGAGGGGAATTTCATCTATGTATAGAACAGAGTACGGTTAAAATATTGTTTCCCTTTTTCTTATGTAAGGTTTCCTGGTGATCAATTAGCCAATAGGATATTGATTGGTTTATAACAAATGAATGGGGTATATCGACATGGACTATGCAAAATCGCTGTATATATGATTCGAAAGCCATAATGTTAGACTACTCTTTGACGGATCTAAGCATTTACTTCACCATTGTAAATAATAATAATCAATATCTTTTATAATTTGTCACCAGTAACGAAATAGACATTAATGGTAGGTATGAATCGGCGCACCGTGGTCCTGTTGTTCAAGCTCACATACGAGTAACCATAAAACATAGCTTATCCGATGATATTTTTTCTTTCCTCATTATTTCCTCTCTTGTTTTGCAACGAACTCAAACCAAAGTTAAGATCTTCCAGAACGGCAAAAGACTGAGCTAGGGAATTTCTGGATTCCCATCTGCAAGATCCGATATGCTTCAGAGAAACTAGCTTGTGCCATCTAAAGTTTTGGGGAACTCCCTCTCTCGCCATCTCATCTTCTTCCACATCGTGCCCCTCCTATGGCCACGTCGAATGAGGTCATTGGCGAGCATAAGCATGCGAGTCGCTTTGAATTAAGAGTCCTTTGCCTGACTGGGACATCTTCCTCTTCGTGACGACTTGAGCAGTTTTAGAGGAGGTGGAGGAGGAGAAGAGTGGGTCCAGCAGATGAGTATGGGTTGTCGGATGCGTGGGTGGTGGCACAGAGACCACATTCGATTAGCGGAGTGAAGAAACTCGATGAGTTTTATTAGTAAATAATGGCAAATCATTTGCCAGTTGACACTTGCTGAATGGTCGAAGGAGGGCAAATTGGGGAGGATGTCGGGGGACATCTGGAGAAGGGAAATGTCAATGCCAGGAGCAAAACAAGGAGCGGGACTAAAGCCGAAGCCGAAGCCAAAGCCAAGAAAAGTCCTGCCCGTTGCGGCTGCTAATGAGCAACATTAATGAGAGCTATTTTTCATTGAAAGGACAATCAGTGTGACCATGTGTGCCTGTGTGTGTGCCTGTGTGTCGTAGGAAGAGAGAGTGTGGGAGGGTGATTGCTGATGAGTGGTGGGAGTAATGGCTGAGGAGGATGCTCTCCGTTTCTTAAGTCTCTTGGGTATTTAAGCGTCCAAAATGTAGCAAAGATGGCAATGACAGCAGGTGCTACACACATGCACGCACAGACATTCACACAAGCACACGCACATACTTACGCATGTGTGTGCATGGATGTACCGTTACACTGATGTCAGAGCCCATGAAAATTTAATACAATGGAAAAGAAAGCAAAGAATTTGTAATTAAATTAACCATTTGCTGCCTCTTTCTTTTTCTCCCACTCCTCATGATTTCTGCTCTGTTTAATACCCTTTCAGGGGTTATTACGATTCTAACTAGAGGAAAGCCCTCTCACTTTATATATTCCTCATCAAAGTCAGTACTCTGCAGTCGTCTGTCTACACACTCTTCTATATAAAATGGGACCCCCAAGCCAAACATATCATAAAATAGTCGTTGGAAAAATAAATCTTTGGATGAAAAGCTTATTAGTTTCTAGTGTGGTTTTTGTTTCAGGGTTAAGGATGTTACAGGATGACTATAAGACAAACATATGTATAATATATAATATTATCATATGTAAGAGTATTCAAAGCTTCGTTTCCCGATGCTATTATATGATGATTTTTTATTTTGTTGCTCTTGTTGTTTTGAATTAAATATTTTTGCCCTTTGCAGTGCGCGTGTGTGTGCCCTTCCGGGATGTGGCTGGAGTTGAGTGGGTCAGCGGAAACCTCAACAAATTCCACTTACGGCCGGGGAGTCCCAGACTCAATCAGTTCCTTGTCCAGCTTCAGGTTGTGGTGCTTCGTCTCCATCTCTCTAGCTGGGATGAGGTTCGGTTTTGGGGTTCAGGTTGTATCTGAGGTTCAGGTCCAGTACGACACTCTGGAGAGAAATGTGAAATGAAAAATCGACTTGCAATTAGCAAACATGAAACATGACTACCTCACAGCTCATCCCCCGTCTGTCTTTGAGGTATGTGTACAGACAGAGCCTGGCTCCGGCTCTGGAGCTACGAGGGAGCGCTCCAGGAGCTGGCAGCGTTGTCAGCATGGTTAATAAGTTACTTTCGAGATACTTTATTACTTCCTTGGTGGTGAGCGACAGCTGTGTGTGTGTGTGAGCTTTACAAAGGGTTGCCATTTCTCCACCCCAATCTCCTTCCGCCGTGGCTTTCTCTCTGTATCTCTGTCTGTGCGTGAGTGTGTGCAGTTTTTTAATTTATGCGATTTTTGACTGCTGTTGCCCACAGCGTATGAATGGGTGGAGATCCATCTAGAGGGGGTTGGTCGAGGGGGAGGCAAGAGTGCGTTGCACAGTGACATGCAGAGTAATTTAAATTCATTGAACGGGCAACGTATGGGATATAACCTGGAGACCAAACATCCTCGAATCTTCACGAAAATTGCCTAAAGGCATCATAGCAGAAACAACATTCATGTACATACAGTTGAACCCGCAGAATGTATCGTTATGTACCGTGTTTTTTTTCCGGTCAAGACCATTGTAATGTTGGAGAATGGAAAATATAATTCGGAGGACGAAAACAAACCTTGAAGCTAATCTTATTTTGCTATGCTGTTATATTTCAGTAGAATGATGTTTGGATTACAAAATCTCCCACTTTTTAAAGTGATTTTTTATGTAAAGATTAGCGAATCTCGAACCACAGTGTCGGGCTTCGATTGTCTATGCCTGGCGCACAAAAGTAGGCAATAGTTTCGTTTGCTGAACGTTATCAGGAGGACAGACAGGGTGCCCCCATGCACACACCCTGTACCGTGCAACCTCCGACCAGCAACCCCGTGGTACCCGCAGACTTTCGTCGAGTTCCCCATTCGAGTTTTTCCTTATTTATGCAAATGAAATCAATGCTTGTTGACGTATATGGATGTGTTTGTGCATGTGTATGTGTGAGTGTGAATGTGTTTGTGTCAAAAGAATAGAATTTTTCATTTTAAATTACATGCCAGCGCATACACACACATGTGTGTCGTGTGTGTGTGTGTGTGCAAAGAAAACTTTTGTTCGTTTGTTGTTGAAGAACTTTTGCATCGAGACTGAACTGAACTCCACTCCACTTCACTCCATTTTGAACCAAACCGAACCAATCTGAAACGTTCTGAACCGAGCTCCACTGCTGAAACGCTGTCGAACCACATTAAAGGTAACTATGCAAATATTTTTGCGGCTCACACGAGCAAACCCAGAAACCAAAGCTTGACCCGGACCGGGGGACCCAGACCCTGAACCGAAGAACCCTTTGCCCTCATTTGGAGAAGGCGCTTTTTCCCCCTTAGCCCTCTGTGCGCTTAACCCTTTGAGTGCTTAGGTGGTAGCCAAAAATATTCCATGCTGGTCAATAGCAAAACTACAGAGCACCCATTCCACTAGATCAAACCCACATTCAACCTCTCATTGAAGTTCGTTTTCGGTTCTAATTGTGTTGGGCCGTGTTCGCTTTTAGTTTTTTTTTTTTTGGCAATCACTTAGTCAACTTTCAACTACTTCTCTTACTCCGTGTTACAGCGTGTGTATCTTCCTCTCACTCTGAACCCATTTATAGCTCTTTTTCACGCTCAACCCATCTAAATTTCCCTTTCGCACACATATGTACACATGTATGTATGTAGTTGGAACTCTCTATGTGCGGAATGTCTAATGTAGCCACATAAATCAAGTGGCAGCAAACCAGAAAACATTGCAATCCTCACCAGTCCCCAATTTCTGCCTCTATGCCCCATGGGTTCGCCTTCATCCTTCATCGTTTAGCGGTGGACGGAGCTTTCTCCTGGTCAGTGCCCGGGCTAATTGAAATTAAAAATGTTGCCAAGAAATTGCTGAGCATTTTTCATTCGATTGCCCGGCCAAAACCCATCCACACCAAAAAAAAAAAAAAGAAAAAAATTTTCCTACTGATTTATGCTAATGTAAGGCAAAGAAAAGAGGAAATATTGGAATATTTGTAGCAAATTAATAAACGAAAAGAATCAATTAGGTAAATAATCGAGTATTTTTAGTTCGGACAGATATCTGAATCAATAGTTGGGTGTCTACCAAAGACAATACTGATGGTAGACGTTGTTTTTAGTAAAACTTTTGTACAAGGGCCTCATTTAAGGTAATATATGATACTCTTTTTACTTTGCTAACCGATGTCCATATCAGCCTTGCCTACTTATTAGTGAACTATTAAATTAAAGTAAATGTACTCACCGCCCCTGGGTAATTACTTACAAAAAAAAGTACAGTCCGTGGCTCAAACACCACGAAATATGCAACAGCAAGATTCAAGCCTAACAAATCTTAACCGCTGTACAGCACAACGGACTTCATTTGGGAAATATTTACTTTTGTGGTAGTAAAATTAAGTTGTAAAATATTCAGTAACGTGCTGCTTATTACTGAAGAAAAATCATATGATGATCGATCCTTTTTACGCACCAACGGGAGCGGAAGTTCACTGGCTATATTAGAAACATCCAAGATTATAAATTAATCTATTAAATAATTTATTTCTAATTAGCGTTCAAGACAACACGAAATCAGGTGTTGTGCCCACAACCAAACAATCAACAACAATGAAAAATTATTATAATGGCTAATGAAATATCAGGAAGAGTTTTAGAGCAAAACGTACACATGTACCCACCCTATGTACCTAGGTAAGATGTAAATAGCATTGATCCGACTTTTATTTGTACCTTTTTATTTATTTAACAGAAAAGGATAAGATGGTGAAGAGTGCTGAAGACACCGGGCGGGCCCCCTTTGAGGTAGTCTATGAGTTTGCATACACTCTAGAAACGACTGCTCACACGTTGGTGGTACCAAAACTCCAAAACAATTATAGTTTACAAACTGGTTGGGGAAGATCGGTTTACATACGTAGTACCCAAGTAGTTCTCTGCTTTCCTCCCTGCTTTCCTACAGAACAAGGACCTCTAAAACTTGGAAAAAGCAAAAATATATGAGCATAAATGGTAGTGGGTTTCTGGCATAAGCCTTGAACGCTTTCTCTCAGCGGTTAAACGCTGCTTTTGTTTTTATTTATCTGAATCAGTCTCCCATAAAGATTGATTGGTTTGTGTCCTGAATCTTCCGATCGATGGTCTCTAGTCCCATATAAATATTCCCCGAAGACCCGCATTGGAAACATCCAGACATCATGTTGTGTATATCCTTTATTTGGTATTCGAATTATTTATTTCTTGTAATATTAAAAAAAAAATGACAATGATCACATAAAATATTTTTCGTTTGTAAATTACAGAATTTTCTTGTCATACAATACAATATTATATTATATATACTCATATATATATATATATAATATTTTTTTTATTTATATTTATTTTAGTGTAATTTTGTTTATCATCATAATTTATGACTTCATTAAGTACAATGAATTTTTTAAGCCTGCTATTATTCCATACTGTTTGCTTTCCGTTTTCCGGTTTTAATTTTCTGGTTTGCTTTGTTTTTTTTGTTTAAATTTAATTTAATTTTTTAAAATTCGTCTAAATTACCTTTTGGTTTGGGTGCCCTCTTCTCCGTCTCTCTGGCGATTTATTTTCCTTATCTCCCTCTTCTTTTCGTTTAGTTATATTTAATGTTATGATTAGACGTAAGACGATACAAAAAAAGGTGACATTATGTTCAACTACTTTTTTGTTACTTAAGATTACACAATTATATTATTTATGCTTTTGGTTTTTCGCTATTCGTTTTTGAATGTATTGCACTGAATTTTAGCCTATTTATTTTCATTGATTTTTTCCCAATTTGCTTTTCGTTTGTGGGGGCTTGGTTGGGGGGCCTTTTGCCAATTCCGGCAATGGGGTCACATTAAAACTTATGATCCTACAGAGACAACCACGCATATATATATATTCATATACTTCGTGTATGATCTTTTATGGAATATTCATATGTATTCCCTGCTCTCAACCACAAAAGTCATACATACCCATACACCATACATCTAGTTGTAGGTGTTCTCTTGATATTACACACACGTTTTTCCATTAATTTCCAATATTACAAAAAAAAAAAACAAAAAAAAGTAACACGATTACATCCTCTAACTTTGGTATTGAATATATTTCCCGTTTATGTTTTTATTATTTTTGTATCTCCACTTTTGGTGTTTGACTTTTCCTCTAAACTAAACTTACTTTGAGGGGCTAGAGCTCGGGTTTGTGGCTAGGGTGGGGGTGGGGTTTTGTGTGTGGGTGGAGGAGCTGATTAAATATTTAAGAATATTATCCATTTCGTATGCAAAAAATTGACCAAGACATCAACACCAAACAAATGGCCTACATTAAACATATACTTTTTCAAACTCCTACTACTATATCTATTTATAAGTTTCTATAACTTATAGTTGTTTTTTTTTTAGTATTTGATACAGACAAAAAAAATGTTAATCGTAAATCGTATTATGAATATTATTACTCACTTACTTTAGGTTTTAATTTTTATACAGTTTCTATCAACACGACGAAAGCGTCTAGGATATAGGATGTGCAACAGCTCAATCTAACACTAGGAAAAGGATCTGTCCGTTTTCCAGGCGGACTCAATATATACGTAGATTTCTACAGATATCTATGCGCTACATAAAGATCCTTGGGCTGGGAGATGTCTTGTTCTTCAGGTTAAAGCAGATATCCCCACCCCACAATTCTTATAGTCCGTTTTATGGGGCCGACACTGAAGCCTCCACTTCTCCACTCTATAGGTAGTATATTTACACTCACGAACCCTGGACGGGACATCGGGGCTACCAACTATTGCTTTGATATCCTCCTCGCTTAGATGGGTGTCGGCATCAGTTTGCCGTAGTCCTGGTGCATGCTTGGCTTCACCGAGTTGTAGACGGTCCGCTCGGCGTCGTCGGGCAGGGCATAGACATCGGGCGGAACGCAGAGCGACTGCAGCTTGGAGATGTACGAGTCGAAATGCTCGTGCGGATGCGGGTGCGGGTGTGGGTGACCGTGCGGATGTCCGTGCGGATGCGAGTGTGGGTGGGCATAGCTGACGGGGTGATGCACGGTGTAGGCATGATGCGGTGGCACCGGCGGCGGACCCGGTGGCGGGCCACCACCACTACCCGTCCCACCCTGATGACCGTACATTCCGCCACCAATACCCCCGCTGCTGGCCGATGGGGGTGGTGGCGGTGGCGGCAGCAATGTGGAGTAGGCCGTGGCGTGATCTCCGCCGCTTCCGGCTACCAGTTGACCCCCGGCACACACACTGTCCAAGCCATGCCCCGACACCACTTGGCCGCCGGCGATCGAGGCCGAGACGGAGACCGAAGTGGGTGGTGCCGGTGGCGGCGGCAAACGCACGTGCTCCAGCAGCGTGATCACGTTGTTGCGCAAGCTCTCGTAGTAGTTGTTTAGGTTGGCATTGGGCGGGGCTACACTCCCGTCCACGGGGGCATGCGACATCATGCCACCCACATTCGTGTTTGGGTTGCTGTTCCCGGAACCTGGCGTCAGGCTGCTGATCGAGTGGCCCAGATCGTTGCTTCCGTTTCCGTTGTTGTTGCTGGAGCTGGTTGCGGGACCTGTTCCGGTCCCGCTGGTGGAGCTGACGCTGGCGAAAGGCGACTGTCCGCTGGGTGAAGCCATGGCCACATTGGAGGAGCGCTGCTGCTGCTGATGGCCGCTCAATGGAGATGCCTCCTATGGGGATGGGAAGAAAAGAGGTTATTGAGGTGGTTAGAAAGTCTTAAGGCTGGCGGTGCGAGGGATGGAGTTGGGCAATGTACTATTGTAATACGATGGTCACGGCTGAAGGTTTCAACTATGTTCTTCAAACCCCAGACACCTAGGGACCAATCAGATCTCTGTGATATTACACTTAAGCAAGTCTCATTTCCTATAGAAACTGAGTGCCGTGTATCTTAATGTCGATGCGCGAATGATTCGATAGATAAATTCGGATTGTAATTATTTGCTTGGTGCTGTCCATTTCGAAAGGAGTTCGAACTAGGTTCCTTTCAAATGGAACTTGGGGATATTATCGAAATGGAGGTGTAGTCTGTTTCGTTTCGAATTGAAGGTTAGGGCTGTTCCTTTCGATTGGAATTTGAGGGCTGGCCAGTCGTTTGGCTGTCGGCGACCCTGTGGTATGGGGAGGGTTGGACTTTGCTACCTCTAAACATATGTATGCACCTCGCTCACTCACACTCCCACCCATACACACACCCACTCATGATTCGTTATGTGCACATACGAGCATGTATGTACGGATTTATGTATCTCAGGCAAATTGAAATTCCAATAAGGACGCACCAAACACACGAATAAAAAAGGAGAGTGGGTGACAAGAAATGAAGAGCAAGAAGGAGGCACAACAACAATAAGAGAAGCAGAAAAAAATGTTCAGAGGACGAATCATCGACGATGCCGTCACGAGCACAAACGAGAGGGAGAGAGGAAAAGCAGGTTCCGTTATTTTTTTCAGCTTTGCCTTTCGCTATTCGGAGTTGTTTGAGCTGACACTCACACACACACACACACACGCACATGTCCCCCCTTCTCCACTGCGGAGGCTACGAAAGGTTAATGCTGTCTGCCTTTGCCTCTGCTGCTGCGTCGGATACGGCTTGTGCCCTCTGCCGTTGCCTCTGCCACTGCTTCTGCCTGTGCTCTGCTACTGCGGAAAAACTGCTGGCTCTCTGCTTTGGCTGGTGCTTTCTCCGATGCTTGTTCTACTGCTTGTACTGCTTGTACTGCTTCACCTCTTCCCTTGCTTGCTGCCGCTGCCTCTGCCGATGCTCTGCTTTGACCGTAGCACAGTTATTTGGTGTATTTCTTTTTGGTGCTGCTTTCTTTCTTTTTTCTTTGTCCGTTTTAGGAGCAAATCGAATGGTGTTCTGCGATTTGCTGGCTGCGTGTTGGGCTGGCGCCTCGCCTCTGACGGGGCTGCAGCTGCCTGCGCATGACCAGCATCACACACACCAAAACACATACTGACACTGACACTGACACACACATACACTCACACTCCTTGTGGTCTAGGGACATGCGTGTGTGTGTGTGTATATGGGAGCTTGACGCTTGTGTTTAGGGGTGTGTCTGTCTCCTGCCACCTCTCCACTCTCCTGCTACCTAGTGGAATCTGATTCGCTGCCACAGATGCAGTGCGGATGCAACGTCACCGATTGGTTGGCTGTCACACTCTGATGGAGAGGGGTGAACGTCAAAACTGCATTTCGGGTTGTTTCAAATCTAGCGCTGATTCCTTCTCGTCTTGGAACCGTAAATAATTCCTACTGGAAAAATTCAATGGATATATATATTGCGCTTAACGCTGTGAAGATCCATAGCTTTGACATACATATATACACACCATATGTACATACTTTAAAACGGAATTTGGGGCTCATTTTCCACTTCAGACCAAGGCTTTCCTTCGCAAAGGACACAATAATGCATTTGCTGTCATCACTTTGCCCTTCACTGTGCAATTATATTATAGTCTTACCTACTTGTTTCTAAGGTTAATCCATCAAAACTTTTTTGATTATTGTGCCATAACAGTTTAATTGGAATCGGACCACTATTAGGGCTGCTTATAGGAATGACCGCGAGAGTCCTTTCCTGTTTTTTAGTCGACAATTTGACAAAGTTAATACAGTTAGTTCAATGACGAGTCGACGTTGACGGCGGCTGATAAAAGTTTCCGCTTTACTTTACTTTACTGTACTTGGGCTCATTGTTTCAGCCCTTTGTCGGGCGCTTTGGAGACGTCCTTGAAAAGTGTTAAGACAAAACTCAGGTGCCGATAGACAGTACTTCGGGCAAAACAAGAAAAATAAAAAATGAAAAAAAAATAACAAGAACTCGGGGGAAAGAACTCCACTCAAAGTCTCGTTTTGAGTCAAAGTTTAGGCAACCCCAGCCCCCACCCGACCGACAAGTCTGGCCAAACTTTCCGGCGCGTTAAACTTTCCCTATGACCATCATATTACGCTACAGAGGGCAAAGGGAAAAGGGTGCACTTAGCCTAGTTAGATATGGTGTTTGTTCTCATAATTTGTTGCCGTCAACGAACCTGAGCCTACGTACCCGATCGCTGGTGCTCAGCTGCGACTCCATCGCATTGATGTCGGACTTGAGCCGCATCATCTGCGACTCGACTCGGGCGTTCTCTCGCTGCAGCTCGGAGATCTCGGCCTCCAGAGTGTTCAGATCGTCGCTACCGTTGCCGGAGGCTGGCGCCGTTCCGCTCTTCTCGTTGTTTCCGCCGTTTCCGTTTCCGTTGTTGTTGTTGTTGTTGCTGCTGCTGAGACTGCTGTGGGCGCTGTTGCTGCTGCTGGTGACTCCGAGGCCAACGTTGACGTTGAGGCCAATGCCGCCCACGCCGCCAACACCGCCGGAGCTGCCCACGCCGCTCATGACAATGTCCAGGCCGCTTCCTCCTGCATGGTGGAGTAGGATGGTTGATGGGAGAGAGAAGGGTAGGTCAAAGGACACAGTTAGTGGGTGTAGCCGATAGCGCTCTCTTAGGATCTATTTTTTTGTTTTTCTTCTGTTTTTAATCTTCATTTTTAGTTTTTTTTTAGTCTTGTCTCTGGCATTCCACGGGTTTTCTATGTGCGCGTGTGCTAGCAACTCAATCGGAGCGTGTGTGGGTTGGGTTGGTGGGTGAGTGGGGATCATAGAGTGCGTGGGACAGAGAATGTGGAACAGCTTGATCTTAAATTAATACTGAACGCACATGCATCGCTGAGCGTGAAACCCCCCTTGGAAATTACAGCATTAAAACATTGAAAGTAAAATACTCGTACAACACTGAACGTGGAACCATGCTTTGGCATTAGGATGCCTGAGGAAGGCACTGCGGAATATGGAACACTTTATTGAGAGCATGTTCTGTTTTTCACTTTTTGTTCCATTCCATTGTACTCTTTGAGTCGGAAAATAAGCTTTTCTATTTCGTTTGAACGGCAAATCGACAATCACGCGTCAACGTCGAATGGAACCTTTCGGTGAAGCTGCGTTCGAAAGCTACGGTCTCAGGAAACAGGAAGTTATCTTTATATGGGTACGAGTAGATTACAGAATGTGCCTCAAACACCGAGTGAATCGCTGTGCCCTGAGTAGAGTGGCTGGGCTGTGATGTGGTGTGTGTTGGGGTGTACGAGTATAGGTGTGGCTCTGAGTGGTGGGGACTGGTGATGTGGCCGTGATTGGATATGATTGGCAGTGTGTGTTTTCATCTTTAATGGACATATGTTTGTATGGATGTATGTATCTTCGGGGCTTACCTTGATCGACAGACCTTCTGGGAATATTTGTATGTACATTTTTTGTGGTAGACTTGAATTTTTTGACTTTTGTGTGGGCTGTATAACAATTTGCTGTATATATGTGTATATACACAACATTTCTCTATGTACTACATATATATATGCATGTATTTATATACACACATACATGTATGCTATGTTTTTTGTTTTATTTGTTTTATTTGGGGGTGTCTGTATTTCTGTATTTCGGTTCATCTTTTGATTTTGTTTGCTGGTGCAATTGCAATTGCAGTTTCGTTTTTCGCTTTTCGCTTTTCGTTTTCTCGTTTTTCATTTGCATTTTCATTTATTTTTGGTTGGTGGTTGTGGTTTCATGTTTTCGGTATTTCGGGCTGTTTTTGATCAGTTTCGTTTTCTATCTACAGTAGATACTCGGCACCGATACAAAATGTTGCGTAATCTAAAAGAAAACGCCAACAAAAACCATGAAACGAAACGAAAAGAAGGAACACAGAATTAAATTAGAATTAAAACTAGGAATTTAAATGTTTTGCTTTTTCTTTTGTTTCTTTCTCTTTTTGTATTATCTTCTTGGTTGCTTTAGTTTCTCTTGTTCTCTAGGCACACACACACACAAGGATATTCAGAGGATACAGTTGTGTGTGCGTGCTTAGAGATCTCAACGGGTCGATCGTTCATGTTATGTACCGGGTTAATAGAGGATTTATTGGTTGGTTTGTGGAGTGGGGTTTTGGGGATTTTGGTGTTGGATTGTTGGGGTTTTTCATAGCCCGTATCCTCTTTAATTTGAAAACGATAAATTTTGTCTTGAATTTATATTTCCTATTCGTATGGTTTTATTTTATTTTATTTTTTGCATTTTCCGAAACCAAAACCAAAAATAAAGTGTTTCATCTTTGAATATACTTGTAACTCATGTCTTTACGATTACGTTTATCTATTCTTTTTCAATTTTTTGTTTGTATACTTTTTTTGACGTTAGCACACGCACACAAAACTCCAACCGAAAGTTTTTTCGATTAAAAGCGAGCAACAACAGAGAAGAATTTCGGAACCCTAATTCTCAGTATCCATTTCGATTAGTTTTTTTATTTTTAATATTTTTTAAATATTTTCGAAAGAGACTTCTACGAATCTTAGGGTAGTTCTATAGTGGAAGCGATGAAAGTTGGAATGCATGAAGATGACTAACATTTTAGCACTTAAGTTACACTTTAAAGGGGCTTTAGCTCTCAGGATCTCTTTCTGAAAAGAACGGCCTTTTTCTAGTGGAAATTGTCAAGAAGCTAAAGTGATTCCAATCATTTAAAAGATCAAGAGCTTTGGACGTAACGCCCGTGGATTTTTCATCTAAAATTAACAATAATACTGCATATCCAATATCAGGAGACTTTGAAGGAGACCACTGTCTGGTGGTTGTCTCTTGGGAATTTGAGAGTCCTTTGGAACCATATTTAGTGGATTTTAAAGATAGTTTTCTCATAGGACCGGCGATCATCACTTTTTAAAACTATAACAAATAATTTCATCATTTTATTTCGGGTTCGGACTTATTATTCTTCTGTGTGTTGCAGACTTTATGAAAATGCCATTATGACCCCACCTCCGCCCTGTTTGAGAGGAGGTGGGGTAGTATAATGGCAATGGGCCCAGTTCATAACAGAAAAAAAACGCGCAAGAGAGAGATGCAGAGACAGAGAGAGAAGGAGAAGGAGAGATAGAGACCTTGACACTTACCAGTATAACCCTTGGGATAGACCATGGTGACCTCGTCGAATTTGGGCTTCTTGATTCCCTGGCCTCCAACAGTGGTGCAGGCTGAAGAAAGAGAAAAACAGAGGGAAGATTGGAAAAAATAGTTCAATAGAGCGATGGGGATCATTAAAGCTTCTGTTGAGGTCTTCGGGGATCTTACCATCGAACTTCATAGCTGTGGCAGCTGCCACAGCGGCCTTGTGCTGCTCCACAGTGCCCCCAGCTTCCAGGACCCTCATCTTGTTCCGATTGGCTATGGGACAGCCCGAAGCACTGGAAAAGACAGATATCCATCCCTTTTATAGAAAACCAATGCAGAATCGAACAGCCCACATCCCAAATCGCCAAACCCAACTCACCTTCTGTGGGAGAGGAACTTGCCGGTGGAGTGACCGGAGCCATCGCATCCTGGTATGGGACACCTCAGCGGCTCCGAGTCCTGGCCATCGCGCGGCTTGCTCTTGGGTTTGTTGGCCCGGGGACATCCGGAGAGGCTGCGGTGCGATGAGTAGTTGCCGGTCACATGGCCAGAGCCGTCGCAGCCGGGCGTGGGGCACTTGAGCTCCTGCGAGTGCGACTGCAGATGATTCCGGTCCGAGCGCGAGCAGCCCGTCAATCTGTGGATGGTTCGGGATGGAACATACGTACAAAGGGATTACTGGCTGACCCAAAAGTATTAAATCAGGCCAAGAGTGCTAAGAGTGCTCTTGGCCAGATAAGATTGCTCTCTCTATGTGTGTTTGTGAGTGTGTACGGCGTGGGGGGGCTTGCGTGTGTGGTGGCTAAGACTTTGGTCTTGAAACTTTCAGTTTTAAAGTTTCATTAAACCATCTGCCTGTGAGTGGGGAGTGGGACTAAGACTGGGACTGGTTTTATGACCGCTCTGCGTCAACTCTCCGCCGTAATCATAAATATTAAAGTCCCGGGTCTGTGACACAGTGGTCCGCCAGTGATGTGCCTGAAAGCTTTAATGACCCTTCTCTTGAAGCGGAGCTCGGATCAGGTGGTGGTGGGACACTGTCCGATGAACACTTTCGGGTGACATAGATGGGTGATGGGGACATAGATAGATGGGATGTACATATATATAGAATACATAGACAAAATAATCTACAATAAACATTTTGTTCTGTTCTTTCCATGTTCCCAAATTCATATTTCCCACAATAATAAAAGGAAAAATTTAATATTTAGAAGCTGTTTCAACTAGAAAAGTTGTCCGTTGAATAAACTTGGAACAGTTTTTTGTCGAGTGTAGGATATTTTCACACATGGTCCCTTGTTGCATAATTCATTGACTATAGGCCCAGGGAGCATCTCTCCGAGGCGCATCCTAAGCGCGGACTTACCCATCCTTGGTCTTGTCGTGCTGCGGTATGTGCTGTGGCGGTGGCATCGAGTAGCAGGTGGCCGGGCTGGGCGAATAGCCGCCGGAGACGGGTGTCGGATAGCCGCCGGGGCCTACCGCCGTGGCATACGGATTGCTGCACTGATACGCGGCTGGACCATAGCCATGATAGCCCGCCGGTGGATAGTCCGACTGCACCACCATACCGTATCCGGGATGCGGGGAGTACCCTGGAAGAACAAAGAGATCATATTTAACGCTGGTCCTGGAAAGGCATGTTCGCGGCGTTATGTGTAAGTATTCTTTGCCGGATTGGTGATGGGTGTTTCCAAAGAATGTTTCACATTATTAAATACTACACATATCCGACAGTAAGCATGGAAATGTATTGCACTCAACTGGAATACGAGGCATATGGTTAAACCGACGGGTTACAAGGGTACAATAAAACTGTTTCGTCCTTTTTTATTGGTTACTTACCGCTCGGATCTCTGTACGTCTCGATGTAATGAGAGCCGCCGCTGTCCGGTGTGGATTCGCGGCTGTAGGGCCGCGGTCCACTGATGTGTCCGACCAGTCCGAAGCCTAATGGTCGCGGCGGGCCGCTGAAGTCGACGGGCTCCATTTGGGGGGAACGTGGCGGTCCGTTGGGACCCAGGGCGCCGGGCGCTCCGCTGCCAAATCCCTGGGCATGACCCACGACAAGGCCATCGGCGCCGTACTGGGGACTGGTGATGATGCTGTAATCCCAACTAATGAGTGATCTGGTGGATGCTGTGCTGGAAACTGTCGAGTGCTGTCTGCTTACCTGTGTGGGAGCCGGGTGACACTGAGGTCCAGGGTCTGGCCCTGCGGACTGGGCACCTGGGGGCTGGCTATGTTCGGACTGGCCCCCGGCTGGGGGCTGCCGTTGCCCATGCGCTGGTTGTATTGGTTGTGGGAGGCTGGTGAATTGAAACCGTGCGGACTGCTGGAGGTCACCGATGTGGACCCGGATAGGTCTACAGCTGGCGCTGGCACGCCTCCAACGTTCGGGGTGGGCGAGGAGCTCTGTTTGCCGTGTTGCTGCTGCTGCTGCTGCTGCTGTTGCTGTTGCTGCTGTTGCTGCTGCTGCTGGTGGTGTTGCTGCTGCTGTTGTTGCTGCTGCTGCTGCTGCTGGTTCTGATAGGCGGCTGCAGCGGCGGCCGCCTGAGCAGCGGCCATCTTCACGGACAGATTGATGGCGGAAAAACCCGGGGGCAGGGGGCCCATGGTGGGATCGTAATGGTACATGGGCCGTGGATAGATCGGCCCCGCACCGCCGCCATTGGCCAACTGCTCCTCGTGCTCGGCCTTGGCCAGCATTAGCTGCTGCTCCTGCAGATACTTTTGCTGCTGCACCTGCAGATCGTCGGCGCTCTGGGGCAGATAGTGATAGGCTGCCGCCGCCGCCGCTGCCGATGCTGAGGCAGCTGCCACGCCCGCCACGGACGCCACCTGACGCTGTCCGTTGGGGCAGCAGTTGGGGTCGTACCGCTCGAAGCCGCCGGCTCCAGCGGAAACGGTCACCGCTGACACGGAGTCCACTGTGGCGAAGGCGGGCGCCCCCACCACCGATGCACTGCTGAGGGAGCTGAGCGAGGTGGGCGGGTGCGGATGTGGATGCGGATGTGGGTGTGGATGCGGATGCGCCTCGTAGGCACTCCGCGCCGTTCCAGGTGAGAGTTCGCTGGCATTGGCTCCACCATTGCTACTCAGCAGCTCTCCGCCCACGGCGTAACGCATCTGCTCGTACTGTCGCTCCTCAGCCTGCTGCTGCTGCTGCTGTTGCTGCTGCTGCTGCTGCTGGTGCTCTGTGTGGTAGCTGGCTGAGGGATCGGGACCGTCGTTGCCCTCGTTTATGAAGGGTCCGCGCTGCTGGTGGAGTGTGTGTTGCTGCTGCTGCTGTTGCTGCTGCTGAACGTGGTGGGCATGTGGATGGTGGCTCTGTGGCTGGGGAGGACTCTGCATCCCCACAAAGCGACTCAAGTGCGGCGCATGCAGATTAGCGTCGCCACCATTGGAGGAGGTTGTGCCACTGCCACCACCGTTCGTTGCCCCGCTGCCGGACGCAGTGCGGGCCGTGCCCGGTGTCGTGGATGCGCTGGCCGTCACACTGGAGGCGGGGCCGGCTGCATCGTTGGCCAGATATGAGTGCATTGGGCTTTTGTTGTACTCCGATTTGATGCTCGCTACAGGACTGTACTCCGATTTGATAATGGGCATTGTTGTTGCACTCAACTTGTTATTGTTGTTGATGCAACTGGTGTTGTTGTTGTTCAGATAGTGACTGGAGGTGAGCTTCAGTTTATCCAATGGATGCAACTCTTTTTCGTGCTTTTCCAAGTCCGCTAAAGTCGTTTAATCCCAAACAAAATGATAAATAAATGTCGAGAAATAACAGAGAAAGTGTAGAAAAAGAGAGAGAGAGAGAGAGAGACGGGTTAAAGGATCATTCTTCAAGAAGTTGGAGAATTTTCAAATCTCAGCGTAGTGGTTCTGTGGTTCTGGTGGTTCCGTGGACTTTACTGGCCCTGTGGCCTCGTGGACGCACCTGTTCGATCAATGGTCGAGGGCTCGCTATTCAGACGACGACTGGCAGAGCGACGGACTGCGCGCGGACAGCCGGAGAGGCTGCGGTGCACACTGCGGTGCGGCTGCACGTGTCCGCGTCCGTTGCAGCCCGGTGTAGGGCATTTCAGTATCTGTTCGTGCAGTGCCAGCACTGTTCGATTTGATTCGATGCGATTCGGGTCGGGGTTTTCGATTAAGAGTGGATGGGAAATTTCATTAACGATCAGCGGTGAAATGGCAGCGATTTTCTAACTATCACAACTACAACGCAACATCAAATAGAAAGGCATACCACAACCAGTGAAGGCATGAAAGAGAGGCACGCACACAAAGAGAGACAGAGAGAGAGAGAGATACAGTCAGACAAAGAGAAAGAGATCGTCCACCACAAAGGCTATGGATAGAGAGAAGGAGAGAGCCATCTAACGATATATGTATCAAGCTTTCCTAAAGGAAGCCTTCGCAGCCCCTAAGCAACATGCAACTAAAGAAAGTTGGAGGTGTAGAGAGGTAAGAGAAAGGAAGAGACTAAAGGGGGACTAAAGGGCAAGGAAAGAAGCAGAGACTATATTTTAAAATAGCTGTGGAACTAAAAAGTGGATGTAAAACAAATAAGTAGAAAATTATATTCTGAAGAATCTCAGAAAACAAAAGAATAACCTTCTTGAAAATATGTTATAGAAAAGATCTTAAAGTAATTTCCAAGAAAAATGTTACGGAAGTCATTGATAAAGAAGGGCCCATGTCGAAAAATTCCATTTTAAAGATAAATGAGATTTAATATGAGATGTCATAAATGGTGTATCATAAAATTTAAAGACTGACACTTTCGTTGAGGAGATTACGATAAAAACAAGATCTGGAAATGTGAATCGTAAAGCTCTTGATCTGAGAAATAAGATTTAAAAGGTAGATCCTTTAGCCGGCTATATGTACGCTTTAGAAGAGAGGGTAAAGCAGGAAAGCTTCCGCAACACAGACACAGAAATGAACATAGACAACATGCTTTTTTCGCTACGGGAAAAATTGAAAGCTCAGCGAACTCTTCATTCAAGCAAGAATGAGCGGAGTGTAAAGAGAGTGAGAGATAGACAGCCAGTGAAAGAGAGAGACAGGTAGACAGGTAGAGAGGTAGAGAGGCACACACAAAGACAGAGACAGAGATAGATGCAGAGAGATATATCATCTACTACGCATAGGAATGGACAACTTACATTCTGTGGTAACCTTATCGCGCTTCGGACAACCCGATAAACTGCCCAGGCCAAGCATGTTCGAGCAGGACGCAGAGAGTGTGTTGAAGAGAGAAAGAGAGGGAGAGAGAGAGAGAGAGAGAGAGAGAGAGAGTGGGAGAAAGATATGTAGATTGATTTCGCAAAACACCACAACACGAGATAAACGGTGCAACGGTACCTGCGATGATGCGAATACAATCCGGTGACATGTCCTTGGCCAGTGCAATGCGGTGTGGGGCATTTGGCGCCATCTACAATTAACCAATTAACAGTAAAAAGGTGAAATCAACGAAGCTCTGGGCAAAGCGATTGAGTGTGAGTCAGAGTCAGACAGAGAATCACACACACACAGAGAGAGAAAGAGACAGACACGAGAGTGTGGAAGTGGCATAGATGGATGAAGCTGGAGCTGGAGCTGGAGCTGGGGTGAGCGAGAGAGCGAGCGGTTTTCTAATTAATTATATGGGAAGCGACAGCGAAAGACAAGCCTGACGTTGTCCATACCCATTCCCATACCACTCTATCCATACTCGCTTCCCTCCCCCGATGCCTTTACCTATGCTAGCCCCGCTTTCCACCCTTTCACTTCACAGAAACCTCTCCAAAAAAGCAACCTTGAAGAAGAAATGCTGGAAAAGCGAACGTACGAATTCTTTTAGCCTAAATAATTAATTAAAATTTGATGGAAAACAGCTTTGCATTATTTACTTTAAAAAGCTCACACACACACACACACACACACACACACACATTAGACAGCTCCAGGGAGGGGGGTAGAGGAAGTGGGGGCCGGGTACGACATCTTTCAAAAATCAAACCAGACCCAGAGCCAAACCATGTCGTGCAGACGGAAAAACTTGGCCTTTTTCTAAGCGCATATTCCTACCAAGATAACATCCATCCTGCCTTCCCTCCGGCCCGTACATACAATCTACGTGTGTGATATATATTAGACAGTTGTGCGGGGGGTGGGTGGCGGTGGCGGTGGAGGGTGGCCTGGTTAATGAAATACTTTTCGAAATATTTTGCTCTTGCCTGCTTTTTGTTGTTGTGTCTATTACGTGGCCGGGCAAAATGTCAAACTGCAGCGGCAGCGGCAGCGGCAGCGGCAGCAGCAGCAGCAGCCAGAACAGCGGCATCCGGAAAAGGTAAAAACCAACTCGACTCTAATTAGAATTTAATTAAAACCATGAAGGAGGGGGAAGTGGCAGTAGGAGGCTGAAGCATGTGGAGAGCCAAGTGTTTGTGCATTAGAATATTTTCCACTAACCAAAAATGGTAGTCAAAAAGAGATACGTTAGGACCTGGGACCTGGCAGCCTCGCAGGCCGAAGCATTCGATACCCTTGTCGTTTTCTATATATAATTATATATATAACATATTCAACTGCAGCTTTAAGATTAGGGTGGAATATCTGTATCAAAGAAGTCATTAAAACTGAAAGACATGTGTGCATATAATCAGGCATAAGACTATAATAAACATACTACATCTACTAGATACTTTGAAGATGGTTCACTATGGATCCTGTTTTTAGTTGGGCCTTATACTCGTTCTCTATGGCTTCAGATATACCTATTCTATGCGCTACAAGCGTCTACTCAGGAGATAGATACCATCTGGCAGGGTATAAAAAGAAACTAAAGATATCTGGAGATGAGGCTGCTCAAGGGTTAAGCCTAATAAGCCACATTAGCGAAAGGCAGCAACAATAATACCAACAAAATGGGGAATATGAGTGCCTGCCACACGCTAATGACTTATTTCGTGCCACAAACACACAGGCACACACACACACGTACCGAACACTCGAAACTGCCTCTATTTTAGAGCTTTAGAGCCTTCTGTCAACTATTTAAAAAGTCATTCAAATTATATGAATACCAAAGTCAAGCCTGAGAGAGACACAGACCCTACCTACTCGTACATTTATATATGTATTCATGTTCAAGGCTCATCTAAGGCGGCGGTCCTCTGCAGCATATTAATGCCAAAACATAATGACAAAATAAATATGCAAAAGTGGTTTTGAAGGAAAACGTGCTCATAATGCTTTATATCTAATCATACACCCTCGCTTTCCCACCCACTTCTGACAGTCTGTGGAAATTGTACAGCGAAATTAGTAAAAGGCAAAGCTCAAGGCCTTGCCAGGCCAAGGAGGCACTCGCTCAGCCAGAAGATGTGTCTGTCTATGTCTACGTCTAGCTCTCAATGTGTGTGTGTTGTGGTATAAAGGGTTTACAAGCCATTAGTTGTTGTTGTGTGTCCCATTCTAGCCAACAAAATTGCTGCCCCCTGCCACCAGTCATACCTTATTCCCATACCCCATATTCATACCCATTCCCGATCCCATTTTCATAACGACAAAATCGCTTAATGTCTTTTGGCTGCCTCACCCACACTCTCACACCCTCACACGCTCCTGCTCCTTTCCTTTCCATCGAGAGAGCGCATTGAATGAGCTGCAAAAAGGGTTTTATTTTTAGATATGCTAGATATGCCTGGAAAGGGTCATACAAGGAGGTGGTTAGGTGAATCTGGGGTGCTGTGGCAGCAGTGAAATGTGCAAATAATAACAACAAAAGCCAACATTGTAATAATGGTCCTAATGTTGCTTATTATGCAAGCAGATTGAGTGGCTCTCTCATTCAGAATTCTAATGGGTCTGAAAATTATTAAGATGCTGTGATCACAGCATGCCTGGTTGCACTAATCGTCATTTCGCGACATTCCATTGTCCAAATTATGTGAAGAAAGTTGCTTCACTATAGCACGTTTCTCATGAGGGAATCAAATAAATCTGGTACTCATACGAAAAAAAGTTTTATAAAGTGTTCCATCAAAAGCAAAGAGGTGATGTGTGGATTACACTTTTTTATAAATTAGTTTAACATTAAAAGTGATTCTGATTTTTAGATAAATACAGTTTAAAAGTGCCAATTTCAAGGGTAAACTACACCGTACTATAAATATATTATTCTCGGCGTTGATCGTAAGTCTCGCTGGTTATTGCCCGAGTATGAATGATCACAGCTGTCCTTTCTTTGATTCAAATTGAGTGGATACCTTTTACTCGTTAGGAATGTGCGAGTAATTAAGTTAGACACAGCATCGCTACTCGTTGGTTCTTTAGTGGGTGGGTAATCGGTCATTCTTTGATCAAAACACATCACAGAAATTTGCTCATAATTGGGTTGGCAAATCACCACAGGAACTCCATCTGTCATCGCCCGCTGTATCGTTGGGTAAGATTGAGTTTTTTGGGCACTCAGTCTCTCTCTATCTGTCTGTCATGTAGTTGAAGCGGCGAGTGAGTACAGTACTGCCGCTCGCTCATTCTATACATCCATATGTATAATACTTCATCCACAAAACCACACACACTGGAACACTCTCTCAGTTTCTGTCACTTTTTGGGCAGGGTTGGGACGGGTTGAGACTTTTGGGGGGTGGGGCTTTGTTCTGTTTTTGATTTTGCCAATTGAAGTGGTAAACTCAATGCAACAAGAAGTCTCGCTCACATCATCAGCCGATCGATCAGTTGAACCGTAACCGGAGACCAAACCGAACCACAACGAATCACAGTACTGTGATGCTGGAGCACAGTGTCCGGGATTTGATTCACACCAAATCACAGTCAACTGTAAAATCTCGTTTACTATGCTTACTATGAAGAACTTACCGCGATTCTGGCTGCCCGGCGAGTAGCTAGGTGCCGGCGTCGATGTCGATGTCGCTGTCGATGCTGCTGTTCCTCCTGTGGGCGGACTACTCGTGGATGGGGGAGTGGCGACCAGCGGTACACCCACAACACCTTCCCGGGCAATGTCCTGCATCACTGAGGCTGCTCGACTGCCCACGCCTGCCGGCTGCAGGATCGTATACTGTTTGGCATCCACCTGGGACCCACCATGACCCGTGCCCGTGCCCGTGCCCGAGCCCGCGCCCGTTCCTGGCAATGCTCCTGCCAGCGGCTCCTTGGAGTTCTTTGAGGGCTTTTCGCCCAGCTGGCTGGCTATGTCAAAGGCGGCCCGTGGCGGCAATGGAGTCGGCTCCAGGCTCAATTGCTGCTGCTGCTGCTGTTGCTGTTGACTGGCGGCGGCGGCTGCCGCATAGCCATAGTAGGCCAATCCGGCGGCGGACTCTGCTGCTGCGGCCGCATTGTAGGCGCTTGTCGTATAGTGGGCATGGGCATGGGCCTGGGCCTGGGCCTGGGCATGGGCATGTGCGTGGGCAGCGGCCGCATAGTTGCGTTTGATAAAGTCGATGGGCGGCTTGAAGGCCGAGGCGGCCTGGGCGTACACATTGCTGGCGGCCCCCTCCAGATCCATGTCCTCTGGTCCACCACCCAGAGCGGTGCCTGTGGCTGTGACCGGGGCCAGCTTCTTGCCCCGCTCGCGATCCTCGAGAGTGGCGCCGGCATTGAGGCGGGCCTGGTCATTCTCCTTCTGTCTGTGGAAACGTGGAAACAGGGATACAGTTGCAGTTGTTGTGGGAGTTCTGGGTGCAATGGCCTCATACTTTTGCTTCTCTTCGAAGAGGTTCTGGAAGGGCGGTGGATTCTCGTCCTGCTCCTGCAATCTGTACAGATTGGCCCGGGCATCGGGCCAGCTACCGGACAGACTCTTCAATGCCGCCTGCGTCTCCCGAATGAGGGTCTCATCATCCTGATCTGCATCGGCGGCTGTCATTTTAGCCACTCCGGCTGTTCCGACAGTGGGGATGCTTGGCGGAGGACTCTCAGGGCTGTCCGGGATGGGGCCCTGTTTTCGTTTCTTTTGTGGCAATATGTTGTTATTGTTGCTATTACTGTTGTTGTTGTTGTTATTGTTGTTGTTGAGGGCCGCGTCCTCATCGCGACTGCAACGCTTCCTGCGCTTTATGGCTGTCGCCTCAAGATCACTGCTGGTGTTGGTGTTGCCCCCGCTGTGGTTGTTGCTGTTGCTATTGCTCTCGGCCAAGGGCGTGTCCTTGGTGAGTGGACGCTTGGAAAGCGCCATCTTGTGGTGGGCCCTTCTGCTCTAAGCCAGTTCGCTGATCAGAAGAGATTCAGATTCGAGTTTGGGATTTGAATAAAATTTTGATGGTTGTGTTTGATAGCGTGATGAAACTTGTGTGTGTAAACAGGAGCGGCGCAACCAGCATCATTATTTTCAACATCAGAATCATCAGCATCCGTAATCCCAGTAGATTGCAGATCGGATCGCTTGCAGAGGAAACTGCCCCGGTACCACACTAAACAAAATCGAACCGAATCTGAAGAGCCATGTTCTAACGTTCAGGGTGGGCTTTATTATATCAATCAACTTTGGGAGTTATTAAGAACTGCGGTTTTATGGGGAATTCGAGCTTTCGGATCCTTTCCTTTCCTTCCTTCCTTTCATCCCTAATGGATTGCATTAGCTGCCTGTTTTGAGATGGGGCGTCTGCTTTTAACTACTATATGCTCTATATGATTTTGTGTGTTTATAAAACCATCCGCTGGTACATATTCTAAAATTTAAAAGACTGCTTTCAAACATAATTTTTTTCATTTGTACATTTAAAAATAACGGCCCCAAAAAAAAACTAAATTTAGGTGGGTAAACTTCTAGGTACTTGCTTTTTTTCTTTCTTATTTTTTGATAATGTTTGTATATATGAATAATTAGGTTTGCAGGATATGAAAAATTGCCTGAATGAAATGAAGTGTTTGTGACTTGGGCTGTCAAAATATTCGAAGCCGATTCGAATACAATTCTTAGTTATTTAGCTGCTGAAAACTGCACTCTTTGCGATGAAAACACTTCATAATTTGTGTTGAAAATGTGTGGGAGCTAAGATTGGGACCCCGTATGTATGTGTTTCATTCGAGCGAATACTAATAGTGATGTGAAAGATAAATCTTAAGTTTACTGAAATTTTGGTAGTTAATAACGATCTATAATATCCGCAGTATCTGAAAAAATTCAGATATTCGGACTTCTATTCTAGAAATTACATTCTGCTTCTCTGGCGGTTCCTGTGTGGAACATTCCTTGGGTACCAACTCGTTATACACACTAATATGGCCTAAATGCGATCCATCGAATATGAGTAAAACCCTTAAAAAAATCTCGATAATCGTTTGTCAATTTATCAAATTCTCAATGTGATTATTCTTGTTGCATTGAATTTCTTGTATATATTTCGCTTTTAGTTTCGTTTTTGGTTTTCTTTTGCGGATCATTTTCTGCTTCGTTCGTTTCAATTTCAGTTTTCAATTTCTGTTTTTGGTTTGCTTCAGATAGTTTTTGATTTTTGGGGCTGGGGCGGGACAAATATGTGGCTAAATTAAGGGTAAGGTCTGTTTTGGGATCAGTTCGGTTCTTTGGCGTTCCGAGAAACTCGAAATCTTTTAAGGGTTAACGAGAGAGACAAAATTGGCTAGGGGATTGATTACAGATTCAAATATATATGAACTTTACCTATTTTGTGAATTCTGTTTCTGTTTCTGTTTCAGTTTCGATTTTGTTTTTGAGTTTGGTTTCAGATTTTTTCGGATTCTGTTTCGATATTCGTATCAGTTTATTTTTGTGTGTTTTTTGTAAATTTTTTCCATTTCAGTTTCGATTTCGGTTGACTATATCGATTGTGTTTACGATTTTCTATAAGCATTTGATTCTTTTTTGTTAACACTTTCAACTTGGACACTTCTACATTTTCTTTTGCTTTCCTCTTCGATTTCCTTTTGGGATTTTCTTATTTGTTGTGTCTTTTTATCATTCGTTATTCTTCTGGCTTGTGAATGCTGCTGTTGCTTTGCTGAAGTTGCTGCTGGATAATGTTGCTGCTGATCTTCATCTTTTCGTTGCCTCCACGTACACACACACACCTAGGCACCTGCACGCACACAAGCACTCACACACACAAACTGACATGGAAAAACACCAGAAAAAACACAAAAACAAACAAAAAAAAAAACAAGGAAAAACTACCAAAAATAATTCAAACTAGAGAAACGAAATAACTTTTTATTAGGCACTCACTTTGTTGGGTCAAATTTGTTTGAAATTTTGTCAACGTTTCGGCTCGGCAGCGGCGTCTGCGTCTGCGAGGTCTTCAAGGATTTGCAAGTTCAAAGTTGTTCTTGGTAGAGGGCTTGATCGGCCGATGGAGGGTGTTAAACTTTTCCGGCATCGGAGGCGTATACACAATATCAATTAGGCCGCGCACTTTCCACTTTTGGACAATTGTTGTTTCCACTATACTTTGGTTAATTCTTCTTATTGTTTCACTGCACTGTTTTAAAGAGGGTGCTGCCGGGAAGGGGGTGGCTGCGGGGGTTGCGGATCTGGGACCGGGAGAAGGGGCTAGTCTATGTCTATAAGCAGCATGACCTCCGGAAGAGTTGATTTTAGTTTTGCGCGTAGTTTGGAAAAGTTTTTTCTCGTAACTTTGATGCCGCGCAAAAGTTTGAATGTCTCTGTGGCCTCCGTGCTTCTCTGTATTTCTTTGTTTCTCCGTCTTTGTTTGCTGCTCTCCGTATTTCTCCGTGTTTCTCCGTATCTCCGTATTTCCGTCTCCGTCCGTTAGTTCTCAAACGAGGTTGCCCTCTGGGTCTGGGGCCGCTTTTCGCCGCTTGGGCGAGAGAATTGCAATAAAAGTCGTCTGTCTCAGCGAGGCGGCGGTGTAGTCCGGACGTCCAAAACCCGACTGCTGGATGCGTTTTGGGGTAATAAAATTTTACATCGGCAGCAGCGCGACCAGCTCAGTTGGCGTCGGCGCTGACAGAAGCAGCGGAGCTAGCGACGCGGCAGCAACAACAACAAACAACAAAAAACGACGAACCAACGGAATGGTCGAACGAACGCATCGGAACACTTTGGAGCCTGTCCGGGGGATTCCCAGCTAATCTGCTGCTTCTGCTTTTCCTCTTCCTTTGATCCTGCTTCTTCTTCACGACTGCACTCGGACACATTCACATTCACATTCACACACACACACGCACACACTTCGGCTGCGCCTACACTTCGTTTGCTTTGGCGAGGGGGTTGGTTGGTCGGTTCTCGTGTGGGTTTCGGGTCTTGACGATGTTCCTTTCTATACTGTTTCGCTTCGTTTTCGGCGTCGCTTCGCGTCGCGTCGCGTACCGTTACTCTCTCTTTTTGGGGCCCAGGAGGAAGGCCGACAACGTGCGTGTCTACCTGTTCTAAGTTCGCTGCCAACTGACAGTTTTCCCAAAGTTGTCGAACTCTTAGAACGCGAAGAAAACTGCAGCCAAAAATGTTGTCGACGTCTGCGTCGATGCCAGCGTCGCTGTCGCCGTCGCAGCCGAGAATTGATGGTGCTGCCACAGACGGCGTCAGCGTCGTGTTTTCGGAGTAAAGCCGAACGGTTTTCGTGGCCCTTTGCTGCCTTCCCCTGTTTGGTCACCCACATGTAGAACAGTGCCAAAGCGGCTGGTAGCACAGTTATATGCCAGTTACGGAGTCGGCGCAGTGCCCAGCTGAAGGCGCACTGCCTACCCCTTGTACACTGCGACTGCGGCTGCGACGTCGACTGCGACGGGTTCGGGTTCGGGTCAAAAAATATCTCCGAAAAAATCGCACAGACGTGGACGGAATGACGAAGGGCGCAGGGCGATACGGCGCATTCCGTCAGCCGCCCGCCAGTCGCTGCTTTGGCTTTCATTTCGGGGCCTCTCTAATTGTAAATTCCAACAGCGGCAGAGGTAGCAGCAGCGACGGCAGCGGCGGCAGCAGCAGCGTTGGTTGCCCACAAATGACTTTATCCCGTCGTCGACTCAAGTCTAGAGTCCATGGACCGTGGTCCGTGGTCCGTAGTCCGCGGTCCGCTGATCCCGTAGTCATCGCTGGGCGCCGATCAACACAGATCGATCCAACCCGGGGCTCTGGCGCCCCAACCATTAAAAGTAGTCCCGTCTTATCAGCAGTGGCCATGAGAGCATCACTAAGAGCTGCCACGCAACTTGCCAAAGTGCTTGACGCATTCGCCGGACGCTTGGACGCACGGACAGGTGGACAGACGGACTTGTGATTCAAAGCGCATCTACTCGTGGCCGAAGCAGCTGTCAAACTTGCATCGGTCGATCGATCATCATCATCAGCAGCAGCAGTGGCAGCAGCAGTGGCAGCAGCAGTGGCAGCATCATGAGTAGTTGTGGAAGGCACGGATACTTTAGGGAATGCCGTTGCTGCTGAAGCTACGACTGATACTGATTATCCGATTGATATCTCCGATTCCTACGGCTTATACTACGGTGGATTCTACTACTACCGACCCGCATCTAAAGATACTCCTGATGCTACTAGTAGTACTAATGCTGATATTAATTCTGATAACACTGCCGCTGAGTATGGGTCTGTTGGAATTCGCAGTGGAGCGCTCCTGCGTGTGTGCGTGTGCTTTTTTTTGCAGTTAAGTGAATACGATTTTCTGGAGGGAGGAAATAGTTGAGAGATTTGTTGCGCTCAGATTAGTTATTCGTAGATTGAGATCGAGATTTTAGAGTTGTGGAGGATTGTCAATCAATCGATTATGCTATTTGATTGTTGATGACGAAGCTCGCAAAAGTTTGCTTTAATTTTGGTTGAATTCAGCTTAAATCTCCGCAAATAAAACATGAGCACATATCAAATCGTGCAGAACGGCCCATTATAAAATATTTTATTTTCTAATGGACTGAACATTGCCGGGGCTCCTATCGATAGATGAAATAGTTTATATAATTCAATTCATATGCCATTTATTCATGATTAGTTATTTTAGTTGATATATTTCCAGATCAGATTTAATCTGATAAAGCATAAGAATAGTTTTCTGACGAATTACGTGCGCTCAGTGGCATTCGATAGAGTAACTGATCTTTTGATACTAACTAATTTTCTTTTGAGCCAAGCCTGCCTATGGCGAAGTGGGTCGAATCCTATGAGAGAGGATTCTTCAATATCTTGTATCGAGAAATATTTATCAATAGTAACTTAATTTATTGATTGCGTCAACAGAAATCGTAGGTTGATGTATTCTTGGAGGGGTTTTTCCCAATAGTTGGAGTAGCTATGATCATGGATACTAGACATTAGAAATATGGATATATCAAAAGGTCCATAATGCATTTGATGTAAAAGTCAGGTACTCCTTTCAATTTAATTTTAAAGGACTTATGTCTAAAATATAGGTTTTCAATTAAAGTGAACAGGAAGGAGTGCTTAATCGAACTTATTTCTTGGATTTCTTCAGCCATAACATTACACTTTTTGTTATAAATTATGTTTTAATTATGTTATTGAAAAAATTAAAGTTTTTTCTAAGGGAAGAATGATTTTGGGGTTCCTTCAAGCTAGCAAAATTGTTCAAGGTTTAATTTGTAGAAATTACGAAATTTCTATCATCCAATGTCGGAAAATAGGGAAATGAAATCGATTTCATTTGAGTTTAAAAACATGTTGCCAGCTGAAGAGTTGCCTTTAAGGTTTAACATTTTTGAACTGGCAAACTGGGGAAATTATTCCAGAGGAATAATAAAACGACTAATTATATATCGCATAGTTAGGAATGAATCAACCATCTTAAGTTCAGTGGCAGTCCCCCAGCAGAGAGCAGCCATGTTCCTTAAACTAATGGCGGGAACGGGTTAGCCGGGCTCCCCGGTTCTTTGCTCTGTGTGTGCGCTGGGCCGTAATTAAAATAATTAAATGTAGAAAAAAGTAATCACAAGATTGAAAAGTAATTTACACATGTAAGCAAACACCACATCAACAAATACACATACATGCGCACATAGATACAGATACGTTAGGGCATGTGCAGCTTATACAAATACAAGCACAAACAAGACCCGCAGGATACGTTCTAGGAGCAGTAGAAGCACCAGAAGGTAATGGTTCAAAGAACCAAAAAAATGAGACAAGACGCGAAAAAGAGGAAGCCGAACAGAGGAAAAGAATACAGTGCAGGAAAATTGCCAAGGCAAATGGAAAAGTCAACATGACGACGATGACGACGGATGGGAACCAGGACTGGGATTGGGACCGGGGCCGGGACCAGGCAAAAGGATAGAACTGATGAGAATCTCCAGGAAATGGCAGCAGCAATACAACAGAGCCCCCAGTTCGGATTCAGGATGCAGGATGGTACAGGGCCCAGGGTACAGGGTGGGGGCCATGGATTAGCAACTACAGTTTCATGTCTTACGTAAACGCAAAAACGCAAATGATTTCTCTTATTTCGGCGCGGTTCTTTCGGTGAGAGGAAAGAGAACAAGCGGTAACAGCATCAGTCAAAATTTGCTTAGAGGGGTGAGGAAAGGGGTAGGATGCGGTAAGACGGGCTAAGATGGGAAGCAGAAGGCACTGGCTGAGCGGCCACAGACGATGGCGCAAATCTAAGGACAACAAAAATTAAGTGGCAACAAGAAAATAAGTCACTCTTTGCCTAGACTCCTCACCCAGCCCAATGGACCCATGGGCGTCTGTCTGTGGTGGCAAGAGGTGGGCCAAGGGGGGTACAGTAGGCTAAAAGGATAGGCGTGGCCTGGTAGGCAGACAAGGGACCTAGGGCTCGGTCGTGGGCCAAGGCAACGAAATGATTGACAGCGCATAATTAAATTAATTGAGTAATCCACTGGCTGGCACAGGCAGAGCACAGGCCCAGCAGGGCGCACGTGGTGGAGGCGGGGAAGGAAGGGCGGTACGGTGGTGATACTGTGGGCACAGTGGGGTAAAGGGTTAAATTCCCAACGGCTGCGGCAGCACAATGCACACAAATGTGCCGCTACGCGGTTGAACCACACTTTCTGTATATTTCTCTGTCTCTCTCCCCGCACCTCTTACCATCCTGTCCCCACATCTTCTGTCCGTAATTTACGTCCAAAGATAGCCTCGAAAAGATCGCCTGGTTGGTACTCTTGTACTCGATCATATCTTTAGCCCTCTATATCCATAACTATCAATAGGCTTGACCTGCGATCAGCTTTCTTGCCATGGAAGACTGCGTTGCAATCAACAAGGGCTCAGCCAGCAAAAATTGATCCCTTTTAATGTAATTTTTGATACATTTATACAATCTACCTTAACGGCGGGCAGCAGAGATCTTATATTTTTATTCAAGTGTTCTTAACGATTTTCAAAGCACCAAGATAATGCTTCGGTGCCAAAAAAAATGATAAGTTTTCGGCTGCTTCTCTTCTTGGCTGTCTCTTTCTCTATCCCCGTCCCTCTCACCTTCGCCATGCGCATCCACTAACGGCATTTCCGCGTTTTCCTCATTTTCCGCCACCGCCACCGCCTCCTTCTTCTGCTTATGCTTCTGGCGTCGTCTGCATAATGAGAAACCGCGCCGCGAAATGAGTAAAAACCGAAATTGAAAGAAATAAGCCGGAATGCTATGTGGCATGCCCCATGCCCCACAACAACTTCCTCACACCACCACCACCACCACCACCACCACCACCACCACCCCCCTCCATCTGTGTGGAAATGTCGTTGAGGCGGAGCGGAGCATATTCCCACACACATTTTGTGCAGGCCCGCAGCTTGGCTAACACTTTTGCCTTGCGGTTCATCATCTTGGTGGGATCTGGAGTGGTGAAGGGGGGGGGCGGGAGCTGTAGTGGGTGGTGAGATGGGCCTGGGCCTGGAGGTGGCGCGGCAGGTTAAGGCGTAGGTGTAGCTATAGCTTGTGGTTTCCTCTTGATGTGAGCCTTTGTCTTATGATATCGAGTTCCTTGAGCCACCGTCGTCGTCGTCTTTTTTCCACCACCCCGTACCGAGCCCCCCTCTAGGGGGAAAGGGTTGAAGCAGCTGTGTGGTGTGCCTTTGTCTTTGACTCAGCCAGGCGCTTTATTAAAATTAGTAAAAATCTGGAAAAAGGGCTGTGTGGCAGGCGTCAGCCACCAACCATCCAACCATCCACCCGAGGCAGCCACCGCCACCGCCGCTGCCACCCAACTCCTCACTCAATCCAAGGCTGCCACCGCGGCCAGTGACAAGTGCCACAATGGGTGTGTTCCTGAACGGGGGGGGGGGTGGGCGTTTGGAAAGAGCGTGGATTGCCGCGGGCAATTGTTTACGAGAATATCACAAATTAAGTAGGGCTTAAATTTTACAAGTATTTCGCCTTTAAGAGTTAAGTGCTTTCTGTTTTTTGGCGCTGTGTTATCGCCAGAGAGCTGTCCCACCCCAACCCTAACCCCAGCCCCAGCCCCAACCCCACCCCAACCCCGCCGTAGCTAAAGCTTTGTGCGGATTTCGGATTTGATTGCCAGCAATTCGGCCTGGCATCCCGTCTTTGACACTCAACACTTCTGCGTTGACATTCTTTCTTGGATTCCATACCATTCCATTCCAGCCTTCCTCGGAGTACTCGATTTTGCCACTTGCCAGAGACACTTGAAGGGGTTACTTACTCAAGGGGCGATATTATGGATGGGGGTTGCCGGATCAAGTTTTATTTGTCTCCATTGGTTTAATTTCAAGTGAAAACTACAAATCATTACGAACACTGCCGGACAGATTCCTTTTACGGATAACGAGCTTCATATATACACATTTGCACTTCGTAGCACTTTTAAAACTTAAGAAAAAACATTGATGTATCTGGTCATAGCAGGTTATGGTCCTTATGACCATTCAACTCGCTCCAGCAGCGATCAAATCCAATACAAAAAATATATTCTCATATACTCCTATATTCGATAAAGGGATAAAAAGCGATACCAAATGATTCGAATATTGCAAGCTCCTTGCCATTATTTTTGTATGCGCTTTGACGTGGTCTTCTTTTAGGCGTTGATGTTTCCTTAAAATAGTACTGCTCCTAATGGCATCTAACAAAGTTCCTGGTAAATAATTAATCTCTAAATTGTCATAAAAACCCCAATTTCTATAGAGCTTTTACTAGAAATTTGTCCCTTCATTACCATAAAAATAAAATTGTTCTTCATCCAAAAAGTATGCTACAGAAATTGCACATTTTACTCATTGAATTCATTTAGAGTTAATTAAGTGTTTATGTGCGTACTCAGCAGCAAGTCTGAATATGGCTGATTCGAGGTTAATAATATTTGCGGCTTGTGGCCATAATAATAGAGCCGCAAAAGATGCTGCAACCGCAACTGAATGCGGTTCTCCGCCGAGCCACAGCCTCCGCTTCACCCTCACTCTGATCTGGTCCTGGGCTCCTTTCAACTCCTTGGTTCTTAAGACTTGGCTCTGCCCAAAAAGTGAATTTTGCATATACCCTTTCAGTGGGTATTCTGATTTTGGCAACAGACACACACCTTAGTTTTTTTGGGAACATCTGCGGTATTCAGATGTAAATACGATATCGGGTACAACTGCCTTAGAAGGTGCCGATGAGAGTGCAAGGGTATCTAGTGCTTCGGCCCCCGGCGTCGAGGCTTTCATTCTTTTTAATATTCCGCTGATGCCCGACTCTCCCTCACTTTCTCTTCCCAAAGTTCTCTCCGACTCTGTAATTACGCGTATAGGATGATGATTAACGCTCACGCAGCAGCGGCAGCAGCAGCAGCAGTACCACCAGCAGTAGCAGCAGACAGGCAAACAGTCAGAGGGGGTGGTGCCAGCGGTGGTGGTGCTGCTGTTGAGGTGGCAACTTGATTTTGTATTAACTGAAGCAAAGCTAATGAGTCTCCTCTTTGCATGTGAATCCGAATACTATGAATCTGAATCCGCAGCTGAATCCGCATCCAAGTCCAAAGGATTTTTGTGTCCGCTGTATATTTTCTTTGCAATTAGTTTGTCGTCCTGACAGCCCTCTCTTCTCTCCCTGTCTCTCTCTCGCTCGCTTCTTGCCAGACGTTTCCTCTCTTCCTTGCCAGACAGCTGAATTATGAAATTAGCAAACGCATTTTTATGGAAATGAAAAGCAGAGAAAAGTTCTCTATACACAAACACTGAGATTCCATAGGCCTGCCATTCGTCCTGCGGGACTTTTTCAAGGACACGACAACCGAGTGTCGAGCTGGCTTTTTGCAATGTAGTTAAAGCCTTTTGCCACTGCCAAAAACTTTGGCCAAGCCCACTACCCCAGCCGGCTTTCCTTGTTCTTCTTGGTTCTTGGCGGCGTTTTAATCAGGCAAAGTGTGAAAGTACGTCGTCGTCGTCGGCGGCAGCAGCAACGGCAGCAGCAGCGTCGGCCAAAAGTTTGTTCTTTATACATATTTTTAATATGCCAAGCGTGGCCAAAAGCAGAAGCAGAAGCACTGCCAGAGACTGGGACTGGGACTGGGCTGGAACTGGTACTGGGACTGGGTCTCGGAGTTGGAATTGTGTCTGCATCTGTGTCTGGGAACTCTCGTCTCTCAACTTTAGCTCAACTCTGCTCAGTTTTCAGATTTCGATTCAAGTTGCCACATTCCGCATTCAGTTCAAGGCTCTTTGGTATGGTTGGGAGGCTATGCGGTACGAGGCAACACACTTTAATTATTCGCAGATCAGGCAGGGGCCGCTTTCTTAAAGGTGCTCTAAGAGGAGAGACGCGGCTAATTGCATTTTAGAAACTGCCGGCAACACCTAAGCGATTAATGAGTTCAGAAGGGTAGATGTAGATGGGTGTAAGCGTTACCTCTGTGCCCCGCCCGCGCACCATCAACATAATAATCGCTTCTGTTAATTGTCTCGAACTATGCTGGAGGAGTTCTTCCATCGAGTGCTCTCAATTGCTTCTCGATACGATACAAAGCACCTTGATTTACTGAGTTCTCTTTCTGTTCTGCTTTCTATCTCTGTGGTGAGTGCTTGGCCACTAAGAGAAATTCATATGAGATTTTTATTTATGGTACTCCCATGTAACTTAATAGTATTTGTTGCCTTTATGGAAGAGGTACAGCGCATAATATTGTATTTTATTTTATTTTTAACATAGCTATTTAAGCGCTTTAATTTTACTTATTACTTACCTATATGGTGCTTTAGTCCATTCCATTATCCGTTACTATTTTTTATTGTCTCCCTTGTTTTATATTTTATATTTTTCTTCCTTAACTTTTAATGTCTTCAAAATGGTCTTCTTTAAGTTTCCCAATCTATTTCTCCCTAATTTTCCTAGGGCCATTCTATATATAAATATATCTTTCATTGAATTCCGCTGTGTTTTGGCTCTCCTTTATTTCTACAACCCTACAATGTGGTTTACGCGAATAACATGATTATCCGTAAAGAGTAATGCTCGGCTTCATTTTTTCTTTGAGTGTAAATTTATGCATATCTGCCATCATTCATGCATGAGTCTGTTTGTCTGTGTGTGTGTGTGTGTGTGTAGGTAATTGTATCTATGTACTTTTAATTGCCGGCAATTAAAACTTAAACACACCTCCGACGTGGGCGTATACTGATGTTGTTGGCTGTTGCTCGGGCTGATGGCGACGGTGCGTGCCAGGCTTCATTTAGTGCGTTCGCCAGAGCGGTTAAGTCACCAAGGTGCTAAGTGCTAGTAGGCCTGCTGATGGCCGTGGCGGGAGTAGTGCCTTGGATGGAGGGGGCTGTTGGTGGACTAACAAGAAAATTGCGTGGCAAACACAAATACAATACGCACTTAAGCGATTTTAGGTGATTGAAAAGCGATAAGCTGCACTCCTTCTCTGTGCCTCTCTCTCACTCTCTGTGATTGTTGTTTAGTAGGCGGCAGGCGGTGTGTCCCAGGAGTGGCTGGTGAGTGCAAGGGTGAGTGTGTTGCACAACCACAGACAGTTCCCACGCGCCCACGCACTCGAATCGAGAGAATGAATACTAATTTCAGTATCAAAGAAAAGCGCTGTCAGCCACAACATACTCATAAAAGTTAAACTGTCATTAATAAACGAAAAGCAGCATGCACCCACAAAACCACCCAAACCATCCAGAGGCCTCCCAACCAGAGAAAGGGAGCCGAGAAGCGTCCTTGCTGCGCCTCACGCTAATTAAATTCAATTAAACGACAATCAAACAATGTCAAACGGAAGTCAAGCCACGGCACAAATAAAAAACCGATTTCCCAAAAAAAAAAAAAGTAACAAAAAGAAAGAAAAGAAAAACACAACCTGTCCTGGCCAGGCGAGACAAGTCCCCTCCCTGCCTTCCATACGCTCACGCAATTGGCCTCGGCCACGCAATGCATGAAAATCGTGGAAAATTGTGAAATGTGAAAAGTGAAAGCTGTAGCATAACATTTGAGTAATTATTTTCATTTCATTCTGCCTCTGATGGAAGGGAAATCCTCTTAATGGGGGCATGTGGGACCTGTCAAGAGGTTTGATTCTTCCCACAGTCCCTCAGTCAAGAGGGAGGTAAGAGCCCCTGCTGAGATAGGGAGAACAATTAACCCAAGTGCGATGAAAATGTTTGCAAGTTCTTAAACGCTTTTTTCCGATCTGGAGGAGTTCGGGGATCATTCCCCTTGAAACCGTGATAAAACTGTTAGTCGGCTTCAAAACGATCTCTAAAACACAACACGGTTCCGAGACCCACTGAAGAGCTGCCATTTCGGAGCAATCAAGCGATCAGTTCTCAGAGATCAATACCGAGATCGCACTCAAAAAATTCTGAAAAAAGTGTTCATCAGAATTTTAGCGTACGAAATCGAAACGATATGTTCTTTTTTACTATTACTTTGTATTCCATGAGCTAAAAGAAGATGCTTAGTAAAATAGAACACATACTCGTAGAGCATTCTCCATTCGGGTTTTAGATGGTAAGTTTTATTTTTTGGGCACATTTTTTTCATGTTCTTTGTTTCGTTTTGGCTTCCATTTTTTTCGGTTTCACTTTGACTGACGACTTTTGCTTTTCGGCAACAATTGACACGCGATATAGTCTGCTGTCCGTACCCTCTTCTCTGAGCTCTGTTCCCTTAACCATTCCACTTTCCATTCCATTCTTTCTCTTAACTGAAACTGACAAAACAGATTCAAAAATTTGGTTTTTGTTCGTTTTGCGTTTGAAATGTTAATGATGATGATGGGACCGGACTCGGGCTCAGACTGGAACTGCGCACGAGGGTCCTCCTGTTGGTTGTGCTCCTGCTCTTCTTGTCCCCGGCTCTTCAACCTGTTGACAACACTGGCAGAGCTAAGCGAGCGTGTCACATGTCCACAAGAGGACTGGTCACCCATCCAGACCAACCATGCCCGCAGAAGGAGGAAGAGCCGGAGCTGGAGCTGGAGCTGGACCTGCAGCTCGCCCGGTGGCAGCAGTTGCCACCCACTGTGGCAGCTCAAGTTGTTGGCTTTGAGGTTGGCTTTAACCCTTTCAGCGCATTTCATTAACGCTTCCTTTTGGCAGCTTCAACTGGCAGCTGCCACATCCCTGAATCTCTCCGCCCACCCATCCGGTTGCACCTTTTTATACGCTTTTCAGGGGGTATTTCCATTTTGAGGAAAGGCATTTGAACGCATTTCTGGGACGGCTTCTCTTCCTGCAATACGTTGTCATAAGAAACCAGCTTTAACTTAATATGTTTCCTCAGAACTCAGCCACATTTGATCATAGTCCCATGACCATTATTGGGAATGATGGATTTTCTAGGGTATTCCAAGATTCGCATCCCGGAGAAAGCCTTTCATTCTTGTGTTTTTTTTTGTGTGTTTTTCTTTTTATTTTCATTTGGGGTTATTTTGCTTTTTATTACTCCGGCTCATTTTGCATGCAGCGAGCTGAACGGGAATATATATTTTTTAATGCGTCGGTTTACTTGCTGATGAAGTGAATCAAATTGGGGCAGCGGCCAGGGCCAGGGCCAGGACGAACACCAGCAGGAGACCCTAGCTGGGTCTGTGTAATTGCATTTTTATTACTTGGAACAGGCCCGGACTCGGTATCAGCCTCAGCCTCAGTTTCAGTCTCAGTCTCAGCTCCAATTCAAGTTGAGTTTTCGCCTCAGACCGCGACCGCGACAGTTTGTTAAGTGCCCTGCTTTGTCCTGTGCTCTCCTCTTCGGGCTCTCTGGTTGGGGAAAGGACGAGCCCGAAAGGGTTTCAACTGCGCGCAAAAATTCATCATTAAAGGTGTAAAAACTTTTAATATGTTTAATTTTCCACCTATTCTTATCAACCCATCAGCGCATCTACCCAGAAAAGGAAAAGGCAACGAATGGGTAGCACGGGACTATAAGGCATTAGTTGCATGTGAGATCTTGAGAGATTTTATATGGGAGTGAATTTTGTATTGGTATAAAATGCAGTGTGGGCTGCAGAGTTGCTTTGGGTAAAATTCTAGGAAATTGTGGAGGAGGAAGCGCTCTAGTGAGCGCTCAAGAATGTTATCCAAACTACATACTCTAATAGTGTGTCCCAGGTACTTGTCATTCGAGCTGATGATGATCCCATCCAATATATGTTTATATACTTTGAACGGCTACTCTGGAGCCCAGTTCAGCTGAGTAGAGTTGTATGGGCAGTGGCATTGGGACTCCTTTCAAAGGGAGTGGGCCTGACCACACCCAGATTTAGCTCCATTGCCTGGTCATAAACCTCGCCTTGAAGATGTCCCGTCTGCGGCTCAGGGTCTGTGGCACTTTTGAATATTTTAACCCAAATAAAAAATGATGTGAATTCCTAATTAGGCACAAAACAGCGGCGGGGCCAGGGTCCGGGCAAAGCCAGCCCAAGCCCTGGAACCCTGGCCACAAGCAAATCAGCGTCGTTTGTTCTCAAGGATATCAACGAGGGGGAAGGGATGAGAGCAAGAGAGAGGTTTTCTTGAGCCGGGCGTTATGATGATGGCTAAATGCCACGACTGGCTGTCACGGCCACGTGGGAATTGAACGTTTCAAACTGGAGCTGGGACCCGGACCAGGACCAGGACCACTGGCAGGGCTAGGGCCAGGACCAAACCTGACTGACGGACCACTGCCACGGCTGACTAGTTAAAATGCAAGGATTTCTCGACTCTGTGTGTGTGTGTGAGTTTGTGTGTTTGGAAGCCCCGCAGCGCCCAAGTGACGTCCGCATTGACAAATTGATATTTGCATTTAAATTGAAAATTTACATTTGCCAGGCGATGACGATGATCGAGAGACTATGCCTTGGTCTGCGTCCGCGTCCTAGCTCTAGTCCTGGCTCTGGTTCTGGTTCTGGTTGAGGTCCTTCCTGGCACTGCAATCGCCTTGTGGTCACAGTGGTGTAATTCACATTAAATACCGCATTTTTCTTATTTCTGCCCCATTTCCATATCCGACTCGTTCTGGCCGAGAGCAAGGAACATACAATTGGACGTCACTTCATTCGCTTGACATTCGACATTAATACTCGTACCACCCCCCGCTATAAAATATAAAAAAATGGAAAAAAGTGAAGCAACAGGGATTGGCAGGGCGACTGGAAACAAGGGGGACAGACTCAATTTGCATTATGAAATAACATTTCTTTTCTTTCATTGCCAGGAGAATATCCCATCCAGCCAAAGCACTCCTTAGATTCAGGCCCCCAGCAGCTGTTCTACTCTCCATTCCTTGGGAGCCAATCTGTGTTTATTACTTTCCGAGGGGTAGGGGTGATATGGGTGGTGGTATCCGTGGCGTGGAATGGGTCTATCCCAGGTAAAGCCCACCCGAGCAGCGAGACAGTCGAGGTCCGACAGTCCGTGAACAGTGACGGTATGAGGATTCAATCCTTCAGTCCATTCAATCAATCAAAGGTCGTTGCACATGCACGGAAAGGGCCAAATGTCAATCAGTGAGTCCCCTCTACAGAGAGAGATTTATATAGGCAGGGTGGGTGTGCTGGAGGTCTTCTTTTATTATTTTGAGGAATATTTTTGGAAAGGTGTTTTTTTGGGTATACACGGTTAAGAACTAGACCATCGTCGAAAATGTCTGGCTCTAATATAGAGTTTTGCCATCTGTGTGTTTCCGGCAATGCTTTTCGTCGATCTCCAAGATTTTCATAATTTTATAGAACGTATGGAGGCTTCCAAATGGATTTGTATTTCTTCATTGAGAGGTTCACCTTAGATATGGTACAAAAATTGCAATGTTTTATATTTTACACATTTTGTGTCGATCATATACATATGTAGCAATAATTCTGAACTTAAGATCCCTTGAGATAGTAATATTGCCCTAATAATGCACCTGTAAACATGCTTTTTTGGGATTTCATATGATGATTAGCTTGAGGCTTTGATAATTTCTCTGAGGTTCTGTGCTTTACCCAACAGTTGCTCCTCAAGGAACGACCTCTTGAACTACATAGCCGTCAAGGATGTATTTCTTTAGATGCCCTATTCAGTTTTTTACCGATATAAAACTTTACATTTATTAGTTGAAACGTTTCGAATTGATTACTTATTCCTTTTCTCGAGGACATGCAGAAATCTGATACTATCACAGCGGAGAAAATTTCAACAAATTAATAAATTTTCCAGTTTGTTTAAACAATTTTTTTGTGTGTTGGGCTGCTTTCTGATATTATTTATTTGCCTAAGTGGCAGAAACTTCATCTGGAGCAGAATCATCGGAACCGGAGTTGGTTGCTTGATTGGATGCGGATTGGGGATGCGGGCGAGGATGGATGGATGTGTGTTTTTTGGGGCTGGCGAAAGGGTTGCCATGCAAAACAAAAGGACCCCAAATACCCATTCGCCCATCTACATATGCGGGTGCCAATATTGGGACGACTCGTGTGAGGGCTTGGAGAGATTTGGGGTGCGGGTGCGGGTGCGGGTGCGGCATGCCTGCGGGTCACGGCATTCGTTAATGGTGATAAAATATGCTCAAATTTGCCAAATATGAAAAGGTAGCAAGAACAGCCCAAATAGAGTTGGAGAAAAGGGGGATGGCAGCAGCCCGAGGGTTCGGTCGTTCGGACAATCTGACTACGGAATCTGGAGTACACATATATTGAAATCAAGTAGCGCAAGAAAGTGCCATAACCGCACCACACTCCTCTCCTCTCCTCTCCTCTCTACTGAATGTTATCCCATACCCCCTGAAGCACTGCGGCCGCACCCCCTCCCCGCAAACACTCTCCCTTGTGTGACCCTGCTTCTGGTCCGAATCTCAGCGAAATGAAAATAAATGCGTTGGCTAAAACGAAGCGATTGATTTTAAGCTAGCCCCATTTCCACCCATGAGTTTCAACAAGAGAATCCCTAATCCCACTCCACACCGTACACCCCTCTGGAATGGTTTCGCCCTTTTGTCTAGCACTGCGGTGCCGAGGAGCGTAAGGACCGCAAGGACTTTGCCCAGTACAATTTTATATTCATACGAGCATAAAGAACCAGCAAAAAAATATTTTTTTTAAAGGAATAAATCAATTTTTGTTGGCCGAAATTTTGATACACTTGTAGATCGATCTTTCCTATGGCCGCTTTTGTCACCCGATTCTAGCCGCTTCTAAGCTTTGGTGCCATTATCTTGATGAAAACTGTAGTTTTTCCGCGCTATTCACATTCTGCAGAAAATGGTTCTTTACTTTTACTAAAGTTCAGAACAAGAATATATTCTCCATGGGGCTCGAAACGATTTTTTCTTGTGCGTCACGTTGCAAACATCGCATAAAATCAAAAGACCCTGCAAGGCTTTATGAAATATACAAAAAAATATCATATATTTATTTGTGGATAAAAAATGAGAGGGAATTGGAAATGGAATTTCCTTTCAGTTGTCTGCCACACAGTCGGTACTCCACCCTCCCGTCACCGCAGTTTTTGTCCTGATTCCGCCTTGGCGGCCGTCTCAGTCCATTCACGTCCACTTGCTGGTCATTCATGTGAGTCAAAATGGCAAACTGAATTTGTATTCAAACATTCAAATGCGGCCACACCCACTCCCCTCCACTCCCCTCCACTCTTTTCTCCGATGTTCGGCGACGTCGCACATGCGTTAATATTTCCGGGCGTAATGTCGGCCGGCCATAAACAAATTGAATAAAATATATCCAAATAATAGAAAGAAAACACTCACACACAGACTCGTACTCATGTGTACATTGTGGAATTGCCAAATTGTCACGCATTGAGTTATTTTGTTTGGTTTTGCAACAACTGAAAAAAAATATATATAGACATATATGGAAAAAGGAAATAAAAATAGAAAATAAAATTTGCATTTCAATTTCTCTTACATCCGTTCTTTGGCTGTCCCTTATCCGTCCATCACTCGATCGCCACTCGCATTGTTCTGGTTATTTACGAGTCTGTTAAGTGCGCAACCCTCTCCCGAGTCCTGGTCTTTAACCAGGTCTTAGGCCGGGTTCTGGCCAACGACCCATCAATCCATGACCGGACATGGCCACCAATTTGTAGTCGCCATAGTTGAACTCAGAGGGTTGGAGAGGTAGGATGGCCGAAACGAGTGTTTTGTTGAGATCTGATGAGATGGATAGGAAAAAGATGGGACGTGTATGAATAGAACGAGATTCTGGATAGATATCTAAGAGGGATAAGAATAAGTATTAACTGATCTAAAGCCAGTATATACAGCCATATACATATGTATGTAATATTATGATTAAGTTATTTATAGAATATATTCCGGCACTCCGTCTATCCTTTTTTCACCTGATGACAAGAATTTTAGCTGTTTCCATCCAGCACCTCGCTTTCTCTTTCAACCAACCTCCGACCACTTGCAAGGGAAGACAGCCGCAAGATATGTTTTATTGTTTCTCGGTAAAATAATGATCCGATTACAACGTATTTTTACAATCTATTAGATGCGATCGTTTTCCATGATTTTGCGTTTTCGTTTTCGTTAGAAGGTATCTTAAAGATGGTGGATGGTGTATATTTTCTTCATTTGAAGGGGCAGTAAATGGCGTGGCAAAATTTGGAGACACACTGGTTTCAGTGCGATATCACAAAAGACTGAATATCCATTCCCTCCAGCTCTTGTAGTCTCTAAAAACTGGGGGCGTGTGAGCATGTCGCATTTGTGGGTCTCTCCATCACAGTGCATCTTGTGAGATGTGAGAGGAACTACAACCATTTTAGCGGAGACAAGCTCGGTCGTTCGTAGGTGACATTCAAAAAGAAAGAGGACGACAACTCCATCAAGTACTTCGATTCGCCGTCTTGCACTCGAGTACGAGTCAAATATTAAGTATTCCGCTCATCCGAAAGTGCTGATTGGTGCTATGGTTGTCCATAAAGTCACCATAAAGTTGGAAAAGTGCAGCCACAAGAAATTGAGACACCATCAGAGCCCTTAAACTGCTTGCTCATCGGACTCAAACCTTTTTCTGAAGTCCATTCGCACAATCAATTCCTGCTTCCAAATGACATCGTTCGGAGCAAAATAATTAGTTATAGTTATATGGCGACAAGTGGTTAGATAGGGGGGTTAGATAGTATATTTCTAAATTACTCTTACCTTACGAAATAAGTCTTTGATTGTCGATGAAATTCCCGTAAATTAAGCAAGTCTGATATTCCAGTAGAATCGTTAGGTCATCCAGAAAACTTTTGACAAAAGCAACCATAAAGCTGATTGAAATTTTCCTTGCTAGTGCATAATTCGAATTCCATGCCAAATTCGTTTAAGTTCTCTTTCGGCTACTTTATTTTCGCCCCCCAGTTTTCATTCCTTTTGTAATTATTTCATTAAGATTTGTTGTTGGCTTTCTCCTTTCTGCCTCTTCTGCGATTCAGTCAGATTTAATTGGATTTTTAAATGCGTCGAAATGCTGAACGATGAGGGCAGGCAAAATTTGTTGATGGACTGTTCAAACGACGGAAGAGCACAGCTCCAGCTTAGGTCTGGGTGGCTTGGCTGGGATTCGTCCTGGCCCGGCTTGTCCTGATCGTCCATGTTGCATGCCAATATTAATAACAACAATGGCAATAAAGCCTATTAGAGCCGGCACACATTTGAGCCATTAATGAAATACATTGATTTCTGTGTCGGATCCTGGAATGGTAGTGTGGGCCCCTTTGGCAGGGAAAAGGGTTTAATGTCAGCACTACCTTGCCCTAATCAATTCGAAGGCTCGAAGCGGCGGCAAAAGCGTTTTCGGCAATCGTTCGGCGACATGTCCTGTTCCTGTTCATGTCCCGTATGTGTCCTGGCCTTGCGTGTTGTCACGTTATAAAAACTCCACTGATCCCCATGGCCCTGGTGTTCAAATGGCAACTATGGGATGGGCTTGGACTCTCAACCCCGTTTTGGTTCCGCTCGTTACCAGAAGCGCCAACTCAGCACGAAATGACTCTGACTCTGACTCTGACTCTGAGGACGAGGACAACGGCTGTAGCTGTTGTTGATCCTGGTCGGGGCAGGGACCACCTCTTGGCAGGTTATTAATAAATCTTGAACCCTTTCGCGCTTCAGTTGGAGTCCATGGGGCTGCTTCTGCTTCTGATTCTATTTCTGTTTCTGTTTCTCTGGGGTGTGCGTGCTTGGGCTTCCTGTTGCGGAAACGGAAACGCATTGCCGACAGAGTTACATACGAGTATAATCGATTAGTTCGATATTAGATTGAATTTATGGGTCCCTATCCCCTCGATTCCCCCCACCCGTTATTTAGTCACGCCTGCCTAAACACTGAGCGGTGTAATATTTGGTAGAGTTTTGGGCCATTGCACCTGGGCAAGGCGCGACAATGAACTGAGCCCCGAACTTTCGGGCCAGAAGAAAGTTAAAGAACTTTAAGTTCGAGACTCCTAACCAAAATACAAACTCAGACAGAGACAGAGACAGAGACGGGAAGAGCAAGCGGAGAGCTAGAGGGAGACAGAGAGAGACTGGAAGAAATTAAAGAAAAGTCAAAGTTTTCATCCTAAAAGAACTTTCGCCGTGGTAAAGTTTTGAGGCCATAATTGAAAATTGCGAACTGGAAGCGCTTTAAAGGGCTTTAAGATCAGATCGGTTTATTGGGCTTCGGCTTCGACTTGGCTGTGGGTTGGAATTAGGGCTGGGGTTGGCTTTGTGTTTGGATTTCCGGCTAAGTTGGTTTCAGGCCAGATGAATGGCTGGTTGATTTCCCTGTGTCGGGGACACAGGGACCCCGAAGCTGGGGCTATTAATTAATTGGGATGGAAACAAACACAAATATCAATGAGGCAAAAGCAGACGATGACGAGGTCCAGCTGCAGGCGAATGCAGGTGGAGCCAGGTCCCGTAGAGGAGGAACTGGTACTGCAGCTCAATGGAGTACATGCCAGGGGGCCGGGGGGAAGAGAGAGACGTTGGGTGCGCTTTGATGGATTGCAAAAAAAGGTATTTTATGTAATCGGAGGAAGGTATGACGCTAAACGGGGGATGGGACACATACATAAACATACTCGTACCTCGTAGCTCGTAGCTCGTAGCTGTGGAAGGACCTCTATGTGGCTGTATTGTGCGGACTGTGCATTATGTACAGGGAGAAACCCCCAGTGGAGTGGAGGGCAGCAGCAGGCGTGGCGTGCCCTGAACCGCTCATAGGCGCAAGCGTTGGTGCTCCGCCGTCTCGGGGCCGCCTCCCAATGGAAAACCACGGAGGCGTCGCCAACCTTGCTCAAAAGTGGGAAGTCCTTCGGCTCGCAGCCGGAGTCCCACGCATGCGCCCTGCCACTTCCCACTGTGCCCGTCTACGGCCTTAGTTCCCGGCTGGGGGTGGCTCTCTGCCTGCTGTTTGTCTGTTCTGGGGGAGTCCGAATCGGTTGGCCCCAAAACTGTTCTACTTAACGGGGCGCTTTCGGAGAAACCTGCTCAGTGGCAGACGGACCGGCCACGAGCAGATGTCAGTGGGTCCCCGGAAACGGTTCTGCGACTCTTGGTATTCCTTTACTTTTGCTTTACTTTTCCTTTACTTTTCCTAATTTTAATTTTTTGTTTTTTGTTTTTTGTTTTTGGTGCTTTCCAAGGAAATTGAAAAGTAAACAAGTTAGCTGGCTCACACTCTCTTCTCCCGAGTCCCGAATCACTCCCCCACCCAAACAAAAATCCACAAAAAAATCAACAACGAAATGAAATGCCAGACTCAAGACTTGAGGTCCAACAAGGGGATGAATAATTAGATTTCTCGGTACTTCTTCTTTACCACTGCTCTGCGGAGTCCCCTGGCTCGGCCTAATTTCATTGTTTTTACAGTTATTTTGAATGATTCCGTACTTCGTACTCCCCCCAGTACCTTTGCATCAGCGAGACATGGGGCACATAGAACCAACGTCAAATGAAATGAACAATTTGCCTGAATTTCTTCCCATTTTCCATTTCCATTTTCCACTTTTTTGAGTTTTTTTTTTTTCGTTTTGTTTTGTGTTTCTTATTAAGTTGAGCGACAGTTGTTTTTATTATTTTTATTGTTTTGTGCCTCCGATCTGGTTCCCAATCCCCTTCCCTGTTCATGTAAATCAAAACTGACTAATGGCATGCGAAAAACAATAAAAACCCTAAATGAAATAATGAGCCAGGGGACTCCTGATCAGGAATTGTAAGACAAGGGGACTTAAGGAAAATAAGTAATGAGAGAAGGAGGTCGGAGAGGAGAAGGAGAGGCTACATATGTATATGGATGTGGTAGAGAATGGGGCCATGCATATAGGGAGTCGTATCTCGGTTCGATTAGGGAACATTTTGATGGAGTAGGTCTTGCACCCATCGTTCTGTTCGGCCATCCCCTATCTGGGGATTTTTAGCACAGCAATTTGCCAATATTTTGCTGTCCAGATAACGGACACTCGAAGGGACACAAAGAAAAGTTCACCCCGTGTCGGTATGACTGTATGTGTGTGTCGATGTGGATGTGGATGTGGGTGAGTGGATATAGATGATGCATGGAGACAAGGACAAGCGCCCTTATCTGTCAACGGTTCTCAGGCTGGACACTGGACATGGACATTGACTAGGACTTGGACTTGATTTGGGTGCGGGTACGGGTGCGGGTTGAGGTCGGATCCGGGGTCTGGAGACTGGGGCTGGGGCTGGGACAGACGCAGGACGCTCTTTTTAATGTGATTATCTTGTAGCGTGCATGTTCATGTCGCTTGTCTGTGCCGGACTGTCCACTTTTTCCTCTGCCATCGCCCTTCGATATTTCTGCGTTGGCTTATCGAACAAATTGACAGCCGGCCGGGGGTAGGCGGTGGAGTAGACTGTTATTCCAGCATCAGTCGATGATTAAAATGATGATGTCAGAGGCGAAAACAAAACAAAACGGGGTCCGCGTTTCTCGGTCTACAGTCCCGGGACAAGTGCCAAAACTCAACTTTTTACTTGACCACTTCAGACTTGAACGTGGGTCGTGTCCTGTGCGTACTCTCTGGAGACACCATATAAAGAATTTCCTCTATTTATATATATACACATATATATACATATATATATTTATATATAGAGAGAGAGAGAGAGAGGGGCAGGCAAACAGGGACAATGGGGCAAATCACGGGCATTGCAATCGAATCGGAAATGCCAGGAAAACGAAGCCAATCCAATCCTGGCGAAAAACTTGACTGGAGGGCGAGCACTTAGGCAATAAATTTATGACATTCATTAGAACGTCAGATTAAGAAATCTCCAGTCTCCAGCTGACGCCAGTAGCAGCAGACCCCAAAAAAGGACAACTAAATCGAACGAAATCCAAGCTGCTGCTCCTGCTCCTGCTCCTGCTGCATCCCTTAGACTCCTTCCCTTGCCTACGTCTGTACTTCTGTGAAGTGGATTTCCTTTCCTATCTTGCCTCCAACTTTCCCGCCAAGCAACAGGCTCAAATGGGAACAGGAAGAGCAGGATGAGCTGCAGAAATTGTTGGGAAGCTGGCGATGAAACTTGAGTCGAAGCTGGTGAAGGAGTAGCTGAAGAAAATGGATCAAGATTTAGAATATGGAGGAGATTTGGAATATGAGGAAGAAACCTGGAAAGGAAAAGATCACTGAGAAGGAGGTAAAGTAGGAAAAAAGGAGCTAAAGAAGACATCATGTGTTTATGGAGGAAATCCTTGTAGATCAGATTGTTTAGGAAGTTTTTCTTCCAGGAAGAACCTAGCATTCATCGTCACAGGTCCTAATGTCCAATCACGTTAAGACAACTTCCTGTTTTAGGTTGAAGCTTATCTTTGCGCTGCAGCTACTTTGTACCGATTAGTTCCGATTTGATAGTCCGCGGGCCAGTCCGGAACAGCACCCAAGCCTTACCAATTGGAGTTCCGTGATATTGAAAGTCACTTTAAAGTCAGCCACAGCTGTGTTCTCCCTTGGCCTCCATCTTCCGTCCAGGTGGTTTGAGTGCGTTGCGGCTGGGGCTTCATAATTAAGTATGCGGTTAGCGGGACCACCAGCGCCGGACGGGATGGGACGGGGGCAGGGACAGGGCGTTGGGTGACTGCACCGTGGTGTAGTGGGGGGTGCGGGAGATATGCCGCGTACACAACAACTGTCACCGCTGGGGCCGCTGCCAGTGGCAGTGCCTTTGGGACACGACTCGCGCCAGGATTTATGTGCACGACAAACAAACGACCACCGCAGGACAAGAAAGCGCTTAAGAAGTGCCCTGGCCTTCCGAGAGGGTGGTGGGTGGCCACGGGGGCTGGGGTTGCGCGCAACAATCCAAACAGCTGCGAAAGAGACAACAACTGCAGGAATATCGACCAGCATAGACCACAGAGATACGCAGACCCACCACAGTCCACAGTCCACAGTCCCACAGTCCCATAGCCAAGGTTGTTTTGGAAAACCAAGTTATTTAGCCACGGAATCGAATGAAATGTCGCGCTGTGCCTGTGCCCCGCGCTACCTCTCTGGTGGCGTTCCTCCGCTCCGCTCCCCACCCCACCCCACCCCTTAATGCTCCTTCCCACCCGTTGGCGATGCGACGCTGCGTGCAAATCGTTTGCGGTACCCGCTCGACATTTGGGACACATTTACCAAAAACATTTTACGTATTCAGAAGGAAAGTTTTGTTGCTGTTGTTGCTGCCGCTGCCGCTGCCTCGGCCGCTGCCAATGCGGTTGTTGTCGCCGCCTTCGACTGCCCCCAGCCCCCAGCCCCCCCAGTTACTGTCCCAGGCTCTACGCCAGCTCCTGCCCCACTCTGCCGCCCTTGTTTGCATTTCGCATTTGGCTTTGCTGTGCGCCAAGTGGCAAGTTGTTGTCTTCATAACGCGCTGTCCTCGTCCTCGTCCGCGACCCCGTCCCCGTTTTCATCTTTATCGTAGTCGTCTTCTTCGTTGCCGCTGGCTGTCGCGCATACCAGTTCAAAACAAAACCAAAAACTTTAACAAGAACAAGAAAAAATAAAGAGCAAAAAAAATCAACAAAAAAATATGAAGAAAGGCCCAGTGTCAGGGGCCGAAGCTTAAATCATCCAATGACAGCTACTATATAGAAGCGCGATTTTATAAGTAGAAATGCTGGAAAAGAAATTTCCACCTCAACTTCTGGAGTTGCTTTGGATTCTTTTCAAAGATGATCGATGTTTTCCAACAAAAGTCCTCGGATTAGTACTAAATTTTGCAACATTTTTAAAAACTACTTTTCCAAAGACTAATTTTCGTTACAAAATGAGACTCTTTAAGCCATTAAAAATTACACAAAATATAATGAATTTGGCCACAAAATGTGGTTACGTTTTCCATAGTGCGTCGTTTAAAACAATGCGACAACAAAGCAAGAAATACTTTAAGAATTATGCCCCGAAATGAGTGCTACAGAAATTTAACAAATGACAAGAAAACGTCTCAATTAGCCAGAGAATCCGCAGGAAAGAGATGGCGCGAGAAAAAGACAAAATAAATGTATGATGATGATGTTGTTGCTATTATGCAGATTTCTTGATGATGTCTATATGAAAACACGCACACGAACACACATGCACATGTACAGCTAAACATGTGTGTCAAAGAGAGAGTGGAAGGAGGGAGCGCGCGCACACACAATTCAAAATACATAAATAAAATATACACACAAATACGCGTAACGACCTCATTAGCATAATAACGGTAAGTAATGGAAGAAAAATACCATTAAACAACACTTTATGACTTTCTTTTGCACACACACAGACAGTGTGTACGTTGTGTCTGTAAATCTCAGCCTTAGAGGCTCTCAGCATGTGCGACGCCTAATCAACTGAAATCGGCATTGTATCACAGGAGGAAGGAGAGGCATGACTTCGCTGGGAGCATAAGATACTGCCGGGAATGATTCCGTTTAAAACGTTTACTCGCTGTACATATTCTACACAAGGGTATTTAAAAAACCTGAACAGAGTCTTAAGAAACAACTGGAAATTCATCGAAAATTTTGTAGAGTTTTCGATTTCCAGACGAATATACATAGCATCACGCATCGATGAAAAATATATTTGTGGGAGAGAGTGCACAGACTTTGGGGTTACTATGTTGAAGAAGAGACACTGTTTTATTCGATATAAAAATATCGACTTCACTTGGTATAATTTTATATCCTCAAGCAACTATTTCAATACAACTCTTTCCTCGATGGGTTTATGGCGCTTTGGATAGAGGAACAGTTCCGCTTAAGGTTTTAATAGAGTGTAGTTTCATAGAACCGGTTCCTGAATCTCTGTGTATTGAAAAGAAAGTCGACCTCTCAAAGTATTGAAAATAAATAATATTCCACAGAGGACTGTCAGCTGAAGAAATTGAAACTAGTAGAAATAGACTCCTGTGGATTCTGTAAAATAGAGCAGGAAACATCACAACATCTTAGCTTATGTGAATGCCCTGCATTCTCAACCTTGCTCGGGTAAAAGTCACTTCTTAACTTCATTAAAAGGTTAAATATATACATCTACATATCTATCTATAGATGGTCAATACAAACGATCAATATGTTGTCGAAGTGCAATAATTACTTGTATTTACAGTAGAACAATATTCTAGGATATTCAGTTTTTGCCTTGAGAATTTGGCTTAAAGCCATCCCTTACGTTGCTGATAGTTAATTTATCTTTATTTATTTGTACATTTTAATTGGAAACAACATTTAAAGTCGTTTCCTAAGCGCAAGATGCTCACCATTTAGCTGAAATGTCTCCGAAGTGCTACCTTTAATTTTCCATTTCCTGGGAAAATCTCGTCTATCTCAACAATTTAAATTGCTTAATTTTCAATGGAAATTGTACTCTTTTTTATGTCTTTATTTGCATATTTTTGTATGTTTTTTTTTGGTCTTTTTCTGTTTTCTTAGCGAATTTATGGGATTTGTCCCGTTTTCTCGTTTTCGTTTGGTTCTCAGGGCTGCAATAATATGTTTAAAGTATGTTAAATGATGCTGCGACCTGTCTCAACCCTCTCCAACCCTCCAAAACCCATGCACAGGGTCCTCAACCCCATTCAGCAGGTCCCTTTAGACAGATAAAAGTCGTGCGCGCCCCCATTCACCCGTCCCACTCCCTTATTTGAAGTCGACCCGCTCGCTTGTTTATTTAGGTCTGAGCTAATAAAAAGGCTTACCATCTCAATAAAAGTATTTAACACAAGCGTTTTACTACACTTAAACATTATTTTTTTTTTGCTCCACGGCTGCCCTTTTTCAAAAAAGAAAAAAAACCTAAGAATTGTAAGTAGAAAGGGATAGGACGGTGTCTTGGCCTTGGTTTTGGTTTCACTTGCTCATCTTTTGCTCGGGCTGAGGCTCTGGCTGCTGCTCCGGCTCCGGCTCCGGCTCTCCATCGGGCTTTGTCTTGGGGACCCCGTCTGGTGGCCATATCGGTGACGGGGCAAGTAGCGCTTTGGCAGAGTAAATCCCTTAATCTATGGAAATGCTACGCAATTACCACGACAAGCCCAATGCCGAGGCATGTGACGCGCTCTGGATGCTGAATGCTGAATCCTGAATCCCGAATGCCTCCACTGACTGACAGACCCTGACCCTTTCGTCGTTTCGTTTCTCTCTTTTTACGGTCACAGGAGTGGACGTGGCTTTGGTTGCTTTTCCCCCTATATTTATTTTTTTCTCCGCTTCTTTTTTTTTGGGAGTGTTTACACAACCAGTTACAAAGTGCAGAAGCCACCCGGCTCTGTTCCCTTTTCGCGGAGCTTGGCCATACTTGGCCATCACTTAGCCCTTTTCTTACGGGCGTCCCGAAGGGCTCGCAGGGGTTGGACCATTGGAGCAGCAGGAGACCCTCACGTACGGGGCCGCACAACAAATCAAATTTGCATACCAAGTATTATCGGTATCACTCGCTGTGGATGTCGCCGCCACTGTCTCGGTTGTCCGAGTTGATTGGTGATATGCCTCAGGAGGGCTGGAGGGCTGGGTGGCTGGAGAGCTGGAGGGAAGATACTGCTTGACTCTTAGACCGGGGCTTTAACTCCTTGAAATAGGAAATATTGATTGTTGGATCCGGATGGTATTTGGTTTTCCAACGTACGCTTGATTCACTTACATGCACATATTGGATTAGCGAAGCAGGAAAAACCTGTCGTATGGGGTAACCGTGAGGTAGCCCTCGGCTGTTATTAGTGATGGTTCCATCCATTAGTCTTACCACTCACCTACTCATCTGTTGCAACGTGCTGTCAGGAACCGGGGTTGCGAAAACTATGCAACAATAATTGCAATTCACGATAATTATGATTGATTGATTTCCGGGCTGGAGCATAGATGGTGCTCATAATTGCGAAACTATGATGAGGCCACATCCCAGTACCCAGTTCCCAGTGCCCTCTCCTATCCAGCCCAGTCTGCTGTCAATGTCCAGCGCTAATGATGAACTGGAAATGTGCCGAAAATGTGATTGCCCCCTGTAGTTGGCAGCGGCAACGCAACTTCTGGAAGCGAAATTGAATTAGAAATAGAAGTCGAAGTCGAGTAGGACCACGACCAGGACCAGAGCTAGAAACAAGGCCAAAACCAGGAGCGGAAATGGAATGGGGAATATGAATCCGCACAGGAATTGCCATTGAGCAAATAATTAAATAATAAATGAAAGTCGAATCATCCTATTGGCAATGGCAACTCCACCTCAAACCCAGTTTGAGTCGGAACGAGAGTCGACAGGCCCTTCGCGATTCCACCTGAATATCCCTCCTAATCCCAATCCCATTCCACTCAATCGCTTTTCCACGTCCCACTTGAAGCACTTGTAATTATGGCTAGAAAATAAATTCCTTGTTGGCCAGGAAAAAAGGAGCACGAAGGAAGCTAGAGATAGAGCTGGAGCTGGAGCTGGAGACGGGGCACCTCAATAACAATAAATCGATTCAAGTGCGAGTAATCGGGCAAATGTTATTCAATAATAAAAATAGCACTGGCATAGCGAGGGCATGGGGCAAGGGGCATGGGACAATGGCATGATAATAAAACAGATGCAAACGTAAATGGTATCCAAATGTTGCCACAAATACGGGATACTCTTTAGCGGGAAGTTATTCAGGAATATTAAATCGAAATTTTTCAATCTTTGGAAGATACGACAAGGAAAAAGAGATTAAGGCTACCTCAGAATGTTTGGAAAATGATTAATAAAAAATCTGTGCTAATTATATATAGAATTTGCTAGATCTTAGAGTAATGAAACCATAAGGAAGATATGATGGAATACTTGTAGGATATATCTAACACGGCACAGATCTGAAATTTTCCTAGTAGAGACTATCAATAAGAACGATTCTGACCCCTGAAAAAAGGGACTAACCAAGGGTATGAAAGTCGAATGTATAGCCATTCCAATGCCTGTTTTGATTTCAATAAGTAGCAAATCAAGTGCAGGGCCATTTAGGCAGCGCATCGGAGTAGGCATAAAGATGGGGCTAAGCAAGGAGCTAAAGCTGGGGCTGGGGCTGGCACTGGCACTGGTACTGGTACTGAGCCTTGAGCCAGCGGGTAATCCAGCGGAGTAACGAGCCCATTAAAGCCACTCACCTGTGCCACCCCCTCACTGACAGAACGCGGCGTCGTTTGCCAATTTTGCCATTTTGCGACAGTTTGCCGCCGCCGCCGCCGACGTCATCAACAAGAGATCAAGTTGCCATTGAACCGACGACCAAAAGGACTGAGGCTGAACCTCAATCTACAGCTGAAGCCGATGCTAAAGCTGAACCTGCAAATGGTGCTGAATCTGAAGCTGTTGCTGATGACGAGGACGAGACCGAGGACAAGGAGAACGATGATGATGATGGTGACGCACTCAAACGGAAATCGAATTGAGCAATTGTAAATGTGTGCGTCCTCCCATTCGCATGTCTCGTGCCCGTCTCCCCTTATCCAGTGTTTGTCAATTGCCGCAACATATCAAATGATTTGCTTCCAAATGATTTGATTTGAATTGACTTGAAATCAAGGCGAGCCGCAGTCATTTCCCACCCCCCCAGAGGGCTACCACCCGATGTGGCTGCCTCTTAATATCCACTTGATTTCTTTTGCTGCTTCGCCGTCAACTTTTTGGGGACATATTGTTGCTCATCGTGGCACATTGTTGGGTCGGCAGGCTACTCCTGTTTCTGCCTCTTCTTATGCCCCTTCCGTTTGTTGGCAATTTGAAATTTGTCTACCGGCAACCACGAATTCAGCCTCCCCAGTCCTTGGAGGTTACCTAATGAATTTCATTTCAATTTGGTAAAACGCCAAACCAATTTGTAAGCCGTGCGTCACACACACACACACAAGCATATGGCCACACTACAGCATACACACGCAATAGAGCATGCACACACTTACACTCACAGTTGAGGTGTTGTTTATAGTGTTTGCGGTTAATTAATTCACATTTACACCTGTTGGCGGCACACAGACAGGCAGTGAGTGTAAGACTCCTCCGCCTCATTCTCAAAGTGCTCCATTCAATCTACTTGCCCCCCGGTGACTGTGACTGTGACTGTTCCAGCTCCGAGGTGGGTATTTATTCATTTTCATTTCATGTTCAGTTCATATGCTGCAAATTACCTTGAATGTAAGCACTAGGAGCAGTAGCACAAGCAGAAGCAGTAGGAGAAGCAGTAGCAGAAGCAGTAGCAGAAGCAGTAGCAGAAGCAGTAGGAGAAGCAGTAGCAGAAGCAGAAGCAGTAGCAGAAGCAGAAGCAGAAGCAGAAGCAGTAGCAGAAGCAGAAGCAGGCGGATTAACATCAGGCCGAACAGGGATAATAACTAACGACAACATCAGCAGCAGGATAGAACAGTAGCTTCAAATATGAGTGTAGGAACTGGGCTTAGTGAGACATCGGAAAGGTAGTGAGTGGAAAGAACACACTACACATTGAAGGGATAAATTATAGAAACATATTGGGATAAGATGGGAAAAGATATCAGAGAGAACTGTACAGAACCAGAATTACAGAGTTTATCGCTCGAAACATATTCACAGCAAACAAATAGAATAATTCCGCTAATCTGGGAATAAAAGAGGAACCAAATTTGGTATATTTAGGACATATATTTCTATAGCAAAGGAGATGTAGCATAGAAGACTATGAGACCAAAGAAAATGTTCAGCATACAAGACTTTCAATTTGTTATTGTACTATTAGGCATTCCGCTTTGAACCATTAGTTTGTGCGAGGTAATCAAGAATCACTTTTCTGTATCATGCCCAAGCAATATATTTTGTTTTTACTTTCTTGAGATAAACTTTTGCGCGTCGCCAAAGACTGTGTATTTTTTTTTGCGATAGCGCGTCACGAAAACCCTTGCAACATGGTCCCTCATGCAACATCTTGGTATTTTATAGTCTATGGGTCTACACACATACATGTAGGTGGATATATAATGTTCTGATGACATGACCCTCATCGATGGGTTTTTAGAAAACAGAGAGGTGCCGAAAGTTTTAGGATTTTGTTGGAGTATATCTTACCATACAAATTGTGGTACTTAATTATTGGGTAAATAATCGTATCTTCCTTCACATCTTCTTCGGTCATTTATCTATTTTTTCACTGCATTTATTCCATCGCACTAACACCTCTTCCCCCTATCATCTCAAGGCTAATGCCTCAAGGGCGGGGGTCCTCAGGAAAAGGTGTTGACAGCACTCGACCGAATGGTCGCACCAGTAAAGGGGCGTTGATTAAGAGGGGGTGTGCAGAGGGCTGTTCCTGGATGGAGAGTGGGAGTGTGTTCCTGTCAACGTCATTAACCAGAAAAAGAACGCCGAAGGAAGGAACAAAGCGTCCGGGCATGCAGTCAACCTCCATCCTCCATCCACCATCGACAGTAGCCCCAGTACCCTCTCACATGTGTGACCCCCATTGAGGTTGACCCAACGCGGTCCTGCTGCTAGTCCATCCCCACCTCCACCTCCATCCTAGGGGCACAGGCGCAACAGGCGGCGGCAGGCGTTAATTACAAAATAAACTCCTGTGTGTGTCGGATATGTGGGGGGGAATGGTGGGGTGCAGCAGGAGTGGGTAGTGCAGGGGGTGGGTTGTGCTGGGAGGGAGATTGGAGTGCCGGGTGGGATGTCATTATGGCTGCGAATGACCCGCCCAAAGCACACATTTGCGTCGCGTCGCTGACCAGCAGGAAATGCGGGGACAAAATGCAAGGAAAACAGGACTGGGAGTCTGGAGCAGGACCAGCAGCAGGAGCCGGGAGCCGGGAGCCGGCAGCTGGGACGTGCTTCAAAGCGTTCACATATGTCCAGGCGTGGAAGCATGGGGGGGATGGGGGGCTGTCCAGCGGTTGCCGCCATTTAACGGCGTGATTTACTGCGGTCAACCTAAGCGCGCGACCGAAATCCCCCCGTGCCCCATGCCAGGCTCCTCTCCTCTCCTCTCCTCTCCCTGTGTGTGCTTTTGCCACCTGCGGCTGCCCCCAAATGACCAGCCTCTGCTCATGTCCCCCATGCTACTCCCCGCATTTGGCATAATAATGTTTAATTTGAGGTAAATACGTTTTTTGTTTTTCCTCTCTTTCTGCCAGAGGTCCCCCGCTGGGCTGGAGAGGCATGTTGAAAGCCCACCTCTACCTTTGCCTCTGCCTCAGAGTAGTGCATTAAAACTCAATTCTTTTCGTTCTTCTCCGAATAAAGTTAAGCTCTCACAATGTAAGCACACACACAAAAATAGGAAGGTTTGTGTCCTATTTAGTAAATATCTTAGATAAGTAAAATCATATAAGAACCCTTGATTCCACATCATCGAAAACATCGAAATTTCTAAAATAGAAATTAACCAAAATTCCCGGAATGAAGTCATGCATAGGACTTGAAGTCAGGCTCCAAGCTCCGGTTTCAGCGGATTTTCAACCACTGATGTAGTCGCTAATTGAAATTTGTTAAACTTCAACCCAGCGCCAGCGCCGAGCCTCTCCCAAACCAGGCGCCCTGCGTGGAGGTAAACCTGTGCAGACATTGTCAGCAATTCCTTTTGTCCAGTGCTGTGAAAAGGCTTCAAAAGGCAGAACCCAAACAACAAAAAAAAACCTGAAAAAAACACACACACACACACAATATAAATACAAAGAATTCCCATAGATGGAGTCGAGACCGGACCGGGGCAGTTCTGGGCCCCGTCCAGACCATCCCGGATCGCAGTGCAATGCGGAAAAGGAAACGGATGTCGCGTTGGCCAATGTTTCTGTTGCTGTTTCTGTTTTCGGTGGCTGAATGGAATCCATCAGGGACAGTGGCCAGGGGATACTGGACAGGGTTTAGCGGAAAGGGGACTGGATGATACATGCCACTGAGCTATGCGAACATGTTTATTGTGTGTCCATCGCCTTGTCTACCCAAGACTAACAATGGATGGAAGTCAGGGCTCTGGGGGTGAGGGCATGAAGAGATACAATGGTTGCATGATTTTTGGATGAATCAGAGATCGAAGCACTGTAGCCTTATGCATCTTAAGGTGTAGGCATAGAGGATGGAATTACATCAGGCTGTTCTTACCTAAGAGTCCTTAGACAGTTGCAACTGTATGATAGTGAAGATAGTAAACACTCGACAATGGGGAATTCCTCATAGATCCCACAATTTATATCGACAGAATTCCTTTAATTCCATGCAGGACAATGACAAAGACAACGACTATGATGACAGGTTTCAACTCGTTTCGTTTTCGTTTATTTTAATTTAATTATTTAACAAACGGCAAATGACCAGGGGGGTCCTGGAGCGGCAACAGCTGAACAAACAAATCAAATCGTAAGCCAATCGTCTCATCACCCGAGGGCTCGCACACACACACACACCCCCATCCACATAAGTAACTGCAACTACAACTACAACTACCACTATGATTTGGCTAATGGAGCTAAGGTCGTCCTGTTGTCGTTTCCAGCACCGCCTGCAATCGCCCTGCTGGAATCAGAAAGGGCAAAAAGCAAAGGGCAATGGGTAAATCGCGACGCAGACGACAGGTTCGACAACAGAGAGGGGTAGCAGCCATCCGGAGCAAGAAAACCAAAGAAGGGGCAGGCAGCACTCTTTTCAAGAATGAATTTTTGGATTATTGTTCAAAAATGTTCCATGTCTTCGATCAGGTCTTTCCAGGATACACAGAGAGTCGTGCTCAGGACGGCCTGACTTTTGCTGCTGGCTGGCATTTCTTGGCCAATTTGGCAAAGTGTTTTGCCCCCATCCTTGTCCCCCATCAACGACATGCAACAGCGGGCGAAATAAAAAAAAATTTGCAATCGACAGGCGCAATAAAGTCAGTTCTGGCACTGCCGCTGTCGGTGCCAGGCACTTGCGGCCAGCCGGCAACGTTTTCGTTTACAATTTTCGTTGTTTTTTTTTGTCTTGGCTTTTCCGGTTTCGAATATTGTTAATTTGCGGTGGGCGTGGCACTGATATGCAGGTAATTGGTTTCGCCTTTTTGTTTCTGCTTCGCCAGTTGCCCTGGCAACGGCAGGGCGCCTTTGCAGCGCAGCAGGGAAATGCTTTAAGAAATGCTTCTTGCCATAAATCTGACACGCATTCACCTTCACCATTCCAGGCCTGCAACTGCACCCCAACACGCCCCTTGTTGCAGTCAAAAAATGCAAATGAGCGGCATAAAATTGAGGCAGACCTAGGAAAAAGCAGCTGCAGAAGAAGGCGACACAGACGGCAGCAGACAGCAAAGATCCCAAGTGCCTTAATGAAAAGCAACAGCAGCACAGCAGAGCAGCAGAGCAACAGAGCTGCACACACACAGCGGAGACACCTGTGCGGTGGGGATTCGTCGATGGGTGGGGGATGGAACTTTGCGTTGTCGGCGCTAATCCTCATTTAATTTTAAAGTTCGAAGGTGTTGAAGATAATTTTTGCACCACCCACACTAATACCACCTCAACCTCACACTGCACTGGGGAAAAATAAATTCAATTGAACACCTATGTGCAATTCCTGCCTCAAAGCTAAGCTTCGGCTTAAATTTGGGGTCTCAAGATCTTCAAATATTTGGACAGTTTCTAAACCTGTTTTATTGGTCTATAGCTTTAATGTTTGGCCTGCAGAGTAGTTTGACTTTAACTGATCTTTGAGATAGAAGATGTATGAATTTCATTCATTTTACACAATGGGTGCCAAAAATGTTTTCCAGTGTATTGCAGATTCTCTGCTTGATACTCTCTCTCTCTCTCTCTCTTAGATGCTCTCTAGATTGTGTCTGTGTGTGTGTGCGTATGGCAACCGCAAAAAGCAATGGTACCCAACGGCTCCCGTATCCCATTTCCCATTCCCCGTATCCTGGGTCCCTTATCCCGTCTAGAGCTTGTGGCTCGGGCACATTTATAGAGTGTTCGCACATAAAAATATTTTATGGCGCTTTCCTCTCGACATCCAGCGCGAAGGCTAGAAAGGATTGCAGACGCCGACGACGACGACGATGGTGATGCCACTGGGTTTTCCTTGGGCGTATGGGTGCTTGTGGAGTGGGAGTTTGCAGTGGGGGGGGGTGGCTAAGTGGCGTTACCGTTACCGCACATCGCCAGATAAAATAACGGTGCCAGACATTGTCTTATGAATAAATTGTTATGGAAATCGAATTAATGAACGCTGTGGCGCACAATGGAGGCGACCTCTACTGGGGGCTGCTCCTTCAGGTACTGTCTGCTGCTGCCCCTGCCTCTGCCTCTCGTGCTGCTGCTTCGCCTACTATCCTGTATGACACCTTCTGCTGCTCCTGTTCCTTCGGCTACTGTATGTGTGTGTTTGTGTGTGTGTGTGTGTGTTAGCGTGCCAGAGGTTAATACCTGAGCTTATTTGTCTAACTCTTTCGTTGCGTCGCTCTTCTCTCTTGCTGCGTAATTTAATTATGCGTTCACTTTGCCAGTCCCCCCATTTGCCCCGTTTAGGGCAGAGCTGCCCTAAAGTTCTTATCTCAAATGTTGAGTGTCTGCACCGCAGTGTCTTCTCTCTTCTTTTTCACTGTATGTGTGCGCCTTGGTGGGGCATTAAATTGCAGCATTTAATCGAATTTTCAAGTGAAACCCCCACACCTACACACTCCAAGCGAGATATGCATATGCATAGTGCTTGGCCTTTAGAGAGCTCCTCAGCAATAACTCTTTGTATATCACACACTCAATCCCTCAATCAGGTACTCGTACCGTCTTCTCTTAAAGCGCTTCATTTCGACCAATAGGTAATATATTTTTGAAGAATTCCTGATCTTATAAACTATTTATTTGTTTTATCAACAATGAAATCGATCCGGCTTTATGGCACTGCTTGGGACTGCTTAGATCAAAGGACTATGCCAAGGGAACATATAACGAAACATAGAAAGGTATCTCCACTTCGGCCTCCAAGCCATCCTTTCCTGAACTCATTGCTTTGATTGCGACGTAATCAATGTCAGCGAAAGTGAGAGGTCAACGCCAAGGGAAAATAAATGAAACGTAGCAACAAATGCACGCACTTCTCCTCTTGGATCTTTGCCTAATTACGTGCAGCACTTACCGGCGAAGAAATGGAGTTAAAGGAGTGCCAGGACAACCACAGAGTTCCTGCATTCAAGAGACTGGCTGACTAACGTACTCCACTCCGTGCCCCTTCAGTCAGGTGTCAAGAGCAACAAGAGCCAACAAAAGGCGTTGATGTCTTGGGGACAGGACACAAAAAACATCAAACTTCATTCGCATTCCTTAATTTTTTGCCTCAAAAATCCAGTTAAGCCCTGAAAGAGATGAGAGGAAAACGGGGATGAGGCTGCTCTCAAAGGCGAAAATGAGCCGAGGCCCAGGCGGAGACTGTAGCCCCTGCCCATGACCCCATCCCCTCCCCATATCGCCGGCACTTTGCACTTGAGCAGATAAAGGGCTTCCAATGATACTTTGAAATCAAACACGATGACGGGGGAGACGCTGATGAAGTTGACGGCACAGCGAGGACGCTGGGAATCGAGCCCAGGTTGGAGCTGTGGACGGAGGATGACGAGAAAAAAGACAGCGAACGGCGACCTATTTGACACACGGCGTACTCTGCTCTCCGGTGGAAATTAAAAAGCGCAAGACGGCGTCGTTTGAAGTTCGCCGAGTAATTGTCCCAGCAATGTTGCCACGGACAACCCACAACCTAGACAGACCTAGCCGGAGATGGCTCGTATAATGAGTGAACCAGAAACCGAAACTGTTTTAGAGCGAGCCATAGCCCCAAACTCGGCATAAAAGTTAATTAAACTTATGGTCTGGCAAGCGGCAGAGCAATGGATCTTGATCCAGAACTTTTTGATCGGATAACTGAATGGCATTAGAGCCAAGAGTATAAAGCCAAAAGATCTCGGTGGAGGTATACCCCATTTAGGCAAATAAAGATTAACTATTTTAAATTCAAATTACGAAGATGATTTACAGTACGAACTGCCCTAAAACGATGTGAGCCGCGGCAAGAGTCGCGGCTCTACTTTTATACCTATGTCCATATGTAATCTTATGATTCATTTCATCCAGAGGCAGCATTCTGGATATCAAGTATCGGGTATAAAGACTCTAGAAGAATAACCAGTTCTTCGATCTGTTTTAAGACCACACCGAACAGAGCCCGAAGCCAGACCCAGCTCTAAGGGAACTTTATGGCTCCATCTTCCACTGAGTCTCATCTGCATCTGCACATTTCCAAGGGAGCCTCGCCCGCTTAACGCGCACTCCGCGCATTTCTCCTACTCAACAAGACCGGGACCCAACCCCAGTTTCATCCAGTTGGAGGACGGATGTGAGTGCGTGTGCGTGTGCCCGGGTTGAAGCTAAATGGCCCGTGGAGCACAGCAGACGCTCCAGCGAAGACGATGGATATACGGACGATCGGACGGATGGGTGGATGGGTGGATGGATGGATGGATGGCGGCAAAGGGTTCGCTAATGCAATTGATGTGCGGCGCGCCGCCCAATGTCGGGCGATGAGGGGGCGTTCCAGCGACTATGGGCTGCAGGTTGACACTGGGGGCTGGCGAGCGCACTGAGGCGGCAACCTAATAAAAGGAACGAAAACAACTTGTTTTCCAATTTTACAATTTAACAAGTCGCCATTAGACGACGTCGCCTAGTCGGGCCGGGCCTGCTCTGCCCTGAAATAGCGCGAGTCGTTAGTCTTGGGTGCCCGGTCCCCGGTCCTCAATCCTCAGTCCTTAAGGCTCGGCAATCCCCCTCAGCCCAATCCGCAATCCACAATCCTTTTTTCCTGAACCGCCACACCCAACCGAACCGAACCGAACCAAACCAAACCATCAACAACAACTGGCAAAAGAATTCCAAAGAAAATCGACTGCTATTGGATTCCAGGCTCTCGTGAATCCTTTGCTAGCCGTATACCAGCTCAAAGGCTTACCGGAACAGAGAAATAAAATAAAATAGAATAGAACAGAGAATAAAATAAAATCAAGCCAAAGGCAAAGGCAACAACAATAAGAAAAAAGCCAGAGCCCCAAAATTTTTCTCGGGCATAGCGTACAAATTTTTCGAATTGTTCGCTAGAGACTAATAAAATCAACGACGTGGAACTTCAAGCCGTTCCCATGGACCAGGCCGAGAGAGAGAGATTCTCGTAGAGAGTGTGGGTGCCAGCCAGAGACAATGAGTCGTCGTTGTTCGGGCACCGGCGACGTCGTCTCACATGCAGGACCCACAACCAGAAACAGGACCAGGACGAGGACCACAGGCAGACAGAAGCAGCACTGGGACCAATACCATGCCAAGACGAAGGCCAAGAGCAAGACCTGCTCAGAGCCAGCCTGAAAGTTATTAAACAGTTAAGCGGCGTCGCACGTCGTCGCGTTTTGGTCGGCCAAGTCTGAGATTTGCTGCCGTACACCAGAGCACCACACCACAGAGCACCCACATATACACACAGGGATCCCTATCCACGTATCCGGAGAAGAGTTCAGTCTTCCCATCCAGCCTCGTGCCTTTGTTTGTTGCCAGGTCGAAGACGCAGCCAACGTTGTCTAATTTATATTTAGCAGCGTTACCCGGAGAGAGGCAGAGAAGTTGCCCACCCCACCCCGGCATTTGCGAGCAGGACATCGCAGGCTCGTTGTGTAGGCCTTAATCAGCCAGGCCGCCATTAATAAATCAGAGTCATTAAAAATGCAGCTGCCAGTGAATGGAAAAAAGGCAAGCGAACAACGTAATAGAAAAAAGAACGCACAGAGATACAAAGAAGAAATAATTCAAAGAGAGTCAACACGAAGACAGAATGCTCTGGCCATGGCTTACTCGTATTCGCCGGGTTAGCAACGAGTGAATATCGCTCTCGCTCAGTACAACTGTCTCGTCGAAAGCGAGCGAGAACTCTTGGAAATGATCACGTGGCAATCGGCTTGTGATAGGTAGAGGATCAGTTGCGTTTGTTCAGTTAGAGAAAGGTTATGGTGTCATAAATTATTGCATTATTTGTTGACTATAAAATCAGTTTTTCCCGAAATCATATAGTTGATCTCCACTATCGAACACCTCAGTCGTTAAAGGAATTACCCGTAGTTCCATATTAGGTTACAATTTTGCCATACGAAACGGTTTGTGAGTACAACTCCTATCAGTTTGAGTCTGAGATTGAAAATACAAAACTTGTGGAATTTTCACTCTGTTCTACTTTCTATGATGTGAGATGATACAGATCGGATCAGAAACCCGAATCTCCAAGGGGACCAACTGAAGTGAACAGGCAAGCCGTGCTGGTTTTCACAGATGGCTTGGAGTAAGGGTAAAATACAAATTGGAAATCGAATGAAAAGACACCACTCGCCTTAAGCTGCGGCCAGGACATGCCCATCCAGGGATCCGCGGGATTCGTTCATTAAGCAGGCGGACCAGTCCGTCGCTGAATCACACAAAGGGACACTTTACAGCCGAATGAATCTAATTAAAATGTAATTATAAATGTAACCGTTAAGCGGAAGTATCCGCGGGATACCAGCCGGGGTGTCAGGAGCATCAGGCTGGAGCATCAGGAGCCGCCGCCTCAGTGGCAGCATCAGTGGCGAGCGGACCAAAAAAATGGTAATAATGAAAAAGAAAATAAAAAATTAGAAGCGACAAGCAGCAAACCCCTTAATCATGACGCCCTAGCGCCCTCGATTTATGCTGAGACATTTTCCTAGTCCTTTTTTTCTTTTCCCCCCAGTCTTCCTTTTCTGACTTGCTTTTATTTATTTTCGCTGCTAAGGACTCTTAAAGCCGTCTTAAAGGAGGCCCATGGCTGGCCAGTGGACAACTGTATGCAAAAGAAGGGATACACTGTGCTCTTAGCTTGTGTGCAATAAAACAAATCCTAATGAAATTTAAAACCATTTGAGAGACACTCACCCACACTAGGACACACACTAGCACACATAACATACATGGGGGCAGTAAAGTCAGTGGGCGTGTCATGTCTTGAGCAAAAGTTTACGGAGAAATGCCAGTCAGGCAGTCAGGCAGCAAGGCGAACCAGCTGGGCAACAGTCTTTCGACTCCGTCTCCGTCTCTGGCTCCAGGACGAGTCTTAGTCTCAGAGTTGGCTCGGAGTTTTTGGGGGCTGCCCCAAAACGTTTGACCCGCACACCCTAGACGGGGTCCTTGCAGGTCCTTGGCTGCTGTTGTTGTCCTTGCTGTTGTTATTGCAGTAAGCCTGCTCTAAGTGCGTGTCCTGGTCATGTAATCGCATTTCAATTTAAAGTCATTCATTCAGATGCTGGCCAAACAACAGAAGAATCCCCAAGATGGGGCAGGGCCACACACACTCGTACATATGTATGAGCTTAAGAAAATTGAAAATTCCATGGCATATGTAAGTATGGAGATCTGGGGATGGTACGAACAATTTAATAGATGGAATAATATATATACTAATAATGGTAAGTACTCTTACTTTTGGGTCGAATTTGATTTCTCCTAGGAACTTTAAGCATTAAGTTCTATCATGCATGTCTTTGTGAATTCCCCTTTAAAATTTATCTGTCATCTCTAGCCCAAAGATAGCACCCTCTATGGAATGTACTGTAAGAATCTCGATTCAGAGAAATATATTTTCGAATTACGCATCTCTAAGAATTTCCATCTCCAGCACACACATCTATAGCTCTTGATAGTTTGCATGCCCCCATGTGTGCCTCTGTGTCTCCCTGTGCCTGTGTGTGTGTGTGGCAATAGTTTGACACTTGCAATGCACATAAATTTTGGACACTGTCGCTGCTGTTGCTGACCGACTCCCCAACTACTCGCCCCCCCACCCCCCCTGCCGCACACCACCCCAGAAGGGAAGCAGGGAACTGCAGAAAAGTCGTAAAGCGCTTTTAAGCACACAAATTAACCACAGAACATGGACGGCAGCAGCCCAGCACTGCCGCCCAACCTCTGGCCCCTCCATGTCCCGCCACCACCAATTCGTGACCCTCCACCCCCTTTGGGGGCATCCATTTTGTTTGTCTATTTCGTTGTTTATTTGTTTTTGTGTGCACTCAAGGATTTCTAAGAACTTTAACTTTGCCAAAACTGTGTGCACCCATACATGCTGCTTTCCTTTTGTTCAATAGTGTGTGTGTCTGTGTGCGTATTTGTGTGTTTGCGTACTTATCAATGTGTGTGTGTGGCCCAAAGATTCATTTGCACTGCCACTGGCTGCTGGAACTTCACATTGCGCAGTGACCATTAACGAATTTTCAACTATGTACATTCCTGTCCCTGTCCCCTGCCCCCAGCCCCCTGCCCACTGCCCCACCCTCAGTGCCCGGCCCCGAGGGTGCTGGCAACTGTCCTGGACACGGCACGACTCGCATGACTGCCCCGGCCACAGATTGGTATGGGTATGGGACGAGGGGTTAGCTTAGATGTCCAAAGATCGTTCGAGGAAATTAATATTCCACTTCTGGCACTTACTTACGCTACGTAAAAACCAACGCCCACCAGCCCACAACGGATCCTTCTTGGCTGCCTTTTAGTTGAGCCTTCAAAGTGGCAATTCTTGCTCATGGCGGCCACAGATTTTTCTTGAAAGCTCCTGCTTCTCCAGGATGCTCCTGCTTCATCTTCATCTGCAGCTACTGTCACGCATTGCTTCTTGAAGCCCCTACTGCTCGTATTCTTAGACTTCTGTGCTTTTTCTGTAAGCCCCTACTTGTCCGGCGTCTCATTTTAAAATTAATTTCCTTCTGAAAAAATGCATAATCAGTTCATTAGCAAAAGAGAGAGAAAAGTGAAAAAAGCTAGACCGAAGAGAGACAGAGACGGAGAGAGAAACCAAGTAAATTACGCGTTTCCCATAGCGCCGTGGCCACATCAAAGTGACCAGTCCCCCAAACCCACATCCCACATCCCCCACGTGGAGTGCATTCCCAAAATAAGTCCCGGAACCAACGCTGCCACATCTCACAATTAGACGCACAAAGTCAAACGTCAACAAATTATAGCCACATGGGCACACAGCCCCCGAACACCGACCCCAACCCCTCTGGGGTTTTCACAAATTAACAAACAAACCATCAAGTGAAAAGGAAAAGCAGCTGCCCCAAAAGAAAACCCACAGCAGCAAGACTCGAGAATGTAAAATACAAACAGTAGAAGGACGAGAATTTGCTCGTAAGGAGAAAGCAGGAGAAAGCAGAAGACAGACACATGCCAACCACCAAAACGTCTCCAACCGGCCTCAAGCCCCTCCTCCCTTACCAATTCTCCTACCCCATGCTCCATGCTGCACGCCCATACCCATCCCCACGATCCCACTGTCCGGCCAAGACATGGGGACTGATTTACATTAATGAACGCCTGAGTGATTCCCCGTTTTTTTGGGTCTCCGGTCCAGCAACAGAGGCTGCAGAAGCAGCTGTCGACTGAGGGCTTTAATTAATTAAGTTCACATGACCAGAGGCGGGTTGGAGATGGGAGGATGAATGGGTCCTTGGGTGGTTCCCTTAGTGCTTCCTGGCCAACCGAGTGCCGTTGGCTCGTGGTAGCGATCGAAGTGCAGTCGATCAATGGAAGGCCTTCACTTGTCCCTCATTACACGCAAATTACTTTGTTTTATTTCACTTTTCCTTTCGGTCTATGGCCCCAGCTACCCAGCCCTTCGGAATGGCAATTTGGAGTCATCAAAAAAGAACTAGCCATAAAAGAGAGAGAGAGGCAGAAGCGAGGAAGAGACACAACCCGTTGAAGGGCTGGACTGGCCAAACAAATGGCAACTAAATCAGCCCCGCAGTGTAGTTATGTAGAGCCCTGCCCAAGGACTGCCCTGCCGGCGACTGACCAAATGCCGGACACGGCAACGGCAACGGCAACGGTTCTTTTTGTAGCCCCGGACACGGACCCGGACATATACACAAACGCACAAAAAACGGACCTGAACTCGGACTCTGGGCTTCGTTTTTTATTATGCTCAGAAATCACATTAAAAGGCAAACTCAAATATTTTAATCAGATTTTCGCAAAAAGGACAAACACACCCCTTGACCCACGCATGGAAAATTGGGAAAACATCAGCTTTCGGAACGGAGCGGAATTTCTTCGGGGACATTTTAATTTCTGCACCCTGTAAAAAAATGAATGTCGAATAAATGCTGACTACTTGTGATATGTAATGGAAGGAGCTTCCGACGAAGAAAAGGACTTTATTTGAAACGACCGCCGGGACTAATGTACCACACAACACTAACCCCTTATATTACTCATGTATTATTATTAATTAATTTGGCGTAAGACACGCAGCCAAAGACGAGGCTCTCTCATCTTCTGCACTGATCTCTTCTGCGCTGACAGCGGCAGGGAAAGGCTTTCTCTGGCCGTTGTGGGTTTTCGTCAGTGTCAGGGGTAGCATTTGGTCGACTAACTAACACCCATTGAAAGTCACTCTCTTTCAGCACAATGTGTGTTAATGTGCGTCAACGCCAAGGCCTTGGCCGCAGATCTTCATCCCCACCCTCCATCCGTCCATCGACGGATGAGTTGTCCCAGAGCAACAGCGTGGACCAAAAGTCGAGAGACGTCGAAAGGAAATGGCCACAGCTGTTCCATTCATCCATTTGGCTCGTTGTCTCGTTTGCCCCTTTCGCAACATTCCCCCACCCACCCATCGTTGTGTGTGCCTGCTACCGCTTTGGGGCGTGCCAGGTCCAGCTGCCGAAAAAGTAGCAAAAAAGGACGCGCGCGTCCAGCTCTGTCTGCCACATCCACATCCACATCCATCTCCATCCCCTGGACCCAGGGACATGACATCCACTTTAAAGCATAAGTTGCGGTTCCAGCGAAACGAAAAACTCATTTTCATCTGATGACTCCTCCATGCCCATGCCCATGCCTCTGTCCCTGCCCCTGCCCCTGCCTCCACTCCTACCCCGCAACACACACCCTCCCGCCCATGGGCTGGCCACAGACTTTGGGCTAGATTGATATTTACTTTGTTGTAGAATACTTTTTGGGCCAAACCGAGAACTGGACATCTTCCTTACTCCTCCCTTGTGCGTACTTTACCCACCCCTTTATTTGCCAGAGAGTCGAGCAGACCCCCTCCCCCAACATCCCAGAGAGATGGAGAGTGAGCGGAGAAATAAAATCATGCCACAGAAATTCTCTAGCGACATTTTCAACAAATTGACACAATTTTCAAGATGCTTAAACGTGAAAATTGCCAGGCCAAATAAGTGGGCGGGGCTCCGTGTAGCCCGTGCAGCCCGTGCGGCAAGTGTCGCCACTCAATGACGCTACACGACACTTGGCGCCTTTGTTTTCACACGCCCCAAAAGGCACTAAAGTGCCATTTTAGGGGGCTCAAGTGGAGAGTCCATCCAGCCCCACCTCAGGTCCGGGGCCCGCAGCCCGGGAGTACTTCAAAGTTGCAGTCAACTCCGTTGGCGACAAATTAGAATGTAGTATGGACCTCCACTCTGGCCGGGCCCCTCTCCACACTCTTGTTCAAATCAGCCTTGGGGCTGCAGGCACAAATGGGCGTGACAGAGGCAGAGTAAACACTTGAGAGCGAGCGCATCCCTAAACGATGCCCACGCCCATGCCCATGGCCGCGCCCGTGCCCTGCGCCCATTGTCGCTGGAGCTGCGTTCCCATGACAGCCGTCGATTAAGAGGGGGTTTCACCATCACCATCACCACCCCACCTCTTACCATACCATGGCCGGGCTTTGGAGCAATTGAAGCGATCAAAGGGCATAAATTTATGCAAATTATTTTCACGCCTTTTTAGATATGCAATTTTTTTTTCCGCCTTCATTTTTGTTACTGAGGACCTCTCGGACTAGGGGTTGGTGAGGGGAACACATACAGAGTGCTTATCGCAGGAATTAGCCGGATATATGGAGTCGAGACTGCGGACTGACCGAGATCAACAAGTGGAATTGGACAAATCTGAGTTTAAAAAAAGAAAACCAGAGAAAGAACAATATGTATTATTCTTTTTATAAAATATTCTTAAATTCGAATCAAATGGGTCAATTAACATTAGAACACCACCAGCGGTCGTGCTTCCTCTCGTTCTCTATATGCTTTTCCCATCTCTCATGACAAGTCGCAGCCAAATTGAAAGATATCGCAGAGAGATCCCTCCTCCCCGCATGAACAAACAAATCAAGTCGTCCCTTTTGCAAAATCCGATACGAAAAGACATAAACCATAAGCTCACTTTAAGAATGACTGAGTACCTGGTATAAAAGTAGAGCCACGGACCTTGCCGCGGCTCACAGTGTCTCCGCACGTTCTGGTAGATCATTCACTGTGGTTCGCTCGAGAAAATATTCCCCATTGTGGCGCGTGAACCGAATGCCAGGTGTTGGGAAGCGCCGAACGTCATCTAACGACAGCGCGCGCCAAGAACGAGAGGACGGGGACCAGGCCTAGTCAATTAGCCAAATTGTTTTTATGGCCAAGAACGCAACCGAAACCAAAGCTGGGCCAGATGATTCCTGATTGTCTTGATGGGCATCGCATTTGCTGAGTGTGGCTTGGCCCCAGCTGGTCTCCGTTTCCGTTGCTGATCCGCCGCCGCTGTTGCACCCACATCAAGTGAGGTCGCGAGCCGTCCACTTCCGCCCCGCTACAACCCTTGGTAATCCGCCCCATTCCACGCACCCTGCCCCCCTCCCGAGCTGAGGCGCAAACGTGTGAGAATTTTGCGTAATTGAGTTTCAACTTCAAAGCTCGCTAACCGCATGCTCTCGAATGGGGACCTCGGACCGGGCCCCGAGCCCCGTGCTCCATGCTCCGTGCCCCGTGCTCCCAGTTCTGTTAGCTGATTTGCATATGCGGACCCACCTTTTCCCGTTGCTTTTTTCTCATGGCGAAAGGTCAACGCTGCCCTGGGCCTGGGCCAGGGTCCTGGTACGGGAATGAGACTGGGCATATTTGAGCTGTCAACACCTCCCACCCACCCGAACAAGGGAAAGGCTAAAAAGAAACCCAAATGGTTAGGGTCGGGGTTGGGCTGTTTGGTGTGTGGGTGGTGGTGGGGGCTGTGTGTGCCAAGTGAGTCAAATTAGAGTGGAGTCGAGCTCGGCTCCGATTTGGCTTGGCTTGGGCCATGGATAAACACTTAATTTATCAAAAATTTTCACTTGTTATGCTAATAGAAAAGGCAGTCGGTGGAGGAGAATATGATAATTATGGGTGAAGGGAGGGTAAGAAAGAGCCCACTGGAGGCAAACCAAATATAATCAGTCAAATATTTTATAAATAAAAAATAAGTTTCCACTGAAATAACCAGACTATCAGCCATTCTCCGGCTTTTGTTAATTTTTGCGATCACGGTTTCGGAAATATTCGTACGAACTGAAATCTGTGTGCTTCGGTCTTCGCAACTTCTTGTAACGATAGTGTTTCATTCCCAAACTTGTTTGCGATGTTTCACTTGAAAAATTAAAGAGCAAACGACATCTGTAACCCATGACACTCAATTCCAAACTTTTTGCGATTTGCGATCACCGGTTGCTGCCTGAACATTGTTCTTGATTTTTCATTCAATACAAGAAAAATAATTCAGTTTAAAACACAATGCTTTGTACCATATCGGAATGATTATATTAAAATTATATGCTGAAATATTTTTAATTGAAAAAGAAAAATAAATAAAAAATGCATCGGCCGGGAATCGAAACCGGGCCGTTCGCGTGGGAGGCGAACATTCTACCACTGAACTACCGATGCTTTGTTAAATTTATTAAAATTTTCCTAATCATCAAGCTGTTTTAACTCAACTTTCATTTGACAAGTTAGACTAAAAAAAGTAAGAGACTCTTACTTTTTCTCTGCAACGCTGCATCGATCCCGCTGTCTATCATCCCTGAAGAAAATTATTGTACATATTGATATTAACTTATTCTAAGCCTTACTTAACAGTTATAAAATGAATATAAGGATAATTATTATTATTGTTCAGACAGACGGATTTTCCAATATTGATTATGCTCATCTAGAATGCATATTTCGTGGTGAATCGAAAATGTTTTCTTCAATGTGCTGACAGAGAGGATTTCGTTTACAACATAATTATGATTAAGAGATCGGCATGCTATTATTTCCTTGAGCAATTGGGGCAGTCCGAGAACTTATACAATTTTTATAAGCGAACGGGTTCCTTTAATTTCGAATGATACGACCAGATACCATTCGCCATGAGCGATTAAGGATTGATTCATACAATAAAATCTCAAGAAAACCAAAAAAATCGATATGGAAAGTTTCAAAAATGTTTCAGATTTGCTAAGAATAAAGTCTCTAAAAATTATATTACATATTGGTCCAAAGAATATGGTTGCAGTCGAAATCTCGGCGTCAACAACCTCTTTGAAAATGTGTGATATTTGTTGCTTCTGGAAAACATTCTACTTCCTGATAAACTATCATTATAGATTGGACGTTGACATGCAATGACTGCATCTTTCAAGAGGCGATGCAACTACTGCTCAATCAAGTGGCCCGTGTGACACCAGCAGAAGGCTGTTACGCGCGGATCCCAGGAAAAACGCAGCCCTCCTCCTGCCCAACCGACCGAGGGGCGCTTCCGTATGACGCGCGACGCGTTAACCGAACCGAACGCGAACATGCAGAAAAGATAGCAGTTAGACTAATATACGAGGAATATTAGCACTAAACTTGTTAGGAGAACTAAGCACGCATTCAAAATACAAATACGATTACCACTACAAGTACTAATTATTAGAAAGGTGTGTGGGGATTAGTAATTTAATAAGAGGAAGAGAATTAGTGGTGGATATAATATGACAGAGGGAATTATAATCCGAGCATAAGACCCTAAACGGTTCATGCAAGGATTAATTCGATCTACAAAGTGGAAGGGACAACGGTATAAAATTTATAGTGAGCCTAATAGGAATCGTGAAGTTTATGCGGCTCAACAGATCAGGGCGTCTGTCAGCCCTGATCGAGTTGATACTGTTATGAACTATATATTTACTATAATATTTATTTTCCAGACGAATATGTGTAGATCGAAGATATTAAATAATATAGGAAAGATCCTAAGATGTGATACGATTTGTGAGAGGAATATATTACAGTCTGAAAACCGAAGATCTGTCTTTTTCTCAACTAAACCAACTATACTTTGCACTTTGCACAACTATACTATACTTTGTTCCCTTTAGAAACAACACAATCTCTAAATCTTGATAATTGTGGAAATCAACAGGGATGTTTTCCAATCATCCTGTTCTGCAGATATCGGGTGTAAAATGAAAAAAAAAATATACTTTGCATCGGCCGGGAATCGAACCCGGGCCGTTCGCGTGGGAGGCGAACATTCTACCACTGAACCACCGATGCTTAGTTAAATTCGTTACAATTTTCTCGATCATAAAGTTGCGATCATTCAGGATACGTTAGTTTTAAGGGTATAGGGACGTGTGGACACACGCGCGATAGATCTAGCCACACATTTTCCGGAAAGGATATGTCGCTAAACTACTGGTGGAATTTCTGCCGATGGCATATGTATCGATATATATCGCGATATAATTCTATGTACATAGATACAGTCGAACTTCTCTATTACGAACCTCCGTGCAACGATGTTTTCTATACAACAAATTTATTTCCAGAACAGTGCAATTCCGTATTCTGAAAAAACCAATTCTATGTTACAAATTTTGCCTACAACGAACTTTCCTTCGAGATTCGCTATCTTGACTTTCGACTGTACTCGCTTTCTAGATCGCTGTATCCATTCCGCTGTAGCCGTACAGCGTTACATCATTTTTCCTGATACTTTCTTTCTGAAGAAAAGTTTTGTGTTGGTGATCGTATAGGGTTCTCAAAAGAATGGTCTACGCTAGCATCGACACTTTTTTTTCATAATTGCTAAGGCGATTCCCAAACATTGCTTGCAGAGCATCGATTAAAGGATTCTATTCTCCCTGTACTCTATCTGCTGTACTCCGATCTCTGTGTATCCCCGTCTCTATACTCGTCTGTACCCCTCTCTTTTTACAGTACTCATACTATTCTTCTTGCTGAATGGTATGTCTTCAGTCCCCTCTCTCTCCCTCTTGTGCTGTTTTGTCTGGCGGGCAAAGTCATAACTTCACTTATCAACATTAGCTGTTGCCAGAGGGGTGCGGGGCAAGGACAGGGTGTGTGGTGTGTGGTGTGGCAGGGGCAGCGCTTGAGATATTCATATATTTTAATACGCTGTTTATATTTTATGAAGGCAAATGAATGCACAAGGAAATGAAGGCACACAACAGAACACAAAATACAGAACTGCGCTACAAGCGAATGTGGAGAAGGGGTGTAGTGTACGATATGGGCGTAGGAGTGTGGGGTTACCAAAAAATTCAACACCAAATGTGTGAGTGTGTGTGGCGCAACACACAGACAAGGCAAGAGGAGAGGAGAGAGTCTTGGCAAAACCAAAGCCCAACCTCGCTTCGAGCTATAGACGAGTTTACAGTTATCAAGGGAAAATTATCATCTGCCATGAATCTCGATAAAATTCATATTCATATGCGAGCCAGAGCAACGCAAGCGCGGTGCAAGGGAAAGAGCCACAATGTCCGGGGCCGGCATTGTATCTAGCTGGTAGCTAACCACACACACACACACACACACACACACTCTTACGGGTCCCAAAATGGGATAGCTGTACGTGCATCTATGTGAGTGGCAAGTGGTCCGTGGGTCACAGGAAACAGGGACGATGGGCCGCCAGACACACGTTTGCCAGCAACAGCCACGGGAACAGAAAAAGGCAACAGCAACAGCAGCAACAATTCCTTGATATGGAAAACGGGCTCACAACTAATTTTTGGAAACAAATGACTCTCGTCCTCTCTTAACCCCAGCCCAACACAACCCCAAACCCGAACCCGAATCCGAGCCCGAGCTACAACCCACTCCCTCATATTAAAGCTGATTTAAGGCAAAGTTCTGGTAGAAATTGCTTTTAAATTGCTTTCAATATTGACGGTCTCTTTGGTTTCTCTGCTCATGGATAATCTCTGGCGATAAGTGAATAGCACTAGGGCATTATTATAATGGGAACACAGCATAAGAGGAGCCAGCAAATCTGAAAGATATACCCAAGGAAGAGATGGGAGAAAACATTGATGCTATTCAGAGGATTGCGCTTAGGAATAGGAACACATGATCGTGCACTAATTGGTCGTAATAAATTTGCGTACTTGAGAGACGAGTCGGGATATCTTGAACCTTGTGAACCATTAAACCTATGTGAGTATCTGCCGAATGACGTTTGATTGCATTTGAATGAAGTGGAGACACGAAAAGTTGTTTCCTCAAAAATAATCGAAGGCCATCGATACTCTGATAAGATGCGATGTATTTCCGCTGGTCGTCTAGATGACAGTCGAGCCATTAAGTCTAAGTAAATATCTCAGTTTAAGAGATTCCATAAACTGCCACAGACTGCTGGAAGTGATGCTAGCCAGCTTTAAGCCGGCAGCGAAACCCCCACTCAAAGGGCAGTGCGATAATTAAGTAATTTCAGATTCCAGATTCCAAATCCTGTGTTTGCCGCATCTCTCGAGGAGCCGGGGCCAGGCCAAAGCACTTAAATATTTACAGTTATATGTATCTGTAGTTCAAAGATAAAAGTGCGCGTGCTGCCTAACGCAGCCCCACTCCACCGCGGTCTTTACGGGTGGGGGGAGGTGGGGTCTGGGGTTGGACCATCAAGTGAACAGCACCAGCACCAGGAGCAGGGCAAGGACTACGACCAGAACCAGAACCAGAACCAGAACCGGGACTAGTAGCGGGGCGTGCGAGTTCATTAGCAGGCAAAGGGTTTAATTACCTTTTCTGTTCATTTAGCGCCACTTGGCTAACGCGCTCTTGAGCAATGCAAACCGAAAACCGACTCAAACAAGAGCTTGGCCGAGGTCTGAGGACTGGGGACTGGGGACAGAGGATGGGTGGCGTGCCACGGATGGACCACCTGAGCTGCAGTGCGTCTCCCTTTCTCTCTCAGGCAAACACAACTTTTTCATGTACACAGTTAATTAAAAAAAAAAGAGAGAGGCAGAAGAAGCCGGGAAAGTCGTAAAAAAAGAAGGAGCTCAAAAAGCACCAGCAGCGGTCCTCAGCTGGAACACTGGAACTAGAGTGGATGCCGCTGCTTGAGTTCAACCTCCCACTCCCACTCTCCCTTTCTCTCTCTCTCTCTCTCTCTCCTCACAATTAGCGTTAGAGATACACGACAGAGTTCTTTAGTATGTGTGTGGGAGGAATATTCCCGCTAAAGGGAAATTGAGGAAGCTGCCAGTCAGCAAACCGGGAACATGAAAGAAATTAGCATCGTGACCGAAACTCCAGCCTGACCCGGATGACGCCCAAGCCCCGACCCGTACCCGCACCCGTACCCGGAGAACCACTTGAAGGCGCACTTATTACACCTGAGCTGCAGCTAAGTATGTTTACAAGATGTTCCGGCTGGGTAGCGGAAGCCCGAATGCTAAGAGAACTCAAACTCAACTCGACTTCCGGTCTCCTGCTCCTGCTCCTGGACCTCATCATGGTTCTGGGCGTTTATTATACCCTTTGAGAAGGTATTATGATAATGACCAAATGCTTGCCATGTAGAAATATACCTCTATACACTTTGGGTACTGGGCATAGAGGGACTGGCAGGTCAGTCCCTACAAGATAGGTATGAATGTGTATTTAACTTCGAAATCAAATAAAGGGATCATAAAAAACATATGTAGCATACCGGGAAGCGTATCTCCAACTTCGTTTATCAAAGATATCCTTTCTGCTGTGCTTTTTAATAAATTTACACAAATAGGCGGTTGGAAGCCGAGGTACGAGGCACGGTATGATGATGAGTGAAAACGGAAGGACTGTAACCCAGTTCGGTCCACTTATAAATCCTTTAACTGTCGCTCGTCGCCTGTGTCCTGGCAGTCGAAGGAAACAAATTTTACCCAAGGGGGTAATCGACAAAATATATTCGATAAGAAATTTGTATTACCAAAAACACAACACAAGATGATGTAATCATCGATTTGGGGGTTGGGACGGGCCTTGCCTGGGACTGCTCTCCACCCCCGCCCCATATCTTTGTATGGGATTCGGGGCACTGATTGCTACTCCTCCACATGGATACCAGGCTCCTTGGCCACCTGCTGTTCTGCCGCTCTGGCATTCTGTGTGATGTTGTCACTCGGTGAATTGCTTTGGAGACCTCTAACGTGACTAACGGGCGCCACAAAGGTGTCGTCTGGCGGCGTCTGGGAAGAGCCCTGGGATTGGCATTGGCCAGGGGATGGGGATTGGATCAGACAGCATCCAATGACAGGAACAGGAACAGCAACAGCTACGACTCCATGCACCGATTGCTTTTTAATCGATTCCATTTACAAATAAATTGCTTCGCATGGTTCGAGCCTGGGTTCGGGTGCGGGCTCGGGCTCGGGCGGGTTGATTTATCTATTGCCAAGTGAAGTTTTGCCAGCCACGAAGTAGAGCTAGTAGCTACGACCAGCAAATACCCTTAAGACTCACGATGGAGGTCGTGAGTTTACGTAAATATTATCATAAGATGTCAGTCATACCTGCTATCTCTGAATCCTCAATCAACAAAATGGTCGCTCTTGAAGTATATTGAAAGTTTAACCCCTAATATCACAATATATGAGTATTCATTCCATAAGAATATTGCTTTCATAGGATTCGTCCTACGCTGATAAAGATTATATGGAAGATGATATGGAATAGAAACATTAGGAAGGAATTTCTGATGGGATTCTTTTTAGTGGCAGGCCTGCTCTGAAGCCCAGGGTCCAGGGCTAATGACGAGAACTCCACCTGCACGATTTTATGGCGGATCGGACGTCATAAAACCCTCAGACAATGAAAGCTCCGAGCCTGAAGCCGGTGCTTAATGAAGCTTCGCGGTTTTTAAGACGGTGGAGAGGAATGATGGGGGGGGCGGATGGGGGGAATGGGGATTTCCTTTCACTTTTACGACTATGCAACATGTGTCTGGGCATGGTCTTGCTTGGAGCAGATTGGAGCAGGGGGCGTAGCTGTATTGATTTTTCTCCTTTTTGGTCACCGAAGTTGCCTACTTTTTCCGTACTTTACTATAACGGGATGAAACGGAGATGGGATGCGAACGGGAACGGGGAAATGCTAATGGGGTAATGGGTGGGTGGGAGTACGCACTTAGCCCTGATGATGGCGTGGCAGGAAAAAATAACAATAATAATTTGAAAATTATGAAAGCTATAAACGCATAAATTTTCTTCGCAGGCGAAACCATCTCCCATTATATACGACATTTTAATAATTTTCCATACGCCGTCGTCGTCTTGGGCGAACTTTTGCTTTGCTTTGGCTCTGATTGAGAGTGGTGGTTGGGGCAGGGGCAGCCCAGAGCAGGGGTTGGATGGCTGGTGGCAGACACACACACAAAAATACTGATACAGAGATATAGACACACCCATAAAATGCCTACGAGGAGCGCAACACTATATAAAAATTCATAATGCAAACATAAATTTTCATTTGAATATTTCGCCGTCTTCTTCTTTGGGGGCGCAAATCGCTGCCACACAGTCAGACGCGTCCTTGCTACTTGCTACTTGCTACCCATTCCCCTACCACCCTACCCGTGGACCCAGGGATCCCACTCCCCGATCCCTGCCAATATATAGACAAATAAATGGGTGGAGCTGCAATAGGCGGCAAAGGCAGAGGCAAAGGATGCCTCGACGATGAAAATGCTTCTTCCCAGTCAGAGGCCTGATGCTGCTGGTGCTTCTGATGTTGATGATGCCACCTTCTGCTCTGCTGTCTGGATGCTGTGTTTCCCCTTTCTGGGCAATACCCTCGCCCCCTGCAATCATATTTTTGGTGTTGTAAACATTTTCCAGTCGACATCATATGAATTATGGGGGTCGTACCGCGAAAAGCTTTTATAATCGTGCGCAAATCGCGCAAAGAGCGAAAAAAAAACGCCATGATGTACATGCAGTACACTGCCGTCAACCCCCCTGAAAACTGCAAATGCCCGAAATATGTTTGCATTCCGCGGTTTGACAAGTTAATGCGAATCTGGCTAAGACCCCAGACCCGCGGCTCTAAGCAAGATACAGAGGAAAGTACAGAGTCATGGTACTGACGAATGGAGTACGGGATCTCTATCGATTCCACAAGCACGGATAGTTATCAGCGTACTTACATTACAGCGCGAGAAAGGACCCCAGTTGATCCCACTTTAAACTGGGGGAAAGCACTTCCATAATCGGGTGGGTTACTTATTTCCGGTACTACTTCCACGGAACAGATGTGGGGAGAGTCTAGTTTTGCCTGGGACTTTTTTACGGCTTTAAAGTGCAGGAATCTGGAGGGCATTCGCCTCAGAAGAGAAATACCATTGTAGGGAAACACGCACTCTGAAGAAAGTCTTTTTTAACAGGCCTCAGTCAAAAGGAGACAAACAGACTTGAAAGGTTTCTGGTTGGATCAATTTAATTATGATATCTAATTGCATTTAATCGGTGAACAAGCTACAATGTATAAAGGCATCTTAATCATATATTTTTTCCCAGATCTTACAATGGAGAAATAAACTTTTTGGGACAAAAGGATGCACTCCCCATTGATACCCAAATCTCAGGTGTTTCTTTCTTCCTACATCCTACAGTCACGTCATCACACCAGGAAGCCATCCAGGAGTCATCCCAGGATGAGCTGGTAATTAACATTCATAGCCCTGGCTCCCAGCCACTCCGGCGACCTTTAATTGAGTGCACAAATACCTTGCCCCGGCTCATCCTCTTCCATGGAAGCGTCCGGCCACTCCAGCGTTGACAAATGGAGCGCACGCCCTGGCCGGGACCAGCGTACAACAAGTGAAATTGATGACTGGCCATCAATTCGCCGGAGTCGGGAGCTGGGAGCTGGGAGCCGGGAGCCGGGAGCCGGAGAAACCTCCGACGATGGCGCCGCGCGATAGCCCCGCCTACATGACCTTGCCTAACCAAACGCCAGCCGAATGGGGCATCAACAACATGCCAATAAATGGTCATCCTGTGTCCTTATCCAGGGAAGACCCCCACCCAATCCCCAGCAGCTTGGCGCGCGGTCAACAGTTGAAAGTCACGTTTGCATGTATGTAAAGCTGCTTGGGGTTGAGACCCTAGGGGTTGGGGACTCGCTCTAGGAGTGGGCTGAAGGGTTCATCGTTCACTCTCCATGTTGCGGCCATAAAACACGCCACAGGAATTATTAATGGATCTCTCCGCTGGACTCCATCTCGATGGTTTTTGCGGTTGAATTCTGAGATTGACAGTGGTGCTGGCCGATGCCGATGGACCCCAGCTAGGGGATGCTAGGGGTGGCTTGGCCTCCCCGGGTGTGCCAGCTGTGATTGATTTCGAATCGTTTTTCAATTGGCAAGCCAGTAGACGACCGCACCGCAGTGGAGTCGAAGAGTCAGAGAGTCCCCCTTCGTCCGATTGGGGTTATTTGGCTATTTGCATTTGACAAATTGTTTGCTTGTAAAATCAACGATTGGGCAAGGCCATAACATCCTGGCAATAGGGCTTGGGGGTTGGGGAAGTATCTGGGGCTGGGGCTGGGCTTGGGCTTGGGTCTGGGTCTGGGGGCTTTTCAGTATGTTTCTATCTGCGTGTGTATTTTGGCAATCGCGGTAATTACTCAAAACCGAATATTTTCGGGGCGAGACGCGGCGCGTTCTGGTAATGTTTTGTAAGTTAATATCCTGTTTGTTATTGCCGCGACCAACGCCATTACACACACATGGATATACACACACACACACATGCACAATGCAGGTCTTGTCTGATGAATTGATTAAACAATTTCCTACCCTCGACTTGACTGCGTTTTTTCGTTGTTCTTTGTACCCTTGCTAACCTTTGGGTATTATTCATTTTCCCAGGGGTTTGTCAAGCATAATACATAAATGTACGTATATAGTCCCTTTTCACGAAGCATATTCTTGTGTCCTTCTTTTCACAGCTTAGCTTCAACGTCAGACTATTATGATCGGTTTTTTTCGGAGCACAATTCGATCAAACTAATCCAGTTTTATATTCAATCAGAAGCTATAGGAACTATATGTAGATCTGCAAGGGTATCTGAGCCTTCGGTACTCGATGATGGCTTTGCGTGCTTTTTTTGTATGCGGCCAGACGACAACATTGTAGACCAAGGCCAGAACCTGCCAGGTAGGTGTGTGGCAGTAGATGAGAGTGTGGGATGGGGGGGTGCAACAGAGGTGGGGTGTGCACGGGGAACAGGCGCATCGTTGGCATTGGCAACAAATCACTTTAGTTGTGCGTGATAAATTGAGTTGTTGTGTTTTGCGTTAATTGGGGCAATTTCCATCGAATCAAGTCAAAGCAGTATGGCCCGAAAAGAAGGCACTACCCCTAGCCCACACATATCTCTAACCATTTACAGTTGCACACAAACACACACACATACCAACACACACACACACACACTCGCGAAACGTGCCAGAGTCGAAAATTAATATTGTAACAGAAGCTGCGCCTCAGTGGAGTGGGTGATGGAGGACTCAATGGAGGGGGGTGTTGACCGAAACCAGACGCTGACCGTCATACTAAAAAGGCTCAGGCGGTAGGGGGGAGCAAGTCCTGCCCCGGCCTGATGGCTGCCAAAACGGCAACACGGCGCGTGTCAAATGTCAGCCAAAAAAGTCACAGGGACAAAAAAAAATACAGAAAGGAAGCACAGGAAAACGGTGAAAGTCCCGCTATGCCGGTCACGTCGCAAGTTCAAAATGCCACAGATGTCATCGGTGGCGCAACAAGATGGTGCTGCAGGGGCATGAGGAGTGGGGCATGGGGCAGCAACGCTGAAATCTCTGATCTGTTGATGAGATTGTGTCACAGCCGCCAGTCGACGGGAGACGACGAGCGACAGCTTAACTAAGGTTAAGCCTTGGGTTACCCATCCCCATCTCCCCTAAACATACTCCTCCCCCGACCCCACACATCGCCCTTACACACACACACACACACACAAATTCGAAGAGAGAGAGAGGGGAGCAAAGGAATCCAGGGGTTTGAGTGTCAATGACAAGAGTACTTAAGAGATTTTCACATCGTTACAAAGAGAATTGGGATAGAAATTAAAATTAATGCTTTGAGTTGCTGAATTTTTTCTCCTCCATATTCTCCAGCCCGGCCGTATTTATTCCTCTGCTTGCTTATGCCTTTGTTCGGACCACAAAGAGGTTAACAGAATACACAGAATGTTGGTTCAGACCCCGGCTCGTAACAGGGGGCCTAATGTCCTGCGATGGCATGAAAATGTAAATGGATAGCCGTCTTGTATGGCAGAGGGATCAAATACTTCGTAAGCTATCAAGAACTCGTTTTATTTCCAGTTATATTCATGAAAGAAAAGTTACTTAGGAGGCTGCATAAATATGAAGGAGTAAGAAACTCCTGTAGCTAAAATTAGTTAAAGAAAAAATTTCGTCAGAGGAAAAAAACTAAATAATCCGCGGCAAGGGCAGCGGCTTTACTTTTATACCCGATACACAGTCAGTAATCATATGATTCTTTCTTTATGATCTTTTTCTCTCAGTCTTTTGGTAACGCTGCTCGTAAAAGGAATTGATTTTTTGGTTAATGCGGGGATGCGTGCGAATCTCCCCGATCGCTTTTGACTTTGAAAGAGTGGAGAAACAAAGAGCGAAAAAGAGACACCACGAGCGTCTTTCTCTCTCTTCTCGCACCACTAGCCGTTATATCTTATCTGGCTCTCCTCCGCCTGAGTGCGCACATTACACGAGGAAGAGTGTGTGTGAGAGAGAGGGGGTACAGGGGTAATTTATTTCTTCTGGCTATAATAATGATCCCATCTGATCCAGACTCGGCAACCTGGTAAATATGGTCACTCCCAATAATTATACGTTTTCAGTCTTCTCGTATGTTTTTCATCTTGTGGATGCAACAGATCTTCTTCAGATATTCACAGTCGGTCATAGACGGACGGACATTGATGCTAATCCACCACAAAACTAATACATTCCTTTAGTATACGGCCAAGTATACTCAAAGAGTATCCTAAATTGGAAAAAGAGTCTCTTCTTGTAGGAGGTAGAAGTATCCTTTCACCTCCACCTTACACCATTTCTACACCGGTCACTCCCTTCCACGCTATTCCAATTGGTTCCACCTCTCCTCGCCCTTATAGCCGCTTTCCAACCCGTTTCGCTTATTATGCGAAAATTGTGGGGTTTTCGTATGCGATTTACAAGGGACCAAAATCTAACCAATTGGCAAATTTTACGCAGACAAGCCCTGCCAAGCCGCAATTTTGCGAAAATTCATCTAACCCCACCTGAAAACTTAGCCCCCCCTCGTGGTTGGCCAGCCCCCTGGAAAACTGAAGCTCCCTCCAGCTCTCTTGAAAGCGATCACAACAGAAGCCACAACCACATAATACAGTTTTATTTATATGCCACCGCCGTGGAGGTGGTTTCACGAGGGGAATGGGCTTCAAGGTGGGGAAAATGGTGCCAGTGGGGGGTGGGTATAAGAGCAGACAACAGGATTAAAAAGCGCTCGAAAAATTGGCAACATGTTTAATAATTATATTTTGTGAATGTGCTTTTTGTTATGCGGATGAGGATGCGACTGCCACAGACGTTCCAACGGTGGCAGATGGGGATGTACTGGAAGGGAGAAGACAAGGAAAATATGTTTTTTTGACAAAACACCGAAGCACACATGTTGCCACCTTCCCCTCTATCCAGCAAGCACCGTGCACCGTGCTCCTGGCGAGGCAAATGGCATAAAACAACCGCAGCACCGCAGCAACATTTGACGACGACTCCTCCTGTCTCTCTCTTTAGCTCAGTGGCTGTCTCTTTCCCTCTGACTGACAAGTGCCTTATCATTAAGGTAAGAAGCAGCAACGGCAGCAGCAGTTGTCATCATCATCATCATCGTCATCGTCAGCTCTTGACGCTGGCGTCAACAACCTCGAAATTCGTTGTCCCCGTTGTTGTCTGCTCTGTTGCTCTGCTCCTGTCACAGACGTTGCCAACAAGCAGAAAAAATAGAGAACGAATGACTTTATCCAGGGGCCGAGGCCTCAGATACCCTTGCTGATGCATAGTTTATATGGCAGTATATTGTAGTAACACAGTATAGAAAACTAACGACAGAGCGTTTCTATGACAGTCATGGGATCTATGCTTTTTGTCACACGCTTCAAATCTCACAAAAAACAAGCATTTCAATTTAATTAGATTAAATATTATACATGAAGTGGGTTACATTTAATATACACTCATTTATATGTACATATGTGATTATGTACGAGTATTTATGTATAACCAACATTAAAGAGTCGTCAGAAAATGATCAATGCCTTAAAAGGAATCTGTCTTGCCTGAAAATCGTCGAGGGAAAATCTAATGCTATCAATGTATCAAAACTTTAAAAATTCTAAGAAAAAAAACATTTAAAAAATATAGTATTGAAACTAAAAAATGTAATCTTTCTTTTCGGTTTTATAAACCAATCAAGCCGCATCGATATTCCTAGATTTCCCATGAAGTATACAAGACAAATAGAAATTCGTACTCATAAAGTAAATATATGATTCATAGGGTCTGTTTTGCAAACACCTGGGGAAAATCATAATACCCTTCGATAAGGGAAGCATAGAACAGAATCAGGAGTTGGCGCTGGGGCACCACCACACTCACACACCTGACATACCTCGTACGAGAACACACACTCTACCACACACAGGGCACTTATGCAAAAAAGGTAGAAACAACAATCGACGTGCCACATTGACAATGCCAGACGCGCCGCATGTGTGTGTGAGTGTGCGATGACTGATGAGCGACATGTGTGGCACAGCCATCTCTCCTACTCCCACTCCCACTCCCACTCCCCCTCTCACTCCAGCTGCAGCTCCTGGCTCTGCTTCAGCTTCTGTTTTGGCTGCTCACTATATTGGCCATAAGGGTGTTGTTATCGAAAAACCAACATCAAGAAAAACCACGGCCACCGGCTGACATGACAATGAAGAGAGCCCCAAAAGAAACGAATGAGCGAAAAGGTCGAAAAATGCACTCGCGAGACGAGCAGAATGAGCAGGGGGAATGAGCAATGAAAGCCTAGCCCCAAAAATATATTTAATAGGCCTCTATTATATTCGGCGCATCCAAAAACAGGGAAAACTAAACGCCACAAAGATCAGGGAGGAGAACAAAATTATAGTTAGCGAATGATCGTATTCGAAGGTTTTTAGTTTTTTAAGTTTTTTTAAATATATCTGATGTGAATATAAATTTTTCTGAATCATAAATTGCAGATTCAACATACCCAAACCATGCATAGAGCATTGTATGCCGGGACTAAATCTTTACAATCTACTGCTGTTCTTAGAAGGCTTCCGCTTCAACGCTGATGACAGACAGCAAATTTCTTTTCTGATCCTCAGTTCCCGATAGTTTCCTTGCATATCCATGGATCTCCGAACATGCAGACCCAGTTCAGGGTGTTTCTGAGTCCTTCACTCAATGGCTGGACATCCACCAACGCCCTTTCGAGTAGGCATGGCTTACTTTAAAGAGGATGGGGGCTGGAGTGTGGCTGGAGTCTGGAGAGTGTGGACAGATAGCAACACTCAAAATTCCACACATGTTTCCGTATTTTTTCTCTCTCGTTTCGACCATTCGGAACAATCTTGGGAGCAGGACGAAATATAGGAAGCAGAGTAGGCAAGAAGAGGCCACTAACCAAACATATTGTTTGCCTCCATTTGGCCGGTTATTTGCTTTTTTTTCTGTCTATTTTTGTAGCTTTATTGCCAATAAATCAGAATTTATTTGCAACAACAAACGAATTAAAATGTTCCAATAAATATTTTCAAGAGTTTTACCCCCCACCCACCATTCCCCTGCCTCTCTGGGCAACCATTAAGTGAGTTAGTGTGCGTGCCGATTTGGCCATAAGTTGTGGACCTTGCAGACACACACACACACACACATACAGACACAAAAGCCAATACTAATAACAATCGCAGGGATATCGCATATTCACTTTGAACGTGTCTACGTGAGGAGCATTTTTGTGGCACTCTTAACTCTCGATGAATCTACCCTGTCCCCAGTAAAAAGAACAAAAATAGCCCTGTCTATGGGGTCTAGGTTAGGAAAATCTATTAAAAAATTATAGGTTAATACGCTTGCGATTTATGTAGCGACGAAGGTTGCTCCCCACCCAAAACAAATTGTCCACACGTGAGACAATCAAAGTGGCATAAACCAGGCGACTTCCCGGGTTTCGCTGCTAATAAATAGGAACCAAGAGCCAGGAAAAACCTTCCCAGCACCACTCGAGTCCTTTCTTTCCATGGTAAAATCCGCAGCATCGATGATTTGTTGTTGCCGGACGAGAGCAGAGCATTTTAGCCTTAACGGATGCGTCCCCAGAGGACCATCGATAACTGCAGATGATGGTGGGCTACAGATGGTTGGGGGAGGGTTTGACAAAAATGCGAAAATTCCATTTATGCAGTTCATTCACACACAGTCTCACCGACACACATGCACAAAGTACCGACTCTAGGAAAATGCAAATTTACTACGAATATGTTGCAGACACACTTTCAGCCACCGCCCGTCCTGCCCAGATAATCCCGAGCTCGCATTATATTTTCTACTTTATTGTATCGACATTTGCCCCAAGCGAAAAGCTGGTGATTCCAGACGGAGAGACAGAAATAGGAGGAAGGAGCGGAACGAGGACTGGCGGAAAAATTGCCATTCATAAGTCACGACACAGGGAAGAGTGCACGACTGAAGTGCTACCTGGTACGGATCAGAAGATTACCATTGAAAGGGTCCCATTCATGGCGGATTTAAATTAAATTCAACTAGTTAAAGAACCAACAAACACGGGAATAAGCTAACTGATTTTAACCATTAATTATAATCAATTGCTAATCTAGAAACTGAAAGAAAGAATTAGATACTCGTACTACCAATTTGAAGACCTTTAGACAGCGAATTTTGCAGCGAATCATAATGTAACAAATAAGACCAAGGACTTTATATATTAAGACCGAACACAGAATTATAAAGTCTCAAGAATCATTCGAAAATATGCCAAAGAACCGCATCAAATGACCACAAGCAGAGCTCTAGAGGCAGCAAAACTAGTTGGAAAATATTCAAGAAGAAAACACTGGATAGACTTAAAATTTTGTTTTAAGGTCTTAAGTAAAAAATCCACACCCAATTAAATTAGTTATAAGGGCTCCAAAGAAAATATAAGTACCAATTTCATTAAAGAACCCTTCGCATAAGAACTATTCGAACATGCCCGATAGAGAAGGAAAACCCACAGTCCATGCGAGGCTTCGTCCATGGTCCACCCAGTACACCCACTCCTGCTCCATATTTGGCTCCGACTCCGATTGACTGATGCCCACTAATTAACTAAGCCGGGGTTCGGCTCTCTCCAGGCTCGGTTGGGGTTGGATTGGGGCCGTGCTCGGGGTGGCTGCCAAACAAATTGCTGACATTGAGCTGACCCCCAGTACGGGTCAGCAGGGAAGTCGTCGCCTGGCGTGGGAACCACTTGAAAATCAAATCAAGCGTTCAACTGTAAATCACAATAAATAATAAAAAAACAACAACAAAAACGAACAACAGAAAGGAGCAGCAGCCGGGCAGCATGGGCAGGAGAAGGAGCAGTAGCAGGAGCATTCATCCATCGTTACCGGGAATGGTTTACATGAGCGCCCCATCATATTTTTCACATCATTGTGTTTCCGGCATCGACGACGACGCCGAGGACTCAATCCTGTTGCCCATGCCATTTTCTGGGGCTGTTTGTTTGCCTGCCGCCTTTGTCAAATGTCGAGTGAGTCCAGCAACAGCAAACGGGCGAACAAAACATGATATGAGTACCCACGAAAGCATCGCATACCCTTCAGATTCGTCAAAAAATTACTTGACGTATATGTAGGTGTTGGCAAGCCAAATTCCACTTGCGACAGCGGCAGTTTTTCATTCCTTCATGTTCGATCCGGGGAATTCAAAGCAAATCGGACAGTATCGGACAAGGACGAATATTCTGGCTGTACTGGCTCGAAGCCAAGATATTTTTATGATGAGCGCTGCGAATTCTTTGCCCCAACTTGTAGCACCCTCTATCAGGGTATGGCAAAAAACGGTATTTCTATATGTACGAGTATATAAATATTCGAATGGAGATGCCAATGCCAATGAAAATGTTTAGAGGACAATACAAAGCCATCGATGGTTGGAGTCGAGTCGAGATTCCATTCGGATTGAACAACAGTTTATGACGCGGCGCTTACGTAATCTCTCTGCCTTCTGGATTTGGGAAAACATCAACGGGACATCAATTCCAGTATTTTGGGAAGGGAGAGAAAGGAGAGAAATAGAAATTGACCATTTGGATTTGGATGAATCCATTCGGTAGACACTCGCGGCTATTTGCTCTCGTGTGTGTGTGTGTGTCTCTTTTGCCCATCACACTTCCCCAGTTCTTCCCCCTCGTATGCTGCCCAGAAACCCCCCTTAATCGTAACTCCTTCGACGCCCTTATCCGAATTGGCAAACCGACCAAAAGAATTGTTATTGTATTTTTGTTATTTTTTCAGATTTCTCTCTCTCTCTCTCTCTCTCTCTCTCTCTCTCTGTCTACTGTTTACTCTCACTCATAACGCCTTTTTCACTTTCTTTATATTCGCTCCTCCCTTTAGGTTTTGTTCGGGTGACACATAAACTGCTAGAGAGGGGTCCATGGGCTTGAAGGAGGCCACAAAACCCTTATGAGCTTGGTTATTGTTGGCTTATGCAATCGCTGCGTAATAAGACGGAAATAATTTGTATTGTTCTGCTACTGTTTCTCCTGCTCCTTGCTTCCCCTCTTGCGTATTGTATCCTTTGTATTCCTCTTGCTGTTCCACGACCACCCAAATACAAACAATAAAACATAATCCCCGAAAGCTTGGAGTGGAATGCAGAAAGAGGAATGCCCTACATAGTTTCACACTCATTATGTTGCATCGGTTTTTGGAATACAAATATAACATGTACACATGTTTGTGGATGGGTTTGCTGAATTTAAGATTACTATTTTTTCGTAGACATTACGTAAAATCTGAACACCTTTCAAAAATTGAGAAAAATACACCTGAAAATCTGCATTTAACCGATCGATCCATTTTCGTTGACAAAGATTTCACATACAAATGTATTTTTGGGTTTTTTTCATAAAAACCCTTTGAACCCCATTTCATTTTGAATATCTTGGCCTAGTCCAGGAGGTCCTGTGTAGAGTATTGTAGAATAGTGACATTTTATATATTCCTTTCTTTTTGAAATTAAACGAGGGGGAACGTTGTGAGTTGCTGCGTACACCGCAACTCTACAGTTATACCCGATACTAAGTCAGTATGGCCCTCCTGCGGCAGACGCCGCTAATATTGAACCACACGACAAAGAGTGCGTGCGAGAGAGACAGAAAATCAGTCTGAGCGTGACGTCGGGTGCTGCGTAGCCAGTGCAAATTGATTTGTTCCTTTTGGCTATAAAAATGATCTGATCTGATCCAGATGCAGCAATCTGATATATATGATCATTATCTATGATTCTGCGTTTTTAGTTTTTTCGTATCCTCAATATTGTGGATGCAACAGATTTTCGTCCTTTGTGGGGGCGGAAGGGGGTGTGGCGAAATTTTGAAACAAACTCGTCTCGGTCCGATATATTAGGAGTGTGGATACCAAATTTGGTTGCTCTAGCTTTTGTAGTCTCTGAGATCTAGGCGCTAATGTTTTACTCTAAGCAAAGCCGCCTATGCTACGTGTGTGTTAGAGAGAGACAGGACGAGAAAAAATGAAATTGTTTTCTTGATGCTGGCTATAATAATAATACGATCCAATTCAGATTCCGCAGTCTTAAAGATATGGTCATTCTCTACAACTCTACGTTTTTGGTTTTCTCATATCCTTAAAATTGTGGATGCCACAGATTTTCGTCCTTTGTGGGGGCGGAAGTGGGCGGGGCGAAGTTTTGAAATATTTTTGTAGCAGTCACATATCACAGAAGTCTGGATCCAAAACATCGTTGCTCTAGCTCTTATAGTCTTTGAGCACTAGGCGCTGAAGGGGACTGACAGACGGACAGACGGACAGACGGACGGACGGACGGACAGACAGGGCTCAATCGACTCGGCTATTGATGCTGATCAAGAATATATGTACGATTCCTTCTGGACGTTACACACATCCACTTTTACCACAAATCTAATATACCCCAATACTCATTTTGAGTATCGGGTATGAAAATCATGGAGATCATGAGACTAGCGATCCTCAAGAGCAGAATTCCATTCTCTATGTGAGCCTTAGAGCAATAAAACTCTTAATGATTTGAGTTCTTCATTCATTCCAAGATAAAACGGACGCCCAATGGGAAACCCACCGATGCCACCGTGATCTGGCAGAGCCAACTTTGGTTCCGGAATGGGCCCTGACCAAAAAAAGTTTGCCAATTCATTTGTTTCGCACTAATTAAGCGCTTATCGGAACATACAACCGAGTTCCCGGTGCTCAGACCTCGGGGCCATGAGGGTGTGGTCCTATTAAAGGGGCAGTCGCACAGAGATCCTACCGAAGGAAAGACATACATACATACATGTGCATATGTGTACTCGTTTGTACTCCCTATATATTGTGTGTGTGTGTGTGTGAGTGTTGATTTTGGGTGAAATTGTGGCGAACAGCACAAAATTTGATTTGCACTTTTTGGAGTCCAAGTGTGTCTGTGTGTGTGAGTGTGAAAATACAAATAGAAGTTGATTGCTTTGTTGATTTGTTTGCGGTTACAGCAAACGCGGCCATGCACAGGGCACAGGGGGCGCAAAAATGTTAGGCTGGGGGTGGGAGTGGGAGTGAGTGAGGGAGAAAGAAAAAAGGCCACCAGCATGTGAGGCTGATTTTAGGAGGGACTGTGCTGAGGGCGTGGCGAAATGTTAGACGCTTAGTTAGCAGGCCAAAAACGGCAATCAATGCACACATTGATGTTCCGAGGCCCCACACCACAGCACCCCACACCATTCCAACCCACAAGGAAGCACCCGTTCCTCCTAACCACGAAGCGTTATATATTCGCTACCAGCCAACCTCCACCTCCACCTCCATCCAGACAGACCCGTGCAACATTTTGTGCCGAAATCGAAAATCTGACGTCCAACTACAATTAGGGTAACACAAACGTATATAAATACATCTACAAACACACGCATACGATATATAAACACATACAGGCAAAACGGTGGCAACCCTTTTTTGGGGGCCCCAGCAACGAAATTATTTATTGAAATTTAATAAATAGTGGGATCAGACAACGAAAATTAGAGTCTGGAAGCCGAAAAAATACGACCTGCTCTTTCACTGCATGTGTGTGTGTCTGTTTGTGTGTGTAGGTGTGCGAAAAGGGTAGCTAATTTCAAACGATAAGCCTTCGTGGCACGACACTAACCCCCACCATGGCCATAAAGCGCTACAGTTTTTAGTTTGCCCCAAAATGTATGCTACACACTTGCACACATCCAGAGGCGTGGTGGGGGAAGGGACGTGGAAGGCCAGGACGTCGCCACTATTGTTGTTATCTGGCTCTTAGTCTGGCTCTCAATCTGGAAGGGGGAAACAGGTTCGGCTGGTCCTGGTCTCGGTCCCGGTCCCGGTCTCGGATATTAATGCATCATGGGCATTGTAAAATGTTCGTTAAGCTCTGCCTCTGAATAGTGGAGGGGGCTGGGGGGGATAGTGTTTGGGGTGTCTGTGGGGCAGGAGGAGGCTACAACAACTACAAGGCGTCTGTTGCCATAAAATTACGGCGGTGGCGACGGCGACGAGGACAAGGACATGGCGACGGTCGCGCTCATGCGGTTTCTGTACAGTTGTGCCCAGACCAGCAGAACCAGGCCACCAGACAAGGACTGAGGACAGGCACAGACCCAAAAAGAAGCAGAGCAGAGCAGAGCAGTTAGAGGAAAGCCAAGCATCTCGGAGAGCGTTAGCCAGATTTAGCACCCGGCTAGACTTGGCCTGCCCCAGCCCCAGCCCCAGGCCCACCCCATTCCCGGGCAGTCTTACTCTCAGGCCGGGCCCAGACCTTTGGCCAAACTGCCATTACAACTACTTATAGCCGTCACTGTTTTAAAATCAAAAGTCGGAACGGAACGGGGGCGGAACGGAATGGAACGTAACAGAATAGAACGGGTGTACAGCCAGAGACTGAGAGTCCTCAGTTGGCTAGATGCACCCTGTGAAGTTGGTTGGGTATATGCGACGAATTCGTATGGAGAAAGGTCGGGCAGTTCGGTGAAAAGATGGCACAATGCACTGAATAACCTGTCCAATTATTCCACAACGTGTAACAGCACGCGAATATATCAATCATCATAGGAGACCATCGATCAGTCAATAATATCTATCTACAGTGCACAATCCATCAACGCTGCTTACTATAGGTAATTCCATGTCCATTCTTCTGTACTTTCAATTAACTTTATTATCTATTTGTGTTTAAATTCATCGAATAAGTGTGTTATTCAAATCTATCAAATTTGCATCCGCCACTGTGTTTTATTGTGGTATTGCGCGGTATCTTTCAGTCGATGACTTCCCGGCCAATTACAATCTTACTTGTTTTTGCTAAAGCGTAGCGGGAGTCCAGGCGTTTTGCGATGGGACAGTGGAGTGGCGTGGAGTGGGGGGATATGGAGATGTAGATGGCCTGATCAGCGCCTGGATTACGGCTGCTGATTCTGGGGGTACTGCTGCTGCTGCTGCTGCTGAGGTTTTATGAAAATAAATTGTGCTTTATGCTCGATTATTACTGCAGACTTATTGGGTTTTGTGAAGCGCTCTAAATGCCCTGTTCTGCGAGGGACTGGGCTTTGCCTTGGGCGCAGGCTCAGGCTCGAGTTCAGGGCCAGTTCACCTTTCACCATGTGTGTGGGCGGAAGGAGGAGTTAGTGTGTGTGTGTGTGTGTGTGTGTATGCGGGTGAATGTGTTTGACTTTAACCCATCTTTAGCTGCGCTTTTGTAATTGTTAAGATTTGGTTACTTAAATTTATTATTGCTACTCCGTCGCACCCATGGGATTTCGGAAGGGTTTCGTTTCGGAGTGGGCTCCTTGCGACAGTACGAACTTGAATTGAGTTAGTTTATGGGCCTGGCCAGGCAATTTGCATTCTACTTTTGCGGCTGCAATCAAATGATTCGTGATTATGAGAAAAGTTCTGGGAGTTTCGCTGCGGTGTTCGCCGCTCCCACAGAGTTTGGCAAAAGCCCCCAGCTCTACACGATTTCCACCAATTCGTGGGGCCACGGCCGCCACAAGGTTACCCTACTGCTGCTGGCATTTACAGTCCAGAGGCCAGGGGCCACGCACATTAACCCAAAAGAAAAACAACAAAATAATTAAGCCTTAACCCCTTTATTCCACCCATGTGGGGAGAGGTGGGAATGGGAATGGAGAGCAGCGCTGAAGGTATAAAATTAACAACTTCATTGATAGGCGGCAACAAACGACAGCCAAAGGGCTGCCAAATCAAGTGTTCTGGTCACTCAGGGATCGGGTTGGGTTAAGCCCCCGCATACATGGAAGGGGGTCTCAGTGATAATGGTGCGTGACCACGCATGAGAAACGATTTTGTCAGGGACTCGAGCGCGGCGCAACCACCTGACTGACATTTAGGCGAGCTGACGAGTTAATAACCCTTTTAAGCGCCCCTGAGAGAAAGGAGCACTGGCGACCGCTGGCTACTGCCACAGTCCCTTCCTGCTGCTGGTTCTCTGGTTCCCCGGCACAGTGGTTAAATCGGAAAGAAATTCATGAGAAATTCTGTCTTAATATCAGTTATTGTTATATCTCTGAATAATCCTGCTGTAATTTAATGAACAGAGTGATCTGCAATCTCAGACATACGCACTCCAGAAGAACATACATTTTTCTGTGCAATGCGCCTCCAGTTTCCCTGATAGTAGACTCACTGTATCTGGTACTCTTTATGGTCCCTGGACTGATGGTCACTGCCAGTCGCGTGTCCATTTGCCACGAGGGTTGACTCCTTGAACAGAGGCAACAGGGGAAACAGGGGCAGAGATGGGTCCAGGCCACGAGCTTAAGTGGCTCGAACGCCCTTTAGCATGTGAATTAGAGGAAGGGACTGCCTGGCGGGAGGAGCCATTGGAAGGGGTCAGCTGGTAGCAAGTTCCAATTAAGTTGCCCGGCCAGCCACTTGGGCCAGAATGAGAGGATTGTGGTAGGAGTAGGCATTGGGAATGGGAATGGGGTATGTGGTTTTTGGGCAGGGGCAACTCTTTTCGGCTTTGGCTCTCGCTGCGGCGCATCGGTTAATTGAATCAAGTCACGTGATCGGAATAACAAAGCGGGCGATATCGAGAGGCGGCCCTGCCACTCTCTAATTGACAACTGCCGAATGAAGTTCTTTGATGAGGACTCCCATCCCCATCCCCTCAGCCACTTCTGGCTTCTGGTTCCTTATCATGTGTGTTTGTTTGTCTTTCTCGGAGTGGTTCGAGTGGCTCTGGGAAGGGTCTCCGGCGGGGACTTGGACCAGACTACGTTTTTAATATTGCATGAAGTGCCAGGCCGCCTGACCAAGACGCTTTCCGTGCGTCTCCTTCTGTATTTGCATTTTCCTTTGGAGACTTTTGGTCAGCGCCCATCAGCGGACCACACCGCAAACCCCAACCTAGACCCCCGCCTCTAAAGCAAACGTTTCGTCGTCAAAGCGACCGCAGTCGAAGATCTTAAAGAATTTCGTAAGAAGCCGTAGCAAGAGGCGGGGCCCTGGGTAGGGAAAAAGGAAAAACCTTCCCCAAAGCACTTCAAAAACTGCAACTTGCGGCCGAACCAATCCCAATTTACACCCCAACCAGAACCAGAACCAAAGCCAGTCCCACTCCCCGTCCCCGTCACCGTCACCGTCCTGACTGGCAAGTTTCGAGCCAAGAAATCCAAAACCACACGAAAGACTCGCAAGATGCAAAGGAGACGGTCCGGGAACAGGACCATGGAATACGTATTTGGGCTTTGGTTTTGGCTTTGCTGTGCTTTGCCTTGCTTTGGTTTCTCGACTCATCTCGAGCCCCATCTCGGAGACCATTTCTCGAACTTCTCCCATTCTGTATGCATTTTCCCTTTTGTTTTTTCTCAACGCCCCCGTCTCTCTGTTCTCCAGCCACTTCCATCTGTGACCAGTTCCTTTCATCATCTATTACGACACCAACCACATATAAAGCAGGAAAACCGGGTAAGGGAATTTCCTTTTGGGTTCTAAAGACATTTTTAAGGGCGATTCGGTGCGGTCCGAGATTGACGTGCAAATTGCAAGGATTAAATTTCATTTCAATTTAACAAATTGTAGCCAGGACTCCTTGTCCGACTCGGTCTGGTATGGTTCCACAGATGAATCTGCATAGATATGACATGTCTTTGGGAATGGGCTGCAGATAAGGCAGCACAGGGCCAGACATCATGAATCCACATATGTGCATAGATATGAAATGGTAAGTGGTTGCTCCCCTCTCCACCAACACAAATCTCCCCAAGAATCGAACTTGGAAAACGAATTTCACTATCCTTAAGATGTCCCTTCAAGCTGAACTTTGTAGTAATTTAAATTGGTTTCTTAGTCCGTCCTACACATGTGGCACGTGTATTAAAAAATACCAAAAAATGTATGAATCAACACCGTAAATATCTGGGAGTCGCCCTATAGAGTTTTTCTTAAGTCAAGTCAAAGTTCAAAATACTCAAAAAACAGATAGTTTGAAAAATCCAACTGTCCACAGTCCACAGTTTTCTTATGAAATAATTTTAACAATAAATACACCTACGAAAGGAGACTTATAAGAGAAATCATACGTTACAAGACTTTACTTGTATTCTGTCTGAAGATGCAGTATGTGTATAAAAACGGAAGGGCAAGAAGGAAGGAAAAAGGAGGGCTGTAAAATTCTTTAAAAGTTGCTTCGATTCGATTTCGTCTAAGATCCCCACTGTGCGACATGGAAATGGTCATATGTAGACTCCAATCCATATCTATGCTGCTTGGATATTTGTTTGTGCTCATTTTGATTATCAAATCGAATTCCGTAACCGAATCAAAATTAATATTAATTTAATTTCCTTCCTCTGCGCCAGTCCCTGCCTGGATTCTCAGCTGTCAAAGTCAGAAAGGCGCTCATTCCATTTCTTGAAAGACCCCAAACGAACCCGAACCCGAACCGGAACCCCAACCACAGGACTCTGCCACACACAGTCGACTCAATAAAACTGATTATCGCAAAATTTGCAAATTAAAAATGTTCGCGAAAATGGTAATGCCGTCGAAGGCGGGGATAGGTCGATTTCACGCATATGTGGCCAGATTTGATTTGCACTCTCATAACTTCGGTCCTGCGCCAGAGCCATCCCCATCCCCATTAGCAGAAGCACTCCTCCAGCAGCATTGTTTGTCGTTATTAAATTTGCCAATTTGCTTTTTTCGCTAAGCGAATTAAAATTCAAACACACCAGCGGAGGAAGCTGCAAAAAAAATGAATATATGTAAAGCGAAAACAAAATCGCGGTTAACGATTGCGGGAGGATAAAAGCGAATCAGCCGAAAAATAAAAATGGGATGAGTGCGAAGAGTTCACCGAACATGGAATACACTTCCACAGGAGGTAGAAGTATAACAGGAGAATACGATAATAATAAGAGAATTGTACAATCTACTTTCTTTACACACAACTTATAAATAGGGAAATCAATATATACCTACATAATGTATTGAGTAAGATTTGATAATAAGGGGGTTTCAGATTGCCACAAAAGACTTTCCACAGAGGAGTCTGAGAGTACGAGAAAATATATTGGAGATTGTGGAAGTATCCCTACTCTGCTATATGGCCCAAGTTTCAGTCGTGAGATTCCTGAGCAAAAGATAGAGTATAACCAGACCCCGCAACCTGCGATCCGTGCGCCACGCTGAGACTGGAGTGGGTAAGGCAAGTGGCATACGCCGCTCGGAGATGTGTGGGTGTGTGTGTGTGTGCATGTCAAAATAAACAAGTTTGTGTCACTGCAGAAATTTTCATTTAATTTGCTCAGCGATGACGAGCACGACGAGGACACACGACAGGCAGTCAGGCAGTCAGGTCGGCATTCCCCCCCAAGGCAAGCCACATCCCTGGACCCCATGGAGTCCCTGCACCATCCCAACCACAACTGCCTGAAACAGCCAAACAAGGACACATCGCGGTCGCTGGAAAAAACGCGAATTTAAACTGCGAAAAGGTACAAAGAAGGTGGGAGTCCCCGTCCCCACATCCGCATCTGCATCCACGACCCAAGCCCGAGCCCGAGCGGAAGTTGCCCAGAGGAAGCGGAACAGCGACTGATGGAGGTGAGGTGGCAATGGGCGCGGCGCGGCTACTGAACCTGAAAAGTGGTTAAATTACAAATTATCCACGGCAGCTGGGTACTGGGTACTGGAAACTGGGCACAGGGTACAGGGTGACCCCCAAGTGGCAATGCCATATTGTGCGGCCTGGAGTTGGACCAAGAGCAGGAGGCTCTGGGGCAGGGTCAGAGCCAGGAACAGGAACAGAAGAGCTACTGGGAAGACGGGACCGGAGCCAGTTGAGAAGTTAAGCACTCGTAGCGGCAGTGTAGGATATGAAGAATTATGCGCGACGGGGGACGGATCCCTAGAAAGGCTTTACAACAAAAACTTAAAGTCAGCTAAAATTCGACGCCCTTCCTTTGCCCCCCTCCTGCTAGTCGCGCACTCCAATCCGGACAGGGCCTTGGCCACCCATGGGCCATAAATCAAGAATAGACAGGAGCCGCAGAAGCAGGAGCAGCAGGAGCAGCAGCCTGTTTCCATAATTCAGGGAAAATGAAAGAAACCCGGAGTGGGAGTCGGAGTGGGAGTGGGAGTGGGGGATGTGGGTCTGGCCATACCCTCTCTCGCTGCGAGTCCTTGTCCCATGTCCTTGGCACAGGTGCAGCCTTCAATTTACACATGTGAATTAAGGTTTTAAAATGGTTTGACAAAAACGAGCTAGGAAAAGCCAGGAAAAGCCACTCTCCACTCTCCATTCGCCACTCTCCACCCACCCCAGCCGTAATTCATTGTCATGCCCATGTGGCAGCCCCAAAGGGAGAGTGGGCAGTGGGGAGTGCGGAGCTTGGAGCTTGGGAAGGGGGAAAGGAATGCCCGTGGCAAAGATTAATCAGCTGAGCTACCTCGCATAACACAACACTGAAGAGTACAGCCCTAATACACTCAACCACACTCTCCACTCTGCAGCTTTCTCTTCTTTCTCCTTTCCTTGTAATCGATTTTTGATTGAATATTGCGCCCGGGCTCCCATTTCCATTTCCATTCCCCTGCCCAGCTCCACCCCCAGTCCCACTCACGTGCTCTGGCCGAGCCTGGTCCTGTCCTCCTTTTGTCCTGGGACCCGGATCGGCATGTTGTCACACACATGTCGCTCGTTATAAATTTTCCGCCTTTTCAAATATCAATAACTGTAAATATTATGAACACGTTCGCTTATGGGCTTAGCCATGGCTTTCTTTTCCACTCCCCCACGTTCCACCCACCCACACGCTTTCCATTTTGCACACTTCCTTCCCTTTCCTGTCGAAGGAAGAATTTTTTTTGTTTTCGCTATTGGTTTGCCCCTTTGACTTTGATTCTGGCTTCGTGTTCTGCTCCTCCTTTGGCAATGGGTATGCCGACTGTGGGGTATTTGGGTTCCTTAATTCCCTATCCCTTCCTTAATTATTTGAATAGCTCCTTACTGAAATGCAGAAATGAAATACGCTAATGACGTGGATTTGTTGATCTGATTTGCTAATGGTTTTCTTAAACAAATACTCTTGAATTGTTCTGATCTGAGCGGTCTTTGGGCAGTCATCTAGCATCTTCCCACTCTCTGAAAAACGTTAAGTACTGGTAGTCGCTGAGTCAGCTTTCCTGAAGAGCACTGTAGCCCTGGGCTGCCTTTAAAGGGGTCTCCTCTCTCTCTCTAATCCAGTCTAAGGCTCATACGAGTATGTGGGACATCCGTGCGACAGGTTGGCTTACGCTTTAAACACTTTTTCCTCTGGCTCTGTGGTCGTATAAATCCAAATATGATCACTTCATAATTTGACATTGATAGATGAGTGCGGGAGTTAAACAAAACAGAAATAAAATAAAACCCAATATTCAGCCAACAAAAAAAAAAGGGGTAGACGACACTCAATCATGCACACAGATGGTGGAAGTGGCACACACATGAGCCGCAGGGGGGAAGGCAGCGAGGCCCGGGCACTTACGGGGGTTATCGTTTTGTCAGGCCCGGCCCGTAGACGTCATCGTCATTCACATAACGGTGCTTTGATGGTTGTTTGATTCCTTGTGTTTGCAACGATTGATATTTTATCGTTTTTATGGCCTTTGCCTGGCCCCAGACCCATCCCGTCCTGTCCAACCGGTGTGGAGCGGAGCATTGGTGTGCGTGCGTTCTTCAAACCCTCTGAGCGTTATATGTGGTTGCTTAATAGATTTTTTATGATCTGTTTTTCTCTCTTCCACGAAAAAAGGGTTCAAGTCGGGCCCAAGCACAAGCCCAAGACCAGGCCCAAGCCCAAGCCCAAGCCCGGGGCTGTATGAGAGACCTCCTTTATTGATATATTTCGCGTGCATGTAAACAAGCAAATAACATTAATAATCCAAAACTCTGTGTATGTCTTATTCTATGTCTTGCTTTTCCCAAGACCCCGTGGCTATGCCCGTGTGTGTGTGCGTGTGTATCTGTGTGTGCGACAAGTGTTGGTATCAATAATAAAAGCATATTATCATCATAATCATCATCAGGGTAATGTTAAGTGTAACTGCAGGTCAAACTCGTGCACCCGTTTACCCTGACTCCACCTCCACCTCCACCTCCATCTCTCCCTGAGAGTGGCTTGGAGGCATAAGAGACACAGGGACCCCAACCAGGGCCAAAGGGTTAATGGCAGCACACGACACAATGCCAGAGCGAAGCTCTGAACAATGCAGGTCGATGAGGTCGGGCTCCCTTTAAGGGGGATGGGGGCTCTGGGAGGTCGTGCCAGTAGCCCTTGAGCCCCATAAATTAACCCTTTGTTAATTGATACAAATACAATTAATGTGCATGTGTGTGTGTGTGGCCTGTCTCCACGTGCGTGTGCGGCTACTTAACGGTAACGGTAACTAAGCAAACTCAACAACAACATCGAGGGGCAGCGGCATGGGGCAACAACCGTGACGACAACAAATGCAGAAAGAGACGGAGAGAGAGAGAGAGGAGAAGTTGGAGTGTACGAGTATCAGCAGCAACATTTGATTGCAATCCTAATTATTGCTTAAAACAATTAACATTTCAATGTGTAATACAATACAATGGATACACACAACCACCTGCACATACATGCATACATACGGACCAACAGACAGATGGACACACGGACACCCGGACACCCGGACAGAAGGTGGCCACAGGATATGCATAAATGCAACAATACGCTGGGCCCTGGGTCAGTCGGCGCGTGCAGCTGTTAATAGAGTGCCTCCCCAACAAAAGGACACGCGGACAAAGGACATTAGTGAGCTTTGGCTTTGCCTTCAGGGCTATGGGAACGGGATACATTTGGGCCCGTCTCCGTCCCCCAACACTGGTTGAGAGCTAAACCAAACTGTTGCAGGTACAGGCTGTTGCAGGCTCCGGTTTCCACTAACGTTTTCGACCAAAACTTAAAGGAGATACAGCTCTTGAATGCTTTTAATACATAACAATAAATTAATGATTTTACAGTATAGGATATAGAATATTGTAGTAATATAGAGACAAATTTGTGTTTACGCTAAGAAACTAATTTTATTTTACAATAATAGTGGACAATTGGATAACATCTTTCTAGGATTATCTAATATCAAAGTATATCCACGAAATAATATACAAAGCGTACACCACTGTGCGGGACAGACACGGACCCTGGCCACGCCCAGTCGGACAGGAAGTGCGCTACGGTCAAGCGGTGGTCTCCTCTTCTTCGTTCCTGTTCGATATCCTTGTCCGTGTATCATTACGGCGGCCACTTCGCTGCTCCTGGCGGAAGTCGTAATTACCCGTGTACTCGTACACTCGGGGGGGGGGGGACATGGGGACATAGGGCGAGCATGTGCATGTATGTAAATGGGATTTTACTCCGTGCGAGTGCATGTGAATGTGAGTTGAGCGGAGTGTTGGCCTGGCCCAAAAACGGAAACCGGCCAAACAACGAGTGTAATGTACACGATAGCATAGAAAATGGATTGTGATGGGGGGGCGGGAGATGGGAGGTGAGCGGGTACCGACTGGTTGCAGGGGGCGTGGCATGTTGACCACTTTGTTTTAATGGGTGCTCTTCGGTGAATGCTATTATTAAATGTGGCCTGCATCTTATTATTAACTGCTCATCGTACTGCTTCTATTTGTTCCTTCTGTGGTCTGTGGTGCAGTCCACCCCCTTCGATACAGCCCCATCCTTTCTATGGTCGTATAGTCAAACCCCTCCTGTATAGCCCCGGAATTAATTACACACTGCGAGAAGGTCCAAGGGCTGGTAAACCATTAATCTATTAATGCACAGCGACTTGGCCAAAAAAGCCTTCGAGAAGCTGTCGCTCCTCCTCACTCACTCACTCACACCCCCGCCCCGTGCGCCTTCTCTTTCTGGGCCAACGCATTTCCGTTTCCGCTTCAATGGCAGCTCAGTTTTGGCCTCCAGCCCCCCAGCCCCCGCTCAAGTTCGGAACGAATGGCGGTAATGACTTTTCATTCTCGCCCAAGATAACGCCAACGTTTTTGGCTCTTTCGCTTTTTTGGCTTTCAGTTTTCAGTTTTCGAAAATAATCAAAGGCGGATGGCGGGGGACAGAAGGGGCGGCTCGGAGGGGACGGGGAAACTCCTCCAGACAGGCAGTCAGTTAGCTATCGGTTGGGTACTGGATTCCTTCCACCCCCACCCCCATCACCCCGCCCTCCAGCTAAGCCTCCGGGTAATGAACGCAATAAACGCAACCGAAAAATTTCAAACTCTCACACGGCGAAACTACGAAACAGTAGAGAATCATCGGGGAGGTGGGGCGGGGCATGGGGCGGGTCGCCTTCGGAAGGGGTATGCGATAGTGTCCTGGCTGGGTATCAGAACGGTGGGGGTCTGGAAGGGGCAAGAGTGCGGACTATTTGCGCCATCAGCGAACGCGCTTCTTCTGTGCGCTCGACCATAAAAAAGGGCCGCGCCTGGACAACACAGTGGTACAAATCGGTGATCAGCAAATTGAGCCAAATTCATTAAGGTGTCTTTCAGTGCGGGGGATTTTGGAATATGATTTCTAGATCTTTCATAGCCTATGATGTCTTTTTCCAGGAGATTTTAAGAGTTGAAGATACCTTTTGATTGTGTTCTTTGATTGTGGACCCACTGTGCCTTGACAGAGACGCCTTCTCTAGTTAGTCATAAGCAGGACCATCCCACACACACACACACACACTCCCACACACACACCGTGAAGAGGAGAGCGAGTGAGATAGAGAGAGAACGTTTTGTAGTGCGTTTTGTAGCCATTTCCGGGCATTGGGCATTCCGGACTCCGGCGCCGCTGTCTGTTCCAGCAACTACCAACTACCTTCCCTTCACCGCTTTCCCCTTCTGGGCAACCCATACTCTTCCCTGCAAGACAGCATACCCTCTCTCCCAGTCATTATTGCTGTTGTTTCTGTTGTTTCTGCCGCTGTGTTTTTGCATAGACAGCAAAGACCGTCGACATCGTCGACTAATTAACTGCGATTATTACGGTCATTACGTGGGATTTCCTTTGCGTAAACATCTTGAATTTTGGCGCTCTTTTGGACCACCACTCCCCACTACACCGCGCTACCCCAGCCCCCCTCCATCCCATCAACTCCGTGTCTTTCTCTGTCTGTGTTGGTTTTTGGGAGGCGAGGACAAGTCTTGGTTGTGTCTCTGGCAGAAGGAGTTATACGCCAACTAATGGCTGTTCCTCCCTCTTAACCCCATCGCAGCCTCAGTCCCCCTCCCCCTACCAACCACCTCCAACAGACATTAAAGCAAATTAACCCCCACCCTACTTCCTGTGGCAGCCGCAAAAGTCATTTGTTGTGCAATGTGTTCCATGTGGCTGGCAGTTTAAAAACCAACACAAAAATCAATAAAAACGACCAAAAAAGGGATAACCAAATTAGGAAATGGAAAGGGGGGTTGGTCGGGGTGAAGCCTGTACCAGAACGGGAGGCGTGGGAGAGTACACCGAGGCAAAAACTATAGTTTTTGAAAGTCCAACGATGATTTTTCGACTAAAAAAAAAATATTGTAAATCAATTTCATAAAATTGTTTAAGCATTTGAAGCTCAAGTTTTCAAATTAAGTTATTGTACGAGAAATCATACTTTTCCTGAGTGCACCAAGTAGGAGCGCGAGGAGCTCCAGGGGAGGGATAACTTTCGGTGTCTGATTGGAGAAAGGCACGCCAGGGCTAAAAGGCTAATGGTTATGACTGTGGTGGACAAGTTGACAGTGGCTTTGGCTTAAAGACTCAAACCGAACTGAATGGCAACCGGCCCGCCCCGCTTTCCACCTTAAGCCATCAGCAACAGCCCCCCTCCACCCCCGCTGGCGACCACAACGCAGGCTGGCAATCCTGCCATCGCAGGGACATTTTCCAGACTTGGCAAGGGCTAAAAGGTAAATGTCTACATGCAACCTTAAGATTACTCAATTAATGTACTTTAATTTTGGCCAAACCAAAGTGTTTGTGGATGTCTTTTTGTGTGTCTTTGCATTCATATTTGGGTGTGCGTGCGGGTCAGTATTTTGGGACTAGCTGCCCCGTTGGTTACGCTTCCTACACTGGACCCGAATAGTTTCACTTAGCTTTAAATATGTATGGCATACGTTTTTTGCCCCTAGAGTAGAAATATTAAAATTTTATTTTACTTTCACTTAAACATTGGCATTAATATGAAAATATATTTGATATTTCATTTCTCAATGAAAAATGTATTTATAATTAGAATTAAATAAATTTCCTACAAAATTAATATATTATAATTTTTAGCACACTTATATTTAAATCAAAGTGAATTCGATTTAATTTCAATATTTTTGTGTTTAAAAACCGAATATTTTATTTAAATATGGGTGTGTTTCTTTTTACTATGCCATTTTACTCTCAGTGTACATATGTATTTCGCGGGTTATATTATCGATATTTTTCACTGCTAAACTTGATTCTAGAAATATTTTGAGCAATATATATATGCGTATCACATAATCCGATCGTTATATCTCCGTCAACCCTTGAGGTAGTGCCACATCGAGCACAAGGCAGGAGAGTCAGCCATGGAAAATGGTTTTCTCTTCCACATTCAATCTATACTTCATTATGATCTGATCACAAAGTCGATCTGCTATCTAGTACGTTAAAGTTGGTATAGTATCGTTCTTTATAAATCGGTGTTTTCGGTTTCTGAGGATGTTTTCTGTACTTGAATATACACTTCTTTTAGTTTGATATTAGAGGATAATGCACACGAACTCCGGTTCCTTTAGCTTTAATAGTTCCTGGGAACTAAATATATTTATATGTATACTTATGCACTTCCTTCTGGCAATTCCTATTCTCTTTCAGTACCGTGTACAAGTGTACAAATGTAGAAACTGATTGAGAGTAAAACTAATTTTAATCCATAGCTTGATGCGAACACCTGCACCCATAATGCCGTATCCCATAGACTTTCGGCAGATGCTCCAGCTGAAGCTCAAGTTATATGTACATATATACCATACATATATGCAATCAATCTATAAAGTCAAAGTAAATTTGCATGCATACACACACCCACACCCACACCCACACCCTGTCACTCGGAACGTGCTCGTTGGCTGCTGAAAGTACTTTGTCATTTTGGCTAGTTTTTGGCCATAATCTAGTTTCGGGTTGCTCCTGCTCCTGCTCCGGCTCTGGCTCTGGCTCCGTCTCCGGCTACGAAAGCGAACGAAATTCAATTAGCTCCAACATCTTAAAGCAGCGAGAGCAAAGGACCCATCTGGGGGAAGGGAGTCCAAAGAGAAGGACCCTTCCTGAGGAGGAGGAGCAGGGAAGGGCACAAAACCATCATCAAGGTAAGCAACTGAAGTATCTTCTCTACCCCAATCCCGATACACAGAGGTCTGGCAGGCAGTCCAGACTCGCACTCGCACTCGCACTCCAACTACAAGCCGTAGCAATCCTGGAGTGCAACTGATATGAATTTCCATATTGACAGCCGGCGACGGCTGTCCATTCGTTGAAGCCAGGACAGCAGAGGAGGACAGCCCAGGAAGTTACCGCATTTGTGGCTGTTCAAATTTTGTGGCCGTTGTTTTATGGCTCTACCCGCTGCCACTTCTCTCGTTGGGGCCAGCTCCCTTTTTATTTTTGGGCAGCCCACACACATTCAATTTTTTAATAAGCCCTGCGATGCCGAACCCCGAGAAGTACAAAACAAATATTAATAACTTGCAAGGCCTGACCGATGCGAGGGGCAGCCAAAAAAAAAAAAAAACGCTAAAAACCGAAAAACAAAAACCGAAACTCGAAAATCTTTTTTTGGGACAAAAAACGTGGAAGGAGGCTGCTCCTCTGCCGATTTTGGGTGTCTGCGGCTTGGAGCACTAAGCAAATATCAATATTTTCTACAAACTGCTGACTGAATTGGGTTGAGATGGGATGCGATGGGATGGGAAGGGTGAGCCACCCGAGGACATGCATCATAAAGTGCAGGACACGGACACGGACCCCAAACGAGGTTTTTCTGCTCTGGTCACTAGAAAAATCAAGTTAAAGCAATTAATTTCCACAAAACAACCAATTAGCTTGCAAAGTTTGCCGTAAGTGTCTAAACAGGGGTCAGGTTCTGGAGCCCACACCCACACCGACGGAGAGCAGGAACAAAAGGTTACTTGATTTGACTACTTTGAATGTTTGACACTTTACGGACCAAAAGAAGGTCCGACCAGACTCTGGGCTGGCTGGTGGGATGTCAGGGCTCAAAGGCAGACCGGTAGACCATCTTGTTTTCCTTGTAGTGTCACAACACATCCTGCTGAAATAATTTACCAGGCCGGGGCCAAGGATCAGGGTAAGAGAGAGATCTCTGAGAGAGCGAGTGGAAAAACTCAAGTTGGTGGTCCATTTGGACAAGTGTGAACAAGATGTTTTAGGCCAGGCGGACAGCTGGACACTATGTTGACACCAATGGCATCCTGGAGCTGGAGCTGGAGCTGGAGCTGGAACTGGACGATGGACCTGCTAAGGCGAGGACTTCAAAGTCACAGACGATGACGACGACAAGGACGAGGACAACCTGGTTGCACTTTTGTTGCTGTTGCTGTTGCTGTGATTGTTATTGTTGGTTTAGTTTGTCGTTTTCATTCAGTCATTAAAAACCCTTGTCAAGTCCTGCCAGGACGCACACACACCGCTCTGGGATATCCTTTGGGCCTGACCACACCAGGCGGCCCGAGACAGACACCTGCAAGAAACGATTTTCGTAGTCTACTTTCAGGCGGCATTTAAATTAGCCCAGCCAAAAACCTCAGTCCCTCAGTCCCTCCCTTTCTTCATAGTCTCATCTGTCCAGCAGCAGCAGCCTAAGCAAACCCCAAGGAAAAACGGAAAATTTGCATTTAACTTGAAGTGTTTGTCCCTGTCGCTCTCTTTCTCTCTCTCTTTCTCTCTCTCTCTCTCTTACTCTCTGTCTATTTCTGAGCCAGATGAAGCTTTAACCCTTTTGGTTAATTGAATTGATGGATTTGTGTCTGGGAACGTGGCCAAATAAGCTTTAAGGTCTTGCCAGGCGATTAACATACTATATACGAAAATGGGGCGGGAGTTTTCGTGATGCCTGATGGTGGGCTTGCGGCAGCGGCAGGGGCAGGGGCAGGATTTTTAGAAACGTGTGGCACTCGCAGGCAAATTGAGAAGCATTCGAAATTATGAAAAGTAAGCCATAAAATCTTATTTTTACTTCCGCTACTCCACTCCACCCTCAAGCCCTACCCACACCGCCAAAATCCCACTGCCAGGGGGTGTGGTGCTTTTTTCGACTGGGGGTATGGGGAAGCAGCAGCACTGGCATTATGGTTGACGGGGGGGATGGATACAATTTTAATTATGGCAACCGTAAGCTTTTGGTTGTAAATATTTGAAAATGCCCGATAACGTCGACGATTTTCATAAATAATACAACCCGCTCGAGCTTCTCTGGTACCCACCCGTCACTCCATCAGTGAATGGGACTGGGGCTGAGACTGAGGCTGGAACTGGGTCTCGGGAAGGGGGATGGGGAATGGGGGATGGGGGATGGGGGACAGGGACCGAAGCAGCTTGAAGCTAAGTGCCTGCTCCCACGATAAGGGTTATGCGTGTGCCTAGCCTGGCTCTCCAGCCGGGTCGCCTGTTTGGCGTTTAAAGACAAAAGGATTGCCTCAATTTGTGGCTCGGTTCGGCCCGACATTGTGCGTGTGGCCACATACACTGAGGGAAAACCACCCACACAGAGCATGTCGCACAATCCGGAAGGAGTGACTCGATCGTGAGAGATGGGACTCAGAAGGAGAAACAAAGAATAATACTTTAAAGTCTTCGAATGGGGAACGATTATGTGAGCAGGCACTAGACTCGGACTGTAAGCTGAGGTTTGGTTCCACTACTCTCGGATACTTCTCTTTCAGTGTACGTCTGTTGTCTCTGGCGGGGCATGCTTGCGTATCTTTATCTTATCGAGAGCTGAGGCTGTTTGCGTGCCTTCTGATTAGACCGCCAGACGGAACACCCCACACCCCAAGCACAGCCTCAACCCTTTTCCACCACCCCCTTTCCCACTCTCTGCCGTTCCCCTTACCCGCACGAGTACCCGCAGGAACATTAGCGGCATCTCAGCATTTGATAAGCGACAAGGCGAGCATAAGGCAAACGGGAGACTCCACCACCCCCTCTGCCGCCATTCTGGGTGCTGGTGGCACGCGTTGCCGTTACCCTATATTCTCTTGAAGATGCCACTTGCCTGTCTTCTCCTGTGATCTGTGATTTCAATGTGATTTTTGTTTTCCCAGCCACTACTCCTCGTTTTTTCTACTTCGCCCCCTACCCCTTCTGTGCCACCACACCCTTCTCATTTTCCCCCGTCCCTCACTGACTGATTTTACTCCTTTCTTTTTGTCTTTGGCCAACATTCATCATGAATGCCTCGAGCCCGCATCTTAATTTTCCTCCAAAAGCAAACAACACGCACGCCCCACTCACACGCGCGTATGAATGAGTGGGCGGACCACGCCCCCACCCCCCAAACCCCCACATCCCCATCCCTGTCCCTGTCCCTGTCTCTGGCCTTTCCTCTGGGGAGACTGGGCAGACAGTTTTTGACGAGCACTTCTTAATTTATGATAAGGGTTTTTGGAAAATTGGAAAATGTTAAAATGCTGCCTGCTAAAAAGTGGGTGTGGGGGATGAACGGGTTGCGAACCTACGGGCTGAAAAGAGATTTGGGGGGGCGGAATGTTTGGTTTTTTCTCAACTCTCCTCTGGCCCACCCACACTCTTTGGGGAAACTTCCTTTCGTAATGAGCTGCAAAAGCATTTGAATTATTTTTAACCCCGACGACATTATGCCCATGAGATCAACACATACACACACACACGCACGCACACACGCACACATGACTCTCCTATCACTCACCCACTTCCACGCAACCCGGATCCCTTTCCACCATCCCCCTCAACCCGTATCGGGCTGTGCTTTGGCGAAATTTGATTTAGGATTTTTAATTTTGTGTGTGCGCTACTCATATTTTTTAATTATGCTGAGTAAAAAAGGATTTACAACACACTCGCGCACACACATGGCCTGGCTTTCGAAAATTAATTAAATTTGCACACATTTGCAGCTGCCCCTTTTGGGGGCAGCCCCCTTCCCTCACCTCACTGTGCTGCATGGCAATTAAAAAGCTTTTACAGCAATCAAAAGTTGAAAATGTGCGGACGTTTTGCTGTTGCTTGGAATGACACTTTCTCCTGGCCCGGGAAACGGAGTCTCCGGCTTCCCCCAAAAACACCACCTCCCATCTACAAACTGAGACCCTGATAAGACCATCAAGCTGTTTATAGTTTTAAACGCTTTGACATTTGCATATGCCCAACCGCCCGACTGCTCCCCTCTTAAAGCTACCTCCCCAAAGTAACACTCAAGCAGGCACATTCCCATGATAAAAAAGATCCCCAGAACCACTCCATTCCGCTCTGCTCTCCATTTGACCGCCGGGCATCCTTATGCCCAGGCTAGTGGGGGATGGAGTGTGGAAGGAGCTACGCAGAAGTTGGCCCAAGAACGCCATCAAGATGAAGGGCCCACAAAAACACGGAAGGCTCGGTTCGGACCGAAGTTTATGATACCCTTCCATAGTTCCTATGGCATCGGTTTGATGTTAGAAAAATCAAATGAATAAGGCATGTCCTTTGACCAATTGATGGTTACCTATATGGATTAATTGTGTTCCTGATATATCGATACGATCGTGGTACCTATATCTCCAATGGGAGCTATAAGATGCCTAGTTTCAGCTAGATAGTAGCTTTAGCTCTGAGTCACGGACTCGATTGTCAATTCCGAATTCGTAGCTTTCTTCAAACGTCTGATCTAATCATATTGAATTTCTCTGTGGCAGTGTATACGCGTAACCACAGTTCTTATATCAATGACAGAGCAAAGGGAACAAGAGTGGATGGGTGGGTGAGTCCGGTCATGTGTCTTACGCTTAAGCGAATTATGAAGTGACCCAGAGCGCATAAAAATTTATTGCTACGAAATAAAAATCAGCGTAAAAGTCTGTCCAGGCTATGGGTGGTTAGGCAGGGGGCAGCGGACATGAGAGATGAAATCAGCATGTGAAAAAAAATGCTGCGGTCCCCCCCATTGGGTTCCGTTACGTTAAGTTCTGTTATGCCCGCCAGCGGGAACAATAGCAAAGATATGTCCAAAAAGGGAGAGGGAGACCGGCAGGGACAAGAAAGTCCTTTTAATCTTAACACATATCATCATGATAACAATTTGGTCACTTTAAGTGAGGCAAATTTATTTATAAGCCTCCCCCTCACGACTTCCCCGGTCCCCTCTCCCCAGTCACCCTTACCACTCACACTCCCGCTAGCATCTGTCCATCTTTATTGTTGTATCTCTATCAAGGACTCGCATCAAGGACCCTTGCTTGCGTTTTTCCTATACCCTTGCGGAGGGTACTACAATTCCGTCCAGATGTGTGCGACGCAGAGAAGCAAAGCCTTTTTAATAGCAAAACAGTAGAGCTAGACTCTTTCTCCGCATACTCACTGGTCGGAACTAGTATAATATTTACCAAATCATATGATATAAGTATTTACATCGTTTGAAATCTTTGTAAGAGAGGTTGTTAATGCTTAACATAAGTCATCCTATTTCAATGACTAAGCCTTGTCGAATTATATTGCTTATGTCTTCGTTATAGATATTTCGAGCTTGTAAATGTATCTAAGCCGAAATAATACGAAACATCATACAGTTTCCATAGGAATAGAGGATCCGAAAGGGTAGCTAAGGCTTCGAATACATAAGGTACCCATCTCTCGACTACTCGTATTTTTTTGGCCCTTTCTTTGCTCTTTATGCCATTTTTTTGCTGTTTTTCTTGCTGTTGTTTGGTGTTTAAGTAAATTGAAGCAAAATGCGCTTTGATGTCCTTTGTACACGATGTCCACGCACAGTCTCCCCTCTATTATTCTTCACCACTCACTCACTCACGCACTCACTCTCTTTCTCTGTTGCTCTCATGTCTAATCGTGCTTTATGTACCGTTACGCACTCAACTTTCTCTTACCCCATTCTCTGCGGGACTATTTTTTTGTACGCCTGTGTGCTGTGTGGTTCGGCCATTGGCCATCAATTCCCTTTGGCCGGAAGAAGAAATCATGTCCAGTGATTTTTTTTTATTAGTACCACCCCCCGCACAAACACACACACACACACACACACACACACACATCTTTAGCCCTGGGCTTGTGCATGCGTGGATTGCGTGTGCAAATATTTGTAATTTTATTACGCACTCAAGTACTCATAAATAAACAATTACATCAGTTACGATGTCCCTTCCTCTTCTCCATCCGCTATCATCATCGTTCTGCGGCTAACAGGTCTTACCCCCCGCCATCGCCACTGCCACCGCCACCGCAGTCCAATTGCCAATTATTTATAGTTATGTTTCCTATTAGTTGCAGCTAATGGCAACGTCACACCCCCTTTATACAAGTATTCCCTACCCGAAAACGCCTTCTCTTCTGCCTTTTTTTGCACCCTTGCGGAGGGAATGTTGATTTTGAAAAACTTTCAAAATTAAAAATTTAGAATGGCGGCATTTTTCTATGCAGGAGAGTTCCTCTGTTGCTGTATATAATTCGTAATCGTCAAGATCGGACAACCATATCAGATGGCCATAGGTGCCATAAATATTATATATCCGCTAGGGTATTTAATGCTTCGACCCCAAAACGGTGGCCTCCATGCTGTTCATATTCTGAGTGACTTTGTCTCGTGCCTTTCCGCTTCTAATCTCAACCATTTTTTGGCAGAAAAATGGCTAAAAACGAATTTCGTGTTTTGCATTTCGTTGCTGTCAAGCGTTGCTATTTTGCAAGGCAGTGGGTGTGGGTGTGGGGAAATACGGTTTGGATGAGGATGAGGGCTATGGTTGAGTTCTGTCTGCACTGATTCAAAAGGTTTTTAACATGTCTGAGCACGCAACGTAATTTTAGTTTAATTGGGTAATTATGCGCATACAGTGGGAAGGATTTTATATGTGCGTGAGTGGGTGTGAAAAACATAAAACTCGTGAGTCACGTACGTCACAAAAGCTTGCTATTCATGAAAATATTCATACCATAGAGAATATCCCCAAAGAAATGTCTACCAATGTAGAATTTAAATCCACACAAAGAAACAAATGCCGGATATTTGTTAATAAACTTTGCTGTAGAATACCACATCAGAAAGAACTCGAAGAAAATTCGAGCATTTCCAAAAAATGTAACCCTTTTGACCTATTTTTCTTCAAAGTAGAATCTTAAATTCATCCATAGTTTATAGCTTTTTAAAAAGTATTTCTAGTAAATATATGATTATTTTAGATGTTTTCCAAAATATCAACAAGATTTGAATCAAATTCATAATAGAATTGGAGATATCTTGAGCCCAAAATGAGAGCTTTAGTGATCTTCCTACCTCGTGAGTGCGTGACTGCGTGAGTGCATGACCCATTCATGCGCTCATCTCTATTCCAGGGGATGGTAAGAAGCTAAAGCAGATACAAAATTTTACCAGTTTGTTTGCTGTGCATGCAAATGCAAGGCTCCAGACAGATGGAGATGGAGAGGGAGAGAGGGAGCTGGAGAAAGTCGAGGAGAGGGAGAGATAGTTGAAGCAGACGCCATAACTAACGGTAAGATGAATCCACTGACACTGTTTGCTCGATGCCAAGTGGAAATCCTATGGCGCTGAAAAGCACCCGCCAAGAAACAGGTGTAGTTCGTAGAGGGAGTTGGGAGCTACTGGAGGAGCAGTCGCAATGTCAGCGGAAACGGAAGTGCATGCAGTTTGAGCTGAGCTCACTGGCGAATGAGGGTGAGCGTGGGGGCGGGGGTGGGAGTGGGCGTGGGTCGAAGGAGTGCAGCGGAAGTTGTCGTTTTGGTACAGGAAGCCCACTTCAAAGGCGTTTTCGAGGAACGGGCCTAGGGGTTCGCGTTATGCTTGGCTGACTTTCGCTTTGGCTTGTTAATTTATGTGCAGAGGCGTAGCCCAGTAGGGGTTGAGGTACAGTTAAGTATGCATATGCAAACTTTATTTTGGCTGCGTTTAATTATGGCTCCACAAGAAGCACAAGCAGAGTGCCCAGCAATCACATCAAGGAAGCGACTTCTCTCTCTCTATCTCTCCTTAGCAGATAAACTCTTTAAGAAGAACAACTCGAACTCGACAACAAAAAGAACTGAAACACAAATTTTGACCCCGAAAATTGGGCCAACAAGTTTGGCCGAAGTGAGAGCGAAAGAGATGGCGGACACACACACTAGCCCTCTCTCTCCCACTCATTCACTCTGGCTTTCTGGCGGCTGTCTCATTTCATTGTTATTATTTGCCGGCGCGAAAGTTTTAATTTTTATTATTAACTACGAAACTTTTGCTGGAAAGGCACAAAACTTAAAAAAGGCGACAGACAGAAAGAGCCGGCAATAGTCTACCAAGAATGTGTGAAAGGGAGGCCGACAGAGAGACGCGTGGGCAAGGAGATGAGCATGAGCTAGCGAGCGAGAGGGATGGTTAGATAGACAGCGGACAGACTTTGGTAAAGGGGTGCGCGGTGCTGGCTGCAGGGGCTGCAGGGGCTTTTGGGAAGCGTCAAAGTTTTAAAGTAAAGTTTTTCGGCGTACGCCCGCTCCCCGCGCTCCCCTTACTCCCCATACTCCACTCGCGAACACCCCATCCTATCCTTTAAACGCCCGTAAAGTATAACTTTGTTTTAGGTTTTTGGGGTTTTTGCTCTGCCATATGATTGCTTGGCAGCGAATTCTGCTGCCGTTCCCGTTCCCGTTCCAGCCGCTTCTTCTTGCCACTTTAAGTTGTTCCTGTTCCTGTTCGTGTTCTTGTTCTTGTTCTTGTTGTTGTTCCCGTTCTTCTTAGACTTTCCGCAAAACCAAAAATCGGGCAAGGTCAGGGACAAGGCCTCTTTCGTTCCGCTCACTTCGCCTTCCAAGTTCAGTTCAGTTCAGTTCAGTTCGGTTCAGTTGTTGGTTTTGTTTAGTTTTCGGCTCTCAAGTTGGATTCCCTTCCCCCTTTCTTCGTGGGGATCTTAAAGCTAGGTATTTTCATTACAGTTCTGTCTAGTATTGTCCAGCAGCATTCAAAATCGATCACTTCCCATAAAGAAGTTGATAAGAAGATTTTAAAAACCTATGAAGATATAGCTAGAAGCTGTATCTTTTAATTTATGGTTTTTAATTTCTGTTATATCCGGAATCAAGTTTAAGTATTTAAAGGTTTCAGCACTGAAAAAAAAATTTGGTAGCAAAAAGATTTTTTAGATACAGAAATGGTGAAATTCAATAGAATTCACTTTGATTTAAATACAAATGTATTTGTATTTAATCTAAATATAAAAGACTTGCAGATATTTTAAGACTTATATTAAATTTGTAAGAAATATATTTAATTTAGATATAAAATTAATTTTTTATTTAATTGAAATATGATATATCTTTAGGTCTAATATTTTCATATTAATGTCAAAACGTAAGTGAAAGAACTTCCATTATAATATTTCCACTCTCGCGGAAAATATAATGGTTTTAATATTCACATCTAAAATCTATAATATGCATACGAGTATGTAAATAAGAGGAAAATTACTATTCAATCGTATAAAGGAAATCCCCATACATCAGTCTATTTGTATTCTTTATGTTACGGTTCATGGGTACTACCTATCATTTTTATTTTATTTTTTTTATTACAGATTAATTTAACTTTCAGGTCTCTATTTGTGTAATATAATTAACTTTGACCCCGCCATTTAACTGGACATTAAAGCCCTATAATAAAGAACATATTTTTCTGGCCTGAGAGATTTTTGAAAATATTCCTTGCAGCCCATCTATTGAATGGTCGTTAAGCTAAACATTTTGGGGAAAATTAAAGAGCTATGGTAACGATTTGCTGGAGCAATCCGTACCATCCTCATGGTCTGACCTTTGTCCCGAGCACACGCAGCATTATTTATGCTGCATTTAACTTTGGTTTCCCATTCATGGCTTGACCATTTTTGGGGTGCCACTGTTTTGCGGTTGAAATCCATGTTGGTCAGTCCTGGGGCCAGTGGCTGTGGCACTGTCAGGGGCTTTGCGGAACAGTGTTCGCACACACATACACACACACACACACACACACACACAAATTAAGTAACACTTACAATGCGAACAGAGCCGCATTCAAATTCGCATTCCATTTTGGGACTCTACGAGCACGCAGCATGTGGTCACAGGCAGGAGGTGTAGAGGGGGTCTTAAGGGGAGCGTGGTCACTGGGTTGGGTGTGGGAGGAGTATCCGGAAGAGTTTTCCCTTTTTTCAGTGACCGAAAATTGAAAAAGAGCCTGCAGTTGTGAAATGTTCAGGCGTGAAAACCCCGATTGAGGTTAGGCCTGGATTCGCTCCTTGCCTCCTTCTCTAACTCAAGCTTTCTCTCTCTCTCTCTCTTTCTCTTAGAAAAGCCAAAGTGTAAAGCTGCCTCATGTGTCTGGCAAATCCACTTCACAGACACTCTATAGACCCTACTCTCTCACTCTCCTTTTAGCTGGGATTCATTAACATTTTTTCCATTTACGATTTTCACGCGTTTTTTAATGCGTTGCCATTTGAAACGGCTTAAGTCTCATACATATGCAATTTATGCACACACAGATACACTCCCACACGCACACACAAACACATGGAGTTGCCAATTTGAAATTATTACCGAAGCCAAAGCCCAAAACAATCTCCAGGCAGGTGGTGCCCCATTGTACGCGTAGTTGTTGTTTTGCTTTATTTTTTGTTGTCCTCCTTCCCTTCATCCTGCTTCATTTTCTTCATTTACATCTGCTTTCACCATCCCCATTGCGTTGCCAGAAAGCCAGAATAAAGAAAAACCAAATTACCGCATTTGAAAAATAAATACTTAAGCAAAACGCGGATTAAGTACAGTGGAACAAAACGTTATTTTTAGGGGCACAAAATTTCTTTAGAGAATTAGTTTTCTCTGCTATTCGTTTCGAGATCTTCTCTAGAGATTATTTATATGGTTGCACAGGAGGTTCCCTTGAAGAATTTTATAATTCATAACTTTTTTGGAATTCTTTGAAAGATTTTCCTGTACAAAATTTATTGCACGGAATCTTCTTTCTCTCGTTGAAAACTGATCAGCCTCAGATATATTTCGGCCGTAAAAAAAAACCATTAAAGACCTTGAAAATGTTCCCACAAGTCCCACTGTTTAAATATTCAATGTAAGTTAAAAATAAATTTAAAAAAAAAACAAGATATAAAGAAAGAGATTTTTAAACTCTGTTCTAATGTCTCAATCCCTCTCTACTCCAAATTTCTAGTGCGTGTGTGTGGGGGGGGCCACAAGTGCTGGCGCAGTTACTTAAATGCCCGTCTTCGCGCTGCCTGTTCGCCGCCCATGCCCCACCGCTGCCTCGTACTCCCCCATACAGCCGCTTATCCCTCTGCCAAATTAATTCAAATTAATTCACTCGCGTCCCAGATGTTTCAGCTCAAATTTTATGCGCGAATTTCGTTTTACACCGAAACCATTTGGCGACCAAGGTGGAATCAGTCTCAAGCTGGTAAGAGGTGGGGGGGCTCCCTTCTCTGAGATGGATTTTGCATTTCCTTTGGGGAAAGCACTTGTCGATCACGGCATGAACCCTGTAATGTATTCGAACTTTCGTAGCTCTGGAAACTAGCTTCGGCGATCGGAAATTTATAAAATCTTGAGGAAAGCCGACCAGTTTTAAGGCGAAAGGGTTATTGCGTTGATTTTTAGATAGTATTCTATTACAACGCGAGTCTCCCGAGATCTTTGTGAAACCACGATTCATCGAAGGATTCGTATATTAAGTACTTCTGCCGAAAGCCTGTATAAACGTGCATAAAAGTACTTGGTGCTGGATGGAAATCCGTTCAGGAAAACATTTTTAAGTTTAAAAAGTGTGCTGAATGGGTCCCAAAACTATACCCAGATTCAAGCTTTCTCTTGAGCCCCGAGGCCACTTAAGCACCGCCGAAAGCTGCTGGCTCCAACCGCAGAACGACACAACGCACCCAACCTCATCCCACATCCCTTCATTGGGCCCACCATTGTCCTGTGGGGAACACGCCTCGCGTCAACACCAAAATAACCAGAGAACAAAAGACGTAGAATGGAAACGAACAGAAAGGAAGTGAAGAGAACAGAACAGAACAGAACAGAACAGTGGAGAAAAAGCCAAAACAAAAGACGAGGCGAAAAAATGTTCCTTGTTCCCGAAATTGAACTTCAATTTCAATGAATGACGCAACAGCAGAGTGGCAGAGTGGCAGAGTGGCTGTTCGCAGAGGGGGTGGTGCTTCGGGTTTTAGTTGGCAAATGCGTTAATTCCATTTTCTTAATTAAATGCACAAACAAAATCACGGAAATGAAAAATAAAATCCAAGTCTTTTACACTCAATGATTTGTTTTCATTAAAACAAGAAATTCTCATTAACAATGGCAATGACAGCGAACAGAAATGGTCTGTGCGCTGGGTGGAGGGGCGTTGGGTGCGGTGCGGTGGGGTGGGGTGGGGTGGGAGAAAGAGGGTGAAAACCACCGATGGGCGACGGCCAAGGCGAAGGCAAAGTCGAAGGCGAAGGCAAAGGCGACGGCGACTTTTATTCTGTCCATTGTCCTGCTTATCGCCTGGGCATTGTGATACTCAGTACTGGTAGAGCACAAGGGTATACTGAATTTGTATATTATATATAAACACATATGTATATATCCCTTCGCCAGTGCCAGTACCATATTATTTTCCAAAACTATACGTTTTTTGTACCCCCAAGCACCCCAAGTAAATGAGCAAGTGAGAGGGTATGTGTGAATCGTATATTTTCTTGCGTTGTTTCTGCTCTTTGTCCCTCGCTTGGTTTTGTTGTTGTTGTTGTAGTCAATGGGCGCACTCACAAAACGCGCCACATTTTAATTGCCAGCAATTGTCGTCCCCGTTCTCGCAATCCTTGTCGTTGTCGCAGCTGCTCCTTGGACTGCTCTGCTCCGCTAACTTATTATCCTTATGCAGCCTCTGTTGTTGCTTTTGTTGTCCTAGCCATTCCCGGAGTCAGGCGCCACCCATCTTTTTTTTCGGCGAAAGCGTCAGAATTTATGACATACTTTTCAGCGCAATTGTTGTCGCGATTTACGCGCCCTCACCCGCTGCCATGCCAGATTTTGGAGGGGGGCGACTTGAATCTGGAAGGGTGGCGTGAATGGTGCAGCCCTGCCCTTAACAATTAGCTTTCTGGCAGCTGCAGAGTCAATCAATAAAATCACGAGAAATTTAAACATTTTCCGTAGCATACTATTTGGTGCTTGAAACTTGAACATTTTCAAATGGAAAATAAATAATAAAATAGAAAAGGGTTTCCTAAAGGGGGAAAACCCAACACCAATGCTCGCAAAATTCAAAAATTGTATTTCCATTTTTGCAGATACCTTTTTTTTTAATAAATTAAACAGAGATTTACAAAAATTACTGCTAAAAACTCTGTAAATCGTTTCAATTCGTTCACTTTTTTTTTTGTTGGAAACTTCATGATTACGAAAGGTATCCATTTTAGGTTTAAGTTAGTTCTATCCTAGCGATAAAATGAAGAATAAATGCAAGCAATTAAGTAATAAGCTGAATCTGATTGTGCATAGAAAAGTGCAAAGGTCCAGGATCAGAAAACTAAAACATTTCCAATGCGAAAATTTCATGGAAAACATGTTTATCTTTTAATGATGCCATGCCAATGACCTAAAGCTATCTTATGCGAGAAATACATATATCTACCTTGGCAAAAAAAAGGGCAATGCATTTCTACGTTAAGTTGCTTTAAGGACCTATTTATAGATTTTTAATATTGTATCGGAGATTTTGTGGCTCATGTAAGATACATAGGTTCTGACCTCACCCGAGCTGATGTTCATCTTTACGCGAGAAGGAAAACATGCTAAGGCACGATAATTAACTCTATTATATCACCTATCTTTAAACGCACAATACTTCCCAAGTAGAGCACGTTTTTTGATTGGATTTCCGACTGCAGCATAATCGTTTTTCAGAATGCCATTTATCTTTTCATAGATCCTCCAGGCAAGGGCATTGTTTTTCAATTGTCCAATTTTTCAACTTTAATTCTATCTCTCTCTCCTGCATCCCCATACCGATCCGTTCCCATCCATTCCCCCACCGCACTTCTTGTCCATTCCCCCCTTTGGGGCGGCGACTGCAGCCAGTGGCAAGGAAAAAAGAATGCATGAAATGAGAGCAGATGAGAGCTAAAAAAGTACCGCTAATCGTACAAAATGGCGGCAAACACACACCAGTCGTGCGGCAGGGGTTGGGGGAGGGGGGGGCGAATGCGCTAGGGAGTGGAGTGGAGAGAAGGAGAGGACGTAAATTTACTCAACGTCATTTTTTCCTTCCCTCTTGCATTTTCCTATTTTCTCGATTTTTTGCTGCCACTGCCGTTGTGTGCTGTTGACGTCGCTGCCCTCTGCTGCGGCTGCTTCTTTTTCGATTTTTCCAGCTTTTCTTTCCGTTCTTCCTCTTTCTGTTGCTTTTTATGCAGTTTCTGCTGTTGCCCTGGCAATGGACCCGCCTTCTTTTGCCGGCTTCACCTATCGTAGCGTCGTCCTCGTCCTCGTCGTCAGTTGCACGAAAGGTCCTGGCCGTGCCGGCCGCTTGCAGCATGCAGCCAGAGAGAGAGAGAGACACAGACAGAGAAGGAAAGAGTGGGAGAGAGCGAGCAAGCTTGTGTCTGCGTCTGCCTACACCGAACAGTGTCCTGCTCTCTCTCTTGCTGGCCTGCTCTCACGCCCGCCCGCTCTCTCTCTCTCCTCTTCTGTAACGCTCTCTCTTTCTTGCGCTGCCTCTGCGCTACTGCATTTTCCGTTAGCCGTTAGCTATTCCCTACTTCCTCCCCTCACCACCCCTTACACTCTCATTCTGGCCACTCTTCTACTGCTTTTACTCATTCTCATTCTCCTACTATTTCTTCCTATCCTTTTTCGGATTTCATTTATTGTGTATTTTTTGCATTTCATTCTGCTCTTTTTTATGCTTTTGTTTCTCCTTAGCTTGGCCAGGCTTTAAATTTGATTTTCTCTGCAGTATTTAGTGCACACACACACAGACACACACTTCCTCTCTCTCTCTCTCTCACACACTCACATATGCATATGTGTATGCCATGATATGTCTCTTGGAGGGACAGCCAAGCAGTGCTTGCCTCTAGGGTACGTCCACATTTTAAAGATTCCTGTCTTTTAAAAAATGTAGTCTAAAAACTTGTGCATTGGAGGCAGATGTCCGCCAAAGGAACTGTCCACCCACGAAGCTGTCCACCAAGGAGCTGACAGCCCATGAAGCTGTCCTTCCAGTAGATGTGCGACAGCCATGGAATTGTCCCTCCATAGAGCTCTCCATCCAAGACGCTGGCCACCCATTAAAATGTCCGCTCATGAAGCTTTCCGCCCAGGCAGGAGTAAATAGAGGTTATACGAGCTTGAAGGACGAAATACCTTTTGCAATTTCGCACCTTTCTGATCAATACTTCAAACTATCGTTTTTTAAAATCCCGACTATATCTTCGAATGTATCAGTATCAGCCGTGTTCTGGTTATCGCAAATCCCAAAAAGTTGCGTTGGTTTTTGTAAGATTCTTAAGATTTAAAATCGGTTGGTATCGGTTAGTTCTTTGATTTACGAATTCTTTCTTTTCTTTTGGATTCCGATAATTCGATTGCCACATCGAAACTTTATTTAACAAAATATTTCAATTTCCAAAAGAAAAACAGATTTGGGAACTAAACATCGATAGCAAAACGTTGCGAAAACCGGAGCACACAGATTTAAACTCGAACAAATTTTTCGAAAACCGGATCATGGCTGTATATTCTTCCCAATTATTTTGTAATTTGTATTGTTATGCATTAAATTACATTACAATTGTACTCCCTGAGATATAAATATTGGAACAAACATATATCAAGAAATGAGAAGAAAACAAGCCATTCAGGCAGGCTCCGGTTTTCACTTGCCTCTGCGTTTTCAGCCAAAATATCTCGTTTTTGCTCCTTCGCATTTACTGATAAACATTCGATGTTAACATTGTAACATTCGATGTTATGAATCGATCTGCTTCAGCTGTTAGCACGAAAACGCAAAGTCTTTTTATAAAGAAATAATCTGCTCAATTGCCCAGGTAATGGTATCCAATTTATGCTAATGCATCAATAAGTCATCTACTTGTTTCCTTTTGCAATTAAGACTCGTTTTGTTGCATAAAAAACCGTTTATTTTTTATGTCGACGAGGTAAATGTTTTCGATTGGACAACAACAAATCTTGCGTTTTTAAAAACGGAAGCACCAATTTTTTCGTTTTCAAAAGATAATCCGAAAATCCGGAAACCGGAACCTTTCCGATTATTCAATTTGTAAATTGGAAAGGACGAATCGTACACCAAATTGAATTTTGTACTTAATTTAATTTAAATAGAGCCATCCAAATGATTTTTAGAAAATGATCTCAGAGAATATTTGTAGAAGCTGCGATGCATATAACCGATATTTACTGTATATACATATATGTATATGTACAGTGTACACTGTACACACATAAATATGTAAAGATCTTCTCCACAATTAGACCCCCACTGCGCCCCATCCCAGGGGCTGAATAAATAATTTGCAACTCATTTCGTAGATGGTTTTTATGAATTGCCGTGCAATTTTTAATGAAATTTATCGCGCTTATCCGGGCGCATTAATCAAAAACCGGGCATTTGGCTCCGTTATCACGCCGCGTAGCCGCGACCCCGCAACAACATTTACAGCAACGGCAACAGCAACAGAAACAGCAAAACAGATTTATAACGAAGCAGACTGTTGCTGCTGCTGTACGAGTGTGTCTGTCTCTGTTGCGCGCCTTTGACGGAGGTCGCTAATTTAAACCAAATGAATTGGCACATTTTTCACTTTTCCCCCAGTCCCCACTCCCCAGCTCTCCTCTCTCTCTGGCGGAAGTCAAATGAGCAGCGGGAATCTCCAAACGGAATCTGAACCGCAACCTGAACCTGAACGCAGACCCGGACCCGGGCCCAGACCCGTACCCCGACACAATCCCCCTGCCCCGGCCAAAGCAGGCCGACAATGGGAGATGTCGGGGCGTAGTCACTTAATCCATGGCCCGGGCGATAAAAATCTTGAAAATCCAACTTAAGTGTTTGGTAATTTATCTCACTGTTGTGCACCGCTCCATCTCCATCTCCACCTCTCGATGTCTTTCTATCTCTGTTGCTCTTCGTAGCATACGCGCGACAATTTTTTCGTATAATCGTGCTAGTCCTAGTCGCACTCCTGCTCATACTCCTACTCCTGCTTTGACGATTCCTTCAGTCGTCAGTCATCGCACAGCGGGCTGCCACAGCCCAACCACAAATAAGCCAGGAAGAGCCACACCCCACACTCCCATCCCAGCGGCCCCAACCAGCAGCCACTTCCGGCATCAGCATCAGCTCGTTGTCAGTCATTTTGAGTTTGGCTTTCGATGAAATGATAAATGATGAAAAATCTTGCCAAAGATTTAAAATTATCCAAGAGCAGAGTCAACAGCAAATCAGCGGAGCAGGGGCCAGAGCCCGAACCCTGCCTGCGGAGGCAGCCTCTCGAAAATGAGCTTGCAAATACAGAAATGAGATGAGATAATACCCCCCACTTATGGCCAGCACTCCAAATTGGAAGCAGATGAGACAGGAACCAAATTTTGGCTAGAAGAGCGAGAGAAATTGAAAAACTAAAGTACAGTAAAGCATGCCAAGGAAAGGTGTAGGGCTTCAAGGAGTTAGATGGAAAAAAAGATATCGGAAAGAGGGAGATGCGTTGATAACTATCTAATGAAAGTTGAAGGTATAACTTTCATCAACGAAAAAACTTAATAAAATAAAAGTAACCCAAATGAAACAATGCTAGCGTAGATCATTCTTTGTAGCGCCCTATACGATTACCAAAACTAAACTTTTCTTCAGAAAGAAAGTATCAGGTAAAATGATGTAATATAATATACGGCTACAGCGGAATGGATACAGCGATCAAGATAGCGAATCTCGAAGGAAAGTTCGTTGTAGGCAAAATTTGTAACATAGAATTGGTTTTTTCAGAATACGGAATTGCACTGTTCTGGGAATAAATTTTCATCGTTGCACGGAGGTTCGTAATAGAGAAGTTCGACTGTATCTATGTACATAGAATTATATCGCGATATATATCGATACATATGCCACCAGTAGTTTAGCGACATATCCTTCCCGGAAAATGTGTGGCTAGATCTATCGCGCGTGCGTACACATGGGCCTATACCCTTAAAACTAAAGTATCCTGAATGATCGTAACTTTATGATCGAGAAAATTGTAACGAATTTAACTAAGCATCGGTGGTTCAGCGGTAGAATGTTCGCCTCCCACGCGAACGGCCCGGGTTCGATTCCCGGCCGATGCAAAGTATTTTTTTTTTCATTTTACACCCGATATCTGTAGAACTGGATGATTGGAAAACATCCCTGTTGATTTACACAATTATAAAGATTTAGAGATTGTGTTGGTTCTAAAGGGAACAAAGTATAGTATAGTTGTGCAAAGTGCAAAGTATAGTTGGTTTAGTTGAGAAAAAGACAGATCTTCGGTTTTCAGACTGTAATATATTCCTCTCACAAATCGTATCACATCTTAGGATCTTTTCTATATTATTTAATATCTTCGATCTACACATATTCGTCTGGAAAATAAATATTATAGTAAATATATAGTTCATAACAGTATCAACTCGATCAGGGCTGACAGACAGCCCTGATCTGTTGAGCCGCATAAACTTCACGATTCCTATTAGGCTCACTAGAAATTTTATACCGTTGTTCCTTCCACTTTGTAGATCGAATTAATCCTTGCATGAACCGTTTAGGGTCTTATGCTCGGATTATAATTCCCTCTGTCATATTATATCCACCACTAATTCTCTTCCTCTTATTAAATTACTAATCCCCACACACCTTTCTAATAATTAGTACTTGTAGTGGTAATCGTATTTGTATTTTGAATGCATGCTTAGTTCTCCTAGCAAGTTTAGTGCTAATATTCCTCGTATATTAGTCTAACAGCTATCTTTCCTGCATGTTCGCGTTCGGTTCGGATAACGGGTCGCGCGTCATGCGGCAGCACCCCCCGGTCGCTTGGGCGGGAGATGGGCTGCGTTTTGCCTGGGATCCGCGCGTAACAGCCTTCTGCTGGTGTCACACGGGCCACTTGATTGAGCAGTAGTTGCATCGCCACTTGAAAGATACGACATTGCATATTAACGTCCAGAAAATTAAAAAATATACATATGTATATATTTCCCTATTCGACCCGATTTGAGTGCGTGCAGCCCCTTGTCTTTTCTGCCATACTATTTCCGAATTTCCATTTACTTCAGCATTCCCTCACAACACTACATGTTTAAAAATTACAAAAATATACCAACCATAACTAATTAATTACCGAATGAAGCTTAGATTTTATACTATGAGTCCACCATTTGAGAATTGATTAGTTTGCACCCAAACTTCTTAAATTTTTCAAAAGTTATTGTGAAAGTTATTTAATGCCACTCCGGGTAGTTTCTGGTCTCTCGACTCTGTGCATTGATAAATCTCCAGCACCTAATTTTCCATTCATATTTCATCACATTGCCCCTATTTGCCACCCCACCAGCGGCCCTGAGTTGCACTTTCTGAATGGGTTCTTCAGGGCCATTGTTTGCACGCATTTGACGGAGTGGACAGTGGATCGTGTTGGATGGCCGGCAGCAGCAACCCTTGCTAGGATACCTCACCTCTCTGTACCCCTTCTGAAAGCCCCTCTGCGCTCATTTGCTCTATGATTTCAACAGTTTTTCAATTGAGTAAAAGCTGAAGGCAAATGGGAAAATTGGGTTTTTCTTATAGTTTTTCCATGCTGCTGTTTGGCTGGCTACCGAAAATGTTCTTGCTGCCGGTCCTGGACGTGGTTTTGGTCCTGTCGAATCCGTCGATATCCACCCTCGACCCAGACCCCCCTCTAACAGCGCCTCAAGGTGCTGGAGGGTTGGGCATGAGAGGATTCGAAGTTTTAAATAGCCATTAGCGAAAACGCTTATTAAAAATTTACATTTCATTCCACTTTACAGCTGAGCGAGCCAGGAGATGAGACGAGTTGAGTCGAGCTGAGTTTCGAGACTGGAAAATTCATTTCAGCTACCACCAAAGAACCAACCCCACACCAGCCCACACCACTCCCAAACCCCTAAACCAAACCCAGTGTCCGCCTACTTCCTGCCGTTGATGGGGTTAAAATTTTCTGTTGTTGGATCTTTAGGTGTTCATGCCAAGTTAATTTAATAATAAAACTGAAATTTAATTCATTTGTGGATAGGCCAGGTCCTGGTCGAGTCCAGTCTTAGTACCAGGAGTGGGGCGGGGGAAGAGTTGGCTATGGAAAAGGAGTTTCCCTGAGGGATAGACCCAACTGCTGGCCCCATCCGAGTTCGCCTCAGACTCAGCGTCTTTTCACTCGTTTTTAATATTATTTTCCAGTTATCTGACCTTTTTCTTCTCGCAACTGTTGGCCAACCTCGGATCCGGCAACATTTTCCACAGCCAGAGGCCACAGAGAGAACAAGAAGGAGACGGCTTCTTTAATTATGAGCCAAACAAGAGCTTTAAAATGCCAAACTAACATACACAGCCACCCACCCAAAAGATCTTAGCACTTAAAAGCGCTTGGAAAGGCATCCCCTCAGAAACCCCTTCCTTTTTGGCCTGTCGTCTTGCATAAATTTCGGGACTGCGAGAGCACTTGCAGCCAAATTGAATTGCGTAAAACTAACCGCCGAATGCGCGCAGCACAATTAAGGTTGAGGTTTTATAGCCGCGCTGTCGATGGGGGTATGCCCCAATCCCGCCCCATAAACGGTACAATATCTCTCTGCCCCTCAGCCATGAGTTTGGCATTTCCCGGTTGCGGGTTTGGGGATCTGCGGGTGGCAGCTGTCAGTGCGTTAGTCAGTCGCTGTCAGTTTTCGGTTAGCTGCAGGCGGGGACAACGCTGCCGCCATCCGCCATCTGCCATCCACCTCGATTCCTTAACATATCTTACCCCTCAATACCCATCACATACGAAATGAATCTTCAACACCCATCAGATACGAAATTTATCTATGCGTGTGCTCGTATCTGGTATATGTATGAGCGTACCTGCACAATCACCTTTGCAGTTTGACAGCAGCAGCAGCCAAATGGGATTTCAAATGCAAGAGCTCGAAATATATCCTACAGAATATTACACATGTTACATATGTATGAACGGAATTATGTAAGGAAGTAATTAGTTATTGCAGCCATCCAGCATACCCATCCCATACTTCATATGTGCAAAATGCAGAAAAAAAAGTCTAACAAACTGAAGCTAAAAAAATGTATGCACGAATTTGACACTCAGCCTGAAGCCGGGAGATATCTATAGATATATAGAGAGTTGTGTCTTCATCGTTGATTATTCAGTAACAGCGTAACACAATGGGCTTTAGACGTAGTAATATGGATATATGTGGATAACGATATGGATAAATGTATATTTTGATTCTCAAATACGTAGACACAGAAATGCTTAAAATTCTATTTTTTTCGATGCTTTTCCAACGTCTTACCTAGTCGACTCCCAGTACCCTTTACGGGACGAACGCGCTCTTGACACCAAGCCCAACCAAGAAGAAACAGCTCCAGGACGGTGTCCTGGTTGGTACCAGGATTAGGATGAGGAGGGGAGAAGAAGCACACGAAACAGCTGGACCGGGAGTAAAATCAGAATCAGGAGCAGCGGGGAGCATGGCAAACGCTTTTTGGCCGCACAACAAAATTTGATTTGTATTTCTGTGGTTTACCTTTAGCCCCCAGTTTTCCAGCTCTCTCTCTCTCACTCTCCTGGCTGCCCAGAGGGACACGAACAAAACTATGTTGAGGTGGAGGAAGGGGAAGAGGAGGAGGAGGATGGAGTGCCAGGAGTGTCAGTGGCACCTGGGCTTGCCTACTGTCGTAGATGCTGAGGTTGAAATGTAAAATGCACAGAATGGATTGTGCGGCTAACCGGAACAATTAAGGAATTTCCCCGGCAACTGTCCTGGTCCTGTCCCGGCCCTGGGTCTGTCCTAGGTCGGGCTCACGGAGTTGCAGTTACCAAATTACGAATGCCACATGGACCTGGCTGGATCCCCATTCCCCTGTAGTAGTCAGAGTCTTGCTTCTGCTATCCTCCTCAAAAATGATTAAGTAGATTGCAATGACTAAATTCGGAGCAGGACGACAAGACGATGACACGGCCCAGGACACGACGAAGACGTTGGCTGGCAAAGGCGATAAAATGGAAAAACCGACGGGGAAATCAGGAGATGGAGCTACCAGAATATGGCGTGTTGGCTTTTGTTTCTGGCCCAGCCAAATATGTCTTGCATACGAAATTATCATAAGCCCTGAAAGCTTTCCCACAGCCGCCTTCCCCTCATCGATATCTAGGAAACTCCATGAGCTCCAAATGCAACAGCAACAACATGGTTGCAGAGTGACTGGGTGGTTCAGTGGATGGGTAGATGGGTGGTTCGGGTTCGGGTTCTGGTAATTCTTCTGGGGCCGGGGGCAGGACGGAGCCAGCGCTGGGCTATCGCAGCTGGCTACGTGGCCGTGTCTACCTCAACGTTGACGTTGGCACGGAAATAATTGAAAATACGTGTTTGGGTTTTTGCGGACAGCGGCAGTTGCTTGACAACACAAGCAACAACAATAAGGAGCCGGCCGCACGTTCGACCCAACGTTTGGGCCAACTTGGACTTGGCCACATTTCAGTTTGACAAATTTCACTTCGGCCCTGGCCCAGGCATAATAAATTTTGTAATTTCTTCAAATGAATTTTGAAAATCAACAGAACAGCCGGTGGGGTTGGGGCTTTACCCATTATCGAAATGAGCCAACAATTTGTGACTGCGAATAGTAAAACCCCTATTTGAACTCTAGCCCCAACCAACCAACCACCCAACCACTATATTAATCATTATTTTCTTGGAAATGGAAACTTTCAATGGCAGAACGGCACTAGCAATAGATGGAACAGCGGGCCATGGCCTTGGAATGAAGTTTTCCAGTGGCACAATCATGCAGCATTATGGATAATGACTTCGAGACAGATGTGCTACGTATTGTCATTATAACCAATGAACCATCGATCCGCATTTGCCAGTTAAAGCTATAATTCTTTCTAATCAAGCTGAGAAGAAGAAAAAGGAAAATCAAAATCTACAATTACAGGATCGAAGCTAAAGACAAAGAACTTGTAATAGATCTCACACAAAGGTCCAGACAAACATTATTCTTTAATTTTTCACTATGCCTGTGACTGATCCCCAAATTTTTAATTGAATTTTCATTCAAAATTAGTACAAATACTAAACAAGGATGTAAATTTTTCGATCCAGCCACCGTTCGAGGAGCTAATCGAATAACCAATTAATTGAAATAAATGGAACCAGTTTCTTGCGAAGAACATTTTACCTCAGAACAATGATCCTGGGATTGTATAGTATTTTTCACCTGCACTCAAAAGCCTCTTGCATGCCGATAGGCTGATTGCACAGGCACGGATTAAACGTGGAAATTATTTAAGAAGTGGCTGCCTCTTATTCAAAGGCTGTAGGGTCCTTTTGGGTTATGCCGGAGGATAATCAGCCTATGCTATTTACTCTCTACCCCAATTGAATGAAGCAACGCTATCCCCTGGCCATTAACATGGAAAGTAACAGTACCCGTCTTATAACGACCTGCCATATGTACGAGGCTTGCCAGACCTCCACTACCGTCCCCGTGCGCCGTCAAGCGCGTTCCCCTATTACAATTTATTTGTCCAAATCCTTTCGTATCTGCAAAGTGTGAGCCCCAACATTTTTGCATAAGATTTTAGTTTTTTCCCCAATGATCTCTGCCGTTATTCATTAGGTTTCCTTCAACATTTCATTGTATCTCTCTTAAAGTTTCTCACCGAGACTCCCTTGGAGCGTCTCTTCAAGCATCTGTTTGAATTATCCTTGACTGCTCTCAGTTCGATTCAGGAACATTCTTCAGTCTTCCCTTAAAGTTCTGGCGTAATTTGGCTTAAAGCCCGAGACCGACGATTCGATAGACATTCGATTTACGACAAAAATTTTAATTACCACAAATGAGAGGGAAGAAAACTCTTTTGGCTGGAAATTAGCTGGCAGGGAAAATCAATTAGCTGCCTTCCCAAAGAAAAATATACACAAAAAATAAAAATAGAAAAATAAACAAAGCCAGAAGCAGGACGATAGCCAGGAGGAGGCACAGGATGAGATGAGATGGCGGTGGGCGAGTCGACCACTCGTACCACTCTTTAAATCAATAAATCATCTGCAAGCAAATTAGTTGGATGAGGAGGTTTGGGTGAGTGGATGGGTGGTTGGGCTCTGGAGTGGGTCAAGAGACCGACCATTAGTCTTGCTTGGACACGGCTCGACCCAAAGTTGTCCTTGCCCTTGCCTTCTCTCCTTCTCAAGTTCTCTTCTTCTTTATTTTTATTTTTATTTTTTCCGTTGTGTGATTTCCCAGCTAAAACCACGTGATTGGCTTTTAGAGGGTATCCACATCCACCCAGGCCCAAATTCAGTCCCAGCCCCATCCTCTGCTTTGAGCAAATGAAATCCATTATATTCATGCGCAACAAAAGCCAAAAAGGATGAGTCCGCAGGACCCCGAAGGAAACAGGACTCTTGGACCAGGGCTTACTTCGCAGAGCCCTGAGCGCTGGGCGATGTGCTGTTCTGGCGACATAAAAAATTCATTAAAAGTAATAAACTAATTCCATTCGATCCTATTAAAAATCATTTTCGAATTAAGGATATTTGCATATCCTTAATAAAGTTTTACCGGACACAAAGGCACAGAAAGTGGGGAGTCGGGATTGGGCTTGGGATTGGGAAGGGGAGCTGGGGCCGAGGCCGGGCCGGGCCGGGCTTTGCCTTTGTGACATTTTACTGGCCATAAGCAGACAAGTGGATGAGCTGTGGATGCCCCACCTGCCCCTGAATCACCCCTGCTCCTGCAGCCGCTCATCAGCAGCGCCGTTGGTGGTTGATGCCATGCTGATGAGCCAGGGACAAGGACCATTGACTGGGAGTGGGACTAGGTCCAAGGCCCAAGCGTCCTGGATGGGACTGGGGGGAAATCTTGTTTTTATTTGTTTGTTTACCGTCCGCAAAATGAACGTTGGCAGCTAGTACTGGTGGTGGGTGGGCTGGATATATATTTAAATTTTATCGCAAGAGGTCCGACGAGCCTGATTGCCTACGGATTTGCCGTACCGAGGACACTTTCGGCTCACAGCTGCCAGGACTCATCAATCAGCTGCAGACTAATTACATAATCTCCTCTTGATTATGTTGCCGCACAATTGTTGTTGCTGCCGCTGCTCTTGGGGCAAATTGAACTTGTTGAGTGATGCATAGCGGGACTCAGGACTTGGGACTCCGCACACAGGACATAGAGCTGGCCTGGAGGGTGGCCTAGAGACGGCGGTCTTTGTTTCAACAGCTAATCTTTGGTGCTCTTTTCGAGTGGCACAAAGAGTTCTCTTTTGTCACTCTGGATTGGAATGGGACTGCGATTCGAAATGGGCTTAATAATGGGATTTTAGGAATGGCCGAAATTTAACCAAAACCGAACCTAGTCTTCTCAATACCATGACATCCCAACGATGTTTTCACATCGTTCCCGCCTTATACTGACACAATTATAAATATTCAAACTAGATTCAAACTTGCTCTATAATTGTTTTAAAATATCTTAAACAAAATAACACTATTTAACAGCCCCAGATCAAAAACAAAATAAATTTAATTTTTTTGTTGTTTTCAAGAATTTATTTATTTAATTATTTTCAAGATTTTGTTCTGAGGTAAGACCACATTTTTTGGAATTATTTTAGGAGTATCAATATTTTATATAACTACATCCCTTTTCCGCCCCAGCTCTCTATTTCTCTCTCTCTCTCGGGGTGTAATATTCTCATTCGAGAGAAGCTTTGTGAGAAAGTTGGTGCTGAAGAAGTTGAAAGAGAATCGGTTTATAATGCCTCTGGTGACCTTGATCCGTGCACCAACAAAGTTTCCGCTTTCTTCGTCGCTAACACACAGTTCATCTGCCTTCTCCCTCGCTCGCTTTCTCGCTATCTTTTGGGATTTTCTTTTTTCTACGCATTTAATGAGCAACTGCAACAACAACAAAACTTCTGGAATGACCTTGACACTGAAAAGTAACTGTAAAAGAAAAATCCCAAAGAACTTTGCGTATTGCGCAAGCGGCGACGGCGACGACGACGGCGACTGCGACTGCGACGGCAACGGCTATGGCGACGGAGACAGCGGCGAGGACGGCGACGGCCAGCCACTAAACTTTAAGGCGTGCCAAAAACCCCTTCCAAGTCTCCACCCTCCTCCAATCCTACTCAAACAACTTGAGTGACTTTCTCAGTGAGAGCAAGTGAGAGAAGAATAAGGGAAGCGAGCACGAGAAAGAGAGAGAGCGCGCAATACGGAGAAAGAGAAAGCGGAAACTTTGTTCTAAAGTTGGGTAAGAAAAAATTAAACTTACGCCAGTTTTAAGCAAAATTTTATACAAAATAACAAAAAGTGCCGACAACAAGAAAACGGCGAAGGTCGTCGAACTTTGACCCCAGCCAAGTTTACAGCCACAAAAGAAGTAGCAGCCCACACTACGAAGACTTTCTAATCACTTCCCCCTATATCATGCCCTACAGGGACAAAAGCTGAAGGCGAAGTGAGTGATCGAAGCATCAGAGCAAAGACACAGCCACTTGTACGAGGTAGGGTTGAGTAATAAAGGATCAATGGAGTTTTGCCATCGAATATATCTAAATTTAAATTGAATGAAGTTTTGCAGTTTTTGTGATGTTATGTAAGGGTAATGCGCTAAAGTAGGCTGCAGATCGGTAGAATTATGAATGGCTTACTGTCCGGAGCATCGCATGTATTTACATTTGCGGTCGGATCTTCTTCTCCAAGTGCTGGCGGTAATTTCATAAGTACCTAATACATATGTACTTGAAACCAACTACAAAAACAAAAAGACTTACAAAAGTGAAAGGCTTTATTTTTTTCTTCTTCTTTGTTTCTTTAGCCATTGCTCCAACGTCTCCTATTATCTTCTTATCGGCCCCATCCCCTGCCCTGTTCCATCGCACTTTGGGTTCTTTGGAAGTGGCTGCAAACTTTGTTTGAGACAAAAGTTTCGTCTGGCCGCTCTCCAGCGTCTCCTACCATCAGATTCCATTCCAAACCGTACCCTTCCTTTCCATCTCATTTCATTCCATTCCATTCAGCCGCAGCGGAACCGAACCGAACCGAGCTCTACCGAACCCGACTTACCTTTCTCTCAACTGAACAGCTGCTGCTGCTGCCACTGAGATCAGCTGACTCTTCTTGCTGCTTCACCATCTGATCCATTTCCATTTCGTTCGCTTTAAGGACTTACGGAGTGAGGCCGTCGCCGCCGCCGCCCTTGTTCCCCATATTACGAGTATTATTAGGCCGAACCGTCGCCAAAGTTCCCAACAACAACAACAAAAACAAGAACAACAACAAACTTTTGACAATACCTAATTGCAAACTTTTTGATATCGCGTGAGGTTGGGGGCGTGAACCGCCTTCTGCTCATGATGCCGAAGCTTCGGCTGCTCCTGGTGCTGCCACTTTAAAGATGCGGCCCGCCCGTTGCGTGTGCGTCGGCTGGAGCTTGGCCTATTTTGTGTTCTATGTGACTTAGACGCTGCCGAGAGCAACAACCCAACCACACAACAACAGAAACAACAGAAACAACAGAGAAAGCTGCAAAAATGATAACATTTAGTGCGTCGCAAAAGTTTCCGCACACTTTTTGTTGTTTTTCGTGTTTTTTTTTTATCAATTTTTTTTCAAACTTCTTCAGCGTCGCCGGCAATGGTTTTATAGACCTCAGAAGTTTTTTGTTTGTGTTTTTGAAAAGTTGTTCAATGTGCCCCAAACTCGGCGCGCCGCCTTCCTGCCGTATGAAGGCGGGACGAAAGCAAAATCGATCAAATTCGACGACTTTTTGGATAAAAGTGGGTGAAATGCGTGAAAAAGGGTAATTTGATCTCTACTATTAATCGGTTCTGAATCGATTTTTAACGACTAAACGTTTATTGGATAAAGTATCACGATGCAAGACGAAATAATAGTTCGATTTGATCCGCTGCCGGCTGTGCGAAAGTTAAGTACTTTCTTGGTTCCTGATTTTTGACAACCGTATGTGTTCAATTATTCCTCCGGAAAGTGCGAGACATTCACAATGGACATATTTATTAAGGGTTTGAGCTGCATTTTATTTAATTATCGCGTTTCTTCTTTTTCGATGAAAATTTGTTTAATAACAATATGTTCATTCAAATGTTTTACTTGGGCGATATTTACGATATAAACTTCCGCAGTCGAGTGTTCTACCACATTCGCTTTTCCTTCTTTCTTGAGCCATGCGATACAGAGCTGCATTTGAGAACGATACCTAGTACTTCTGACCGCTGAGTGTCACCCTTGGTCTAGGGCTCCTGGTCTCCTTCGTTGCATCTATTTTCTTTCACAGAATCATTCCAATCCCATATAATTTCTATAAAAGTCACCTCAACAGCCGGTTTATATTAATGGATAGTTCCTGGAGGTCTTTTCTTTAGCTTGAATAACAGTTAGCTTTATGGAGTTACTGATTATATTCGGACACATGGTGACATTATATGATATAAGAATTTCATTATAAATAACTATGTTCCAGCGGGACCAATCCTCAGTATGCATATTTGATCGACACCATTGGTAACGAAATTTCGAAACTGTTTTGAACGCTCCCCATGAGCGGAATGAATTATTTAGACCGTACGGAAAATGAATTCCGTAAAGTTCCCTTGGGAAATGATATGGGGAAGTGAAACTTCGGGCACCATTTCCCGGCTGATCAATCATTTGATTGCAATTTTACCACACACGGAAAGTGTGGACCATAAAAATCAAGAAAAATCGTACACCAAGGCCCTCACCTCGTAACCCGTGTAGCCCGCACACACACACCACACATTGTAAATCGCAGGGAAACGCAAAGGACTCGCCACTTAGCGGCTAAAGCCCCTCTGACAGCCTGTGGCTTGGCTTATATTTCATTCATGATGCTCTCCCCTGCACGGAATCCAGCTCCAGCCCGTGCCCAGCGGTTGACAATTTTCAATAATTTACAAGGCCCGAGATGGCCCTGCTCTAGGGGGAGCACGCCACGCAGAGAGGGGAGATGTCAGCAGAAGCAGACTGAGACTGTAAAAAAGAATGACAAATGATCGTGCAAACATTTGGCAAATCCACGATTTCCATAATGAGAGGCCCACGCACACGCACAGATACGCCATGCATGCATGACAGATAAATATTATGGCATAAAACACTTTGGGGGGAGTGGTGTGGCTCGGCGGCGGCAACAGTCGCGATGACGAAAACAAGGACGCCACTTGGCGCATTATTTCATGAGGTCGTTACAGTCAACGCTGTCTCTCCCACCTAGACCCCACCGTACCGCACCGCGCCGCACCTCTCCTCACCTGTGGCAAGGCCTACACAATTCACCTCAAAGCTTGCCACCAAATGGACTTACTCCAAACATATAAATAACAACGGCAGACGGGCCGACGGGCCGACTTTACGAAGAAAGAAGAAAACGAAGAAGGAACCAGGCCCAATACTGCACTGAAAGAAATGGCTAAAGCATTTGATACAATTCCATTAAAACTAGTTCTTGTTGGGATTCCTATATCGGATATAGTGCTATTTGTACTTTGCGAGCCAAAAGCTCTTCCAGGATAATGGAAACTGATTTACTTATTTATTATTTACTTACCAAAAGATGCCATTTGGAATAGATGATATTGTGGGAATGCAACTTAGATCTGTGCCTAGGGGAAGGGAATTGAGCTCTTCTTTCTGTGTAGCAGGAGCAGGCGGTGGAAGAAGAAGCGTCGTCGAAAGGTCTATGGAAGGAGGCCAGCTAGCTTCAAAGAGAGCGTAGCATACTGCGTAAATAATGCCACCTGTGCTATATGAAGACTGTGTGAGTGAGGCTGGTTTCGTGGGGGCGGTCGGGGCATAAGCGACTGCCACACACCGCTTGACAAAATTATGACTTCACTTACAAGAAAACATTAAAGTTTAACATTAAATGGCATGTCATTTGGGACGAAACACGACACAACTCCTCTGCCTCTCTGCCAGCACACCGATGGATGGCAGCTCTGAGTCCTGGAGTCGGTGACTAACGGCATGTCAGGGGCACATGCGAATCCATGCGGTTGGGTCTTCCATTTTCCTCGTGTGTGTGTGTGTGTGTGTGTGTGTGTGCTCCTTAAATGGCTCTGCTACACATCATCAAATTTTACTAAATTGCATTTTGAGCTGGAGTCGAACTTCGATTGGAAACTATTGCTCGGGTGGAGGGCGCAGGTGGGGATTCGGATGTATGTATGCATAGATGCATGATGGTGACAGGTGGAGACAGGTATGTGTGTGGTGGTGGTACAGTGAAGGGCCCAAAACCTATTATTTATGAAATTTTGTATGATAATGCATATTCATAAATTCATATGGAAGCCAGTTAAGATTTTAATCAACTTATTTAGTTTCGTAAAGAGATGATAGGGGATTGATGAATCGTTTAGATGCTTAAGTTTGGGCCTATAATTGCATAATAATTAATGGAAGTCGAGCATAAAGTCATTGGACATACAAATACGTACGAGTATGTAGAAATATGTCTTCGATACTTCTCGTTTAATAATTTAAAGGACGAAATGCTCCAACAATTTTCCGTTTGAAGAACTTAAGACATTTTCCATATAATGATATGGAAGGGTGGAATTTAATGTATATCAAATGGAAATGTATATCAAAACCACTAAAACACACTTGAATCTACCTTTTTGTAAACTGAATCCCTTCATATGTGGCTTCGATCAGTTTATAATCGAACAAACCATCTTTCCTATCCTTCCGCCGATTCTCGCTATTGACTGATTCGATTTCAATCAGATTCCCATTTATCTCTGGCAAAACTTATCTAATTACGAGACTGGCCAGGCCGTGCTCAAAAGTTTTCACTGTAGCCCATGAATCTAGTATCTGCGGCCTGTTGTTGCTGTTGTTGCACTAATTGTTTTATGCATGGCAAAACGCCATAAGGTCATAAATACAATAAGTCAGCCCCAGCAAGATATACGACGAAAGAGCTAGAAGCCATAGAAGTCCGTGAACAGGATGAGGATGAGCATGAGAATGGAGCATGGAGGGGTGTATGTGTATGAGTGTTGGCAGGCAGCGACATCGGCTAGAGGCAAGGCGCTCATTAGGATAATTGCCTGCAATTAACTAAATTGCCGCCGCATTTGTCGCTCCTCGCCGCTCTGTTCCGCGCAACTAGGGAGGTGGGTTGGCTGAGGATTGGGGAAGAGGATGGGTGACACTTTGCGCTTACACAAATTATGGCTCATAACTCGCGCATGGGTGGTGTGACATCCCCACCATCACCATCACCATCGCCATCACCACCACCTAAAACGCCGGAAACCCCGGGAACCCACCGGAATCGAAGCGGTTTTTGTTTGTATGCCACACATTCTCGATGAGACATTTTGCAGCCGCTTTAGTGCGTTTTAATTAGCTGCCATCATTTGATCCAAACCAGTGTCAGAGGCTGTACGACTGCCCCTCAATGTGGCACGTTCCTGGGTCCCAGCTCGTCCGTGATTAGATGACCGCTGAATTGGTAATCAATGCCGCCACGCTCGACGGGCTTAATAAAAGCGTACGTGACGCCCAGTACCCGGGCCCTAAGATTTTTCGCATACTGTTCCACGGCCTCGGCTGGCAATGGATGGACGTGTCTGGTAATGAAATCATTTTCTTTTGCTCTTTTCAACTTTTCACCAGGATTATTATCATCGACCATGGGCTCAGCTCGGTGCCAATGCCAATACCAGGATTCACTGCCTGAGACCCACCTTAGGCTGCTGGTGCATGATCGCATTAAGTTCGGTTCGTGTTTCCAACTCCGTGTGTTTTTCTCTGTTCGTGCTCCACTTGCCGCCGATTGCCGGTGGAATGCCAAATTAGTCTTAGCCCTGTTCCCACCCCGATTCCACCCTACTCTACGGCCAAGTAGTTGAAAGGGGAAATGTAATCTATAAGACAGGTCCCGAATCGTTTTCCACTCACTTATTGCCTGCCAACGATCTAAGTAAAAACATGTTATCTGTTTTTAACACAAATTCTAAAGATTTTCGTTGATACCGATTGAGAGTCGTGGGGTCAGTGGAAGAGTTAAAAGGGCTAACATTGGGCTATTACGAATAATTTCCGGTTGTATGAAGACATTATGAAACATTTTCCAGCACCGACAAGGCTAATTGCACACCCCCGAAAAATAGTGAATTGAAGTTGGAAGTTGAAAGGTTATCATTTGCAATGGTAGTTGGAATATTAACAGCTCAAGCTGAGAAAACATGTTACAAGCCCACTAAACCCGAAGCTTTGGTGCATTTCCCATCAAGCAAGAGCCCAAGCAGGGCTTCGGTGAAACCTGAAGGTTTGGTTCGTTTCCTTTAGCTGTGATTCTGCAAGCAGCTTTTTTTACTAAACCTGAAGCCTTGGTTCGAATTCACAAGAAAGTGATCAAGCAGGGCGCCAGTAAAACCTGAACGTTTGGTTCGTATCCTTTAGGTATGATTCTGCAAGCAGTCTTTTTTTTACTAAACCTGAAGCTTTGGTTCGAATTCATAAAAATGTGATCAAGCAGGGCGCCGGTGAAACCTGAAGGCTTGGTTAGTTTCCTCTTGGTATGATTCAGCAAGCAGTCTTTTTTTTACTAAACCTGAAGCTTTGGTTCGAATTCACAAGAATGTGATCAAGCAGGGCTCCGGTGAAACCTGAAGGTTTGGTTCGTTTCCTTTAGCTGTGATTCTGCAAGCAGCTTTTTTTACTAAACCTGAACGTTTGGTTCGTTTCCTCTTGATCCTGCAAGCAGCTTTTTTTACTAAACCTGAAGCTTTGGTGCATTTCCCACCAAGCAAGAGACCAAGCAGAGCTCCGGTGAAACCTGAAGATTTGGCTCGTTTCCTCTTGAAATTTTCCCGAAAGATTCAGCCACCCAAAAGACATTTAGATTAACTCTCAACATCATCAAACAATTAATTTGCACACTTTTTAAGCCATTCTAAATTCTCAGAGTCAATTCAAAATTCAACATGTTCATTCAAAAGCAGAAAAAAATATTTTATGCAGGTAAAAAGCTATCATAATAGCTGTCATATGTATATTAAATTCAGGAAACTTTTTTAGTATTTGCAAAAAATAAAAGCAAAGACCTACAGTAACAACTCTTTAGAAAAGCCAATCAATGCACATGCTTATATTCTTTATTGGACTTATTATTCATTAATTCGGTTTTTTTTTTATTCAACTACTGTCCAGTTTGTTATTGTGTTTATATTCAATAAACTTGTTTGAACCGCCACTAATGCACACAGATTACGTATAAAATGTATATTAGATTTATAAAATCATTATTCATTATTTAATGTGATATGTTCAATGGGTTCAGTGCGGTTTGAAATAAGTAGAGTGGGGTCTTGGGTGAGGCATTTTGCGTTCGTATGGAACCCCATGTAGATTTAAATTAAGTACATAGTCCCCTGCGATTTTAGCACCATCCACTTTTAGCTCTGTTTAAATGGCTAACATCACAAATAATTTTTAAAAACGAGTTTGTCAAATGAATTACCCAAAGCCAAAATAGTTGTGACAAATTCGTGCAAAAATAAACTTTGAAACTTTGATTAAATTAAAATAAAATGTCATTTCCATGGCAGCCAAATTGTATGTTTAATTTAATTATTCCTATTATTTCATTTGTCTGTTTTTTACAGCTACAAATCAACTAAATGGGTTTGAGTGAAGTTCTATAGAAAAAAAAACGTTTTAGAAAATGGGGAACAGCTTAAAAGTGGCAGAGCAACGGAAAACCCGAAAAACTGAATCGATTTATCTGTTCTATTGGAGGCAGTCTGCCCCCTCTTTACCCTATACCCATACCCAGGGAATATCCCCCTCTTCGGCAAGGAAGGAAGGGGGCTTATGTACCACACGCGTGATGTACATAAGAGCGTATCTCGCTGCAGTGGGTGGAGCCTCCGAATGGCCATGAGGCCATATGTGTGTATGTGTGTGTTTGTGTGGGGGCGGAGGGCGTCAATGATGTGTCCAATCAGAAGCAAGACACACACACACACATAAATATACACAAACACCCACACACACGCACCCAAAGTGAAAGCAGAATCGGGACATCGGAGATGCCCGCATGAGTGGGCGGTTGGGTGCGCTCCTCTCTCTTCTTTCAGTGTTTGGGTGTCTATGGATGTATTTGTACTATATATGTATGTATATATGTGTGTGTGAACGACAATGCCAGCAAGGCAGACACAAACACACCCGCACACACAGGGGCAAAAAAAGAAAGCAGCGGAAAAGAAGAAGGTAGCCGAGTGCCTCCAAAGGGGTGGTGTGGTGGTAGGAGTGCGAGCACAGAAGATTAGGGGAGGAGAGACGAAGCTGGACCCAGTCAGCCAGAAATCAACAAAAGCCTGTCGAGAGTGGTGGTGGCAGGGGAAGCGAGGCATCAAACAAGTCCGGGGGAGGAGACAAAACGTAAAAGAAACGAAAAATTGTTAAGCAGCTGGAAAAACCAACAAGCGAATGTGGATATTCGTAATGCCGATGGAAATGGCGGAGAAGATGCAGATACGGGACACGAGGAAAGCAGTGGTGCAGTGGAGATGCAAACTGGAGACAGAACAGATGACGAGAGCACAACACATACTACTCGTATGCAAGAGGCAGAGAGTCAGCCCCTTGTGGGTGGGTGGAATGGATCCTACTTGTCTGGCAACTTGCGAGTGAAGTGCTGGAAAAAACTTGAGCTGATTGGCTCCGCAGGCGGAATGGATGCCAGAATAGGAATGTTCCTTAAAAAAGGCTACATACCTACCTAATAATCATCTATGTATATCACTCAGGCATCTTAAGTTCAGGCAGCTTAAATCAATGCTTAAATCAATGACTAAATGCTGATTAAACGGAGATAAAACGATTGAAATCCCTAGTAAATGTCATTTTAGATAATAATTAAAATTTGTGTGTTATAATTTTTCTTGTCATATTAAAGTTTGGAGTATTTTACAAAACAGAATATTTTAATTTTTAAAAGACTGTTATACATTTTTCTACCAAAATCTTACCGAGCGTACTAGAATCTACCTTATCTCTTTTGCCATCTTTCTATCGTTCCTTTTTCATTTTCAAAATATCATATTTTCGAATTCTGCCACCACTATTCCACGCTTCGTTCCGTCAATCGATCTAGGGCCTTCATCCTAGGGTTTCCACATTATTTCCTTCACCATCCTATCAGTTGTACAACTACTAAATACACATAAATACCCATTCGTAGATATTTTATAAAGTATAAAGAGTATATGTACCATATTTACCATTTATTTAAAGTGTCAAACATTTTTTCTCAACACCCTATAAAAGAAAATGCTGAGATATGGTGGAACGGCCAATGAATATCTCAAGACCCGTCACAGAAGCGTTCCTCCTCTCACTAGTTTCCCGCACAGGACATTAAGACTTCATTTAGCGGGAAGACCCATTTAAAAGTATCTCTCCGAGCTGTCCAAGTGGCGCGCACAGGTATGCCAAAGCTCCGAAATTTGGTTACGCATCCCATTCCACCTCGTTTCTGCACCAACAAAGTGAGGGGGGGGATAGATATACACAAGAGCGTGCGAAATTTCGAAGGTGGCTGCATATTTTTTGTTAAGGTATACCCACAGGCTTGGGGTATATTTGTTTCCATAAGAAGTTTGCCAGAACTTTTTTTACGATATAAATCATGTGTGGCTATATTTTTATACTTATAACGAAGCAGTAGAAATTTAACCATTCCATAAGTATTAGGTGAGGTTTAAGGCTATTCAATTTATAAAAATTTTCAATATAGCAAACTAATTGTAACTAGAGTACAATTCAATAAGTACAATATATTAAATGACACCTTTTGGGAGCGATCTGCGTAGATTCCATATTTCTCCGTCAAGGATTATCCTGTTTTGAAAATTCTAATAGTCAAAATACAAGTCCCAGTGTGAAAAGCTTTACTCTACTTCGGTGTACTTTATTCTAAAGAGTATTCCAACCCAACTTTGTGGAAATATGTCAAAATAAGATAACTCTATGATATGAGGATGGAAGGCTATCCATAGTTCGACATGACTTGCACCTAACGAGATATGCCGTTATTTTTATTTGCTGGCCTGGCCTGGCTCTTCTATCTGCAATGAAGGGTGCGAACTTTGTCACTCCGTTAACGTCAAGGCCATGAATACATCAGCACCCCAGTGGCTGATGCGATGCTGCTGCGGCTCCAGGAATGACGATTCGAACTGAAGTTGGTCTGGGAAATGGAGTTGGGGACTGCGATTGGGGATGGGATCGGAATTGTGGTTGGGGTTGGGACCAGAGATTGGGAATTGGGAGTTGAATGGTCGACGTGTGTACGTACGTACTTACGTATATGACGCGTCTCCATGTTTACCATCATTTGAACCCGAAAAATATTTCACACCTATGCACACACACCCACGCTTGCAAATACAGACAGACAGATGGAAATATGTGGGTACGAGTATGAGTGTGTGTGGATTGCTCGCTTGGCTGTCACTTTGCTCTGGCACTTTACCGTTCGAAGCGCTCGTTGAAATTCATTATGGCAAGCGGGAGCAGCGCCGCAGCAGCGCAGCAGCAGTTGTCAGGCAAAGGAAGAGCCCTGCCACTGAAAGGACAGCGACAGAGAGCGAAGAGATTGTCGTCGCTGGATCGTGTGGTGAGAGGCAGACAAAAGGCGGCGTGACAAACGTAACGTAACTTAACGGAAAACAACAGACACCAGGCAGGTAGTGAGAGAGAGAGAGACAGCGGCCTCCGGGGAATGACAAAGTAGTAAAGAAAAGCTCGCTTCATGGCCGAAGCTTTAGATACTCCTGCAGATCCATAGTTCCTATTGAAGCTATATACATGATAGTATTATACGATGTATGTGTGTTTTATCTAAAGCTGGATTGCATATAAAAGCCGTTTCAAATCAGACAACAGCTGAACCGAAACGGGCATTAGTCCCTGTGGTACCTCTGTTCCAGCCACCCTGAATTAAATTGTACAATAAGTAGCCTTGATAGTTTTATTCTTTAAATTTGCCCAACAGATATGATTTTTTAAATAAGTTTCACGTTATTTTGTTAATATTTGAGGGATCCAAACGCTTCGTGGGGTTTGAGGATGCAGTAGTCCCCTAGATGCTTCATTCGGATGATTAAACAGCCTATTATTATATAAACCAATATGATGCGAACATCTTCTTCTCGTTCTGTGCAACTGATAGTTTCAATCTCAACATGTAGCAGATAGTGTAGGAATGGAGCGATTAGATGCAATATAGTTTTGGAATTGGCCCCACCGGGGCAAAAATTAGGCGTCACTACATCTGAAACGAATGGACTATTCTGTAGAATTAGAATTAGCTGGGAACATCTTCTTCATGAACTCTGGAGACTGCAACTTTTTTAACCAAAGTTCATTTATATCCATATGTACTTTGTTTACCTTATTAATCGTTATACCTTCTGTAAGGGTATGGAAAACAGAGATGAGATAGAAAACATCATGGGGTATGACTGAAACGGACAGAGACAGGCAGAACCCGAGACCGAGCCCGATCCAGAGGCAGAGTCAGACATGCGGATGGAGCGAATGGGAAACGAACTGACGAGGACTCTGCCATCCCTCGCCTCTCCTCTGCTCTATTCAACGCCGTGTCTAAATGTCGACGACAGGCCATTTTCTATAACTTATCTGATTTTAATTGCTTCAAACATGTGCGTGCCACATCATTGTCCTTCTATCTATCTCTCCTCTCTGTGTGAGTGAACGTGTGTGTCGACCATCCTTTTTGGCACTGTCAACATTATTTCACGTTAAAGCGTTGCCAGAGCAAAATGGGGACCAAAAAGAGGACCAGGAACAGCGAATAGTCGCAAAACGCTCACGTTGTCACTCCAGACATGTTGATGACCTCCAACTCCGTCCCCACTAGTACTATCCGCCCATCGCAGGAGTCTCTCATGTGAGCTTGTTTATCTCGCCCGAGCTATGGCTGGAGCTGGAGCTGGAGCTTCTGGCTTCTTTTTATGAGCTTTGTCGGGCTTTGATGTTAATTACCCTGTAACAACGACGTCTTTCTCTGCCCTGTCATGCCAGTGCCCGGGCCCTGCCCCCGTCACAGTCCCCACCAGTCTTTTGTTCCACCCTACCCGCCGGCTTTGGTAAACAAAACAGTGGTCCCTCCCCCCAAATTGCCCTCTATTTCGGAGTGTGTGTGTGTGTGTGTGTGTGCAGCGCTCGGTGGCCGAGATTATCTCCAAGGACCTATAAATCCAGTCATTAAAGTCAAAGTCACAAGACGCTGCCACTGCCACTGCCAGTGCCTTATCAGCTCTAGCCTTGGATTGCGAGCGGGGGATGGGAGCTGGGGGCTGGGGGATATCTCTTGAGCTGTCCCCTTGGTCTGCGTTCTTTGGTTTTATAATAAAATTAAGTAAAATTCTTGAACCACCGCACACACGCGGCGAAACGTCTGTGCAAATCAGACGGAGCGGGGAATATCCACTCCTGCTGCTGTGTCCTTTGTGGCTATACTTTTTGAGTTTTCAGCTCTCTCTTACCTCCTCGCGGAGTCTTTATTGCTGCTATGTTTGCAATATGGCCCACCTGTACCGCTTATCCCCCCTCCGGCTGCGGCTATTACTAGGGGCTTCTACGGATGTTTTAAAATCTATTTCCAAAAGCTTCATATGGCTTCATATGAAGATAAAAGATAGCTCTAAAAAAATACAAAACATATGCAGAAAAGGAGGCACTAATCACCACAAGTTTTTCCTCAATAGACCTGTCCTCAAACGTAATTGTCTTGGACCTTTCATGTCGCTTTAAGAAAGTATTACTGACAGAATCTTATTGGCACTTCATGTGAAAAGCGAACAGAGAATACTAGGGTTGTAACTGTCTGCCGAAAGGAAAAGTATCCTTTTTAATTTTGAACTTTAATCCAATCCTTTCTAAGCTCAAAAATGTCCCGGATCTTTAAAGAATGTGCCATCGATCTACAAGGTTTTTCATTAAAAGTTAATGTACATTTTCTTTTAGCAGTCATTTAATCCTTGCTATGAATCTTGAAGCAACCTTCCCAAACTATTGACCCAAAGAAACCCACATGCGTGGGTATATAACCGCTTTCGTAAAAACCTTGTTATTTTTGGTGTAAGTTCCATGCAATCTCAGCCTCAAATCAGAGTCAAATTTGTTGTGTGCCGCAGGCCTATCGACTCCCGGACCCTGCACTTAACCCACTGTCGTTGAGCCGCCCTGACTGTTCGCCTCGACGGACTCTATTAAAAATGCCTACAAATGCGCTTAGCAGTTGAAATAAATCTCCATATGTAAGATGACAGCTCGGAATAAGATGGGATAAGAGTGGTTTGGGAGTCGGGAACATTGCCATTGATTCCTATTCCGATTCCGGGCAGCAGATCTGGCTGTCACTTAAAAGCCATAAATAACTCATGCCCCGCTACTTTCATTTCGATTGCTGTCGATAGTTATCGATGGCTGCCGAGAGATTTCCGAGACCTTGGTCAGCGCCAGCTGGCGCCACTCGCATGGCCAAGGAATGGAATGGAATGAGATGGAATGATGTGGAATGAGGACCAAATCGTGAGGAGTGAAGCTATTGTTTTTTAGCCTTAGCTTTAATTTCGGATATGCAGGGGTGGGTTCCAGTGCCAGTGCCAATGCCAGTGCCAGTTGTGATTTCACTAATTTGTCGTCGTGTTGACTGTCAAATTGGATGCCATGTGTGGGTGTCATTAATGTCAACCCCCATGGATGCGGGGAGACTCTGCAGACAGACACAGAGACGACTCATTAATGCCACTCATCAAAACTATAACGAATGTTGAAGGGTCCAAACCCAGCCCCCTCGCATTGGCAGCAGCAGGCGGACGACACATCCAGAGACACATGAATATCCTGACACTATAAATTTGGGTTACCCTAACCAAGTTGAACCCATCCTATACCCAGACAGACAGACAAACAGCAAGACAGACAGATACAAGAACGGAAACGGAGACAGTGGAAATGTGTTTTTGTGTTGATGACGCTGCTGATGGCATTTGTCGCCGTTCTCTGGCCGTTTCCATTACTGTTTCATCCACGTCCACGTCCACGTCCTCATCCTCATTCTCTTACTACCCATCCCATAAGCTCGTAGGCATTTTGCTATTTTCGCGTAAATTGCTGCTAATTTTGTTTATCGCAGGACAATTATCCAAGCGAACGAACTGACAAATGAGCCGCACACTTGTCCCCAAACCCAAACCAAAACACCCATACTCGTACACGGGCGAGGGATATGTGTCCTTTGTTCTGTCCTCAAGGTACAAGGGGTGCCACCAAATCGCTTGGTATAAAGAGATAATCTGAGTTTTCAACACAAATATCGACACATGTGTCTCCTGAACTGAAAAACAAATCCAAAGTAGTGACAGAATATTGTTGAGCTGCATTCATAGCAAATGTGCTAACTGGCACGTGAATAGTAATGGGAATGACCTTATTATCCCTTCTACAAGGTAGTGGCTCAAATGTTTACGAGTATACAATAGACACTATGGAGCCCCTTTCCAAAAAATGACATATGGGCGTTACTCATCTTACTATTTATATTATCTTTCTTCAAAGATTCTGCTCTGCTTTCCAAAGCGTATAAATATGGAGAGTCTCTCTTCTCGTACATGATAAGCTTGTATCTACAAGCAGTGCACAAGCAAGCAGTGCTATGAATATGAATAAGTCCGGTTAGGCAATAGCTTTCACTCAGTTGCATAGTTCACGACGGTTTTCCTTAAAGCGGTTGAATTTCAATCTGGACACACTTTATGGATGGCCCTGGCCCTGTCCCTGGCCCCAGCTCAGCCACACGTTCGCTTCTTTATCCAATTATGAATTTTTGTCATTACGCGCCATGGCAATGGCAATTGCTCCTTCCGTACGCGCCCCTGGTCCAACAGCTAGCCCCATCCCCATCAGTATAGCCATCGCATTACCATTCACCTTCTCATTCCCAATCCTCTGGCCGTCGCAGTCCCTTGCTCCTCTGCGGCGACAAAAAACGAACGCAAAAATCTCATTATGATTTCATTTCGTTCAAATGAAGCTCTCGTGCTGGGACTGTGTCCGCATCCGCATCCGCATCTGTGCCCGTACCGGTGTCGGTGTCCTTGTCCAGCTGCCAGCGGGTGGCAGTCGTAGATGCTAGGTAGCTCCGTGGCATCGGTCTCATGTGTTTGCCCGCCACATGCCGCTGCCACCTTCATTGTTGTCCAGCAATTGCCGCTGTGGGGCATTGCATCCAAAACCAAAAGGAACAACAATAAGAAAAGCAGGAAAACTGCGCCCAGGAAAACGAGCTTTCTATACCCTTGCAGATCCAATCTTTTATGAAATATTTGTGATTTTTTTATCAAAATTGTACAAAATTATATATGAAAAGGAAAATATAAAATCATACTTTATCGTATGGTCAAAAAGGCTTTCTTCCCTGCGTTACCAAAATTTCGTCAAAATCATAAGACCCCATTTTCAGGGTATAAGAACTTGACTCTGTGGCTATTCCTGTTCCTGCTGCTACTGCTGCCACTTCTCCCACCACTCCCACCTACTGCCACGGCTGCCGTGGACAACGGATAAGGCGATAAATTTATTTTAAAATAAAATTTACTTCCCCACTGTTGACTGCGTCTTCCCAGTTGCCGGCCTGCCTGTAATACCCCCAGTTGTTCCTGCTGTTTAATTTTGTTTGCTTCGCCGAGATCCTGTTTAAATATGTATTTTTTTTTTTTTAGCTCTGTTCTGATGTCCTCGTTGTCCCCATTGTTGCTTTTGTACCTTCTGCTTACCTTAACGGCAAAAAAATATTGTTGTGTCCTGCCGTATTTAAATTAAAATGTTATTTATGTCAGCTGTTTGATTTCTTAACTTGTCCCGCCCCATGCACCCCCAATCCACAGCCACGCAGAAGAGGACGGCGCACAGCCCCGATTCACGGGACACAAGGCATTATTTTTCCCGTTTCTTGGTTTTCTTTTCTTTTCCTGTGCTTTCCTTCGTTCCCTTTGTTGTATTAGAAGTCGAAGCGTAAGCCGCTTAGTTAGTGTTAAACGGCTGGTAGCGCTACGTACACCGCTTGAGGGCAAACACGATGGTAGACGCTATCCATTTATGCAATTTAAGCTGGAGCATACTTCCACAATTGCTAGACATATTTTGTGTGCGATCCGATTCGGAATCATTGGTTTTCCGTAGAATTTTTCATAGTTCTAAAAAAGGCTAATCAAAATTGGTAAGAACTAACTTTAAACACTCGCAGGCATACTGGCATCATTCATTATGCATTTGCATTAATAAATTAGCCTTTTCTTCGATGCTCCGACTCATTGCACAGAATAATCTCCCTTCTAGAGCGATTTTATTGCGTTGCTAAATTCGCTGAGTGATGCAAAACACCTGCTGTTTAATAAGCTTTTCATCACCGTGCCTGCTCGAGTGATTGTCACATTGATAGTGCCTGATATTTGCATTTGTTTCGCTTTAATTGCATGACATAAAGAATGTGGTCTACCATAACTATTGATTCAATGGCATTCCAAAGAAAATCGGTGGTAAATCAAAACAAATTGCGACTCGTAAACCACAATTTAATGGCATTCCCCGCCACTGCTTCCCACTGGCGTTCCGCAAGGCCAGACCCACCGCCACCGCCGCCGCTCCGGAATAGGCCTTATGGCAATTGTGCACTTGATTGTTAGCGCCTTGTTGGGCACCCAACAGGCCGGAGTATCCCAGACCAGACCGCATTGCCTGCCATATGGCTAACAATGTTGTTATTGTTGGCAATGGAAAAGCCGGGCATTCGGATGCACTGGCCCGGAAGCCGCAGCCGGCAGTCGGGAGAGCGACTTGAGAATGCACTTGACTTGAAATGAAAGAATCAGCTAAGAGCACGGCGCAAAAAATGTGCATAAAGAAATAAGAGGGAGCCACCCGCACACACATACACATACACATACACACACACAAAGCGAACAAAAAGTTTGCTCTCATTGTTTGGCCAAGAGATGTGCAAATTTGTATGCTCTCTCTTTCTCTCTCTGTTTGCATACCCTAGCGGAAGGTGCTATGAATTTGACCAAATGCCTGCAACGCGCAGAAGGAAGCGTATCTGACTTTCTAAATCATAAAAATGTTTATCGTAGACTCTGTATCTAGTAATACGTAGCTGCTGTAAGATCGTTTGCTCGGAAAACCAGTATCCATATCGGAAGATTGCATAATGCAATGAAACAGATACAGCGGGCTAGCTCACCAGCACAACTTGCTCAGTACAGATTATAATCGTGTGCAAAAAAGAAGCACTACCTCTGAAAAAACAGCAACAGAAAATATCATATTTTTATAAATAAAAAATTATTAAACAATTCTAAAGCCCCAAATCTATAATTCAATTTTGTTGTATGGTGTAATCGGCACTATCGTATGCAATCCATCACTGAGAAAGTTTTACTGGTGAACGCTCCCAATGGTGTTGAATATGAAGATGGCGAAGCTTCATTTTAAAATAAAACGATTTGGCTACGTTTGTTTAAAAAAGATTATCTGGTCTTGTAATACCTAATTTTGCTAAATTTTCGCCAAAGGGTTTTTAACAAAAGATAATTGAGAAGGGCATAATAATGAAGACTATCAAAAGGCTTAAAAAATATTTTAAAAATATTTTAAAAGAGGTTAACGAGCTGATAACTAATCAAATACTAGCAAAACAGAAGATGAGTTTAAGATGAGAACGTTCTAGTCAATATCCATTGAAAAATACGAATTCCTAAATATACTATAAAAGTGGAGTGTTACTACTTATACTATATGGGGCGGCATATAGTATAATATATAATAATATAATATATATAATTCGATCAGAGCTAAAAATAATATATGTAGCTGCCATCGGCAAAATATCGTGTTTTTGAGCTTTGAACTAAAGTCTGCACCTCCAAAAGTCATTTTCAGACCCTGAGATCTTTAAAAGTTAAATTTTTATAAATAGCCCTAACCCTAAGGCTCACAGCTACCATATGAGCAATGACTATTTTTTCGTTTGACCCGAAGCTTCTAGCATTTCTCGCAGGGGTGTGTGCTGCATTCGATTTGTATTAAATCGGGGGGAATAACTAAATTTGCGATAGAGGAAGCGGGCAACAGGCAACAGGCAGCAGCTACAATGGGACGCGACTAACTGTTTCTGTCTGTTCTTGGTAATTGTATTAACTACACATGTGTGTGCCAGAGAGTGTGAGGGAGCGAGAGTGTATCAGCGAGAGTGACGCAGCATCAGCTGCCACAACTAATTAGCAGGGGCCCACATGCATAGGCAAGCTGCGTTAATGGAGTGCGTAATGGGTTAATTTTGGCCTGGCAATTCTCTTTCGCTCTCTTGCGCTCTCCCGCATTATCCCTCTACTGCCGTCTGTCAATGTTTGCACTTTTGTTTAGCCTGAGCCGCTGCTGCGAGGGGTAGTGTGGGCGTGGGGTGGGGTGGACGAGAACGGTAGCTAGAGCGCGGAACGTGTCGACGTCACAGCGGAGTAAGGAGGAGGCGGAGGAAGTGGCAGTAGCAGTGGCGGTACCGAAGGCAGTGGCAGATCCTCTGCGTTGACGACAAGTTAATCACATCGTGTCCAATCAGGCGAGCTAATCCCTCTGACAGGCTGCGCCGCTGCTGCGCTTCGCTCTTAACTTTGATATTTTCTTTTCCATATACTCTACCTATCAAGCAATAGAGGGTACTGCGGTTTGGACTCCGTCTGAACGGACACTATATACAATCACAGTAATACTCCTACCTAAAGGAAACTAAGTCTACAATCAAAATATGAGAAATACACCAAATCCAATCCAATGATTAGTGTGTAGTTGTAAGACACAACAGTGCATTTTTATTGTACTGCCATATGTACCTTCGTTAAGAGACTGCACAGCCAACCCTCGGCGTAAGAGTATCAAAACTTCGACAAAGGGGAGGTTTACGGATTCCCTCGCCTCTGATTATTATTACTATTATGGATGTAAACCTCGCAACATCTGCTGCATATCAATTTGTGGCCTCCATCCGAACGCTTAACCTGATCCATGTCAGGTCGCCTCTTCCTAAACCCTCAGACATCCACAGGGCCCGCCCCCGCCCCAAAATCACCGAGCCCACCGCCGTACTATTAGCTGGCCCAAAGTTTTTTGGGTTATTGGGCTTAGGCGGCTAAGCCTCGTTCCGGACATTGGCAATTTGCATTTCCCGATTCGACATCATCGACATTTCCTAGTGGCCAATTATCGCTTAAGCTCTGCTCTGCTCTGCTCTGTTCTGGACTCCAGCCACACGTTTTCCAGGGCCTTTAAAGCTTCGGGCCGGGCTGTCACAGGGGTATCGGAATGGACAATCCATGAGCCTGTTTAAAAATTCGTTTAAATTCCATTGCCGAGAGTACCGGGGATCCCTTGCTTGCGTCCGCAAGTTGCAAAGTCAAAGCAAAGTGGAAAAATACGAGAAAAGGCTGGGAAAATATGCAGCAACCGCGAAATTGAAATTTTGGCTTCGCCTGCCGCGGCGGCTTCTTTGCATTGTTGTTTGCTCCCCGCCGGAGTTCGCGATAGGATGGGAGGGGATGGGATGCGATGGCTCACCACCTGATCCTAAGTAAATACGGGGACAGGCCAGGCAGCCAAAGGGACACCCAGATATCCATGCATGTGGGTGTATATGGATATACTTACACTTGGAAAAAATACTACATTTAATTTTTAAAGGGTGATATATTAAGAATGATATAAAACTATTTAATTAAATATTTTGACACACAAAATTCAATAAAATTGCCTTAATGTTATACGAATACGTCTTCTTGATAAGTCTTCTTAGTCTCTTTTAATAATCATCCATTGGAGCATCGTAACATTTCCTATTTTATTTTTCTCAGTGTATGTATTCGTAGGGTTTTTTTATGCCTCGCGAGTTCGCTTTTCTTTTTAATTAAATGAAACCGGAGGAATTGACCCAAAACGCAGAATAAATAAATACTTTAGCGAGAGGATGAGGATGTGGTGAAGGTGGAGGTGGAGATGGGTTTGTCCTTCTAAGCATCTGTTGTTCCATGTTTGCCTCTTGTTTTTGTTAATAATTATTTCAATTTTTCCCCTCCGTCGAAGTCGAAGGAGGTGGATAGAATTCAAAAGATGCCGCATAGCCTTTGTGTACTGTAGAAACAAAAACCGAAAAATGGCAACAAAAAAATATAGCCAAAAAATTCCGAAAAAAATAACAGAAACAACAATAAATATTTCACCTTCAATAAATCATTTTCCATTCCGCTGTTGGGTATCAAATCCCCCCACACCTGCCCCCCGCTGACGGAATAAAAAAGGGTTTCGTGTCAACCCCCAAAGTGTTTTTCTTTTTTGTGTATTTAAAATTCAACAAATTTAAATCGAAAATATGTTTAAATAAAAACTCAAGAGATGTCTAGAAATCGTTGAGGTTTATTTTATGCTTAAGGCCGAAAGTTGGGTAGGGGATACAGGTCAGTATTAAAATGATAGTGCTCCTCGGAATTTTTTCAAGTGCCATAAACATTTTTGAATGCATGTACGACCTTTATAGCGTGCTAGGGGTATTATTAAATTACTACGAAATTTTTAACCCATAGAAAAAAGCATCTCCGACCCTGTCCAGTATTACATATATGAATGTATGGACATTTTACATATCATCTTGAAAGTCCCTAAATTTGTATGCAAGCTACGAGTAGTAGCACAGTTTTTAAGAATTATTTACAAAATGCACGACTAAGTGCATTCCTGCCATATTAGATAGGCAAAAAAAAAATTGTTTACTGTGAGAAAAACTTGTTTTTTATTAAGATTACATAGACCTACTGTTTTTTAATGGATTGCTACAGGGTATATTCGATTTGTGTAGATTTACATATGTTTCCGACCCCATAAATAGGCATTTTCGCGATGCCAAAAAGATTAGAAGTCGATAAAAACATTGAAAATTAACTTATTTAACCAGTTAACCAATTATTTATAATTTTTTTTACTTTGATGAGAAAACCTATCAACATAAGCAAAAGTTGTTCGCTATTTTTATAGTCATGTTTTACTATTATGTTCTCTATCTTTATCTTACTATTATATCCTATAAGAAAGATGAAGTTTGATAAAAGTTTTTCAACCAAGTTTTGTGTTGAAACTGCACTGAAATAAGTAAGTGTATTTGAAAAAGTTGCCAGTCCCCCCATCTACTTAATGTCAATGCATCAGTACCTTCCTGGCGTAACCGGTTGTGCTATGCCTTTATGGTTTCACAACTTACCGACTCAATGGCCTTCGTAAATATTTTAGGCGAAGGAAACACAAAAATTATGACTATTCAATGACAAGAACAGACAATCAATCTTTTACAATTAGACAAATTTGTAGTTTTGAAACTCGGTGGAGTAGAAATTCATTTATCATCAAAGTGTAGTTGTTTTAATGAGGATATACCGAAATTTGAGCCACAGCATTTTTCATCAGTGGTATCGAGCTGAGAGTGTAATTAATTAAGTTTTTGAGCCACTTAGGATGTGTCACCTTTTCGGTGTTTTAAGGCTCCTCACCATGGGGCGTCGTACGAGTATTCATGTGTATATTACGTATGAATGTGCATCTGCATAGGTACTTCTCGTACTTACTTCGTTACACATATAACTTTTGGTTGGACATTGGAGAAGTTTCTGGCTGTTTGTTTCCCGGCTGATAAATTGCCACTCAAGTGGATTAAAAATGTTTGCAGCCGAATAAATCTGTGGCCTCGACCTGGACATTTTTCATGTAGTGGTGCGGTGTAGTGGTGGTGCTGCGGTGGGTAGTGTGGTATGCGGAGTGCGGAGTGGGGTGGTGCTTTGCTCTTCCTCTCCCGAGTGGCTGTCTGGACGAGTCCTCTTGTCGCATATTAGTTAAACTTGCAAAAAAGTAATCCCAAGTCAAGTTATGACAGAAAAAAAACGTTTCCCCGCCAGGAGAGGAACACAAATTAAAGGTTCGGGCGTTTCGCTCTATTGGAATTCCCCTTGCTCTGTCTCTCGCGTACTTTCTCCCAGTTTTGGGGACTCATCAGCGACTCGAAGCAACTTCAAAGGGCCTCAGACGTAGCGCTTATTAGCTCGTCGGCATTTTTGGGCATGCAAAGGCATTTTTGAAGAGCGCTCGTCTCATCTCCGGACTCCGTTGGGTTCAGGTCAGTTCGCTTCAGCATCGGCCGCAGCGCAGGTGGATTCGGGTGGGTCTTCACTTTCATATGCCCACACAACGTTTTTATTTTGTTTTACAACTTTCAAGTTTTTGGTTTTTGTGTGTTTTTTTCGGGGCTGAAAATATTTTTCATGCATAAATAAGTATGCTCGGGCACATTCATAAAATTCAGATTAACATATTACTTAATCGGTGAAGCTCTCGCTCTCGCCCTCCAGCTGCCACTCTGGCTATCAGCATTACCCACTCCTGCCGTCTCTTTTCATTTAACGAGGCTCACACGAATGCTGCAAAGGCCTTGGCCCAATCGAACCAGTCCGCCATCCTAGGCCTGACCGCCCGACGCCAAGGCCAATGGCATTTCAGTTCGGCTTGGATCGATTCCATGTCGACATAGTTACCCTCACGCAAGTGGATATCTGTTCAGATATTCTGAGTTATCAGCTTCTGCATCTGTTTATAAATATCTGTTCATAAATTATAGTTGTAGCCACGTTCTGTAGGGGTGCGGTGAGCGGTGAGCGGTGTTCGGCTTAATGTGCCTTGTCATTTACGGGTCCAGCATCAACAAGCACGCCAAATAAAATTATTAAATATCGCACTGTGGGGCCAGAGCTGCCGAACTGGGGTAACCGATTCTGTGCAGAAATAAAATGTAATTTAAGGAAATCACGAATAGAGAGGTTTGCATACAAAGTGATGATACTAACGTGTAAAATTCCATAAAAAATATAGATACGAAATAAATGTCTAATTATTGTTTGCCTGATAATAGGTGATAACAATAATATGTAGATAGTTTGATATGAACCCAAAAAGGAGGAAACATCTCTCGCATGTGCCGCTGAAAAGATTAAGAACTATTAAAGATCATATTGAAAGAGACAGTCACAGACCTCGATCCACTGTGCCCACGAGTACAGCTTGATTTGGCAAAATTTGCGCAGTGTTCCAAAACGAAACCCAAACATGTGAAATTGATGTCGATGTTTAATAGTGATGCTGGTGGCGGGCCGGTGCTGAGTGGCAAAAACTGAGACACCGAGACACACACAAAAAAGAATTAATGATGTCGAGAGACAAGGTAAGGTAAGAAAAAATTCGGTAAACAAGTTCGGCGCATGAGTTGGCTAACACTGCGACTGAGGCTCCAAGTCCAATTCGGATGCTGATGATGTTGTAATCTTAAAACTGGCAGCGTCGTGCTTCAGGCAAATCAGTCTGACTTCAAGAGCCAACGCAATGGCAATCGTTGGGACGCGGACCTTGCTGCTGCTCTTGATCCACTGCAGCTGGAGTGGGGCACGTAACTCGCAGAGCCTGCACGTGCGCCTACCGCACGGCGGCTGGCTCATCGGCCGCCACCTGACCACGCACAATGGCCGCCACATGAGAGCCTTCATGGGGGTGCCGTATGCGGTGCCTCCGTTGGGCGAACTGCGGTTTAAGGCACCGGTGGCCGAGCCGGGCTGGGAGGGCGAGCGGCTGGCGGTGAAGGATGCGCCCATTTGCATGCAGCGGGATCCCTTCCGGCGCGACATGCAAATCGAAGGATCCGAGGACTGTCTCTATCTGAATGTATACACACCGGAGACGATCAGCTCTAAGAACACTTCGCTGCCCGTGATGGTCTGGTTCCATGGTGGCGGCTGGCAGTGTGGCGCGGGAATTAGCAGCTTCTATGGGCCGGACTTCCTGCTGGACCACGACGTCGTCCTGGTGTCCGCCAACTTTCGTCTGGGACCGCTGGGCTTTCTCAGCACGGAGACCCTGGACTGCCCAGGAAACAATGGACTCAAAGATCAGCTGGAAGTGTTGCGCTGGGTGCGCACCAACATCGCCTCTTTTGGCGGCAATCCCCGCAGTGTCACCGTCTTTGGAGAGAGCGCCGGCGGAGCAAGCGTCACCTATCACATGCTGTCGGAGAAATCTCGCGGCCTGCTCCATCGCGGCATTGCCCAGTCAGGTACCTACTTCAATCCCTGGGCACAGCCCGCGCACAAAGGTGTGGCCGCCAGGCGAGCCACTAAGCTGGCCGAGCTGGTGGGCTGCGGATCCTCCGGAGAGTGGCCCCTCAAGCTGGAGTGTTTGCGTCAGAAGCCAGCCGAGGATATTGTGGCTTCGCTTTACGACATGTTTGTAAGTACATTGAACTGGATCCTTAATTAGTTGAGAACTAATCTGGCGCTGTTTGGCAGGTCTGGGACTTTGATCCCATGATACCATTTCCTCCGGTGATTGAGCCCGAGCATGATGATGCATTCCTGACGGTGCCGCCGCGTCAGGCGCGGGAACCGCATGGACTGGAGCTGCCGCTGCTGGTGGGCGCCACCGCCGAAGAGGGGCTGCTGAAGACAGCGGCCTTGCTCAATTTGCCGCAGCTGATGGACGACTTCAAGTCCCAGTTCGAACAGGTGCTGCCCGTGGTGCTCAACTACGATCACCACGAGGATTCCGTGCAGCAGCAGATAACGAAGCGCATCGAGGACTTCTACTTCAAGGCAGGCCACGACTACGACAAGTCCAACCACCAGAACCTGACCGATGTGGGTAGCGAATCTGCAAGGGGATTGATTAATATTTGGATAAATACATATCCGTCTTTCCCTACAGCTTATTTCGGATGGATGGTTTGTAGCTGGCATCGATGAGTATTTGCGTCTTCGCCTGGCCCAACGTGCAGGCCCCACCTATGTGTACCTGTTCGATCACAAGGGCGCCGCCAGCTTCTCGGAGATCTTCAAGGGGGAGCGCAACGAGTTCTACGGAGCCTGTCATGCTGAGGAGTTGCAGTATCTCTTCCCCATTGGCCGGGAGCTGTTCGTGAGTGCGGTGCCCACACGCAAGGATCTGGAGCTGCGGGAGCTCATGCTGAACCTGTGGGTCAGCTTCGCCCGAACGGGGTGAGTCTTAAAGCAGCCATCTAATAGAACTGTGTATTAATGGGCACCTGTGCATATGCGCTTTCTTTGCCCACAGCAATCCAAATCCAGGGAATGCCTCATTAAACCTGCCCGTATGGAAGCCTTCGTCCAGCTATCCGGTGGAGTTCGTTCGTCTGGGCACCAAGGCTGACGAGGCAGCCGCTGCGCCGCTATTCCGAATTGAGGCTGAGTTGATGCAGCAGCGCGTCAATTTCTGGCGCGAACTCCAGCCGCACCTTCCCGCCACCCAGCAGCACAATGAGCTATAATCCAATGATTCCATCTGTATATTTAAATATATTATATCGATGAGTGGGCGTCCACCGCAAGTTAAAGAAGACAAGAAATGTTATAGCTACAATTATCACCATTGAAAACATACCTTTGCCAACATAACGGCACATAGATGCTGCCACACTGGTGAAATTCAAACATGTGCTGATGTGCCAGATGTGAGAAATTTGATCTAGGCCCTGTGCAGTGCTGCCATATCATTGAAAATAGTCTAAACGACCAAATAAACAAATAAAACAACAAGGTATTTGAATATAAATAGAATGCGTAAAAACACACAAAACAGATGTTAAATAAAATGGATTTTTGTTGTTTGTTATTTACAAAATGCAATATCAGCATGCCATAAACATACTAATATTATAGAGATAAACTAACAGTTTTTTCGTGTATAAAAAGGAATATCGATAGTCAGCTGCTCGGCCAGAAGAATACACATATGCATTTGTATATATACGGCACATAAGCATTCAGAAAGTGAGGCAAGCCCATAGCATTTGAATTTCATTAGATTACTCATAGCTGACATCGTCCAAAGTTTGCTGCCGCCATCGCAAAGAAGGGGCTGCTATCTCTATCTGATTGCCACAGCGAACGGAAAATACTTTCAATTTCCGTCAGATACGCGGGGCAAACGCAATTAGAAATACCACGTGAACTCTCGGACCGACCCCCTAGGTCGTCGTTGCTAATCCAACGATTGAATCGCTGCGCGAAATAAACCAATGCCAGGCACTCACTTGATAACAACTTGGTCAAATAATCAACAGCGTAACCAGCAGCAGAGCGTGATAGTTTCCGACCAGTCACGCAGTAGATGCACGGGCTAATGGATTATCTGTTTAGGATTCTCCACTGAACAGCACAGCGCCACAACACCCTAGCGATAAGGAGCGATTGAATCTCAGCTAAAGATTTCCCCATTAGACTGTCAACTATGTCTGCGAACGGGGACAGTGCTCCGACGACGGTCCCGGGAGCCACCAAGCCTATCGACATCCAGGTACGGGTGCCAACCCACGAGCGCCTCATGTCCATCGACAAGGGTATGGCGCCGTCCTCGCCGACGCTGCCCAGTCCCACGATCCGGCGGAATAAGAGCGACGGCAAACTAATGGCCCAGGACATCAAGGAGGCACGGGTGCGAGTCATCTACACGGGCGGCACCATTGGCATGATGCGGAACGAACGAAATGGTGAGTGCTGTTCCAATTAGGTCTTCTATTGAATCTGTACATTGGACCCCGGACACGCTCATCTTCATTTCTCACTTCATTTCAGTGCTGGCGCCCATACCAAATGCCCTAGTGCGCAGCATTCGCAAGTATCCAAACATCCACGATGAGGAGTATGCATTGCGACGCTTTGGGACCTCCGCATCGATGGCGCCGCTGGTCCTGCCCTTTGTCCAAGGTATGGACAGAAGGGTCCTATACCAGGTCACCGAGTACACGCCGCTGCTGGACAGCAGCAACATGACGATGCACGACTGGGCCCGCATCGCCAATGATATACAGGTATGTGAATATGGTGGGATCAACGCTTTGATGGGAGAAATAATCCAGCAATGTAACTAATGCCTGCAGCAATCGTACGAGTTCTTTGACGGCTTCGTTGTGCTGCATGGCACCGACACGCTCTCGTACACGGCCTCGGCCCTGTCGTTTATGCTGGAGAATCTGGGCAAGACGGTGATCATCACAGGATCGCAGATACCGATCTTTGAGACGCGCACCGACGGCAAGGACAACTTCACATCCGCCCTGATCATAGCCGGAAACTACGTCATACCGGAGGTGTGCATCTTCTTCGGCCACAAACTGATGCGCGGAAATCGCACGGTGAAGGTCAGCTCCAATTCGCTGGACGCATTCGATTCGCCGAATGTGCCGCCGCTGGCGAGAATTGGAATCGATGTTAATGTGGACTATCGTTTGATCTTCCGGCCCTGCAGCATCGAACGCTTCTGTGTCCATCTGAATCTCGACGAGAATGTTGGCCTGCTACGAATCTTTCCGAGCATTTCGCTCTCCACATTCCGCGCCTTCCTGGCGCCCCCGATCAGGGGAGTTGTGCTGCAATCGTTCGGTTCTGGCAACATACCCTCAAATCGCCGGGACCTGATCGAGGAGCTGCAGGCGGCCGCCGATCGTGGCGTAATCATCATAAACTGCACCCAGTGTCCAAACGGCTCAGTGGCGGAAATTTACGACACTGGCAAGGTCCTGTGCGATCTGGGCGTCATTCCCGGCTATGACATGACCCCCGAGGCAGCACTCTCCAAGCTGGCATATGTCATTGGCAAGGAGGAGTGGTCGCTGGACGTCAAAAAGCAGGTAAGGCCCAATGTGAATCGCTTTCTGTTCGGACTATTCTATAAAGTGTTCAATTTACGTTCCAGATGATGCAGTCGAACCTGCGCGGAGAGCTGACGTCGGTGACGGCCCCCAAGATGGAGGACTACGATTTGGTGGATGCTGTGGCGCGCTCTTTGCACTTGTCCTCGCCACAGGAACTGGACCAGCTGGGCGCCACCCTCTTCCCGGCCATGATCAATGGCGCCGTCGCCGAGGGAGATCTGAAGAAGATCAATAACCTGAAGGCGTACGGCGCCGACCTCTCCGGCACCAATCACGACCAACGAACGGCCCTCCATTTGGCCTGCCAGCTGGGCAACGTCGAGATTGTTAAGTATCTGCTGCACAACGGAGTCTCTGTCCACGTACGTGACCGCTACGACCGAACCCCGCTGTTGGAGGCCGTCTCCACGGACAGTCACGAGATCATCCAATTGCTCATCAACTGTGGCGCCCACCTTACCGGCTCATCACGAGCCGTCGGCGAGCAGCTGTGCGCGGCCGCTGCCCGCGGCTCCCTTACGCGCCTGAAGTCGTATCAGTATGCGGGCGCTGATCTCTCCCAGCCGGATCCGTCGGGACGCACAGTTCTGCATGTGGCTGCCCTGCACGGGTTCCCCGAGGTGGTGGAGTACGTGCTTCCCTACTTCGAGAGTGCCAGCGAGAAGGATTTACTCGGTCTAAGCGCCTTGAACTATGCGGAGCGTGCCGGTCATGCAGCCCTTGTAGACCTGCTGAAAGCGGCTGGATGCGAGGCCTAGAATCACCTCTTGGTTCTTTACTCATAAAACTATTACTTAAGTGTTTGCCTCACGCAACATCTGTGCAATACCGCGTCTAGTCCGGTCTGGTGGTTCCTTTTAGTGTAATACTTGTAATATGTGTATTGATTGCTTGTTAATAGAAAAGTGTATGTTATATATTTTAAATGATTGTTACCAGAAAAAAGTGTAGTTAATCCATTTTATTACGAGCTAACCCGGTAAACCATTTCCCACAATATTGGGAACTATTTCTGTTGCTTTGGACGACATCAATTAAGAGCACGGATTAAATGTGCGATGGACTACAGGAACAGGTTTGAATCAGGGATCCTGCCGTGTTTGGGCATGTTTGGGGACATTCTTTGTCCACGGCACCAATCAGCACTTTCGGATGAGCAAAATATTCAATTCGTTCTCGAATGCGACACGAAGAAACAAAACGGATATAAATGCTCGATGTACTTGATGGCGTTGTCTGCCATTTTCTCTCTGAATGTCAATTACGAGCCCGCATTCTTGTCTCCGTTCCAATAGTCTTTGTTAATTTCGTTCATCTCGTGCCTTGTGATTGTGATTGCGACATGCTCACACGCACATGTTCGTTGTCTTGTTGGGTTCGTTCGCCTGTTCTTTTTGCTCTCCTATTTCGCATGTTAGTTGTTATATTCGTTCGACAAGGCAACTGGGTTCCCTTGCGTCCTCACTCTAACACACACGAGATATGAGATATAAACATACATATATACATATTTTTTCATATAGAAAAATTAGTATTTACGAATGATATTTAGATCTATATCTTGTCTTGCAACATTTCAAGTAAAAAAAAATTTAGAAATTGGGAGTTTCTCGGATTTCTCTAGCATTATTTATAGTCTCTTCGAACTAGGCGTTAAACAAGACGAAAGGACGGACATGGCTAAATTGAATCGGCTATTGAGGCTGATCAAGAATACATATATGGGGTCGAAAACACTTTCTTCTGGCCATTACGTTTGTACATGTAGGTACACCTGCACGCATTTATTATTGCCCTGAAAGGTAGAACCAGTTATGGCATTTAATAGCATAGTCTTGGGCGTAGAATTCATGGTAAATGCATGTGCTTCCGTGACAACTTCATCTCTATGTAGTTGCTTTTATAGCTCTTTTTTATATAATTTTGTGAAAAGAATGTAATAAAAATAGGCTTATAAAAGGCAATCTAACTATTAATTGATTAATCTATCGGATAAAATACATTTTCCCTGGAAAGTCGCGATAATTGCGATGTTCTTAAAACATCGGATGTGCATGCCTCGATCTTTACTGTGGCGATCATTATTTTCTCCGTCGTGGACAACGCAACGACAGATCTTTAATTGGTTTAAACTATGGTGGCGTTCGATAGTTGGGTTTTTTAACCAAAAACTGGTCTTATATGGGCTTATATTTATCGGGAGGAGTGTACTTTGAAAGTAAAATTCGATGTAGTGTTTATATAGAAAATAGTGTTTATAGTGTTCGAACTGATAGCAGTGTGTCCAGATTTTCAACAAAATCCAATAAAAGACGCATCCTTTATCCGAATAAATTTTTGTTTTTTGTGTGACACACCCTCCTATCTTTTTCTCATGCTTCGCTACTTCTATCTCGCTCCATTTCGAATCGTTGACTAAGAGTGAGCGTGAGAGAGGCATAGAGGTAGAGATAGCGATAGAGAGAGAGGGAAGACCATCGTAGGGAGAAAGTTATTTTTTGATGTATTTGTTTTATTTAAATTTATTTCAAATGATATCTGATGTTTAATTAACAATGTTTCATTTTTTTTTTCCTTTGAGAAAAAAACACTTAGGTTCTTAAGATTCATGTTTTAAATATTATAATAATTTGTTTGTTTATCCCCCCGTTCGTGTCGTTCTGCTTGGAACTTCTTGTCTCTTCTTTTGCCATTATCTTTCTGTCGAGCTTAAGTGTGTGTTTCGGATTAAGTTCCATTAAATAATGCAATTGAAAGTTCGACGACGAGTGGAGGCGGAGAGGGGGCGGTAGGGGGTGGGGGGTCTGGTACAACAACTGTTGAATGCTGATCTCAAAATCCATTTCCACAATTTATTATGATTTTCATATATATAATTTTATATATGTGTGTGTGTGTGTGTGTCTGTGTGTATATATGTATATGTTGTATTTTTCTTTTGCTACAGCTGACATCAAGTACATTTTGCTTATGATTTGCTTCTTTTTTGTGTGTGTTTTTTCCTCGTTTGTTATTTTCTCATTTCATTTTCATTTTTGTTTCGTTTATCATTATATTTATTTATAGGTTTTCTTTTTTGTTCTGTATTTCTAGTTTAAACATTTAAATACGATTTCCACATGTCTATGAAAATACAGCGTTCATGCACGCATGTGTATATACTCGAATGTATGTATTTATATATAAATCTATATACCCTTTCAATGCTTTGCAAAATGTTAAACAAATATTTAAAAAAAAAAAGAACAGCCAAAAAACAATCGCAATGAAGAATAAGGAAATATATGTTCTAAAACAAATCAAAGAGAGCTTGCTCTTCTCTCTCTTTAGCTTTGTTTTTCCCGTTTTGTTTTTACATGCCTAAGGGGTTGTGGCGAAAGAAGGGCTGTTTGTGAGGGGGTTGCCGGGAGTGGCGCAATCAAAAAGAATACAAAATAGTCAAAATTTGTTTTGTGTTGCCTCTGTCAAATGTTTTATAAAATGTTGATTGATTTTGCTGTAACCTCTTCCATCATCTTCAGATTTGGACACATAAACATATCCATTTAATTTCAGATCCTCAGACATAGAGCGTATCATCTGCAGATCTCTTGTTTAGGCAGATTTCATCTCAGACACATGTACGTATTTAACAAGGTTGTAGATCATATGAGACCCATATAGACCTTACAATTATCCATACGCCTGGTACATACATATCATGTATGCAGTTTCTGGAATTTCTTTAATTAATCTTCAGACATATTTCATATAATATGTGATACATGTAGATCGTAAGTGTATGCTCATATATTTTTTCTAGATTTTCTCGCAAATCATCTTCCGAATTGTGTTGTTTTATAAAATGTGGGGGGTTGGTTTCTTCCAATTTAGCTACTCAGTTGAGTTGATTATTTGCTTACATAAATTCTTCTCATCAATCTATATATTTAAGTATCCAAACATACATATATATAGCAATACATTTTTAGATTGTAATATGGGTGTATGGGATTGCAGGTTGAATCATTGAAATGACTAAAAACAAACTACTTAAATGCAAAATGCCAGCCGAAAAATATAACTTATGGTCCTTATATATCTTCTTTTTATATAATTCCCTTTTTATGGGTGTTAGTGGGTGGATGGGGGTGGGGATGCAGATGGGGATGGATGGTGATAGGGGAAGAGACAGTGATGGATAGGGGTGAAGCAAACTGTCCTTTATAGAGAGCGGCGGTGGCCTGGCAGAGCAGTTTTCTTTTTTTTTTTTTCGTGACATTCTTTTATTATTTATATGATTTTTCAAAGCGTTTTTCTGAATTTTTGTAATGCATTTTGCTCGTGGTTTCCTTAGTTAAGCTTCTTCCTAGTGTTTGCTTTAACAATTACATTTATCCAAGTTTTGTCAAAGCAAATAACAAACTCAATTAAATTAATTCTGTTAAATTGAAATCTGTTTACTCCATTAACAATGATTGGTTTGTCTTTGCTTTTTGTCGAAAGTTTTTTTTGCCTAATAAGATTTATATTTTAAAATAAATGTCTGATTGATTGAATAATTGAAAGAAAATAAAAGATGCGGCTTTTCAATTTAGAAGTAAGATAATAGTTATCATAAAGAATATAGTAAAATTAGTTTAAAAAAAAAAAAGTGAAAAAAATGCAATGGGAAATCTGAGCAATGCACTCTACGGATTAAACTGGTTGTTGTAGTGTTTTGTTTTTTGAATTAGCGAAGCTTTTACTTTCTGTTCGAGCGCAGCTCTTTTATCTCATTCATCCTCGAGGGCTAGCTTCCCCTTCTGCTGCTCATCTGATGGTTTTTGTATCTTTTTGTGTCGCCTCTCCCGTTTGCTTTTGCTTCTGCTTCTGGATTCGTTCGTTGTTATTGCTGCTATTGTGTCTTGTTGCTGTTTGATGGTGCTACTGCTCCTGCTGCTATTCTCTTTGTTGTTTTTTGTTTTTTGTTTTTTTTTTTCTGTAGTTCTGTAGTAGTTGTTAGTGATTCTGCTGCATTTTGGATACTTTATGGCATTCAGAGCAAGAATTTACCCAGTAAGAGGCCCAGTATGGCCGCAGCAATGGCAATTGCAATATAAAAGACCGGAATCTGTTTCTCAGCTAGCACTGGGGCATAGGGCTCGTTCGGCTGCTTGAAGGCCGCTGAGCTGCGGTAGCGTGCGATTTGATCCTGCAACAGGAAGATTTTAACCATTAAGGCTACAAAGGATAACGGAGGTGAACCAGGGACCCACCTTCAAGTGTAGATTCTCTTTTCGTAGGTCAGTGTTGGACTCCATCAGCGCCTTCATCTCACCGGACAAGTCATACTCAGTGGCATCGGTCGAATTTGCGGTCTTTAAAACAAAGATTGGATTAAATATATTCTTTGAGAGCGGCACGAAACACACCTCATCGCTAGACAGCTTCGTCTCTGACTTAGCGCCCTCGGTGATGGCGGAATTGACATTGGTACCCGCAATGCCTCCGCCGGCGCTGCCGGATCCACCACCCACGGAAATGCCGCTAGTATTCTCTGCATTTGCCTCTGCACTGGGCATCTCGAAAACGCATTTCAGCTTGGCATCCATTAGCTGCTGCGGCTCCAGCTCCTTCCACTGCAGAGGATGATATGAAGATGAAGATGGAATGTTAATTTTGATGTTAATGGGGGATTTGGTATGGGATGCTCATCAACACGCCACTCACCAATTTATTCAAATCGTTCAGATCAGCATCCACCGGTGCGAGGACGCTTTGCACCATGAACTTGTGCTTGTTCTTCTCCTGCTGATCGTACATGAAGGGCTGCAGGCAGACTGTGGGATATAAATCGAATGGGAATGGTATTGGGGATTAGATGGCATTCCAGCCAGTCCATATGGATATTAAAGAGTACTTACTTTCCACCTGGGTCGACCGAAGAGGCAGGATCTTGCCAATGTTTGGACGTACACAGTAGCGCTTTGGTGCGGTTGTCTTGATCTTAAAAACCAGTGGGGCAGACGAGTTATTGCGTAGGGTCATGATTGTGACGACAGACCGATTAAAGGGACCTGAAAGGAAAGCGAATGCATTCGATTAGCAATCAATCGAATTAACAGGCCCACCCCCCCGCCGTTCCAAGCAAATCAACTGATTTGTGTCACGTCACGCCCATTGCGTCATTAGGCAGCACCAAAAACGAAAGCAAGTTCAAATTAATTGAATTAAAAGCAGAAGCAAACAACAAAAAGAACCAATAGCTAGAAGCAGGGCAAAAGAGAGCAACCAAAAGGAGCCGAAACTTGAATACCCTCCCTAAAATAAAAAAAACTCTAGTGGCAGTGGAAACTGAAAAAGTACTGGCAGGCCAGACATGGATGTCCTCCGAAAAGATTAGGCACAGGGCGAATTCGATTATACGCGCGATCTACGCCTGGGATGCAAGTCTTCTGCAGGTGGAAAGAGTGCAAAAGAAACAGCAGAAGCAGTGTAACGGATTCCCTTTAGTGCGTGCGTGTTCTCCCTATACGCGTATATATGTGTATTTATTGTGTGTGTATGAAGGAAATTTCATTAGACAAAGTCGCGTCATGCATGGGCCTCGGCCCCTCTCCCCGCCCAAACCTCTCACTCTACACTCCGCGCTAGTCAACGATCAAAGGGGGAGGTAGGGCGGAGGACAAGAATGGGGCTAAGGCAGGGCTGACATAGCCAAACACACACACACACCCAAACAAAGAAATATGAAAAGATTTGTGCACAGTGGAACGAAACAAAAGTAATGGGTGTTGCACGAGCAAAATAAATAATTGTAATTCTCAATCTCTCTCTCTCTCTCTCTTTCTCTCTCTCTTCCCTACACAAACACACATATTAGTTATTTACACACATGTGTTTTGTGTTTTTCCAATTAGTAGCAATCGGATAAATGCATTGCCACCGCCCACTGTGCGGGCTCTCTGGTGTCATATGGGATTATTGTAGTTGTTGCTGCAACTGCTGCTGCTGTTGCTTTTCGGCCAAAACTCAAGAAGTAAGACAAAAAAAAAATTAAAATAAAAACGGCCCATGACAAGTTTTTGCGTATAAAAATAAAATTGTAGCCAAAAACGCAAGGAGAGAGAGGCAGACGACGGTCGGAGAGCGCGAAAGAATAGCGAGAGTAAGAAAACAACGCCAGCTGCCGGCAACAAGAGCATCAGCAGAAGAAAGAAAGAGGGACGGCAGCAGTGACAGCGGCGGACGGGCCAGGACAGGACAGAAGGAGATGGATGAAAACATGGTGAAACAGCCGCACACCACACGTAGACCTAAAAAAATGTCAAAAATGTCCAACAAAAACAACGGAAATTATTGATAAGCTGCAAAGAAAGCAGCGCCAAGTGACAAGGAAAGTGAGACAAAGACAGAGACAGAGGTAAAGAGCACCAAAGCGAGACGCAATCACACATAAGCGGTGTGTGTGTGTTGGTGTGCGTGCAAACTTTGCAGTTTGCTCCAAGCCCTTTTGACCTAACAAAATGAACGAATTTTGCAATAAATTGGAATTTGAAACTGAAATTGCAATGGTTAAATGTTTCAATGGTTCGTACTGCCACCGATGCGTCGTCGCCTACATTGGTCGATACATGAACAACATATGCATGTATGTAGCAATGGGTGTGCGCGAGTGTGGTTGAGCCAACATGCAAAATGGCCTTCCCCGTCTCACACGCTCACGCGATGAATGGATGGGGAGAGAGACAAACAATAACAAATTGCTAAAGAATCAAGAGTTTCACTTTTTAGTTTTTGGCAATCCCTACAAAAAGAATCATGAAAAAACTCACCCACAAAACGCAACTCATGCTCCGGATCAATGGTCAGCGGAAACTCGTAGTTTGATTTGCTCATGGCTGCTGTTTGTATGGACTCCACTGTAGAAAATTGCAACTTCGTGTCTGTTTTTCGGTATTTCTTCTTAATTCTTTTGTGCGTTTTTGCGCGCTGCTTGTCCTGGTTTTGCCTTCACCTTGTTGTCGTTGTAGTTGTAGTTGTAGTGGTGCCTGTTAAGGAAATGCACACGGAATTGTATTACACATTCACTCAAACACACATACACTCAGCAGAGACACGCAGCACGTAAAATTTGCTGATTTTCGCTTACGGTTTTCGTTCTTCTTGCGTTTCTTCCCGGTTTGCTAATATCTTCCCAGCTAAACCTTTTTAAGATACCTTTTCAACCAAATTTTTCCTATTGTTTAATTTTTTCTCTTGACTTTTCACAAGCTGCGCGTCGCCTGTTTGTCGCTGCTTGCTTCGTCCGATTTATCAGAGAGCGAGGACAGGCGAAATATCGGCAAATTGATGCGACCACACACACACTCTCGCACACGGTTAGAATATAAAAAAAATACCAAACATAAATTCCGTGTGTTTGCTTACAAAAAAAACGTGGATTTCCTGCCTCGAGCAATGCAATTTTCTTTGCAATAAGATGGCCCACTCTGATTCTAGCTCGGGTACCTAACGCACTTCGCTAGTTTAATTTTTCTACGAATCTAGTACAATTTTCAAATGCAAATGCAGGGCAAAAAAATCCAAAGCGCGTTGTTCGGATGCAGTGTGACCGCGAGTTTATTGATCAAATATACCGTCTGACCATCAGAAACATACCGTCTAATCTTCAAAATATACCATAAAATATACCATACTGACGAACTATTGAAGTTCCATCATACATATTCCTGCGTCACCTTGGAGTTCTAATCCGACCGGCGGAATTGTTAAGCAGATGCAACGCCGTTCATTCAGCGTTGCCATACCGTTCGGATCCACGCCGCTTGTCAGGCACTAACTTTATTTTTCGTTCAAAAATACCGTTTTCTGGTATAATTTTTACCCACAATTATATTTTTAAATATATTAATTTTGTTCGACCTAGCTGTTTTTGAAATTATGGTAGCTCAGAGGTCCCGCGTGGTCAGGGCAGAAAAGTCAGCGCCTTGATCATTTTATATAAAGATCTGTGAAAATGGGTTTAATTAAGCGAATTAGGTTCACAGTAACGAAATAGGTAGCTTTTATTTTTGGAAATTATTTGATAATTTGTTTAATACTTAGCATTTCCTTTGCCAAATCCAGTTTATCTTGAATATAGTGTTGGAACCACTTCTGATTCTCGAAATTTTGTAATGTATATAAAAAAAAAATCATAGTGTGTATGTCGAATGCATTAAAGATTAGTGAAAAATTAATAATAATTAACTTAACTTTGGCGATTTCAAATCGTAACTTAAAGCTTAATCAAAATAGCAGCCCTATCCTTTTTTTCTCTCCCCAATACTCCACTACAAAATGGGTTAAACACATTATACATGATCCAACCCCTGTAAGTTTTTCGCTACAAGCATGTTTAGGATCATCCGTGCGGTTATCGCCTCATGATCAAAGCGGCATTTTCTCGGGGCCAGGGCAACAATACCCCGTACATGATCGGCAAGGCGATCACAATTCGGGAGCGTCGCCTTTTCCATGTATCTCATGAAACCATACATGTAGTTGCGGAAGAAGAATCTATAGGCAGCTTTAGCCTGCGGAGCATCACACAAGTCGATTTGCCTCGAGATCTCCGCCATGAGGGTGACATCGGTTTTGTTTTCAATGGCCTTGAAAAAGAGGTTAGTCGCCTCTATGGCGCTCGACTGCATTATGAGCCCCATGCATTTATCTGCGAAATCGCGATCTGTCGACAAGATGTTTGTCATCTTCCACCGTTCGCTCTGCGCTGAAGTGTCGACCAAGGCCTGCATCTTCTGGATGAGTTCTGCAAGGGGATAAATAAATTTAAAATGGCATTGTTGGGCAGTGCGTTGAAGATCGGCACTCACCAGAGTCTCCGCTCAGAATGGTCGGCGAATTATTTGTATAGTATCTTACAGCCAGGTTGAGGACATCGACGTGGATTTGGTCGAAGGTCGGTATAGTCCAGCGCAGAGCATCTATGGTCTTCATTAGCTGGGACAGCACTGGCCAACTGTTCTTGCGCCATTCGATAAGATGGACATGCATTTCGACATAGGTTTTGGCCTCTTTCAAGCAGTCTGCCGATGCGTTGTCCTCTATCATTTGATCAATTTGCTCCTTGCCGTTCGTTTGAATGTATTTATCTGCCGATTCGACATTTAGAAGGGTATGTAGGATCCGCTCGATGAGATGAATGTGGTTCAATTCGGTAAACTTGGCCAGTCCACTGGCAAGGGCCTCCAGGTATGCGGACTGGGCTGCCTTCAGCTGCTCGACACTGTAGGGCCTAGCACCAGGCTGAAGGTTCAGGTTGTAGTTGCACAAATTATTGTTTACCCGTTCACGGAAGCTACGACTGGAAGGGGTGTGCAAGCCAGTCTTCATGCCGTTGAGTATCAAGGGATATGCGTACAGGGATAGCAGGAAGTCAATCGAATTCGGGCGCGTTAGCACGTATTCGTCTTTGAACAGGCTGTCGGCGGTGCTCTCCATGTAGTGAATGGCGTGAGGGGTGAGCTGGCAGGCGAGGTTCCAGAATATGTCCATGAAACGTGAGTGCGTCATACCCAGGTCAGCCAGTGTCTGCCAGGACATCTGCGCGTCCTCGTAGCATATATACAAAAACTCTATAAGGTGCGAACGCTCAGGCTGGCCATCGAGCCGATTAAAGAATAGAACACGGCGTGATTTAGAGGCCCGATTGGAAAAAGTGAATGCAGTGGTGAGCCCAAGCTCATCGCGTAGCTGCAGAATCTTTTGCTTAACATCTACGTCGGATCGGATAAAGATCAGCTGCACAACCTGACGCAACACGGGATTGTATTGGCTTCTCTGTTGTTTTTTCTCTTCAAGACTCAGGCTGGTATCCTCAGCCTCCTCGGACAGATATTCGGCCATATGGTTGAAGATCAGGGTGATGTGTTCGAATCCCAGGAATTGCATATGCTTGGACATGGTGTCCACGCACTCGTCGCTAACAAAGCAAATGGGACGTTGAAAGAGTTCTTCAAGTCCGGCCAGGGTCTGCGCCTCGGTTATTTCGCCATTATCGCCGTCAAGGAAGCGTAATAGTTCGCGCAAACTTAGTTCTGTCAGGAGCTCCTTAAACGACTTGGCCGCTCCGGCGAAGGTTTTCAGTTGTCCGCAAATCAAGTGCTGGGCAAGTTCTGGCTTGTTCGTAATAAGATTCAACACCGCTGCTGACTGGCAGCATATGACCTCTTGGTAGCTGTAGAGCAACTGGCTAGAGGGAAGCTCTAGCCAGGTCATGAATGTGTCCACGGTCACCAGCTGCAGGACACGCTGCAAGGCGTCCATCAGAATCAAGGAATACCGGTCCATCAAAGACTCTGTGTTCTCCTGCTTTATGGAGTCTGTTTCATCGGAAATCATGAAATTGTAGACAGTCCAATATTGTGGCTTTTCAGCGGGCTGCTGGAGGGCCGCGAGCAGCACATCGAGTAGCTGATTCATTGCCAGAGCCAGGTAGCGCTTGCGTGGAGATGGAAACAGCACGCGCAATCGATCGGAACTGTCCAGCAGTTGGCGTTGAAGGAGACGAGCCGTCTGGTCCACGAGTTCGTTGGCACTTGTTTGGTTATAATGGGCAATGGCCTGCCGAGCGGATGTGAGGAATCCCGTGAGCAACGACAGGGCATCAAATTGGTTGGAGACCAACTTGGACACGTTTTCGTTTAGATAATCGTAGTACTGGCGGGCAACACAGCTCTGTCCGTACGCCAGAAACTCTTTCAGCGGCTGTTGCAGACCGCATTTCAGGGCAATGGAAATGGCCACGACTGTCGACATGGGAGGTACCTGGCCTACCAAATGGACGCAATCTGGATTATAAATTTTCTGTTTCAAACAGTCAGAGGTGTTTAGTATTAGCACGGCTAGGACCCCGCGCAAATAGTTCATGGCGTCAGCTCCAGCCGGCTCGGTGACCACCTCGTTTTTCATTTTGTCATGTGGCCGTTGCACCACGAGGTCATGCTCCATTAGCACTTTGCACACCAGATTGCAGATCTCTGCAATGTGCTCGTCATCGCCTGCCAATGAAACGAACCATTATGCACTTTGTAGTTTTTTCCTTTTACCGCTATGTTTTTTATTTCTACATGCGTACTTACCGCTTAAATATAAGAAGGTGTTGAGCTTCTTAGACTCGCTGTCAAAACGCTTGAGAGTATCGCCCATCTGGGCAAAAACCTCGCAATTATCGAGCGGATGCATTTTCACTTGTTTGATCTCTGTTTATAGATTAATTTTAATATTTTTGACGCAAAACGACAAAACGTTGTGATGCCGCCGATTTATGCGATGGCTGGCGCCGATATCTCTAACATCGATATTCCGTCTGCAAATAATTGATGGCACATATCTGTTTGTTATGATCCGCCTTTTTGCCACCCTGGCCTATCGTTCCCATCGACGTCTCCGTGAGCTAGCTGGGAACGATAGGCCAGGGTGGCAAAGAGTCGGATCATAGCATGTTTAATTTTATTCTGAGACTTTTCCACGATGGCTGGCCTCGGTAGCTCGATATCGGTATCTTAAAAGTTGATAGCTGAACGTACAACTTTCTTTCATTTGGTTGAAACAAATATATTCAACAAATACTGTTGATGCCCTTATACCGATAGTCGAGTCCCGCGGCGATGCTACCAGAGTTGGTGTTGGCGGGCGAAGCCGATAAGCTTAATGTGCAATGTTTTCAGAAAAAATGTAAGCAGGTGGAACAAAAGCTGACTTAGACTATGTCTAGGTCTAGGTCGAGACCTAGTTAGCTCCAAAGAAAACGTCTGCGAAATGTCATGGTGAAACTTTAAATGTCGAACGCAGTTTGGGGGGGCCACAGCGATCAGCTGTCCGCCGCATCGATTTGTGGGCGCCTATCGGCCGGCTGCAGCAAAAAGCAAACGCAAATTTGGTCTTGTAAGGAGAGGCGGACGTGTGAATCGGGTCAAGCGAAAGTGGGCCAAGACCATGCAATAGGCAAACTAGTGAGAAAACGCACACTGCCAAGACTACAGCAAGGAGACAGTGGAGGAGTGTCATCATGGAGCTGCGTGAGCTGCGCGGCAGCGCCACGGCCGGCAACACCAGCAGCAGCACTAGCAACAGTAACAGTGGCATCAGTGGCGGCGAAGGCGTCGAATTGGGGGGAATCTGCATTGGGAGCGCCAGCGGTGGTGGCGTCCAGCGTGTGCCCACCAAGGCGGACCTGTTCATGGAGCAGCTGAATGCCACAAATGCCAAAAAGGTGGCCCTACTCCTAGTCCTGGGCTTCATCCTCTACCATGGCCTGCTCAATTGGAACTACGGTGGGTGTTCGTCTCTCTGTGTGTGTGTGTGTTTGTTCGTATCGATTTGTCCTGTGTAAACATGTAATCGAATTTGCATTGTGGCGTTCCATTAACAGGCAGTGACTCCTGCCAGTGGCTGCTGTCGAAGGGCCGCTTCAAGGGCGATAACGAGTGGCAGCCGTATGGGTGCATGGTGCACAAATACTCCCTCACGTGAGTGGCAATTCCAAATTCCAAATTCAATTAACATTTTCCCACATTCCCACAATTATCATATCTAACTCTTTCTATCTCTATCTCTCTTCCCATGCAAATGACTCACCCACTGACCCACCCACCAATATGACTATGACATGCCATGCCACTATCTACCATAATGACAGCGACACGCGGCGATGCCTGCGATACCTGGCCTTCTTCGACAACAAGAACAACTTCGTGTTCATTGGAGACGAGAGCGTCCGCCTGCTCTACGAGCGGTTCATCCAGCAGCTGCGCCAGCTGCCACTGTCCTCCGACGAGGACAACAACGGGTCATCGCGGGCCCACGACGACAGTGCAGCGGTTCGATTCGAGGACAACAAGCTGCACATGCTGGCCCAGTACATCAGAGCCGAAGATGTCAGTCCCTCGCTCATCGATCGACTGTACAGGTTGGAGGCCGAGAAGCAGCTGTCCTCCGTGTACGTGGTGGGGCTGACCTACTCGGGCCTGCTTGGCGGGAATATAACTGAAGAAGTGCTGCGACAGTACGGTGCAAATCTCACCCTGCTGGTAGCCCCCTTTCATCGTCTGGTGGCGCAGACATCGCGTGTACTCTGGAAATTGGCCGATCGCGTAGACGAAGAAAAGCTACCGACCGCCTGGAAGTTACTGCTCAATGAGGACATCGATCGGCTTAATCATGTGGCCCGCAACGTGTTTCGCTACACGGAGGCCACCGTCTGGGAGTCGGCCTGGCACATTGCCAACGGTCTTCTGGACACCGCCATCGACGGACATCAGCTGTGTGCTCACGGCCAGCGGCTGGAGGTGCAGCTCCTGTGGAACATGTACTGCAACGACTACATGAATTACAACGACGGCACCTGCTGCAGCAGCTCGGAGCCCCATACCACGCTCCAGATAGTGGCCTACGCCCTGTTCGGCGTCTGCATGACGCTCGTCTGCGGCATGTGCCTGCGTCGCTGGCTTCTCCATCTGCGTGGCTACACGCTCTACGTGCCTCTCCAGCAGCATCAGCAGGATCCGCATCAGCATCAGCCAAACAGCGGAGGAAGAGGCAGTGGTCCCACCCATGCCCTGTCCGCACTGATCACGGACTATGGGACCCCGATGGTGGCGCTGTCTCTGCTTGGCCTGATCATGGTCTACTTCTATCTATGCGACCGCACAAACTTCTTTATGAAGGAGAACAAGTACTACTCGGAGTTCAGCTTCTGGATACCCGTGGGCTACGTGTTCGCCCTGGGTCTGTTCTTCACGGAGGACTCGCGCTTCACCAAGGTCCTGAACAGAGACCAGACAGACGAGCTCCGCGGCTGGATATTGCTGGTGGTGCTGATATATTACATGACGGGGGCGCAACGCGTGCTGCCCATTCACATGCACATCAAGCTGCTCATCTCGGGCTACTTCTTCCTCACCGGATACACACACTTCACTCACCTCTGGCAGACGGGGGGCAGCGGGTCATTGTTTGTCCGATTCTTCCAGGCCATGTTCCGGGTAAACTTCCTCAGTGTGCTGCTCTGCTTCTGCATGAACCGTCCATACCAGTTTTACTACTTTGTGCCGCTTCTCTCCTTCTGGCTGTGCATCATCTACTTTGTGCTGTCGCTGCCGCCGAGGATTTCGTCCGCATCGGTGGACTCAAATCCGCTGCACTACCTCTACTTGGTGTGCAAATGCATCGGCTGCCTGGGCGTGATCACGGTATTGTTCATGTCCGAGGTCTTCTTCGAGCGCATCTTTGTGACGCGACCATGGAAGGCACTATTTGTCACCACTGACGACGACCTGCACGAGTGGTGGCACCAGTGGAAGCTGGACCGGTACACAGTCACCTTTGGAATGATGTACGCTGCCTGTTTCCACATTGCCCAGAAGTACAATGTCTTCGATGACAACAACCATGGCAATTTGTTCGCGCGTCGCACCTCCATCTCAGTGACGCTACTGGCGCTCCTGGGCGTGGGAATCTACACGTCCTTCTCGTTCCTGTGCCGAAACGTACAGAACTGCGAGGAGATCCACTCGTACATCCTCTTTATACCCATTGTCGGGTATGTGGTACTGCGCAACATCTCAGGGATACTGCGCACCAGGTACTCCAGCTTCTTCGCCTGGTTTGGGCGAATCTCGCTGGAGTTGTTTGTCTGCCAATACCACATCTGGCTTGCTGCCGACCGCCACGGGGTGCTCGTCCTGCTGCCCGGCTTCCCCACGCTCAACATGATCATCACTTCGTTCATCTTTGTCTGCGTCTCGCATGAGGTACACCGCCTTACTCATATCCTGCTGCCCTACGCCGTGCCCAATGACTGGCGTCTCGTCATGCGCAACTTTGTCATCTTTCTCATTGTGCTCATCCCTGTGGCCCGGTCCGATGGCATGTTCTGAGCACAATTCAATTGTCGCCGGCTCATGTCCAACGTGTACCCGCCCGCCACACAATCACATGGATATGTTTATATAGCGTGCCATTGCTGTAAGCCTATTGTAGTTAAGCCTTCTCGCGAATTCTCTCGATGGCATGTAATATTTATGCATTCATTCGATGAAGATCTTTAAAAGATACGAGCCCCCCTTTGAAAACTTACTTGATTTGTTATCTAACTCGATTGCCATTCGATTACTACCGTACAATACCCTTTACTTGCAATTGATTATTTACTTTGTTATTTTTGGAATACTCTATTCTCTTTATATTGATTTGTTTATTGTCCAAAGACTGAACTAATTCCATTTAAAAGTGAAAACTATTTTCTAGCCAAATTTATGTAAACCGATCGGATAGCTTGAAACTGAACGTGCAATTGGCTTATAGTTCTGAAACGCAATATATACACCCTTATTTACATATTTAGATATCTCTTACGGCCGCGCAAATAAGTATACAAACATTTACGTATACCAATATATTTTACGCATATGTATACCATCTAGAATTAACTTAGCCTTACGAGAAATTTGCACAAATTACTTAAAATTTCACTCATACAAACACACCCACACTCACACGAAGCGGCAACCAAATGTATGTATAGCGCAAGAAAATAAAGCATTGAAAATACTTACAAAATTTGTATTTGACTTTAGCTCCTGCAACGAAAAATGTATCATATTGTATTTACACCTACACCTGTGCTGCATATGATGCACTATGTATGATGAAAAATCATATGTGTACATATGTATGTATAATGTCCCCTTTGATGGACCAAGCACCAGAAATCACGATCGGATATGTTCTGAGAGTTTTGCGTGAAAAGTTCGCTACTCTTCCGTTTCTACTTGATGCACAAGCAATAATCTCATTAGTGGGTATTCCATAGGTACATTGGTATAGGTACGCACCTGTCAGAGCATAGGGAAACAGACCTTCTTCACAGCGCTTGACAGCCCCAGTAATAAACAAAGTGCAGCCAAAGATGAGACTGGGGGAAAAGCGGGAGTTCAGTCATAAAACACATCCACATCCTTAGTCTCAGTTGGGGGCGACACAGAAGCAGACTCGTTGCTGAGGCACCGCCACTTCCGGCTGCATCAACAACAGTTCATAACAAACAATATGTAACATACTCGTATACCTGGATGTATGTACAATGTACGCACATATGTATATGTCAGAAGACAAAAAGAGACGTCGACTGGGTGCGGAAAAGGATAAGGAAGGAAAGAACGGATTGGAATGGGTATAACTGGGACTAAGACTAACCAAGATAGCCAAGATTTTCATCTGGTACGACAATTTTCCCATTCATGTAAAGCTCTCTAAGGATGGATATGGAGGAGAGGAATGAGTTATTGGTAAGTTATTGGGATATTTATTCCAAATAAAAAACCCAACTGTTGTATATGGGAGAAGATTCCATGAGGCTTTCCATCTGAATTTGGAGATATTGATAGATAGATAGATCTAACCTTACAGAACTGCAAACCCAAGACCAATAAACAAATGTACGTGAACTCCTGAGCCCCGACGTTTTGATACCCTTTATGTGCGAAACGCAGTTTCCGATCCACCAATAATTCTTTCTCCTGCAAGCAGGCTTTTTATTATGGTACGAGAATCCCACTTTTGTTTCAATAATAGGCTTATCTTAGTATTATATGTAGATAGTATATATAGTAGTGATAGTATTCTGATTTCAATCTGATTTGATTTGAATGGCTCTTTTTATGGTTGGGGGTATTATACAAAGTATATTTTAATGTTTTACTTTTTTGTTTCATATAACTCGAGTTACACCTACACCTTTTCTGAAGAGCTTTGCAATTTTAGGAGCTTAATGAATCAGCTATCAATTTTTCTTGTTGCGTCGGTTCAAGGAATCGTTTATAAAAATAAATTTATTTATAAAGATAAGCAAACGCCATGAACATTATTTATGAAATCAGAAATTCTTCCTTCTCTGCGCCGATCACTGAAGCTATTTTTACTTGCAAGTAAACATAAAAAACTAACAACTCTAAAACAAGTGGTGGCCTTGGTGCCAAATGCACCCACACACACCCCCAATAAAAGTAAGCGAAACGGCGGGTGCATGCTCGTCCAAACCGAGCACACGAAAGCTTTCGCCTCGAAAGCTTGCGGCTTCGGTGGCGCTTCGGCACCTAGACTCGGTCACGGCTTCGGGTCCTATAAGTATCGGTTCCCAAGGCTCACTGGTTCCAGTTAGCGCCTGAACGTACGTCGAAACGGTTAGTTGGCATCGCACAATCCCCTGAAACCCAAGACCCCAAAGTGGCAGCAACAGGAACAGCAGGCTCCAGCGCCTAAGCCTAAGTTTGACTGAACGCTATGAACTGCTGAGGCGAAGAGATCCCGCGCTTATTTTCTGCCACTCTGGGGTCAAGGCTTAAATCTTGGCACTGGAACTGTCATTCTTAAGAATTATTTTTTTTTTGTTTTTTCTGTGGTAGAATTTGCGGTGCCCACGAATCGTTTCGAGTTCTTGCAGGCGAGTCTTTAAAAGATTCAAAAAGTGCAAACAAAAGGTGTCAGTTGAATCGAATTACTGTTTTTGTCTTTTTTTTACTGTTATTCCAGTCAACACCAAAGTTATAAAAAAGCTAACTCAAATAATCACCGTTATCGCCATTATCCCACAATTTTTTTCCCATTGATTGCACAACAGGTGAGTGTGATACAGTCTCTCTGCTTAGTAGAAAATACTCCCTGTTTTTATATTCTGAATCCGAAAAGTACGAACCGAAGTATCGTAACAATATATGTAAAAGAAATGGTTGGTACAAATTTCCTGCCGCATTTTGAATTCCTTAAGAAATAACCCGAGTGGGTCACGCGGAAAAAACTTATTTAATTGGTAAGTGCATTTGGTAAAATCTTATTAAATGCGATATTGTTGTGATTTGAAAAGCTTTTGTTTAAATTTAATTTAATATTAATTTAAAATGACCCGCGTGAACCAACTGTCTAAGGAAGAGCAAAGTCGGTGTTATTGCACCGGAATCGAAATACCGTCATAAACTTTTTTAAGTGTCTGCCAAAATTTGCTCAGAGCAACCGTAAAGAGGCTGTTTTGAGGTTTTCAACCGCTAAAATCTGGAGCTGCGCCCAAATTAAAGCACATGGCGAAAAGCCTCGACAGCGGATGCAACAAATTTACAACAAGGTGTTGCATCTCCAATATGAGGCAAAGGTTTTGGGACGGAGAATTTGAAAAGGTTGAAAATTTCCAGTGATGAAAGTTGAATTTAGACGGCCCAGCTGGAAACCAGAAGAATTGTCGAGACCCGGTCTGTGTCGCCTTTACCGCCTTTAGCCTTGGTAAGTCTCGAATATGTTATGCTGATATATACGGATCTCCTGGAAGTGAACTTATATCGTTTGCGGAAGAGTTCCTTGGTGAGACTTGGATGTTTCTGCAGGACAACGCTCTTCTCTTATATATTTATATATTAGAAATATTCGCCCAATGAAGTGGTCTGCAATAAATCCGTGTTTAAATACAATTGAGGACCTTTGAACAGTGGGCGAAACAAAATTATCTATTGCCTAAATAGTATATTGGCAATCTAATCCAACACAAAAATTTTAAGATTTTTATATTTCAATATTTGACTTTAATTCCTCCAGATCAGCCGTTTCACCCACTGTGCTTTGTGGCATCCTGTCAGCCACAGGTTTTTGGGGGTGGCAGAAAATTCGAGCCCTTAAAAGATTTAAAAAAAGACTATTGTCCAGGAATGGGCAAACGTTCATAGAACCGTCATCCGAAACTTGGTAAAATTTATATATGAGTTTGAATAACATACATTTCGCGTAGCTTTACGTAGTCAAATACAATGAAAAAGGACAAGTCGTTGAAATTTGCGATTTCTTTTTGAGTAAGTTTTAGCTGAGGTGGAAATAAATATAGCGGAGAGTTCGATTAACTCTTGAAAGTCTCCGCTTGTATAAATTTCCTTCAGTTTCGCTTGACAGAACTTTTTAGACTGTCTGTGTTTCTGACAGGCTCAGACTTTTCCGATTTTCTTTTAGCTTTTGAAAAATGTGACTTACCGCTACATGCGTCACTTTTCTGTACAAGCTCATATAGAGATACGAGTACATATTTATAGAATATGAGTATGGCATATGCCCTTAAACCTGTGTTTGGTGTTGTGTCAAAGCGAAGAATTTTTAGTCCATCTTCAAGATTCAAATTGTTAATCGCATTGCAAACAGCTTGTGCTTGCTCTTTCTCCGCTGATTTTTCACGTGTTAACAGAAATGAGTACAATTTAAATTGGAAGACTTCCTGCTAATAACTTCGTCAACGAAAGAAACATACTTCTTCGCCGGGTTCCTTTCTTCTTTATCGACCAATTTTTTATCCACACTTCTAAAGCAGCCGAGTTTCCCTATTCTCTTTGGCACTGTTGCTTTTTATTCTCTTTAATTTTTATTTAAATTGTATTAGAAGGTCATGAAAATGAATTTTCATTTCACTGATTTTTCTGCTGAATCGTTTGTTCTTACTTTCTTACTATAAAACTTGAAAGAAAATCGGTATATCTTTAGAAATAGCAATTGTATCGACACAAATTAAAAATCTTATGAAAGGTCATACAATTCTTCTTTCAACCCATTAATTTTTTTGGATTTCGGCGCTACAGATGCCGAGTATAAATGATGAAAGTGTGCAAAACTCTATGCTTCGTCTAGTCTTTTTTAATAGAACTCAAACTATTCTATCATTCTTTATAGAATATCACGCCTAATTGACGTGTATTCTGTATCTTCGACAACCGTTATTTCGAACACTCTGACCCGCTCGTACTCGTGCTCGCATTTGCTCTCTTCTAAATGCAAATGTGCAAAGTATGAATGTCCACACTGCCACGTGCCCCTTGAATATCCTAATGGGAATTCTTCGAATGGGAAACAATTATGATATATTATGTATATTCCTATAATCTATATTTAAAGTAATTATACGAAATAACAGTTCTTCGCGTATTGTATGAGAAAAAGCTATTTCAAAAAGATTGAATATTCGTAACGAAAATTGCATAGTCTTATTTGCACATCACAATATTAAGCTTTTTTCGGCATTTTTCCTCAAAATTTTGTCTTTTAAAACCCGGAAAAAGTGTAAAAAATTAGAACATTTTAAAAAAGGTTGGTTTGGTTTGGTACTTTGTAGCATAGAAATAAGCTTTAAAATTTCTAATACACTGAATTGAACATATCCTGCAGTCGCCCAATCACAATAAATTTTCGTCCAACAATTTCTTCGTTCTGAATCTTATGCATACATCTGTCTGCCTAGAAGTGATTTTTTTGAAATCCAGAATATAGTTTCACAACTATTTTTCTCTATTTCAAACGGTCTTAATAATTTAATCAGTTCCCCATAGCAAACATTTCTCAAAACCTTTAGAATAAACACTACTTTAGCCACCTTTGCTACCTTTGTGGTCTTCATCGTTTAAAAAAAAGTCGATTAGAAATGCAAATTTCTCTGAAACTTCCAATCTCAAACTTCCACTTTCACCGAGGCTTTTGCTTTCGGTGGAAAATTTTCGATGACTTCGAGGAAACCTCTTGCCCTGAAATTTTTGCAAGGTGAAATCCACTTCTGTAGCATTTCCGTCTTTAGGTTGTTGTTTTCTAAGAAGAGTGCGCATTACGAGTTCTGCATAATCTTCATCAGGCAATAAATGTTTTGTTTTTTCCTGGAAATCAGCCGCGTTCGTCGCATTCAAATGCACTTCACAGAGTGTTTTTGATCATTTCAAAGTTTTCTCACTGTTAATTTTATTATTCAATACGCCAAATAAGAGATGACGAAATAAGAGGTCCTAAATCTAAGTGTTAAATCTTAGTGTTGCAGAATTTTAAACTGTAAAACTATCTACTTCATAACACGCTTTGAAACAATTTTGAGACTTTCATATACTTATGTATATATGTATGTATATACTGATAAAAAACATAAAATTTACAATGGAAAATTTGTATTTTGGTAGGTAATATATTTAATATAAGTATGAAAACATTTTAAAATTAAATATGAATCAAGTAGAGTAGTCAGTGCATATCTAATTAGCCGCTATAAACTCAAGGATACGCCACAGGCAAGGAGCACCTGCACCTCCAATTAGCCAGTTCCGACGAAATGGCATCTTGAAGAACTAATTCGCAGCAAAGGAAAGGAGGCATTCGAAAGGTCAGCTTCCAGCTTCAGCTGCTGAATATCGTATCTCTGTTAAAGTATTTTCAAATATATTAAATTTAAAAATTATCCATATATTATATTTCTTGAATTGAAACGTGTAAAATATTTAATTTAAATTTGTAAAATATTTAGTTTAAATTTGAAATATATTCAATTTAAATAGGAAATAAATTCAATTTAAATATGAAAAATTTTAATTTTATATACGAAATAGTGGAGACAAATATTTTCAAAATTAAAGTGGAAGCACTTCAGTTTTGATATTTCTTTTTTTTTCTGGGTGTATGAAAAAGGAAAACTAAAATGTTAAAAACGGTTTAAAATTGTTAAAAAAGTTTTCAAACATGGTGATCCAATTTAGTTTTAGTATTGCAGAGTTTTGTTTTTTTTGGACCCACGACCTTGATCAAGACAATTTTCGGTTGTGAAACTAGCTCTATTGCAAGCACTTGTAAGCTTTCGAAAACTGTTGAGTGCGACTACCGCACGATAACTCTTCGTAAACAAGTGGCTTCGGTGTCTCATGCACCCACGCCCTCCCAATGAAAATATGGGCAAGGAGCGGTGCATGCCTGTCCAATCCGAGCACACGAAAGCTTCCGCCTCGAAAGCTTGCGGCTTCGGTGGCGCTTCGGCACCTAGACTCGGTCACGGCTTCGGGTCCTATAAGTATCGGTTCCCAAGGCTCACTGGTTCCAGTTAGCGCCTGAACGTACGTCGAAACGGTTAGTTGGCATCGCACAATCCCCTGAAACCCAAGACCCCAAAGTGGCAGCAACAGGAACAGCAGGCTCCAGCGCCTAAGCCTAAGTTTGACTGAACGCTAAGAACTGCTGAGGCGAAGAGATCCCGCGCTTATTTTCTGCCACTCTGGGGTCAAGGCTTAAATCTTGGCACTGGAACTGTCATTCTTAAGAATTTTTTTTCTTTGTCTTTTCTGTGGTAGAGTGCAGTGCCCACGAATCGCTTCAAGTCCTGTTAAAAAGATTCAAAAAGTGAATTTTGAATTTAATTAATATTTTTTTTGTATTTTTTTACTGTTATTCCAGTCAACACCAAAGTTATAAAAAAAAAGCTAACTCAAATCATCAAAGGTAAGAATTTTGAGTAAACTCCCAAACAAATCTGATTGGGTAATTGATCCAGATCTTTGAACGCGAACTTGAACTTCAAAATCAACCATATCGAGTTCGCCCAACTGAAGAACACATCGAATTCCATTGGAAATTTCAACCACAGGTGAGTGTGGCAGAGATTTTTTAGAATCAGTTTCTGTTGTAATCAGTAGTTGGTGTTAAGATTTGAAGTAGTTGTTTTTGTTATTACTTTAACATTATAATTATAGTTTTTACTAGTCCCTTAAAAGAAAAAGATAACGATCGCGATTAGAGTAGAGGATACACGAGCAGATCGCAGTTGATGAAAATAGTTCAATATAATATTTAAAGCTGGCCGTTCCAAAACCTCCTTTCCTTTACTGTGCTTCATTCAGATGATTCAGATTCATTTGCACTATTTGAAAGTTTTGCTTTCCTTTTGGTTTCCTCAGCCCACCTGCAACTCCTTTACTGACATTTGGAGTTTTCATTTAATGTGTGGTCTAATAAGCAAAAGCCATTTCGTCCGAAATGGCCAAGGGGAGGTGCAGATATGCCCTCACCATCTTAGTGCCTGTGGCGTGTTTTTGAGTGTCTAGCGGCCAATAAGAATTGCGTTGGCTCCACTTGTTTGATTGTGCCAAACAGTCGTCTTGGTTCGCTCGACACGCCTTTTGTTAGATCCCTAGGATCTAAGACCTTTCCAGCGCGTAGTTAAGTAGCTTAAAAGATTTGGATGCTCTGGTCCAGTTAAAAAGAAAATAAAGAAATTATCGCCTCCTTCTAGATGTTACACACATCTACTTTCAACACAAATCTATAAAGTACCGCGTATAAAAGGGCAATAAGGTATTGAAACGGAGTCTGCAGGTGGGAGTCCTTGTTTGTTTTTTTCGAAAGTGTCACTTTCTATTAGCTGCTTGCCTTGGTCAGGGTGTCTCTCATTCATATCGATTTAGTTCATATGTGATCTATGTATATGTGATATGTGATAAGTACTTGTTGCATTTTCTGATGCGAAGTAGTACAATTAGATTGCAGCTCTACATTTCTGTTCTTGAAGAAATGTTCTACCATTTGGCTGAAACTTGTCTTACTTGAGTTCTACGCGCAGAAACCGTTGAGTGTTTAATTCAATAGGGTTTATGAGACTCTAATTAGGGACTTCTAATACAAAATTTTTTGCTCATTCTACCTAGATTTTTATAAAGATTCAGTTGTGAGTAATACTGCGCTTAGTGTAGGAATAATATGTGTGTAGCTTTCCGCGAGAACTACAGTCAATGTTGCCACAATGTTGTCGATTTTCCCCCAAAAGTAGTGTTTTCTTTTCTTGTTGGCTCTTTTTGATTGAAATTCACGATATTTTGCCTCTGAACATATTCTACTAGTCTTGAGTTTAACTAAAAAATAGGCTGGTGAAACTAGATGGTCACCTTATGGGAAAAGCAGGCAGTGTGAGTAGGATAAATATTTTGATTTTTATCATGTGTCCACCGTGGTTTCGGTTGGACTATTGAACTATTAATCGTATGATTTATTTGTTTATATTCAAATGCGTTTTTAAACATTAATTTTTTGGGTTTTTTTGCATGCTTGTTGTAGTATAAACTATGATATTCATTTCGAATGTTCCTCCTTTGAATTGTGCCAGCAGAGGTATGCTTGCGATTGCTTATTTGGCGTGTCTTCTTCTCTATCTACATATTACATACATATATTACTTGTTTGCTTTACCTTTGATAAGCTGTATTGATTTTATCGCTCTACGAGGATGGTCTTTTTTTTGGTACCGCTCCCACTCTGTTCATTTCGTCTGCTACATTTCATTTTTAATACAGAGTAGTATCAGAGCAAGCAGCGGTAATGCCTCAGAGCAAGCAGTGGAAAAGCGCAGTAGGCAGTAGATGGTTATTCCACTGCTTTAACTGGAGTTTCGCCTGCTTACCTAATTTCTAATACTATGCATCTTGTGACTGCACTGATTCAGCTTCAACTTCATAATTTTCCTATTCTGCGTTTTGGCCAAACTCATATTCACGGGATTTACTCCTCATATACTCATACATTTGCCTGAACATGTCCTCCGGTAAAGCCTTCGACCTCCTCTCACAGAGTCGCATTGACCCCCTCGGCACTTTCCGTTTGGGCCCCTTTTGATGAACATCAGAGGATGCGTAGTATGCAACGGTCCAGAAACGTAGTGAGAAATGAGCGATTTGGCCACAGGTGAACCAGCCACACGCGTGGTAGAACCACTGCCCCGGGCCCACGTATGTACATATATTGCCAGCCATAAACCATGAAGGTCTCTTTGGGGCTGTTGTGCACTTTTTTTGGCGTCGTTCTGCGGTTCGTGGAACGGGGCCGTGATGTAGGATGGTCATAAAAAAAAAATGATAAATTGCTCAATCAGGATGAAGTTTATTGAAAGTCTATCGATAACGATTCTAATTGATAGTTGAACTGATTATGGCGCACGTATTAATGCTTTCATGAAACGACTCAATAATATCTATAGATATCTCTAAATAATGATTAAATCTTTTCAATTTGGGAGTTTTTGAAAGCCAATACTTTTGATAACTTTTCAGATTAGTAGCTAGTTTCCTCCACATATTTCCATCCCATAGTTGCCACTTAAATCTAGATTTCCACACGAAAATTTGATCGAATTGGATAGCTTTTATTACTCATAATTCAAGTAAAATTTTCTTAATATTTTGGAGCTAATATTATAATATATTTAAACCTCTCGATTAATTAAGCAATATAACCATACATATATTCAATTTTGAGATTTTAATATTCAAATAGTTTTGCTTCTATGAATAGGACTATGTAGATTACAAATAAAATAAAATAACCAATAAAACTATTAACCAAAAAACGTTCAATAAGTACGATACGACAGATGCAATTAATTTGTTCAGTAGATCACAAAAGAAAACTCAGTTTCTTCACAATAGAATGCATGAATAGTTTGATTTTATTCATGACTGCGGTTTTAGAAACCGTATTTAAGCAATAATTAATTAATCTTATAGTTATTTATCGCGAAATGGAAGAGTAACTAAAAAAACAGTGAAATTTTGACGAATACATGACAAAAGGCCTGAGATCAGCTTTCGATAAAAGTTATTTTCTTGACGGTTATTAGTAAGTAGTTTTTGCACACTTGAAACGTATCCAACGTATATATTTTTCTTTTTTTTTTGTAATAAATATATGTAGGAAGAATATATGTCGTGCCTTTGAGTACTGGGTATACAAATTAGGGGACCTAGTAATATAAATGTACTTGTACCAGTACCAGTAATATCTGCGGTAGTTTCAGACTAATTGTGGTCTTCGCATGAAAAACCCACTCAGCCACGAGTATGCACTTGTGGGTGGTGCACTGCACTGAGAGGCATCTCACTTTCTGGCCATGGCCTGTCGGTGCCTATGTGCTTCAGACTGCCTGTCTTCCTAATTAATCGTAAATGTTTTTGTTCTCAATATCTGTTGGCAAATTTATTGTGCTTGAGGCTTCTACGAAAAGTCAGAGAGAAAATTTGGCTGGGAGGAGTCTGTGGCGGTGTTGCGGTTTTTCTTTGTGCAGCACAAGCATAAATTTGTATTTTATATACTAATGCGTGTGAAATCCTTCAAACCCCTGTCTGCATGCGCGTGGGTGCACGCACACAAATGCAATTTTAAATTTTGGCTTGGAGCTAGAGCTCAGATATCAAATCTTGTTTCTGCGTGTGCGTTAAGCTCCATTTTTCTGTAGTGATATACGAGAAATACATCCAATAAATACCCTTGAATCACAGGTAGTTAGGTAGTTAGGTAGCTAGGTACAAGCATCTCAGATTTTAAGCTGATAATAACTCATTCCTGCAAAAAGTTGAGCACTGCCTGTCTTATGCTTCAGAGGTAGACACTGATCTGGGCAAATTGAACGAATAATACCCCCGAAGCACCGTGAGAATAAGGGTATTAAACAGCAAGAAACCGACCTAGTCACTCCCCCACTAACGCATCTGGCTGGCAAGAAGGCAGCAAACTGAAATGAGATAAATGAGCCAATTTGACTTTGCGTGCGTGCCCCGGCTTTTCCCTGCTCACCTGCTTTTCTTTTATCTTCTTTCTTCTCGCTGTGTCATTCCCCTCGAGCTTTTCCAAATCGTATCCATGTGCATTCCAGTCAAGCGTTAGAAAGATGCGATGGATTGGGTGCTTAACGGGGGGCATTTACTTTCTGAGGCCAATATTTTGGCTAGAAAATAATTGATTTGGCAACTCGGATCGGAACATATAAGCCGTGGAATTTTGCAGTCCTATTCCCTCCTAGACAAGTCTGTCTTCCAGAGTGCTCTCCACACTTTTGACTGTTGGTTGGCTTTATAATTTATAATTCCCTGTCTATTCCCACTCCCAGTTTCTCCCTGCTGTCCTGCTTTGGTTCACACAATTTCTGATGCATGTACTGCTTATTGTTGTTCCTGACAGTCTGTGCGGGCGCGTTCATGTGTGCTCTTGTTGAGCACCTACCGCCCCCTGGCCCTGCCGTAGTCTGGGAGCCTGCTGCTGCTGCCACTGTTGCTGCTGCTGCAGCAAAAAGAACAAAGCAGAAATAAGAAAAATTCAACTCGAGTCAACTAAAAAAGCCATTAAGGCGTGGAAGTCAATGCACTCGAGGGATGGCGGCGGACAGATGGCTTGAAGGGCCAAATAGTTACAGGAAAGAGCAGATCGGAAGGAGCATAGCAGTGGACAGTTGGCAGAGGGTCTGGGGCTTGCTTTTGGAGATTTATTGACATTTGAATTGACTTCTAGCACGTGATACGGCCTCTGTTTCGTGCTGACCCTCTTAACGCTGGAAAGTATGCTAGAAATATTACAAAATGTGCCTTTTGCTTTTCTGGTCCCTCCGTTCATTATGTGGATATTTTTCCTGCTGCTGCTGCTCCTGCTGCTTCCTGCTGATGGTCCACTCTTCTTGAATTTCTGACTCCAGGTTTTCCCTCTCGTGCTGCTGCACTTGTTATTCCCTTTGTTGTTACAGCCGTTTTCCTCCTGTTCGTCTTGCTCTGATTTCGCTTGTCCTGCCAATCACTCCCTCTGTTCTTCTCCACAAGTATCCTTCTTTCCTCCAGTTATTTATCAGTTATTTCTCATAATATTCTGATTTCCCGTCAATTTAATCACGTGATATTAATAATTTATTTTTTTAATCATCCGGAAAGTCCTTCCTGAAGTTCCCCCTGGAAATCCTTGGTTTCATTTGCCTGTTTCTTCTTTATTGATCCCACATTTATCGATTCGCAATCAATCAACAACCCTAGCGGGTGCTCCCTACCCACCCCTTCTGCGCCTTGGCCATTTCCGCTTGTCTGGATCTCGTCACTGTTTCTGTCGCATTCGCGGTCGCAGCTGCGCGACCTCCGGCTATTGTTCGCCATAATTAATCGGGGGCAAGCGGCGTATAATTAATAAGCCCAATCAACACCCATGACATGCGACGCGATGCAGTGCAGTTAGATTCAATTAAATTGAGCTTAATTGAATATGGCTCTAATCGGCCATTCCTGCGTCGCAGAGCCCAAATTGGAATCTCTAGCAGGTGTCCCCACCCAGATACGACCCTGTATTGTCTTTACTAATCCGATATAAGCGAAATTTGCCCTTCAGATCACCATCCACAACGCTCTCTTCTGGTACTTCAATCCCCCTTCTCAAAGTTAAGCAGATATTCGTATGCCTGTGGCCACCTGTAAGCTTATCATATAAGAGCAATACCAGCAACTAACAGACCATATGAGTCGCATAAGTCGGCAAACATGGCAGACCATAGATAGGAAGCGCACCTCTGAGCTCTGCAAACTAGGCAGAAAAAGGTGCAGCGCAGTCATACGTTCCCTCACAGGACATTGGCCAATAGGCACCCACGATAACAGGCTGGAGAGACGAGGAAGAGGTGGAACATCTGTTCTGCTCCTGTCCAGCTCTCAGCAGAAGAAGTCTACAAAACTTGGGTTCGGCCTTCTTAACTAACATTTCAGAGATGTTGACACTATGTCCCAGGAAGATCGCTAACTTTGTTAGAGCATCTGGATGGGATAATTGCTGACATTAAGGAAAGATCCCAAGCGGTATCACAACGAGCGAGCCCGGCAGCCGACTCTACCTAACCTAACCTTCGAGAAGAGTATGGTAAAAAGAGACATGGTAGGGAAATGGCCACAAAAGGATACAAATATGGGGAAATGAGAGGGGAACGAAAACTGGAGCTGTCAGGGGGCGAGTGATTAGAGAAGAGTTGCGCCGAAAAGACTGTTTGGAAAAGACTAGACAAGAACATGGTTAGAGGAGATATGCGTACATATGTCTGTCTGGAAGCATACATGTAGTAGTTTCAGTTGCTTGATGGCAACGAGTAACATTTATTTGATAAGTATGTTGGACTTAAAATTATAACAGCTCCAAGTTTTACAAGTATGTTTGTGACTAATTATATGCGTGTATGTCTGATGCGTGGCTGAACCGACAACTGACTGATCTCTCTCTCTTGCTATCGGCTCTCTCAGAGCCGATTACTGCTCTATCCCGAAGACACGACGAAAACACGACCGCTTCGTGTCTCTCTCTTTCCTTCGTTTCCTACATACATATGTCAGTGGCACGGCTCAAAAAGACTCATATTTATGTATGTGTCATGGCCCCCAGAGATACATCAGACACAAATACGAGTATCTATATTTGAGAGTGGATAATTCTTAAAGGCGATTTGGGACACAAGAGGGATGAGAAGAGAGGGTAATGTTAGGAGAACAGATGAGAGAAAATTGGACAGGGGTCTGAGTCTCAGGGATTCCAAAATAGATGACAGCACGGAGAAAGAGTTATGACCACAATAACCGCAATCATCAGAGGTCTGTATGATGTAGGAAGCTCTTCGTTATTCAAAATATTTTCCACACAACTGCGAAACAGAGAAGACAACAAAAGTTTGGCTTGTTTAACGAGTGGAATTCAGAGCTAAGGGGCTTGGGGGAAACCAATTCGTAGAAAACTAGTAACTGCTCGAAAGCCGTTTCATGGCAGCCTTCGAACCGCATTTGTCATAGAAATGACAGCACATTTAGGGCATCTGTAAGTGGAGCATCCCATTTTGATGGTATTTCACGCGAGTAACGGACAGTGTGCAATGGTATTCGACGCCGAAATGAGCACTTTGGCTGATAAATGCCTTGCATATCTGCAAACACAACAATCTGCTCCGTGACAGCCATCATCCATTGGCTTGTTGCAGGATCTGGGGAGGGTTTGCAAAAATTGAGAGCCACCTCATTTAAATTGGGATCTTTCTCGCTGCACTACACTCGGATTAGTTGTGACAGTTGCGATTCATTAGAATTGAAACGTGAAAATAAATTAACACAACATTCTGCAGTTCTCCGAATACTGAGTGGGCTGGGACGGCCGTGCAAGTGAGTTGCAATGACAGCCGCCGGTCGGAAAGATTTGCATTTGTTGGTCAACAAACCACATATTAATTGGCACTTGCAGCCATATGCAAAATTCTTTGGAAAATTAATCAAAATCGAATTTCGAAAATATTTATTTGATGAAACGAACAACCAATCTGGATAATAATGCAGTGGCCATGCACATTGCAGCAACATACTCGTTCGCATGGCAGGGGAGGTTTTGACAATATATTACCTTTATCTATATCCGACTCTCGCAACCCTTAGCTCCCCCTCTCCCACCTCTGAAAGTGCGACCGCATTCAATGCTTCATTTGAATAAAATCCGAACCTGAAACTGTCGTAAATATCTGAGCTGTTAATGGCTTTACAAGTAAATCAAACATTTAATCAACCTTAATTGATGGACCAGTTCCAGTGCCTTGTACAAGTATTAGCTACGATAACAATTTCTGCGAATGAGTACAAAGAAGATGCATATTTCTCTTTGCTTCCTTGTACTTGATGCACATTTCTTTGCTGGATACTGCTTTTCACTGCAATGGGACACTGCTTCTCCTATTACAAAGTGGACTGCTTGTTAGCCAAATGAAAGACCTGGATTTTCTCAGTCAAATATTCTCACCTGACTGCGGAAAACGGTCGAAATAAGAGTAGTTTTTCAGACATAGCCACGCCAAATTGACCATGATTATGATGTCGGTGTTAGTCGGTGTTGCGGCAGCAAATAATGACAATAAATCTCTGGCTTATCTAGTTGTCGACACAGGTGATTCCTGTTGCACTAGTCATTAATCCAGACCAGTTAATTCACTTGTGACACTCTGTTGTGGCGAATAAACAATCAAATATGGCTTTTCGTTATGTTCTGATTTAAATTCGATTTCAGAGGCCTGATTGCTGTTGACATAGCAGCAAATTTAGCAAATATTTATTCAGTCATTTTATGCAAATTCAGCACGTATGACGCTCGAAAGTGGCCTATTGAAACTTTGGGCATTTTTTAGTTGTAATCGAGCCAGGAATCAATACTGCCCCACGTCAATTTGATTATTTTAAAACATCCGTCCAAGCCAGCGGAGCGGTCGGCAAGGCCTGAGTCCTGAATATGTGTGCCCACAAAGACACTTTCTTTTACGCCACTGCCCAACATGTGAGTGTGTGTGTGTGCGCAGATGCCGACCGCCGGTCTAAACTAATTAAAAACAAGTGTATTTTGATACGAGCATATTTTCCGTATACATACGTATGTATACGTGCATCACACATCTGTCGGTGCCTGTGCCTGGGACTGCGCCTATGTGACTGTTTCTCCCCGACCGTGTCGACTCGAGATCCCTGTTGTTGTGGGGCAGTAGGGTCATCAGGAAATTCAGCACGAAACATACACAGAATCATCCTTCATACGCGACACGTTGACAGGACGAGGTTTGTTTGTTTGTTTTCTATTGCGGAAACAACGTAAGCAGAAGGATTCGGAGTGTAACATGTGGATAAGTATGCAGAATACTTGAAAAAAGTTGCGTACCGAGTGCTTTCTCACTCTTTCACTATTTCTATAGATTTGAAGGCTCATAAATTTCATAATAATCGAACAATAATCGAATAATTGAATCAATGCCCTGTAGACCTTTTGTGGTTTCTGAGTAGCGGGTAATTTTGTAGTCCATTCGACTGAAGCACTCGCACATGTGTACTTGTTTTTCTGGCAATTGGCTTTTGGTGAGATTATCATTTGGAGTTTATTGTGCAGCTTCACCTCTGGCCTAACGCCTCTCAAAAAACATATCGATTTGGTGTAATCAAGTAGTGTTTGCACTGTACATACATCGGTTCCTATGGCCTGTCTTTCGATTCCCAGACAAAACGAAAATGGAAATCCATAATTTATACAAATATATATAATTGGCATCAATGGGTAACAAATAGGGAGATTTTTTGATGGGTCAACCAATGGGAATGGGACTTTTGAAAGATACAGTCGGGCTGCTGAAAGAATTGAAAGCAGTGCACACGAAAGTGCTGAGTGCAAAGAGCGGGTAGATAAAGCAGTGTCTAGTACTCTTTGCTTTCATTTAGTTGAAGAAATTTCCATTATGTTGATGAAGAGTGATTGGATGGGACATAAGTGTTCAGTGAGCACAATGCATTTAATCTCTATCGTCAGCAAAAATCAGACACGACTTAAGGGCATACTTAATATAATTTGAACGACTGTATGGTTATCTTAGAAACAATCACACTTTTACGCTGGACCTGTCCCTGTACTTTATTTATTATTTTATGTGGAAGACTCCCAGCAGTACTCCGAAAGCATCCACACTTTGTTTACCTATCCACAGCCCACTCTAGGAAGCCATCCGTGCAGCCTCTTTGGTCCTGCGATTCCTGAAAATAATATGAACGAATGGAGCAAAGCTACTGCTAAAGTGCAACGCGGCTGTTGTGGCTGTTCCCGCTCCCGCTCCCGGTTCCCCATTCCCCATTCCCGATTCCCGGTATGAAATAATATTGTACAGGCCAGGTGGCTGGCTATGGCTGTGGCTGTGGGAAAGGGGACTGACTACAAATGAAGTGGCACGCCAGTCTGACAGTCGCTTGAATTATTTCCGTCTGCCATCGCAACGGCCCCCCCCGGTCATGCAAGGCGACGATGACTTGCTCCATCACAGCTGAAGTGGAGGCTTTATTTGGCGCCCGCTCTATCGTGCGACTTAATTTTAATTAAAATTATTTTTCCATTGACATATTCGCCCAACAAAACCTTTTGACTGCTTATGCAGCGGGTTCGTAAAGCTAAGCTTCAGTTCAGTTCTGTGCTACGTTGGAATACTAATCACGGCTTCGTGTGTCCGCACAATTAGCATCCTGGTCAATTATTGTCGGAAGATTATACTCCTGTAAATTTTTTTTCAACAGCAATAAAGAGCAGCAAATTATGAGGTCGGTGGGTCATTTGTTGTGAGTGATTGGTACTCATAGCATCATAGACCAATGAAATCTGATAAAACTCTCAGTGAATAGCTTTTCTTTTACATAAAATATAGATTTTTGTGTTATTTCTTAGTACAATGCCATACCGAAATCATCCTTCCAGTTGGCTTATAGTTCTTCTGCTCTTTAATTTCTGATTCGCTTTGATTGACTCAATTGGGGAATATACAGCTGTGAGTGTTCTGTGTTCTGTTCCATTTTCGGTGCATGCCACAGCTGGGGACAGTTCCTGTGTAAAGGAGGAAATACCCAAAGGCATACAGAAAGAGACCACAAAGGCGTAGGGGGAAAATGTAATGAACAATTGATTGTGAAGATGAATATATTTTAAATATAAAGGATATTCGTACTAAAGATGTTCACGCAATGAGAGGCACTGATGCCAAAGGGCATTGAGGGATGTGTGGCGACCGGTGGAGCGGGACTGCCGGCGACCACTGCGGTGGAGCTGTACGGAAGGGACATTACAATTATTCTTGGCGAAGCCATTCAAGCCCAATGACCAACCGCAATCTCCAGCAGAGCAAATGCGGTATGCATGTGTCCAATTAAAATTAGACGCATCTTAGTGGGCGCCTTCCCTCCGACTTGGACTCGGTCTTGGTCTCTGTCTCGGTCTCCGAGTCGCTGCGAGTAGTGGCTTTTGAAGCATCAACTATTATTGGGTATGGGGCCCAATTAGCGTCTGATTAATTATCGTCCATGGAACGGGAACGGGACGGTACGGGTACGGGTACGAGTGCGGGGCAGCGCGCAATGGTGTGATGTGGCATGGAAATGCTTTCACAGCTGAACAGGTGGATCGCTACAGAGATATTAATTCCAAGAGTTCTCTCATGCGCACATGCCAAGGCCCATCCAAGGCCAATGTGTGGGCTGGTGCGTGGGCTAGCAAAACATATACGATGTGGAAACCCTTCAAATACTCGTACAACAAATCTCAAATTCCAGCTCATAATGAGCGCAGGTCCAAATTCAGTTGCAAATATGCAAAATATATATACAGTTGGGCTTCCAGCATGCATGGGTGCAAATCCTCTGCTCCTCCACCTTTGTATACTCGACAATCGCCTTTGGAATATGGAGGCCTTAGCTCAGTGACAGACAACTATTTTGCCCACAAGCCTGGGTCCTTCTAGCCCGATTTAATTTTTAATTCCCATAATTTTCCTCCCCACACACAGAGACATTCAATGGCCCTAATTAGCGCTTATGTGATTTGGTACACGTGTCTTGGGATTTATTTAAATCTTCTTTGGCCACATCGGCTTAGAGTGCATGCAGTCCTAATTCTCCATTTAAAAAAGATCCAATTAGGAGGGAAGCAAAGTCAACAGGATGGATCCTTAGTTGCTTTTTAATTCACAGCAGTCCAGATTCTGATTCCGCTTCAAGACTGCCCACATGATATAGGCAAAGGTCGTGCTGGGTGCTCAGGATTGATTTGTTATTTCGAAAGTTCTTTGATTTGGTGCCAAATGATGTCTTTTATGTCCATTCTTGCAATGGAAATTATTCAATAAATTTAACATTTATTCATGTTTAATTTGTTTAATGCACGTTAGACATCAACTGACCCTCGGATCGGGTTCGGTTCCAAGGGCTTAGAAAGCTGTTGCTTCTGCTCCTGCGAAAGATGAGGCTTGAATGAGGGGAGGGAAGGGATTGGATGGGAACTAAGACTGTGTCCAAAGACTGTTGTCGTACAACTCTTGCCGTTGACTATGTTTTTCTCTTAGCCCTTGCCCCCACCGAAACAATAACGGAAAAATGAGAGACAAACAACTCGTCAGAGAGCTCCTCGCCATTATCCTTTTGCTGCGTTTATACCCTGCTTTCGGAGCATATACCGTGTATACAATAAATTAAACACAAATACTAGTGATCGGATCAATTTAATCTGAATATTATTTGTTAAGCTTCCAGTAAGAATAGTTTATGGATTGGATAGGGAAACATTTAAAATTTATAAGGTGCTCAGTTTCTCCCTCCCTCTCTCTCTCTCTCATCTCTCAATCTCTCTTGGAATGTCCCCATTCATTATTTTCATCGCATTTTATTCACTTTTCGTGGCCCTTTTCGCCTCTCACGTTCACTTTTGCCACATCATGTGTTTTAAAGTTGTGCTAATCAAATTCCAGGCACCTTTTTATTCACTTTTGTCCCTTCCACGTCTTTGCCGTACTTCTTTTTTGTTTCTTTTCTTTTCTTACAACATATTTTCTTGGTGCTTTTGATGTATTTTCTGTGTTTGATGTATTTGATGTTGTTGTTTGGTGGCAAGTCCAAATGCCACTTTATCTGCCCCTTTGCCCTTGCCTTCCCCATGAAAAAAAACCCGCTGTCTGGCCCCGTCCTTTCCCGTCCTGGATTTGGGTCAGTGTGGCATAAAATATCAGCATCAGCCGTCGGCCGCCGGTCTTCGGCCAGAGGGCATCCGTCCCAAAGAGCAACCATTTCGTGACCTATGCAAACAATCACGGAAAGAGAAAGAGAGCCAAAACCAGAACCGGAACCGGAACCGGAAACGGAGAGACGGGACACAAAGTCAAGTGATCCAAAAGGAAACAGAAGCCAAAGGAACAGCAACAGCAACTATCGAAGTAACTTTCAACTTCAACTGTCAACTATCGCATCAACATGTTGGCAGCTCCCTAGTGTTGTGTACACACAGAAAAGTATTCGAGTGCTGTGAAATTACTCAAAGCTGGAGCGGAGGTGTACCGAAAAAAGAGAGGCCCGGAAGGCTAGAGTTGATTACAAAACATGAAATAACACACTGACACACATTTGTATGTAAGTAGTATACGTATGCACATGCAGTGGAAGGGGTGTAATTGTACACACTATTTCGATTTATTAGATTTCATCTGTATTTTCGACTCGTTGCACGAGAGTAAATACGAGGCAGATAGCTTAAACGCCAAAGCGCCTTCCTCAAATGCCCATATGCTTAGTGGGACTTGCATTTGGTTTGCTAATTAAAAGGTCCACAAATGATATGATGAAGGGCTTACATGCGCGCATTTGTATGTGTGTCATGCCACGTCCTCTTGACAAAGGTGCAGGAGTAGAGCAGGTGAAGCGGCTGCCCTTGTTTTGCGGCACCACTCTTACGAGGGCACTAAACGCTTAAAACGGTTAGCAAAGCCAGACAAACAGGTCCCCCGCTAACCAACCGCCAGCTGCCAGCTGGCAATCTCTACCCCCTTCACTGTGTCCGCATCTTTTTAATAAGCTTGACGCTAGCGAAGAGTCTGGGGCAGCAGGTCTCCACTTGACATGGTTGGGCTTGGGGCTGACGAACGAAGAAAGAATATATACACACACATAGAGGGGGAAAGGGAAAGAGAGAGAGAGACTTCCGCTAGGGCCCCACTAATTGGCAGGGGGCGCGGATGTTTAGGAATTGTAGGGACTGGGGCCGGTGCCCATAGAAACCCTTGCCCCTACCCCATTGCAAATTGGCAAATTAGCTCAGGGGGTATCACTATGGAAATTAAAGTGTTGTGCCACATCGTAAAGATGATCGGGTGACTCTCACACCATCGTAACATTCCTAAGCAAATCCTGACAAGCCTTTTTCCACAACGGACGCCTGCACCACCAAGTCGGGTCAACAGCCTGACCTTTGTTGGGGGTGTCCGGAATTCTGTGGTACCAGAAACGCCTGTCTAGACTATACTGCACTCGGCCACGCCCTCATGGCTTACCACATATTGAAGTCGTTAGAGGGAAAGCCCTCCTCCAAGGGCTGTGACATGTGCACAGCAGGAGGTGCAGAGGAGGTGTATGTAAGCCGAAAGCAAAGCTGATTTGGTGTCATTACTCTTGCGTCACTTTACACAGTCTTCCATCTGCAGGATTTTCCCTACAAGCGCAACAGTTTGCCATCTTTGTCCCCATTTACTCGTATTTTTCACTTTTTTCCTCCATGAATTCATTACCCTTTTCCCCACATTCTAGCTTTATTTACCACCCTCTCTGCACTATGCACTGCATTTTTTACATAGTCTAATTATTTACTCTATTACGCTCCCCTCCCTACATTTAAACTATTTAAAATTCCGGCGTTTTTCCAGTTTTTAATGTATGCATATTTTCTATCCTTTTCTTTCCTTTACTATCTCATTGCGCATAAACATTTTTTCCATCGCATTTCTTTTCCATCCCATTCCCTTTTCGCTTCATTTCCCGCTCGTGGAATTTTGTCATCTTTCATATACGTATGTACATAAATGATTGTCGCATTGAATTTCAGTATAACCTTCATCCTTGCTATCATATCGCTCTCGTATCTACCACTATACATCCAAATTTAACATTTACCATTCCCATTTCGCTCCTTCGTTCCTCTATTGAAACACTGATAAGTCTCAGTCCCGTTTTCAGCGTTCCCATTTGGATGTATGGATTTCAAGCCAAATCAATCCATACCAGAAACTAATTTGGATTATTTGTATCCATTGAAATCACAAATCCATTTCAGAATATTCGTCCATGCAATCAGTTTCTCTAAACGATGATTTTATGCGGGGAGAGTTCGTCAAATGAATGGCATAAACAATTTACCTTTCGACAGTGATTTCCATTCCACATAATAAAACAAGAGACTTGTTGAGGGTTTCTAAATTAGTTTTCTAATATAGCAAACCGGGAATGGGAATACATAAATTTTATTTAGCTGTTTGTGGTGCGATGGCTCTTCTACTACTACTTCTGGGTGTATTTGCGTCTAGAGCGAATTATGCATATATGCAGGTATGAATGCACATATGCATATATGTATGTACATTTGAGTTTAAAGCACTAGTGCATACCTCCAGACCCCCTGCCTTTAGCTTCGAAAGTGTCGGGCGCTCTGATAACTTTTCAAGTTGGGCTGCTGGAAAAAATGAAGGAACCCGTAGAGAATGCGGGACTGTGACGGACTCCAAATGGTGCTCCCCCTCAGCCGTTCACGAATGGCAATATTTGTCTCTTATATGTAGTTTGGTATCGCTATTTGCAAAGGGGATGAAAAAAAATGTCCTAAAAATCGGTCTCGAAGAGAGAACGGGGCGAAATTTTGAAAAACACTTTTACCAGTGTGATATCACAGGAGTCTTTATACAAAATGTAGTGACTCTAGCTTGTATAGCTATGAAAACTAGGCGTCAAACAAGACGAACAGACGGACAGACATGGTTATATCGACTCGGCTATTGATGCTGATCAAGAATATATATACTTTATGGGGTCGGAAACGCTTCCTTCTGGGTGTTACACATCCACTTTCACCACAAGGATCTCAGAGACTATAAGAGCTAGAGCAACCAAATTTGGTATCCACACTCCTGTGATATCGGACCTTGACAAGTTAGTTTCAAAATTTCGACACACCCCCTTCCGCCCCCGCAAAAGACGAAAATCTGGGGCATCCACAAATCTCAGAGACTATTAAGGCTCAAGTAACCAAATTTGGTATCCACACTCCTGTTAGATCTCACTATTAAACGTATATATCAAAATTTCGTTTCCCCTCCTTTTTTTTTAATTTTTTGAGTTTAATTTTAAGCAAAAACAATAATAATTAAACAATAAGAATCGAAAATAATAATTACTCATTAAAAACAAAAATAATCATTATTCAAAAAAAATCAAAAATAATTATTATAATAATAGTTATTAAATAAAAATCAATTATACAATAAAAATCAAAAATAACTATTATAATAAAATTTATTCAATAAAAATCAAAAATAATAATTATACAATAAAAATCAAAAATAATAATTATACGATAAAAATCAAAATGATTATAATAATTTTCTGTCTCTCTCGCACGCACTCTTTGTCGTGTCGTGCAATGTTAGCGCCGTCTGTTAGAGGAGAGCCATACTGACTAAGTATCGGGTATAACTGTAGAGTTGCGGTCGCCGCAGCAACTCACAACGTTCCCCCTCGTTTCTGATAGATTTGGGGCCTAAAAAAATTTTATAAACATGTTTCTTGTTTTTTATGGTTTAATTTTGTTTAAGGAATTTTTGAAATCTAGTATTTTGTTCCTGTTTTTATCAGAGGTATTGCTGTTTTCACATAACTTAATTATCTAACATCTGGTTATAATTCTGAAATTCTGAAAAGCTGATGAATGTAGCTATAAATGCTACCCGAACACTTTGTAGGTTAATCTTATCGTCTGGAAAAAATTATTATTAAAATATTAAAATTTTGACTTTGAAAACTCGGGAAAAGTAGAAAAAAATGTATTCCTTGGGGTTTTGTATTTTTGTTGGTATAGGTACATTAATTAGGCATACAAATCGATGTATAAACGGTTAAGGTGCAGCTCTTTGACCAAACCTCTAAAGCTAAAAGGGAGTGAGAGCGTAGGGATAAGTACATACATATGCATCTCTAAGCATAATAATTATTTAAGTTATTAAGCGAATTAATTCTGAACAGAGTCCGACAGATTTTGTTCCACTAGCATTAGATTGTATATAGATATTTTATGTCGGACACTGCTTGCACTGCTTGACGTTCAAGCGGAAGGCTTGATTTTAATAGTCCAACGATTTTTTAGATACTCGTAATAATAGCTAACGTATACCAAACCAAACATACACACATATAAATTCGTTCCTTTCAGACATATGTATCTAGATGCAAGCACACAAACACACACACGCGATCACGCACACACACGCACACACACACGCAGTTACACTTTATTCACTTTCTTTGCAACGCAATCCGCCTGCTATCCTGCCTCCATCCCGCTCTTCGCTATCCCGTCTAATGACTTTGATGCGTGTTCTCTTCTTGCATGTCCCCCGAATATGTGTCTTGGCTCTGTGGGTCTGTGTCTGTTGCAGACAGTCGTCGTGGGGCCACGTACCTCCCTTAAAACATATTTCTCGCAAACAAAAGTAATAATAATAGGAACCAAACGAAGTCGAGAAGAAAGCAGAAGAGAAGTGAACAAGAAACAAAGAGAAAGAAAACGAAAAAGAAAACGGAAACGAAAAAGCGGAAAAAAGCGGGATCACCATGGATACCCAGCTGGATGCGCGGGTCCCATTTCCGGCCTCGTTTCCGGAAACGTTCAAGAATTTCTTCGACATGATGAACGAAGACGAGGACCATGCAGAGCTCTTTGCCCACATGCTGGAGGATAAGGTAGCCGCCCCCCGTCCACGTCCACACAGACGCCACTGACCCCGACCGGTGCCCCAGCGGTCCCTGCCCCTCCCTCGACCACTCAGTGCACGATTAACGCGAATCAGTTACTCACCTGCCGATCGTCCGGCCTGCTATTCCGCCTCTCTCTCTCTCGTGTCCATTGCAGGTAATACCCATACCGCGACCCAAGCCCAGAAAGATGAACCCGCAGCGCGGACGCTGCGGTGGCAGCTTGCGAAGCAACAGCGCCAGCGGCCGCTCTGATCGTGACGACAGCACCGAGCGCAGCTTCCAGCTGCAAATGCAGCTACAGCAGCAGCAGCAGCAGCAGCATCGGCAGCATCTGCAGCAGCTTCAAAATGATCAACGCGGTCGCCGCGCCAGCATTAGTAGCGGTGGAGAATTCTATCGCGAAACAAGCGACATTACCGAGCCGTCGGTCCACTACCCCTACTTGACCCCCGGACGCATCCACACGCTGCGCTCGACCCATGACCGCAACGCTCAACACCATAACAGTCCAGGCCTCAGCCATACCGGTCTCGGGCCCATGCTTTTGGGCCCAAATGTAAGTTCCAGCTCCAGTGGTACGAATATGCAACTGACGCCGGGTCCTGACGGCGGCGGGGGCTGGGGCGGTGGCGGTGGCGGCGGCAATGCACCGCCAACAAGCGCTGACCATCTCAGGCCAAGACTGGCTCAAGACTGGCAGCCAAGTACCCCGCTAGAGGTAAATAGCAGGGTTTCTAGTTTTCTTTCTTCTAAAGGATCCCTTCTCCTTCCAACCACATCTGCCTATCCTAGTCGCCCCAATCTTCATTCCATTCACATCATAATTTGCAGCTAGAGGTCAGCGCTGCTTTCACAAGTGGCTACACACCCCCATCAGTGGCCACAGCCGGATCCTCAAGCGGCTATCACCATGCATACGGGCCACAAATGCAAGTACCGGCCCGGTCAGGATCCATCCGTCGCCAGCTGCCGGTTAATGGAGCCAGCAGTGTAGCAGTAGCTATCGATGCGTTCGGGCGAATGGAGCTGGATGAAGAGGAACGTAGAAGCTGTACGGAACGGATCTTTGATGTCGGTAAGTGCTTAAACACAAAGGGGCTTTAAGCCTTGTCAGCTTGGGAATTATTTTGTTTTAAGTTTTGCACAACGAACAGGGGCTTTTCCAGTGTTGCTAGAGTAAAACTATACATCTGCAAGTGCTGAAAAGTGTTCACATTCAATTTGTTTAAAAAAAAAAGCGCACACACATATGTAACTCATTCTCCTATCAAATTCTCCAAAGTCGACAAATGGTCACTAAATCATTGACATTATTTCCTTGACCCTAATGTTTCCTACATAACCAGGATTCTGACACTTTCCTGTATTTTTTGCATGAGCACCAGCAAGCGAAGGGGTTCCACTTCGGTGCCATTGAATACGGGGCTTGACTAGGGCACACCTTCTTTTTAGGACCAAAAACGAGCGGGATCGTGGTGAGCCGTGGCCCTTGCCGCGGCACACAGTCAGTATATACATCTGTGAGATTATGATTTATGTATTTTATACAACATATTTTAAGTCGTTTTGTACCGTTGTTCGCAAAATGGACGATTTTTTTTTTTTTGCCTTCGTTTTGTGGGGGCGGAAATTTTGAAAGAAACTTGATTCGGTGCGATATCACAGGTGCCTCAGACAAAATTTGTTTTCTCTATCTGCTTTAGTCTCTGATAACTAGGCGTCAAACAAGACGGACAGACAGACATAGCTATATCGACTATATATATATACTTTATGGGGGGTCCGAAACACTTCCTTCAAGGTGTTACACACATCCACTTTCACCACAAATCTAATTCATATGTATGTATAACCCTATACTCTTCGAGTAACGGGTATATATACAACCCTTGGATCAAAAAAAATTTTATTTTTCAACATACTATGGTCACCTTTTAGCTCTATACACTTTGTCCAACGTTTCTCAAATATTTGTGTCCCTTCCAAAAAATAGAGATTGAACATTTTAAGCAAACGCTGCAACCATTGTCCGGAAATCTTGTTCAAATCCAAGCGATCATTAAAAATTTAAACAACTGAACCCATTATTATGCCTATGACTTCCACAATCTCCCGCACTTTCAACCTCAATTTGTTACATTTTTGTACGGGGTAAAGACCTCAACTGGGCCTCCAGAACGTTCGGCATCGTTTGTGCTTGTACGGCCACAACGAATTTCAGTAAACCACTTTTTTGCCATTGAAATTGATGGTGTAGAGTTTCCATAGTATGTATCATGCTTAGGCGGAAATCATCGAATAATCAACAACAAAAACAACTAGTAAAAGCTGCACCTTATATGGTCTGTAGGAGTGATCAACTGATGCAATCAACTGTACCCACTTTTAAGTCTCGAACTAAGTTTTTCGAATTTATGCCAAACTATCGATTGTCTGGCCTATCGATTAGTACAAATAACTAGTTGTTCAGAGTCTGAATGAATCATAATCATAAATCAACTGAATTGGAATGATATATTCCATGGTTGAAATTCGAATACTCCCGAAAACGAGTCGGTTAGTCGGTTATCTCTAGCATGTTTTTGTTGCAGGAGGACAGCTTTAGACAAATTGATTAAGCAAGGTCATTCTCTCATAGTTTCATCTAAAATCTCATGTCACCCTCTTTTACATTGAGTATCAGCACTAAGCATATGTAAATATTAGCAATTAATACTTGGGCTTCCCTGTGAACAAGTAAACGTAAAATTAAGAAAACATGCACACTGACAAGCCCGTAAGAATCCCTTAAGATACCCTTGCCGAGTTTACCGATTTGAGTTCGACCATGAGTATTTACTCCGTCAGTCTGCTTTCAGCCGTAGAACCTATGTTTTAAAGCTATCTAGTTTTAAATTTGATGAATTTATTATAAACATAGCTGGTGTGGGACTCTGCAAGGGTATCGAATGCTTCCGCCCCTCTTTTTAATTCATTATTTGACTTTGAGTTGGGGAACATATTTTGCGAGAGACGCACACAGAGAGACACTGAGTTTGCTGGATGGCACGGGTGGATGCACCTGCCAATGTTCACCATCCCAAACTAAGACGCGTTCGTCTCTGTACGGGTCCCTCGGGTAAAGACAACATTAGGTGGTATGCCCACTCAGTTGCGGTTTGTCTCTGTCCGCCAGCCTTCTCATGGATATCTATGTGTGTCTGCGCAGATGCCGAGTGTACAAAAGCGACAGACAGATATGACGTACCTACGCCTGCGTGCCGCCCAGAACAGTCTTACAGCAACGGCCGTATGTCCATAGTCACTAACTCTTTAAACATGAACCCGATCTTTCTTGAACTAAACTGTATTCCCACGTAGAGAATCGCCCATTGTATGAGATGGAGCGTGCCGGGGTGGGTCACCAGCGGATGCTGCCCATACCGCCGGTCAGCAGCAGACACAGCGGTGGCCTTCGAAGCCGGCCCATCGTACAGGCGTGGGTCCAGGAGGAGAATGATCGGAATCTAATACGGAGCGCCGCAGTCCCCGTGGTGCACACCCAGAGTCGACATGCGGACCCGAGGAACATCGAATCCGTGGGGGCCGTACAGGATTGGCAGCATCTGAGAAATATTGATGCTCCGCCACCGCGATACGAAGAATATATGTTTGCTGCCCAGCATGCAGGCGGCAGTCGGGTAAGTGGTATCCGCCAGTCGATACGAGGGCAGGCGAAGTGTGCGGGCGATAACTTAATCGTAACACATTCGATAACCGATACTCTTGATCATTCATAATATTTTATGACCGTCTGATCAATAATTTAACTCATTTTTCCATAACTTAATTCCATAATTGACATCCTTCAGAGCAGTTAATCCAGAACTTGCATTCGTTAGATAGTATTGTACAATTATAACGAGTTGATAGCTGAACATTTTCGATAGCATAACAACATTCTCATCAAACATTATTTACCTGCAAAACCTCTCAGATCTAAACAAATTTTCATACATCCTTCTGTTTGTCATCTTCCTATGTGTACAGCAAGACCTTCGTCGTGGCTCCGCGGCGGAACCAAACATGCAGCACTCGGTCCGGCACTATATGGCACAGGAGGTTCATCCACGCAGCTTGCATAGCGTCGAGCACAGGTTGGTTTCAGATGTCAATCCTATTTTTAAGGTTCTTTCTAGCTTGGTATTGTACTCACATCGTTCGCAAATAGCGAAGAAGAAATTATTTAAGTAAGACTATTTCATTTGGGCATTTTTCATACTTCCTTAAGAATACTATAATTGCTTTCACATTTTTAATATTCCAATTCGATTTGAATCTTCCGACTTGTGTAAAAATTTGTTTTTCTTTGAAAAGCAGAGAGCACGCGGAAGTATCCAGGGTTTTGACTATACAGCAAGCCATGTGCGGAGCGGTTTCCCCGCAGTACGGCACCGTGGTCGACCACCCACCACCCTCATATAGCGAAGCGAGAGCCATCACTGGCGTGGTCGCCGTAAATGAAATGTCCAGCGGACTGGGAGCCAGTGGTTCGGTACCGGTCGAGGCAGGGTGCAGCACACCGAAACGCGCTCGCCAAGTGCATATCGAGCGGGAGCCTCCCATCGGCGAGGCAGCGGCATCCCCAGCACGGGGACAACGGCATAACAGCTCTGGCACCTTGTTGGTGCCGGGACTCAGCAACCGCGTGGCGCCCAGGCAGCGAAGGAGAACATCCAGTATGCCGGCCGAGTGCCCCAGGGTGAGTATGTAGGTAAGGATTTCACCAATTATCTTCGAAAACAATTACTAATCACACAAAATTATTCGATTCGAGCGCTGACAGCTAAGATGCGAGTATCCGTTCACAATCAAGTAGAGCATCAAGTTCAATGAGTGATATGATTTGCAAGAATAGTGAAGCAGTGAAATCAAGAATCAAGTAGTGAGAATTATTCATCAACAAGTGAGGACGACCGAGTCAATCGTGGCGTATAATTCTATCAAGCAGTTCAGTATGTTAAATAACAGGCTGTTATTAAAAGCTCGTTCCCAGTGGAAATATATAAAGCAGTGCAATTCCCCATGCAAGTATGTGTACCATAGCAACGAAAGCAATTAAATAAAGCAGGATCTACTGCTTACTTATCTTAAATACACACATGCATGAGTTTTGACAACTACTTATTACGCCTAATAAAGCTGCAAGCAGAGGACGAGCGCCACGACACTTCGGCGCATCTGCAGCTCCAGATTACTTATTGGCAAACACTTGTATGTCTTTAATCCGTGGTCACGTCCCGAGCTCTGTTCATGCACACCATAAAATACATACATATAGAGTCGTGTATGCGCTGAGTCTTTTGGGCGTGGAACGTGTTCCGTGCCAGATTCGACGAGAATTCCAGGTTTTCACGCCAGGCAAAGTTTTTTGTGTCGCCTGCAGGGTAGGGCTTTGCTTGTTTGCCCATGCAAAGGCGTGCAAAGGAGGCGTAAAAGTGTGAAAAGGATCTGCGACTGCCTTCGACAGTTTTCCTTTTCCGTCGTCCGCTCCACGCTTGACATTATTCTCCATTTAACGCTTTCCATTCCATTCCATTCGGCGTCCAGGGTCCCTGGGACGTGCCTGCCATTGATTCCGTTTGAAGGTTTCGCCTTACTCCGCTTTAATTGCCAGTTGAACGTTGCAAGTGGAAAGCTGCAAACCACAAGCAGACCGCACTTCAGTTAGATCCGATGATGCGCCGCAATGAAATCAATTTCGAGACTCTTGCTGTCGAATCAAAAAAGTTTGCGCCTAGAAATGATGAAAAACTTTGCCTCCAACGAGACACAGTGAAATAGTGCGAGCGAGAAAGTGACAGGGCACGGGTTAATGCTCCCGGCTGCTCCACTTTGAGCCGGCTTCCCATGTGGCAGGGTGGAAAGCAAGGCTCACGTTGCACAATTTGCACTCGAGCATTTTCACCAAACTAATTACATTAGCAGCAGCGCCTACGAAAGTGCAGGCCCCCGATAAGGACAGGTAGCCACGAGGCAAGTTAATGACACACGGCTATAAAGACAGAGAAATAGCCGGTGAGGTGGCTCTTGACTTCCTCCTCTTTATTGCGTTGATTTTTCAATGTGCCCAAAAAAATATGCTGGAAAGTAGAGTGAGCCTGCCACATGGGGATCCACGGGGTGGCCTCCCGATAAGCTGGCACTAGCAGTAACTATCCTTGCACCCGTCCCTCGAATGAGTGGGAGCTCGAGCGGGCAATGGATAATGAAGCTGGCCCAGGATAAGCAGCAGTAGAAGTAGAACAATGTATCAAATGTCCATTTATATTTATATACAAATATCCCTGGATACACGTGTAATCCCTTGCCGCCAAGACCACTTCTGCTGCCCTCTACGAGCATCTATCTATGTTAACGTATGTATATATTTTTGCTGGCTTCCTCTTACTATTAAGAATAATCTACTGATGAGTTGATGAGTTTTACTACTTGCCATAAATGGCGCTTGTTGCCCGAGTCCCGAGTCCCGAGCCCAGATCCCCTAGACTCCACCTTCAGCCTGGATGCTATGTGAATGCTGGCTGGCGTCCCCTGGAGCCAAAGCAGAGCAAAATATGAACGAAATAATGTTTTTGCACATTGTGTGCTCGTTAAGGATAAGTTTAGCTTAGCCCCATAGTGGTGCACTGGCCCTTCTATAAATCTACAATTAAAGAACTAGGACTCATCCGGCAATAGATTCGGTCGATAAAAACTCATGATCCAGCTCTTTTTTTTGCAGATCCTTGATTGCGGTGCTAAAAGCCAGCGTAAGGTCGCTTAATTTAACCTCTTTTAACCACAGATGGACATCCTTTGTATAATTGGCAACTTCTTAAATTGAAATCAAATGTAAATCAAACAAATGATGATTTTTCTGGGTTAAGAGGGTGTGAGCTCTCTATCAATTATTTAATGGTGTTAGTCACTTCCTCTTTTGCCTCTCTCGTCCTCTCCTCCATCTCTTCCATCTGCATCACTGTCGTCCTCTGCCTTTTCCCAGCCACAACACGCGGAGGTGCGTCAGGCGGTGAAACATGCAGAAGATCAGGGCATGGAGTACTACCGCCTGCGCAGTTTTAGCATTACCTCTAATGGGGTATGCAATTTAGGGGACTCCCTGCGGTAAGTTTCGAGTGTTGTGCAAAGATGTAGTCCTTGTCATCCTTTTTGTTTTCGCAGATGCCGCAGGTCACGCTCGAACAACTCAGTGACATCGGGGGGTACCTCTTACAGCGGCAATCGATACCACAATAGGTGAGTACTTCAGCAAGTAGTGCATGGTAAGACACAACCAAAGCATGTAAATCTAGCAGCAAATACTACAAGCATAGTATGTACTTCATTGCAAGCAGTATGTGGCAAGCAGTGCATAGCTAAAAGTGCGCGGAAAGACGTCGGAACGCAATAATTTGTTTATAAACCCACACACATACACCACAGAAATGGCGTCACATTTCCATCTGAAGCTGCGGCACCCCGCGAGCACGCTCACCGAATAATTTCATACAATTTTCACACACAGCACAATTTCTTTTGTACAGCGGTCCCCATTACCAGGGGACAAAAAAAAAGAGCAGAAGGTGGCCATCTGCACCGGGATGAACGTCAACAATGCCGAGAATATTTTCAAAGGAACTCGGCATTCACCGCTGTTTCCAGTTGTTTATCATGTTTTCCCATATTTTACATATTTATTTATTTTTTCCTCTTTTTACGCGCTCCACTTATTATTACTTCTGTTACTTGGTAATACTGTCCCATCTTTTCCTTCCGCCCGAAATTATAAAGAAACGCATCGGGGAATATCATCGAAAGGACCCTATCACAGCAGACACTGTCCGGAGAGCCACCCACCTTCAAGATTGCTATGCTTGGTAGTCCTGCGGTTGGGAAGTCAGCCCTATCGTTCCAGTTTACGACCTCGGACCATATTTGCGGCTACGACCTAAGTCTTGGTAAGTGGAATACTACTCTGAAGCTCACAAACTATTTCTTGAATAGCATCCGCGGTGTCCTCGTGGTCGGGAAAGATATTACGTTTTCTCCGACTGCTCGAGTGTTAGGAATTCATATAATTCATCCGATATCGGTAGCTCGGGTTGCCTTTAATTAGAGTGTGAAATTGTAATGGAATTTTCGCTGTACTTTTGCATGGTTGGTGGGAAATAATATTTTGGCTTACTGCCTTCGGACAAAAGCCTGCAGTCGAACGGCTCAAATATCATTTGGATTTCAAAATGTAATTAAATCTTGCCCTTTAGAGTCTTGCCCTTTGGGAAAGTTTGCAACAATTTCATTTACATCACAGGCATCAAAATACATAATTCGTGCCACTCAGGCTGCAGAGAAAAGTCGCATGGATTCCGAATACATGCATCACTGTATGATACCAATCTGCGGACAGGCTGCGAGACACTTTGGAAACGGGAGTGAACATCAAAAGCAGTGCCTTGCTCTCGGCCCTTGCTGTCGTGCTGCGCTTCAGTTCCGCTCCGTCTGCTCTCCGGATGGCTGATGTGTGTCTCGCGTGCACCACCATGTCCGGTATTCGTATCTCTCTGCTCGTCTTTGTTTCATTCTATTTTATTGGTTTTTTTGTTTGTTGTTTTTTGCGAAGCCTTTGAACAAAGGCTATTGACCGGGACCTGGGCTCAAAACGGGCTCTCCAGAGTCTGGATGGAATTCTGATGCTTTCCCGTCCGACACAAAGCCACAATAATATAATTTCACATGTACATATGTTAATTAGCAAAGCAAGCATACTCGAACGCAGCCGCGATAGCTTTCTACGGGCCAACTAGGAGTCGTATTAGCCGTATTGGAAAAGTAAATAGTTACAGGACGATGACTCTACTTCTTTTGATTGATTTTCACTGTATTGAGTGTTCACTGTAAGTGAACAGCTTGAACAGGTCGAATCGGTTAAAGCAAAGGCTTAAAAAAGCTCTACGAAATCTTTGAAACATTTATTTGTTTTTCCCTTTCGTAGTAGATCTTGAATTTTTAAATTGAAAATATAATCAATCTTTCTTAGATTCTCTCTGGCATATTTTCACAGTTATTTGTTCCTTCTATTAAGCTTCTCAGAAATTAATTTTACATTCATTGTTATCGGTGACAAAGGCCGATGAAGTGAGATGAAGTTCCCCAGACCCGTGTTTATCTACGGCTCCGTGCTTCAGCTTTTCAGAACTTGCACACAATTTGAAAGTACAAAGGATTTATTAGCCTTTTTTGCCGGATTGCCAGTCCTCAGCTCAGTGAAATTCCTCAGAAGTAGATGAGATGTGTATTGGCATTGGCAGGCTAAACCGGGGGGACCTTTTTTTGCTTGGAAACTGGGTCATGCCTGTGCCTGTACCTGCATACCGATGCAGCTAGCTAGAAATTGAATATGGTTCTCTGTGGCCACTGCCACAACAACTTGGTTGCAAGCACATTGGTTTCATTCGGTTCTGATTCAATTGGTCTTTCCACTTGAACAATATTCTCGTTTTTCGATATCCCGCAGAGATGGAATATGGGCAGAAGACAGTGTCTGTACTGGTGGATGACGTTGAATCGGACATTGAAGTTGTGGATCATCCCGCCTGCGAAATGTCGGTAAGTATATTTGGGGCAATCCTCAATTATGTTTTCCAGTGTCCTTCATGTCTGTCCCCGTCTGCCCCTGCCTCTGCCTCTGTCTGTGGCCAGTCTGGGTGTGGCAGACACAGTTGAAGCTTTTACCAGGCTCCTTTCTGCTGCTCCTTCGCAACCCTCTGTGATACATTTGTCAATAATGTCATTAAGACTCGTTCTTCTTGTAGCGATACACTTTGGTAAATGACTTGTAGATGACTGGAAACTGTTTGCAAGTTGCGACAGTCCCAATAGCCACACAATTACGATCACACAAATAGGTGCTTAAGCGTTCAAGTACAATGATGAACATATAAATAGGGAAAGTAAGAAAAAATACAGGAATCGAAATTCGAAAGATGCTTCTAAGGTTTAGTTTGAATCTTATTCCAAGTGTCACCCTCTCTCTCCCTCTGACCCCCCATTATGGACCACCAAAAAATGCATTAGAATGCATTAGATTCGTTCAAAATGCATTCGTAACTTTTCTGTGCCACATCGCTCATCTGTTCTCTCTCTCTCGTCTCTGCCTGTCTTTGCTGCCCTCGCTCTCCTTTAGACGGAGGCTTTTTGCGCTACATACGACATCGACCTGTTTGTGGTCGTCTACTCTGTGCTGGACGTCTACTCGTTCCGGAATGCGGAACGCGTGTTGCATTATTTGCGGGAAAACGACATGCTGCTCAGCCGCGGCGCCATATTGGTGGGGAACAAGGTGGACCTGGAACGTCATCGCGCTGTGCCCCAAGAGAGTGAGTTTTCGCTCTATCCGAAGGAACGTCCTCTTCTCCGTCCCTTTTCTATTCTTGCCCCCGTTTCAGTGGGCCACAAAGTGGCAACGGAGATTTCCTGCAAGTTCATCGAGACGTCGGCGGGGCTGTGCCACAATGTCAATGAGCTGTTGGTGGGTGTGGTGGCTCAGGTCAAACTGAATCCCCAGCGCCTGAGCATGCTCAGTCCGGCCGACCTGGAGCGCGTGAATATGCAGAGCAGCATCCAAAACCACAGACGCATGCACCTGGAGCGCCAACTGAGCATGTGCCACAGTGACCACGGGCTGGCTCCGGATGCCGAAGACGACCCCAATCGTCCGCACATCAGTCTGCGAGACATTCTGAATGTGGGAGAGAGTGATCTGGAGGACTCCGAGGAAACCGAGGCCCAGCGGCGACATCGCCTCATGACCCGGTTTGAATTCCTGGCGGCCAACATCCGCAACGAATCGGTGAGACCGATCAGCCCTGTTGGCAAGCGATGCTCCATCGGCACCGCGACCTCGGACAATAAGGTCGCGAGACTGCAGCGCCGGGCCATGGACGACTCGCATCTAGGTCGCCGCGTGTGGGCTCGCCCGGAGTGCAGAAAGCACCTGTTCCTCTTCAATTGCAACGGCAGGGTCAAGAAGATGACGGCACGCACCAAGACGTTTGTTTCATCGCTGCTACGCTTCAAGGCATCCCACTGGCTGAGTCGTCGCACCTCTTCCAGCTGCACCGATCTCTTTGCGATTTAAATGGATTGATAGAAATATATAGAAAGTAGTGGGGGCTTGGTGTGGGGTTTGCACGGAAAGGAATAAGGTAACGAATAGACTGATTTTACACAAAAGGAAACAGTGCAGGAAACGCAACTATGGCAAAGGAAAGGAAATAAACCAAAACAAAAAATCATCAATTACGTACAATATTTGCCTTTTCGGTTGATTCCAAAAACTCTCAGAACATGGTCCGATGGCACACCACTTTGGATGCCTAAAATGTATCCGCTATTGGACAAGCAGCAAACAAAAATATGATGTCCTTCCGTTTACCCAAAAACATTCCAATTGGCAAACAATAGTACCTAATATGTACCTAATGCAAATTCAACGCGGACAATATTTATTATTATACATATTATTTATTATTATTATATTTATATATTATATTACTATTATATTATATATATTACTATGATTATTATATTATTATAATAAGAAACGACCCTGACAACTTAAAAACGTGAGAGGAAACCCGAAAATGGCACTAATGACTGGCACGACCAGCTAATACCGGACATGACTAAGCAGCAACGATGAAAACTGCAGTAGATCGGGGCTTTTTTTTTGTGATGGTTCGACCAAATTGAAGCGTCCCGAAAAAAGAACAGCAGACATCAGAAGCGTTACAAGACATAGAACAAATCCAAGGCCTATAAAACTTAAAATGAAACAGCTACCACAAAACATTGAAACACGAAAATACAATATAATAGCGCAAGAAGATTCAAAACACTGAAGGAGCAGTAAGTCATGAATTTTATGCAGAGCAGAACAAGGGCTGTGCAGAGGCACAGCAGATGGAATTTTTTTTTTTAAATGCCCAAAAAATAAATAATATAAATAAAACAAAAATAGACCCACGACGTGCTACACATACGAAGAAAAGACACATCTTACACAATATTAAGTTACGGGAAAGCCACCAGATGGTAAGGAAATAGGAGAGAAATATTTTTCCAGAACCCGAAAAAACACACAAAACATACAAAACAGCAGGCAAAACAAACACATTTGTATCAAGTGAAAAAAAATTAAAAAATTTAAAAAAAAATTTGATTGTTCAAGGCATAGCAAAGCATGTTTGAGAAAAGAACCCAAACCATATAAAGAACAGAAATTAGAGCGAATACTATGCCAAGAAAATGCAGAAAAGACAGCAGAAAATTTTTTTTTGAAGGAAATTTTTAAAAATCATATAAAAATTAAACTAATCTCTAACTATAGTGAATAAATACATCAGAAACAAAACAAGGAAAGCAAAGTCAGATGCTCGAAAAAAAAGAACAGCAGCAGGTTTTTTAAGTCGGTAAATCCCACAAATAAAAAACACAAATAATACCCAAAAACACAATTCCCAGAACAGAGCTAATGCACGGACATAGAGTTGGGCTAAAACAAATGAAAATGGTGAATTTTTTTTTTTATAGAATCTAAGAAAAGTATATACTTATACATATTTAAACAAATACTCAGAAAAACAGTTTAATCGAAAAGAAAAATGTTTGTGAATCAATGTAATCAATGTCTACAAATATCAATGGGAAATTTCTTAACTAATCATCTTTATATGTACTTGAATAAGAATAAGAACGCAAATCAATGAGCAGGACATCTAGAGAGCTGTCCGTTCCAACATTCGCAGGACCTATAGCAAATGGTGTGCTGGACGAGGCTATCAAGTGCAATGTGAATTCGGAACAGGTGAGTGAACTGCGAGTCTGGGCAGTTTAAGTACTGGGTCCTAAGTATGCCTCTATTTTGACAGGAGCAATGTTAAAACGGCGTTGGAATATATGGCCACTTAGATGACGAGATTCCAATAGCTCCGGACAGGACAGTGCATATAGTTGACAGCTCGTTGGTCATATCAAATATCCAAATATTAGCAGCCCTACATTACGCTTTAAATGTATTCGGTGTTGTGATAAAAAGAAAATACTTACAGGAGGTCAAGTATAAATAACTTTCAATCTTAGTTCCTCATCTCAATCGCCGCATAAGCCAGCAAAGACATACCAACCATACCTTGTACCTCAACAGAACCATAGACCATGTAGACCTCCGAGGGAGGTAGGTTACTAGGCTCTGGGGAGAGAACTATCAACTGGCAACAGTCTCAAAATATTTACAGTGGCCGTATCTTAGAATTTTGATTTAATTAAATCTCCTTATTATTATAATTTCCTACTCGTATAATCATCAGAGCATTTAAGCAGTTGAGTCTTCGATTTAATTTTTTGATTGTTCTTAAATTCACTTGATTTTTTGTTTTTGCTTATTGTTTGCAGATTCCAGTTTGAAAAATGAGTAAAAGCATGTTCAACCAGATGGGGGAAACAGACGACACAATAACCAAAAAAAAAAAGACAGTGCAACAAAAACAGCTAATGACAGGGAGAAAGCGGAAGCAACGCCGAAGAGCAAAGTCTCCGTATTGTTCTGGGGCTTCAGATGAGACTGAAAAACGCCCGGAACGGAAAGTCAACAGAGTGAATGCACCGTACACAAGAAAGAACTTAAACAAATTGAATATGAATACACAGAGACGCAGAACATACGAGTGTGCTTGTACTAGAGTACATCAAACATTTGAAATGCTCGTGTGTTGGGGAAGCTCCGACCAGACAGACAGGACAGGACTCCGACCAACTAGTACACTAGTTTGAAACGTGACTATATCTGAGCCAATGGAGGTGGCTAGTTCCCAACATCAACAATAAACGGGAAAACGGAGACGAGAAAAAAGCGGCAGCGCCAATGAAATCAATAATTTTTGAATTTCCTCAAGTGATGGAGCAAACCATTTCGCAGGACCTGTATGTATGGACTGTATGACGGGTAATCGGGAAAATTAAGATATGCCGTCCGTATATGGTAGGGGTATCCGTCAATAAGTAAGCCACAATGGAGCGGCTTACGTTCCATCAGCTGAGGCTCCATCCACAACACCATATTGAGCGCTTCTTCAATTTCGTCAGTGAGAGAGATCTATGCGTGGGAAATGGGAAAAAGGATCGGCTTAAACATTGACAAACACACACTAACAACTGGTTGGTAACGACAACGACCCCCTTAAAGACACGTCCCAATTAATGACTGATCTAAGGGGTCTCAAATTTAAGAGACACTGAAAGACCCGTCACATATCCCTCATTATGTTGTGCCCCTTTTGGGAAACAAGGGAGAGAGATGTGTACGTTTGTATTTACCTACATTTGATCTATTTAGACCTTATATATATGTGTACTTATATATCAATATACTCGTATTCTCGATGTATTATCATATACTATATACTATTGCTGTACAATGTTTGTTACAATTTGTGCTTTTTGTGAGAAACTATACAATGTTTGTAAAAAAAGTATGCTGAACCAAACTATACACAAATTTTTGATTAGAACTGAATAGCATTTTAATAGGACGGTTTTTGACGGGCAGCAAGGTGATTTCGTGTGATCACATTTGCGAGTGTAATATGCGAACGGAGTAAGATGCAATTTCTTTCCCGGGATTCTTCCCACATCTGTATTCCAAACTGTATTTTATTACAGATCCTTTAGATTATGAATATGTACATTTTATCATTCCGTTCAAAGTCAAATGAAATGGAAAAGAATGAGATTTTGCAGAAGGTAATAAACGTTTTTGTACGTACGTCAAATCGTACGTGTGTATTACGAAATCACAGGATTTCAATACTAAAGACGAACAAATACCAAAACTATGTACAAAACAAGAACATTTGTATGAGTTCCTAAAATTTATTAAATTGTATTTATTTATTGTATTAAATGCAAAAAAACCATCGGAAGGTAATTTTGCATTCAAAAGAAAACTTTTGATTGGTTTTAAGGCAAGAACCACAGGTCTGGTTGAGTAGATCACATCTATATACTTAGAGACCTTGTTTGGTGGGAATTAAAGCCTCTAACAAAATTTATTTTTTGAATAAAACAAAAAAGTCCAAAATTTTAGAAAGCTTAAACTTTGATACACAATTATATCTTCAAGTATTGGCCTTGCTGTAAACAAATCAAACATCGTAAATAAGGTCATACGTTTATCTTTCCAGCCTATTTAACTTTATACATTCCCAGCAATCCAAACGTTCACAAATGATATCGCATACGAGTCAAATGCGAGACTTAACCCGACAAAACGCTCGCATTCGACACGTCACACAGAGCCGAAGGCGCATTGCCGGACCGAAGGCACACGAGGGTCTGCTGCATTTTTTTGGCTTTCGACCGACAGCGCAGTCGCAGCGCACTTTCCTATTATAAAACTCCCGCTTGCGAGCTCGTTTGCGAGCATTTTGCGAAAGGCACGTTTGTTGGTTTGCTGGGTTTTTAATTAATGAAAACGATTTTTGAGAGTGTATTGCAAATTCTAAGTATGGAGATGTAAATTACTCTCGCACATCAGGTATCGATTGTCAAATCAATATATTGTTTATGGGAATTCAAATGAATGTATATCGACATGTTTATATCCAAGCAGTTTTGATGAAAATATATTAACCACAAGAATACATATTTAATCAAGTAGCAGTTAAAATACAAAAATTTAGGCTTAAATGCTTAAACCAAATGTGTTCTCTCATTGGGCGGAAGAGGGAGAATCATATTGCAGGTCTTCCACTTAATGAAGAGGAGGAGATATCCTCCGCCGATTCCGCGTTACCATAACGCATGGTTTAAAATTCATTTAAAACTTTACAAAAGGGTTCTTAGTCCGGCGGACAGTAGCTCCAGTGGCTTACTGTGGTTTCAATATTGCAATTTTATTGTAGATATTTTCAATAGTTTCGCCATATGCCAAATAATCGGATATATGCCCATCCATGTAGTTTGAGAAGTATTTTTGGCCGCTGTCTCCATTTACACACATAAATAGTAGTTTGAGAATGAAGGGTGCACTCAGATACTTCCTCCCGTCGCTTGCTTCGAGTTTTGGCCTTGGAGATGTGACATGGCCAGCTTACACATTTATATGCCTTTAGAAGTGCATTAATTGTACTGTTTCTTCTGTGACTAGGCCTATTGAGCAGTAGATTCGGTCAAAAGCCGCAACATATATTTACTAATTGAACTAATTAAATATTTTATACAGGCTGCTACTGCACGCAGTGTAATTTATGCCCAGTTTATTGTGTTTAAATGGAATTGTAATGTAAATTTAATTACATTTTACTGACAGGGGGACAACAGCAAGAACCCCATCATTGGATTTGACAATTACATTCTAATTACTAGTGGTTGCCATACATCAGAATTGGACATCTGTCACAAACCGTCAACGAGCTCTCACTCCGCCAAAAGTGAAGCAACTAATACGAATATACATAGGTGAAATGGGCTACTTAAATGCATTCCAGATATACTTGGGCCATGGCTAATATGGCTAGAGAGAAAGAGCCACAGAAACAAAGTCAGTGCCAGGGAAATAGCAGTATATATAAACTAGCTGACACGGAAAATATTGTAATAAAATAATAGACATATTCCATATTTGGCTTTACTCGAATTCGAGACGAAAAAACAAAGCGGATGTCTGCGTTTGTCTCCGTACCAATTGTCCTTGTTGATTTCATTTTTCACGTTCATCTCGCGCCTCTTGTCGTTGAGATTTACGCGACGTGCTCACACGCACATTTTCGATATCTTAGTCGATTCATTCTTCTGTTCTTTCGGCTCTACAATTTAGCCTTATTCGTTCGACGGCCTAATGGCATTGTTCACTGTAACACACAAAAAATGACCAAATTGCTTTCCATACTGATGATAGTCGTTATGCAAACCTTTCACAGCCACCGAGCATGTTACACCCACTCAAATACATCAAAGCATACTTGATAAATGCATACAAAATCGGTCTAGCACCGTGGCCTGAGACCTTTATATATTAGAATAGTATATGGAGACAGAGGAGCAGTTCCAGTTCCAGTGGATCGACGAAAGAACAAGTTCAGGCCAAGGGCTAGGCCATCTGGAATTCAAGTCGGAGGTGATTTTCAATATTTATTCTTTAAAAATGTAAATAAATTAAACGTAAATTTACGGAAAAAAACCACTTGCTTGAATCGCGCACCCGAAAATCTCAATCGAATAAATAGATAATAAATAAATTTCGTGAAGCAAGCGCATTGTTTGACGAGACCCTTAACAGATAGTATTACGTAACCCTAGCACCAGCAAGCCTGACTCCGACTCCGACTCTGGCTCCTGCTCTAGTACCAGTCCCAGTTCCATCTGCATTTCCGGATCCGGGGGTACAAGGTATTTACACGGTCCTCGCGACGGCCGCTCAATTGAAGAAGTCGAGGATGCCGTTGAGCAGCTCGTAGGCGAAGCCGGACTCCTCGCCGGCTCCGGCGGACACGGCCTTCTTCTTCTTGTTCTTTTTCGCTTTCTTCGACTTCTTTGCCTTGGGCGTTGTCGAGTCGGAGGAAGCCTCGGCTGGCGCCGGCGTCACTGCGCCGACGGCTTCCTCCACAGCATCCTCTGCCACGGCAGCCGGAGATGGGGCAGCAGCGGTAGCGCCCGCGTCATCTTTGCTCTGGACCAGGTCGGTGGTTGTCTGAGCCTCCTCACGGGTCTGATCCCCGGCCGGGGTGATGGCAGCAGCAGCAGTCGCTGGCTTCTTTACGGGCTTCTCATCGTCGTCGTCGTCCAGTTCGTCGAGGAGTCCGGCCAGGCTGAAGCCACCGTAGTCGGCTTCCTCGGGCGCCTCAGCGTCATCGTCCTCGGTGTAGTCATCGGTATCGTCATCATCGTCTGTATCCGTCTCGGTGTCGGTGTCGGCGTCGGCGTCGTAGTCATCCTCCTCATCCTCGTCGTCGTCGCCACCAGCTGAAAGGGAGTACAGTAAGAGGGTTACCATTAGTCATGCCACGGGCGTTGGAGGTGGGGAAGGCTTACCGGCAAAGCCGAAGATGTCGTCATCATCGTCGTCGTCATCGTCGCCGCTGGGCTTGGCAGGCAGGGGCTCAGCCTCGGCCACCCGGAGTCCGTCCTTGCCGAACTTGAAGCAGGAGACGCGTAGCTGGGCCTCCACCTCATCGTCCGCGCGCAGCTCAAATGCCAAGCAGGCCTTGAAGTTGTCCTTGGCGCGGCCAAGACCGTAGACGCGGCCGCAGAACTGGTTGTAGCCGCCGGGCAGGCCCACGCAGATGGGGCGGGCCTTCTTGCTGGAGATGCGACGCGAGGCGAGCGTGATGTCGCCGTACTTCAACGAGACGCTCATCTCGTCGTTGCCCAGGTAGGCGATCTTGGCGCAGCCCTGTCCGCTGGGCAGCAGGGGCAGGCCAATCTTGCGGCAGCAGTCGCAGTGGGTCTCCGTGCACTTGCAGTACCTGTTGATCGGGTTCTTGTCCTCCGTGACCGGCTTGACCGTGGTCACCTTGGGTGCCACTGTGGTCACAGCGGCGGGCACAGCGGCGGGCACAGCAGCAGCGGCGGCAGCAGCTGCAGCGGGAGCAGGGGCAGGAGCGGCAGCGGCAGCGGCAGCGGCGACGGGAACCACATCCGCAACCGCATTGACAGCTTCAGCTGGCAAAGCTTCCACATCGCCGCTGGAAATCTCGTTGGCGCTCTCATCGATCAGCGAGGTAGAGGCGGAGGCGACTTCATCGGCTATGTCTTCGACGTCATCCACCTTGGGTGGATCCGATTCTGGGGGCGCCACGTTTGGGTCGATCTCCTCGGGCGGCAGGTCCAGCTGCTTGAAGTTCTCGGAGATCTTGTCAGTGCGCCTGAAGACGGTCTTGGCGTCTGCCAACGAGACAAAGGCAGCGCTGGCCACCAGCAGGAGCAGCATGATATTCCTGGAGCTTCCCATTGTCAAACTGCAAAGGAAAATATTACGTGATAAGCGATTGGGATTGCCAGTTTTAATAATGATCTACAAAATCGTCGAAATCGATCGATAAAATTTCTCCGCATTCCTCCGCTGTCTCTTTCTCGCCAGGTATTTTTGCAAAAGAAATGTATTTAAATAAATATTGACATAATTTCTTTCACTTTTTCAGTTTCCCCAGCATCTTCTTCTTTCTGGCATCCCCCTCGTCCGCCTCCGCCTCCGCGATGCGATGCGACGCTTCGGTTTCCAAAACTTGGACAAAGGCAGTGTAAACAAATTACGAGTAAGAGCGCCTTCTAGCGGTCCGCTCCGTCAATGGAAATCAATAGTGCCCAAAAAAAAAAGCTCCAAAACCAACAACAAAAAACGAGAGTGAAATCTTGTTGAATAGGCCCCAATAGTTATTTAATTGACGATTGGGGTTAGGCCTCATTAGAATACTACGGGGCCAATCCCCACTCCCGCCCACCACCACAGACCTCTGCTTTTGGGCCAACAGGTTCGAAGCCAAGTTGCAACTCCAACCAAAAAAACAAAACCAAGCTCAAGCTCGCCTTGTGCTTTTTTTCTCTTTTGTGGAGAGGGGCCTGGGCCGGGAGTCACCGCTGGCAAAGTGAAATTTCTGCTATTGACTCATTTGCCCCTCAAGTGCTTCGTAGCGGGGTGGGTCGAGGGGGAGGGGAGCTGTCCGAATCAATTAGCGGCTTTTAACTGGAGCTCGGCCAGAGAAATGCAGAAGGCCCAAGAAGCTGATGCTGGTGCTGGTGCCCCGAATCATTTAAATGTGAATATGCATGATTGTGCGTGTAACGGTTGAATAGATTGAATCTGGTATCCACCACTGGTATCGAAACTTTTCAAAAACTATCATACACATACGACGTTAATTCTATTCCAATAACCTCAAGTGTTGTCTTCATGTATTCCCACATACATATCTTTGCCTTACATAATTTCCAGCTCTTTCACTTTGTTCCACTTTCATTTTTGTCTTTCTCCGCTTCTGCCTCATCTGCTTATCTTCCGTTCAGTCCAGGCGTCGGAAATCATTCCATTGATGACCTTCCGCATGTTTTGGGGCAACAAAAAGCCAGAATACTGAGATAACTGGAGGGATAGAAAGTGTGTGTGACCTAACATGGCCTAACAGCGGTCTGCAAGGGTCCCGTAAGTGTAACCGTGTAGCCCGTGCATCCCAATCGGTTAGGATTGCATCTGATTGGATATACTGTGCCCATGTCTTCCACAGAAGTTTTTCTATTTATGAAAGCTTATATTTTGTATATCGTTCGGTCACATGTGTCTGACTGTTTGGAAACTTAATATATTGGGTTGGCCAGATGGTTGCACAGACCGTTTATTTTACAACATAATCTAAATAAACTCTTCCACACTTGTGGTTTAATTTCCCGTTAAATCAATTGCTTGTAGACGCAGATTGAAAGATGCAACACGCACACCCACATCGTAATAATTTCACCTGGGTCTCGGTCTGGGTCTGGGCCACAGGTGAGGCAGAAATTCCAATACGTAACCGGGCGTCCCATTTGCATTCCACATTTGGAACAAAAACCGAAAATGGTAAAAAAAAACAAGCACAATGGAAAGAGAAGAGAGAATATACATATGCATGGCTCCACGTGTGTCCAACTAGTTGGCTCTTTCGCTCTCACTCGTACCCCCGCTATGCGTCTCTATCTCGCGGATCGAGTTTTTTTTTTTGGCTTGCAAGACAGACGCATATTTTCTAATTTTGTCAATAAATTATAACGGTTGTGAAAAGTTATTAGCATTAATTAATTATTAAACGCATAGGAAAATAGAAAGTGAGTTGGATATTGTTAGATATATTTTCTGTATTTCTGTTTCTGTTTTTGTTGCTGAGTTTATCAGAAATTATCATAACACAATCCCGAGCGAATAATACGATCCAGCTAAGAGTGGGGTTGATGATGGCCCATTGAAATCGAAATCGAAATCGAACTGTTAATTATTCGGCTTCGGAAGCGAAAGTGTTGACCTCCTCTTCCCCGCAACCGCTTGGTGTGGGGCTCTGCTGCAAAAATTCCAACAAAATTTCTTTTCCCCATCATAGGCTCCATCGTCTGGCAATCCGCAAGGCGTGGACCGTGATTACCAAACGCGCTCGAGCTGCGATTATGCTAAGCAGTTCGTCAGACTTTTACATCCTTTCATGGTTTATATAACCCAATAGACACCGCATTCACAGTGGCATACCCGTAACACTGGCATCGGCACTGGCATTTGCATAATTTCTTCAGTTTTCGGTTTTCGGTTTTCTGTTTTTCTGTTTTTCTTTTCGGCTGCTGTGAGGCTAGTTTTCTGCTTGATTTGTCTTCTCTGTGTATCTGGCTCTGTGCATGTTATGTGCTTACCACTTTCTTCAGACGCCTCCGACATTGATTTGTGATGTCTACGTGTGGGTGAAATCGCTGGGGCGCTTCCACAGAGCACAAGTAAGCCAGCAGCAGGCAACAAGTAAGGAGGAAGAAATCAAAGTTACCATAATAATGATGACCATGTCGAGACCCATGCCAAAATTAAGGTTAAGTTCTTTAATGCAGCCAACGGAGAAATTTTTTGTTTGCCATCTGCGTGGGCCTCGATCACGAATAGGTCAGTGGGGAGCGCGGGTAACGGTCAGCACACAACGGACAGTGTGAGTGTGTGTGTGTGTGAGTGTGGGTCGCATTTCCGGTCAAGGCTGACCCGATGGACCAGAAAATTAACCTTCTCAAGCGAGTGGCAGTGTTATTAGTCCCATTTAAAAGCCATCGTGGGTTCTTTTGGATACAAAAAAAGTGATCACTGGGTACCAGAGGATGCTTGATCGTCTACTACAATTGTGTAGGGCTAGATCTACTCGGAAAAGTCTTGGACAGCTCCACTTTCCAGTGGCACCAAAGGTATGGAGAGCAGAGCAGAGAAGAATGCGATGCGAAGATGGTAGAAAGTAAAACGAAGAATGTAAACGCTTCAGTCTCGTCTGGTTTCTTTTGTTTTGCCAAATTCAAATAAGTTAATGGCGGGCCTGAAGAAGAACGACCAGAAGCACAAACAGAAGCGGATAACAAACGACGTAGATGGTTAGGTTGGGGGAAAAGACACCTCAGCCAGAGTCAGAGCCAGAGCCAGAGCCAGAGCCAGAGCCAAACTGGTTGACACAATTTCACGGCGACTTTTACGTGCAATTGCCTTGGCATGGTCAGGCATTGGCTGTGCTTTTCCTGGTCTTCAACTGCGACTTCAGTCATCATCTTTGGCCAAGTTAAGTGCCGCCGAGCGTGCGTTCTACAACTGCTGTCTGCGACCGCATTTCTCATTTGTCAGACAAACAAAAACTACAAAAACAACCGATCCGAAACGATCCGAACCGATCCGAACCCAGGTGAAACAGATGGCCCAATGTGTACAGTGCTTGCGCACGATTCTTTGGTCATACCTACAAGTGTGCTCTCCTGGCGGGACACTCCACTCGCTGGGGATGCGGGTTGGGCACTCAACTTCAGGGGCGGCCACAGAACAATCAATCAATAAAGCACTTGAACAAAAAAATCGTTTCAACTAACACTCCGTTTAACGGCAAATCGCAGAGCGGCAGCAGAGAAGAAATATTTATTTATTTTTCTTGTAACTTGGCGCGTGCTGTATGCTGGGCTAGGAGCTTTTCTGGCTTGTGGGAAGCTCGGAGCTTTTAAAGACTGAACTGAACGTTCGAAGACGCGAAACACAACTGCGACGAGTCGAAGGCATCGAGCCGAGTTATTGGCGATTTCAGCGGCCGAGCCGAGCTCCAGTGGGACCCACAGCTGATCGAGCCCAAAGAGGGGCTTTCTTTTCCCATCGAACGTGTTGGCTTTGGCACCTGTTCTCTGCCAGACCAGGGCCTAACGGTACCGTAAGCGATATGTGGGCACGTACACCGGCTGCTCGCACAACGAACATGTTCGTCTGGCTCATAACATACATACGATCGCTCGTAATTAACCCCCGCTTCGAACTCTTGTCCACTGGTAATTTGTGCCACTTGGCCAGTGCTGCAACTCTCTTCCTCTTCCTCATCCTCAACCGCCTCCTGGTGATGAATTACGTCTGGGATCTCTTTGTCTGGGCCTAGAGATCCCCCGACGATGCTGCACACAGCACAAAGGAGACAAACTAAGGACCGCACCCTCTAAAAAAGCGTGAACCTTGAAGTGGCCAAGGAACTCTGTCCCCGAGACAAAGAAGATCTTCAAGGTGATTGGGATTCTCCAGCGAAACACAGCTAGACGTGATCGAACTCCACAATTGAACTGAGACTGATGCTATCTGCAAGATTGGGAGTAGCATCTTCTTTCTTCTCAAATGGATTTAACACAGAGACTGATCATCATTCGGTATTCTGCTTGTATTTAATAAACATGGCAGTAACTTAAATAAATAAATGTTGTTGAGTTGCAATATTGAAAACAATCCCATTTATTTAAAATTTTATTTGTCCACCATGTCAAAAAAAAAGTCATTAAAAAAAGATTTCCATATACTTTTGTCACCATATTGTTTTCTAAAATTATTGAAAGGTAACTAATTTAACCGATGGGCATATAATTTCATTGAGTTTGATCTGAAAACCCATTAGAACAAGCAAAAGTTCACTCCTTCGAATTTTTTTAATATTTTTATAGTTTTGTTTTCTTTTAGAATTTTTCCTAAAAGAGAGGTTATTCTTGAAACAATTGATACAACATACTGGACTATATAGAAAAAAAGCCAGAAAATTTTCCCAAACTCGGCTAACGGTATATTTTGTAACGCCAGTAACGAAAAAACAGGACAGGACAGGACAAGATGTATTATACCTTAAAAAATCATCACTGAATATTTGATATATATGCGAACAAATTTTATACAGATTTTCACCCCCAATTCGCAGAATTTTGAAATTTTGAGCCACATCCTTTGAGGATTACCATTTCTGTTTTTGTAACATAAGGTCATGGTCTTTTTTTGGGTTATATGGGCTGCCATTGGCTACCTTTAGGGCTACCTAAAAATGTATTCAAATAGAATAAATTTGTTTATAAAATTGTACTTTTTCATTATTATTTTTATCATTAAAACGTAACGCCTGAATGGAAATGCCCATATAGCAAATATTTAGTTAAGAACTTTTTCTTCCTGTTTTTACAATTGAATATTCATCGAATAAGTACTCTGTTCCTACCATTCCTAACTACTAGCTGTATACTTTTAAACATGACTATACTTTTAATGCCCCTGCAGAGTTCATAAATTTCTCAATGATACAGATATTTCATCGTTTTCGATAGCCCACATAGGCTACAAGTAGAAATTAAATCTTCACAAAAATCCTAGTAGGCCGTTCTTTCTGAGCTATGTAGTATTTCAAGTCGAACACAGTCACAGATTCATATTATCAAACAACAGCAACATATATTTTCTAGATTAAAAATATTTCAAATATTTGCCATGAATAAAGAAGTAATCTCTGGTAAGTAAGCAATCAAATGAGATCCTCTTACTATTAAACTGATGAAAATTCCGCTATGAATGTCTTTTGGCAAAAGAGATGGACGATTTTGAGTCGGTGCCGTGCCGCAGGCGTTCCGATGAGCTAAAGGTGTACGACAGCAAGACTCGCGTTATCTGGCCGGCCCCAGATAAACGGTCTGAGTCCGGCAAGATGCTGGCCAACATAGTCGTTGAAAATTCAAAGAATATGTCTCCTAAGAAACAGAAACCCAGATTCACTTGGCATTGTACTTCCCACGGAACTTACCAGCGCAAACTGGTGACGGATGACGATGACGGAACACTGGAAACAGCACCAGCTGTTGGTCCCCGGCTGGGCTTGGCATCCAAGGATCAGGAATATTTGATCAATTCCATTCCGAGTGCCATAAATTTGACCTCCCAAATGCAGGAGGAAGAATTGCTGCAGAATGCTGAAAAATCTGAAAAGGGCATGGCTCTGTCGGCCAAAAAGTCCACTTCTAAATTGTTGAAATCGTTTAAGAATTATGTCAAAGAAAATCTGATGTTCCAAAGCTGTGCCAATCAGACATTTACCGATTAAAACACAAGTGAAAATGGTATATTTCATATTATATCATATTTATATGTATATCAGATTGATCCTTTTTCTAGGCGATGGGATGGCTGGTTGGGACAAGGAATAGACAGAACCGTTTGAGGGAATGTTTGAAAACATGTTTTAATAATTGATTTATCATTCACATATGTAGGGTTTTTCTTGTATATGTAAGCATTTCTATATAGTAGATAACATATGTATGGTGCTGATGCTCTCCTCACCCAATGCTTGCTATTGATTTTGCGTTCATTCGATAATTATAAATATGTACACAAATACGAACCCTGAAAGGTACACTAGAAGATAACACTCCAGATGTCTCCTGAATACATACAGATACTGAGATATAGATATATAGATATCTGCAGCTTTGGAGCGATCGAGGGAATACTTGTGGAAGCAGAAAGTGCTGAATTTAACTAAAAACTTGAAAAGAACTTATCGGGGGAGCGACAGTAATACTCGTAACAAAACTACACACATCTACATATATGCACAAAGACACAATATAATATACATTAAACAATTGATAACAAGGGATTGGTGGAGAACCAAAAAAATATATCTTGGAAGGGCAGAAAGAAAAAAAAAAACGAGTAATAATTATTTGAATGCCGGCGAAGCGGCTGATTGGCTTAGAAGATTGGTATGTAGTTGTCGATTTTGGCGCGATGCTTCTGGGCCACGCACTCAGCAATCCAGACAATGTTGCGGCACTCCTGCTCCTTGAGCTTAAGGTACGCGTAGAAGACACCGAAGTGGAACTGTTGCAAGAAAGCGTACACGTTCAGCTTGACTTCGTGCTCGAAGAACTTGTCTTCGAGTGTCTTGTCGCCGGGATTGTTGCCGGAGCCGTCGAAGAGAGCGGCGTATTCCGCATAGTACTCGGCCACGGTCTTCACTTGCTCGTAGTCGTCGGCACGGGCCAGAGCGGCCAGTCCATCGGGGTACATCTTGCCGCAGTTGGGATACAGCTTGGCGCGATCGTCCTTAGACAGCTCAGTGCCGAATGAGTTGATCGTGATGATGATGGCACGGCGATCGGCCTCAAACTGAAAGCATACGAACATAACCCAGCAATGGAGGTGACACCAAAGGAGCAAACTGGCTTCCCACTTACCGCCAAGATCTCGCACATAACATCTGCTGTGGCACCGCCCATGTTCTTGCAGAAGTTGTAGAAGGCCTCCAGGTAGGCTTTGTACAGCGTGTTGCGGATGATCTCGATGTTCATCTCGTCGAGATCCTGCTCGGAAATGCAGTCGACAAAGAACGGGGCGAGCGGCGTGTCCACCAGCACGGCGTTGTACAGCTCAGCGGGCGTCGACGCCACATGGATAGCCTCCATCTGCTCAAAGCTGCCCAGCGGATGGCACTTGGGTATCAGCTCCGAAATGGGACGCTGGTGCAGCGTGCCCGTAATGAGCAGGATGATGTTGTCGATCATATAGCCATAGGTTATGAAGTCCAGGAAGTTGGATAGCGGCTCCACAGCATGGTTGCGCATATGCTGGAACTCAATGACCAGCTTCTCCCGCAGCTTGTCATCGATCACGGACACCGACAGCGGTGAGGGCTCGTTGGCCAGGAAGCTGCCGTAGTCGGTGCCTTGCAGATGGAGTTTCAGATCTAAAATCGAACGGGCAGCAATTGCAATTTAAGTTCGTCGAAAATGTGTTAAATTGTTAAAACATCACAAGACAAGCTTACACACACAGCGTAACAGCACACGCAAACACACATTCATGCTCATGCATATACATATGTATACATACAGTGCTGCTGCTGATATCAGCCACGGGCGCACGGTCACATGACAAAGCGGGCGTATGGGTATGTATGGAGGCGACCAGCCCACACTCACCTTCCAAGGTCTCGCACTGCACCAGATTCAAGTAGTCCGCCTGCTTCAGGATGCCACACTTGAAGCCACGGCACAGGCCCTCCAGATAGCCATTGTCAATGTTGAACATGAATCCTGAGCTGTCCATCTTTGTCACTTACAAATCAACACACAAAGCAAAAAAGCACACGACACACGGAACAGTAATAGGGCAGTTGAAAGAAAGTCTGGACTCGGGCGGCGGGCTGCGAATCTGGCTCGATTGAATTGCGCGAAATGTGTAAGAAATCAACGGAGCTGTGATGAAAATTCAACCTATTTTTCTCTTTAATCGATCGACAAGTCATATGATTTTTTTTCAGCACTAGCGCGTTGCAGAACGGCCAGTGTGACCTGACTTTTCGATATGATATACGGTCCGACCCTCAGAAATATACCAAAATATATCGTCTCTTTTGAAAAAATACCGGAAATATACCGACGAAGTCAAGTTATATTTTACACATTCCTCGTTTTTTATCTTCCGTTGAATATTCTCAGCTATATAGCATATTTAGCCATGCCCACATAATTTTATACGATTGATGAATCAATTTTCTTTTATTTCTTAATACTTGCTTTTATTTCATTTTGCGTAAAAAGAGGTTTTAGCGAAATAAGTTAAACAAAAAACAAGTAGCGAAATAGGTCAATCAAGACAAACGAAAAAGGAAATTGCTCAATTTTGATATTCCATTGAATAATGCTGACTAACTAAATCTCTCAGCAATGCCCACATGGTTTTATCCCATTGATGAATAAATTTTCTACAAGATTGGATAGTTTTAATCCTTGCTTTTATTGTATTTATTGTATTTATTGTAAAAAAAGGTTTAAACAAAAAAAGAGACGCTATATTGCGTGTAAGCCGTAGTATAGGCCTTTGTATACCCTATTTTGTTAATTTTATATGAAAGTATAAATATTGATATGAAGATAACACGTAACTAATAAAGAACTTTTCTCAAATTGACATTTTTTAGACATATTCATGTATATGATGAGTGTTTTATATACATATATATCTCGATCCTGATACTTATTCTTGGTCTCTGTAAGAAGACAATAAGCTCTAAAATATCGTTGAAATATTGAAAATAACATTAAATAATATTGAATAATATTAAAATATATTGAAAATAAATTGTTTTTGCCTGGGATGACAAACACATTCACAACTCTATAACATCTATTTCCCCCAGGGTATGTGTGCATGGAATGGGACTCATTGTTGTCATCCGGTTATGCCGACTAGTTCTTGGTTATTCTTTCTTCCGTCGAATATTCCCAGCTATAGTACATTTAGCCATGCCCAAATTGATCCAATTGATGAATCAATTTTCTATTTAACTGGTGTATTCTTAGTACTTGTTTTTATTGGATCCTTTCTGAAAAAGAGATATAGCAAAAAAGGTCAGAAAAAAAAAAATTTAGGAATCGTGTCGAAATGTCATTTAGATCCATGTCCCAGGCCACACCGAAATATAACTCGTCATCAGCATCGAATTCCTTATCGTTTGCCATCAAAATCAAAATATTTCTAAAATTTCGGAAAAAAAGGAATGTTAAAAAGTAGATAAGGTTTTTTACACTGGCGCTTCCATGAGGTTTATGGGAAAAAACGGGAATACATTTTTGAAACGTACACAATTTCCCTCCAGGTGTCGCTTTTGGTAGTTACATTAAAATGTAGTTACCAAGTAAAGAGAAGAATTTAGTGGAAATTGTGGTTGACCTTTTTTTTTTTAGACAAAACCCCATAAAAGCAAGTATTTAATAAGTCAGTCAAGTAGAAAATCGATTCATTAATCGGATAAAATTATGTGGGCTTTGCTAAATGTTCCATATAGCTGGTAATATTTGTTATGGGCGGTTTTGGACAGAGCCGATAGGTATCAGGGCTGAAGAAGAAAGAGACAGCGGCATCTATAGTGGATCCTGGGAAGCAGTGGCAGAGTTGCGTGGGAGAAAAGGAAACGGGGCGAGGAGGAAGAAAAGAGAGAGTTTCCGGTGGAGAATAAGGGAGGCCGCACGTGCCCTGAAAGAAAAAAAGGAAAAAAAATCGGTGATCGTTGAGACGACGATCCCACCAAGACATCAGCGGCAGGCATCAACATCAGCAGAAGCGGCGGACATCGGCAGCAGCATCCCGGTACTGGCCAGGCCGGGAAACTGATGCGAGAACCGTCAGCGGAGCACCGGCACCAAGGGACCGTCAGCGGAGCACCGACTGGAGACACGTTTCTGTCCCCACACACCAGCCCCCCCCCGGGGAAAGAATCCGGACTTCAAAGCAGAAATACACACACACGATTCACACACACCCACCTTCATCCACCCACATCACACACAACCCACGCATGTATACCCTCATTCATAACACATCACATAACATCACCACATTTCGCACATCTACACCCGTCCGACCCACAATTAAACAATATATCACGATCATATAAAAAAACACCACGATCAAACGTAAACATCAGCAAGCATCAGGAAGCAACAACTTTTATCAAAGGGGGCTGCCAATTCGGCCGAAATAGGGTTTATTTTGTTGTTAGTATTTTTGTGTTAGTATTTGTTTCCTTTATATAAACCTAGATTATTAATTAATAATGTTCAAGTTAAATATGAAAATATAATGGATATAAAAATGAAAATTTGAAAAGAGTCATGAGTGAATAGAAAACGGTAGTTGGGTGGGACGAGAGCGAGAAGAAGAGCGGGACCCTGAATATGAAAAGGGAGCGAATTCAAAAGGTGGCGCTCATGGAAGGGTGGGACCCTGCTAGGGATAACGAAACCAACTATCCCCGCTGACGAAAGTGCCAACGAGGACAAGTCTGTCCTATAAATTAGATTTGTTTTTTTTGTATGTTTTTTTTTGTTTTTTTGTTTTGTTCAATCCGTCCCCTGGCTTATCGGGTCGGAAACACCCCTGACTTCCCCGTGAGCTAGCTGGGAACGATAGGCCAGGGTGGCAAAGAGGCGGATCATAACAAATGGCGCCCAATGGTAATAGAAGGGATCGATTTTAAACGCGAGTCTTAAAGACCCGGTGTAAAATGGAACCCTGGTAGAACGAATCTCAGCCGGTCCGCGAGCCGGGAATAAATCCTAGCCGTCGTAGCCGCTGAGATGAGTAGAAGAGAGGAAAATGGACATGATAGTTATGTATCGGAGGTAGAAGGGAAGGAAGTGTGTGTCCCGAGTTGTGGTCCAGGTATTACCAGGTGGTAGTAGCCTCGTTGTCCGACTCGTGGAGCTCGCTGTCTGGATCTGAAAAGAGGAAGAGGTGCCGGAGGATCTGTCGAGTCGTGGTCCGGGTTATGTCCAGAGGCATTAACGTCGTTGTCCGATTCTGGGGGATCCACGGTGATCTGAGGGAGGAAACAGCGAAGGGAGTTGGCACTTAGAAAAAGTAAGCGAAGGTAAATAGCAAGGGGAAAAGAAGGGAGTCCGCTCACCTGCAAAACAATTAATGCAGTTGTCTCTCGTCCCACCAAACAAATTAAAGGTGAATTTTTGTCTGAAGCAGTTTGGGAATTATATGTTTTTTTTTGTTAGTGATTTAGCAGACTATTGGAAAGCCGAAGCAAGAAAACCCAAAGGGAAATCATTTTTTTTTGAGGACTGACGATTCTCGCTAGCATTGTTTAAAAGCAATTTTAGAAGTAGGCATTAGGCAAGTCATCGGGAAAAGAGTATTTGTTTGGGAGAGGAAGTATTTAGTTATTTAGTGTTGCATTTAATTAGGCGATTAATTGTAGATGTAGGTGTTTATTTATTTGATTGAATCAATTTAGATATTTAGATTTATCAATTTATTGATTTAAATTAACCGATTTATGTATTTAAATTTATTTATTTGGTTATCTAAGCATTGAATTAATTATTCGCTTATTTATTTATTGCACTATTTATTTATTTGTTTTCTCGTTACGATTGAAGGTATTGAGGATTAATTAGCCAGGAACTAGGTGTTTAGTGGAGTAGGGTAGTCAGATAATAAACAATCCAATTTATTTATCACCAAGATAGTTAAGTAAATAGGGAATAGACGAAGGAAAGGAGTACGTTAGGAAAGTTGGTTGATGAGTGACCCGGAGATTTTTAAAGGGTCGGGGAAGACAAGGCGTAGCCCAGAGGCACAGCGCAGGTACCAGCCGTACAACATGCCGACGACTCGGTCCCAGGACGGTAAAGCCGGCAGTAGGCTGGAAGGGCCGTCGCAAGTGGCGGAAAACGTACATGCGGGGTTGTACCAGGAGGACCCAGAGGCCGGAGCGGTAGGAGGTCAACAGCGAACCCGTAAGGACCTGGTGTTACCGTCCGAGTTAAGCTCAGCCGTGAACGCAGCCTTAGCCCAAGCACAGGAGACCTACCGAGCGTCGCTCGGGCAGCAAATGGAAGCGCTGAGATCGTCAATGCAAGCAGACATGCTAGAGTTCATGCGAGAGATCAACGCTGTGGTGGGTTCGTTAAAAGCGGAGCGAACGGCGAGTGATGCAAATGGAAGGAATCGGGGATCAAATGCAACCAGTCTGGGAGGAGGTCAACAGGAAGCACCCGGGAACCAGCAAGCACATCCAACGCACTTGTTCGTGGACAACCGAACATTGGAGGCCGATCAGAGGACCCAAGCCGATCAGAGACCCGTGGAGGAGTGGCTGTTCAACGGGATGGGCGCAGGAGCAAACCCTAACAGGAATCGACCGAGTTTCGGAGAGGCTAGGCAGGAGCAAGTGCAGATACGAAGATGGGGACTTAGCTTCGACGGCGATCCAAAGGGGATGCCCGTGGCGGAATTCATATTCCGGGTGGAGCATCTACAGGCGTCGTATCAGGTACCGTGGGCGGAGGTGTTGAAAGCCTTTCACACATTGGTCAGTGGCCACGCAAGGGATTGGTACTGGATGCATGTGCGGACGGTAGGAATGCCGGACTGGCCGAATCTGAGATATGGTCTCCAGCAGCAGTTTCAAGTTCGTCGGACAGAGTTCGAGCGAGAGCAAGAGCTCAGGGAACGCCGACAACGCCACGGGGAGTCGGCGGACCAGTACATCCAGGAGATGTTGGTGTTGAGGTCGAGATTGCTGAATCCGTTCTCGGATTATGATCTAATAAAGATCATAAAGATCAATATTAGGGATGCAATTTCGAGGGTGATTTATCCAATGCAGATACCAAATCTCCAGAAGCTGCGAGAAGAGTGTGCGGACGCCGAGAAACTGCTGGCGACGCGATGGACAAGGAGCGGTCCAGACCATGGGGGTAGTAGGCGCAGGGAAGATCACAAAGTACATGAATTGGATGCGAACACTCACGACCCGGAGGAACAGACCGAGGCATTGGATGCTGTCCATAGGACGAGGGAATCCGGAGGCGACCGCACCCAGCTGAAGTGCTGGAATTGCGCTCAGCCGGGTCACACCTATTTTGAGTGTGAGTCGGCCGTACGTAACCTGTTCTGCTACAAGTGCGGGCTGGCCGGGGTCATCCTCCCTAAATGTCCTAAATGTCGGCCGGGAAACGCGAAAAGGAGCACGACGCAATTGGAGGAGTCGAGTTCCACGTCGCCGCGAAGCAGCCAATAGATAGGCCCTCCAACGTTAAATTAGATACCCCTAAGGAAAGAAGTAGCAATAAGAATATTTACACTACCATATATAAGGTTAACCAAGCGGTATTACCCGAAGCTAGATGGTCCGAACGCAAGCCGATAAAGGAAAGACAGCGGCAGTACGAACAGGCCAGGAATCGGATAATGGGGGACGAACTCGATGAGAGTATCCGAACGGGAGCAGTCAGAGCACAGCGGGCTCGGGACAGGTTTCAGGGGCGAAAGAGAAGGCGGCTCCAGGTGTGTGCTGCAGTCCACTCGGCAATTCGTCAGGATGACAGGCCATTCGCACGAGTGAAGTTGGGCCCGAGGACGCTGACGGGACTACTGGATACAGGGGCATCGGTGAGCCTTCTGGGGAAAGGTGGCCTGGAACTGATAGGAGAATTGGAGCTGAAACTTCAAGACATAAAGAAATTCTCAGTACAAACAGCGGGCGGCACTCCTCATAAAATACTGGGACATGTGTCGACAGTAATGACGTATGGAGGCCAGAAGCAGACTATGGAGTTGTTCCTGTGTCCCTCGCTGAAACAACCGCTGTACCTAGGGGTCGATTTCTGGCGGAAGTTTGGTCTGGCTCCGCATATAGTAGGCCTAGAACGACACAAGGAATTAGCCGAAATTGATGCTGAGGTGCTGACTAGGAGTAGACCAACGGAACCGCACGAATTGACGCACACGCAGCAGACACGTCTGGACCAGGTGAAGAACAACTTCAGGGCATTCGACACACATGGTTTGGGAAGAACGACGCTCGAAAGGCACGAAATTCAATTAATCGAGGGAGCCGTACCCGTAAAGGAGCGATTCTACCCGGTGTCTCCCGCGGTGCAAGAGCTGTTGTTTGCCGAGGTGGACGAAATGTTGCGCCTCGGAGTCATCGAAACCAGCGAGAGCCCGTGGAGCAACCGCGTGACGCTGGTACGTAAGCCGGAAAAAAACCGATTGTGTCTGGATGCGCGGAAACTAAACAAATTAACCGTGAAGGATGCTTACCCGCTGCAGAGCATCGAGTCAATTCTGAGCCGCGTAGAGGATACGGTGTACATCAGCAGCATCGATTTAAAGCACGCATTTTGGCAGATAGAGCTGGAGCCTGAAAGTCGGACGTACACAGCATTCACGGTGCCGGGCAGACCACTCTACCAATTTAAATCGATGCCCTTCGGGTTGTGCAATGCAGCCCAACGGCTGTGTCGGTTGATGGATCGAGTAATTCCACAACGACTCCGAAGCCATGTCTTTGTATACTTAGACGATCTACTAGTTATTTCCCGGACGTTTGAGGAGCATATACACCTGTTAGAGGAAGTGGCCAAGTGTCTCAAGGAGGCAAACCTGACAATTGGAAGAAAAAAATCGAAATTCGGCTATAAATATTTAAAGTATTTAGGGTACATCGTAGGCGACGGCGCACTTAGGACAGATCCGGAGAAAGTACAGGCGATCACCCAAATACCAATGCCAAGGAACGTGAGACAAATCCGGAGATTTTTGGGGACAGCTGGCTGGTATCGGCGGTTTATCCGAAATTTCTCGGCACTCTCGGCTCCTCTGACAGACTGTCTGAAAGGAAAAGGGCAATTTAAGCTGACGGAGGAGGCAGGAAAATCGTTCGAGGAGCTCAAAAAAGCACTTACCAGTGCCCCCGTGCTACATCACCCAGACTTTAAGAAGCACTTCTTCATCCAGTGTGATGCGAGCCACGTGGGGATTGGAGCAGTTCTCTTCCAGAGGGATGATGAAGGAGCAGAGCACCCGATCGCATTCTTTTCGGCGAAGCTAAGAGGGGCACAGCTCAACTATAGCGTGCCAGAGAAGGAGTGTCTGGCGGCGGTAAGAGCCATAGAGAAGTTCCGTGCATACGTAGAACTGATGCCATTCACGGTGATAACAGATCACGCGAGTTTGCAGTGGCTCATGCGATTCAAAGCACTGGATGGGAGGCTAGCCAGGTGGTCGTTGGCTCTCCAGGCTTATGACTTCGAAATCGAGCACCGCAAAGGAAAGGAAAATATCGTCGCCGACATGCTGTCACGTCCCTTTGACGTGGACGCTATCGACTTCCTGGAGTTCGACACCACAGCCTTCGAGGATGAAGAATACCGAAGAAAAATTGAGTCGGTCCAGAGCGATGAGGATGAATTCCCAGACCTGAAGGTGGAGGAAGGACTGCTGTTTAAGCGCACACAATTTGGCCGGCCGGAATTAGAGGAGTTTTCGTGGAAGCTATGGATCCCGGAAGCCCTGACGAGCACACTGATCCAACAGGCTCACGACAGCGATGGGGCAATGCATGGAGGAATCGCGAGGACACTGGGACGGCTGCGACAGTTCTATTATTGGCCCCGGATGACCGTGCAGGTGAAGGCATATGTGGCTGATTGTAACACCTGCAAAGAAACAAAACATTCAACACAGGTTCACCGTCCACTCATGGGGGCCGAAACCAGAACCGAGAGGCCGATTCAAAAACTGTACCTGGATTTCCTGGGTCCATATCCGAGGACTCGAAGTGGCAATGTGGTCATACTAATAGTCCTCGATCACATGTCCAGATATGTCTGGTTGAAGGCTTTGCCTAAGGCGACGTCTTCGGCCGTGATCCGATTCTTGCACGCCGAGGTCTTCGCGCAGTTTGGCGTGCCTGAAATAGTGCATACCGATAATGGAAAGCAATTTGTGTCAGCTGAATTCTCTCAATTCCTGGATAGGAGAAGCATAACGCACCTGAAGTCGGGGAACTATGCACCGCAGGCGAACGCGGCCGAACGAGTGAACCAGACTGTACTGGCAGCAATAAGGACATACGCTAGTGAGGATCACACGCGCTGGGACGAGAAGCTGACGGAGATCCAGTGTGTGGCTAGGAGCGCTATACACACGGGTATCGGGACGTCGCCATACTTTGTGTTGTTTGGGCAGCACATGTTTACTAGCGGCCGAGATTATAAGTTGGCACGCAGACTGGGCGCCCTAAATGATGCACAAATGTCACCCTTGGCGAGGAGTGACAAGATGGAGATAGTCCGAGATGAGGTCCGAGGAAACTCTCATAAAGCCTACAACAGAGCGAAGAACAGGTATAATCGAAAAGCTCGAGAAATTAGGTACTCACCGGGTCAGGAGATATATAAGCGGAATTTCGTGTTGAGCAAATTTAAAAACAACATCAACGCGAAGTTCAGCCCAAAATACGTCAAGTGCCGAGTGATCCGGAGTATGGGCAACAGTCTGTACGAGCTGGAGACGTTGCAAGGCTCACGTATTGGGGTGTTTCACGCAAAGGATCTGAAGCAGTAGCCCAGGCATCTCAGTCGATGGAGCCAGAGACTCTCAATCTCAGGGTGTGGGCGATGGCCTACGTTTGGGGCCTCTTAATTGAAAAAGCCCGCCAGCTTGGCACTCCCGTTTCGGCGGAGTAATCCTGGAAACGGTAGTGTGGTGTTATGGGCGGTTTTGGACAGAGCCGATAGGTATCAGGGCTGGAGAAGAAAGAGACAGCGGCATCTATAGTGGATCCTGGGAAGCAGTGGCAGAGTTGCGTGGGAGAAAAGGAAACGGGGCGAGGAGGAAGAAAAGAGAGAGTTTCCGGTGGAGAATAAGGGAGGCCGCACGTGCCCTGAAAGAAAAAAAGGAAAAAAAATCGGTGATCGTTGAGACGACGATCCCACCAAGACATCAGCGGCAGGCATCAACATCAGCAGAAGCGGCGGACATCGGCAGCAGCATCCCGGTACTGGCCAGGCCGGGAAACTGATGCGAGAACCGTCAGCGGAGCACCGGCACCAAGGGACCGTCAGCGGAGCACCGACTGGAGACACGTTTCTGTCCCCACACACCAGCCCCCCCCGGGGAAAGAATCCGGACTTCAAAGCAGAAATACACACACACGATTCACACACACCCACCTTCATCCACCCACATCACACACAACCCACGCATGTATACCCTCATTCATAACACATCACATAACATCACCACATTTCGCACATCTACACCCGTCCGACCCACAATTAAACAATATATCACGATCATATAAAAAAACACCACGATCAAACGTAAACATCAGCAAGCATCAGGAAGCAACAACTTTTATCAAAGGGGGCTGCCAATTCGGCCGAAATAGGGTTTATTTTGTTGTTAGTATTTTTGTGTTAGTATTTGTTTCCTTTATATAAACCTAGATTATTAATTAATAATGTTCAAGTTAAATATGAAAATATAATGGATATAAAAATGAAAATTTGAAAAGAGTCATGAGTGAATAGAAAACGGTAGTTGGGTGGGACGAGAGCGAGAAGAAGAGCGGGACCCTGAATATGAAAAGGGAGCGAATTCAAAAGGTGGCGCTCATGGAAGGGTGGGACCCTGCTAGGGATAACGAAACCAACTATCCCCGCTGACGAAAGTGCCAACGAGGACAAGTCTGTCCTATAAATTAGATTTGTTTTTTTTGTATGTTTTTTTTTGTTTTTTTGTTTTGTTCAATCCGTCCCCTGGCTTATCGGGTCGGAAACACCCCTGACTTCCCCGTGAGCTAGCTGGGAACGATAGGCCAGGGTGGCAAAGAGGCGGATCATAACATATTCCACGGAAGATCAAAAACGAGGAATATGTCAAATATAACTTGAATTCGTCAGTATGAGCTGTCAACCCATCGATAGTGGCGCCACTCGATAGTTTTGAATAGAATGATTCAAAACATCGATACTATCGATAGTATCGGGCTCATATATCGTTCACTTTTAAAAAAGATTACCATGCGCTTGCACTTCTGTCAGCCGAAACTTCAAATTTTCTTGGCTCAAGCAGTCTTGCCCCGCTAAATTGTAACGAGTAACGAAGAGAATCTTCGCACGATGAAGCTGGTGGTCGGCTAACTGAGAAGGAGTACGCGCTCGCTTCCACAGCTGATCTCTGGTCGGAAATGGGGATGGGTCCTTTGGGGTAACCCTCCAGTTAGGTTGCTTCGCTCCTGCTGGTATTATTTTATTAAAATTCGCGTACTCTTTTTGGGAATGGGAGGGGGACAGACAAGGAAAGGATCGTTAGGGGTACGGAAAGTATAGTGGGGCAAAGATAGTGCAGAGAAGGAGTAGGGATCTACCACCGCGGCGGACATCTCTGTTTTGCTGGCACGGAGTCGTGCCACGCCCACCCTACCATGATCCTGAAAGAGCCAAGAATAATATCAGGATCCCTGGAGTGTCCGGTATTGGTCATCCTATTTCGCTCACGAGCGGCATGGTTCCCCCAAATGCGGTAACGTCTAGCACATATTCATCTTAACAATCATTTTATTAGAAACTATATTCAGATACTATATTCATGTTACAAGAAAAAAGAAACACTAACCGAGAACTCCAAGACAAGGATAAATGGACAAAAGGAGGAACGAAAAGCGTCACAAGAGATATAGCTATTATTACTAGGGAATATTTAGATAAATAAATACGATAAGTGTAAATAGTTGTAAGTGCATATACGATATTTTATAGTGCGATATAAACTAATGATTTTTCCTTAGATAGAAAGATAATACTATAGCGCAAAATAGGTACACATGTCCCAGCACATCGGCTTCAGGGAGTAGTTGGACATACTATTCGTTCTACCAAGCGTATTGTAAAGGCAGAAGGCCAATCAGCTGTGACTACTTTAAAAGTGTGAGGTCAACGACCGACAAACAGCTCTAGCAAAAAAGAACGAAGCTTTTGCCACGCTCGCGGAATTTTGGGAGGCAATAAAATGTAATGTTGTTGGTATATTATAAAGCTCACTCAGTTTTTGTTTGTGTTCCCGCGGCGAAAGATCTTTCGTAGCTGGGCGTGTGGCTGTGTGTGGGTGCATTAAACTTTTACCTGCAAACCAAAAACAAAATCGTACAGCGCGTGCTGCATGGCATAAGCTCGCGGAGGGGACCCGGCCGAGCGGACGCTTTTAAGCTCAAACTTTTAAGCTTTTATCAAATGCATTTTCAAACTTTCCATGTGTTGGTGGGTTTTTTTTTTCTGGTTTTTTTTTTTTTTTACTGTCTACAATTAACACTAAGTATATCCAACTACACAAAAACAGACATATCAACGGACTGCGAGGTTCAAGGGAATGCGAGTCACGGTGGGATCTTACTGGCCTCAGTGGCTTTCAGTGGGCGGTGTATACATATGTATGTGAGCACATCTCTTACAGTTTTCATTCAGCCTACATAATGACACTAACGTGCACATAAGACAAACGCTGGCCTCCACTGCACTTTAAATAAACGTTTGGAACAGCTAGGCCGAATCACGAGAAGAACAAGAGAGGCGATACCACTAGGGGTCGCCGGGAGGTTATGTACACACGTGGTGCACTATTTTTTCCCGCCCTGTAGGAACATTTAAGCGGCTTCGGGCCTACGCTGACTGCAAGCACCGGTTTCCGTTTCTTGGCCCGGTTTTGAATGCGAAACGGTTACGCCACTTCGCCGCACTAAGCCCGTTCAGACGGCTGTCCTCGTCTCGTGCAGCCAAAGTTCACTGCCCGCGACTTGGTGGATCAGCTGGTTCGTAGTGCGGGGGCTTAAAGCTCGGGCTGCAGCTTTTGGATAATTCCCAAACTAAGTGCCGATTCTAATGTGGAATTTGAAAATACTGATCAGGCTACTTTTTCTAACAGTTACTCCATGCACATATTTACCCGGTTGGAACTGGCACTGCGAAAATAGGGGGATGGGGTTGAGGTGCTAATTCCTTCTTTCTCCAGGTGTTTTTTTTTTTTTGTGTTGGGGCTGCTCACCTCCAAGCGGAAACTACAGAAAAAGTCGGAAAATCTAACTTCGAGGCTCCTAGCACTGTCGAAGGCCGGTACTCACGTTTTCGATTAGAGCCCAATCTGCTTTCTTGGGTTCTTTTTCCCCGATCGAGTGCACTTTGGTTTCACACCACGGTTATTTACGGCGGTTTAATTTTATTTTTATTATTTTTTTTTTTCTCACCGCGCAACTGAATGCTTGTACGGCCACGAGGAAAAAGAAAGATTTGGGCGGATCTACTGACCAACAAAAATTTTGTTCTCCGGATCTGCCTTTGCACGATCCTTCGCCATTCACCTTGAATGGTTATGGACATGGTGGGGAGATTTTTTGTTCGTTTTTAAGCATATTCTTAATGTCAACCCTAGATGGCGCTAGCCCTCACACGACCAGGAACATTTAACATGTAACACCACAACAAGAAATTAAGCCAACCTACTATACCCTAACTATAGGGACTAAACTTAATAATTAATAAGTATCTCGGTGAGGTGTGATATATACTTGTATAAATAATACAATATATATAAATATATTTATATATATATTATATACATAAATATATAAATTGTACAAATACCATCGGGCATACTTTCAGGCGAAGAACACAAATATGCTTTCCTATCCGCCCGACAAGCGACCACTACAAGGTGCCGGAGGATCTGTCGAGTCGTGGTCCGGGTTATGTCCAGAGGCATTAACGTCGTTGTCCGATTCTGGGGGATCCACGGTGATCTGAGGGAGGAAACAGCAAAGGGAGTTGGCACTCAGAAAAAGTAAGCGAAGGTAAATAGCAAGGGGAAAAGAAGGGGGTCCGCTCACCTGCAAAACAATTAATGCAGTTGTCTCTCGTCCCACCAAACAAATTAAAGGTGAATTTTTTGTCTGAAGCAGTTTGGGAATTATATGTTTTTTTTGTTAGTGATTTAGCAGACTATTGGAAAACTAAAAACGCAGAATCATAGATAATGACTATATCTATCAGATTGCTGAATCTGGATCAGATCGGATCATTTTTGTAGCCAAAAGCAAGAAATCAATTTTCAGTGGCCACGCAGCGCCCGACGTCACGCTCAGACTGATTTTCTGTCTCTCTCGCACGCACTCATTGTCGTGTGGTTCAATATTAGCGGCGTCTGCCGCAGGAGGGCCATACTGACTTAGTATCGGGTATACATATATATATATATCCCTTCTTCAAGACTCGCACCATTTCGGACTCAACCAAAGGTGTGGTGAGTCTAGCTGCCAGCCTGCGCATCGCTCTAAAGTACTCTTCCACAGATTCGCCAGATTGTTGTCGTCGCTCATGCAAGGTGCGTACCCGCTCGAACTCGCCACCCACTGCTCGGAACCGGGACACCAACTCGTCCTTCAAATCCTCCCATACTTCCGGAGGCCGTTCTCGGACAAATTGCCAATACCACTCCGCCGCTTGTCCTTTGACGAGATGGTGAAAGTCGTCAAGGACCTCGTCCCACGACCGTCGGTTCTGCCTACGGAGGAACTCGACCCTGAACACGAAGTCCTGCACCGTCATCTTATTTGGGTCTCCGTCGAAGTGGATTTCCCATTTGTCGACGCGTCCCCATCTCGCTCCTCTCCAATCATCTCTCCTTTCAAATGGTGGCAGATCTGTTGGACCTCCGCCGTCTCCTGATGTCTCCCGTCTCTGCCTTCCAGCACCTGGATCCAGGTCCGCCTCGCCTATTCCTCGGCGCCAGTTCTGGCTCAACCTCGCCGGCTTCCTTGGAGGCGACTGGGAATTCCATGCGTCATCGTCCCTGGTCCTTTTGGGAATGTTCCCTGTTTTCGGCTTCTGCCTGGGGTGAGCTAGAGGCTGCTGATCGCCGTTATTATCCTTGATTTCCTTCTGGTCTCTTTCCAATCTCAGGTCTTGGATCAATTCCACGTTCTGGCGCAGAGGCGCCATCACCTCTGTTATGGCCCCCATGAGCTCCATAAAGCCGCGACGGATCTTCTCCTGCAGCGTCTTACTCAGGGTATCTGCCATGCTGCCTCTCCACGTCTCCTGTGCTTGCGCTATGGCGACATTTACTCCTGAGAGAATCTCGGAGGGCAGTGCGTTGGATTGGCCTGGCAAATTCCAGCTGTCGTCTCCACGCCCCTCAGCGCCCTGTGTGTCACCGCCTTGCATCTGTCCTTGGAGGTTACCTGGTGGAGGAGTCCTGCGGGTCATTTTCTGTTTAGACCGCAAGTTGTACGCGCTCATCAACTTGGCCCTATATTTCCCTACCTCGAACTATCCTATTTATCTTTTTATTCACTACACTTATCTATTCTTCTTTCAGAACAATCGCCTAAACACTACCTATAACGCTAGCTCACTGATCTTCAGCACAAAAACACTTAATACGGCAAAACAATAATAAGGGGGAAAGGAACCACAACTACTACTAGGGCCAACTCCGCACATGGTGTTCTACGTCTTTTCCTGTCCAACGTCTAGAACTTTGCGAGCGCTGTTGACTAATCTTATCTTCCTTGGAAGATTAAGAGTCAAGGGCGCTCTCTTCCCTACAGTCGCTGTTTCCGCCTACTTCCCTACTGAATGTTCGTTGCGGGATGTTGTAGCTGCTCCGAGTGCAACGCGTGGCCGACTTCTGTCCCCACGGGCCACTCAGAACAAAAATCTCATTGAGAATCTACCCTCCCGACTGCATCCAGCGGTAAGCAGGGGAAGCGAAAAACAGAAATCTTTCTGGCTATATCCTAACTTCGGGTATTTCTTTTTTCTTCTTCAGGTTCTCATTTTGCACACCAGGCACCGGGTCGGTTGCTAACTGGCTTGTGGATTCTCCTCTGCCAGTGCCAAACCAAATCCCCTCTTGAGATTTCCTGCTTCCCGTTGTCAGATAAGTGCCGAATCATCAAACACCAATAAAAACTTTTTACTTTGTGGATTTTCTTTGCATCCTCAGATCCCTCAGCGCCGTGCTTCTGTGAGCCAACTCGTCGAGTCCCTCACAGGCCACCGGAACACCGATGGACCCCAGATTGCAAAATACCACTCGAGATCTATCTTCTCTGCTGGATATTTATACTTTCTTCGACGTCTGTGTGATTCGCATCCGTACTCTCCCTCTTTGATGGTAGAGCCAGGACTTCGAGTCCACTTCCCTGTCTCAAATTGGGCGCCATTATTGTTACGAACCTTTGTTTTCTTCGGGGCAAGGCCGGCTAGCCAGTCATCCCAGGGCTGGGTACTTCCCAAGTCCTCAGGTCGCACAATATACCAACTAATTGGACATCTCGAACAAATTGAAACAACAAAAGTAACCGACAAAAAAACTGCAAACGGACTCTACTCGACAAACAACATTACAGTAAATTCCTTCAACACAGACGTGGACCAGGTCGAGGTGTCGATGTTTTTATCCCTGACGTACCCTCCCTACCTGAGATCTGAATAACAACGTTTTGGATCTCCCTGCCATGTGCAGCAGCCTTACCCTCTCGTTGCTGTGGCTCCTCTTCCCCCCATATGAAACGCTTAGCAATTCATTTTCTTCGTTATAATTTTCACTTCAATTTCCTAATTTTACACGGTATCATCGCTACACTAAGCCTGCCTATTCATACCCCCCTCATCTTATCACTACGGGCGGTTAATATATAAATAGATAAATAGAAATAATTAATATAATAAATATAAATAAGTTACATATAGATATAATATGGACGGACTTAAATTAGGGGATTAACATATACATATAAATGGAGACGTCTAACAAAAATAAATAATGGGAGTAAATAAGTTGATTGATGATTTTTTTTCTCTCCCTAAATGGGCGAGGGACCCGCACTATGTGACCAGGATTGTGTATTCGAGCCCAGCAAAAAGCAAGCCAGGATGGCGGAGCTGTGACCTATTCCCTACGGATTGGCCAACAAAAAAAATTAATTTGGGGTTTCTTTACTCCCCCCTCTGGAGCGGACTCACTCTTATGCTTCTTGGGTCTCTTTCCCGTCCCGCTAGTCCTGGTTCCTGGTCTCTCACTGATCTGGATCCCCTGGAATCACAGATTTATTTATCTTTTTTTTTTCAGGGTGATGGCCACTACTCCATCCTCATCCCACTCACTTTTTTTCAGAACAAAAAAAATCGGATATCTTCTCTCATAACGGCTCCGGAGAGCGCGCGGAACTCTCACTCTCCAGGACCAGGTGGCGCCACTCTTCGCTAACCTTTTCCCCTTAAATTTTGGCCTTGCCACTCTGTTCAAACTTCTTTCCTCCTCACCGCTTCTATGGGGTATCACCTATCGATATCTTCGCATGCAACAAATTGTATATCCCAAGGGCAGCAGACCGACCAATCCAGTTGTTATGGGCGGTTTTGGAGAGAGCCGATAGGTATCAGGGCTGGAGAAGAAAGAGACAGCGGCATCTATAGTGGATCCTGGGAAGCAGTGGCAGAGTTGCGTGGGAGAAAAGGAAACGGGGCGGGGAAGAAAGAAAAAAGAGAGTTTTCCGGTGGAGAATAGTGGAGGCCGCACGTGCCCTGAAAAAAAAAAGAGGAAACAAAATTGGTGATCGTGGAGACGACGATCCCACCAAGACATCAGCGGCAGGCATCAACATCAGCGGAAGCGGCGGACATCGGCAGCAGCAGCCCGGTACTGGCCAGGCCGGAAAACTGGTGCGAGAACCGTCAGCGGAGCACCGACTGGAGACACGTTTCTGTCCCCACACACCAGCCCCCCCCCTCCCCCTCCCCCGGGGAAAGAATCCGGACTTCAAAGCAGAAATACACACACACGATTCACACACACCCACCTTCATCCACACAACTCCACACACAACCCACGCATGTATACCCTCATTCATAACACATCACATAACATCACCACATTTCACACATCTACACCCGTCCGACCCACAATTAAACAAAATATCACGATCACACAAAAAACACCACGATTAAACGTAAACATCAGCAAGCATCAGGAAGCAACAATCTCTATCAAAGGGGGCTGCCAATTCGGCCGAAATAGGGTTTATTATTTTTTGTTAGTATTTTTGTGTTAGTATTTTTTTCCTTTATATAAACCTAGATTATTAATTAATAATGTTCAAGATAAATAAGAAAATATAATGGATATAAAAGGAATATTTGAAAAGAGTCATGAGTGAATAGAAAACGGTAGTTGGGTGGGACGAGAGCGAGAAGAAGAGCGGGACCCTGAATATGAAAAGGGAGCGAATTCAAAAGGTGGCGCTCATGGAAGGGTGGGACCCTGCTAGGGATAACGAAACCAACTATCCCCGCTGACGAAAGTGCCAACGAGGACAAGTCTGTCCTATAAATTAGATTTGTTTTTTTTTTGTATGTTTTTTGTTTTTGTTTTTGTTTTGTTCAATCCGTCCCCTGGCTTATCGGGTCGGAAACACCCCTGACTTCACCGTGAGGCGGATCATAACACAGTCGAGCGGCTACAATCCAGAAATATATATCGATATATGTATACGTAAAAAAACGATCGATAGTAGCAACTAGCACCAAAACATCGATACTATCGATAGTGCCATCGATGATTTGTCACCTCTACTACTTGTTTTTGTTTGCGTGAAAAAAGAAATAATTTTGTAACCAGCGGCAAACGACGCGCACCACCTAGCCGCAGATGCTGAGACACCTAGCATTAACAAAATAATCTGTAAGTCGTGAATTGCCTTGTCGTCGCTGTATCAAAATAAGGGGTTTGTTGCGATTGTGAATAAAATAGCCGGGCAAACCATACAAACGCAAAAAATTCTTCGTTCCTTCGGTTCTGAGTGCAGCAGTAAGTAAGCTGGCTCGGGTCGCCTATGGAAATCAAACTTAACCGTTTTTAGTGTGTGTTGCCGCGAAAAGTTCTTGGAAAATAGTGTGTGTTTCTGTGGTGTGTGATACAACAAAAGAACAGTTGCCCCAAAATATGTGAAGATTAGTGCATTTGGTGTGCAAGGTCTTCTTCATTCCACCGTGTCCAGCTGTGTGGTCTTCGTGGGCCTTCGCGATGAGGGTTTTCGTCAGTGACGCGGGAATCCATAATTTCCACATGGAACCTTCCACTTGGTCGTCGATTTGCGCGAAGGCCATTCGCTTGAATACCAGGTCCCCGTCCATTCGCAGGTCAGGCAATAATTCTTTGTTCCTGCAGATTTCGCCTTTCAACTCCTGGTATTCCGTTGATTTGAATTCCGTCGTCTGGAATCCGTGGATTTCCGTTGGGTCTAGGACCACCTCCTCGATGCAGCGCGATAGTGTATCCGCCACTATATTTTCGACTCCCTTGCGGTGTTCGATCTCAAAGTCGAACCTCTGCAGCCGCAATGACCATCTCGCTAGGCGCCCATTCAGGTCCTTGAGTGACATTAGCCATTTAAGGCTGGCGTGGTCAGTGATTACCGTGAACGGCATCAATTCCACATATGGCCTGAATCTTTCAATCGCCAATACCGCAGCTAAGCATTCTTTCTCCGTTACCGAATAATTTATTTGATGTTTGTTTAGCTTGGAAGAAAAGAATGCCACTGGGCGCTCTGCTTTGTCATCATCCAGCTGAAAAAGCACTGCTCCCACTCCAAAATTTGAGGCGTCGCACTGGATGTAGAAATGGCGTTTAAAGTCGGCATGGACTAATACAGGAGCCGTGGTGAGTGCCTTCTTCAGGGATTCTATGGCCGCCCTCGCTTCCGTTGGCAAGGAAAACTTCCCGCGCGGATGCTTCTTCAGAGCATCTGTTAACGGTACCGCGATGGTGGCGAAGTCCTTGATGAAGCGCCTATACCATCCTGCGGTTCCTATGAAGCTCCGTAGCTCCTTCACTGAACTCGGGCTCGGGATCTTTTGTATAGCCACAACCCTATCGGGATCCATTTGCAGCGTGCCGCCTCCGATGATAAACCCCATGTATTTCAGCGACTTAAAGCAGAATTTGGATTTTTTTAGACCTATCGTCAAATTTGCTCTTTTCAGGCACTGGGCCACCAATCGCAGATATCGCAGATGCGTCTGGAAATCCGGGGCTATCACCAAAAGATCGTCCAAATAAACGAAAACGTTTGATCTGAGCTGAGTCGGGATTACCTTATCCATCACTCTGCATAACCTCTGGGCAGCGTTACACAGACCGAAGGGCATCATCACGAATTGATACAGCGGACGGCCTGCAACGGTAAATGCGGTGCACTTCCGGCTTTCTGGGTCCAATTTAATTTGCCAGAATGCGAATTTGAGGTCGACGCTGGAAATGTCATATGTCTGGTCAATCCTGGATAGTATACCCTCGATGCTAGGAAGAGGGTAAGCATCTTTTACGGTGAGCTGATTCAGTTTCCGCGCGTCCAAACAGAATCTATTTTTGTTTGGCTTTCGCACCACCGTCGTCCGATTGCTCCATGGACTATCGCTGACCTCGATCACTCCTAGTTCCAGCATTTTATCCACCTCGGTCCAGATCACCTCCTGCATCGCTGGGGATTGAGGGTAATGCCGACCTTTAAATGGTTCTGCGCCCTCGATCAACTGGATCCGATGCTGCTCCACCGTCGTTGTTCCTAATCCGGCATCCTCATAGGTCAGAAACTCCTTCTTTACCTTCTCCAGCTCTTCGGTTTCCGTGTCTTCCAGGGTCCAAGCTTCCACATCCACGTCCTCCTGGCGATGTTCGGCGTACTGGCTGATTTGTGACATTTGGATCTCGCCTACTTGGGCCTCGCTGGATCGACTGGGCTCTTCTCCGAGGACTGTGGGAGCCAGCGCGAAGGATCTCCAGAAATCAATACCCAGGTACATGGCTTGCTCTAGGTACGGGCATACGTAAAACAAGATCTCTTTATTCATTCCGTTATATCCTACGCAGAGTTTGGTTTTGCCGACTATGGACCTGTCTTCCCGCAATCCGATGTCCTCTTATCTGCACTTCGGCAAATACTCTGGGATCGCGTCCTGCTCCTCGTCTGACTGCCTCGGCCACCTCTTTGCGAGTCTGTCGCCTTTCCTTAAATCTGGAACGGGCCTTTTGGAGTCTACGACTGACACCGCGCATCCCCTCCAGCTGGCTGTCATCAAAGATCTGGTTTCGAATTTGTATGTATCTCCTCATCCTCTCTTCGGCCGGTATGAACTTCAAACTATTATACCCGATACTCAAAATGAGTATTGGGGTATATTAGATTTGTGGTAAAAGTGGATGTGTGTAACGTCCAGAAGGAATCGTTTCCGACCCCATAAAGTATATATATTCTTGATCAGCATCAATAGCCGAGTCGATTGAGCCCTGTCTGTCCGTCTGTCCGTCCGTTCGTCCGTCCGTCCGTCCGTCCGTCCGTCCCCTTCAGCGCCTAGTGCTCAAAGACTATAAGAGCTAGAGCAACGATGTTTTGGATCCATCTGTGATATGTCACTGCTACAAAAATATTTCAAAACTTTGCCCCGCCCACTTCCGCCCACACAAAGAACGAAAATCTGTGGCATCCACATTTTTAAAGATACGATAAAACCAAAAACGCAGAATCGTAGAGGATGACTATATGTTCTAGAGTGTAAAATCTCAACCAGATCGTATAATTATTATAGCCAGAATCAAGAAAACAATTTCATTCTTTCTCACTCTGTCTCTCTCTAACACACAGGTTTCATGGTCGGCTTTGCCAATTGCAAAATATGAGTTCAAGGATCTCAGAACCTATAAGAGCCAGAGCAACCAAATTTGGTATCCACACTTCTGTGATATCGGACCTTGACCGTTTCGTGTCCAAATTTCGCCACACCCCCTTCCGCCCTCGCAAAGGACGAAAATCTGGGGCATCCACAAATCTCAGAGACTATTAAGGCTAGAGTAACCAAATTTGGTATCCGCACTTCTGTTAGATCTCACTATAAAACGTATATCTCAGAATTTCGCCCCACCTCCTTCCGCCCCCACAAAGGACGAAAATCTGTTGCATCCACAATATTGCACATTCGAGAAAACTAAAAACGCAGAATCATAGATAATGACTATATCTATCAGATTGCTGAATCTGGATCAGATCGGATCATTTTTGTAGCCAAAAGCAAGAAATCAATTTGCAGTGGCCACGCAGCGCCCGACGTCACGCTCAGACTGATTTTCTGTCTCTCTCGCACGCACTCATTGTCGTGTGGTTCAATATTAGCGGCGTCTGCCGCAGGAGGGCCATACTGACTTAGTATCGGGTATAACTGTAGAGTTGCGGTGTACGCAGCAACTCACAACGTTCCCCCTCGTTTTTATTAAATTTATTCGGGCTATTATTCTTTATTTCTATATTGATTAGTGGACCATCGTTCATTTCTTCGCGGGCTTCTGTCCCGAGCGCTGATCTCCCGCTTTCATCATGCCCGATCGTGCGTTTCCCGAGCAATTTGGACACGTTGGAGTAAACATTTCTGGCTTTCCGCAGCGGTAACAAAATATTTTGCGTTCCTTCGCCACGCAGTCTCGGAACCCGTGGTCGAACTGGCCGCAATTCCAGCAACACAGCCTGGGTTTGTTCGCCAGGTGAGTTTCTTCTACTATCCTTGCTACGTCTTCATCCAGAAACTCCGTTTCCGGCTCTAGCTCCTCCACTCGCTTCCCGGGTGAATGGAATTTCGGCGCACAGCGGAACGTCGACTTCTGCTCGCGTCCGCGAAAGTGGTACTCCACTTCCAGGCACTCTTCCCTCAGCTGCTCCACGTTTCGGACTCGGATCGCGTAAACGTAGCGGGCGATCTCGTCATCGAGTCCCTTCTTCAAGACTCGCACCATTTCGGACTCAACCAAAGGTGTGGTGAGTCTAGCTGCCAGCCTGCGCATCGCTCTAAAGTACTCTTCCACAGATTCGCCAGATTGTTGTCGTCGCTCATGCAAGGTGCGTACCCGCTCGAACTCGCCACCCACTGCTCGGAACCGGGACACCAACTCGTCCTTCAAATCCTCCCATACTTCCGGAGGCCGTTCTCGGACAAATTGCCAATACCACTCCGCCGCTTGTCCTTTGACGAGATGGTGAAAGTCGTCAAGGACCTCGTCCCACGACCGTCGGTTCTGCCTACGGAGGAACTCGACCCTGAACACGAAGTCCTGCACCGTCATCTTATTTGGGTCTCCGTCGAAGTGGATTTCCCATTTGTCGACGCGTCCCCATCTCGCTCCTCTCCAATCATCTCTCCTTTCAAATGGTGGCAGATCTGTTGGACCTCCGCCGTCTCCTGATGTCTCCCGTCTCTGCCTTCCAGCACCTGGATCCAGGTCCGCCTCGCCTATTCCTCGGCGCCAGTTCTGGCTCAACCTCGCCGGCTTCCTTGGAGGCGACTGGGAATTCCATGCGTCATCGTCCTTGGACCTTTTGGGAATGGTCCCTGTGTTCGGCTTCTGCCTGGGGTGAGCTAGAGGCTGCTGATCGCCGTTATTATCCTTGATTTCCTTCTGGTCTCTTTCCAATCTCAGGTCTTGGATCAATTCCACGTTCTGGCGCAGAGGCGCCATCACCTCTGTTATGGCCCCCATGAGCTCCATAAAGCCGCGACGGATCTCCTCCTGCAGCGTCTTACTCAGGGTATCTTCCATGCTGCCTCTCCACGTCTCCTGTGCTTGCGCTATGGCGACATTTACTCCTGAGAGAATCTCGGAGGGCAGTGCGTTGGATTGGCCTGGCAAATTCCAGCTGTCGTCTCCACGCCCCTCAGCGCCCTGTGTGTCACCGCCTTGCACCTGTCCTTGGAGGTTACCTGGTGGAGGAGTCCTGCGGGTCATTTTCTGTTTAGAACGCAAGTTGTACGCGCTCATCAACTTGGCCCTATATTTCCCTACCTCGAACTATCCTATTTATCTTTTTATTCACTACACTTATCTATTCTTCTTTCAGAACAATCGCCTAAACACTACCTATAACGCTAGCTCACTGATCTTCAGCACAAAAACACTTAATACGGCAAAACAATAATAAGGGGGAAAGGAACCACAACTACTACTAGGGCCAACTCCGCACATGGTGTTCTACGTCTTTTCCTGTCCAACGTCTAGAACTTTGCGAGCGCTGTTGACTAATCTTATCTTCCTTGGAAGATTAAGAGTCAAGGGCGCTCTCTTCCCTACAGTCGCTGTTTCCGCCTACTTCCCTACTGAATGTTCGTTGCGGGATGTTGTAGCTGCTCCGAGTGCAACGCGTGGCCGACTTCTGTCCCCACGGGCCACTCAGAACAAAAATCTCATTGAGAATCTACCCTCCCGACTGCATCCAGCGGTAAGCAGGGGAAGCGAAAAACAGAAATCTTTCTGGCTATATCCTAACTTCGGGTATTTCTTTTTTCTTCTTCAGGTTCTCATTTTGCACACCAGGCACCGGGTCGGTTGCTAACTGGCTTGTGGATTCTCCTCTGCCAGTGCCAAACCAAATCCCCTCTTGAGATTTCCTGCTTCCCGTTGTCAGATAAGTGCCGAATCATCAAACACCAATAAAAACTTTTTACTTTGTGGATTTTCTTTGCATCCTCAGATCCCTCAGCGCCGTGCTTCTGTGAGCCAACTCGTCGAGTCCCTCACAGGCCACCGGAACACCGATGGACCCCAGATTGCAAAATACCACTCGAGATCTATCTTCTCTGCTGGATATTTATACTTTCTTCGACGTCTGTGTGATTCGCATCCGTACTCTCCCTCTTTGATGGTAGAGCCAGGACTGCGAGTCCACTTCCCTGTCTCAAATTGGGCGCCATTATTGTTACGAACCTTTGTTTTCTTCGGAGCAAGGCCGGCTAGCCAGTCATCCAAGGGCTGGGTACTTCCCAAGTCCTCAGGTCGCACAATATACCAACTAATTGGACATCTCGAACAAATTGAAACAACAAAAGTAACCGACAAAAAAACTGCAAACGGACTCTACTCCACAGACGTGGACCAGGTCGAGGTGTCGATGTTTTTACCCCTGACGTACCCTCCCTACCTGAGATCTGAATAACAACGTTTTGGATCTCCCTGCCATGTGCAGCAGCCTTACCCTCTCGTTGCTGTGGCTCCTCTTCCCCCCATATGAAACGCTTAGCAATTCATTTTCTTCGTTATAATTTTCACTTCAATTTCCTAATTTTACACGGTATCATCGCTACACTAAGCCTGCCTATTCATACCCCCCTCATCTTTTCACTACGGGCGGTTAATAAATAAAAATAGATAAATAGAAATAATTAATATAATAAATATAAATAAGTTACATATAGATATAATATGGACGGACTTAAATTAGGGGATTAACATATACATATAAATGGAGACGTCTAACAAAAATAAATAATGGGAGTAAATAAGTTGATTGATGATTTTTTTTCTCTCCCTAAATGGGCGAGGGACCCGCACTATGTGGCCAGGATTGTGTATTCGAGCCCAGCAAAAAGCAAGCCAGGATGGCGGAGCTGTGACCTATTCCCTACGGATTGGCCAAAAAAAAAAATTAATTTGGGGTTTCTTTACTCCCCCCTCTGGAGCGGACTCACTCTTATGCTTCTTGGGTCTCTTTCCCGTCCCGCTAGTCCTGGTTCCTGGTCTCTCACTGATCTGGATCCCCTGAAATCACAGATTTATTTATCTTTTTTTTTCAGGGTGATGGCCACTACTCCATCCTCATCCCACTCACTTTTTCTTTCAGAACAAAAAAAATCGGATATCTTCTCTCATAACGGCTCCGGAGAGCGCGCGGAACTCTCACTCTCCAGGACCAGGTGGCGCCACTCTTCGCTAACCTTTTCCCCTTAAATTTTGGCCTTGCCACTCTGTTCAAACTTCTTTCCTCCTCACTGCTTCTATGGGGTATCACCTATCGATATCTTCGCATGCAACAAATTGTATATCCCAAGGGCAGCAGACCGACCAATCCATTCGAGCGGCTACAATCCAGAAATATATATCGATATATGTATTCATAAAAAAAAACGATCGATAGTAGCAAATAGCACCAAAACATCGATACTATCGATAGTGCCATCGATGATTTGTCACCTCTACTACTTGTTTTTGTTTGCGTGAAAAAAGAAATAATTTTGTAACCAGCGGCAAACGACGCGCACCACCTAGCCGCAGATGCTGAGACACCTAGCATTAACAAAATAATCTGTAAGTCGTGAAGTGCCTTGTCGTCGCTGTATTAAAATAAGGGGTTTGTTGCGATTGTGAATAAAATAGCCGGGCAAACCATACAAACGCAAAAATTCTTCGTTCCTTCGGTTCTGAGTGCAGCAGTAAGTAAGCTGGCTCGGGTCGCCTATGGAAATCAAACTTAACCGTTTTTAGTGTGTGTTGCCGCGAAAAGTTCTTGGAAAATAGTGTGTGTTTCTGTGGTGTGTGATACAACAAAAGAACAGTTGCCCCAAAATAAGTGAAGATTAGTGCATTTGGTGTGTGAGAGAGACTCGAAAACAGTTCACAGTTAGGTCTGACACATGGGTAACTGTGTTTTCCTCTCTTTATGGCCTGCACTATTACCCTAGCTGTACCACTACATTGTGTGCGAGCGGGCAGGCATGTGTCGCGGGTCGCAGTTGTCGCCGCCGCCGTTACCACGCTCTCTCTCGCTCTCTCTCTCTCTATCTATCTGTTTGTCTGTAGCCTCCACGCTCTCTTGCGTGAGTGTGAGTGCGAGTGCGTTTGTACATGCACAATAGGAAAAGCAACAAAAAATAGTAGTATTCCTAGCAATTGCTGCAAATTATTAAATTAAACATTTAGCCAAATCATTTGCATTTGGGCCTTGTGTGTGTATCCCAGTTAGTGTGTGTTCTTCCCTCCCTCTGTGTGTGTGTGTATGTGATGTCCTTGACATAATTTGCTATTGGTCATGCATTTTTGGGGGCGAAAAGCCATCGATTATTTGTTTCTCACCAACACACACACATACATCACACCACACACCCTCTTTCTCTCACGATCTGGACTCTCTGGCTCCTGCAGTGCCATATACTACTAGGTGGTAAGGCAGTCGAGCAATCCTTGCTCTCTCTGTGCCACATGCTCCTGTTGTACTGCTTTAGTGCTTTCTGCTCTTTCTCTCCCTTTGGGTTAGGGATGACAGCCCTGCCATGCACTGCACTGCTGTTGTCTGTGGCCCTCTTTCTTATCACACTTTGCACATGGCCATGCCTCTGCTGCTGATAAGGTGGAACAAGAACAAGAACCAACCGCATAACGGATGGAGGTATACCGCATTCCCACCGCCTTTTGTACGATATTTATAGTCGGCTTCTGGCTCCCACAGAGCTCCATTTTGGAGAATTATCTCTCTCTCCCCTCTCACTCTTGGCGACTTGTGTGTTGACCTTCTGCATATGTACATACATGTATGTATGTATGTGGCATAAACAACAGCAGCAGCCGCCACAGCAGCACTCGATTATTGATGAATCTTTTCCAAGTCATCGACTAAAAATAGTACAAGCATGAGCAGAGTGCCGTTGCTTTCGGATCGTCTGATTATGGCTACAAGAGAGACCCAAGGTTCATTGTCCTTGATCGATAGAGAAAGAAAACATTTGTCTAGTTCAAGAGAGCGGATATTTATGTGTATGTGTGTGTGTGTGTGTGCATTGAACCCTAAATGAGCAGAGCCTCAAAGAGAGCGATAGACGAGAGGGCAGGCAGAGTGCGTGCCAGGGAGAGGAGTGGAAACGTGGCGGCGGTGAATGAGTGCAAAGATTAATCCACGGGACAAGGGCAGTCGATGCGGGTGGGTGCATTTTGTTTCGATGACGTGTGACACTCGATCAGCTTTGATCGAAAGAGGGGTTTAACGGTTTCCACATGCCTCTAATCTTGAACTTTCACACGCTTCCCCTTACCTTTCCGGCTTAAGCTCGCCTTTCCAGCGAAGCGGCACCCACTTTCTTATCAGTGGGCTGCCGTGTGTGCGACATGTTCGTGCATGCTTCAAAATACAAATATTCCCTACTCTTCGGGGCTTGAGTCACAAATGTTTACCACCGGCGTTATCAGTCGCGTCTTTTTGGGTTCCGTGCCCCGTGTGTCTGGTACTGGGTACCTGTCACTGCGGAGGGTGGTTCTTGTTGTGGTTGTGGTATAGGCGGTACCTGCAAATCAATAACCTTATCTGCCCCTTTTTGACGGGAAACTGAAACCCAAACTCAAACCGAAAAAACTGAATTATTTGTAATTGAAGCCCCGGCTTAGTCATAGCTGCCTTAGCCCCTGCTTTCAAGTCGACTGTGTCTATATTTTCAAATCAGTTTTAGATCGTTGCTCAACCGAAACAGTCACGTCATACGTCAAAATAGTATTTTTTATTATATACATACGTACATATATTTTCTATGAACAAAACCCAGAGGAAAAGCAACGAAAGCAGGAAAACTACAACTTAGAAAAAAGAGAGAAAGAAGGAGAACGACAGACCCAATGCGGAAGTGTCTAACCTGAGTAAGTTTCACCCGAACAGAAACCCCACCCGTCGGTGGATCCTATGCCGCAAACAAGCAACACTTAACGCCCATAAATTAATTAGGTCTAGACACGCCAGTCCACAATCCACAATCCACCCGACACTACGTAGATGCAGCCCATAGTGGCCGCGTGCCATTGACCACTGCCACAGAACGGGGTGGGGGATTGTCTTCGTGATATGATGGGGCGGATCTAATTAGCGGTCCGAAAAGGGTCGAAAACCCCTTTTTCGTATGCATAACGCACTACAGAGAAGATCCATCCAAAAATACATGACAGCCAACAAAAGAACTCCACTGTTTTCTGTTCTGTTCTCTGTGCTGTTCTGTTCATAGATTCTTTTGGGGTTCTGGGTTCGGGCTGTGTCCGTGATTGATACGCCCCCATGTGATGTGAGTGAGTGAGTGGGTGAGTGAGTGAAAAAAACAAGAAAATAGAAAGGCAATCGCTTTGCTTGCCTGGATTATCCATGGGCAAAAGAATCGCGACTGGAATCCAGACAATCGAGACGTTGATTAATGGCCCAACAACAGGCCCAAACTGTCGTCGAGCCAAACACCAACAAAAATAAATTACAATTTTATTCAAATTCGAATGCCACAATAGAACTATCCAAATTAATTATCTATGTATATCTTCCCCTCCGTCTTCTTTCCTCTCTCTTTTGCAGCTTCCATCGATTTATATATACATTTATATTTTGTACGATAAATTCTTGGATCTCAAACTAAAGGAAATCATCCTCACATCAAACAAGCGATTTATTTTTTACCGATCCACAAATTTTGAGAATTTTTACTGGCTACATTTTTTGCGTAAAGTTTTTTTTGTTTGCAATAAAAACCCCCCAAACATAAGACGACACGAGGAGGCCTACAGATCTGTGGCGTAAAGATGTTTAGTCCGGAATATGAGAAGCGCATCCTGAAGCACTGCAGTCCGGTGGCACGTAATCTGTTTGATAATTTGGAATCGTCGACCACACCGACATCGCTGGATCGTTTCATACCATGCAGGTGAGTGCAGTGAGTGATTAGTAGACTGAGTAGAAAGCAAAGACCGAGAGAGAGAGAACTCTGTCGAGCTCAATGAACTCTTGCAGTCTTTGAGCCCGTTATTCGTTATGCTACGTCATCTTTTCCGCTTTGAAATTTTATGCAGAAAAACGTGAGAGAATAAAGAAAATTTCCAGTCGCCGACGCGTTTGATACCCTGACCAGATCCAATCTGAAAGAACTAAGCTTTGGCCCACAACAGAAGTGGTTCCCATATAGACTTTGATTCGCGATTGATGAATGGCAGTCTCCTTTTGAGGAGAAATCTGCAAAAATAATGAGAACAGGATCTTTATCCTCTCCTTGTTGCAGCCTCCCCATCAAAGAGTATTTCAATTTTGCTGGAGGAAGAGAATGTGGGTGAGGGGCACCTCACTATGGTCTATGCTGGCCCCATGAATTTCCCGACTCGCTGCGCCTCGTTGGGGCTATAACGGTTACTCTCTGTGCGCCCATAAAGAAACAACAGCAGCAGCTCTCTCGCCTGCTCTCTCTGTCGCTCTTTCTGTTGCTAATGAGTTCCGCGTAGAGAGCAGAGTAAAAGCGTAACGAAGCGAGAACGAACGCAGAGAGCATTGTTCTAACAATAACAAAAATATTCAACTTCATGGGAAAAACAAGGAAATTTGAACTTTGGCTTTTGCTGAAGCAAACTTTTTTTTTTTTTGGTTGAAGAACGAGATATGACGAGTGATAGATAGAGAGAGGGAGAGAGCGGGAGAGGGTTCGCTGGAAGAGAAGAGAGTTCGCTCCGTGCATCGTAACTGCTTTCGTCGTAACTCATTTGTTAATTTGTGGAAACAAATGTCGAAGTTTTGTATTTCTTGAAAAGTGTAATTAGTGTTTCATCTGTTCCGTCTCGAAGGTCATACTGTGTTCATCGGCATCCTCCTGCACGTTTACACAATTAAGGGGTTCAGAGATTAGCTCTTTCGAAATGTGTTGTTCGTAATCTTTGATCAGCATTCCCCTCTGTAAATGAGATAATTTCTCGTTCTGTAGAAGATGGATCTTTATTTCTCCTAAATGGATCGATATCCAATCTCTCGCTATGTAAAAGCTCTCTTCCTGCCAGGTAGTATCGAGATCTAGTCTCTCGCTCGATTACAGCTAGTCTCTCTCTAAACTAAAAAGATCTAGAGCTTATCTCTCGCTATGTAAAAGCTCTCTTTGAACTGCCTGAAAATATATCGAGAAGCGGTCTCCAAAAAGATTGAGCCTTCCTTCAGGGACGCCTTCGGATCTCCCGCTACAATGTTGCCGCCGCACAACCTTTTCCGTTTTAATTGAATTGTCATTCGACCCTGCCATCCGGGACGTACATACCTCCATCACCTCCGTCCGCCTCTGTGGGGCACTGCTGTTGCTGCTGCTCATCCGCTCATCCGTTCATGAAATTTGATTTATTTGAGGTGGAAGTGAACACTTGAAATGCGTTTGTCAGATAATCAGAAACGGAGGGACCGACGCTTATTGCATTCGTAAACAGTTTTTCAACACGAAGAGTGCAATGCAATCCGTGGGGTGGGGCTGGGGCTGGGTCTGGCTCTGGGTCTGGAACTTGGGGGACAATGGGTTAGAATTCTCTCACACTTGGCCAAAATTTCATGGCAAATTATTAACGCTATTTGTTGTTGTTGCTATTTTTGTTGCTATTTTTGCGATATGTATTTTTTGTGCGAATTTTGCACAATTTGACCGTCAATAATTTTGTTTGCACGTTGCACACGTTTCTTATGTTTTTATGGGGCAAAAAAATAATAACAATACGCCGCCAGAGTGGGTTGGAATTTGAACGCGTTTGCATAAAATTATTTACTGCTGTCTGGGGAGGGGAACGAAATGATTTCGCAGCAAATTGAAACGAAGGTTTCCACGCTTCCATAAACATACACGGAAAAAGACAGCTCAATATCTTTGCCATATGCCATATCCATATCCACCCACCGACCCACCGGCCGCTTGGGCATTACAATCTCACAAATAGGTCGTTGGGAGACTTATTTAGGACTAGTCTAGAAAGCGCTAAGATTGATTAGACGCTGGAATAGATGATAGATAAATGGTCTAGATAGTACAGATGACAGACAGAAGGTATAGGATAGATGATATACAAATATTTTGTGAACTAGCTCTGCCCTGCCACGTTTCGCCGTGGCGCAAAATGCGGTAGCACGGCGCAAACATTTCTTATAAGATTTATTTTTCAATACTTGCGGGTACACAATATTCCATTCCCGATCCTGCCATCTACAGTTGATCTTCTCTCCTTCTCGATGTTGCCTGCTACACCTCTGGAGGCTTAGTCTGTTCCTCCTCGATCCTTCTCTGTTGCTGTACCCTAGATGCTAAGTCTGTTTCTCAATCGTAGCATGATATGATCTATATGATATGATAGATGGATAGATAGCTGAATGGATAGATAGATGAATGGATAGATAGATTAATGGATCGATAGCTAAATGGATGGATAGATAAGTGGATAGGTAGATAAGTGGATAGATAGATTAATGGATAGATAGATAAGTGGATAGGTAGATAAATGGATGGATAGATAAGTGGATATATAGAGAAATGGATAGACAGATAAGTGAATAGATAACACAGTCGTTGAAATCTTTAAAATCACTTCCAACTCCTGGTCGGCCTCTGATCGTATAAGTTGTAGGGAATGTAGGGAATGTGTCCGTTCGTCACTGGGAAATTTCTACCACGAATCAATACGAGTATCATTTGCAGTAATCCGAATGGACGAATGGACAATTCGTTCATGGGAGATTTATACTGCACTTCAACGTCTACACTTGAACTATAGGAGATTAGAGAACATTGCAGAATGAAAGATATAGTTATACTAAAAATAGGGAAATGTCTGTCTAGTGTTGCCCTGTTCTTTTGCCACTGTGTAGCCGTAGCCGCGTCCGTATCACCATACGAATACAATTAATTCTTTTTCCAATTAACATTTTAATTTAATTCGTTCTTTCCTCTCGTGTGCTGCAGGGCCAACAACAATTGGCAGACAAACTTTGCGTCGATCAACAAGTCGAATGATAACTCACCACAGACGAGCAAGAAGCAGCGGGACTGTGGGGAGACGGCACGCGATAGTCTGGCCTATTCGTGTCTCTTGAAGAACGAGCTCCTGGGCACGGCCATCGATGATGTGAAGACCGCCGGTGAGGAGCGCAACGAGAATGCCTATACGCCAGCAGCAAAGCGGAGTCTCTTCAAATATCAATCCCCCACAAAGCAGGTGAGTGTGAGTCTCCGCATATCCCCCCATTTCCCATGGTCCCCCAGTGAACCCAGTGAACTGAACTTGAACCCCGAACTCTTTGTGAAGCAGCTCGGTAGAGAGCGCTCTGTCGTGTCTCTTGATTGGCGGCGGTGTACTGTGTGTATCTGTGGCGATCGCAGAATGCATTTAATTGAATTTGCAGTCGGTGCTAATTGGATTGACCGGTGGCCCGGTGGTCGGCTCTAATTTTTCCCAGACGCAAAAGTTGAATGAACCGAAGGCAAAGCTTGGCCCGACAACGCAACCTTCAAGTCTTTCTTTCTATCTGTAGAATCCTGTCTGAAAGCTCTGGCGAGAGCTTTCTCTCTGTTCAGTTTAGATTTCATGCGGCAGTGCCCCTCGGTCAGCTCTCTTTCGTAGTTATCCCACTCTCTACTGCTTTTGGTATTTTCCCTTCAAGTCTTATATGATTCCTTCCCGAATTCAAGTCCTGTCTCGTGTTTTAGCTCTCATTCCTTTGGATCATCCTCTACTTCTCTTCCCTTAATTTCTGCCATTGCTTTTCTTGTGGAAAGTTGCTGGAAAAGCCTTGGACAACAGGTCTTCGTCTCTCCGTTTCTCTCATTTCGTTTCTATTGATCACGGATTCCCATATCCATGGGGATAGATAGACTGCTGAGACCGGTAACCGGTTTTTTGGCTGAAAATTGTTTTGCTTTTGGCCTAGGCCTAGGCCTAAGCCTAAGTCAAGACCAGAGTCCGAGGGAAAAGTTGTTCAACCAAAACTGAAACCTCGAGGTTAACACACTTTGATTTCAATGTGCGTGATGCTGCTGCTCTCTTTCGTATCTTTACGGACAGACAAACAGACAGATAGATCTATCTATCTTTCTATCTATTTCTGATGTGTGCTATTGCCACAGCCGTTTCCATTGTTCACAGTTGGTTCCCATCTATGGACTGATTGTTCAAGTGTTCAAGGGTCAAAACCGAAAACGAAAAAAAAACTGTTGCCACTTGTCTTGTAGATTCGGGTCATCATCATTCGTAATTATTTTGACTGAAATCCTGACATATTTGCCCGCTTAACAGATTTATGTTTCTTCAATTGCGCTGACCATTTGCTTAGGCTGCCTCTCGCTCTTGCCCTGCGCCCTTCTCTCTCTCTCTCTCTCTCTCAGCGACTATTGCTTTGACTAATTTTTGACAGTTGACACGTTGCCGGATGACAGCAGAAGCAACCGCCACCAAAAGCCCACAACAAAAAGAGCATTCCCCGCTGAATGGGAAACAAACAAGTGAGAAATTCAATGAAAGACAAAAGCGTGGAGCACATAAGAAAACACATTTGGAAATACTCTCACTCTATGTCTCTGCCCCTGAGGGGTGAGTAGATCATGATCTAAAGATCAGCAGAATATAGTTGGAATAATGCTCATAGATAGATGTCTAAGGATGTCTAAGAAATCTGCCCTTTGAAGGACATCAGAGGACAAATATCAGACACATTGATGCGCTGTACAAATTTCCCATAAGCGATAGTGATCTCATGGCAGAAAAAGCCCAAAAGAAAGACTTGGACTTGGACACTATTCCCCTAATCGATGATTATAGATCATATTTTCGAATCCATGCACACGATTTCTTAATGAAAACTGAGACTATAATTCGTTGGAATGCAGAGAACTACAATTTTCAGATGAGGAACAAAAGCTGTCCAAAAATAGATCGGGAAGTAGTTCGTTGGCTGCATCGTCATGCAGCAGTGCCCATCGGCCATAATATCTGGTGGCCAAAAAGGAAGGGTATACCCCATGTAGCAGTGTGGACTGCACACCGAATCGAATCGAACCGGACCATGGCGATGCCGATGCCGATGCCGATGGCGATGGCATGCCAGCCAGCATCTACTATCTACTTCAACTACTACTTCAGTGGTCTAAAACGACACTTGAGTCAATAGCTGTGGAGATCTGTGTGGCGACGGCGGCTGTGTACTCGTTTAACCCCAATGGATGCCAAATGGAATATAAGAAGGAGTAGGAGAAGAGTGGAGAGTGGAGAGTGGGGGTCTAACAAATAGAGAGGTTTCCGTTGCTTTGGTTTTTTGGTCAAATGTTTGGCAACTGTCGAATGATTCCGATGGCTTTTGGGCCACAATCACTCACTCCATTCAGCCATTGAAATCTTTGGCCATTCATCTACATCACGCCCCCACAATTAACACGACTATATCTATATATCTATCTCCGTGGGCCACACCCCAGTCTGCCCGTGCTGAAGCCCATGCGGGGGCTTCGGGTGCCTTCCTTCCTCTCATAAGAGTCATAACAAATAATATGTAATTCAATTATGTGCGGTCGCAAAGTTATTGTCATAAATAATGGGCGGTTGTTCTTCTGTCTGTCGGTTTGGTCGCTTTGGTCGCTTTGGGGCACACTGCCATCCAGCCCCACCGTTTCTCTGCCACACGTATCGCCCCACGAGGCGTTGTACCCCACAACAGTAGTTGGCCACGAAAAATAAATGGTCTCAACACTTTTTTGGACATTTGCTATTGTTTTGATTGGACCTCTGGGGGATTGGCAATCCCTCAATTGCTTTGGGCTTTTGGGGATTCATTAAGAATGCTGAATATTGCTATTCTCTGGGCACTTTGAGGGCGTGTTCTAGGATGGAATACATTCATTATAGGCATCTAATTGAGTATGATAGATGGCCTATGATCTATCATGTTAAATTATGATATCAATCCGATAATGTATGATCTCGTTGATAAAAGAAGCCAAGCCGAGAAGCCCTGCTGCAAGACGATATTTAATGTGGTTTTTTGCACTTTTTTGAAGTTCTATTGAGTGAATGCCTCGACCGAGGGGCGCTGCAGCATGTCGCGTGACCTCTAATGTGGATTTATGTTTTTGGTGGCCGAATCCAAACGCATTCTGGTCTCTGCTTGTCTAATAATTCTTTCGCTTATTTCTTGTGAATCTTCACTCAGGGTTCTGCACGATCCAACAAGAATTTTAAGCTTGTACTAAAATAAAAAATTAATAAAAATAAAAACCATCACAAACCACCACACCCCTCGCCCGATTATTTCGTGCACCTGTTCATTCCCCCCATTCTTTATGTGTCGTGTCCGACCATTTCGAATAGCCATTAAGAGAATTATAGAAAAAACCACTCTCCACATGGGCCCAAAAAAAACCAACAAAAATCTGGTCGTTTTTATTGTTTGTTGAATCTTTTTTTTTATTATAATTATTAATTTATGCAGCAGACATTTGCATTAACATCGCATTAACGATGACTATTTTCGTGGTGGTGCCTGCTCCTGCTGCTGCTGGGGGCTCTACCTCTGGCGGTGCCTTCCCAGTGATTAAGTTGGTCCGAGATCGCGACAGGTTCAAATTACCATTAACATAGCTCTCCCTCTCTATCCTCCACCTCACTGTCTGTGGATTCACGCTCTTTTATTAACATTGTTTGGGGGAGCTTGGGCTTCTCTACCAGCTCCCCAGTCCCCCCCCCCTTTTCTCATACTGTTCTCGGATCTTCGCTGGTTGGTTGTTTATTTGTTTAATTTATAAGCTTGTGCCCCAAGCGCCGCCCACAGACCCAGACCCAGAGAGAGAGGAAGGCTGTCAGATTTTCTTCCAACGCCACGGTTGATACCCTTGACAGATCGGTAGGCTAATCGGTATGGGTGGTGTTTTTTGGTGTTTAAAGCTTGAGATTTATATTCTGCATAGCAGTGATCCATAAAAGAATGATTCGCTATGCAAATTTCCCATAAGTAAGCGGCCCCAACATCAACAAAAAGGAAATACATTCTGTGCCTCAAAACCAGAATACAAATTAAAGAGGGGTATAACAAAAAAAAAAGAGGCAGTATCGTTTGAGTAGAGGTACAAACAAAAAAACAAATGCCGGCCGGCAAGCTAAAAAATTAGAATTTTTTGTTCGAATGAATGAATGAATGAGGCCTGTGCTTGAGTGCACTGTGAAGTACAGTACCCACCGCTGTTAGCTATCAGAGAGAGAGAAAGAGAGAACAAATCAACCGCCGAAAAAGCATTACTAACACGAAAGAAGGCCTACAAAAAGGAGAGGCAAAATGCGTGAGGGCCAGAGGGTAATTTCTATTCGATTTTAAGGGCCGAAGTTGTAGATACTCTTGTATATCGATTTTTACTAACTATCGACAGAAAATTGCTGTCAAAGCCGATTAGTGGAAGCATGCTCTCTCTCTCTCTCTCTCTCTCTCTCTCTCGGGAGGAGGGGAAAGGCTAAGCAGACCGCGCATCTCTCAATTTTGCTTTCACTTTCCATGAGATACATATGGTGGTTGTGTGTGTGTGTGTGTGTGTGTAGAAAGGGCATCCAAAAAATGTTGTTTGCGTTTTGGAAAAGATTTGAATCAGTTACAAGCTTTTGGATTTCCTTTTGCCATTTGTCAGAGAGGTTGCTACTACTACAGATAAACATCGCCCGTACATGCCCCGTTCTCCACTGCCCCTCCGCCTGTACTTGAGCTTCACGCGTTTTAACAATTGAATTTCTAATAGGCTTACCAACAGTCCAGTCCCCCCGTCTCTTCGCTTTTTTCGGTGGCATCGAAAAACATTTAAATTTAATGGCAGTTGCTTGTACGCTTTATGGGACGATGGGGCTATTTTAACTGCTTTTCAGTGTGTAACATTCCACAGAAAAATGGTTTGGAAGCACAAAGGCCCGAAAAGAGAGCCATTAAATATACCCTTCAGGAAAATATGGGTATTGTGGGTTATATACATATATTTTCGATCATAAAAGCGATTAAGGTTAAGGGAAAATCTGTTGAGTATATCATGGAACGATCTTTGGTAATTGTATTCCTATTTCCATTCCATAAATGGAATGTATCCCTGACATGTGAAGTTTCTTGATGATCATATTCCTTGATGATCTACCACTGTCAGAGGAAGTCTCGCCAAAAACTACGCTAGTTAAGATTTATTTTTCTAATAATTTAGCAGAGCCATTTAATGAGTCGAAAGGGTATCTAAAAGCATTCCTTTCCATTCATGGTTTTTTGGGTTTTTTTTTTTGCGTGTATTTTTGTGGTTTTTTTTAAGTGTAAAGTGAGACCATTAAAGGTCTCTACACACACGCACAAAGTCTATCTGAAAACAAAATTGTAATTAAGAGTCTGTTTGTCTCATCTGTGGCTCTCTTCTCCCCCGCCGTCTCCCTATCGCATGTTAATTGAATTAAATTTTAATTTGTTAAACGAATTAAGAGTCTTGGTATGACGTCTGTCTAGATGGTATGGGGCATTTGGCATGAGGAGGGGTTACCTCTTCAGCCAAACAGGTCAAAGCTCCCTCGTGTTTTCCTTCTTTCTTTTTTTTTGACTTATCTTTTGGAGGGGCGAAAACCGACTTTTTTGGGATGGAGATTGTAATGGGGTGGGGTGGGGTGGGGTGGGGTGTGGTATACTTGTGTTTGTCGGGATGTTTGCTCTCTTTTTATCGGAGAACGGAATCGTGAAACGCGTGGAACCTGACCAAATACCCAAACACACAATGACAAATGCTATTCGAAATGATTCAGATACCGATGATGGATGAATGGACAGGAATGGAATGGAAAGGTGGATGATGTAAGCGATAGAGAGTTCTATAGAAAAGGTGAACAAAATGTAACTAGTTTTCTGCTGGCGTGTGGGTTGTATCTGTTTTTGACACCAAGCGAAGCAAATGTGCGGGGGAAAAAAGAAAAAAAATTTAAATAATGATCTCCGTGCTCCATAACTTCTCTGCAATAAACTACCTTTCACTCGAAAGCCACTCACCGCACGCCATGCAGTTGCACGAAATATTAACTCACTAACCACTGAGCTAATTGTACCTCTCTCACTTCCACTCAAAAAGCATGCCAATAACCAATAACGGTTTCTACAGCTCCCTACTGCCACTCACAACACTCCTTTTCCTCCCATTTCCACTCAAGAAGCCTCGTTCCAGCAGCTCGTAGTGCTCTCTCTTCCACTCATTCATGATAGCACCATTTAGCTCCCTACTTCCACTCAAGAGCCGCTCTTTACTCTCGTACTCTCTGTTTCGTTTCCACTGATTTACGCCTCCCCCCACTCCCGTGGCTGTTACTACTCATCTCTCGCTCTTTCTCTAGGAGTACATGTATGGAGATTGCATTCAATTAACAGTTAAGCCAGAAAAACATCAAAAGCAGCAGCAAGCTCTTCTTTCATCTTCTTCTTTTGCTTTGCATTGCACTCGTAGGCACGCACAATTTTGCCTTAGATTGCGTGTTGTCTTTCCCACCGCCGCCCCGTAGTTTACGCATTTTACGCATTTTAAATGCGAACATTGCGTAAGTGGTCGCGCGTCTTCTGCTGCTGCTGCTGCTGCTACTAGATTGGGAAGGTGGATGGGTAGGTGGGGAAAAAGGGCCTAGGGGTAGGCGTGTACGCATACGCATACGCTTAACACACATTCTGCTCGCATTTTCTATACAAACACACAAAAATAAATGAAATAAAATTAAATTGTATAGAGTGCTCCCCGAAGTGTGGCACCCAAGTGGAAGGAAGGGAAGGGGCCCGGAATTGGAATGCGTGCCAAATGTAAATTGAAATGCCAGTTAGTAATAGTTTCCGTTGCTTGTGGGAGCTCTGCTCTGCGAAGCATTGCTGGGTGTGGGGGTGAAGGGGAGAGTCGCGGTCATTGCTTTTAGCACCGAGGCGTTAATTGCCGCCCCAAGTACGCTCGAGGCAAACAAAACCAGCGACTACCTTTTTTCCAATGCCCATAGATACGAAATTGGTATAAATTTGCTTTGGTAATTTATCGGGCGACTGCAACTGGAACGCCAGCTCGCTGATGAAAGAAAGACCACCGCTAAGAAACAAAAACACCATAATAGCCATCTTGCTCACACTCTCTTTTGGTCTTCTCTTCTCTTGTTTTGCAGGATTACAATGGCGAATGCCCATACTCGTTGTCGCCGGTGAGCGCCAAGAGCCAGAAGCTACTGCGTTCGCCCCGGAAGGCCACACGCAAGATCTCTCGCATTCCATTCAAGGTGCTGGACGCACCGGAGCTGCAGGATGATTTCTATTTGAATCTGGTCGATTGGTCCTCGCAGAATGTCCTTGCCGTGGGCCTGGGTAGCTGTGTCTATCTATGGAGTGCCTGCACCAGTCAGGTGAGTCCTTAAAACCAACCTCCAAGAGGAATCCCCACTAATGTTCTTATGTTTCTTTCGTTAGGTGACACGCCTGTGTGATCTCAGTCCGGATTCAAACACCGTGACCTCGGTGTCGTGGAACGAGCGGGGTAATACAGTCGCCGTGGGCACCCATCATGGCTATGTGACCGTTTGGGACGTGGCCGCCAATAAGCAGATAAACAAACTCAATGGCCATTCGGCCCGCGTGGGTGCTTTGGCCTGGAACAGTGACATCCTGTCGAGTGGATCGCGCGACCGTTGGATCATCCAGCGCGACACGCGCACACCACAACTCCAGTCCGAACGCCGCCTGGCCGGCCACCGTCAGGAGGTGTGCGGCCTCAAGTGGTCGCCCGATAACCAGTACCTGGCCAGCGGCGGCAACGACAATCGCCTGTATGTGTGGAACCAGCACTCGGTGAGTCCCGTGCAATCGTACACGGAGCACATGGCCGCTGTGAAGGCCATTGCCTGGTCGCCGCACCATCACGGACTGCTGGCCAGCGGCGGCGGGACGGCAGATCGTTGCATTCGATTCTGGAACACGCTGACCGGCCAGCCCATGCAGTGCGTGGACACTGGGTCGCAGGTGTGCAATCTGGCCTGGTCCAAGCACTCCTCGGAGCTGGTCTCCACGCACGGCTACTCCCAGAACCAGATACTGGTGTGGAAGTACCCATCGCTGACGCAGGTGGCCAAATTGACTGGTCATTCGTACCGTGTGCTCTATCTGGCGCTCAGTCCCGATGGCGAGGCCATTGTCACGGGCGCCGGCGATGAAACGCTGCGCTTCTGGAACGTGTTCAGCAAGGCGCGCAGCCAGAAGGAGAACAAGTCTGTCCTTAACTTGTTTGCAAACATCAGATAGATTCTACACGACACCAAACGGCACCGCACCACACCACACCACACACCACTTATACAGACACATACACCATTCGCCATCATGTTGTGTGGGGGCTTGTTGGCCATGTTGGGGGACCAGCACACTGCCACGAAGACTGAGAGAGGCGCCAAAGGCAACCAAAACAAAAACGAAACCAACAAAAACCACACCAAGCAACAAAACTAGCAGCCAATCAATCAATCAAATCAAGCAAGGAAGCAACCAAGCCGACGATAAGCAAGCAATGAAATCGAGTAGAGATTTACCAAAATTTTATGTTAACATTATTGTAAAGTGTTCATTTAGTTACGGATTTCTGTTATATGAGAGAGAGCAGGATATATGGCATCTTGTGTGGTACAGTGCATCTCCAGACAGATGACCAGTCTCTCAATCGTTCATTTGCTTATCCGCTAAAAAAGTCCTTTTGTTCAATTCATCATCTTTCTGGTCGCCACAATAAACCAAATTATCCAACAAGCAGCAATGGAAACAGCAACAGTAACAATAAAAGAGAACTAACACCAATCAATAGCTTATAGTCTATAGTCCTTAGTTTAAGAGTCTCTGTATAGAAATGGTCTAACATTTAGCAACATTTATAAGAACAAGTAGAGGGCAATCGATGAGAACTCCCAAGGCAAAACAAGAACAGAACTGAAACCGAACCAAGTCTAAGCCTAAATTTTGGTTTGTAATTCGTAAAAAAAAAAAGCAAACCTGTATCTCGCTATAACTTTAGAATTTTTGTTGGCTCTCCTATTTTTTTGCTTAATTGGGTAAACATTATTCTTAAGACATTGGATACAACTATATATGTACATATATATATGTAGATATATATATACATTTTATTTTTTTTTTGCATAGCCTCTAAGATATAATTCCCCGCAATAGCATACTATTCGCCGTATGCATTTGCTTTTTTCTAGAACACCCTCACAACAAAACAAAACACACACATTTATACACTATGTATATTAAATAAACTTATACAATTTTAAAATGTGCCCCAATGTGTAAAAAGGCCTTTGATTTCTGTAAATATCAGCACGAAACGGTTCATAAACTGAAACTTTTCCATGATCGAGAGGCCGTGTATTTTCTTTATTCCCAGCTATCTCCACACCACACTCTATTGTGTACTCAATAAATGCATACAATTTCTATATATTATGCGCCCCCCAAACCCCCAACATTTTGTGGTTCTTAATCGATGGAGGGATAATATCCTAGCTGATCGATTGCTATACATATGAGAGGTGGTTTTTTTTTTTGGTGCATTTATAACATTTCACTGAGGATTTGAAATAATTAATGTTACGAGAGTGCCTTACATCCGATTCAGTGGCCAATTTGTAGGGAATTGAACAGAAAATTGGATGTGTGCAACACCCAGAAGGAATCGTTTCCGCTCACATAAAGTATCAATGAAAGAGTCGTCCGTCTGTAGCGGCGAGCTTTTGTCAGATATCGATTCGAAAATTTACATTTTGCATGTAGCTTACATGTCACATTGGACATACTGACTTATGCTACCGGGTATAAACGCGACAAGGGCCGCGGCTCACAACGTTTCCGTTCGGTCTACCCGATATAGGGTATATTAGAGTTCTGGGGAAGGAAGCTCGGAAAGAAGCGTTTCCGCCCCCATAAAGTATATATTCTTGATCAGCATCATATCCAAGTCTGTCTGTCCGTCTTATTTGACGCCTAGTTCTCAGAGACTATAAGAGCTATAGGAATCCATAATTCTGAAGATACAAGACAAGTAAAAACGCAGAGCAATAGAGAATGACTATATCTACCAGATTGCTGGATCAAATCGGGTTATTATTATAGCCAGAAGGAAAAAATCAATTTGCAGTGGCTACGCAGCGCGGCCATGCCGCTTACTCACTTTCTGTCTCTCTCTCACACACCCTTTTATGTGAATAATTACAAAGCGAAAGAAATAATGGTGTCATATTGGATCTAGTAGAGACTTTAAACAGAATCCTGCAATTTTTTATACTTTAAGAAGCATTTCATTCTGCAAGCTCTTAGAGGAATATCCAAGTGGTCAAGAGATTCAAAATAAAAATAAGCTCTATTCGCGCGCCAAGCGGCTATCGAAACGGTTACGTTTTAGCCGTGACTTTAGCCGCATGTGACAAAAGCTTGGATCATAAGCTTTCGATTGACCGTGAAATCCATATTGAGTCTTGAGCTTTCATGAAGCAACGGGTTGAGTGGAAGCTTTCGATTGGCTTTGCAATTCTTTGGCTTTGTTTGGGCCGCTTTCGTACGCTGCGCTTCATCTTCGATTTTGCACCTTGTGCCTGCGGGCGTGCGTGTCCAGGGGCGTAGCCCAAGGGCATCCAAGAGGAGAACCACTCCACAGAGAGAGAGAGAGAGACAGAGGTAGCGTTATGAGGGTGCGAAAGAATATTAGGATATTTTTGCATATCCTTCTGGCTACGCCCATGGCATGTTCCCAGTGCAGCAGCTTCCGTCGGCTTTCGGTGGCGGCGGCGTCAAGCTTCTAGTCCGTCTGCCTGCTGCTGCCCCCGCCGTTGCCGTTGCCGTTGCTGCTGCGGCGGATCTTGTTTTTGTAAATTTGTTTCTTAGCCGCCGCTGCTGCTGCTGTCGCCGTCGTCGTCGGCGGCGGCTGCTTTTCAATTTGTATTTTTCTCTTTTTCTCTTATTTTATTTTTTTTTTTTGGCCAAGTCCAAGTTTAACATGGCCCGACGCGCCAGAATCAAGTTCAGTTGCGCCGCAAACGCGTCGCGGAAATGTTTTGCTCCGAGCATCGTCGTCACCTCTAACGCGTCCTCCTCCTTCCCGTAGACCCTGCTGCCGTCCTGTGGCAGCTCTCTCCAGAAAAAGGAAAACCAAATATCAATTCCATAAAAAAGCGAACAAAACCCTTCAAAAGCAAGAGCCCATTTGGTTACAGTTTTTTTTTGTTTTTGAACCGTATCAGGTAAATTGAATCGGTCGAAACGGTTAAAAAGGATATTCGTACCATTTTTGTTCTATAATTTTGTGTTGTGCTTCCTGTTGTTTTTTCCTGTGTTGTGAAGTGCAGACACGTGTCCTTCTTGTTGGTGGTGCTGGCGCTGGCGGTGGTGATGGTGTTGGTGCCTTTTGAAGGTCATTTACGCACGAAGGCCACGGCGAGGGTGTGTGGGCCTGGACTGGGGGTGGGGCCAGAGCAGGCTAACAGTCAGGAGGGTGAGGGTGAGGGTGAGGGTGGGGTGGGGTGGCCTGTGTGTTGTGGGCCAAATGTCAATAGGTGAAGGCAACCAGTCGGCCTTGTGATTAAAGGCAACACACATTCGGGATGCAAGAGTGAAAAGAGTGAAAGGCGGAAAAGCGTAAATTGTGGGAAAAACCGTTAAACAGAACAAATGTGAAAAACTGAGAGAGAGCGAGGGAGAGAGAGAGAGAGAGGATTGAAAAGGCGAGAGAGTCCCTGGGGAAGGAAAAACATTAAAAGGAACAATTTTAAACTGCTTGAAAGCGCAAAAGGAACTTTAGAGATTTGTAAAGATACATATTCAGAATATCCTTATTCTTAAATAAAACTAAATTATTTGTATAATGATGTTGAAATTAGCAATGAAAAAACTTTTGAAAGGAATGATTTAATTCTTGGGAGGCAAATTTCTTATGGAGCCTAAAGACCTGAATAAAGAAATTAAAAGTTGATAGTTTTCCTTAGGAAAAATTATAGATGATACTTGCACATAAAAGGGTATATAGGATAACTCTCTGTTTCTGTTTCTTTTTGATTTTGGTTACTTTTGGTTTGGTTCTTCTTTGATTTTATAAAAACAGCTTCCAAAGAAAATAGAATGAGAAAAGGATCTCTAATACGAACGTTCTTGTATGGAATGGAAAAGGAACTTTAGAGGGAAATATAACTAATATTTATTGCTTACAAAATACAGCAAAATACAAGATAAATAAGTAATTGATTGATTGTGATTGAATCAGCTTGATCGATATTATCGAAAGGGTTTTTACGTAACTAATTGAATGTGATTGAGATACTACTGATAGAACATTACATACATCTGTAGATCTGTAGATGGGTGTTATGACAGCAGCTGGAACATCATCTCTTGGATACAAAAGCCCCACCCAAACCGCACCGCAAGTCCCAACAGAACCTCTGGCATTTGCATGGCAAACACCTATCCATTTTTGAGTCGCGGAATTGTGGACACTAGACTCTAGCCTGTGCGATGTGGCCAAATATTTGTGAGGCCGATCGGCCAGATACCGAGATTGCCCCCCCCCTGCACCCATGGGCGCTTTTCGCACATTCATCTTTGACAAGACATTACCTCGACAAGCTGCGAAATTGACTCAGTGATTAGCACACATTGGTAGAATGAACTGATAGTCTTTGGGGGGCGGGGCTTGGAGGGGGATTTGCGGGGAGTGATGAGGTCATTTACCCTCGTGTTCGGCCCGTGGATGTACTGTATGTACAGTGTTTTGGTTCTAGACCCCCTTCGACGATCCGTTGGCCAATTGCGAAAGTAAACACCTTTGTTCTTGGCTCACTTCCGATTGGCTTTACCCCCAGCCATCACATAGTTTCCCCTGCCACTGCCACACTGCCATGCCACCCCCATCCACGGCATAGGCCGTGTGAGATTGAGTTTCCTCTATTGCAAGGCAATTAGCGCCTGGGGGTCGCTTTCAGTTTCAGTTTCCGATCGAGACTGTGCATATCTTTTGTCTCTGTTCGTATGGGGCGACCTTCGGCGAAGGCGTTCAATGACCGCCACTGTCCATCCAATCCAATCGAGTCCGATCCGATGCGATCCGATCCGTGTATCCGTACCCGATCCACCCAACGTTCGATCGTACCATCGCTTGATGGATGGCCCGTTTTCGTTCCATCTGGTTCCCGGTACAAAGCGAGGTGTTTGTCTGTTTGCCTGTGTGTCTATTGATATGCCATAAATCGATCGACTTTATGATCCCGACCTAAATACAGATCCTAGAAAGTTTGTGTCTGCTTCTGCAGCTGCTGCTGCTGCTGCTGATCTTCAACTTGACCCCAATATCAGAAAATGGACAAGGACAGGTTCCTTTTGGGCCAGGTCAGAGTCGAGCACGTCGGAAGGTTGTCGTCTCCGGTTGCTCCGGCAATTACAGAGATGGCTATCTGTGTGGGGCTGTGGTAGCGTCCATCGTCCAGCAATTACCACGTACCGCAGCTGACAGTACGCACACACACATGTCTCGCCGTGTGCTCTTGCCGGGGCGGGCATGGGGGCATTGGGGATTCGGGGGGATTACAAGTTTTTATTGTTGTTACATGGCAACGCTCACTCAGAATCAGTTGGCGGCTGCAACAATAACCACAATAACAACAGCGTGACATTCAAAATGCAAACAGACTTTTGTGCCGCTGCCTGAAACCAGTTTCGGATGCGTTAAGAGTGAAGGGCTCCCAGTGCTGCAGACTGTTACCCGTACAGGAGACACTCACTCACACAGCTGCATTGATTGATGATGTATGGATCGGAGACACGCCTGTCCCCCCTCCGGGCGGACTAGTTAGGGGAAGATATTTCCGCCTAGGGCTAGGTCCAGAAGCGCTAGCAGTGTGGAGTTGGAGCCAAAGTTCGTTCATTTTTCTGGCAGGCATAAACCAAGGTACAGGCACATTCCCCGAGGTTTAATGGCCCCCAAAAACAAACACACACACACTACCGTCGGGTGTTTGAGTCTGATCTGATGTTGATCTCTTTCTGCTGAGTGACAGTTTTGGGGGGCGCCAATAAAACAAGAGTTATAGTGTCTGAGCATACACGAAAGATCTATAAACGGCTCAAGTACTCTGCCAGCAGGAGGAGGGGTGGTACAGACAGGCAGAGAGGCATCCAGCGGTCATTGTACGCACACACACAAATAAATCAGCGTCGAAGTCGAGTACACTTACAGGCATGCAAAGCCAGCGATCGATCTCGATTCGCTTTTGAACTTTTGTTGGATACCCTTTCAAGGCGGGCAGTGAACGAAACAAAAGGAAGATGTACAATAGGGAGTCTCTTAGCTTTGAAGCCGATTTAAATTGAAAATTCATGAAGAACGTGTGTGCTTCTTAGCTTAAAAAAGTGATAAAAATGGTCACAATTTTTTGTATCAATAATTTTCAAAGGGTATCAAATTCCTCGGCTTCTATAGCCAGGCTTCATTTTCTGTTTTCGTTTTCTTTCGCACTCTTTGCCACACTGTGACATGCGGTCGGCGGGGGGAGAGGGAGCAGCTGCGATGGCTGCACAGATGGAGACAGGGGGCCCCATGGCTTATTATGCCATGAAATTAAAAAGCAAAAGCAAAAGCATTGACATTGAAAATTATGCGAACGGTAATGGTGACGACGCCAGCAAACGGCGACGTAGTTGGAGATCGCTCAGAAGATAAGCCAATGCCGTAAAAGAAGGAGAAGAGAAGTAAAGGCAGAGGCAGGGGCAGCAGAAGAGATGCCTCACTCTTTGGTGATTGCAAATTGATTAGGTCTGCTGTTAAGCATGGTTAATTCGTTATGTTTACTGGTAGAACCGATTGGCAATCAAAGATCTAATAATAGATTATAGATTTATAATATGTACATTGTTGTCACTTGTCAGTGCGATAATTAATGCGAAATTGGGATTGATCGTTATGTATTGTCTCATTTACTTCATTGAGAGCGGTGGTGGATTGAGTGACAGGCTCAAGGCGCTCTGCTCTCTCTGCTGCGGTTCCACCTGCACTCACAACACACTCAAGCTCTGTGTTACTTTTCTGGCCGTTGGTTTTGCTGAGAGAGTCGTTCAGTGCTGTCATCGAACGCACATGAGTGTGTAAATAGTCCTGGTGAGTGGGAGTGAGAGGCAAATTTTTGCCAATGAATAGATGAATGCGAGTGAAAAGAATGTTAATAAGAACCTGACAAGATTTAATGTAAAGTACATACTCGTATGTAGACCCGCTCAGAGAGCAGTCCTGCAATCACACCACACCACTCTCTCTCTCTCTACCGTATTCTTGCTCCACTTGCTTTTACAGCTCACTCAAACAATGGCCGCAGAGTTTACTAGCTCGCACGCACAATGCACACGGCTCATTCTCACGCTCCCCCACATGTGCATTTACAAATGTACATATGTATGTATGTATGTATGTACACAGTGAGGACAGCTGGCTCATTCACTCTCACTCTTACTCTCGCGGTCATTCTCAGGCCCGCACTGAGCAAACAATAAACAATTGGGCAAACAACATAAATAATACTTATAATAAGCGGCTACAAACTGTCATCATTAATTATTTTCTCACTTTAAACCTGAGCGGAACGTGTTGGGTAAAATAGCACATACATACATACATCGTTCCTTGGCCTGGCTATAGAAGTAACCAAATAATAACGTTAAGGTGTGGTGGCATGGAGTAGAATCCAACTCTTATAGTGAACCGATCCCCGGTTTGGTGCGCGGCTCGCGTCATCTACTTTGACTAATTAACAAGAGATGGACAGACCTAGCCGGTTCTGGCCTTCACCTTTTCAAGTTGGCCAAAAGCAAAGAAGAGAAGAAGCACAAGAATTGGTAACAAGCTGACGCCTCCACCTTCAACTGACCCACAAAAGCGTCGGCCAGCGGCAAGCGACAGCGTTTATACATAAATACTAACCGCACTCAAGCGTCTTCCTGACTAAAAGAGCGGGCTTTTGGGGTAGGTCGCTCGTCCGAGGTTTTCGCGCTCTCTCCCTCTGCCCACCATCCCCCCATGACGCTCTACTGATCGGCGGTTCGTTCTCTCGCTCCCTGCCCGCAACACACCACGCAATATTACCGTTCATTATAATCCATCGTCTTTTGTGATACCCTGACAGAGAGTATTATGTTTCTGGGGCAGATGTTAGCAGTACCACATACGTATGTACATATATTACTTGTCCTTTCTGTTATAGGGAAACTTTTGTTGGAATTGGATGAAATAATTGAAAATACCTCCACGGAGAAGCAGTCCTTTTAGATGTAACATACATACATATGTATGTATGTATGAACGATGGGTATCTGAAAGGGTATCAAAAGCTTCGGTTGCCGAACACAGACTTCCTTCTCTTCTTGTTTTGCAAATTGTTTTCGTCGTTTGGACGTTTTTGTGGCGGTTTTTTTCACATTTGTTTTGTGTTGCCTTTTGTTTTGATCGTCGCTTTACAGTGGCTCAATAGTTTGCGAGAAGGGGCTCGCAGGGCCAGGGTGGATAGCGATGCCGCATTCGAATGGAGCTGGCGACAGTGTGCCGTCGGGGGATTCTGTGAGTGGCCGGCCAGAGGTCAGACCATATCTATGGGCCATAGAAATGCAAAATCACCAGTTGCGGGCGATCATCATTCAGCTGCTAATGATTGGCCCACATACCATTGTCGATCCAACAGCTCGTCCAAGCACATCACTCACTCCACCTCTTTGTCTGCTCCTTTCGTCCTTCTCTCTTTTATAGCCGGCAGGACGATGAAGGAGGCTCTGCCGTTGGCGGTGCTGCTGCTGTGGCTAGGAGCGGCGCTGCCGCCTAGCTCCGGATCGGCTGTGCTCATCTCGGACATGACCATGACTGTGATGGTGGAGCTCTCGTCCCGGCATCCCTTCTGCAAGATGCACAGAGATCGGTGAGTAACTCATAGAAACACATATCCTCCGATCTTCCACTTCCCATGGTGAATCTCTTCCAGTGGCGACATTCAACGGATGCTGCTGCAGTCGGATCCACGACGCATCCGCCAGGTGCCGCGCGAGTCGGTAATGGAGCTGGAGGAGGTGTGCCGGCATCAGGGCTCCTATGGTCATGAGTTCCGCGGCGGCCTGGGCTTCATCTATCCGGGGACCAAATGGTGTGGACCCGGGACAGCGGCCACCAGCTACGACGATCTAGGCGCCCATACGCGGGAGGATAGATGCTGTCGCGAGCACGACATGTGCCCAGATGTCCTGAACGTGGGCGAGTGCAGGCGGGGATTGTGCAACCGGGGTACCTTCACCCGGTCTCACTGTGACTGCGACGCGAGATTCCGGCGCTGCCTGCAGGCGGCCAACACGGAGACGGCCAATACTTTGGGAGCGATCTTCTACAATGTGGTGCAGGTGACGTGCTTCCAGGAGCGCAGTCCCTGCTCGGCGCACCAGAGGTTCGAGGATTTCTATTACCGCACCAATCAGTGCCCGGCCGAGTTCCGGCAGGCGGACCTTTATGTTCCACCGCACGGGGACAATCTGATAGCCAAGATCCTGGCCCATCCAGTGCAGCAAAGTCGTTCCCTGGCCGCCGCCGCACCGGCCCTGGCCCCGGCCAAGCTCACGGCCCGCCGCTTTGGCGTTAAGCTTGCCAGCGTCGGCCTGGCGGCAGTCAACATTATCCGTGAGGTGGTCCAGCGGCCGCGTCTTCTTTGGGAGAGCCTGCAGGCGCCCGTCAGCCGGGAGCTGCCACCGCGGTTCGGGGGATCGCCGCCAGGCGGCTACTACTACGAGCGGCCAGGGCCAGGGTCGTCATATGGCTATGGTAGCTACGGCTCTCGTTGGAGCTGATGGTGGGAGCCGAGAGAGCTCAGAAGACTGTTCCCGTGTAGTATTAGTAGTCATAAGTAGTAGTCACTGCCAGTAGAGCCAGTAGAGCCAGTCCACTTAGCCATATGCATGTGTGATTCGATTCCTGTTCCTGCTCCCGTTCCCCATTCCAATTCCCCCTCACGCTCGGCATATCCATTAGCTAGTTGACCACCTCCACTTCCTCCAATAAACTCGTTGAGAACTATTATCCATAACTATTGCTCTCCCTTCCCTTCTGTATGTCTCTCTCCCGCCGCTTTGCCACCTGCCCTTTTCCCCACAGGGCTGGCTACAATGAAACGGAGCAGGAGGCCATCTGTGCCCAGTGGCAGTACCAGCCATCGGAGAAGTACGTACCCAGTCAGCCGCGCACTTCTTCCTAGACGATCCAAGAGAAATGGCGAGATGACGACCTGGACAAGCTACTCATGGAAACGGTTACAAATCTACACAAAGCAATTACAATTACAATTACAATTACAAGTTTAGCTATAGGACGTGCACAGTCATATCGATATGATATATCCGCTTTTCTTAACCTGCTCTTGAACCTGAAGCCGACCTGAAACCTGAATATGAATATGAATCTGAATCTGAATCCTGAACCAAAGCCAATGCCAAACGTTCAAGCAACAGCATGGAAACTAAATAGGAAAATATATATATTTTCATATATTTAGAGCATACAACAAAAACAGATCTATATACATACATATATATATATATATATATACAAAAAGAAGACAAATATACATACATATATACTATATAAAATACATACGTATTTACCCCCATGTGGGCGAAAATATTGGGTATCAAAGTTTGTCCATACGATTTAACCTGGCGAAAAAGGATTTTGCTCAGACCTTGAAACTAATTAAATCTTTGGGGGAGCATTTGTTTTTTTTTTCCTATTTGCACTTTGTGCCTTTGGCGTATGGAGACGACCATGCCTACAGCAGTTACAGTTGCCACAAAAAAAATTAGAGCTTGACAAAAAAAAATTGGTTTAATTAAAAAAACAAGCGGGAACTTTGTGAGCCGCGGCCCTTGGCGCGGCTCTACATCGATATCCGATAGAGAAAGAGAAAATGAGCAGCGCTTGGAAGGAGGCTAGCCACTAAAAATTGATAAATCCGAAGAAGACAAACAGGCGGTCTTCCCAGGTGGGAAACGTGGACGGTGACATGGATTTGTAGTAAAAATGGGTAATCCCAAGATCAGAGGATCAGAGAAAAATATCAAAAAATAAATAAATTTGTATATAAAGTAAAGTCCTAGGAACTAGTAAAGAGTATTATACCGAGATAATTGAAAGGAACAGCAAGTAGTCCAGACCTCCAAAGCCAAATAATGAGACATATTTTTAGGTGGTGCTTTTATTCCTAAAAGTACGGTCCAAATCAGGTGAGTGCACATACAAATATAGACAGCCGCTGCCAACTCAATTATAAAATAAGTTTATGCCTTAAATGCTGTTCAAGCGAACTATTAGAATTATGCGACTTATGAAATGGGCATTATTGGCCGTTATTCCAGCAATGTTAACCCGTTCCCTCAGACAAATGAGACTATAAGATGCATGCTCGATATCATCATCGTCATTATCGGTAAATCCAACTGCTTATTTGTGGGAAAAAGAAATAGAGAAATGGAAAATGCATAGAGAGCAGAGAAACCACGTCCGCTCACGTTCCACCATAAAATATATTCATATTTAATGGCAAATATGCATTTGAAACATAGAAAACCAATCAACATGACTTTGTAATTCGTTGGCTGCTTTCAAATATAAGTTTTCAGGTCATACTCATATTCGAGCTTCGATCAGTGTGTGAAAAACAGCAGTAGTATTGGGATTTAAGGCTGCAGAAGGGTACTGAACGTAGATCGTGGATCGTAGATTTGAATTGGACCCCATCCTATTCTTCAAACTATTAGTATTACGCTGGCGTTACCTCGAGTAAAAGCATCCAGTGAAATGTACGAGTATGTATGAAATAAGTACTTTATATTTTCCAATTAATATTTACTTGTCTGTATGTCTGCAACGTATGCCGCGACTGTGACTCTCTTACAGAAGCATCCAGTACGTGGGCTTGTGATCGATGGGGCCCGACCCTGAGCCAACCACAACGAGTTCTTCGACCTCTGGGTCTGGCAACCATGGAAAATCATTCTCAGCTGACATGGTTTGCTCCTTATCCCTATTGGTTATCCGTTTAGCGCATCGAATCTTTAGACAGATCATCTGCGATTGTACGGTATAGAATAAAGAGTTAATTCAATGCCATTGCGGGTACTCCTTACGATCATCAAACAAACGATGCACAGGATTATGGAAGAAGTCATTTAGCGCTAATACTTTACTGGGAATTTCAAACGTAAATTAACTATGATTCCTGTACGATTTGAATATAAATGGGAAACTATTAGCTCCGTTTTGATTTGAACAAGTGTGGTATTAAGTAAGTAGTTATTTATCGCCTGCTTTGTTTTGCTTTGAGCTACGAGTAGATTTCTGACCATCATTATAGCATATGGTTTCTCAGAATTGACAATATATTCGTAGGTCAGTTTGTTGATTACCTTTCTTGAAGGCCCCATGCTCTGTTTATTTAATGCTGCCCATGAAACAGGAGTCATAAAGAAACCACAAAATATTGTACTCATAGACGAAACCCTCATATCTAAGGGATGGTATATATATCTCTGACTTTCCTTCTGAATGTTTAATGATGGCAAGTAATGCTTTGCGCACTATATAGGTTGAAAAAATTATCTACTAGCCGAAGGTGGATATTTCTATTAGATTGTGATTGGTCTATTCATTTGTTTATAATTATAATTATCTATTTGTTGGTTTAGGCTATCAGTTTTATTATTTTTATTGAAATCGTTTTTATGTATTTTTGGCGCAGAATGTGGCAAAGACTTATCCAACCGAATCCTCGAGATGGGTTCACACATTTCCTCAATACCTCAATATCAATATATTCCTATTCTGAAATCCTACCCTAATAATTATGGGGTCTTATATTAAATATAAACATAATTTTATCTAACCTTTTTGATGGTTTTTTGTTTTGTGTGTATAAAGAACCATTCCCTTTGGACTTTATTCTCAATTCTGTTGATTCTGCTGATTTTGTCGTCTGTTTACATATTACAAAAAAATTTGAATCTTAAGCATAGATGTTTTGTTTCTTGGGTTGTGGTGGTGTGGATGTATGGGGGGTTTTGAAAGCCAAATGAATTAATATTATAAGAATTATTAAACACGTTAAATAATTGCAACAGAGACTATAAGATATCTATATAAAACCAGTTTTTGAAAAAAATATATATAGAAATGGAGCTAATTGGAGGTTTTTGTGTGTATTTGGGTGTGTGTTTGGATTGTTGTCAATTCTGTTATTGGGTGTATGCACGCTGCGTCTAGTGCCCCTGACAATTCTTATAGTAGGTTTCGTCCTCTGTTTCGTGTTCTTTTGTTAGGCACGCAAGGCCACAAACTGTTGGAACACCTCCAATATGTGTGTATCCAGGTCGGATGTGAAGAGTAGTGTCTCCAAAGTGCTGCTATATTTCTGAACTTGTTCGTGATGCTAAAAGAAGGCAAGCCATTAGTGTGGATTCCATTAAGGATATGAAGGATGGACTAACCATTAGAAAGACCTGCTGCAAACGTCCAATGGTCCAACGATACCAGTCCGTATCCGGGTCACGTCCATCGGTATCGGAGCGCAGCATGTGCTCGGAGAGTATCATGATGAACCGCTGGAAAACGATGAGGAACAAACGCTTTTGGTTCACATTCGCTGCCTCCAGTTTCTCCTCCATGCGCTCCACCGCCTGCCAGAGAGAAAACGACAGGGAGAGAGATTATCAATCAGTGAATGGAAATATGGGTATGGTGTCGTGTAGAACTTACCTCCTCGGAGGGTTTGTCAGCATGCGTGATGGGCTTCTTGCGCTTTGTCGGTGCGTCCTCATCGGATTCGCTGGACGAGGAGTCCGCCTTGGACAGCTTATCCTTGGCCACGCTTAGCTCAGTGTCTGGTCAAGAGATTACATTGGTTTAAAGAAACGATCTGTAAGGGGGAGATGCGCCTGCTCTGACAACTCACTCAGCTTGATCACGTGCTTGTTCATCTTCTTGATGGTGAGATGGAGGATCTCCCAGAGATACATTTTGGTGAATTCGCTGGTCATCTCCTTGGAGAATATCCATGTGGCCACGGCCGAGCAGTCGACAATCTGCAGCTTGAGCAACTTATCCACCAGCACGACCATCATCTGCTGGTGCGACGACCACAGCTCGTAGATGTTGTGCAGCACACAGATCTGTGCCTCCTCCGTCTCCGCCAAGGCGCGGAACACCGAATGGAACTTCGAGATGGCCGCAAAGCTGTGCGAAAACGACTTGGATCCCAGGTTAAGCAGCGTCTGTACAAAAACATCAATCTTCAACGCATTAAAGGTACCATCGGACATCTCCTCGCCGCTATAACCGCTATTCGGTATTTCCTTCAGAATGTTGACCACCTCCTCGGGCGAGCACTTTTGCCGGATGGCCACCACCAGTTGATGGGCCACCGCAGTGCCAGGTAGACTTGCTGCACAAAAAACAGAGAGAAAAAAGAAACGAAAGTCAGGAAATGATTCGAGATAATGTATGGTGTCTGTAAAGGCATTTCGAGGGGCCTGGATGGGAATGGGAATGGATTTGGCTGCTCTTTCGGCATCCCCCCCCCATTCGGTTGAGGTGACACTTTCGTTGCAATTCGCATTTCATTGCTCGCTTTTGCTCACATACATGCACATATGTACATATGTGTAATTCATGGCGTGGAACCAAGCGGCACCACCACACCACACACAACACCCACTGGGATTTGCCACTGCCTCTGTTTGGTGCGTTACTAATGATGGTTGTGCTCTGGCTTCCAGCTCTGCCAGCTGCCTCTCTTGCACCCGCTTGCTCTGTCATTACATGCAGTTTATTGGCACTTACTTCAATTATGTCAAAGTGGCAGAGTGGCAGAGTGCCAGAGTGACGGTGTGGCGGTGAGGCGATGGCAGAGTGCCTGCCGGAATGGCAGTGGTGGAGCCACTGCAGAAAAGAAGCGAAGCACGGAGCTAATTATGCGGCCATTTGGCAAGTCAATGCATTGGCAAATGCGGAATTCATTTCGACTTGGCCGATTATCAGGGCAGCAATTGTACGTATTATATTATATACATATATGCTCATTTATTAGCTAATAGGAAGCTCCAAGACTCTTCTATCTCTTAGTTTCCAGTGGTCTTCCATCTTAAATTTAAAGAACGTGCCCAACACGTGCCCCTTTTATGTGCAGTTCTAAAAGAGTGCCATTCCCCTTTTTATCATCTCTTCAATAATCTTTGGTCTTCAGTTCTTTTAAAAGAGTTTCAATGGTCTTTAATCTTAAGATTCAAAGAATGTTCCAATCCTCTTGAATTTCCCGTTCAAAAGAATACCCCAATGCTCTTCAATGGTCTTCCATCTCCCAGATAGAGATTCTAAGTTTTGCCAAAATAATACCAATGCCAATTTCGATCTCAAGTTTCCCAAAAAGAGTCTCCCATTGCTCTTCACATAGACAATGTCAATGCTGTCGTAGAGACTTGGTTTGCATGTCAAGATCATGTGAGACGTTCGCACACAGTCATCACACAGTCGGGGCGAGTGGGATTTTTTGTATAATAATGAAAGCACTCTCTAACTCCACGACAATCTTTGAGTGCCAGAATTAAATGGGAATCTTTTCACGGGAATCTGGTTTCCAGCTCAAATTGAGCATGTCCAAAAGGGCGGGCATGTCCAAACTCCGACTGTGGTTCAATGTTAACCGAAACATAGCCCGTTCCATTGGGTGGGGTCGTATCTCCCCCAGGTCATCATCTCTCCATGAGAGATCTCAGATCATCGGCAGGAAAGACGGAGAACCTTAGCAAGGTGAAATCGCGATACGGAACCGCATATGCAGAAGCAGAAGCAGAAGAGAACCCCTGCTTTCAGGGGGAGGCGAGTGGCTCACCGAAGCGAACCGAACAAACGTATATCTAAATGGAAATCTAAGGCAAAAGTTGTTTTTTTTTTGTCTTAAACGTAGGCTATAGCCAAAATGAAATCAAAAACCTAAGAAGCACAACACAAAAGTAGATCAAAATCAATGCCCGAAGTTTGTTATACTCTACATTTGAAAATAAGGGAAAGGGAAAGAGCAGCTCTCAAAACTATTCCGTATGGATTCCAATGCCTCTACCTCTAGAACTTTATGCTGTATAAGGAATGAGTCTTTCCACGGTAGAAGACAACTGATAAAGTTCTCTAATTTTTGAGAAGATAAATATAGAATAAGATTAAAGTTCTCTGCAATTTGGAGAAGAGAATCGTCTACTAGATCTTCTTTCCAAGTCTAAGCTAAACGTACATAGATGCAAGGATAATAGTTCTCTCTATTCGAAGGAGACCCGTTTATATTCCCCACCTAAATTGATATACAATTTTAAATTGAAGTTAAATCAATAAATAATTGTCCAATATCTATATCTATATGTCCCTCTTCGCAGCAGCCTGCCAGGGTATTCCTTCCAGTCGGGCAGGAGATACAACCAAACCTGTAGCGTTAGAGGGTGCGCTGTTGGTGCACCGCCCTCGAACCGAGAGTGTTGCATAAATCCGCTCTTCTCTATGCAAAAAAAAAAAAACGAAAAAAAAAAACTAAGCACAGTCGGCCGCGTATTGCGCAAATAAGCAAAACGTACGCCCGCTGGCGGCGACGCATCGCTTGGCTGCCCCAATGAAAGCAGGCAGCTCCAAATGGCGGATACCACAAGGCAGACACCAGAAGTAGCAGTGGTAGCAGCAGCAGCAGTGGCAGCAACAGCGGCAGCATCGTCTCCCGCTTGATTATTAGCGAGCGCAAATCGGGGACGCGTTTCAGTCGGTCTTTCAAGCGCGCGCTGCTCAAACGCAACGACAACGAATCCGTCTCCAAAAATATATTTGAATATTTTTGTTTTGTTTTTTTTCTTTCTATTATTTGTGTACTTCTCGGTTGATGTGTGATTGCCGGAGTCGGAGACAATGAGGAGGAATCTTGGCTGCCTTCTGGGCTTGGTTCTCATGGCATTTGTAAGTTGAAGGAGAACCTGACCTCCAGAGGCAACCCCTCCATCAATGCATCTCCCATCCATTTGCAGTTGCATTCGGGGCATGCCATAGTAGGTGTCGGGGCAGGACGGGACCTGGTGCTGACGCCCAAGCAGGGCTTGCAGCTGACGGGCAAGCGTCTATTCTACGAGGAGAAGGATGCGTGCGAGGATTTGCGTCCCTGGGAGCGCACCCTGAAGCATGTCACCTATGTGACACTCTTCACGGACGCCGCCATGGGTGCAGCAGCCGGAAATCTTAGGTAGGTCCTCCACACAGCAGACTTCTCCTCTGTTTGATGATGTTTCTCCTGTTCCTGTCCATCGCAGCCAGCTGCACGGGTACCATGACTTCCTGCAGACGTCCTTTATTCCCGCCGATCCACTGGCACAGTCGTCAACGGGTGGTGCGGCGCCGGCTCCGTCCCGTTTTGGGGATATCATCACCCTGGCCACGGGATGGCTGGAGCAGCTGCCCAGCAACGGTAGCTATCGCTTTGTCGAGGGCACAACCACCAGCGGTGCTGCTGCAGGCACTGGCCAGCGGCGTGCCCTGTGGCAGGTGCAGCGCATCCGCCATCGGGATGGCGACAAGGGACGCCACTACCACTACGAGATACGGTTCAGCGTTACGCCGCTGACGCCCCCTCGGACAGCAGCGCCAGCATACCAGATGAGCTACATCCAGAAGGAGTCCGACTATCCGGGGAGCTTTGCACGGCTCCCTCACGCTCATGACGCTCTCGGCGGGGGATTTGCTGCCCAGCGGAGACAGGATCGCGAGCGGGAGAGAGAGCGTGAGCGAGAGCGGGAGCGGGAGCAGACGCAGTCGCAGGCCACCTTTATCCATGGTATCTTCCAGCCAGCGCCACCGCCACTGCCGCCGAAGCTCAACATTGGTGAGTATCTCAAGGGAGTAGCAGCACATCCTCCGCCTCCTCCTCCTCCTCCTCATCCTCATCCGATGGCCCTCCCAGGGGGAGGACTCTACAATCTGGGGCTGCGTTCGAATTTCATTGCTCCAACCACATTCCGTCCGAATTACCCGGTGGTGAGGCTGGGTCCGTCAGCGGACCACCTTGGACTGGACACCCCACCAGTGCGATATTCAGAGGTGCAACCAGAGAGGGGGGCACCACCAAGTGGTGCTCCTGCTACTGCTGTTACTACTGCAGCTGCTGTTGGTGGGGTCACACATCATTTCCATCATCATTTCTATGTGGCGTCGGGCGGAGGTTCAGGCGGAGGTTTAGGCGGTGATCCAGAGATAAACTATCGCCCGCCTGCCGCCACACAGAGTCCGCCTCGAGCAGAGTCAGGATTCTTTGCATACCAGCGGCAGCAGCAGCAACAGCAGCAGCAGCGGCAGCGGCAGCCTGTGCTCTTTCCCAGCTCCAGTTCCGGCTCCCACGAGTCCTACGAATCGAACGAGGATCCCGAACAGGAGTTGCTCGTCCGAAGTCCTCAGATCTTTGGCCAGGCCTCAAAATACCAAACGGCAAAGGTGCCGCCGCTGATCATCTATGCTGGCATTTCGGAGGGCAATGAAGACGAAGACAAGTCGTTTGTGCAAAGCGAACCGCTGGAGGAGACAGTGTATCGCTACTCCGAGCCAGATCCATTGTATGTCCATCAGAATCCCATTGATGTGCTGCATCTGGACGAGCAACATCTGGAAATAGAGCGAGACAGGGACAGGGACAGGAGCAGGCACAAGGAGCCAGAGCAGGAGCAACAGGAGCAACAAGGGCAACAGGAGGAGAAACAAGGAGAGCAGGAGGAAGAGCAAAATCGAGCCAGCAGCTTCGAACAGCCAGAAGTGGCCACTAGCTCCCCCACAACAGAAGAGCCCCCAGCTACGACGACGACGACAACTACGACCAGTAGTAGTCCTCCTCCTCCTCCACCAACAACAACAATAACGACAACAGTAGCGACATTCTCCACGCCCGCTCCCACTGTGAGCAGCTCCAGCAGCTTTGTCTCCACCTCCACACACTTTAGTCCTTTGAGGAATTTAAGTCGCTATCGGACAACGCCGCGCATAACTGCTGGACGATCTACGACAACTACAACCTCCACCACAGCAGAGCCAGCGTTGAGCAAGTGGGCCAGACGCCGCAAGGAGCAGCAGGATAGCAAGGCCAAGAGCAGCTATCGCCATGAAGCCTATGTCTCTACCAGCACGAGCACTAGTACCACTTCAACCACAACCACAACAGCGGCACCAGCAACAGCCTTATCCTCAAAGACTGCTGAAGCTTTAGCTTTAGCTCTAGATCCAGCTGCAAATCCAGTGAAGACTACACCGTTACCGCCGCCGCCGCCGCCGCCGCTGCCACAACGCAGCGATGTGATTGAAGTTCTCACCCAGAAATCAGTAAGCAGATCGGTTAGCATCAAGGTGGGGGATAATGGCGAGGAGATACCCTTTATCGTGGACGACGATGAGAATGAAGTGTCTTTTAGTTAAGTTTATCCCAAAATAAAGATACATTTGTACATTTAAAGGGATGGTTGGACGGAGAGACTCACCTGCCTCCTCGCTGGCGTACTTGAAATTGGGAACAGGCACTTGAGGTATGAGCTTTCCATATGTGGTGGGCATCATTTCGGTGATGCGCTGATGGTACGACAGCCTACAGGGAGGGGAAACATTAGATATGTGGCCATAAAAGGAAATGGGGATTTCGTCTGCTTACCGCAGGCACTTCTGGAGCACCTCCTGTATGAACTTGGGCCTCGGATGCTCGCCATCGAGCAGCAGGCAACTGTCCCATTCATCCCACGACCATGTGAACTTAAAGTTGCTCAAATGGTACGAGAACCAGTTGACAAATCGATCGAAACACGAGGTGTTCATCGAATCGATGCGCATGAATAGGATCTCGGTGGCCTGGGCCAGCACCTGGGGCAGAGTGGCCGGCTGCAGTTTACACAATTCGATCAGTATGGAGCCATAGCAGATGTCCAGATAGCGGGGTGTTGGCATGTGGAACAGCTCCGCAAAGATCACCTCCACAATGCAGTACTCGAGCGGGATCTTGTGCTTGAAAGGGAAGCTGAGCAGCTGGGCGGCACAGTCCTTGCGCTCGTGATGGTACGTCTCGATGATGTGATGAAGATGCTCTTCGATCAGGAAGCGTTCGATTGAATGGGCGCCGGGGAGATTCGGCCCGTCCGGGCAGTCGGTGTAGTCGAACATGCGATAGACGACCCAGGGCATCGGATAGACGAAGGCATCGTTGTGGGGCGGCGGTATGATCTGCGGCAGATTGTGCTGCAGCGCCTCGCACAATATCGTGTCGAAGGTAAGGTACGGCCGCGGTATGTGCTTCTCGGCCCAGTTGTCCTGCCGCAGTTTGCGTATCTGGGCCCACAGGCAGTCGAGGTACTCCTCCTGCGGATGCGGGGCGTCCGACGACCAGACCCGCAAGGCGTTGTGGTGCTTCTTTGAGCGCTTGTTCAGATACACCTCGATGCGCAGCAGCAGCGACTCGAGTGCCGACTCCTTTTTCTCGTAGAGGTCCCGCCCCACCCAGGGCAGGGTGGAGAGGACGGCGAAAACGAACCAGTCGCGACGCACCTGCGGCACTGTGTCCTCGTTGGACACATCGATCATGGTGTCGAGCAGCTGCAGCAGACTGGTGGCCGATATCACATGACAATTGACCAGATCCGCGAGGAATCGCAGCGAATATCTGGCCGCATCCCAGCGACACATCTTGAGCGACTCCTTGAACGTCTTGACCATGTGGTCGACGAACTCGCCGCCGAACTTGTAGTTCTTGGCATTCAGCAGACCCACCAGCGTCGTGTAGACGGTACACTTTTCGGGCATACGGACGGCACAGTCGGAGAGGATGCGCAAGATCTTTAAACGGAATGTGCCCAAATCGGCCTCTAACACGGAGACCAGACCCTCGAGATTCGACTCCACCGAGGATGTACTGCGCTCGCCCACGCGCAATATCAGCGACTCGAGGCGGTCCTCGATCTCCTGGTTCTCGGACACCCGCCTACGTTTGTTTCGCCTATGGTCTGCAAGTGAATGAATGCCACACCCCATCCCCAGTTCAGTTGGAGGAGTGAAACGCGAGTGGAATCTGCACTGTACTCACCATAGCCCTCGTCCTCCGTATCGTGTGCACGACGACGACTCATATTGCCACAACGCTAAACACTAAAGCTGTCTCTTCTTGTATCTCTTTGCCACCGGCACACGCGACAACACTTTCGAGTACGGGTTCGGCTGCTCCTGCTGCTGCGCTGTTGATTGTTTTTTGTTACTTACTGCGTGCACCTTGGGGGTGCGAGTCGTCTGGTATGGTTTGTTATTTATTAAAAATATTAACTAACGCACTAATTTTCCAATTGTTGAATGGCAATTTTTCTTGCGGCGTTTCCAGTGTGACCGCGGATTTATCGATAAAATATACCGTCCGACCCTCAGAAATATACCGAAACATACCACATCATTTTCAAAATATACCGTCGGCTAATTTTGGACCCCAAAAAATATCAAAAATACCGTAAACGGTCACCCGGCTCCAGAGGCTCCTTTTCAACATGAATCGTAAATATGTGGTTAATTTTTTGCAATTTTGCTTTGGCGTCTTGATATTTTTGGTACGCTGCTCCCACAGCATTGAGCCCATGACAATTGGTGCCGCCATAGGGGCTGCCTCCGTCGGCATCTCATATTTCAAGGGCCAGACCTATTGTAGGTTGTATGAGTGCTGCGACGACCGAAGCATTCCGGCCAATGTACAAGGTAAATTTGACTGAAATATATTTCTTACTTGTTACCAAACTCTCTGCTTACTCTTGCAGCGCTGCATCAGTCGCTGCAAAAAAAACTGTACGGCCAGCATATTGCGGTCCAGCACATTATATCAGCACTGTCTGCACACTTCAACTCCCAGGTCAAGTCGCGAAAGCCACTGGTGTTTAGCTTTCATGGCGAGCCGGGCACCGGTAAGAGTTTTGTGGCCGATCAGATAGTCCAAGCTCTTTACTTGCAAGGATCGAATAGCGCATATGTGGTAAAGTACATGGGACGAGCGGACTTCGCGCAAGCAGAGCTTGTGGGCACCTACAGGGAACGCATTTACCGAGAAGTACACAACCGTTTGAGCAGCTGTCCCCGCTCCCTGTTCATATTCGACGAAGTCGACAAAATGCCTAGTGGCGTGTTCGACACGCTCAAATCGCTTTTGGACTACAATGGCCTCGCCGATGGAACCGACATCACACAAGCCATATTCATATTTCTGTCAAACAACGGTGGCACCCAAATTGCCGAACATTTGGGCAACAGCATGAAGGGGGGAAAACTGCGCGAAGACATACGTCTGAGCGACTATGAGTCGCTGCTACAGAGAGCTGCCTACAACATGGACGGAGGCCTGAAGAAAACCAGCCTGATTGAGGCATACGTCATCGATCATTACATACCATTCCTGCCGCTCGAGAAGGCGCACGTTTTAAAGTGCGTGGAGGCGGAGTTCCAGCGGTGGGAAAAGACGCCCGATAGGAATATCATCAACGATATCCTATCTTCAATGAGCTATGATCGCATTCATGCCCTGTTTGTCAGCTCCGGCTGTAAGACGCTCGAGAAGAAGGTGGCCATGGCCATTAACTAGCTGAAGCGCGAAGCGTACATTCACGTCCATTTGATATTTTTATTGTTGTTAAAGTAATAAAGACGCCACAGACAGGCGTTTTCTCTTTCACCAAGGATTGAGCCACTTCAGTCGAGAATCCTTCCTTAGCAGGTCCGTGTCAAGGCGCTTCGGTTGTTGGTCAAATGCCTCGCGAGCCTCCGTGCGCACTTCCACTTGGCCAATGTCCTTGGTGACCAGGCACTCGCCATTATCCTTGAGTATCGTGTACTTGACATCCTGTGCCGTGGGCTCCCCATATGGAAACGTGACCGGTGTCACCTTAATTAAATGCTTGATCTTCCACAGACGGGCATTGTTCTCGGGTATGTTCTTGACTACCGTGTAGTCGCTTTGTTTGCCATCCAAGCCCAGGTCTTTGAGGATGCGCTTCTCCCAGAAAGGATTCCCCTTAATCGGCTTGATGCGCTGCACGCGAAACAGTTTAGCGGGCTCTATAGGCGGATCCTGATGGTCAGAAGTTCTGCGGCAAATCAAATATCAATCAGATGGGGCTCACTCAATGGTCTGCTGTTGGTAGCCGCTTACCTGGGGTAGTATATAATACCCTCGTATTTCTTGCCATCCTTGTAAAGATACTTCTTGTTGTGCTTTCCATAGCTGCGGGCCAGCGCTGTGCCAACCTGGAGAGGTGTCAGAAGTCGTCCCAGGTTCATTTTGTCTAATGGTTTTTAATTAAAAATACAGCGGGGGCAACCTCAGGTGTTATGACATAGGGATGTTAAGTATATATCGATATATACATTTCGTGTGTTGAAAATATTGGTATGCAAATTTTTGTGGGATATATCACAACGGAAATACCTTCGCTGAATTTCGAGCAAATAGACCTTTTTCTGTGGTTTCACGTCAGCTTTATCCACGAATTTTAATTATTTCAAACAAAAAATAACCAATAGTTTTGTGCGATTAGCTGAAGTTATTGTACTTGTTTTTAAATTAATTGTATTAGCAATCAGAGCAATGGCTTAAAACACCATTTTACCTTTTTTAATTCTAGTAATAATCGAAGAGGACTATGTATATTATGAAATTAAATGTGTTCGTCAAATATGCTGTTAACGCATTTTAAAATTAGGGCGCACTGTTGCACCATTACACACACTTTTTCACTGATAATGACGAGCCACTATCGATTGTGTCTCGATAGTGCCATCGATAGTTCTCCGCCTCTAATCTGTATGTGCATACAGTTCACATTGTGCTGTTGGGCGCACAATTTTCCGCGCACTTAAATTTGAAAGTTTCAATCCAAACAGCATCCCGGTGGTTACTTCTCCCATCAAGGGGCGGGTATCTTGCATAACCACCGCCATTTTGTTTTCCACGGCGACTCTACAATTGGCGTTTCCCTGCCCGGGGTGCATATTTGCTATTGGCTGCTGGTTGCCGAGGGATGTTCTGACTTTGTTTTGGTATAAAGGATGCTGAACTGTCCGCACCATGCATCAGTTCGACATTCAGGCTTTAAGCGAGCAGCCAAATTTGTAAGCTCTTCTCCGGAATCGACTTAAACCGTAGATATACCGCAGAATTGTGCGGATATTCTGCTCTTTTCAAATATTGTAAGTTAAAGTTTATTAAGTGCTTAACGATCTTATCGCGAACGAATCAAAAGTTATCCGTAAAATGTTTTTTTTTTAATAACCATATCCGATTGTGGTTATATCAGCTTAGAAAATCAATTCTGGGATCATCTAATCCAGCTCAAACCACAGCTTTAACTCCATAATGGGACTCTTTCGAACTGGATAAACCCTTAACTTGGCGCAAATTTGTGCGACTTTTCAGAAAAACCCATTAAATAAATATCTAATATCAAATCATACGTTAACCGCAGAAGGGCTGCCCGTTACCCATTTTCAGCTCGGGGTTCGGGGTTCGTGGTTCAGGGGCGGTCCCGCGGGCAAATAAACGTGCCGATTGTTCTGCTATTTGTGTAGGTGTGAAAATATGTTGCGAATAAACAATAAACAATAAATACAATAAGTACAATAAAAATAAATGAGAATAATTCGAAAAGCAAACAGGACATGTACAGAAAGGGGTGTGCGCCCCAGGACAAGGACATGGGCGGGGCGGGGCAGGGCGGTGCGGTTCGGGTCACGGCCCCGGCACACGCACCCTTTGACACAAACGCACACAAATGAACCATAAATAATGCAAGTGGCAGCACCAGCCTCTCTGATTTGCGCAGTAGGGGGCGGGGGGAGACCGCTTCACCCACCGAATACTTATGACCTCCGTCTTTGTCATCTTATTCCTGCAGCAACTGGCAGCAGGAGCCACACACACACCAAAGAATGGTCTACGACATGACGCATATGGCAGAGGGACCGCCGCAGAGCATCTCCCTGAGTCGCTACTATCTGCAGGAGGATGACGAGATGTTGGCCCCCGCCAACAATGCCGGCCTGTTGAACGAGGACTATGCGGCCAGCACCACGCTGGACATTGAGAAGCGCTTCCAGGCGCGCATGGCCTGTGAGACGGCCGCCCAGCCGGCACCGCCGCCGCCACCGACACCAGCGCCACGTCGTCGGACCACACCTATTGCCCACCTCGACCCCACAGAGCTGGTGGGATTGTCACGCGAGGAGCGACGTCGCCGGCGACGGGCCACACTCAAGTACCGCACGGCACATGCCACACGGGAACGTATCCGCGTGGAGGCCTTCAATGTGTCCTTTGCTGAGCTGAGGAAGCTGCTGCCCACCCTGCCGCCAGACAAGAAGCTCTCCAAGATCGAGATCCTCAAGCTGGCCATCTGCTACATTGCGTACTTGAATCACGTCCTGGAGACCCCCTGAGATAGTGGTAGCGCCTCTAGCTTCAACACCAGCTGCAGCTTCAGTGAGGCCATGTTCTTTGCTCCACCATAGGACGCAAATCGAATCGAATCGAGTCCCCCCATATCCCCCCATATCACCCCATCTCCTGTATTCATAATCCACAAGAGTATCTTTATTCTAGAAATAATCGCAAAAAAAAACATCATTTTTTTGACTAGCTTCTAAGTCGTGATATTTCTTTATCCCAGTCAAGCATTAAAGTTATAAATATAGTATAGTATACCGAAAAAGGAGATACATGTGTATGCACACCGCTCTTTCATTCCTTGCGCGCCCCAATTTGCGCTCATTCCATTTGGTTGGGGCACAGCTGCCGTGGCAAAGTTTTCCATTTGCTTTGCCGTTTTCTGTTGAAGTGCCAGATGCGACCTGATGCCAGCACTCCACACTCCCCCACTCCACGCTCTAGGCGTGTCCTTTGGAAGCCACGCCCCATAGCTGGCGCCAAAGGAAAACAGGGTCCCCCTTTACAGAATTGTCAATATGTTGATGGTATTTTTTTAATTTCAATTTTAAAATTCCAAAATCAAATCGTTTCCTGCGTGACAATGGCCTTTCATTTCAGTGCTAATCAGGTGAGTGGGCTCCATCAGATTGAGCACCCTGTATGGGGATGCTGTTATCCTTGCTGTTACTGAAAGAGAGAGGGACAGACAGCTAGCGAGAGCTGGTCCACTACTGTCACATTTCTCCAGGCAGCGGCCTAATTTACAGCCCAAGTGCCATGTCAGCGGGAGGGCGTGGCAACCGGTTGCCATAATAATAGTCGTAATAATAATACTGCCAGCGAAAGGTAACAAAATCAATGGCGTGGGCTCTGCACGCTCCCTCTTTCTCTCTCTCTCTCTCTGTCTCGCTCTGCGTCTCACTGACCAGAAGAGAGCGCGAGTCGCCATTTGGCAGACATTCCGTTAGTCTGCCACCCGCGCACTCCATGTCTTTCTCTCTCTCTCTCTCTCTCTCTCTCTCTGCATCTCTTTGAGTGCCATTTGTAGACGGTGCGGGAGGAGAGGAATAGGTTAGGTGCCAGCCATATCAGTGAAGCAAACAAAAGCCACCAGCCAGGCGACAAATTAGTCAAAAATCAACCTCTTATCTCGTGAATGGTCTACGGATTCATTCATCAAACGAAACGGGAAGGGATTTTACTTGTTGGTAAATTAATTATATTATAGACATACCGTATTAAAACATTATACGGATAGATTAATATTATTTAGTTGAAGTTTCAGTGAATTTTGCAATCATAGAACTGTACTTTTGAAAACAGTTCATGATGAATACAGTGGATTCCTGTGGGCTCTCCCCCATTCCACGATTATTCAATTATTTTAGACATCAGAAAGGTATTTTCAAAATTCTTTCTAGGGGCCCTAGAGTTACAAGAAAAGAACAGTCATATAAATATGTAATACGTACATTAATATGTATGTACATATGTTGTGTTTCTTAAGGAAATCCAATCGGTTTCAGTCAAAAAGTGTCGAACTCGTGATCTCATGATAGATTTGACAAATTTGAAGGACATGATATGAGTATACAGTAGTCATAAAGATTCTAGACTAAGGCCATTAAAAGCTTAAATATTCCCAAAGCTATTCCTTTCCCTACTGCTCAAAAAAATCCATTTATGAAATTAGTTCGAATGTTTATAGAGATTTTAAGAAGAAAGCTATTTGAAAGAAATTTTTTTTAGAAATCATTAGAAAGGGATAGGAATTTTAATGAGAAATCATTACAGAGTGGTCCTTACAAGGCAATCTTTAATGATCAATTCTTATCATAGGAATCTTTACCTTCGTACGAGTACCTTTTTATGCGAATCCTACCTTGAGTTCCCCTTTTTGCCACATTTTGTCGACTGTCTCTGCGGGCTTTTCATACTTGAGTGACGGTACGCATCCCGTAACTATTTACCGTTGCCATTTCCATATCCATTGTTATTCTCTTCGTTCCCGTTCTCATTCCCTCTACCGTGCTAGTTCTCGTTCCCGATGCCGTTCCAGATCCCAATTCCGATGTTTTCCCAAAGTTGCAAATAGCGACAGTTAAAGTTTATTTACTTGGTAACGGGATTGGTTACCAATCCGTTGTTTTTTTTTTTGTTGTTGTTGGTTTGTTTTTGGATCCAGGCTCGGAGCGTCGCCCCCTGCCCCTGGGGCGCCTTATGTCAGTCAGTATTGCCACGCAACTGCAGTTATTTACAGTTATTTTGATATACTCGTATGTACATACCATCGTAACGGTTAAGCGCGAAAAGGTGAAGGAATTTTCGCTCTTCCTTGGTGTATTTTTATCTGGTGGATCCAGAGGTTCAGGCAGTACTGCTGCAGCTCCATAGAAATCTTGCAGCTCCCGCGGACACGCTTAATGACATTTCAATTGCAAAAAGGCGCACAAATTGACAGCTGTTTGAGGCTCAAAGCAACTGAGGGCGGCAATTGATTGGACCCGTGGACTGGACCTGGTCCAGCAGCAATCCAACGGCAATCGGTAGCAGCATAGCGTGAAATTAGCTTAAGTGTTTGTCCTGCCACAGGAAGGAGTACGGGAGTACGGTGGGAGGTGGAGGCGTGTACACAAGTGAGTGGAGTGTTACAAGTGCTGACCGCCCGCCCGCCTGCCTGCCTGACTGCCTGACTGCCTGCCTGCATATCCATCCCGTGGAGGAGTGCACGTGTGCTCTGGTAGCTTTCTGACTATCTAATCCTCTCTCTGGCTCTGACACAAAAGACCATGTGATAAATTGCACCCCAGAGGGTTGCCATAAAAATCATCACCAAGGGGTGACGCGCACAGACAGAACAGAATACAACACAAGAGGAACGCCAGAGGAACAGAACAGTACAGTACAGTGTGAAGGAGATAGATGGTATGGGGTGGATAACCCAAGCATCCATTCAACAATCTATTTGCCTGCCCTTCTCCAGGCCCAATCCCAACCCATGCCATCCATCTACCCATCCATACCATCGATGCCTCATTCTTTCATCTGTCTGGGTGTCCTGTAATCCTCATTGTAGTTGGTGTCGTTTAAACGCCTACAAAACTTTTGTTGCTAATTGAGTTTAAAATCAATTTGTATTTCACGCTTGGCAAGTGCATCCATTCCATTCCATTCCATTCATCGGGGTCATCCATGGTAACCATCCAGGGGATTCCTCACACCCACACCAACACTTTTCATGGCCTCTCTCTTGGCACATCCCTTGGCCTCTTTTGTGGCCCCTCATCGCATTCTTGTGTAATTGCCGTACAAATTTAATTACAGTTGCCGCATTGTGGCACACGTGGACACGTCCAAGACGCGTGCCCTACACCCCGCCAAACCCCACCCACAATCGCATCAATCAAGGTCTCAGTCAAGTGTTGACAAGTTGCAGGGCCCTAGTATCGTATTACTGGCGGTTAAGGCATTTGCATTTGTTAATTGAAATCCGGAAGCGTGGGAAGACCAGACTTCGGACTGCAGCTTTTTATGATTCCAGTTTCCATTTGGCAGCGGCAGTTCGAGGTAACAGAAATCATCTGTAAATGGAGTAGTGATACTTCATTTCATGCATTATCCATTTCTACTAACAGTACCAGTTCCCATCCCAATTCTCAGAGGGTTTCCAGTGGAGCTTCTGCTTTATCAAGCTGCCGTAGAATCATATCCCAAAGTCATTTCCTTTTCCTAATTCTTGGCAGGACTCGGCAGGAGGATCTCCCATACCATCTACCCATACCACATCTCATATCCATTTCTAGATTCAAAAGCCCCGCCTTTTCCTTCGCCTTAACAGGTTCCTGTGGATTGAGTTCTGGCTTTCCAACCAGCTGCTGGCATCTGCCCAAAAACTTCTGATAAATGATTCCTCAAGCTTAAGACCAGGTCGGAGGCAGGCTCATTTAAGGATCAGTTTGAAGTCTGTCCGTTTTTTAAACCCCCTCCGAAGCCACCAGAGCAGACCTCTGGACTCGGCTCCGGCTCCGGCTCCTGCCTTGACTGCCTGTCTGCCTGACTTTCAAAAGGCAAACACAAACATTGGCATTAAGTGGAATTAGACCAAATGCCTTTTTACACATGTTCCAGCAACAGAGATTACGCCGTGTAATTGCCCGCCCATTCCGACCATTCCGCCAGGGGGGGTTGTTCTCCCTCCATGGGGGTTGGCTTGTGTTTTTTATTATTTTGTACATGTATGTAAGTATCAATTGGTTTGCTTGCTCAGCGCCCATAAATAAGGGAATTACTTGCATCCGACGATAGACGGTGGAGGGTAGAGGGTTTTCATAACAGGTGTTGATCGAGTCCTCGTCCTCGTCCTTCCTCTCCCATACAGTTCGAGGACCGCTTCCAGGCGCCAGGGCTCTGCAATTGGGAGTATCCACGCTTTGCACCGCCACGACCTAGGGTATTTTTGAAGAAAGCCACGCCCATAGTAGCCAATAACGGTCACCTGCTGCCCACGGCCCGTAGGTGAGTCGAACGGACACAGAGGACACCCCATGCCTCATGACACACATACTTTCCTCCACAGGGACGGAAACTCCTTTGGACGCTTCCGTGGGACATACGAGCTACCGCTGAAGATCACCCGCAGCTTTTGCTGCCACTATGATGCCTGTCTGAGCGGACGCTACAAGTTCCGTGACTTTCCGCGAGATCTGTGCAACTGCCAGCTGCAGAACCGCCGGGCCTTGGCCTGCGACAAGCGGATGACACTGGGCGTTGTCGGGGATCCGTATTGGGCGCGACCAAAGTGCCAGCCCAAGTGCGAGGGCATCCAGAAGATCAAGGATCTCCATCAGCGGAGTGTCGGCTGCAAGCGGGCCAGTTGTAAAGTCAAGGTGAGTCTTTACGCTCTATACATATCTCCATCCTGCCATGGCAACTGCATCCTGCATCCTGCATCCTGCATCCTGCACCTCTGCACTTTAGACCTGCAGAACGGTTACCATGCCGGGCAAGTCTCGAATAACCTGCGTCAAGGTGGAAAGACACCGCAAGCGGCCCATCACTGCTTTCGCCGTGAATCATGTGTCCAGCTAGGTGCCCAAAGGGGAAGCGGAGACCGAAACCCAGAAGCAGATACAGAAAAAAAAGCAGAAGAAGATAAAGACGCAGATCCATATACCAGGCAAATTCCACTCATTCTGAGTCATCAATTACAGGCACAATATTTACTTTCAATAACCAATAAATTCAGGCATCTATTGAAGCACTTGCACTACTCTTTTGCTGAAGGATCTGCAAGATCATCCTCATATGCATACTCCTTGCGCATCATCATCCTCATCTGCATACTGCCCCTCATCTGAAGACTCATCCTGCATTTTCATACTCCTTCCTTATGGGATCCTCCTTCTGGCTTCTCCTCCTACTTAATCCACCATTCTTTTGGCTGCATTTTCGCATTACCTTCACAAAAATCTATCTAAAATGGAACCCCATATCGTGTAAAGAGCTCTAATGTTTCGAAGAAACTTAAACCTAAAAATTACACTCTAATTCTCTTCGTTAGACTTCGTTGGCTCTTCCATTGTCCCCGTTTGTAAGACAGATATATGCCGTACCATATTCATTAAAGCATCTAAGCCTCATCTTAAAGACAGCTAAGTGAATTTTGTATCCCTAAAGAGAAGCTTACATTGCTATCCATCTAAAGTAGCTGTTCCCATAAGGATTCCGATCAAAATGCAGCGCCATTTTCCTGTGAGGTTTTACCAGGTATCCCCAATCTAATCCACCTTTCCCCGCACTTGTATCCATACTGATCATCCAATCATAACCTAAGTATAAATCTCATCTGCATCTGCATCTGCATCTCCATCTTCATCTCTTCATCTCGTTTGAATACACAAAAAGTGAACCTGAAACCCCACTCAACCCCAACCCACCCCGACCATGTCGCAAGCAGCCGGATTGCCGGATCTGTCCTATACGCCCGGAGATCTAACCGAGCCGGAGTACCGTCTGCCCTCGCACCAGCTGCTGCTCGACCAGAAGCGGGCCTCCTTCGCAAGGGACAACAATGAGCCACTGAGTCGTCTCTATCTGGACAGGGAGGAGACGCAACCGATCAAGTACCGGGATCGGGTGACCTCCGCAACGGGGCGACAGTTTCCTGCCCTGGCAGCGGCACAGTCCCGCTACACGGACAATCTCGAACGGAGCAGCGACCTGAACGGAGGATTTGACACGGGATTCGATTCTGATTTCGTGCCGGGAAAGGATCTGATTTCATTGCCAGTGGCCCAGACCCAGAGGCATACATACGATACCGATCCGGATCTGATCAGAAAGATGCCGCTACACTCGATCACCGAGAAGCCCAACGAGCGCTGCCCATCGCCGGTGGTGCCGGCCTATGCGAACTTCGAGCTGGCGAAGCGCATGCACCAGGACAACCTCGACCACCAGCCACTGCCCGACTGTGTGGCGGATCTGGCGTTCCGCAAGGCTCAGATCTCGGGCGGACATGCCGGTCTTTCGCTGGAGATCGATCCCATTGCCACGGGCGTGGGCGTTAAGACGCACAATGCCGGTCCGACGCACTGCACCAAGATGAAGGTGTTCCGCCCGAAAACGGGCGGTGGTGTGGTGCCCAAGGCCTTTGGCGGTGACACATTCCGTGGCGTAGGCTCGGCCCCTGCCAAGAAAATGGGACCCATGGATCTGGCCATCTGCTGGGACTTCAAGCCGGCCAATGCCACGGACGAGCCGCGTCTGGCCCGGCACATCGATGGCTCCAACGACTCGGCGGGCCCGGCGGTCTTTACCTGCGTACGGACGCCACGGGAGGACAATGCCGCCGATCTGGGACGCTCCGCCGGAGTCTTCACCAACACTTTGGGCGAGGCTGACTTCTTCGACAAGGATATACTGCGCCGAAAGACGGACTTTGGTGGCAGGGCTATCGATCGCGAGGATCCCTGCGCTTGCGACTACTCCCCTCCCCCGAGGGATCGGGCACGCAGCGTCTCCCGGGACTCCAGTGCTGCCTCCCACTGTCGCCGCGGCCCCGCTGCCGGCGTCAGTTTCTGCAACCTGGCGGAACTCTCCAGCGGCAGTGGCGGCGGCGGAGGAGGCACCCGTGGGGGCATGCCCCCCAATCGCCTGGCCAAGCAGTACCAGTCGTCGCCCCTGCTGGGCGACAAGGCGTACCAGGCGCTGCGCGAGAAGTATCTGGGCCCCGAGTCGAGCTGCGAGGGCAATGGCCCGGGCGGCGTGCACATGGAGCATGGCTGCCGCCCGGCCGGACCCTCCTGCAAGCGGGACACGGTCCTCCGACGCCCCGCCCGTCGACTCTGCCACAAGGTTGGCCCTGCCCCGGCCCCGCGCTGCTGTCCGCCCGCCTTTGGGCATGGGCATGGTCATGGACATGGTCACTGTCTCACCAGCAAGGCCGCCTTCCGGGCGGGCGTGGCCAAGCACAATGCCTCCGGCGATTTCATGGGCATGGACACGGGCTGCTCTGGGGGCGGGCGGGTGCTGGTGGTCCCACGACCCCGGCAACCGTACGCCAAGAAAAACTACGACATCGACACACTGGTGCCGCCGTTCCGCAGTCAGGGCGGTGGCGCCGGCCAGGGTGGCTATCCGGAGCATTGGCGCCTGGCCAGCGTTTACCAGCATGCCTTCAAGCCGCTGGAACAGCGCCGTCGTCCACTCCTCCAAACCGTCTACAAGTAAATCAACGAAACACCGAATCCCCCGAAATATGGAATATCCTTTTAAAATGAGCGTAGCCTCTCAATGATCATAAATATCTTTAGATTCGTAGAGGGATCCGATCCGCAGAGTATTCACTAATTGAAGGTCTTGGAAAAGTTATGTTTCTCTTGGATGTAGTTTTATTTAACTTCCTTGAAGCCCCCTTTCCGATAGGTACTCTGTACATACAATCTCCTCCTCCTTTACATTCCTTCTTACTTTCGAATCCTAAAGCATCCTAAAACTCCAGAGCCTGCCCGATCTCTACCAACAACAGATGCTGTTCCATCTTTGTTCCATCTTGTAACAGATACTATCTCTTGTAGGTATCATTTTGGTTGTTCTTCTCTTGATAATAACCTTCACTAAGTTTATAGTAATGTTTCCCTAAATATAAGAATATAATGTAGTAGTTTAGTAGCTGGCAAAAGTATTCCCAGATGAATGTGGTCCTATTTCAAAGCATTTTACAAATCGTCTTACTATTTTGCAAATGGATAAACATGGGGACCATTCGTAGAAATCTCCCTCTGATGATTTGTAAGGGAAAACGTATGTGTGTGTGCTTCGAGTATTTTGAAAGTAAATAGTATTCAGAAGAATGTTGCAGAAGATTCTCCATCCAACAACCGAGAGGCACTGCCGCATGCCAGGGTATTCGTAGGCCCATTCTTTTTTTTTTGTCCATTTTTCGATAGAGTATATTAGAACAATCACAGTTTTCATATAGCATGAGGTTTATGTAAAAAAACAAATGTTATACATATATAAAAGTTTCATAAAAATACCAATACAAATACAATACAGTAAACATATATAAATAAACGTGCAATAAAACCTTAAAAGTACATTGAAAAAGAAACATGAAGCATGAAGAGTGCATAAATGTGTGGGGGCAAAAACCAAACGAGGGGCGCTGCTGCATAACCAAAACATTTCCCTCAAAAAAAAACCTCTTAAACTCGAAATCTTCGAACAGAAGCCGAAGCGTAGAAAACTCCAGCCAAGAACTACAGATCCGATCCTCTTTTATCTTTGGTATCCATCCTGAATGGACTTTTGTTTTGAAATGGGTGCATTTTTTGTATGACATTCTTTGGGTGCAATTAGAAATTCAATGGTCTTAAGGGCTAATTAGTGAAAGAATTGATTGGGTGATTGGTTGGGTTGATGTTGATCTCCTCCTCACTTGGCCGTGGCATAGGCATCGTGACTCTTGTGGAAGACATGCCGCAGCACATCCCGTGTCGATCGACGAATGCTATTCCGCAGCGTGTGCTTTTTTTCGTTCGTCAGCTGCTCGATGGTCATGTACTCCGTTTGTGGTATGCTCGACCTGAGCTTCATTGTCCGCTCGCTGCTGTCCACAATGGAGATATCCGCTGGATGTAGCTCCTCCTGCAGCGGCTCCTTCTGTGGCCTCCGTCGCAGGCTGTGACGAATAGTGTGCATGATGTTGTTGTGCGGCTTCTCCGGGGAAGTGCTCGTGTTCGTAGCGCTGCTACTCTCCATGGGATGCATGAGGCGGCGTATCGATTTGCGTATCATATTCTTCATTCCATGGCTGGATGGTGGCTTGTCCAGGGATTTACCGGATTTGCTGGAGCCAATCGACTGGAGGGACTCCTTGCTGGCGGCCTTAAGCTGCGCTGCCGGGCGATAGGCGCGCACAAATCGGACAGGGGCCTTGAAGTCCTCCTCGTCTGATTCTGAGGCATAGGCTACATCGCCTTTAACTGCATCTGGCTCGGGGTCCTTCTCCTTCTCCTCCTGCTGCTGCAGCTCCTGCTCCTCTTCTTGTTCCTCCTGAAGCTGCTCCTCCTTCTTGTCCTCTAGTTGCTCTCCCACTGGTGAGGATTCCATCTCTGGCAGTTCGCTAATCTCCGTGAGAGTGCGCCTTCTGGTGCATATAAGATGGCGCTCAACTTGGACTCCCTCCTGGCGCTCCTGCACCAACTCCGTGAAGGTCTCCTGCGTCTCCTCCGACTCCACCAAGAGGCCCTTCTTGCGTAGCTTTGCCTCGTTGATGCTATTCTCCAGCTCCAATTGGTAGCGATCCAGCTCCTTGCCAATATCCATGGTGGATGACTCCTCGCTAATGGCGCCCAGCGAACGCTTTGGCCCCGGCACTGGCGAAAAGACAAGCTTCTCCGCGAGCAGCTTGCTGGGCGTTAATTGGGCCAGGGACATGCCATGAAAGTCGATGCGACAGCCCACAGTGGGCACAAACGGCAGACCGATCTTCAGGCTGGTGGGCAGCGGGTCCTCGGCCAAGGCGGCATTGGCCACGCCTGCGGGATTGCTGGCCAAAGCGGAGATTTCGCTCTGGCGATGGATCTCGAAGGGATTGCGCGAAGCGGGCGCATCGCTGCCACGGACATTGAGGGCGGCATTGACGAAGCCCTTGTTGGGCGTGGCAACGCAACGGATCACCTGTAAAGGAGGTGGAGAAAGTGTGAGTGGATTGGAGATATGGGAAGGATGTAGAAGGGCGACCTACCTCATACGGATTGAATGGCGTTTCGGGCAGTTCCAGATTCAGGCCAGGATTCTCAAAGCACGCAATTTCTCGTTTCTTTTTCTTGCACGGATGCCGCACCACCTCGAAGGGATTGGTGGATGGTTGCTGCTGCTCCTTCTGCTGCTGCTGATGCTGCTGCTGATGCTGCTGCTGATGCCGCTGCTGATGCTGCTGTTGTGCCAAATCCGCTATGGACTTGAACTCCAAACAAGGAAACGGATTGCTGTTCTCTTTGCTCAAACGACGGCGTCCAATCAGCTTCTTGGGCGTCGAACTGAAGGCAGCGTTGGTGAAGCATGACTCTGTGACGGCGGCAGCTGCTTCCTGCTGCACCTTGGCGTCACTGGTTAAGGGTTGCTGCTGCTGCTGTGGCTGGGGAAGTGGCACGCAGCCGCCTGTTTCCCTTTTACGCTTGCGCGGCGTCTCAGTAAATGCCAAAGCACTAATGCTCTTGGTTTCCAGCATGCTTCTGGTTTATTTCGATTTAGTTAGTTGTATTATTATTTAAACACTGCCGTAGAAAAAATCCAATGTCAACCCAAGGACCAAAAATGTCGAATTTTCCTGTTGTTTCACGGCTTTAGATATACATACCCGCGACTTTTGATTTTTCCTATCGATGCCCAGGGTAGCTGCAAAACAATATCGATATTTTCGTATGATAGGCTGATCAAATTTGTCGTTTTATTTTGAAAATAACAATATTAGAGCCACTACAATAGTGGTAAAAATACCATTTTTGAGGCATATATTCTAAAATGACTTGATGGTAGCGGTCTTCCAATGCATCCAGCAAACTTTAAATTAATTTTATCATTAGCCTTTAAGATGCTTTTGGTGTAAATCTAATGTAATCTAAAAACATCGCAGTGTAACCCAAGCATCGATAACATCAATGTTAACATCGATATCTCTCCAGCTCTAGTTGCTAATCAACACTGCGGAGAGAACAGCACTTCGCAGCACTGCCCTAACAATGTACAAAATTCCGTCGCATTTCAAAAAATGAAATTAAGATTTTGGTACAAAAGTCAAACTGCAATTGTGACATTCGGATATTAGCGTATATTGCTGCAAACAGGCGTTAGACGGGGGAAAATGTCTGGCCACCACCGAAGCACCACACACCATCGCAAGCACACAGACGAGAGGCGTCTGCTGGCGTCGCGCGTCCCTCCAAAAGCCAGAAAATACTTGTCCGAACTGGCCGTCGATCGGGAGCTGGAGCGTTTCATGGCCTTGTCGTCGACGAATAGCAGCGGGACCAGTCGCAGCAATGTGAGCATGCATACGGCTCAATTGTACTGCACTCCCCGATCAGCGGCAGCGCCATCAAAGCCTGCCCGCTGCAGTGGCAGGAATGGAGGAAAAAGGACATCTGCAGCAGCAGCAGGACAGCAGCCAAACACAGCTGCCACTTCCACTGACGCTACTGTTGCGTCTGTCCCAAAGGAAACACAAAGCGAGGAAGAGATCATCAAAGTCATACCCATTGTAGCCACTGACTGCATTGTGGGCTGCGAAAGGACCCGCACCAGTCAATCCGTGTCCGTGGAGGATCTGCGAACACCCACCAAGGCAGCGGGTACCCAGGCGCCAGACAGGACGCCCCAGAAAAAGACGAAAAATACCCAAACGCCCGAGTCGGCCGTGAAGTCCCACAAACGCCTCGAATGGGATCCAGCCGCCGATGTGGGCTACTACAAGCGGGCGGTGTCCACCAGCAACCTAAGCACCCTGGAGCGTTCCATCCTGGAGGAGTGCTGGCGCCAGCCGCAGCAGCGTTCGGAGACCGATTTGGATCGCCTGCAGCTGGAGCAGGGAACGACACCCCTGCCGCTGGCACAGCGCCCGCCGCTTGCCTCCAGTACGTTTGTGAATCGCAGCGAACGCAAGACCACGCCCAGTCTAGGGAGCATACGCAGCAGCAGCAATCAAAGCAACCGCAGCAGCTCCAGGCGGGAATCCAAGTCGCAGTCCCGATGCACATCGCCAAATGGCGGCAGTTCGGTGGCCAGCAGCTTTGATTATCAGTCATCGTTGCCTTTGGGTCAGGGTCGCTCCCAGAAGCCGCTGGCCAAGGAGGAGGAGCGTCAGTATACGGCCGCCCAGCTGGAGAAGGTCATGGCAGATGCTGCCAGTCGACGGCAGGCGAAGGAGAACAAGGAGAACTGTCAGCCAGCTACCCAGAGAGGCAGCGACTCCTCTTCTTCGTCAATTACTACTGCTGGAACAGAAGCTAAATCTGAAGCCGGACCTGGCAGTGGGCCCAAGGGAGAGCTGGACTTGGGCGTAGATCTCCTCTGCTCGCTGGTGCAGGCCCGCAGTCTCAGCCACATCCAGAAGAAGCATTTGATAAGGGATATTGCGAAACGCATATCCTGCATAGAATTGGGCGAGACCCTGCGCTTCCGCCAGAGTCCAAAAAAAGGAAAAGGTAAGCCAGAAAAAGGGATACTCTACTGATTCGTTTATAAACCGATCTTTGATGCCCCAGCAGCTGCTGCCCAATTTCAGGACATGGCCACCAACACTACCGCCAGTAATCCCCGTCCTGTTCCGGCACCAAGGACACTCGTTTTGATAGCCAACGCCTCGGGCTCCTCTGCAACCAGCAGCTCCAAGGATATGGTCACCGCACGGAGCAATCCACGGACCAGCAAATCAAGCAGTCAACCCACGGAACAAGAGCAGCAGAGTCCCTCTTCGGAGGCCAGCATCTCCAATGAAGTGGAAGCCACATCTTCTCACAGCAATGATGCTGCTCCCGCACCAGAACTCGCACCCGCACCAGAGCCCGCTCCCGCGGAAATGGAGCTTGTAAGCCAGGAGTGGCTTAATCCGATGACGCAAAGCGAGATCGAGTACGAGGAGCGTTCGCGTTCGTCCAGCAACGATACGGAATGGCTCCCTACGATCAGTTGGATTGAGTTGGAGATCAAGCGCCTGCAGACGGCGCATAAGATTATGACTAGCAATCTATTCCGCCTGGTAGGCCCAGTCGATCCCACGGCTGCCATCGAGTACAATCCCTTGGTCGGTGCGGAGCCGCTGATTGAGGTGCTGCCGGATGCCTCGATTCCGGTTGCGAAAGCGCCACAACGTCGAACAGTGGCTGTTCAAGCACGTATGCTTAGAGGTGCGCAAGAGGAGCGACCACGCTTGATTGGGAGTCTACATCCTCAGGGAGGACAAAAGATGTCTCTACAATGCGAAGAGCAGCCCCCAGCTGAGGGTAGATCTCTAACAAAGACACACTCTGAATGCCCGCATGATGTGCAGCCACCAGCACCACCGCCAGCAACACCGGAATTACAGGTAACCCCACCGATACCACCACCACCGCCGCCACCACTCCCCAGGAGCATTCCACAGCGTGGGAAAATGGCCACACCCAATAGCTCCAGCGATGGCGCCCGCAGCGAAAGTGTGTGCTCCTTTGTGCAGCAGCGACAGCGGCAGTTTATGGAGCACTATCAGAACCAACAGCAGCAGCAGCTCCAACAACTGCAGCAGCACCAGCAGCTGCAACAGCAACAGGAGATGCAGCAGCAACAGAGGATCTATCAGAAGCGGCAGCAACAGGAGCAGCATCTTCGGCCACAGATGCATCTTCTACATTGTCCCCAGCACCAGGAGCATCATCATCCACAGCATCAGGAGCATCGACATTACCATCCAGCGGTCCATAGACATGGGCCGTGTGTGCAGCAGCATACGGTAATCCTCTAGTGAAATTTCTCTTGCCTTCCCTTTCACATGCTCTCTGTCTTGCTGTCTCTTTCATTTTCAGGCACCGCAGCATTACATTCAAATGCAATATTCGCTGGCAGCAGCAGAAGCAGGCGCAGGAGGAGACGCTGGTGTCTACTACACGGCAGTGCCCCAAGGGTACAGCCTCTTGAACAACAATACCATTGCCGAATATGTGCAGGTGGCAGCAGCAGCAACAGTAGGAGGAGGAGGTGGTACCACTACCACAGCGACAACCACCAGCAGTTCGATCTCTTCAATTCTGTGCCTCAGCTCGGAGATGTCCATACCGATGGGTGGAGGAGTCGTAAACACCTCCAAGACGACCACGACAACCACCACGCATCATTATGACGATGCTATGGCAGATAGCACCGGCCAGAGGCACCGCAGGGACCAGAACCAGAACCAAAACCAGAAGCAAAGGCTGATGCAGACACAGCGCAGGGGGACGCATGGCATTGCGTATATGATTCAGTTCGGGGATAGCGAAATGCTGCAAACAATGTCGCTGCAGGATCACCTACAGCTCGCCCGCCCCAAGTTCTGTGCCAAGTCGAAGCAGCGCAAGGCCATACTCAATGAAATGCAGATGCTACGCAGCGAGAGGCGGCGCGAACTGGAGGAGCTGCTCGGGGAGGATGTCAGCTTGGAGACACTGGACAGGCGGCTTCAACGACTGCCACCGCCAGTCACATGTAAGCACCACACAGATCACAGCAATCAGTTCAATCCTTCAATCCTTTACCCCGCAGCTTGTGTCAGAGTTTTCACCACGAAGGAGATGAAGGCCATGACCAGCAAACGATGCCAGCGACTGCCCGAAGTGGTGGCCGCACAGAATCGTGAGCGCGAGGAGCGACGGCGTCGCGGCAATCGCCTCATGCGGGATGTCTTCAATCGGGTATGCTTTCATTTTCTTACTTTTAAAATTATTTTCTTATTTGTTCCGTTTCATTCTGTTAGCGCATGCAAAGCCGCGTGTCCAAGGGAAAGATTTCCCTCAACCACAGCCTGACAATCATTTAGGAGTCGCTCCCCAAAATAGAGACAACACATTGCCAGTTGAAGGCTTGATTTAAGTTTTTAAATTCTCATTTTTAAATGTTTTTTCAAATAAAATAATTCAAATTATCCTTTAAATTGCGTGGCGCCATCTGTGCGGCTTTACAGTTACTTTACAGAACAGAACAGGGCGGGCCACTTAACAGTGCAATAACAAAGTTGGGTTCAGTTATTATTATTTTCCATTTTTTCAGCTCAGCCTACATAAAAAAAGATAAATTAATTTTACTTGTAATTCTAGAGTCCCAATAAACTCCCCTAAAAATGTATGTATTTGTAGTGTTCATTAATGTAGTGCTCGGATTAATTCCGCATTTATTCAAATCTGGCGCCAACCATAAAAATGCACCGCGCTTGTGCACAGCAGGGTATATATACTAGCCACCTTAATTTCCAGTTAGGGATGGAAGAGAAGTTAATTTACTCGTCGGAAGCGGCGGTGACAGTATTTTTAATTTTTTTTGTTGAGCCTGCACCTTAATTAAGAAAAATTAACACATTTCACTATGTATGTGTGTGTGTGCGTGCATGTGTGTATGGTGCAGCTACAGCACTAGTAAGCAGCGAGATACTCCTGTGAACAAATTAAATTCGTCCTCCGCTCTCGTCAATATCGGTTATCGGTTGCCGTTGTTGTTGTCGTCGTCGCCGCCGTCATTCAATGTTCTTCTCGTAGTCGCAGTTAGGTGACCATTTACGGTGTATTATATGCTTTTCTGTATATTTTGACGTCGAAATTGAGTTAAAAGTATTTGGGCTTATCGGTATATAATGGTATATTTCATCAATATATTAAATTTCAGTTTTAAGCAACAGGGTATATGGTATAGATACTTTCGTAAACAGATTTTTTAATTTTCGCTCTCTCAATCGTGCCACCCTGCATCATTTATTACACTGGATTGCATTCATATCCTTGGTCACTCATTCACTCTCAAACTTTAGCGCGCAGCTCTAGCGATTGTCAGTCGACTCAATCTATGTAATCAGAATGTAAAAAAGGTTTTTATCGGTATATTTTGACGCTATATACTAGAATATGTGTATGGGTATGTTAAAAATAAGGCATGTAAAGAAGTGGTTTCGCACACTGGCGCTTCCAAACATTGAAAATTGCATCAAAATGTAGTTACTATGTAGCAGAGGTGCAGTTAGCGTGTAGCTACCATGTACAACAAATTTAATTTTTTCAAATTGTTGGTTTTTGTTCAAACCTTATTTTATAAACAATCATTGGATTTATATTGACAGACGAGTACTTAAAATAAGCCAGTCTTGTAGGAAAATGATTCATGAATCGGATAGGGCATGGCTAAATGATAGCTAGTTCGCAATATTCACCCGAATATCAAAATCGAGGTCATACTGTATATATTTAATCGGGTTGAATCGGTATGGATCGGTAGCAACAATGACGTGACATTCCATACACACTTACGTTTCATGCCGCCGTGCATTGACTTTGTTTGTTTAAACCTTGTTTTAGAAAAAAATACAATAAAAGCAAGGACCTAAAACTATACAATGTTGTAGAAAATTAATTCATTAATCGGATCAAAATTATGTGGGCATAGTTAAATGTGCTATATAGCTGAGAATATTCCACGGAAGATCAAAATTGATGAATGTTTTGAATCGGTAATGGCCCGGTTGACAAAATTTAAATCCTTGTCGTTCATATTCAAAAAATTTATATTTGGCGCGCACCACTCGTATTCAGTCCAGAATTGAGAAAATGTTTGTCATCCCAGGTATCAGGATCGAGATAAATATATAAAAGATACTAATAATGTACTTGAATATGTCTAAAGAATATAAATTTGAGAAAAGGTCTTTATAAATTACGTTTTATCTTCATATAAAATTATCGAAATAGGGTACACAAAGGCCCATGCGGGCATCATGTCGTAAAATACTAGCCACATTGCGACTGTTCTTTTGTTGAACTATTTTGTTTAAACCTTGTTTTAGCCAAAATACAATAAAAGCAAGGACTAAAAAAAGGTATTCATCAACGGCCTAAAATGATGTGGGCAGAACTAAGGGTTTTAGTTAGCCAGCATTATTCAACGGAATATAAAAAACGGGGAATATGTAAAATATAACTTGAATTCGTCAGTATATTTACGGTATATTTTTTAAATGAGACCGTATATTTTGGTATTTATTTGAATCGGGTAGAATCTGTAATAACCGGTTCACAACAATGAGTCCCATTCCATGCACACATACCCTGGGGGAATGGATGTTATAGAATTGTGAATATGTTTGTCATCCCAGGCAAAAACAATTTATTTTCAATATATTTTAATATTATTCAATATTATTTAATATTATTTTCAATATTTCAACGATATTTTAAAGCTTATTGTCTTCTTGCAGAGACCAAGAATAGGTATCAGGATCGAGATATATATACAAAACAATTTGAGAACAGGTCTTTATAAATTTCGATTTATCTTCATATAAAATTAACGAAATAGGGTATAAAATGCCTACACACGCATCATGTCTTCAAATACCAAATCGACTGTTTTTTGGTTGAACTATTTTGTTTAAGCCTTGTTTTAGCCAAAATACAATAAAAGCCAGGACTAAGAACTAGCCAATCTTAAAGAAAATTTATTCATCAACGACCTAAAATTATGTGGGTAGAACTAAGGGTTTTAGTTAGCCAGCATTATTCAACGGAATATCAAAAACGAGGAATATGTAAAATAGACCTTGAATTCGTCAGTATATTTACGGTATATTTTTTAAATGAGACGGTATGTTTCGATATATTACTGAGGGTCGGACGATATATTTTATCGATAAGTCCGCATCGGTCACACTAATACGAAACGCTGAGCATAAATTTTTGTGTGTGGTTTATTTTTTGTTATTGTGTTTCCAATTCTCCATTTGGTAATTAAGTGAGTGAAAAAATAACAGCCTTAAATCCCCCTACCGACGCCCATCGACAGTGCAGTGCATGCAGGCGAATCGCGGGGAAAGCCGCCGCCAATTATCAAACGGAAAAAATTAACGCATAGCATTCCAATTTCGTTGTCTGTTTTTTTTTTCTTCTTTTTCTCCCTCTCGCTCGCTCGCTCTCTCTTTCTGTCTCTCCGCTCATTTGGTGTGCCTTTTTTGTACACTGCTGCTGCGGCCGTGTGCCGACCGACCGACCGTGCTGCTACCCGCTCCCGCACCGCTCCTCGCTGTTGCGACGCGCTCTTTTGTTGGCCCGCAGACGGCCGGACGGGACAAACTGACAGCCAAGACGAATCGTATATTTTTTTGTTTTTGCTTTTTCGGTTTTCAATTGAAAGCGATGAAATTCTCATGCGTGTGTGTATTTAATCAATTATTTTAGCATTCGAGTGCAAGCATTGCTGAAGGGAAAATACAGCAGCAGCACCAACAACAACAAGTAACAAAAAAGAAAAGAAAAATTTTTTGTTTGTCAGTTCTGTCTCTGTCTCTTTCGCTCTCTATACGGGAGTGTGTGTTTGTGTGAGTGTGTTAGTGTGCGTTCGCGTGCGTGTGTGCAGGAGCAGCAGCGCAGCGTCGTCATCAACGTCTCTTCTTCTACTTTCAAGTGAAACATGTTTTTATGCAGCAGCAGAAATAACAACAACAACCAAAGCAGCAGCTGCAACAATCAACAAAAACAACAAGCGCCATTTGCTGTTTGTGGAATAAAGCAATAATAACATAGAAAACAAGCGTCAGTGTAAAATTAATAACAAAAGCAGCGGCATCGGTAGAACAGCAGCAGCAGCATTCAGTCCAAATGTAAGTGATGTTTGGTTATGTTGAAAAGGCAAAAGAGAAACGAGAGAGCGAGAGCGGAGTGGAAAAGAAGTCAAAGCCAGGCGTCAGGAAAACAACACTGCAGTGTTAACGATTAACAGCGTGCTGTTAAACGCAGCAGGCCCAAACATATTGAATTTACCGGCATTTTTTCTGCTTGCCCCTCCCCCATCGACCACTTCTTATTGGATGGGAAGCAAACGAGGGGGGCGGAAAAGAGAGGGAAAAAGATCCACCTGCTGACAAAAATCCACAATGCACTACAAAAATCTTGGTTGCTCATTTTGTTAATGCACAAAATGAACTCTTAGATCCGGCAAACCTTTTTGCGGCGCAGCTGCATCGGCGTCCTTCGCTCCACGCTCCATGCTCGTCTCTCTATCTCTCTCTGCATCTTTTGTATATGTGTATGTCCTGTACTTGTGTCTGCAAATGAAGAGGCACAGTGGCAAAATGCTTTTGTGTTTGTGTGTGAAAATGGTTTTCCCTAAAATATTAAGTATTATAACGGTGCTAATTGAAAATTTAATTGACTTTTGTTTTAATGAACAAATGGAAGAGAGCTTTCCATGTTTGTGCGTGTGTGTGTTCGTGTTTTCCCCGCTCTTCGCACGTTTTTTTTTTTGTTTTTGCAGACTGCAAAATGCGCGCGCCCTTACGCTCTCTCTCTCTCCCACTGCTATTCTCTTTGCGGCGGCCGCCCTTTGCTCTTCCGTTGGCGTTTCAAGTTTCAACAACGTTGGCTGCTGCCGCCGGCAATAACAACAACACTTAGCAATGCGGCGCAACAGCGCACTGAGGTGGCAACCCTGCCATTTCACCACCCCTTCCCCCCGCCACCCCATACAGTCCACCCATTCATCGTTGCCGCCCCTCCGCCCTCGCCCCTTGGGATAAATGTAAATGCCTCTTGCCGCATGGCAAACAGCTGGACAACAGGCCGCTGGGAAATTTTGGACAGCAGCTGTTTTTGCCCCCAACGAAGAAGCGAACGAGGGAAATTCTTAAAGGAATCTCAAAATCACGAGGCTATAGATGTCAGCCTCAGGATATCAAGATATCCTCATCCCAAAGATTTCCAAAGAAATCATCCCCAAATTCAATTCGGCAACAGTTAAAGACATTTGTTAGGCGATCTCTGATTAATATTTCGCAATTTAGAACTTCTTCATCTGAGATTTTCAAGCATAGAAAAGATATATGAGGATTTTAATGAATACTTCAAATAATTTCCATAAGAACCAAACCAGTTCTCAGGCATTACCAGAAGACATATCCCTCAGAATAATTTGTTCAAGGGCATGCCTCTTGTGAGCATCTTTTGGTAATATCACCATATTTATAATCCGTAATTGAAGAGAATAATGCTATCTGAACGTACTACGATGATTGATTCCCGAATCGAATGGAATGTTTTCCATCCAACTCTGGATTATTTAAAATTCCTGTCATTTAAGAAATAAACTTTAATAACAAATTCAGGGGAACATCAAATGTCAAAGGAAGAAGCAAATCAATTTAAATATGTTGCTTCTGTTGCAGCATCTTGGCTTCACGTTGGTGGCGGCGCTGGTCATAGAGCGCAAGAATACCTTTAATATAGGCTCTGGCCTCTTGTTGCCCCTTGGGTGTGGATGCCGCGGCTTCGAGCTTTTGTCGGGCCTCTGCAACCTTTTGTCGGGCCTCTGCAGTCTTTTGTCGGGCCTCTGCAGCCGCAGTGGCTGCCTGTTTGACGGCCAGCGTCATCTTCTCGCACTCCTCGATGGCCGAAACTAGCTCGCGCTCGAGACGTTTGGCCCGCTCTTTGGCCTTGGCCACCATTTCGAACTTTTCCCGGAGATCGGCGATCACCTGCTTGTCGAGGGCATCGATGTCGACGAGCCTGGCCATGGCGTCTCTGATGATAATCTTGATGCGTCCCTTCTGGGCGTCGGCGCATGTGCTAGCCGCACTGGCGCTCTGGGCATTCGCCCCGCTGATCACCAGGGAGGCGCTCACCTGGCGGACCGCATCCTCGGCCTCGCGTAGCTGCCGCTGGAAGCTCTCGAAGATCGCCTCCTTGCCCTCCAGCACCGCATTGACGACACGGGCTGCCTGCATTGCCTTCTCCGCCAGTTGCGTTTTGACCAGTTTGGCGGCATCTTCTGCAGCACCGGCCTGTGCCTCATTGGCGGCCTTTGCCACCTCGGCGGCATTCTGGGCTATGGCTGCAGCCGCAGCATTTGGTCCCAGTCTCTGGCCAGAGTTCTTGCAAGAGTTGCTGGAACTGAAAGAGGAGGCATCCTGTGGCGGCTCATCGGTCATGGCACTCCCAGGATCACACGAAACGATGTCGGAATCGTCTTCAAGCGGCTCTTGCTGTTCGTCACAGGAGTTGTCGTCATCGGTATAGAAGCTGCCATAGCATTCCGGTAGTCCACGAGATCCCTGGACCACCAGAGGCGCGACAGGCAGCAAGAGGAGAAGGGCTATAGTATAGAATATTTTCATCGTTTTTTTTTTTGTTAGCAGTTTCCAAAAAATTTGTTTTTTTTTTCAACTTTTTTGTTAGCAGTTTCCAAAGAATTTATTTTTTTTTTCAACTTTTTTGTTAGCAGTTTCCAAAGAATTTCAGAAGGTTTGTGATAGGAGACCGACTAACCATCGGTTTGTGATAGGAGATCGACTAACCATCGCCTGCTTTTGGGGCTCCCTTTTCGGGTTTTTTGGCAGATTAAACTCAGAAACCAGTAATCAGTTCAAAACCCTTCAAAAACTCGGTTGAAATCAATAATCGATATCTTTCATCGTTGATGTTTTGTTAGAAACGAATGTGTCCTTTCACTTGTGAGAACAAAGCTTCAGACAGCCCCTTATTATTTCTGTCTCTATCTCTTGGGGCCCCCCCTCCCTTAAGAAACGATTAATTGCCTAAATGCGTTTCGAAAAATACTTCCATTAGGAGGCCCCCAACAATTGCGCAGCACTTGCGCTTACGCTAACGTTGACGCCGACGCCGATGCTTCGGTCAACAGCAGCAGCACACGTGTTGTGCGAAAGAGGGGGCTGCAGAGCAAAGCTCACCAGCGAGAGAGAAGAGAGGCGGCAGTCGCCGCATCAACTGTCATTTATTCACAACAAAACAGATGCTTTTACACGTGCTGTCTGTCGGGTGCTGTCGCTGCTGCCGCTGCCGCTAGGCCTTGCGCCACGACCGCTGTCGACGTCACACGTTTTGACATCCATCGCTTTTTGGTTAGCAGATGATGAAGGGCTGCCGGGAGAGGAAGAATACTCCTCTCTCTCCCTCTCTCTATATATCCGCTGCGACCATTCGAATAATTTCCCATGCAATAAATACATTTTTTTTTGCTGTTGCTGCAATCAGCGCACCAGCGACAAATGATATTCTCGCACAATAAAACTTATAACATTTTGCCCCTTATAATATTTTCAATGAAATGCCAAGAGATGAAAGGCGGTATTCTTTATTCTAGAGAGACTCTAGCAGGGAATGGAATTTTCCAAAAGAAAATGTTTTATATATATAATTTATTGGAAAAGTTGAAGCGGATAGAAAGGTCGGGAAAGTGCCGACTGGAAAAACACCGACGTCGCAGGCAAAAATAACATCTAATTATAATTTGTATTCTCTCTTTGCGCCACCTGCCCGTAGTATTGTGTTGTCTCTCTTTCTTTCCTTCCGATTGCAGTCGCAGTCGCAGTCGGCGGCAGCAGAGCAGCAAGCAGACGATCGTTTCTGCTGCTGCATTCTCTCCGCTGCTTTCAATGCCATTGTCAAAGCTCTGCGCCGTCGCCGTTGGTTATCAATGAATGCGCAGTTTTGAATTACCATAAAAAAACAGAACATTGAGAACAACAAAAAGGGGGAGCGAGAGAGAGAGGGAGAAAGAGAAAGTGGAAGTAGAATACAGGGGAAGATGGTAGTGGCAACAGCTTTAAAGGGGTCACGACACTTTTGATACCCTTTTTTCAAAGATTGATGTTCAGCATATCAGAACATATACAAGGTATATATAGTACGATATACTAAACCGATTTTGATCAAGGGCCGTTAGGTATTTAAGTACCCATAAGCTTTTGATTAAGGGAATTTTTTGCGCAGTGTAACAGGGGAAAGAATACTAAACACTTTTCATAGAGGTAAACCCTGGTAGAGATCTCTAGGTAGAATAATATATTTCTGTATTCTTGTCTTTAATATTCGAATATTCGAGGTAAAAATAATGATCTTATATAGGTAAAAATGGCAAAAATATCCTTGAAGATAATTAATTCTCAATCCTAAACTCAAAGGGATTTTAAAATATATATATCGCGTTTCGAATTCTCCGATTCTCCGTTCTCTTACGATCCCACAGTCTCGCAAGTCTTTATGTCTATTATTATTGGCACATGTTGGAGGCATTTTGTTGAGCTTTTATTGCGTATTGAGCAAAAATCAACTTTATACACACAGCCATAAATTGCCGTGTCTATGTGACCTTGTCCATGTGTACGGGGAAGGCAGTCCAGTCGTCGTCGTCGGCGTCGACGCTGCTGCGAAACAAAGCTCTGCGACTGCGCCGCGCCGCGACGCGAATGCCGTGCGCTTCGTTTCGGTTTCCAGTGTTGTTTCGACAGAATCGGTCATTGAACTTTGAACCACAACACACAAAACAGTAAAAACAACAACAGCGATATATAATAAGCTCTCCCCCCTCTCTCTCTCTCTCTCTCTATCTTTTGCGGCATGTAAATTCCAAACAGTCTCTCTTCCTCTCTCTCTCTTTCCCTACTACGCACTTAACCGAAAAATCAGCCAAAAGAAAGATTGGGTGGGAGGCAGAGAGAGAGAGAGAGAGAGAGAGAGAGAGAGCGAGAGACAGAGAAAGCATGAAAGTCTTCTTTCTTTCGCTAAAAAAATAAATAAAAAATGCTTTCAAAAGCGCAAAAACCGTTTTGTTGTCGTTTATTATTATTCTTATTCTTTTTTTTTTGCATTTCTTTTTTCATTTCTTTCATTTTTTTTGTGGTTAATCAGCGATACTAACGAAGACGAAGGAGAAGAAATGGTAGAAGGGGGAAAGGGAATGGGGTAGGAGAGAGAAACGAACCCGCCTACGAAGTATTTTTAGTAGACAAAGTCGCACCGCAACCGTCCGAAAATCTGGAGCACAAACACAAAAGCACACACATGCATACAAGTACAGTGATCACTCGAGAATGGTTGACTTGGACCCTTTCTTCTTTGCCGAAACAAACCCGTTTACGAATTAACACTGTGATCCATCCATCAGGAGAGAGCACTGTTATAAGATAACGTTCTTTCTTATGCGGTAGTAGAGGCGTTGCCCGCCACATGTTGCGCTGCTAAAAATAAAAAACCCCCCAAAGGAGGGGAAATCGTGGGAAAGCTTGCCAGAGGTAGTACTTAGTACTCCCCTTCCCCCCCACACCATTTATAAGATATTTTCAATTTTCAATTAGAGCCACAAACACAAACAAACAGATGGCAAAATGTTTGCAAGAAGAGGAGCAGCAGCAGCAGCAGCAGCCGGCCATCAATTTGGGTCAGCGCGAGTCGTGTGGGTGGCAGCAAAAGAAGAGAACGAACGTTGAGTGCCTGCCGCTGCCAGAGAGAGAGAGAGAGTTTTACTCTTACAAACACATACAGAGATAGATAGATAGATAGATAGACAGACACGCGCACAGTCACGTTTTGACGTCAAACGTCGCGCACAAAAAATGCCGCTAGAAAATTATGATCATAAACTGAGGGTTTGGTTTTGCGAAATACATAATCGCAGAGTTTAAGAGGCTTTGGTATCTGTCGGGATTTTACAGCCAAAGTCTACATGTGAATGACAATTTTGACATTCACACAAAAATATAAGAATTATGGAGCTTCAAAAAAGAAATATGCCGTAGTTTTAATGAACTCAAACGACTTTTGCTCTTTTGTAGAAAAAATATGTTTCTCCCAAATATGTTTAGAAAAAAAAAAAAAATCTGTTTTGGGATTTCATTGTAAAAGGATTCCGAATCGCTAGTGTGTTTGTGGCCATTCGTTTATTAGAATTTTTTCTGCGAATTAACGTTATTCGACGATTGTAGAGGAAGGGTATACAATTTTCCATCCATTTTCCACTATAAATAATTAAATATACAAATCACACACCTTTAGGTTATGGGATACCCTACCCTACCCCCTATACAGATGTTCGCTATTTCTCAGATTTAAGATATTCAATATCCGTATACCAAAAGTATTTTGAATTCCAGTTGCCATATCCATTCAATCTGTTTAAAAACCAGAAGGCGGCATCCCAGGAATCAGCGGCACCTTTTGGGGTTATCCGATTGCAATAATAATGAAATAAAGTTCTCACATTTGTAGATTCAAGATTATGGGATCATGGGATGATGGGGGCTGTATGTGAGCTATATCGTTGTTTATAGCAGATCATTTTTGATAGAAGAGATTCCATAAAATACCAAAATTGATAACGAGATATCAACCAACAGTACTCTTTGGCAGCTTGGAACGGAACTGTGATTTTGATTGAGGATCATTCTGGTACTCTACAAAAGGTATCACAAATCTCCTGGGGGGCGTGGGGGGGATTGCCAGGGTTGCCAGTGCGTAGGTTGCTGCTTCGTGTGTAGGAGGGCTCTGCTTTCTATTATATTTACTGCTGCTGCTGTCGATTTCGTGTTGGCCCAAAAATAAATGATGAAGCAGGCATTTGGTTGTTGCTGGCGGGCTAAAAATATCGAACAGCAGACAGGCAGGGCGGGGTAGGGGATAGGGAAAAGCAAACTGGCGACTTGTGACGTCACAGCGGGCACTCGTGAAAATTGATAAGACCGTAAATAAATACAGGTACTGCCATTGTCTAAGGGTAGGGGTAGGGGATGGAGTCAGCCACATGATGATGGGCCCCTTCCACAGATCCCCAGGGAATCTTCTGGCAAGCCCGGAAAGTGACTCATTTTATGGCCAAAAAGAATGATTCACAGCAGCGGCAATGATCATTCCGCATGGCAGGGACACCACCTCGCAGAGTGCACTTTTTTTTTTTTTTTCAAACTTGTTTTCTCTCTGTTTTGTGTCTTTTTTTTTGTGAATAATTTTCGCAGAAATCCCATCCATTCACACGACCACAACAGAGATGTACAGTGGGAAGGTGGAAGAATTTCGGGATTTCTAATTTCGAATAAAATACTATTTTCCAATGATTATTCTACTAAAAGCTATTAAAATTCTTGTACAAAATATTGTGTTTACCGTGAGTGATTTTTAGATTTAAAATATGAGCAATTTAGCAAAAGATTTTCAAGAATGATAGACCTTTTGGATAGACCTGTTTATCTATGGTATCTTTCATTTTTGCAATATCTACTGCGCCATGAAATGTTTGTGTTTTCGAGTCACGAAATGCAAATAATACAGAATAAAAGGGTTCGAAAATCTTTAAAGATTATAAATATTAAAAACGTGTGTGGCATTAGCCAAATTCCTACAATTTGTAAAGGTTTCTATTTAAAATAATATAGGGTTTTCAGTTTTTCACAAAGGGGAGGGGAAACACCTGTAAGGGGAAGGCAAAAAGGTAAAAAGTTCTAACAGTCGGGCAAGGGTTTCGATTTACCGTTCACCGAGTGATTACTGTACCAAAAAACAGAAAAAAGGCTATGCAGTAGCAGACGAGGTGGCAACGCTCTGCCTCTCTGGCCCCTGGCAACAACAACTCTCGACTCTGCTCTCCTCCAAATGCCGACATGTGCCGCCACCCGCCAGCCGCCAGAACGAAGTTACAGCCAAAAGAAAAAGGCCAGAGCAAAGCAAAAGCAAAAGCAACAACCACCTCTAATGCCACTTTCACCGCAAAAGCAAAGGCAAAAGCAAAGGCAAAAGCAAAGCAAAGCTTTTGCTACTTTTTTGTTGTCTCTCATTAAAATATTTGCTCACGTATGTGGTATTTTAGTTAATCAACGAAAATTTGTAATTAAAATTGCAAAAAAAACACACAAAAAACAAAAAAGAAACAAACCTAAATGTTCGCCTTGACAACAAGAGCAATCGCAGGGAAGGCTGCGACATCGAAATCGAACTTGAAACAGCTGTCTGAAAGTGGCAGGTGGGAGGTGGGAGAGGAGTGTGTGCAATGTCAGAGGCTAGGCGGCGCCCCAGCTCCCAGCCACAGCCACAGCTCACACGTTGAACTTGCCTTAGAGCTCGCGTTCGGAGCTCTCTCGCTTAAACTCTCTCTCACTTGCTGGCGTTGTTCTCTCTCTGCTTTTTGCGTCGCGTGTCGTTCGTTCACCTGCTGCCAACAGCAGAAGGCTGAAGAGGCAGCAGGCAGGCAGAAGAGTGAATGAGAGAACAGAAGCAGCAGCAGTAGCAGAACTTAGCAGCAGCAGAGTTCTCTCTCTCTCTCAAGCAGAGCAGAGCCACAGCAGAGAGAGAGAGAGCCGCAAACGCAGTTAACTTTTTAACAGTTTGTTTCTTAACAGCAGAACAGCAGCAGCAGCCAAGCGTCGTCGTGTTGTGTGTGTTTTTTTCCTATTCCTTATTATTATTATTTGCATTTTGCGACGCGGCGAATGCTGCGTTTAAACATAGAATTTATTCTAGTACATATACTTTAAATCTTTGTATAAATCACAGCTAAACTAATTCTTGTATACCTCTTCTCTCTCTGTTTTTTTTTTTTGCAGCCTTTTAGAGCCCTCTCTCTCTCTCTATGGACCACCAACAGCTGTCTGATTTTCAAATGATTATTATGCAGAGAGGGTAAAAGAAAAAACAACAGAGCAGCCACCGGCACAGTGGAACAGACAGCAAGGATTATAAACAGCTGCTGCACAGTGGAACACCGGGGATTACAATGGAAAAAATCGGCAATGAAAATGAAAATCCTACAAAAACGGCCTCCACATTTTAACAACAATTAAATCCCCCGCACCGAAAAGTCGTGTGATTAGACTGTTTGTTTGTTTTTAGACTTTAACATTTTTTTTTTAAATATTGTGTGTTGGATTTATCGTGATTTTTTCAAATGGAATACCAATAATAATTGTGAAATGTTTGCATTGGATGATACCCCGCAAAATGTGCAACCGCAACAGAGCCGTCGCGACCACAAATCTTAAAGAAAATTCCTTTAAGATCAATAACAATACAAATTGCAGTAATCTAACAAAAACTACCATAACCTAAGAAAACAAAGAAAAGCAAAGCAAAACAAAAGGCAAGGAAAAGCACAACGCAAAAGAGTAAAAAAGGTTGAGAAAACGCAGCAAAAAGTGGAATAACAAAAATTAAGCTTCAAACGAGACGTGTCGCGTGTAACGGGACGCAAGATCCGAGATCCCTTGAGCTTTTTGTAGAGGCGCCTGCATTTGCGTGTGTTCGTGCTTGTTTGCGTGTGCGTGAGTGCGTGTGCGAGAGTGCGTTTCTCGTGTGTGTGTGTGTGTGTGTGTTTTTGTTTTCATTAGAGCACACACACACGCTCGTGGGCCTGCCTCATAGAGGTGTGTGCGTGTGCGTGTGCCGCCGTATGCTCGATTTGCATGTGGGTATGTGTGTGGGTGAGTGCATTGCGTGTAATTGCTGTGCTAACGGTAAATAAATGAAAAGCACCGCTAAATGTGCTGCTGCGAGAAACATCAACAACAATAACAGCTGTAAACATAGTGTCATCTCACTCGGAAACACACAACAACAACAACAACAAAAACGAAACATATGCAACCGAAGGAATGGAATGAAATAACAAGGAGGAATAAAACAGTGATATAACAACAACAAAAATACAACATTCAAAGCAAATCCCAACAAACAACAAAAAGACTTTAAACGAATGTGTTCATAATTTTAAATAAAAAAAACTAACAAAAGTAAGAAACAATCGCAACGCAAAAACAACAACAAAAAAGTATTCGACAACAACAACAACAACAAAATACAAACACACACAAATACACAAACATACATACATAAACACATACATAAAAATATATATATATATCTATATGCATAAATACCATATAAATATAGCCACACATATACATATACAACTACATATGTAATATCTTGTATACACGAACAAAAAAACAAACAAAAAGCAATAAAAGCAAATCGCAAATGCAATCCAATATTCAAGAACAACGACACGAAGAAAGCGGAAGCTACACGGAAGAGGAGTAACCGATAGAAGACACAAGACAGAACACATAACGACATCTGAAGAAAAGAAAACAACCAGAAAAAGGACGAAGAACCAAAAGCAACCGAAGAAGTAGAACCATAAGGAAAGCAGCGAAAGCAACACGCGAATCAAGAAGTAGAAGGAAAAAAACTAAATTTAAAAACATTTAATTTATAGAAAATCACAAAACAAAACCAACCAAAATCTGACATAATTTGATTCAATTTATCCAAAATCATATGAACAAATAACGCAATATATATACATAGATATATATAGTATATATATTATATACATATGTTATATATATATAAAGAGTAAAATATATATATATACACACGATATATATATTTAGATAAATCTAAGAACTAATTCATTAATCATTCAACCGCGTAAACCAACAAAAAACATCAGCCCCCACATGTATAGATTAGAGGATACGAATAGCGGCGGCGTTATGGATAAGAATAAACAGAAATGTAAGTACAGTCGCCATCAACAAATTGATAACAATATACATAGATGTATAGATAGAACACAATCCTAGGTGAATGCCTTGCCACTCTGTAGAAGGAGATCTCAACATTTGGAGGGAGTGCTCAAAAGTGCTCAGTGCTCAACAGACCCTTAACTTCATAAGAAGCCTAAAAATCCAAATGCCTTGTGGTAATAATAGAACCACTGTAAAACAGTATTGCACGATAGAATAAATAGCCAATAATCTATGGAATACCTTTTACACGGAGTTAATAATATCGAAAATACTTGGATACTATGTTTAGGTATCAATAAGCAGCCCCAGTTGGGCAAAAGTGAGGGTAAAATTACAGCAGTCTTCCACATAATCCAGCTGGTCTTTACAACAGATCAATATTTGTTTAAAGTTCCTATAAAACTCTGTAGGGTGGGACCAACTGTCACGAAATGATTTGAGGCGCAGCCAACTTCATTCTGTACAGAAAGCAGGTGGCAACGCCACCATGAATTCAGGGAAAATGCACCGCTAATTCCCCCGAATCCAAGCCCATCTCGAAAGCAGAAACAGGATGTGAAATGGGTATTATTTTCTTATTGGTAAATATGGAAAATGATCGTAAGATTTCCTAGAATTTACTGTCACCTGTTTTCCCCTGAGTTCTCCGAATGGCATTCGCAAATGATTTAAAGAGATTTTCTACTTAAAGTCATGAAATGTCACGCATTGGGAGGTCCCCCCCCCCCCCCCCCCCCCCCCCATTCAGCCAGAGAGTCGTTAACAGTTAGCATTTTGTGTCAACTGTTTGCTTATCACTCACCTTGTGCGACGCTTCCGCTTCTCTCCCACTCCAGTGGCGTTGCACGGCGAGTTCTTCCCCTTATTTACTTTTTGGGTGCACACAAACTACAAATAAGAAGGGGGGAGCCGATGGCTGAAGGTGGTGTTTATGGTGGCAATGATTAGCTGTGGCACCATATGTTCCCCCCCCTCCGCCATTCCCCCCAATGACTCACTCACCTTCTGGGTCGGCGCTCCACTTGCTGCTGCGGTCACCAGGCGGATGTACTCCTCGCCGTATATGCGATTGATTGCAACTAGTTACATGAGTAAAGGAAAGAGAACAACACTACGGCATCATCCAACCAAGAATCCATCTGCGTCATTCATCGTCCATTCCTTCAATCATGTATTTTGTAGGAACAGCAGTCGGCTGTGTAGATGCGATTGCGCTCTCTCCGCGTTCCCATTCCGGTGATGCAAAAACCTGCAAATGCAAAATGTCGTCAACTATTTTTGGGTTGGAAGTGACACAACGACAGTGCGACAGAGCGACAGCTTGTCACAGACGTTTGTCGTAATGGCAGTCGCGGGGACCCCATATTATAAACAGAGATTTCTATAATTAGAAGCCTCTCCTACTCTCCTTCACTATCTGTCTGTCTGTGTATTCGAGTGTGTATCTCTCGCTCTCTCTCTCTCTCTCTCTCCCTCTCTCTCCCTCTATTTTTGTGGTGTCTAAGTCATTTATCATTCAACTCTTTCCATCGATTGGCAAACGTTCAATTTATTTATAAGCATTTTATAATTGGGGTTTCAGCGCGCGAGTCCAAAATTATCCTTTGACAGGCACGCCAGACCCAGCCAGACACACACTACAAGCTTGCACAGTGCGTTTCGTAACTCTATAGAGGACTAAACTACACTTTTTGTAAACAAAGAAAAGAATATACATATCTGTTTCCCAGAAAAATGCGGAAGGTGCACCGCATCGCACCTTTCGAGCTTCACGTTTTGTAGAATCACTTCCATTGACTTCCGTCTCGTATGTCTCTGCCATTATTGGAATTCCATTATCACTAAAAGCGGAACTCTGCAAGCCATCTGGAGGGTCTGGTCAACGAAAAAAAAACGTGCTAAACAAAAAAATAAGCAACAAATAGAAAGATGAAAAGATATAATGATTACAACGATTAAAAACAATTTCCATTATTCGAAATGCAAATATACTTGCCCAACACTGGAATCGAAGTCGGCACAGTGTTCTAAAGAAAAGTTAAGTCAATGGTAAACGATGTACTGCACATCTTTACAACAGATTTGATGTTCTACCATTTTCTACACAATTTATTAGTATGAAAACAACACTGGACAGCAGGCAGAACACTGATCTACACTGTTGTCATGCTAAGATATATAAATACCAATGAGAGAGCATTGAAAGGGATAAGTGTGTCACACAGCGCATGAGTGCATTCCCTACTTATTCAGTAACTTAAACAACACTGGAAACGCGGCCAGAATTGCCCAACACTGTTTTGAAGCGTGCTGCAATATTCCATTTAGTCTGGTCTTCTCTCGTACTGCATTTAGAGCTTATCAACACTGTTCTGGGCGAGTGTTGTAAACGCTACGATCTCTAGTAGTCCACCGCTTGCATTCCTTACTTTTTTTGATGATGATGATGACGATCATCGTCATGAGAGGAACAGAAATGCACTCACTGACTAAAGCGACATCGAAAACAACGACGACAACGTAAATGCTGTTCCGTATAAATAAATCCCGCAACGACTGCGACAACGAATGGGCAAGACTTTGGGGCCAAGAAAATTACCGCAGTTTTCGTTGAATTTTCATGCGGCGCAGATCGCGCGATGCGGCGCGACTCCGGACTTGCGAAAAGTCAAGTGCAAAAAAGACTCTAAAGTAACTTCTACAAAACTGTGGCCCCAATCAGTCACCCCTTGGATGGATTAAGGTGCAGAGAGCTTTGTTCTACTGCGGTCTAATCTCTTTTTGAAAAGAAGAAAAGTGGAAGAACTGTGTGGGGAGAATCGAAGCGCAAAATCAATGAGTATTGCTCTCTTCCCATGAGGAAAGCAAAAAAATAACGGAAATCCCCAGTAAAAATACGGATATATATTTTTTGCCGAGTGAAAATATCAAACAAAGATGTCAACGGCTTTGGTTTATTGGCAGTCAATGAACGGCGGCAGCGTTGCAAATGGACATGAGAAGGCCACTGACACTGGCACAGCATCCGGCAGCGGCAGCGGCGGCGTTGGCGGCGGCGCCTGGTCGTCGTCATCATCATCACATGCATCCTCGTACATGCAACCCTTTGCTGCACGCGACCCAAACCCCCTATCAATGCTGAAGGAGGCGCCGCTGCCGCCACTGCCGCCGCCGCCTCATTACATCAATTATTTGGCACAAATTGGCTGCCAGCATCGTGTGAGAAGCTACGTTAATAATGATCATGATCATGTGGATCATGGATCACGGCAAATCGGCTCCCGCTTCCACAGAGTCCAGCGGGGGACTGCCGATCAGGTGGATGGAAATGTCTTGATCGGCGGCGGCGGTGCACTGAAGCAGAACCAACATCACGGAATACCTGCAACATCCTACAGTTGTAAGCAAATGAAATTCAGGATCTCCGTCTTTAAAGTGTTTCCTGCACGGTTTTATAACTCCCTTTCCTCGTATTGTGTGTCCTTGGCGTTGCAAGCCAATCTCTAGATCATTCGTCCTCTTCGCTAGTGCTTTTGGGTTCCCCGTTTAGAGCTTCTCCTGCGTTCCAGCTCTAGTTCTTCTTCTGGTTCCACCTCTAGTTCTTCTTCTGGTTCCATCTCTAGTTCTTCTTCTGGCTTCCATCTTCATTGCTTCTTCCGTTCCACGTCTAGGGGTTCCCTCTTTCGTTGATTGATGGATTAATCGATTAATCATCGTCGAGCTTTGACTTCTTCATTCGTGTATGATGAAATGCAATATCATTCATCCACAAGCAAAAAAAAAAGAAAGAAAGAAAAAACAACGCAGTAAATGCTACTGTCTCGCTCCTCTTTTGCTTTGTTTTGGCTTTGTTTGAGGCTATTTTTGATGCACAAAGCAAAACACAGAACAGAGGAGAAGAGAAGAGAGAGAAGGATGGCAACATGGCAACACATGACAGCAGTAGAATTACACATATGTGTGTGTGTGTGTGTGTGTGTGTGTGTGTGTGTGTGTGTGTGTAGACTGCGAGATGATCTTCTTGCCTGTCTGCTCTGCTTGCATATTGTGTAATAATTTTCAGTTCCGTCTGGTTCTAAAATTAAAGAAGGTAAAAGGTATTTCTGTACCGACTCTTCTGCTGCCTTTCCACACTCTACTTTTTGCTGGTGCTTCTGCTTCTCCCTTCTTCTTTCGTCGTTTTCCTCGCTCCTCTGATCATCATTATCATCATTTTGGCAGCATTCGTGTGCTGCCGCTGGCAGCGTCTTCCTCTGTACGTCAGGTGTGTGTTTCTCGAGAGAACAGGTGCATTTTGTTCGTTCTGGGGCCAAAGAGCGTTTCCCATCGGTCATTGAACCAATAAGAACATACAGAAACATACACACAGAAATTCACCTGAGATCTAAATACTGATTCAGAGAATATCATGGTTAATATTCAGTATTCCAGAATTATCGAAAACTTTTGAAAAATCCCCAAAATTTAGCACACAAAAAGTATTCCCTTTTAGTGCCAGAACTTTGTCCACTATTTAGGATTTTTTTATAAAAATTAAAAAATAAAATATGTCTGACAAATGTTCACCAAACTAGCGGGAACATTGGGAATACCCAATACTTGTGGATCCCCGTGGGGACTTGTAGCACTTGTAGGACACTTGTGTGATATCACAGGAGTCTGCACACAACATTTGGTTGCTCTAGATCTTATAGTCTCTGAGAACTAGGCGTCAAACAAGATGGACGGACAGGCTATCGGCTATTGATGCTGATCAAGGATATATATACTGTATGGGGTCGGAAACGCTTCCTTCTAGGTGTTACACACATCCACTTTTGAGTTAGTTTTTGCTCTTCGAGTATCGGGTAGCTGAAGCTGAAGAATGAGGAAACTATTACTATTACAACCTACAAATTTTGGCTATTTGATGCCTTAAAATACGGGTAGGTGCAGAATACCCTACAATTTCAGGTTATCGAAAATTGAGCTATGAGCTTTTTAGGACCTTCTGGAGCCTCTACAGAAATCTCTAACATAATTTTAAACACTTTTGAACAGTTTCCAAAGTATCATCCTGCCCCATTCTCTAAAAATTTTAAATAGAATTCTAGGCAGCAATCGCAAAAAGTTCACCGAATGCCTCGATGATGCCCAAATGACGTCTATTCGCTATACAATTGTCCCATAAGCGAACGGACATACTTTCTTTTTCTTAAATTTCCTTAAAATTCTTGCAAAGTATTTCAAGATATCGTATCCTAGTATTTTTTAGATAAACTCAACTCATCTCAACATTTCCATTATATCTTAAGAGAATATTTTCAATACATTCATGCAACCGTGACACTCATTGATAATTTCCCTTTATGCTCTCTTTCTCTCTGACCGACAGTATCTGCTTATGGGTCCAGTGCGGGTACCGTTGCCGTGGACACATCGCAGGGTGGTGGTAACGGTGGCGGCGGCGGCGGCAGACAGCGTCATGCACCGCTCTATGGACGCTTTGTGGGCGAAGAAGATCTGCCTGCCACGCATCGTGATGTGATGCATCACGTAAGTACATAAATATAACTCTTAATTATACAAACGCATAGGGTACTCCGATTGTATATTTATAGAGAGTTTTTTAAAAGAAAGGGAGATCTCTATGATCTCTATAGCACCGTATATATAGAATCTCTCTCTTGAGCCACAGTTCTATTAGTTAAAGTACATTCAAAATCATTGATGGGACTTGTAAAATCGACAACTTATCGAAACTCGTGTGCGTTTTCGATGAATGTGTGTCCTAGCGGATAGTTATCTTCGTAATATCTATATAATCTATATATTCATATAAAAATCATGAGTCTCGGTGTTTGTTGCTCAATTCCTCCTAAATGACTCGACCGATATCTATCAGATATTTTTGTTTATTTAGTAGTGCATTAGAGAATATGTTGTAAACTATTTTCCACCTTTCTGCCACCATCCGCCATTTTTGAATTGGTTTTTAGTATTTTTGTACGAACAATATAAAAATATCCCATACAAAATGTAAAAAAATCAAGCCTACCATTTGGCCATCGAAGAAATAAAGCAAGAAACATGCGATATAGTAGGGTAGAAAGAATAGACGAACGAATCCAACAAGATAACGAAAGTGTTCGTGTGAGCAAGTCGCAATTTTCTCAATCTCAGGCAGAAGAGGCAGGAGATGAGCAAAATCAGCAAAGATACTTAAAGCTGTTCCCACGCACAGAGAAAATTATTGATATCAAATGGTAATGGCCGAAAGAATCAAGTAATGGCATAGCATTTCCCGATGCATCATCTGGCATTGAAGAAACTTTATTGGATGGAGACAGAAATGAATATTCTATGGATAGTGCTGAACCATTCTACGATGAATGCACTATGGCACACAAACAGTCGCTTGAGGCGTTAAACAGAACACCCAAAGGTCTAATTCGGTGGGACTTAGTTACTCCCTTAAGCCGATGAGGTCAAGGCTTGCTTGAAATCATCGCCACTGTTTCGTAATGTTGAAAGATTCCTACCAAAGATCAATCCGGTGACACATTTCCGCAAACAATTATTAGATATAGCCGATGGAGAAGTGCCTGTCCACTAAAATACTGTCTGCGTTGATTCGCACGCACAAAATGCATAAATCATGCGTGGCTGGCAGAAAGAGGCATTTTGGCAGCAAAAAATGTGGACCAAGCGACTTGGTGTCATACAAATCGATCGATACAGTTTGCGATGCCAACGAATCTGTGAAGGCATTCCACCACACCTACGACTGAAAGTTGGATCTCCGGTTATATAAGCCAACTACCAACGAATGGTCGTTGACGAAAAGCAATATCGTAGCCAACCAGAGGTGAAAATGTTGTGGTCCCACTCCTTCCAAAACCAAGGCCAAACGATATCCGTTTTCGGATTAGATACATAGTACATAATTAGAAGATTGTAGATTTGACAGAGATCTAATTAAATTTATTATCGTTTTTCTTTCCCAACAAAAGCACCCTAGTCCTTCGTCTTCGTCGGAGGTGCGTGCCATGCAGGCCCGCATTCCCGCACACTTTCGTGATCCCGCTTCAGGACCATTACGAAAGCTGAGCGTCGATCTGATAAAGACCTATAAGCACATCAACGAGGTGAGTACTGCCATATGTAAAGTGTGTATTTCGTGTACGATCTGATGCCAGACGAGACGGAACCTTGGCATCCATCCATCTGCATATGCATCTTCTTTCCTTCTTTCCCTTTTGGCTTTTATGATATTAGCAGTACTTCGATCAGAATCAGATCTGCTGACAGATATATTGTGTCTGCCGGTGTGTTCTAAAGATACGTACGTTTGTCCTTGACCCCGTTACGGGTCGCATTTGTTTGCGCTTCGATTGACGTGGGAAGAGAAGACGTTGACAACAGCCACAAAGACGCAAAGAGACACGCAACGCAACTGTGTGTCGCCTGTTACCTTCTATCTTCCACCTTCTACCGCCTGAAAGCCATCCAGCCTGCCAGTCCGCTGCTCGCTTCTTGCTGCCTTCTGCCAAAAGTTCTAAACAAAGCGCCTGACGGCGACACATGGCTCCACATGGAAACTGCTAACGCACGCCGGCAAAGGCATTGTCATGTCTCATGTGTCATATACACAGTTGTGTGATGTGATAGCGACGACGACGACCCAATTCCTAGCCGTGAGCGATGGTTTGGGGCACACCATTTGGTACGTGGGTGCGTGGTAATACATAATTTCATTCTCCAACCCATGACCTATCTACCTGTGGTAGTCCTTGGCGTGGATTCCTGTCCTTCCATCTGGACGTAGGACGAAACGCGAAAGCCTCTTCCTTGGCGTTCGTTCTAGAGGAGAACTTTTGAGGCAAAGAAACTCCACCATATTTATGACAGTCGATTAATGATCAAATATAATCGTTGACAAATCACACACCCATTTTGGGGTGGCCTGAACCGCTGGATGATCGGAACAGAATAGAAGTCAATCGATCACTCACATATTTTCTGATAGTCATAGATGACAATCGATTTACAATTTTAGGGGGCGCTAGATCGATGAAAGATCGACTAGAAATGTATGAAAAATCGATGAATAATCAAACTGAATCCTGAAAAATGTGTGGCCCTTAAATAGAATCGATGAAAAATGCCACAGCTCTGCCCGAGGGTCGGGAATCGCTGAATAATCGGAACAGAATCAATGGAAACTCGCTGCTTAGTACAAAATATGCTTGAGCTACAAGAGTGAGGGGGACAGCCAGTTGTCCGAGGTGTAAAGCGGAGCTAATGCCCCGTTACGTCGTTACAGGATTAGTGTGACCAGCCTTTATCATCGCGAGTGCAGTGCAGCGTCATGCATCGTCATTCTACTTAGGAGACAACAGCAAACACACACAGAGAGAGCGAGAGAGGGAGAGGCAGAGACAGAGGCAGTCATTTGCAGATTAACTGTGACGCCGACGACGGCTTTTGTTGCCCCGCAAAAAAAAAACGTCATTGCCACAGCAAAAGCAAAAGCATACACCCATTTTTGGAGAGCATTCGCTTGCTATCTCTCTCGTTTGCTCTCTCTCTCTCGGTTGTTCAACGAGTAGAGACATACCTCCATGCAATGGTCCGTGCAGCCAGCTTTTAGGCGTTGTTGAAACTCTCCCATCCCGCCACAGCACACGCGCTCTCGCTCTCTTCACCAACGCTAGCCGCTCTCCTGCTACTGCTCCTGCTCCTGCTACTCCGCAGCGGCGGTCTGCAAAGGACCTGCGAAGGGCCCTCCACTAAAAAGCAGGACGTCTCGCTCGCACCGCCGCATGCTTGCCGCGTTAGCAACAACTTTTTTCCAAGCGCAACCTCCTTTTTTTTTTGTGTGTGTGGTGTGCTCTGTTCTGCTGCTCTGCTGCTCTTGCCGCTGCCCAATGGATGGAAGAGCGGCGGTGGGTTGAGGCAGAAGCACACGCCGTCGCGTCGTCGCCGCTGCCGCCGGTTCGGGGGGGCAATGTTTACATTTGTCTCTGATGAAGTGGAAGTAACGGGATAACTGGCCTGAATGGGATGCCGTACCGTGCCGTGCCGTTCCGTGCCAATCCCTGCCGTTGCCTCTGGCCCTGCCCCATCCACGTGTAGCAGAGCACTCGCTCTCAGTGGAGCAGTTATCGAAGTGTTAACAGGGGCGTTTCTGCCACACTTTGCATCCAGTAAAATCGCGTGTTTGCATGCGGGGCTTTTTTTTTGTATTTCTTTTACGATAAATACCAATGTATAGTTCATCTTCTTGATGGATATCGATCAATTATCTAAGTGCGAGTTAGGAAAATGAATTAAATGGAAACGATTAATCACACAACGATAATTTAATCAATTCCAAAGACATTTTTCATCGTCTTGGATGGATTGAATGGTCATTGGAAGACAAGTTCTTCCTTTTCCAAGGGAAAACAGGGAAAATACCTCTGGGAATATATCGATTAAACGATATAAAAAGTTGTAATGGTGGAAACCAGCTTAGATTGCCATGTTTTTTCCATGATATCGATAATTATCGATTGGCAACCAATAGCTATCGTTGGGCATGGTTCGCTTAGGAGAGCTGCTCGCCAGTAGTATAATTCCAATGATGACTATCAATAAAATTGCATCTTTCGTTCTTGTCTAGGTATACTATGCGAAAAAGAAGCGACGAGCCCAACAAACACAGGGCGACGATGATTCGTCCAACAAAAAGGAGCGCAAATTATATAACGATGGCTATGACGATGATAATCATGATTATATAATCAAGAATGGTGAAAAGTTCTTGGATCGCTATGAGATTGATTCGCTGATCGGTACGTATAAACTTGTTTACATCTGCTATATCTACTATATCTTCTTCCATTTCTTGTGTACCTCAGGCAAGGGCAGTTTCGGTCAAGTGGTGAAGGCCTACGATCACGAGGAGCAATGTCATGTGGCGATCAAAATAATTAAGAATAAGAAACCGTTCCTAAATCAGGCACAAATCGAGGTCAAGCTGCTCGAGATGATGAATCGTGCGGATGCTGAAAATAAATATTATATCGGTATGGTTATATCTCCTCAAGCATTCGCCACAATATGTACATCTATACTAATCGAACAAACCCAATTCTTTAGTCAAGCTCAAGCGTCACTTTATGTGGCGCAACCATCTGTGCCTGGTCTTCGAGCTGCTCTCATACAACCTGTACGATCTGCTTAGGAACACAAATTTCCGCGGCGTCTCGCTGAACCTCACGCGTAAATTTGCGCAGCAACTGTGCACGGCGCTGCTGTTCCTTAGCACGCCCGAACTGAACATAATACACTGTGATTTGAAGCCCGAGAATATCTTGCTATGCAACCCGAAGCGCTCGGCCATAAAGATAGTTGACTTTGGCAGCTCCTGCCAGCTGGGACAGCGCGTAAGTGGAGCCGTGGCGCTGTAGAGCCCCCGCACAATTCAGAGACCTCTCATCTTATATTCTTATATTTTTTTTTTACAGATCTATCACTACATCCAGTCGCGTTTCTACCGATCGCCAGAGGTGCTACTGGGCATACAGTACGATCTGGCCATCGATATGTGGTCGCTGGGCTGCATTTTGGTTGAGATGCATACGGGCGAGCCGCTCTTCTCTGGCTGCAATGAGGTCGATCAGATGAACAAGATTGTCGAGGTTCTGGGCATGCCGCCCAAGTATCTGCTCGATCAGGCGCACAAGACGCGCAAGTTCTTTGACAAGATCGTCACCGATGGCTCCTATGTTCTAAAGAAGAACCAGAATGGACGCAAATACAAGCCCCCGGGATCGCGAAAGCTCCATGACATACTCGGCGTGGAGACGGGCGGGCCGGGTGGTAGGCGATTGGATGAGCCCGGGCATTCGGTGTCGGATTATCTCAAGTTCAAGGATCTGATATTGCGCATGCTGGACTTTGACCCAAAGACGCGCGTCACACCGTACTATGCCTTGCAACACAACTTCTTCAAGCGCACCGCCGACGAGTCGACCAACACAAGTGGCGCCGGTGCCACAGCGAATGCCGGGGCCGGTGGCAGCGGCGGCGGTGGCTGCAGTGGTGGTGGCGGCGGACCGGGTGCGAGCACCAGCAGCAGCAGTGCCGTCTCTGCCAGTTCAGCGCCCGCAGCGGCAGCTGCGGCAGCGGCCAGTTCATCCTCCACCACCTCCTCAACGACAACAACCGGCGGTGGCGGTGGTGGCAACGGCAGCGGCGGCAGCACTGGCTCTGGATTGGCGGTGGCGGCGGCGCAGCAGCCGATGTCCCTGCCACTGCCACTGGCGGGTCCGGGCGGTGCATCGTCGTCAACGTCTGTGGTGGATGCCCATAGCCATGGTGAGTGGTAGAACTAGTAGGAAGGAGTATCCTCCTTCCCCCCTCACCCCACCTCTCACTTGATTCATTCAATCATCATTGTTCCATCAATCATGCTGTTGTTTTGTAGCTGCCCCATTTAGAGCGGGTCTTTCGTTTCATTTTTTGTGACTGTGCCACGTGCCTTTCCTTATGATTTTGTATTTTTTGATCGATTTCCAATGTTTAGTTATCCTCCAGTACTCGTACCGTATCTCTCAAGCATACATCTAAATGTAAACGTATGATTTATCTTTAGTTTTTAGTTTCGGTTCTATAATTATAATTATGATTATAAAATGGTAGAAAGCAACCCCCAAACAGTCAATTCTTTGTGACAAAAGTAGCAACAAAAGAGAAATACCAAAAAAAAACAATGATCTGTATGTTCCTCTCTCTTTCTAACAAACACGCGCGCGTCTTACAAATTCAAATAAAATCGAAATGTATCGACAACAAACACGATACTGATAACACAGATGAACGCCGATGACCGATAACTGGAGCGACAGCATCAGCCTCAGCAGGATCATCGCCGGCAACAACAAGGATGCCACCGCCACCGCCGCCGCCTCCACAGTCACATTCACAGTAAGGAGGCGCCACCGCCGAATGATTTGATGCGATCAGGCAGCGGACAGCGGAGCGAAGTAGCGATGGGAAACAGCAGTGGGAGTAGACGCAGAAGCAGTAGTCATACGGGTAGCATTAACAGCGTGTGATCGCTGGCGAGAGAGCCCAGAGCCAGAGCAATTGTAAATAGTGTAAGAGGCTCACTCTCTCAGCAGCGCCTCTATCTCACTCAATCTCTCTGTGTGTAATTCTCTCACACTTACTCACTCTCACATTCTCTCTATCTCTATTCATCCACCCACAACTCTTTTTCCTAAAAAAAAAGTATGTGCGGTGCGTTTCTTTTATTTATTTATTCGATTTTTTTTTTTATAGAATATAAATATTTAAATGTGTATGCTCACGCATTTTAGACGCTCCAAAAGAAGGAAATACAATCGTGTGTTAAATGTTTAACGTTCACATAATTACGTTTTTTTTTTTATCAACTCGAATTACGCAAAAACAAAAAAGGGCCTAAATGATACTTAGATTTTAAGCGTATAGAAATTGTAGAGAGACGCAAATATAGGAAAGAAGAGAAATAATAGTCGTGTAGTTTATGAAGAAAAATAAGCAAAAAAAAAACAAAAAACTAAAAAAAAAAAAAAGGAATCCTTAACGACTTTCTTAATGACTGCCATACATATATATAAATATATATAAATAAATATATATATGCATAAGTAACGAGTAACGAGATACAGTAACGAGTATATTAACGGTTAAATCACAACTCCTTTAATAAGAGTGCGAGAGGTGGAGGAAAAAAGCGATAGTTATATATAGTATATATAGGAACGTACGGGACACGATCGATATGTGTGTGCGCAGTATTTGCAGTAGTATTTAATCGAGTGGATATACATATGTATGAGTAAAGAACGGTTAATACATATGCAATAACATAATAAACATACGGAACGGCAGCAGCATTCATTCATACATACATATATACATACTTCCCTTACTTGAAAACATATAAACACACATATATATACGTATATGTATTTATATATATATTTATGTGTATTTATATAGACGTGTGTGTATATGTATATACATATATATATGTATATTATACAGAATGCTGACGGATCATCAATTTGTAAAAAAAATACTGCACACACCTGACACAACACAGACACACACCCTACTTAACCTCTGTTGTCCTCCCCCTCACAAACACACATTTCCGAAACATTTTGTCCTCCCACTCACGCACACACGCCCCACCTCAGTTGTACACTCAATCACACACAAACACTCACTCATCTCCCTTCTTAGACTGAGAATTTTAAACAGATGGCAGCACTGTTCGCTCTCAGTCTCGTCACTCTCTCTTTGTCACTCTGTAGTCAGAGGTTCGAACTAAACGATCGATAAACGGAAGAGCGTAATCCGAACTAGTGACTGAGTGAGCGAACAAGCTAAAGCATACATTGCAGCTGGTCTTGACAGAGGCCGCTCTTATTTGTGATAACGAAACGCAACCGAAAAGCGCACATTCGACCCCCACTTACACTGCCCCTTCTTTTTAACGCAAAGCAATGTTAACAGACGGACGTCAGAGACTGTTATGTTACGAGTAGTATGCTTAACAGAGCCCACGAATGTTGGCAGCTTTCTCCCGCATGATCACACACACACACATTGACACACGAACACACACACGACTCCCACACTCTCTCAACGGTAAATATATACATACATATAGTATATATAAATATATACATACAAGTTTTTATTGAGAAGGCGGAATAAAATAAAGATAATGCGGATTATATAGTATATGCAAAATACGAGTTGAAAACCAAACACAAATCATAGTTTGTAAAAAGAGAGCATACAAAAATGGAGAATCGAAATGAGGCAAAACGTAGGCATGTAAAAATAGCAAAGAAAAAAAACGAAGCAAAATTCACAGAAGAAGAAAATAAAAGAGAGAATAAATGCGTTTGGTAAACACACAAGACGAAGAAAAGACAACAAAATAAAACACTCACAAAATGAAAAGAAAGGAAACAAATGCGAAACGAGAAAACTTATAGCAAGCATAACAAATGAAAAATCAGTACGTACTAAAAGGAAGAACTTTAGCATTTAATAAAATTTAACATACATAAATCTATATATATATATAACATTTATGAATAATTATGCGAATAATTACCAAAAATGACACAAAGCGAAAACCCAAAAAATTAAACAAAGAAAACAAAACCACAACTCAATTAATTTGTAAACACATTCAGACAGACAGCAGACAGACAGGACAGAAGCAGAGACAGAACGATCGCATACATACGAAGGATGTGAGGATACGAAAAATACATATAAACCGTAAAGATTAATTAACAATTTAGTGGTTAGCCCCCGAGAGAACACAATTCAAGAATTTAAATACGAAGCAGAGAGAAATAATTAAACGAATCTTATGTAAAATACTAAACAAAAACAAAAAGAAACCGGTTGCAAGGAGTGTTTATAAGTCGGCAAGTTTACAGATACAAAAATACACAAACACACAGCCACCCACTGGGAAACAGACGGACACAAGAAAGATTGCGAATTTCCAGCGAAAGAGCGTGACAGATTGAAAGAACAGACACAGTAACAGTATCGTAACAGTAACAGTAACAGTTAAGCACAGCCCAAACAATGCAGCAGCAAGTGCTTAACAGTAACAGAGAACAGAACAGCATTTCACAGATGAGAAAGAATGTTAGCTTTACGTTTTGGACGTCGCTTGCAGTGCAAGAACATCACGAGGGCAAAAGCAGCAGCAGCCACAGAAAGGACTAACAACTTAATGCATTTGTTTGCCGGAGAACCGGAACAGGCGAATGTTCAACGAAACAGTATTGCAACGTAAATTTAAA